>NC_092810.1:24164143-26564143 GCF_040954645.1 Diabrotica undecimpunctata
GTACGACAAGTTGCCTATGGACCTTGTTTGACAGTGACAGTTGGTATGTAAGCTAATAATAGTCTTGTTTTAACAATAATTTGTATTAAACTTCGTTTTAGACTAAAGGTGAGTTAAATTTTTCATTAAAAGTGCCGATTAAAGCAAAGTGCTTGTGAGAAACAAGCTTTTTATTGTGATATTTTTCATCATATGCATGTTTGGAAGTTCATTTGCATAAAAATCAAATAAAAAATGAACCGCCAAAGAAATTTGTCAATGGAGGAGCAGTGCGAGAATCGACTCTCCTAGATCGATGCGATACGTTGCAGGTTTGTTAGGAAGACATCATTCCAGCATCAGTCGCAAGGTGAGGCTATATAATGTAACAGGGTCGTACCATCGAAGACCAGTGCAAGGGCGAAACGTTGCACTAATCAATTGATGATCATTTTTTTGAGACAACGTACTCTCAGAGATAGGAGAGTCACCAGCAATTTGCTAAAAAATGAACTAGCAGATGTTCGAAATGTCGCGATATCATCTCGAACAGTTAGAAGACGTTTACATGAAGCAGAATTGAGCAACAGGAAACCGGCCAAAAAAACCCTTGCTTACCAGAGAACACAGGGTTCCGAGATTGAATTTTGCAAGATTGCATCAAAATTGGACCATCGACGATTGGAAACGAGTTCTTTTCTCCGATGAGACTAGAGTAAGCCTAAAAGCTCCAGATGGTCGTGAGCGTGTCTGGCGAAGGCGAGGAGAAAAGTTTGCCAGCTGCAATATCTCTTTTGGGGGAAATTTGTTTTGAAGCTCGTACGGAGTTGGTCCCCATACGTACGAGGTCTATGAATGCCCATTATTACATAGACAACATTATTATCGAACATGAATGCCTTTTGCTCCGTTTCTTGGACCTAATTTTTTATTCATGCAAGACAACGCTCGTCCTCATGTGGCTCGACAGGTTATTGGCTTCCTAAATGATGTTGATATTCCATTAATAGAGTGGCCACCTAACAGTCCGGACATGAATCCTGTAGAGCATCTATGGGACTATCTCAAAAAAAAGATTCGAAGTCGTAGACCCTCTATTGCCAATCACAACCAACTCATTGAGGCCGTTATTGAAGATATTGGGAGAATATTCCGCAAGCTTTTGTTGAACATTTGATATCGAGCATGCCTCGACGCATAAATGCAGTCATAAGAAGTAGAGGAGGGCCTGCACGGTATTAGTGTTGATCCAGATGCATTTTATGGTGTTACTTTACTAAATATTTTCTTTTTGTAATTTGGAGTATATGCTAGCTTATTTACGCATTTCCGGCAAAAACAAATTTTTAAAGAAACAATAAGGCAAATTAAGGTCATGATAAAGTCATGTTGGACTTATTTGTGTAGGTGTTTATTATTATTTCAATGTAACTTAGTTTTATTTTGTGTTCATATTGTAAATATTTAGATTAATTAAAGTGGTGCGTTAATTTTGTCCATGAGTTTATATATCCGCAATGTTTTATACTTTTCGACCATTTGGTGGGGGGGGGGGGGGAAGGGGGGAGAGTCGGCGGATTTTTACCAAATTTTACTATATCATTGTAACTTTAAAAAGTAGCATATAGTTGTTAGGTTATTCTGGGCGTGAGATATGCCCCTCGAAAGAGTAAAAAACGCCCTTTTTACCCTATCTTTGACGAGCTTTATTTCTGAGCCCAGTAGTGGACTCTCAATATTTTATTCTTTTTGTTATAATCTCAGTAATCTCAGTAATCTCTTAATAATAATCGGTCAAGAAGAACGAAAAGAAAACTTTGAAAATTTTATGATTTTCAATTAATTGTGAAAATTTAACCAAACATGGAAAAAATTGTAGGAACAGTTGAATTAAAGGATTTTTAAATGCCTTTCAAACGAGTGTTGGTAAATTAGAATCAATTTAGTAGATTCGAAGATACAGCCTTTTAAAAATAGCCAGTTTTTCGAAAATTGCATTTTTTATCATTTGTAAACTGTTAGTACTTTTTCCTGACAATCCCAAATTGCATAAAAATTTAAGTGAAAGTAGATCTATATATATATATATATATATATATATATATATATATATATATATATATATATATATATATATATATACAACAATGTCTACTTATCGAATTTCTTGGCCGGATCCTTTAACTATTTTTTGACCGCCTAAAAATTGAGCTTGAACCCTTTTACCCTAATTTGAAGAGCTATATTTCTCTGAGCCCATTCGACCGATTTTAATTCACAAGGTTTCATTTGTTTTTATAATGTACATACATCCGTACGATGACGAAACGCAAGATCTGCCGAAAACATCGCCACTTTCTGACTTGGGCCTGCACATGTACAAAATTCAACTGACCCAGGTGCCGAAGGTGAACAACCATAGATAACGACGTGTCTTCGCTGTATAGGTTCTGGAAGAGTTGGACAATGACCCTAATTTTTATCGAAACATCGTCAACGCTGAGCGCTATAGGCCGATGATTTATCATCATCATCATCATCATTTGGCTCTACAACTCTATGTGATTCTTGGCTGCGTTTACTATTTCCCTTCATTGTTGTCGGTCCTGAGCAGCCATTTCCCATTGCTGTATTCCTATTTTGTGTAGATCACTGGCTACTGCGTCCATCCATCTCTTTCTTGGGCGACCAACTGACGTTCTGCCATCGGGCCTTTCCCAGAATGTGGCGTTCAGGAGTCTTTCATCACTTGATCTTAGTACGTGGCCCGCCCATCTTATTCGGTTTACTTTAATGTAGCGTACTATGTTTTCATCTCCATATACTGTCTGGAGTTCATCATTGTGTCTTCTTCTCCCATTCTCCTGTTGTCTCTTCTCTGCAAGGCCCATAGATAGTCCGCAGTATCTTTCTTTCCAGTACCAATAACTTTGTCGTTTACCGCTGGTTCAGAGTCCATTTCTCGCTTCCATACGTTATTGTGGGACGAATTATTGTCTTGTACACTCTTATTTTTGCTGGTATTGGGAGTATTTTTGATTTAAGTACCGTCATTAATGAGTAATATGCCCTGTTTCCTGCAATGATCCTGGCTGCCACGTCCTTTTCATATTAATTTTCAGATGTTATGATCGCTCCCAGGTACTTGAATTCTTTGACGACTTCAAAGTTGTATTCATTGATTGTTACGTTTTGGCTAATCCTTGGTCTTGGGTTCTTTGTAACCACCATGTACTTGGTCTTGTCCTCGTTGACCTTCAGACCAACTTCCTTGGCTCCGTTTTCGAATAGGGTGAAAACTTCTTTTGCATCTATGCAAATCCGTTTGTCAGTTGTGGTTGAGCTTTCCTTACCGCATGTTCCAGTGCAAAATTAAATAGCAGGGGGGCTAGAGGATCTCCTTGTCTAAGCCCGGTGTCAATGAGGAATTCCTCCGACGTGATGCTGCCAATTCTGATCCGTGCGGAAGCGTTCTCTGTGCTCACCTGTGCTAATCGTACCAGCTTTCCACGTACTCCCATTTCTACCATGGTCTCCCACAATGCTTCTCTGCTAACAGAATCGTAAGCTTGTTTTAAGTTTAATTTGGTGTACATTGCGGTTGAATTCCCAGTTTTTTTCCAACACCTGGCGTAGGACGAATATCTGGTCTATGGTCGATCTTCCCGGTCTGAATCCGCTTGGTAGTCGCCTATATTTCCTCTGCATATGGAGTTAACCTTTTAGACAGTATTATGGATATAATCTTAAACGTTGTATTGATTAACGATATTCCTCTATGGTTCCGACATATTTGTTTGCCTCCCTTCTTGTGGATAGGTACTATATGGCTTTCATGCTAGGGTTTCGGTATTTCTTCTCTTTCCCAGACTTCTCTTATAAAATGATATATCTCAAGGTGGAGCTTTTCTCCCTCTTTTTTTAGTAGTTCCGCCTGTATGCCGTCTGGGCCTGGGGCTTTATGGTTTTTTAGGGACGAAATTACGGACTTTACTTCAGCTAATGTGGGCCCTGGTATTTCAGGTTCGGCACACTGGTACTGTCTTTGTTGCCCTGTCGTTGTGGGTTTTTCTGTATTTAAGAGTTGCTCAAAATACTTTCTCCATTGGCGGCTTATCTCTGTGTCTGTGAGCAATTGTCCTGCATCGTCTTTTATATATCTTGGGCTGTTGGTCGTGTTGCCCTTCATTGTTTTTAGGTCCTTATAAAACTGTCTAGACTGGCCGGTTCTATGTTCCTCCTCCAGTTCATATTTACATTTCGTACTTACAATTAAAAAAAAAAGATAAAAGAATTTTGGTAAATTGGCATTATATTCGCAAAATAACTGCTTGTTTCACCATATAGGTGTCAGGGCTCGAATAAGCTGAAGTAGTTTCAGCTAGGTATTGATTTCTCCATAGTTACTGCAGCTAACTCCCTGGTGGTGTTCCACTTGTTCGGGAAGTCATACCCCAAAAGAGGGACAAGAAAAATTTCAAATAAGGCCACAAATCTAAAACAAGAAACCTTGAGTTAGCGACAGCAAATTTTTAAAAAGAACATAGCAATTCTAAAAAAAAAACAAAGTTTTAAAAAGAACAATGCCAGTAGACAATCTTCATAAGTTTTTGGGTTGCATATATGCAGATATTGCCTGTACATTTTAACATTTAATGTTTTCATCAAACAAACTGTGCATACTTGTAGTAGTTAAATACAGTTAAGGTTTGTATATCTTTTCAAATGCGTACTTAAAAAATAAAACCTATCGACTGGTCTATCCGAAGAAACAGCCTACATTACTGTAACATTACAAGATACCAATCACCGAACATTTGTAACTATTGGTCGTACAATGAAATAGCAGATAAACGAGATATGGTATATGGAATATGGTGTATTGCCATATCTAATTTACTGCTGATCGTGAGTTATGACCAGTAACTGTTCATACGCATACACAAGTACCAAACAGAAATAGAAAGCAACAAATTAATATTGTGGAGATTGATAAAATGTTCGTAATTTGTGAGGCTGTCGAGAAAACTGCCATTTCGAGGATTTATTTTGTCGATAAAGGAGAAAATAGCCACCCACCTACGAGATATTTGTCATGAAAGAAAAATTCGAAAACACCAGTAATGAAATATTTATGGTCCACCTCCGACCTAATGTCTCCTCTATGGGTAGTAGATATGTGAAAGATCTATTCTTTTCAAATTTAAAATATGTGAAACTTTCGAAAATACATAATAACTAGACTTAGGTAAATATAGTGAAAGGCCCGTGTTCAAGTCGAGCAAGGAAGTATGTTGCTCTTTAAGTATTAACATTTACAACCATTGTCATCGACCTAGGGTCGCATTATATTTTAAATTTTAACCCTCAATAAGTCAAAACTCTCAACGTGAAAAAAAAAATGAATGGCAATTTTTTTTCTAGTATAATTAGCGTGTAAAAACCCAAAAACAAATTATCCAGAGGTGGCTTGCTCGTTTCCAGATATGTCAGGTAGACAAAAGGTAAAACAGTGCCTCAGGGCACGCATGACAGTTTAGGCCGAATATAAGAGCACGTATACAAGACAAGAAGTAAGGTAGAATTATCAATAAAAAATGTTGTTTATTAAGGAATAAAAGAATAATATAATAAATGAATGAAGATAAATGACAAACGATAAATGAAATGAATTATTTTTTAGTGTGGTAATCGAAAAAACAGTTTATGGCGTTGGAACAGCATAAATGGAGATCCTATTTTGAGCAAACACACTGCGTTTGTGACTTCTTGCACAACTTGCACCATCTCTCTCCACCTTCTTTGCCGAGCCAGATTGGGAAATGGTCTTGACCGTCGCGTCGTAACGCACTTCAGGAAGTGGATGTTTCGACTTTTAACCAACGCTCGAGCTGCCTGGCTGTGGATCTACGGAAGTTGATGGTCGCGATGTTGATAGTTTTGGACGGCCAAAGGGCCGTTTTTCTTGCTGTAAAGAAGAATGTCTCTGCGATATCCTCATTTAAATGAGATTAGAGAAGATTTTATCGCATTTGTTAACGCCCAGGATTCGATTCGAAAAGAACACGTCGGTTCAGAAGGAAAATGCCGCTTAACTGGAGTTGCTTTAGGCCATATTCTTGAAGATTCCGTAAAGAATTTTAATTTAGATTTATATTTTTGCCTAGGTTTTGGTGTCGACAGGTGCTCAGTAATGGCATCCGAAACGAAAGGTGCCCGTTAACGAATTAAAAAAATCGGCCAAACATGCTATGCGTTGTCCATGTAGCAATCATATTTTGAATAATTCCTTAGCAAGCTCCTCAAAAGTTATATCATGTCGTGGTATGCTTCAGGAACTATGAGAAAAGTAGTAGCTTTTACTAATCCCTCTCCCAAACGACATTATGTTTTTAAGAAGGAAGTGGGGGCTGCTGTCCAAGGTATTTGTGAAACTCGTTGGGTTGAAAGGCATGAAGATCATCTTCAGTTCCAGGGCGAATCAATCATCAAAATATACAACGCTCTTGAAACAATTTCTTCGTGGAAGGACAGTAAAACGTCAACTGTTGCATTTTCATTAATGTAAACTATCAGGAGCCCAGAATTATTCATTTCAGTAGTTTGTCTTAGTGACATTTTAAGTACAACTGTATCACTTAGTTCGTCTTCTTCAGTCACCAAAATTAGATTTGAAGAAGGCTATTGAAGCCATAGAGGACACTAGATGCAATCTTCAAAATAAAAGTTCAAATGGCGAATCTATTTTTAGCAAACTTTACTATGAAGTAAAGGAAATAGCTGAACAACTAGACAGTTGATTGAAGATGCTTCGTATAGTTTCTCGTCAAAACCAATCTCCTAACTCTTGTGAGGAATATGTCCTAAGATCTATTTATTTACCTATTTTAGACAATATCTTAACTGATGTTAAAGATCAACTTTCTCGAAAATCGCTTTATATCTTAAGCTGTTCTTAGTATCGAATGTGTGTCCATGTCTGTCCATTCTCTTACATTCTTCAGCCAGGAGCATTTTCTTCTTCCTGGACCTCTTTTCCCTTCTACTTTCCTTTCTATTATGAGTCGTAGAAAGTTATATGTTTCTCCTCTGTAAATATGTCCTAGACGTTTTTCTGTTGTTCACAATATTTAGGAGTTCTCTCTCAGTCCTCATTCTTCTCAGCACCTCGTTGTTGGTCACGTGCACTGTCCACGAAATCTCCAGCATCCTTCGAAAAACACACATTTTAAAGGCTTCTATACGCCTCATACTTATAATTCCGAGAGTCCATATTTTCACTTTGTATAGCAATAAGGAATAAATGAATGTTTTTACAAATTGATATTGGATATCCAACGATAACTTTCCTTTGGTTTAATAGTCTTGTACAATCGATTTTACTGTCATAGAGTGTGTGGGTTTAAATTTTTTTTTTTTCGGTTTAAGTTTAAAACCCCTTAATGTTGTACTCTTCTTTGCACCCATAGGGTATTTGGGTTTTATTAACTTCTCATTGGTTTAATATATCGCTTAAAATAGTTATTGAGAAAATGGTTCCCTTACATGAGGTACAAATCATATCAAAATCACCCACAAGACCCATGACCCCCCCCCCCCCCCCGATAAAAATTTCTGGGGATCAACCACTGATAATATTACATAATAATATGCTACATAATATTTACAGACAGTAAGCGTGTCATCGACAGACTATCAAACGTACATAGGTCTAAACAACTAAATCATATAGAACTAGAAATTATGACTATTTACAATAAAATTACAAATTTAGGAAAAAACATTATTATATCATGGATAAAGGGACACGCAGGCATTAAGGGCAATGCAATAGCAGATAGCCTAGCCAAATCTGCCCTAGAGATAGGCGGAGAAGCTTCCTTGAACTTACTCCCATTTTCAGACATTGATATAATTAGTAAACGGCATCAAACAGAAAAATGGCAAACATATTATCGAAACACGAGAACTGGAAATAATTACAAACAAATGCAGCCTGAAATACCCATAAAAAGATGGTTTCATACTCGTATCAAATCGCCACTTCATAAGGGTTATAAACAGATTAAGATCTAATCTTGCTCTTAGCCCCCTTCATATGTACAAGTTGGGTCTCACGGAGTCACCAAATTGCAAGCGTGGAAGAGAAGGTAACCTATTACATATTTTCCTTGAATGTTCCCACGAATCAGTAAACATAAACAAATTTTATGATAATCTTATTATATTAAAAATTCCACTTCCCGTCTACCTGAACAATTTGATTTTCTCTAGAGATATCAATGTATTAAAAACGATATTAAAAATTGTAAATATAATTTGTAGCTTTAAAACTAACCCTTACATTTAAGTAAATATTGTATTATACTCGTATTATAGCAGAATATATATATATATATATATATATATATATATATATATATATATATATATATATATATATATATATATATATAAATGAATAAAAATACAAATAATTAAAAAAAAAAACAAAAAAAAATATTAAAGAATTAAAAAATAAAAAGGAAGATGTAAGCCTCTGAGATGTTGAATCGGGTTATGTCTTAGCGCAGGAAAAAAAAAGAAGAAAAAAAAACAAAGACAAAACAAAAAAAAAATGTAATTTATTAAAGATTGTACGGATGATTGCATGTTTATTTAATTCCTCTGATTGTAAAAATTGTTTGTCTTTAAATTTGTCTGGCTAATTGGCTCGGCCAAGGCCATCAAACTAAAATAAAAAAAAAACCACTGAAAGGTGCAAAAATCTAAATCCTATATCACCCTCAAGACCCATGACTCTCCCCGACAAAAATTTCTGGATCCACCACTGAGTAGAGTTTACAAGTAAAACAGGAAAAAGCAGTTGATGTTAGAAAATTGATAGAAAAACATTATGATTTAAACTGGAAGATAATTGAAGAATTAAGCTATTTTAAACACGTATGAGAACGGGATAACTTTGGAAAACATCCATCTACAGACAAGATCATAAAAAATTAGATTACAACTCAGGAAAAGTATAAAGAAACTGTAAAAGTAGGTTTTAACAAGATCATAGTATCAGTGGCGCACTCAGGGGGGTTTGGGGGGGTTTATACCCCCCGTGCACTATCCGACACTGTTACTCTAAGTACTTAAAATGGTGAAGGTAGCATGAACAAATTTCGGTGCCCAACCAAACCCCCCCACCATAGGAAATTCTAATTGCCCCACTGCATAGTATACAAAGAAGAATGGAGATGGGAAAAGAAAGGCAAAGGAGTTGCGGAGAAGGAACAGAAATCGAAAAAACGGAGACAATTAGTTGCAAAAAACAAGGAATATGATAAACGTAAAACTGACAAAGCTCTGGCTATGACAATCGATACGAATAAATTAAATCCAAGAATGAAAAGCATAAAAGACATAGGCACATTAAATATGAAAAAAATTAGCATGCCCGACAACATCAGTTGAGACTAAAAACCGAAATAAAACAGGCATCCTATCAAAAAAGTAGGAAGCAGAAGAAGAAGAATGAACCATGAATAATAAAAATGAGTAGAATCAGCACATAGATTGTAAGGCAGTCAACAGAGTAGTAAAATAGCGAGAATAATAATAATAATAATAATAATAAAAACCCACTGAAAGGAAATTATTTGGAAGTTTAGGAAACTGGTGGTCACACAATTTACGAAAATAATAAATAATCTGGACAATAATATAATCCTATATAGAAAAGGAAGGCAGACAAAGTTTTTATTTATCGCAAACTAATATGTAATGATATTTCAAGGTGCACATGAACACAATCACCGATTTAATTTCTTTCAGCTTTATGTAGATCATCTTCCCTTTGGGACATATTAATATGAATGAAAATTATAATAGGATGATTATCATCGACATAAAAAACGAGATACAAATTTGTCTAAAGTCGATTATGTCATGTATCGATACGGTATCTCAAGGCCCCCAGGTCGTCGTTTCGGGTTCGATGTTTCGGGCACCCATTATACCATTAGGGCCAACGCGCGAGAGAGAGGCGGGTATGTTATTGGTGGGCCTCCCCATCGTGAGCTGGCAGGTAAGCGCCACACCGAGGTGTTACATTAATTATAAAAAGTGACGGGTTATGGCTCCAGACGAGATTTTGTGGTTGATTTTTTATTCTTTTTGTAATTCTTTTTGTTACTTTTAACTCTTCTTGGTATAATGCAGAAATGAGCATAGGCGGCGCTACAAAATATTGTTTGTCTATTCCTTTCCCAGGCTTAATGCAAATTAGGTGCTCTCCTTCATTTTCAGTGGTAAAAATATTATACGAACGCTAGTTTATGAAAAGGTACTGATTATGATAGTAGCCCACAATGGACGCTGGTAGTTTTTGGCTTTTTACCTTTGGGATAGACCTCGTCGTACGCTATACATCAAGGAATGTCCCACTGAAACTATCATCACTATTATGCAATACAATCTATGAAGATCCTAGCCTCTTTAAGAATTTCCTTCCACTCTTCTCCATCCATCGCTTTTCTTCATCTTGGGATTATTAATATATTTCTTATGTCCTCTTCCCTGTTATTAAGAAATGATGATCTGGGTTTTCTCTTCTCCTTTGCTCATGGGGTATATCAAGAAGTGTTTTCTGGTTTCTCCCATTTTCTCCGTTTTGTTGCTCGTACCATTTTTGTTCTTTCATTTTTCAGATTTATTTTAATTTTTCCTCTTACTGCTCTATGATCGCTTTCTATTTAAAATTTAATTTTACCATCTGGGCTGACCTAATTTATTTATAATATGCAAACTTCTGAGGTATAGGAAGTCTATCAATGACTGTCCTCTCTCATTTCTGTCATACAGGCCATATCTCCCTTTTGCTGTTTCAGTATCGGCGCTCTGTGTGCCTACTTTGGTATTAAATTATTAAACAATATGTTTCTGTTAGAACCAATTCAATGTCTTCATAGAAATTACTTATGTCTTCGACTTCATGATCCGTTGTAGGGCATATACTTCTAAGGCTTAAGTAAGGAAAGAATACTCAACAATGGCTTCCGCTAGGGAGCTACATACTAGTTTACATTCGTAAACATAAAAGAGTAGGAATCTATAATATTGACTATAGATCCACTAACAAATATTTTCACCTACAGCAAATAGATGGAATATTAAACTCAGCTGATACAGGTACTTATCATAGTATGCTGTTGGAAAAAATTAGTTTATCAAAATTTGTCTTGTAGTAAATCTATTTTCATCCATAGTGACATCTGGTATCTCATATGTAACTATACGTTCATTAATAACGAAGATGCTGTGTAGTGCCTTTTGGTAGTCGTCTTGTTTGTTTTTTATATCTCAATATAATCGTTATCTCTTCCTCTTTGATTTACCGCGTTACACTCTCCAATCGGACTAGTAACAACGGATGTATAATGTAATGCCCTTTTGGCAATGCTGTCATGTTTTTTCCATCATTGTACTAGTTACGTTCTCCCCTTTCCAACTAGACATCATCCGTCACGATCATTCGAGCCGTTCTCGAGCTGTGCAACATTTTAATATAATTGTTATCTCCTCTCCTTTCATTTAACGCGTCATACGCTCCAATCGAACCAATAACAACGGAGATATGATGTAATGCCCTTTTGGTAATGCTGCCATGTTTTTTCCGTCATTGCACTAGTACCCTCTCTTCTTTCTAACAAGACCTCATACGTCACGTTCTCGAGCTGTGCGACTTTTCGGCCAATTTGCGTAGTGGCAACGGTCGCAAAAATCTGTCGCATATTCGATGCTTTTTCCCCATTCAGATAGTGCACAACTTCACTAAAGAAGTTTTCACTTTAAAAATTTAAAATAATGTAAAAAGGAACTGTGTTCGAAGATGTGTGACAAAAATACATATATCCCATTGTAGATTGTAGATTTCAAATGAGTCGATTAGCCTCATGGTTTAACATTACCATACTACTGCCTTTAAGATCTTTTGTGAACAGCCTACTTCTATAAATATTCAGTCCTTCCGTTTAGGCGAGGTATTTATTACCTGATCAAGCTCTAAGAAGACCTGTTCCAGATACTTATAGATTCGAGGGAGCAATTTTCAGTGAACATCTGTAATTTCTTTGACTTTGGTTTTCTGAGGCTCCAAGAGTATGCGTAGCAAGGAGAATGTTTGTGCTTGTTTGTGCCCTGGAATATTTTCCCAGTAGGCTAGACTAATTTCTTTTCTCCTTTTTGGATATCCTTGATTGTGCGGGTTCTTGGTACACCACAGATTGGTTATGATCCACTAAAAGTAGTATTTGCTACTTCTTTAACAAGAATATCATCAATATTCACCAATACTTCTTTACTCTTGTGTATCTTTCCTTTCAGCTCTTTCTTGATTTTTAGATCACAGAGTACACCGCTCATTCGCTTCCAGTTAAACCAACCAGTCTGTGTCCTGTGGGCAATTTCTCGATCTAGTGTCTCATTTTCCATTAAGGTACTTAAATTCTTTTAATCGTCCTAGTTTTTCTTCAAGCCATCAGATGTCCCTAGCCATTCTTCCTCCTAACAACCAGATATACTCCGCTCTCTCTTTAATAGTAGTTTTCCAACCCTTCAACTTTTCCTCCAACATTTTTTTGCTCTCCTCCAACTAAAACGACATCATCCGCAAAGGGAGACCAAGGAGCCCCCTCACTTACCTTCTCTGTTGGTACATCCATAACAAGATTAAACAGGTAAACTGAAGAGCTTTAATGAAAACCAAACGTTACTGGAAAACTTTGGTTGCACGCTTTCTGTTTCATATCGTTCACGAGCCTTACGTACTTCTCAGGAACATATTTCTTTCTGATACATCTCCATAGGTCTTGTCAAGGAACTGTGTCGTACGCCTTCTCAAGATCTATAAATCCCAAATGTAGCTCTTTTCTTCTCGACGTATTCTCCTATCAACTGTCTCTAAGCAAACAAGGCATCCGTTGTCCTCCTTCCTGTCATAAACCCAAACTGTTCTTCTCTTATCGATGTCTCTCTCTCCTTAACCTTTCCTCTACAATGCTCTCCTATATTTTCATTGTGTGCCACATTAACTTTATTCCTCTATAGTTCTTACAGTCCCGAATCTTTTCTTTATCTTTATACAGTACACCTGTGGCTGGTATCAACTTTCTTCTTGATTACTATTGTTTGCATATTCTCCGACCACGATTCTTGATTTCTATTTTCATATTTTTCATTATACCCTAAATCTTTATTTGCAGCGTCATGAATGGATTTTTTAAGTTGTTGGTATAATTCTCCACGTGATATATTTTTCCGTTTATATTTTGTAACTTTTTGGCCAGACGTAATTTATAAACAAAGTGTGTCGAATCTTCTTTCAAACTTTGCAGGTTATATTTGCATACGACCAGCAATAATACTGTCATGCTTACCTCTAACCACTATAACTATACATCGTCTCAAAGTGACTAGTCTGTACAGGGTAAGATATGCAATGCCAACCTTATGGGAATTTAGCCAAGACGTTGCCAGTTTTATGCAGTGAGAGATGGCGTTCTCTATTATTGTCTATCTTTCAAAATAAACAGAATAAACCAGGAGTTCTCAACAAGTCCTCACGTACAATTTTATGTAATTTACAAATATCGTTTGCTAATAATTTTACATAATACTAGACATTATTTGTTTCTAATAGTAACTTTTCAACTTCAACTTTTATCTTTTATTAGTAGCAGTAGTATAATAAAATGTGCATTAAATAAACATTTGTTTCAAAGTTTAAAATAATTCCGGTAATTTCTACTAACTGCCAAATTTAAATTGTTATTTATGTCCCTGCGGTGCTAATTACTGCCATAACGTGTAAGAAATTTGTAATTTTAGTTGATACCAACTGCAAATACTTTCTTCTAAGTTATTCAGTGATTAAGAAGCAATTAGTCTTAGAAACAAAGCCTTAAATAGTCTTTATTTTTTCTTCGGAGCGCGTCAACATATTCGAGTTACGATTATTTGTTGGTGGCTGTTGTTGTGATTTGCTGTTGGCAATTATTGTTATTTTCTGTTGTTGGCTATTGTTATATCTGACGCCGAATTTTTACCGCAAAATGGGGGAAATTGTTCAATGGAAACGTGGAAAAGCTTTGAAACTTTCAGAGAAGCAGATACTAAAGGGATATTATCATATTAATCAGGATAACAACGATTCTGTATCAAGTGTAATTAGGAAAGTGTCAGAAATGAGTGGTGTTTGCGAAAAGACTATGTTTCGCATACGTCAGAAATATTCATCACCTGGATTACAATCTCCAAAGAGCAGGTCCAAAAAACGAAAGGTTATTAATTCTCGTGACAACAAGTACGATGAAGGTGTTAGGGGCCAAATTCGTAGAATAGTTCATCAATTTTTTCGTAACAACATACCACCAACAATAAACACCATATTAGCTGTTGTAAATGTCGAAGAAAGTGTGCTCTACTTTTCACGGGCCACGCTACATCGTTTGATGAGTGATATGGATTTCGTGTTTATAAAACGTCGCAGAAATTCAATTTTGATTGAAAAACCAGAAATCATCTCGTGACGTCATCGTTATTTACGCGCAATTTGTAAATACCGTGCAGAAGGATACAACATAGTGTATTTGGATGAATCATGGGTAAATATCGGCCACAGTGTGAACAAAGAATGGGTTGATAAAACAATTACATCTCATCGCGATGCTTTTGTTCGTGGTCTGACAACAGGATTAAAAGCTCCAACAGCTCGTGGTGCATGGTTCGCTTTATTGCACGCAGGATCTACCAGTGGATTTGTTGACGGAGCAGAGCTCACGTTTTTGGCAAAGAAAAATACTCACGACTACCACGACGAAATGGATGGACAGACCTTCGAAGATTGGTTCGAAAATAACTTAATGCTAAATTTGCCAGAAAAAAACTGTTGTGGTAATGGATAATGCCTCCTATCACAGCAGAATGTCAGAACAAATTCCCAACAGTTCAACACTAGAAAAAGATATTCAAGAATGGCTTCTGTCACCCTATCACTGTGAACTCAATCCCATCGAAATGGTTAGGAGTGAAGCGAAACGGTATATAGCTGGACGCAACGTGAATTTTAAAGAAGCTGAAATGCGAAATTTAATTACAGCAGCGTACCAGGTCATTACGCCAGAGAAATGGAAAAACTACGTAAACCACGTAATAGCAACAGAAAAAAAATGTGGGAAATTGACAATTTGTTGGATGATATCGAACCAATTATTATAAATATAAATAACGGAGATAGAGATGACAGTGAGGATAATAATGATGATGATGATAGTGAAGCAGAAACTAAATGTGATAGCGATTGACAGAAAAAGGAACTAAATATAATAGTGTACAATTAAGATTACTTACACACGAAATTAAATACAATGACTTCTTTTATTTTCAACTTATTTATTAGTTTTATTTTCGGATATTGCCAAAATATAAAGTGCGGTTTTTAAAAGTCCTTCCCCCCTTAACTTTTGAACGGAACAATACATAAATACAATGTTTCTTTATATTTTAGTTTTATTTTATTCGATTTTATTTACATCTATAAACAAACGGTTTGTATCGCTAGCACATACTGTAGGATTAAAAACAAACTGCTTGTGTGACATAAATAAAAGGCATTTCTTAATTTCTATTTTATTTTAATTTAACCCAAGTATGTTGTAGAAAATATTATTTATGTTTGAGAACCAGTGAGAGAAGGAAGTCAGGCAGGGTCGTTAGTGGGCATTAGTACTTAAGCTACCCTCAACACAAAAGATTGATTAGGCTAAGTAGTAAGAAGTGACGTTTATTTTAATACAAGTTTGCAAAGATGTATGGCATCGATGTTGTGCATTTACCCTGTACAGACTAGTCACATTGAGACAATCTATAGATCGTTTATAGACCAGAGCTCGAAAGATCTGGACATATACTCCATGATTGTGCTCAAAAGTAAAAAAAAGTGTAAAGGAACACAATGAGGTACAACAAGAAAGAAAATCGTAAACGAAACCCTGATATGAAATTTAAAAGATCAGTATTAGAAAACCTTCCCAAAAAGAATAGAAGCTGGTTACTATGGCTTCAAATACAAATAATGTGAATTACAACAATAATATTAACGAATTACCGTTTACTTATTTTGTACTAAGTTTCAGTGTACAATTTTAATACGTATATCGATTCCTTCACACTATTTTCGTAACTTGTACACACTGTACGACTTTGTAGAAATTTTACTTGTCTGATTTAATTTTCGCAAAAAAATTTACAGTCACCCTTACAAAATAGTTATTATTGTAGTTAAAACATAGTCGTACGCCTATGTACCATATAACAATCAAAATCCATCCAAGTCGCTCGTACCAAATGAATAATATAATAGTCTGGCCATACAATGTTTCATCTTTCAGTGATGATTGTAATATTCGTTTCATTTCGTAAAAGAAGATTGAGTCTTTTGTGATTCGACTTCTCGTAAAGCGTTTATTGTTTGGAAACTCGAAAATACACAAGAGTTAGAGGATTGTACGATCTTTTCAATTGTTCATTTTCGAGGAACTCGATATACGACTACGATCGTTTCGAAAAATATAGTAATGGAATTTTATTTCTATAGAGATGTAGTAAGTTAGTAAGTAGAATGGGATGTGTATCGGATATACTAAATATAATATTTTTTATTATCTCTTAATTGCATAGACTTGCTGGCCAGCTACTGGGTGTCCACCCCCTACATTTTCACCCTAACTCTGGTTGCACCAGTCTTGTGTAAAAATATATTAAAATTATTCTTATTCAATAAATAATTAATACAAAAAATAAAGCAAAACAATATGCAATAAATGTAACGTGTCAAGAAGTTTTTAGTAAACCATTCATAACTTTCGATTGTGCCAAGTAATTATTAATAAGTAAAAGGCCACTTGTATCAGTTAAAAAAAGATAAAGTCGAGGAAAAAGCGAACATGGCAGATGAACAACAAGGCTTCTGGAAGAACCGCAGCACAATAGACGCAATTTTTATCAGACAAATAATAAAGAAGCCTATTGAATATGGAAAACCAGCATACATGTGCTTTGTAGATTTAAAAAGTGCTTTTGACAGGGTGAAGCGAAATGACATCTTAAATTTATTACAAGCTGAACAAATAGACCGTCAGATAATAAGGACAATTAATGAAATTAACAAGAACAACAAGACCAGAGTTATAATGCCAACAGTGGAAACAGAATGCTTAGAACTAAAAAGAGGAATCCGCCAAGGAAACTCGCTCAGCCCATTGTTATTCGATATGGTGATGAACCAAATAATTCACGAAGTAAGAAAACGACACAGATACCACATGGGAGCGCATAAATTGCTGATAACGAAGATGACCTACAAAGGCAGCTCCACACCTTCAATATCACAGCAAACAAACTTAATATGAGAATATCAGTAGAAAAAACTAAATTAATAGTGATCAGTAAAGAGCCGCGTAGATGCAAACTAGAAATAGACGGCAAAATTGTAGAACAAGTAATGAAATTCAATTACCTAGGAGTAGAGATCACTAGTGACAGGGATATAAAAACAGAGACCACAAGGCAAGCATCAAAATCGGCAAGAGTAAGTGGTTGCCTCCGAGAAACCATATGGAGAAACAAATATATGACCACGGAAAGCAAAATGAAAGTATACAAGAAAGTAAGACCAATCCTAACATATGCAGCGGAGACAAGGACCGATACAAAAAAGACGAAACAACAAATCAAAAATATCGAAATGAAAGTATTAAGATCAATAGCGGGCATATCATTAAGAGACAGACAAACCAACAGAAGTATACGCGAACAATGCAAAATTCAAAATATTAAGAGGTGGATAAAAACAAGAAAAAAAAACTGGAACGAACATGTAAACCGAATGGGACCAGATAGATTAGCGAACATCTGTAAAAACAACAAGTCATATAGCAGAAGACCCGTTGGAAGGCCGCCAAAAAGGTGGAAAGATAATGTATAGTCAACAACGACTGAAACAGAATAAGAGGCAGACAAACAGGAGTAATCCTAGTCGCACGAAGAAGAAGAAGATCAGTTAAAAACGGTAAAGGGTAGGCTTTGAAAAAATGACAGTTTTTATATTATTACCTATTAAGTGAAGAAAAGGAATATGATGCTATTGAAGATCCCCACATCAGCACTCGTGAAATTTTATGTCAACATGACATTAGTCAAACTTCGGTGGCAAACATCATCCGTAAACATAAAATCCGTGCCTACCTCATACAGCCACATCAAAAATTGATAGCGATGATGATTATTATCGCAGATTAGCTTTTTGTCAATGTTCTCAGCAGTACGTGCATAGCGACCGATTTTTTTTAGATTATGTGCTTTTTGTTAATTACATTACACAAAAATGGAACAGTGAATCAGTATAATTTTCATTACTATGCATCAAGCAATTCTTACTTTATTAACAGTTATAGTAAACCTATAAATGTTTGGAGTGATATTGTTGGTGATTGGTACACATCTTTTTGACGGTCGTGTGAATGGTGATATATAACTGGATTGTCTGAATAATAATTTACAATTACTACAGCAAAAATGTTCCACTTAATATTTGACAAAGGATGTGGTTTTTACACTACGGTGCTCCAGTTCATCACACTTCCTGTGCTCTTATTCACAATCTTCTAAATAATAACTTTCCTACGATACAAACACATTACATACTTTTGAATGCCCTCTTCGAGCGTATCCAGGACGATGGAGTGACTTCCTTAAAGCAACACTTCAAGTTGCCTCAATGTTTATTAAATATACAGGGTGAGTCATAACTATTGGGACATAGACTAAGGACAGGTTATTTGGACCAAAATATGGCTATTGGGCCAAATGTGCCTTAATAAAATGTTGCTGAGAAAAAAGATACAGGGTGTTAAAGTTAATTTTTGTTTTTCGTTTTTTTGCTAATAGTTTCCCTGTATATTTATAAATTGCTATCAAAATTGGCACAGAGGCATAATCTTAGACAAGAAATAGTATTTTATTTACAATTCCACTATCAAATACCAAACTAATAAACAAAGTTGCAACTAACGTAAGGTTTCCGTTTTGACGATAAATCAAAACTAAACACACTTTAACTTAAAAGAACTCACAAAAACTTAAACTAAATGTTCTACATGGTCTCCTCCGATTTCTATGCCTTTTCTAATTCTTTTTATAAAGGATTTTCGGACGTTAAAAAAATATTATTCTGTCCCCTTATAAGATTACCTGCATTTTGAATGTATCTCCAATGTTCGTCTCGTGTATTAATTTCATTGGCATAAACTAAGGACTTCATATGTCCCCAAAAATAAAAATCTAGCGGGTTGTACTCAGGACTTCTTGGTGGCCATTGAAAATCACAAAATCACTGCCTCTGCCAATCCATCGTTGAAGAACTACGTCATTAAGATGATTTCTAACAGCTAATGAAAAATGAGGTGGCGCTCCATCCTGCATAAACCACATTTTTCTTTTTACATCCAGTGACAGATCATCTATAATATCACTAAGAGTCTTTTTCAAAAAGAATAAATAAGAATCTCCATTTAAATTCGGAGGAAGAAAATAAGGCCCTAGTAGTTGGTCGCCTATAATGCCACACCAAATATTCAATTTAAACTCATGCTGAAAATGTCTAGCTTTAATAGCATGCGGGTTTTCTTCTTCCCAATAATGACTATTTCGCCAATTAAAAACCTCTCGTCTGGTAAAAGTTGCTTCGTCGGTGAACATAATATTCTTAATAAAGTGTCTGTCATTGCTATGTTTATTCAGAATACGTTGGCAAAACTGTAACCATCGTGGAAGATCTGTTGGAAGTAAATTTTGAACAGGAGTGAAGTGATAAGGATGGAGGTTCTCTTTTTTTAGAATTCTAACAATAGACGACTGATTTACTCCTGTTGCTGCTGATAGATGTCGTGAACTTATTTCAGGATTTTCATCTACTCGAACCAAAAGTTCATCTTCTTGATTAGGTGTGATGTGTTTCGGTCGACCACCCCGATTTTTAGTGCGAAATGACCCAGTTTCACCTAAACTACGACATAATCTTGCAAAAGTTTTGTGATTTGGTTGCCTTCTGTTTGCGTATAACATTCCATACCTTCTGGCAGCCGAGCGACCGCAAAAATTTTCTTGTGCGTATACGCAAATCATATCTCGCATTTCTTCATTGGTAAAATGATTGTGACGAGGCATTTCAATCAAAAAAAGTAATGATTACTTTTAAAAAATGCAACATTACACTACACTGTCATATCAAAAATAATTTACTCTGAACAAATGACATTTACCAACAACAATTATCTGAGAGTCCAAAGCATACTTTTCATAAATGAAATAATATTTGAAATCCTTTTTTAAGACTCTAAGCAGTTCGACTGCGTTTTTATCGAAAACGGTTGAAATTATCATGTTTAAACAAGAGTACCAATTTTACGTAAAAATGATGTTTACGTCATATTTTGTAATAAAAATTACTAAAAAGTTTCATCAGAAAAAGTTTAGACTCAATTTGATCATTAGGAATGATCCACGTGGCACCCATTGTAAAATTGTAAATAAAATACTATTTCTTGTCTAAGATTATGCCTCTGCCAATTTTGATAGCAATTTATAAACGTACAGGGAAACTATTAGCAAAAAACGAAAAACAAAAATTAACTTTAACACCCTGTATCTTTTCTCTCAGCAACATTTTATTAATGCATATTTGGCCCAACAGCCATATTTTGGTCCAAATAACCTGCCCTTAGTCTATGTCCCAATAGTTATGACTCACCCTGTATAATAAATAAATTTTAATGCTGTTTACATTACTTCCATTTTCATGAAAAGTTTGTAATTTATAGCATTTTCCTTAATTTGTGCCCCACATTAAATAAATAAGTGGCCATAATTGGCAAAAACACTGTATTATAAGCATGTTGTGTTACACATTACCGGTAGAATAATTAGTCGCTCTAAGATATACCAATAGGTAGGACAAAAAAGTCTACCAACATTACCATGATTTTTTGTTGGCGAAACGATCCAAAATTGGAGTAGTAATCGAGGTAATTGATTTTATCAAAAATTTAAAAATTTTAATTTTTAAATTTAAATCTAGACAAAATTTAAAACCCTTAGTATGGTGGAGATATGTAGATGATGTATTCTCAATATGGCCTCATGGATCAGAGTTGTTGGACACATTCCTAAATGATATAAACGATAAAGAAGAGACAATAACATTTACCATGGAAAAGGAATATAATAACACATTACCTTTCCTGGATGTTTTAATCTCTAAAAACGATAATGGATACGAAACTCAGGTGTATATAAAACCAACACACACTAACAGATATTTAAATTTCAAATCAAATCACAATATTAATATTAAAAGGGAATCATTAAATCCTTATACGATAGAGCCAAAATTACTTGTTCTAACGAAAATTCGTTCTTGGAGGAAAAACATTTGTTAACAACTGTTTTATTAAAAAATGATTATCTTTTATCGTTTATAAATAAGGAATTTTCAACAATCGATCGAAGAGAACAAAACAACTTAGAACGAGATCCTACAGCATATACAAGGAATAATACGAGGAAAATAACAATACCATATATAAAAGGATTATCGGAAAAGCTTAAAAGGATAGGAAATAAATTCAACATTTCAACAACAAACACGTTGAGATCTATTTTGTCCAAAACCAAACCAAACAATGAACAAGAAAGGACAAGGAATTGCGTTTTTAAAATACCTTGTGAATGTGATCAGTTTTATTTAGGTGAAACATCAAGGCCATTAAATGTTAGAATAAGTGAACATCAATCCTATATTAAAAATGGAGAATTTGATAGATCTCAAATATGTAAACACGCATGGGATAATGAACATATGGTTCAATGGAATGATTCAAATATAGTCCTAAAACAAACGGATGGTAAAAAGAGAAAAATCAAAGAAGCGGCTCTAATTATGCTAAATGAGACCAATTGTGTCGCGAATTCCTCGGCAGGATGTAGTAGGATCTGGTTACCCATATTGAAAGAGGAAGTTATTAAAAGGAAAATACCAGTATTGGTAAGTCAGTAACATATAGAGGATACATCATCAGGAATTTGGTGTTTATTGAAGTTAAACTAAATGCACGATCAAATACTTACCATGTCGGGATAGTATTATGAGGTTTTTTTCCTGGTTTTTCCCTCATAATTTACTATGGAATCACCAACAGGAGAATTTTACTGTCATCATGGCATGTATTTGTCTTTTTAAAGACGAATTACATGTTATGATCTTTTCTGACGAATATTCTCAAGTTAAAGTTGATTTCATGTAATCGAATGAACTATCTTATAAGTAAACTCGTCCCAGGAACGCAACTCAACAATATTGGTAATATCATTTTAAAGTCGTCTACTTTAAAATGTATAATGTATGTCTGAATTGTCAATATAGATGAGTCAGATAAAATTAAATGATAAGAATTTTTCACTAAGTAACAAAAAAACAAAATTTGTTTAATTTACTAATGTTTGTATTTTGAGAACGATTTCCGAAGTAGAAATTGAAACGTCAATAAACGTACTTTAACCTTTAATTGTGGCTTATTCCTATTTAAATAGTAATTACTTGCTATGCCACAAGAAAATAGCTTCAGAACAATATTATCAAAAATTACTTTGTATGTCTTACAGTTTTATAAAACAAAAGCTATACGTCTCATTAAATTCACGTTTGACATGTATTTTTGATATTAGTGTGCCAAAATAATAAAAGACCAACATTTGTAACAGTCCCATCTAGGATCCATGCCACCAAATTTTCATTTTATCCCTGTATTCAAACACAATGGTGTATTATTCTTCATTTTGTTCTTAATGGGAAAAGAGCTTGTTAAGTCTTCTGTATCTATTACACAGTTTGTTTTTTTTTGACGTGACAACGTCTTAAATTAGGTTGTGACTCGGAGTCACTCATGAAAAAGTGTAACGCCCGCTCACGTCTGTTACGATGAGTCACCGAACGAGAGAGAGGCCCGCCGGACCGGCGAATGCCTTGCGTCTCTCTCCCACTCAAACATGATCGGTCCGCTGCGCGCGCAGCACTAGAGAATTAGGCGCGTTGAATCGGTGCGTGCTTGTGTCTCTGTCTTTCTCGAACGTTCTTGGCGTTGGAAAACCGAGAAAGCGTCATAATACAAGTTCACACGTGTGGTTAAAGTATCGTCAGCTGTGTCTGTAGTGAAAATGTGGAGTGCTTAGATTCGTCATTTACAACAACTACAACAATAAAGGTAAATAATTGTACACTAATATTTCATTATCGTAAACTATGATTGATTGATTAATTGTTAGATTGACACAAAAGTTGAGAAACTGAGTTTATAGGTTATGTCATACTATTGACAAATGTTGATAGTGTTAAGTAAATTATTAGTTTAAATCACTCTGCAATCAATCGTAATTCAGTCGATTGAGAAGAAACAGCGCGTTTCAACTGCAAACAACTATTGTGCAATTTAATAATATTCATATCAATAAATATTCTACCGAGAAAAAGACGTTGTCACGTAAAATCTTCGCCCGTAAAACCGACTTTACAGGCAACCGATTTTTTTAACACTTGAAAGATATTGTTTTCACTTAAACATTTACAACTGTTTTATATCCTGTGCTTAAAATAATAACCATGATATTGATGTAATTTGTGTTAGGTTTCAATTAGAAAGTCATATTTTGTTCGAGTTACCAGCATAGTATCGATATATTTTCAACCTAATCTCACAATCGCAACACATTTAGGCCGACAGATACAACGATCAGATGTAAAGAGAGAAACTTACCGCGGTCAAAAGGGTCAGATTTGTTGAACTCCATCATTAGAACGATCTATATATGTATATACATCGTAAAAACGGCTAATAAATTGACTAGACAATAGATACCGGCAAATATAAATCGTGACATACCATGAGAGGTTCTCTAAAAATAACAATTAAGCTAACGGGACTCGCATGCGGGTTAGAGAAATTGATTATTTAAATTATCAACATAAGATCATTTAAACATGTACGGTTTTATATATAAATTTAATCGTAATAGTTGCTAAATGTCAATGATAATTTAAATAATAGTATCATATTCTTCTTCTTGGAAGATTTAAATAAACGTTGCTAGCCTCCATAACGATTTGCCCATATTTTTCTGGATATTGTACGGCCAATCCATTGACTAAGGTTTTAGATTGACGAATATTTCTTCCTACCAATTCCTACCTCCTATATCTTTCTGTCGAGTATTAATTGTAGCCTCTGGTATATGCTTCTTGGTGTGCTTCGTCCTTCAAGGATATTGGCGATCATCATGGCCCATTTTACTCTGTCTACAGCAGTTCTGAAGAGTTCTATTGTTGTTTTTCCTCTCCACTGCTTTAAAATTTTCAACTAAGACGTGCGTCGTCCCCCCGGTCTTCTTGTCCCTCCCACTTTCCCTTGTATAACCAATCGCATTAACTCATATTTTTCATTTCTTAGTTTGTGACCAAAGTAGCTGATTTTTCTTTTCTTCATAGTATTAAGTGTTTGTTACGTGTTGTGTCCATGATATATTTCACATTCTTCGATAACACCTCATCTCAAAGCTGGCAGGTCTTTTTTCAGTTGCGTCCGTAATTGTCCAGGCTTCAACTCCGTATGAAAGGTCAGAGAATACGTAGCATCTTAATATTCTAGTTCTAATTTCTATTCCCAGTTTTCCATTGCATAATACTGCTTTCATCTTATTGAAAGAGCTTCTGGCCATCTCAGTGCGTCGTTTTATTTCAAGGCTGCGGTCCCATTGTTCATTTAGCTCACGTCATAAGTAGTTAATTTGGGTACTTTCTCTAAAGCTTTTACTTTAACGTTGTTGATTGTTTCTTAGTATATGATATCTATCATTATATACCCCAATTATTCAAGTTTTCTCTTTTTCATCAAAGGTCGTTAAGTCACCTTCCCCTTGAAGGTCACTTAACGACCTTTAATGAAATCATCAAAAGCGTTAACAAAGGAAGAGGATACAGAATGGGAAACAAAGAAATAAAAAATACTCTGTTACGCAGATGACGCAATACTGATAGCCCAAGATAAAGATAGTCTGCAAAGACTGGTCCACAGATTTAACATAAGAGCAAACGAATTTAATATGACAATCTCATCTCAGAAAACTAAAACAATACTAGTCAGCAAAGATCCAACAAGATGTAAAATAGAAATTGATGGCATCAGTATTAAGCAAGTAATGGAAACACAATACCTGGGAATTACACTGTCCATCTATGGAGACCTGGAGAAAGAAGTGAGAGATCAAGTAAAAAAGCAAATCGACTGGCAGGATGCCTTAATAACACCATATGGCGAAACAGACACATTAACACCATAATATATGGTTTGAAATGCCATTAGCATTCCACGACGCAATTCGTAGTGACTTGAAAGCTATTTTGTTATTTTGTTAATGACTGTAGTTAACATGGTTAAAATCATGCTATTTTGGTTTAAGAGTTGAGAGAACAGCTTTTTGAATTCGTTTAGGAAATTTGATGGTTTATCTGCTGTTGTTATTTTTGTTATCTGCATTTATGTTTCTAATGGTAACATCTCTATAACTGATTCTGTTGAAATTATAAGCATAGTGTATGAGAGTTCTGTTGACAGGATTTTGAGTGGTGATTTGTTTTGATTTGTCATGGTATCTGACATTTAGTAGTTCACGATAAACAGAACATCCTCTGTAATTAGAAGGATAGTGTTACGATAATTATCCTGGCCTAAAATAACCGTAAATATTATGACTAATGCTGTTCTGTTTTAGATTTTACGAGAGTATTCGATTAGCCGGCAGAAATTTACCTGAAGGGACCTTCCAGAAACGGTCGAGCCGATGTAAAAATACCCGTTTGCCTTACCGTTATAATTTCGCCGCTAATCGAGAAGGCTGTTCGATGATTCTAGCGTAAAGGCAATGGCATATATAACAGGACAATTTATTTGGAAGGGGCAGTTAATTCTCAAGACGCGCTCGCGAATTTGTTACGTACGGATATATATAAATTATTGTCAGATAAGTTAATATAAATAAAGAAATAAATTAAATCCGTAAGTGTTATAAATATTGAACCTTTTAATAAATGCACAACATTGGTGTCAGAGTGAGATCGAACATAAATTAGACTTATAATAATAATACAAGTGAATATAAAATAAATTGTGAAAATGGCTACGATTTATGAGCTGACAGTGACTAATTTAAGAAGACATCTCGAAGACAGAGAATTAGCTTCTACCGGAAAAAAGGCTGAGTTAGTCCAACGACTAAAGAACGCTTTGCTAGAAGAAGGACTAGATCCAGAGACTTATATATTTGAAGATGCTGTCCTCTCCTCTATTTCGAAAGTTTCTGGTGACATCGCATCATTAGAGAACAAAGTTTCCGGTGACATCGCATCATTGGAGAACAAAGTTTCTGGCGATATTTCGAAAGTTTCCGGCGACATCGCCTCATTAGAAAACAAAGTTTCTAACGAGATTTCTTCTCTGGAAAGTAAAGTTTCTGCTAACATCTCTAAAGTAACTTCTGAGATGTCTGCCCTCGACGATAGAATGTCTTCGCTAAAAAACCAAGTTGCTGCCGATATGTCGGCCTTCGAAGAAAAGATTAAAGAGATAGAAAGGAAGATGGAGGAAACCGGGACAGCAGAGAGAGGAAACAATCCAATTACAGTGGAGACAAAAGAAGACGAGACGAAATGTAAGTTGGAAACACGACCGAAATTTGAAGGAAGTGGAGGTTCTGTCCATGTGAAAGTCCCAACTTTCGACGGAAAATCATCATGGAACAACTACATGAAACAGTTCGAATCAGCCGCAAGAGCAAATGGATGGTCTGAAAAAGAAAAGGCTGTAAACCTGACTATCGCTCTTCGAGGAGATGCCTTAGATGTGCTTCAGACCATAGCCGTAGAGGAGACCGATGATTTCGAACAACTGAAGAAGAGGTTAAATATGCGATATGGCCACGAACATTTGGAGCATGTATATCAGTCACAGCTTAAAAATCGTAGACAGAAGAAAGATGAGGCTCTTCAAGAATATGAGGTAGGTATTGCCAGATTAGTACGATATGCTTATCCAACAGCTCCCGAAGACATGATGGAAAAATTGGCCGTTCAAACGTTTATTGATGGTCTTCGTGATCATGAAATGCAGAGAACACTACGATTAGCTCGTCACAAGACGCTGGTTGATGTTTTATCCGCCGCCCTCGAATACGAGTCAGCTACGCAGGCCTCTGGCGGTTACAGTAAAGTTAGGACTGTAAAAGAGGAAGGAGATGAAGATAAACTTGACCAGCTCTTTAATTTGATGAAAAGCATGACATGCAAGAAAAAGAAGACCATAAAATCAAGAAACTCACCATCAGGAAAACCAGAACGAGTCAACCTTAGGGGGGCAGCTTCGACCCGGAACTCTTCCAAAGACCCTCTTATACTAATAGCTTCTTTGAAATGTCGTGAAGATAGTGTATATGTAGATGGAGACATAAATGGTAAAAAGCATACGTTGTTGGTGGATACCGGAGCGACCAGAACCATTATACGCCCAACAGTTATAAACAGCCGTAAGAAACTGTCACCAACGAGGTTGCGACTTCGGACCGCTACAGGTGAAAATGCCAACATTCATGGAGAAATCCAGGTACAATTGGGAATTGGAGCAGAAAAGTTTGTCCATACTGTTATAGTTGCTGACATCGAAGAGGATGTTATATTAGGAATGGACGTAATGAATATGCATGGATTCCAATTGGATTTTAAGAATAAGGTAATCAAAGTTGGCAACGAGGAGGTATTTCTCCATCCACATAATGACAACACTGTGCAAGCAGCCATTAAAGAAGATACAGTCGTGCCTGCGAGAAGCGAAACGATCATAGTAGCGCGGCTACAGGGAATTGTGGACGAAGGGAGACCTGTTATGATGGAGCCTTGGAACCACGACGATGAGGTTGGCCGTGGAATCATAATTGGAAAGGAATTGGTGACTTCGGCTAAAGAAATTCCTGTGAGACTTATCAATGTCAACGACTACCCAGTGACCATAAAGAAAGAGACAAAAGTAGGAACTTGTGTACCTGTGACATCCATAATCCGTCAGGCGACAACATCTGATAATTCCAACGACAAATTCGACCAAATGGTTGCAGTTGCAGGACAGTCTCTAAATCAGATGGAGAAAAGGAAATTAAGGGAATTTCTTCGGCAGTATCGGCAGTATCGTACCGAAAGGAGGAAAGACGGGAAGAACTACGGTTGTTAAGCATAAAATTGATACTGGTAATGCTAAGCCAATTCGTCAAACAGCTCGACGATTACCACAGGCGAAAAGAGAGGAAGCTGAAACGATTGTCCAGGAAATGAAGAAAGACGGAGTGATAGAACCTTCTACGAGCCCATGGGTCTCTCCGGTGGTCCTGGTTAAGAAGAAAGACGGAACGACGAGGTTCTCTGTGGATTACCGTTTGCTGAACAACGTTACCAAGAAAGATAGTTATCCTCTGCCTCGGATCGATGACACATTGGACACATTGGCTGGAAGTAAATTGTTTTCTACTTTGGATTTGAAGTCTGGATACTGGCAGGTAGAAATGGACCCAGTAGATAAAGAAAAGACAGCCTTCACCACAGGATCTGGATTGTGGGAATTCAACGTTATGCCATTTGGACTCTGTAATGCTCCTGCGACATTTGAGAGGCTTATGGAAAATGTGTTGAGAGGGTTATCTTGGAAAACATGCCTGGTTTATTTAGATGACATAATCGTCTTGGGGGAGACATTCGAAGATCATTTGAGGAATTTAGAAAACGTTTTTAATCGACTTAAAGCTGCCCAATTGATGCTAAACCCCAAGAAGTGCCAGCTATTTCAAGGTAAAGTCAATTATCTGGGTCATATAGTCAGTAAAGAAGGAGTGGCCGTGGATAAGGGGAAAATCGATTCCATTAAGGAATGGCCAAAACCAACTGACAAACATCAAGTGAGAAGTTTTCTTGGACTATGTACTTACTACCGGAGGTTTATTAAGAAGTTTGCAGATATCGCTAAGCCATTAACGCGACTTACGGAGGAAGCAAGAGATTACCGCTGGGATACAGACTGCCAAAATGCCTTTGAGACCTTGAAAAAGCATTTAATAACAGCACCAATTTTAGGGTATCCACTGCCAGAAGGAGAGTTCATCTTAGATACGGATGCAAGTAATGTGGGAATTGGAGGAGTGCTGTCTCAGATTCAAGGAGGACAGGAACGAGTCCTCGGATATTTTAGTAAAGTTCTTTCAAAACCTGAGCGGAATTATTGCGTCACGAGAAGAGAACTTCTGGCAGTAGTGAAATCAGTAGAGCACTTCTATCAATACCTCTATAGAAGGAAGTTTTTAATCCGAACCGACCATGCCGCCCTTAAGTGGTTGATGCAGTTTAAGAATCCAGAGGGTCAGATAGCCAGGTGGATCGAACGACTCCAAGAATACGATTTTAAGATTGAGCACCGAGCCGGAGTTAGCCACAGAAATGCTGATTCTCTTTCCAGAAGGCCATGCCCAGCAGAGTGTTCCCACTGCAACAAAACGGAATCCAAGGAAGCAGCAGTGCTAAGAACGACGATTGTCAACGACGACTGGACGCCTACTAAGATAAGGGAAGAACAAGAGAGAGATCCAGTTATACAGAAAATCCGAAAATGGAAAGAGGAAAACCGTCGACCACCTTGGCAGGAAATATCAAACCTATGCTCAGTAGTTAAGACGTATTGGGCCCAGTGGGACTCATTTATCATCGAAGATGGCTTGCTCAAACGAGTCCTGGAAAATGATGACGGTTCAGAGAAAAGAAGACAGTTGGTGATCCCAAAGAGCAGAATAGCCGAAGTACTTCGTCAGTTACACGACAGTCCATCGGGAGGGCATTTTGGTGTAAGGAAAACCCTTCAGCGAATTCGGGAACGGTTTTATTGGATGAACAGTTCCGACGACGTAAAAGACTGGTGTAAGAAATGTACTATTTGTGCTACGAGTAACGGGCCTCACCGGAAAAGGAGAGCTCCTATGAGACAATATAATGTTGGAAGCCCGTTTGAAAGAATAGCTTTGGACATTGCAGGGCCATTTCCAGAAAGTGAAAATGGGGGCAAGTACATGTTGGTAGTAATGGATTACTTCACTAAGTGGGTCGAGATTTACGCACTTCCAGACCAGAAGGCCGCCACCGTTGCAGATAAGTTGATCCAAGAATATATCAGCCGATTTGGAGTGCCTTTGGAGATCCATAGTGACCAAGGCAGGAACTTTGAAAGTGATCTATTCCAAGGAATATGTGATAGACTAGGCATGAAGAAAACAAGAACTACCGCGTATCATCCGCAATCGGGTGGTATGGTAGAACGAATGAATAGGACAGTTGGCAAGTATTTGACAAAGATGGTGTCCGATCATCAGCGAGACTGGGACCAATACCTTCCGTTCTTCACAATGGCCTACAGATCTGCTGTTAACGAATCAACAGGCCAGACACCAGCCAAAGTCCTATTCGGACGCGAAATGCGACTACCTTGTGATCTCGAGTTTGGATGTAAACCTGGAGAAGATGTAGCAGGTGAAGATTATGTGATCGAATTACGAAGAAGAATGGACGATGTACATGAGTTGGTCCGTTCCCACCTTCAGATCGCTAGCGACAGAATGAAGAAACGGTACGATACACAAGCCGAAAAGGGTTGCTTTAAGAAGAACGACAAAGTATGGCTGTATAATCCCAAGAAGCGAAAAGGTTGTTCTCCCAAATTGCAGCAGTTTTGGGAAGGTCCATACCTCATTATGGAGAAGATCAACGATGTCATCTACCGAATAAGCAAGATTCCGAGGGGAAAGCCGATGATAGTACACCATAACCGGTTGGCATCTTTCGAAGGTGACCACGACGTAGATGAAGAAGTGGAAGTAAACCAAGTCCAAGATGTGTCTGACCTCACGTTTGAGAAATTCATGGGTGCCTATGGAGGTACCGGTAAAGCAAGACATGGTGTTACCACTGAAGAAAAGCAAGATCTACTCGCGCTCCCCGATGACTACTCGCTGGCCCTTACCATCCCGGCCAGTATCAAAGACGCACCAGGGTTGGCATCCGTCTTTCGAAGGAAGTTTGGTCGAGTTGCAGAACTTCAATGCCAGGTGCCAGCTCCCGGTAAAACCTTGAAACTCCAAGATGCATCACGTTACCTTTTCTACCTGGTAACAAAAGACACTGCCCGTGACCAACCTACCTACCGAGATGTATGGGAAGCCTTACTTCAATTGAGAGAGCACGTACTAGAGTCCGACGTGCAAAAGTTAGCCATGCCAAAGTTGGAGTGCCGCCAATTAGATTGGAGGGTTATCCGAAATATGGTGGAGGAGATCTTTAAAGACACCGAAGTCCAGGTGTTAGTCTGTTGCAATCCGCATAGTTACTGGTGCGGAGAGAAAACCGTCCCTTGTCATTTTTATACAACTGGAAGTTGTAAAAGAGGGTCCAGTTGCCGATACCAGCATACAGTTCCGGTTCCAGTCCCGACAAGGTTCCAGGAGGAACCATCTTTTAAGAGGGGGGCAATGTTACGATAATTATCCTGGCCTAAAATAACCGTAAATATTATGACTAATGCTGTTCTGTTTTAGATTTTACGAGAGTATTCGATAAGCCGGCAGAAATTTACCTGAAGGGACCTTCCAGAAACGGTCGAGCCGATGTAAAAATACCCGTTTGCCTTACCGTTATAATTTCGCCGCTAATCGAGAAGGCTGTTCGATGATTCTAGCGTAAAGGCAATGGCATATATAACAGGACAATTTATTTGGAAGGGGCAGTTAATTCTCAAGACGCGCTCGCGAATTTGTTACGTACGGATATATATAAATTATTGTCAGATAAGTTAATATAAATAAAGAAATAAATTAAATCCGTAAGTGTTATAAATATTGAACCTTTTAATAAATGCACAACAATAGTCTCCATTGCAGTTAGTGCAAGTTGCTGGCGTGTTTTTTAGTTTCTTGCAGTTCTTTGTGTTGTGTGATCCAGCGCATTTTACGCAATTATATGGTTTTGCACAGTACGTTTTAGTGTGACCATATTCTTGACATCGTGTGCATTGTGGTATATTTCTTTTAATTCTCGGTAGTTCACGTTATTCCCTTATTTTACAATGTTGTATATACTGTAGTTCAAATATTTCTGTGTTGTTCGTTTGAGGCTCGAGGTCAACAAAAAAAAAATGGTTCACGGCTCAATCTGTGTCTGACATTTGTAACGTTCCTTACCTTATGACCATTTTTCTGGATTTCCGCTTTTATTTAATCTATCGGAAAAGAGTGATGTAGATCTCGAATAACTGCTCTGTCTTCCTTAGGTTCGTATGTATGGTGGACGATATTTTCCTCTCGTACGTGATGTATTAGTTTTCTGTAGGATTCAGGTGTCGTTGGTAAAATTTTTATTGTGTTGTTTGTTAAGGCTTTAGAAAAATTGGGGGGGGGGGTTTGATATTGGTGGATTTTTGTTCGTATCATTTACGGATTTTCCTGTGGAAGTGGCTGAAACCTATTTGAGAATGTAATTGGAGCTTCTTCTTCTCTTAAATCTTGACGTTTAAGCCTTTTTCTTTTTGATCTTATTGTTTGCCATGGGTGTTTATTATTTTGAGAGTCTTAATGTTCTTCATCTGACATCGAATCATATTCATTTTGTGTTTCTGGATTGTTTTTTAAGTTTAAGTTAGCTAGAGAGTTTGATGTAGAATGAGAAAAGTTGGTTTTCTGGGCAACTACTGGCTGTACCTGATATTGTTGTTGATAATTATCAAAAGGTATCATTTGGTTGACTGTTGATTGATTTGAACACAATGGTGGACCTTTAGTATTTATTTGACTTACTTGGTAATACGGATGTATTAGATTTGTAGGATCGTTCTGCATTACAGTTGGAAACTGCACTGTAGGGTACTGAAAATCATTTGATCCTGATCCGTTCCCTGTTGGAAACATTTCCTCTTCACTTAGAGCTCACTTTTATTTCACATTGACTGGATAAATAAAAATTTATTTATGTACCAATAATCAATTTAAATATACCAAATTTCGAGAAGATTAATAATTAGCACGATTACAATTATCTTCAGAAAACCGCCAAAAATTAATATTTTTCGGGGAGAATCCCAATATTCACATTAAGTTTGACAGTTATTTTGACATTAATTTTGAATTTAATAAATATATAAAAATATTTTCGTATTATTATTTTAATATTTTTTTACATTTTTCAAACATATTAAACAAATATTCAAATATTGTTCGGTATCAATTTCCAAACCTTTATGGAGATCATCATTATCATCATCATTCAACCCGGATCTATCCACTGCTAGACTTAGGTCTCCCTCAGTCTTTTCCATGTATTTCTGTTTTGTGCTGTTTGCATCCAATTTTTGTCGATCCGTTTTATGTCATTAGACCATCTTGTTGGTGGACGACCTCTACTTCGATGTGCTTCTTGTCTCGGTCTCCACTGTATTATTCGCTGTGTCCATCTGTTATCCGACATTCTAGCTATGTGCCCCGCCCAGTTCCACTTAAGGGTCATAATTCTTTCTATGGCATCTGTCACTCCTGTTCTCCGTCTTATTTCCTTGTTCGTGATCAGATCCCTACGAGAAATGCCTAACATCGATCGTGCCATGGCTGTTTGGGTAACACAAATTTTATTTCCTACTTTCTTGGTTAGTGTTAATGTCTCTGCACCATATGTAAGTACTGGCAACACGCACTGATTAAAGACTTTTCTTTTAAGACACATAGGCAGTTCTGATTTAAGAACATAGCTTAGCTTGCCGAATGCCACCCAAGTGAGTCCTTTGCGGAGGCTTAGTTCGCACGTTTGATTATCTCTTCCTATGCGTATCTCATGTCCTAAGTACTTATATGAGGTGGTTTCTTCAATATCATGCCATTTACTGAAATCTTTTCGCTTAACACAAGATTTGTCATGATTTGTGTTTTTGTGTGGTTGATTTTTAATCCTACTTGTAGGGAGGCTAGGTATAGTTTCCCCAGTTGCGATACTGCATCATCGATTCTGTGAGCAAAAAGGACAATATCGTCAGCAAACCTGAAATGACTAAGCATTTCTCCATTGACATTAATTCCTTTTTCACTCAGATTTGCGTTCTTAAACATATGCTCTAATAATGTTGTAAACAATTTTGGCGAAATTGTGTCTCATTATCGCACTCCCCGTTTTATTTTAAATACGTTGGTCTTTTTATCTGCCAGTTTCACACTTGCTGTCCCATTTTGATAGATGTATTTTATCATGTTTATATAGCGATGATCTATAAGGCACTCTGTTAAGGCTTTTAACATCTTTTGATGACTTATTGTGTCGAAAGCTTTTTCATATTCAACAAATATCATGACTAATGGCTTGTTATATTCAACACTCTTTTCTATTAAGTTCTTAATTACTTGTAAATGATCATTCGTGCCATATCCTGCTCTAAAACCTGCTTGCTCTCTTGGCTGATAGAAATCCAACTTACTTCCTAGCCTGTTGGTTTATGGAGATCACTGTTCCTAAAATGTCAAGATTAATTAACAATGTTTCTTTTCTTTTATTAGAACTATACAAAAAAATCATATGATAAATTATATTTTGTATCGATTTGTCTGATCTTAATTTAAATAACAACCCCCTTACTATGTTGACCCTTGGTATGTTGACTTAGAAACCGATCAGACAAATATCGTACGCATTCTTTGCAATATTTTCTACTTAATTAAAAAACTTTTTGAGTCCTTGAAGCGTGCTACGCCCTGCCAATTGACGATCTTTTGTTATCGACGTATACATATCTCGCATTTCACTACCAACTATGTAGTCCATCAATCATTGCAGAAAAATTTCTGTTATACAATAGATATGTGTAAGAGATATATTTTCTATAGACATGAAGCAAATGCTTTGTTGAATTTATTGGATTATTTGCCCAACCTAAGTCTTTGTAAGGACATCGATAATACTGTTAGACTAATGGCTTTCGTTTTTATATCGACAGTGTTATCTGTTGTCTCGCAGTAAAAAATTTAAAACCTTCATACGAACAAACTGTTAAGAAACGTTTTAAAAACGTATTAAACAAATGTATAACATATAAGGCATTTCTAGATGTTGATCTCTCGTTCTGTATCCATTCTCAAATTACTATGGAGCCCCCTGTTCCTAAAGTACCAAAGGGCATTAACAATACTTCTTGAATTTTGTTTTAACATCGCTGTATTACATCTAAACTTCTTTTGTCACAATGTCATAGCTCAATGTCATATACCCATACATGGTTTATTTATAGTATACAAGAATATTTTATTGTAAATTGACAGTGTCTTCTCAATAGTCAATATTTTTCTCGTTTATAAAATCAATTTAATTTTTTTGGTGTGTGGGGGTGGTGAGTATAAGCTTAAGTTCAAGTTTGTGGGGTTACTAACCTTGTCCCCGCCCGCCATCTTGGAAAAAGGGGGCAAAGGGCTTTCACGCGGTATCTCGTAAATTAGCAACCCTAGAGAAGAATTTATTTATTTATTATTAGAGAAATATAAAAACAATATCAAAATTACACACCAAACTAAAAACACCCTTTAATATTAAAGAAAGCTCCAATGTGGTCTAGTCTCTACCCTGTACCGATTGCAATAAAGTATATATTGGAGAATCGTCCAGAAATTTGTCCGGAAGATTAACATAAGAGTAACAATAAACTGAATAAAGTACAAGCCTGTACATTAAGAGAACATTCATTACGATGGGCTACACGCCTAACTATGATCAAACAGAAATATTGAGAAGAGAAAGAAATTACAACAAAAGACTGTTTCTAGAAATGTGTTTAATTAAAACTACACAAAAACCTTAAACAAAAGAGAAGACATTGAAAATCTTAGTGCTATATACAGTAATCTTCTTTTAATGAAAAAAACGGCAACTATATGTATAAAAGTTCTTATGAAAATTACATAAATTAGAGGGATTATTCCAAATTCAAATGAAATATATATTTTTTAATTGTGTTTGGTTTTTCCCTTTCTAATTACTTAGTAAAATAAGCTCTGTTGCTCGTTTAATAAGTGTAAATGAAACATTTTTACATATTATGTCAAAATATGCGATGACGATTTGAATAAGCATAGGCACTTCCTCTGTCAAACTAACCTAAAATGCATATAAAAATAAAAGGGACATGGAAACCATAGTGATAAGTTTTGAATGAAAGAAAAAAGAAAAACAAATTAATAAAATGTCAATTGTTAAGTAATTCTGTTAATTTTATAGTAACATCCTCACAAGGGTAAGCCTGTGGAAAATACAACTTCATTGTCTAATGTAGTTTTTTGTTTTCATTTTTAGTATGTTTTGAGAAAGAGTCAAATAAATTCAAAAGCTTAACAAATCCTTAAAGAGTTTTACTTAAAGGCCAATATTTGACTACAAAACCCAAAATATCCATATGCATTAATACTCACCTACTCACTAAAGCCCTTCCCAAGACAATATATATATATATATATATATATATATATATATATATATATGTATATATATATAAAAGAAAGTATTCTTTACCGGTTCTGTCTTATATAAAGTTAAAGGTAATTAAGAACACTCATTTCTAACGAATAGCAAAAAAAAACTAAATTATACCTATTCTTCCTCCATTAATTCACATTTTTAATTAAAAATCTATTAAAAGGTCAAGACAAACAAATTTTTCATAAGTTGTAATTAGAAAAAGAACGGTTAAATAGCCCAAGGTGGTTAGGCAGAAAAAAAAAGTAAAAACTCATCCATCAATAGTGTACAGGTATACTGTCAGGCAGAACAATACCGGTACGGTAGTTACAGGAGGTGTCACTGTGTATTTGAACGTTCAAAATTTAATGATTGGTCTGTCCAATATATCATTTACGAAAGTTACATTTTTTATATAACGTTACTCGTAAATAAAAATCAACGTTTCGTCTTTCAAACCGGTAATCATTGTTAAATACAGGAAAAAAAACTGTAAAATAAACATTTTTAACTGGGTGTATTCTATTCTGGGATAGACAAGAATACGTGCTGGATTGTCTGAAGAGAAATTGAGAGGTACTTCCAATGGAACAGAAAAGAAGAAAGACTCTTTTGCTATTTTGCCGATTATTACCATTGATTATCTGCTTTCTATGTTTTCCACCTTTACTACGTACTGTTGAGGCTTCTACTTGGCATTTGATTTGTATAATAAAACAAAATAGGCTTGTTATAGTTCAGCATATTAAAAGTTCATTTTATTTATAGTCTTCTAACAATTATAGCGATGTCAGGAAGCGACAAAATATAATCCATAAATTTTTATTAATTAACTTATTTGAAGATTACCGTCTTAAATATACAGAATATTTTAGCTAAAAAAATTATAAATGCCTACACGAGGACTAATATTTACCCACATTCATCGTATAATGAATTTTTAAATTCTTGAAATTAATCTTAGTCAACGTAACGTACGTGCTGGCGCCTCTAGGCACACAATGTAGCCATAAAATTCACAAATACAAATTTTTATCAACACCTGCAATTCTGATTTATATAAACGACATATGTGTGATGCTTGTTATACCTTGTAAAAAATGATAAACCGGTATGTGATATAAAAAATGAATATATGAAATCTAAACTACTGTGCATTTACATTTTTCAATTTATTTGTATTATTTTAAGACAATATTATCGATTACTATTAAGGTCGCGGCATATTATCGTGCACGTAGTGGTTCGGGCACGTATCGTTTCCACTCCAGCAATTGGGCTGCGCGTTCACATTTTCATACATAGAACGTTTCAGTTTGGTTCGGTGAAGATATGATCTCGCTTCTCTCGACAAAAATTACGTGCAATTGCTCTTCTACTTAACGATGAAGAATGAAAAACTGTGTTAAAAAGAAGGTTTGAAGTACATCCAAAGGAAGAAGGAATGTGAATACTGGACTTTATACAGAGAATTAATTGATGACGATGAAAAATATTATGGATATTTTAGAATGAATAGGATTCAGTTTAAATATGTTTTAAATTTAATTTCACCTTCAGTTAAAAAACAAAATACTACATTTAACGAAAAGTACATATCAAACCAAAAACTATTTTTAAAAAGAAGAGGTATCACTTACACGTATCACGTACAAAAGTCCTAATTGTTAATTACTTCCGTGATTAATTGTCACAAAGCAATAAAAACACATGCATAAATGACAAAATAGCCTCGAAACTTATTTTTTTAAATACATACTCTGTATCAAAATCAAACAAATACCTAAATAAACAAGGAGAAATCGATGAACATCTAATGCACATTATCCTTACCAACCGGTTACGGCTCGTTACGTAGCCGTCGGCATCAGTAAAATATTGTTTTCGAATATACTGAACGGAAGCGTTAAGTGCCTTAAACGCTATGTTCCGGACAGTGTGCGTTGTTCATATTTAAAACCATTTAAATGATATTTTTTGGAAACTAAACGCTTTGTGCTGGAAACGCAACGTCCACGATAATATGCCACGACCTTTAGTCTAAACTGTAGACACAAAAATGAACGATTTTGAGGACTAATTTCTAAATTTTTGAAACCAGCACAGTGTTGTGAATCGCAATACCTGGAGTAATCGCCAAGTGCGCGCGGAAAGAATTATTCACCTACAAAAATCAAGGAAAAGTCATGGAAACTACTATTCCATTGTATCTCCAAAACGAAATTTTTAAATAATGCGACGTGTTCTGTGGGACCAGAAACCTCAAATTATTTTAGTGATGACAACTTAAGCATGGTTCTGATTATAATATTCGTTCTATAAGATATAAAACAGATGAATTATTTTTTAATAGAGTAACTCATGCAAATGGAGCATCTTTTTTTTATTTGTTTATATATTCATATCGGACGAGGAATATATTATAGATCATATAATATAATTGAAACATGAATAATTGGGGTTACAATTTTTTTCCTAACAATAGCAACAGCATTCCTACGTTACGTCTTACCCTGAGGACAAATATCATTTTGAGGGGCAACAGTTATTACTAATTTAATATCAGCTATTCCAATATTTAGGATTTCCCCTGATAGTTGCGGTTATCGAGCACTGGCTTGAAGTCAACAAGCCTTTTTTGTAGAAAAATATACCACAATTGCTAGGTATGATCGCCCAAGATCAGCTCATGGTGGCACCCTAATTCTTTTTACAAATAATGATTTGCCTGCAACCTGCCCAATAAAAGCAGAAAGATTCTATGCGGTGACTTAAATATTAATTACGCTGTTGCTTCTGCTACTCAATTATCCTTGGCCAATATATTCCAATCGTATGGTTTCACAATGCACGTTAATTCTCCTACAAGAATTACTAAAATAACATCTACCATAATTGATTATATTGTCTCAGATTTCTCACCCCTTGGTGTACGCTCTACAATTATTAATGCAGGACTATCTGATCATGAAGCAGTATATACCAAGTTTAACACTCTTATCAAACAATCCTCGAAAACCCAACGTTTAGGTAGGATTTTTTCCGCTCAGAACTTTCGTAAATTCCAAAATTTGTGCTTGACTTCTGGGTGGCACTTTCCCTCTGTGGACATGGACTATAATTTCAGTGACTTTTAGAGAGGCTTGTCTGTATTTTCAATAAGACATTTCCTTTAATTACAATTAAGTCAAAGCATCACGAACCCTGGACTACCAAAGGTATCCGCATATCAGCCAAGAATATGCGTTCACTACTGTACTGTATCAAGAAATTTACTACCAACGTCTTTGTCACTATATATATCATCAAGTACAGTGGAAGCTATCTAAAACTTATCAAAACAGCTAAAAAAATGTACTATCAGAATCGTATGGGAAGCTCTAAAAATGTTGCAAGGGAAACTTTGTCCATAATTAACGATATTCGAAATAAAACTAACACACCTCAAACATTTTTTCTTCCAAACCCTCAAAATCTAAATGAATACTTCGTTAATGTGATTAAAAATATAACATCAACTATTTTGCCACAACAAGATCCTACTTCCTATCTTCCCAATTCAAAGAAGGTCTCGAATTCATTCTTTATAAGACCAGTTGATAAATCTGAACTGATCCAAACAATCAGTAGTATCAAAAGCAAATCTTCCTGTAGTACTGATAGACTATCCATAAAAATTTTCTTAAATCTGCCAAAAAATGTGTTGAAAGTCTTGGTCTCACTAATTAACAATTCCTTTGCAAAAGGTATATTTCCAGAGTGCCTAAAGACTGCCCTTATTATTCCTCTTTATAAGGGTGGTGAAATATCTAATGTCTGCAACTATAGACCTATTGCCTTATTAGTCAGTTTTCTGAAATTAAAATTTATTGTAATTGAATAAATTAATTAATATTCGAGCGACAGCCAATTAATTGAAATGTATTATTTGAAACTTATTTGAAAAAAAAGTTTTTAGATGTATAAAATCATTACTGTGTGTGTGTGTATCAGAGATATGTGTATATTACTCTTGTCCATAATACAGTATACATTTTATAAAGTTTACGCTACTCGGGATAGATGGCGCTAGTGTCCACTTGTCTATACGTAGTTTAATTTTGGCCACGAGTAGTTGGATTTGGAATTTTGTGGTTATCGCTTCTCGGCCTCTGGCTAAGATCAAAGTGTAGTATCTGTTCTTATCAGCTTAATATCTGATACGCCCCGCATGCGGGGCCAGTATATTAAACTGATTTTTGGAAATAGATGGAAGGTTAAGGGGCTTGCTCCACTTCTATCACGGGTTGGCCCGGTATTGCAGTACCACCGGGATCGGCCCACAAAAAATAATTAAAATATAATATTGGATCACAACACAAAGACTTACTTGTGATTGTGACAAAAGTCTTAACATGTAGTAAAATACTTCTTTCGAAGAGTTGATTGAGATATTTAATCTTGCAATAAATTTTTAAAACGTTTATTTGTAACGACAAGATTTATTTTTTAATTTGTGCAGAGGGATACTACTACGGTACTACTGACTTGTCGGTTTATATAACGTTCTCCGCCGTTTTCCGACTTCCAATCACCACTTAATCAGTTTGTTCCATAGGTCTTCTTCTATCGCGCTCTCTCTCAGTTCTTTATTTATTCCTTCGCTCCAACTTTTTCTCGCTCTACCTCGTTTTCTCTTTCCTTCTGGTTGCCATTTTAATATTTGTTTTGGTATTCGTTGTTCATCCATTCTTTGTATGTGTCCGAACCGGATAAGTTGTTTTGTTGTTAGGTCATATGTGATTGTTTGTTTGGTTTCCATTATTTCTTTAATGCGTTCGTTGGTAATTCTTTCTCTTCTAGATCTTAGTGTGGCTCTTCTCCAAAAATCCATTTCCGTCGTTTTCAGCGTTGCCAGTGTTCTTTCTTTCAGTGGCCATACCTCACAGCTATATAAAGTGATACTTTTTACTATAGTCTCATATATCCTCTTTTTATTTTCTTTGCTGATGGATTGGTCCCATAAAATGCTGTTTAACATTATGATGGCTTTTCTCCCTGACGTATTTCTCTCTCTTATGGCTTTGTCTAATGTTCCATCTTGTGAAATAGTGATACCTAGATATTTGTAGTCACAGCAGTGTTTATCGTGGTGTTATCGTCTAATATGAGATCTTTTTGTTCTACTCCAATGCACAGGTATTCGGTTTTCTTTTTATCTACTTCTAGACCCCATATATCATACTCTTCAATTCATTTTCGTGCTATATAGTTTAAATCGTCATAATCTTGAGCTATTATTACATATATATATATATATATATATATATATATATATATACCCGGTATTTAGGCGTTCCACGCCCTTCCGGTAGGGATCTATGGAGGAGTATCACCTAGCCGCAAGCCCTTATCTCTTGCCGTACTGCTCCACCATAGGCCGATCAGATACCAGCATATTCTAGACTAAGCCGCAGATTCATTTTAGAATTTTAAACTACTGCGTTAGCCTTTTTGGTTTCTGTTCACCGAGCCGGGGATTTGAACTGACATCTCTCGCATTGAAGCGAAGGAGAAGCCAGCCGCCCAGCCCGCTATTATTACATTACAGTTCAAAAAGAAATTGCGCAAATCCTTTGCAAAAGCTTCTTGCCCATCTGACGTATCTGAATCTGAAAACACTTTTGTGGGGTAGGTAATTTTCTTGAGAGTTTTATTATAATGTTTTGATAACCTTATTTTGGTAAAGTGAAGTCTTTATGTCTTGAACTACTTTGAATTTCTTTTGGTATGGAAACTGAAATAAATGTTTTCTTAAATAAGTACCTACTACATTAAAATGATCGAACTTTTTAGACCTCCCGCATTTTTTTTATTTCTCAAAGTGAAGTTTAAATTATCAAACTTTAATTATAAACAATTTATTTTGAAAATCTATATTAAATGGTTTAAGTTTCATTGAGAAAACAGTACAGTCTCGATTATAGTGACCTTCTTTTATTCACCCTTGAATCGCAACAGACACATATATGTGTAAAGAAGTTTGATAAGTCAAAATCTATTGAAATAGAAAACACTTTTTTATCACAAATAGTGAAATATATATTTTCACTGTCGGTAACTTTTAGTTTCCTTATGTATTGATATTGACAAATTTTTATAAGATATTTAAGTAATTTTTATAAAATGTCTTCATTTGATCTCATACTAGGTTTTGCAGGTGGCGAAAGTGTCGAGAAAGTTCTTTGTAAGACCAGTTGATAAGTCTGAACTAATCCAAACAATCATTAGTATCAAAAGCAAATCTTCCTGTAGTACTGATGATCTATCCATAACAATTTTCTTAAATCTTCTAAAAAAAATTGGAAGTCCTGGTCTCTCTAATTAACGATTCCTTTGAAAAAGGTATATTTCGAGAGTTCCTAAGGACAGCCATTATTATTCCTCTGCATAAGGGTGGTGAAAAATCGACTGTCTGCAACTATCGACCTATTGCCTTACTACCGGTCCTATCCAAAATTATTTTAGAGACTTATAAAAGTCCGACTTATGTCCTTTCTCGTTGAAAACAACATTTTATCACAAAGTCAGTTCGGTTTTTTATCTAATAAATGTACCAGCGATGCTGTTTTCTATACTACATGAGGTCTATCAAGCACTAAACAATAATCTTTATACTGCCACTGTTTTTCGTGACTATGCCAAAGCTTTTGATTGTGTAAATCACGACATTTTGATAAAAAAACTAAATTTCTACGGAATTCGAGGTATTTCTTTGAATTGGTTCCAATCTTACTTGAGGAATAGGAAAAAAACTAGTTAGAGCAAATGATAGTGACTCTAGTCACAAAAGCATTGTATGTGGAGTACCACAAGGTTCAGTACTGGGTCTTGAACGGTGTACTGGGTGCTTTTCCTTATCTTTATAAATGACATCACTAACTTAAAAATCGATGGAAAATTTTTTCTTTTTGCTGATGATACTAGTATTACCTGGAGGAACCCTTATATCGCAACTCTTCATGCAATTATAACTTCTGATCTACTTATACTAAAAACTCTCTTTTAACGTGGATAAGACAGTAGCATTATCCTATAAAGGAGCTCTTTAGCCCTTGCTTCTTAATAACAGCCAGATCAGTATCGTTGATTCTGTAAAATTTCTTGGTATTTTTCTAGACAGCAACCTTAAATGGTCCTTTCATATCGATTTGTTAAGTGAGAAACTAGCCTCAGCCTGCTATGCAATAAGATCTGTTTCGAAGGAAATCAATTTAGTATCTTCTAAAATAACATATTTTTCTGTATTCTAGTCACATCTTCGATATGGCTTTCTTTTTGGGGTTCTAGTACAGCTGCCCAATCTGATGTTACTTTCAAATTACAAAAAAAGAGCAATACGGTATCTTTTTGGCCTCTGATTGCAGAAGCTACTTCAAAAACCGCGGAATTTGAACTCTTCCCTCTTTATATATTCTAGAAATTGTTTAATTCGTAAACACTTTCATGTTTTACCAGCAAGACCTAATCATGACTACTCCACCAGAAATTCAAGCTTTGATGTGTATTTACCGATCCCGTCCACTTAGTTAATAAAGAAATCTATATTATATCCAGCAAAAAAATTATACAACAATCTCCCTTTGCAATTTAAATCTACAACTCTTTCCTTAAGTTCCGTAAATTGACAAAAGCCTATCTATCTGAAAGACCATATTATTCGGTGGAAGAGTTTCAAAGAAATTACAGTACGTTTAGGTACAAGCAACTAAAGTATTTTTATATATTATATTTGTATATCACATGCAGCATCTTAAACTTATTCGTAAACTATTTCTTAAGGTTTTATGCAATTTGCAATTTAGTTAAATTTTTTTACAGGTGTTGGACACTTCATTTAAAAGTTTCTAAACGTATTTAGTCTTTTTGTAAGTCTGCGTACATCAGGTGAACTTCTTTATTGACGGCTGTTTTTTTTTAAATAACTTGCGTAATAGAGTACAGGTGGTCTACTGTGGATCGCCCAGCTCTAAAACCAGCTTGTTCCTCTGCTTCGTAATCTCTATAGTCATTTTCTATTTTGTTCTTAATAAGTTTCCCATACATCCTACTTATTGTGCTGTTTACCGCAATTCCTCTGTAATTTTCACACTGATCCTTGCTGCCCTTTTTGTGGATAGTTGACATGATAGATAATTTCCACTCTTTTGGTAATTCGGCTCCATTCAAGCAGTCTTGAAAGAGTTTTCTTAACTGTTCCTGGAGTTTGTCTGTACCGGCTTTCACTAATTCTGCAGGGATGTCACCAGGACCAGGGGATTTTCCATTTTTCAGGGATTTGGTTATTTCTTTCATCTCTGATTTACTTATTTGTAATGGTGATAAATTTATTCGTATACCTATCGTGTTGTCTTCCATGTTAGCAAATTCTGGTCTTTGTTCTGTTAGTAATTTTTTGAAATATTCTTCCCATTTTTCTGTTGTTATTGGTGATATAACGTCTTTTTTCTTGTTATTTCTCATACTTTTAATCAATCTCTAACTCTCTGTGCTTCTTCTACCTCCTATGTAGGTGTTGATCTTTTGGCAGTTCTGTTCCCATGATTCGTTCTTTTTTTGAGTGATCTTTTTTCTTACTTTGGCTTGTGCTTCTTTGTAAATTGTTTTATCGTTTTCTGTTTTTGTTGTTAAGAGTGTTTGGTATTTCCGACGTTTATCTTTAATTTCCTTCTCTATTTCTTCATCCCACCAGTATGGTTTTATTCCTTTATGATTTTCGTCACATTTCCCCAGTGCTTCTTCTGCTGCTAAATGAATCGCCCTTTTGATGTGTTCGTAGTGTTCTTCGGTATTTTCGAAATTACCCATTTCTAATTTCTGGTCTAATCGTTTTTTATACAGTAGCTTTACACTCTCATGGTTTAAACTGTCTAGGTTGTAGCGTACTTTTTTTATTAACTGATTTGTCTCGATGTGCTCTTTTTCTTTTTCGTACCTGTTTGGAAGTATCGCTTTAACTTTTAGCAAATGATGATCGGTGCCACATGATGGCCCTCTGGCTACTCGAACATCTTGTATTTTAATTTTAGTTCTCTGTCTTACAATGCTATAATCTATTATAGATTTCAGATTTCTGGTCTGTTGTATCCACGTGTATTTGTGTATATCGCGATGTGGATAAAATCCATTTAATATTTTTAAGTTATTTTGGGTGCATGTTGTTATTAATCTGGTTCCATTATCATTTCTGGTATTTTCACCGTGTGTTCCTACCACTTTGTTGTTCAATTTCCATCCAACTCTGCTGTTGAAGTCTCCTAGAAGTATGATCTCCCTAGATGTTCCTACTTTTATAATTTCATCGTTCAGTTGTTCGAAAAATGTATCTTTACTGTTGACCAATGCGTCCTCATTAATTCCATATACACCTAGTATGGCTATTCTGCTTCCTTTTATCGTGATGTTCATTTTTATCAATCTCTGATTTATTGCTTCCCAAGAGGTAATATGTCTTCTTAAAGTTTTGCGAATAACAATAGCAACACCTTGTTGTGCTCTTTGGTCTTTAGTTACTCCACTATAGAACAGGTCATAGTAACCCCACTTTTCAGAACCCATACCTTTCTTTTTAGTTTCTGTAAGTACCGCGATATCTATCTCTGCATTTTTGAGTTCTGACATGATTTCTGATGTTTTTCGGGAGATACCTTGTACATTCCGTGTACAAAAATTCATTAACCGTTTTCTTTGCTGTTTTCGTCTACTGTGTTTCCAATCTTTTGTTCCGAGGCTTTGGTTAGGCTTATGGTCTTACAGGTACATGGTAGACTTACAAAAAGCATATGACAGTGTACCCCTAAGTAAACTATGGCCAACCCTACAGCAAACCAACATTAAGCATGGTCTTATCAAAGCAGTCCAAAGTCTGTATAATGGAACAACTGCAAAAATTAAAACTGGATCAAGGATATCTGAAGGATTTAAGGTCACGAAAGGACTAAAGCAGGGGTGCTGTATTTCGCCTACCCTTTTCAAAATTTATCTGGAACAAGCACTCAAGCTGTGGAAAAGAAAATGTAATGGCATGGGAATTCCTCTCAATGACGAGACTACACTGTACACCTTATGTTTCGCTGATGACCAAATACTGATTGCTCAGGATCATGACGACTTGAGTTACATGACTCGGAAGCTAATAGAAGAATATAAGAAATGGTTTCTCGAAGTCAACATTAAGAAAACTGAAGCCATGTGTATTGGAGGGACAAAACAGTCCATTATATTAGACGATGGGGTAGAAATTAGAAACTGTGATGAATACAAGTACCTGGGTATTAAGATAACTCAAGATGGAACACTCGATGCTGCTATAAAAGACAGAAACATACAGGGTAGAAAAGCCATATCCATGATGAACGGAATTCTGTGGGACCAAAACAATATCTAAAGCGAACAAACAACTCATATACAACACCATACTTAAAAGTATAATCACATATGGCAGCGAAGTTTGGCAAATGAAACAAAGAACAGAGAAACTGTTACTAGCAACAGAAATGGACTTCTGGAGAAGAGCAGCAGGAAAATCAAGAAGAGATCGGATACCAAATGAGTGAAATGATGGGAGTCAAGCATACAATAGTTGATGACATAAAAACAAAACAGTTAATATGGTACGGCCATGTACAGAGAATGCCAGATGACAGGATTCCAAAACAGATTTTGACGTGGACACCACAAGGGAGAAGGAAAAGAGGAAGGCCGAGAAAAAGCTGGAGAGAGGGAATTGAAAAAGAACTAGAGGAAAGAGAAATCTTTCCAGGCCTATGGCTGAATAGAGAAGAATGGCGGTTAGGAGTCGGAAGGCGTCGGAGAACGCTGTAAACCGATAGTAGTAGTAGTAGTATTTCCTAACGTATTGTTCAGAAGCTTCTTTCTCTTGGATCAAATATTCGCCACATACACCCAGAATAGTTTTCCTCTGGACATTAGAGCTTTTATACATTCTTAATATGGTTCTATAAAATTCTACACATTTCTAGAGACAATCGCTCGAGATTGTATCCAAGTGTAGAAAAAGCTTAAGAGAATTCTAAGTAATGTCAAAAGCCTCCTACAATTTTACCGTACAGAATAAATTGCAAGTAATATCCCGGTGTTCGGTTGTCGTTGACCATCCAGTAAGATTAATCGACATACACAAATCATTAGAACATGAAAAATGGATAATTTATGCACGGTGGCAGATCTACGTACTCTCGTGCTGTGTACAGTCCTACAAATGAATTAACAACCGAAAAAACATGACAAATTCCTCGTCCATTAATAACTCGACAAGTAAAAAATTATTTTCCGGGTTAAATTATAAATTATTTGGATTTTACGTAATGTTGACAGAATGGATGAAATACGACGGTTAGAATATTTTATGTGGCACATAGGCGTGGACCGTGTTTCAGAAAAAAAAAATGAAATCGCTAAGAATGTTCAACACGGAAGGAAACATTTAATGTGTTTTTTCTATGCTATTTTCTTGATTACGTATGTAATCAGAATACAAGCAAAACGGTTTAAATATGAAGTTGTTTAATTTTCCTAAAGAATCCTTATTTAAATCTTTTATTGGAAAAATATTCTTTTCTTATTTAAGGGCCACAAATGTTATGATTTTATCTAATAAATACAATTTTTTAGATAAAACTATTTTTTGCATTTTCAGCATATTTACTGTTCCTCTCATTTTAATATAATAGGTACAAAATTAAGTAAGACATAACGCTAAGCGATATTTGAGGTTGTATCTGACTTGATAGTTTTGTAATGCATGATCCTGAGTCTTTCTCTTTGGTAATAATTCTTCCTACAACACCTTTATTTTGGCAGCTCAGCTCATGGTCTTACCTCCCTCAGCATCAACACTTTAAATCACTGTCAACTTAATTAAATACGAATAAGTCAATATCGTAGTTCAGTTATTATATCATATCGTGTTTATCATCATCATCATCTGAATCTAAAGTTGTCTTGTTTGGTTCAATGATAATTGGTTCCAATAAACAATTTCTTACCCAGTTCTTGATGTTCTCCACCTTATATCTACGTCGTATATCTGTACTGCTAGCTTTGTCCCATAGTGTCTTACCATCAATTTTTCTAAGTGTTTTCATCTCTGCTCTGCTCTGCATTTAGGTAGCCTGCGGCTCTGTTTGCTCTATTCACTTGATCTTCCACTTCGGTTTCGAGCTTTCCGTAGCTAGATAATGTGATGCCTAGATATTTAAATTCACAAATTTTCTGGCGGTTATATTAAATTTGTGGAGCATACGTTGTAAATCATCTTCACTTTTAGACAGTAGTATTGCGTCGTTCGCATAGCAGATTATTTAAAGTTATTTTTCTCCCATTTGGTATCCTTTTTTAGTTCTTACTTTTTTTATTATTTCGTCCATAATCAGGTTGAACAATAGAGGACTCAGGGAATCTCCCTGTCTTATCTCATCGCCAGCTTCAATAGGGTCGGTTAGTTCTTCTTCTACTTTTACTTTTGATTATTCCTAGAGGTATCTCTCTTGCATACAGTAAGTGGATAACGTCTTTTAATTTGACCCGGTTAAATGCCTTTGTAAGGTCCACGAAACATAGATATGCCGGTTTGTTGTATTCTAATGATTTCTCTTGCACTTGCCTCATTATAAATATAGCGTCGGTGCATGATCTTCCCGACCAGGGAAGTCTTTTAAAATCAACTAATTAGAATGTACTCTTGTTTCTCGTTGCGTCATCCTTTCTTCTTCTTGCAGTACCGTCTCCTATCGGAGGTTGGCTACCATCACAGCAATCTTTACTTTGTTGGCTGCAGCTCTGAACAACTGTATTGAACTGCACCCATACCACTCCCTTAATTTTCGCAACCAGGAAATCCTCCTACGTCCCACATTTCTCTTTCCCGAGATTTTTTCTTGGATTATGAGTCTAAGCAGAGAGTACTTTTCTCCTCTCATTATGTGGCCCAGATATTCCAGTTTTTTCGTTTGTATGGTTTTTATGACTTCGCATTCCTTCCCTATCTTCAGCAGAACATCTTGATTTGTTACTCTTTCTGTCCATGGTATTTTCCACATTCTCTTGTAACACCACATCTCGAATGCCTCAATGTTTTTGATGTTTATCTTTTTCAGTGTCCAGGCTTCCATGACGTACAGCAGAACCGAGAAAACATAGCACCTTAACATTCTCGTTCTTAAGTTTATATTTATGTCCCGGCTGCATAGGAACTTTTTCATTTTGACAAACGATTGTCTCGCTATCTCTATTCGCCTCTTGATTTCTCTTGTCTGGTCATTAGTATCAGTGAAGCAAACCCCTAAATATTTGTAGGACGTAACTCTTTCAACTGGCTGATTATTTATGGTTAAATTCACATTGGTGTATAGCTTCTTTGTTACAATCATGAATTTAGTCTTTTTGATGTTCAGTTTTAGACCATACTTATTGGTATGGGTGTTTATGTTTTCCATCAAAAATTGTAAATTTGCTAGGTTATCTGTTACTATTACCGTGTCATCAGCGTATCGTATATTGTTAATTAACTCTCCGTTAATGTTCATACCAATGTTTTGCTCTAGGAGCGCTTCCTGACATATTGTTTCGCTATATATATTGAATAATAGTGGAGAAAGCACACAACCCTGACGCACACCTAGACGAATCTCAATTTCTTCGGTTAACTCATTATCAACTTTGATTTTTGCTGTTTGTCCCCAGTACAACCTGGATATGATGTTAATGTCGCGACTGTCGATGTTTTTGCTTCTTAGGATTTCATACAGCTTTTGGTGTCTGACTTTATCGAAGGCCTTCTCAAAATCTATGAAACCTACGTAGAGGTCTTGGTTTACATCCAAACATCTTTGCATTAACACACTCAGACTAAACAGAGCTTCCCGTGTTCCCAATCCACCTCTGAATCCAAACTGTGTGGCGCTTATGTCCTCTTCTAATTTATTAAATATTCTTTTGTGAATTATTTTTAAAAATACTTTTAGTGTGTGGCTCATCAATGCTATAGTTCTGTGGTCTGAACACTCTCTGGCGTTATTCGTCTTCGGGTTTGTGACAAAAGTAGAGGAGAGCCATTTCTTTGGTATGATGCCTGTTCTATAAATTGTGTTAAAGAGGTTCACCATTATTTCAAGTGCGTCGTCGTCTATTAGTTTCAACAATTCTACAGGAATTTCATCTGGTTCTGCACCTTTACCCCTTTTGTGTTCCTTATAGCATATTCTACCTCGCTTTTTAGGATTTCAGGCCCTGTTGTGTCATCTGTAGGTTCTGCCACTGCTATTTCTGGTCTTTCGTCAGCAAAAAGTTCTTCAATGTATTTTGTCCATCTTGCCAGTTTTTCATTTAAATCTGTAATTATTTTACCTTTTTTGTCCTTTACTATGGATGCTTGTTTCACTTTTATACCTGTTATTTCCTTGCTCTTTTTATGCATGTTAAAGCTATCGCCAACCTTTATTTGTACGCATATTAGCTCTATAGGGTTAAGTTGACAATGATATGTACGTAAACGAAGTACAGTTATTCTGCGATCTTTAGCTTTTTCATCGATTACATATTTTTTATATTTTTGTTTGTGTTGTTGAAGGATATTCATAAGTTCTTTTTTAACCATCGTATTATCAAATGTAATCTCTTTCTCTTTTAACCAATTAATTATCTCGTACTTTTTCCACGCCAATTTTGGTAGTTTTTTAATTAAACGAGAATGGTAACAGGCATTATCCAGTACTATGACAAAATTTTGTGGTATGTTACTTACCATCTGAAAGAAATATTCTTCAAATACGTCTGCAGTCATTTCCTCATGATAGTCTTTGGTGGTTCTTGAAGAAAATTCTAATAAACCACAATTTACAAAGCCAGTTTCAGATCCAGTATGAGTAATTATTAGTCTACATTTTTCAATAAGTGGGTTCAAACCTTCCATAGAAGAATAATCTTCCATAAAAGCCTGTCGCAAATTGGTAATATTTTTATTAATTAACATTTTGAAACACTGGGCCCTTCGTTTAACCAGGTTCATCTAAATAATAAATTGTTTTTCTTTCTATTCGGAACCTTTTAATTGTTCTTAGATGTTCCCTTCTCCAACAAATAATATAATCTTTGTCAAGAAGTAAAGCTCTTTCGTTACATTTTTCCGACGAAAAACCTATTTCCTTAAAACACTTCCACAATTTTGTTCGCCTAACAATCCATAGTTCGTCGTCTTCTGTAATACTATTCCAAATATTGTCGATGATAGATATTTCTTTATGTAAAAAAAATCAGTCTCCATTAGTTTCTTTCCGATGGGTTTTTTTGGCTCTACACTTTCTCCAGCTTTCCTTGCTTTTAAAAATTGATAAATTGTTGCTTCCTCAATTCCTGTCATAACTGAACAACGAACGATTTTCCGAACAGTATTATATAACAATATTATCAAAATTAATAATTTTTATATTATTTTAAATATTATGAAAAAAATACTAACGTTTACCACAATTTTCCAATTCCACATTCGCGAGATATACTGCGCCTACGGTTTATGGAGGATCATGATATACGTTAGGGTTAGATGAATCGTGCTATCATTCTCAAGAGGACGGAGTATAACAATCTTCCCTAGCTTAATTGTAATAGTTCCCTTCCCTATAACACTTCCCTTCAACTACACATTTTTAAAAGCTTTTCAGAAATATATAAAATTTGCATCGACGAATCCTGATGTCATTATTTTGAACCATCCAGTAAACTGTCATCGATTCAATGGAAACACGTAAACTCTCCGCCACCAAAGAAGTTTAAAGTTCAACCTTTTATAGGCAAGGTTTTTACCACAATGAGCAAAACTGAGGGATCAGGACATTAGAATTAGGAAAAAGAGTTAGAAGAGCATAATATCGATATATGTACCTTAAATGAAATGAAGAAGAGAAAACGACAAGTAATAACTGTACATTATATATTAGTATACAGCTGTATACCAAGACATCAAAAAACAAGTGGCGTTATTGGCTAGACAAAAGTATACAGATATAATACATGACTGTCACTATATATAGCGAAGTATAGTTAGAGACAGTTTTATGATGAACTACAACATATGATGAATGGAAGAAAGAACCAAGAATCAGCGATAATATTGCGCAATTTTTCACCTACAACTAAGAGGAATTGCTCTGTATCTGACACGTTCGTACTTTTGTCCATCGCTAGAGACAAACTATCAAATCTTTGAGCTATTGTTAGAAGTTAACGCCCAACTCTTAGGTGTGTTGGGTGTAAGTTCTAACAGAGAGACCGAGACTTTCAATTTTTTTTTCGTTTGAGGACATACTTCTTTGTTGAGTGTTAAGACACAAACTTTGACAAGTTCACTATCGGTAAATAGACGCTTACGTTTTGCTTGTATTTCAGTTACCCTGAAGATGGCGCGAACACTTGATTCATTTTTGTTTACCACAATCTTGAAGACGTTTTATTGATTTTTTAGTCAGGATTCAATACAGGCAAATTTATGTTCAATATCGTAATACAGCTTCAGGTTATATTCCTTTTTTGTTAACTGTTTTCCACTAAACTCCACTATACGCCAATTATCAATAGACCAGACTTTATGGATCTTGGCCCAAGCTAAGTGTTTTTTGAGCATTTGTGGTGTTAGTTTTGTCTTCTTAACAGGCCTGCGACATTTGAAGCCCATGCCATACAAATTTCGGCGTACGTGGCCACCGATACTGAGCATCCTGCTTCTTTAATCTTATTTCTTAAATCTCCATGGGTGGCCCTTCTGTGTGTTACAGCTAACTTTTTTAAAATTCGTTGCGTCCTGAGGGGACTGAAGTTTTTTTGCCACACCGACCCTTCCGAACTGACGTCACAGATTGCTTTTTTTTTTTAGTTTTTGACTAAATCTTCTTACTGCCGACTGGAATACACCACATGTACGTGCTATCTTTCTCTGAATAAGTGCTGTATTCTCTAATAGAGCAGTAATGGAGGATGAGATTTTCTCAACACAAAGATCAAATTTACCCATCTAAAAATTCCAATCCAGAATTAATCGTCTTGTTTTATGATTAAGGTTTAACCAAAATCAAACGTAACACTATTATGTAATCATGTCAATACTTACTAGTGCAAATTTTAAATAAATTAACCACAAATTTATGTTTTAAGTAAAAAAAAAAACTCAAAATGTAAAACAATTAGTTAATCCACACTTTTAGCACATTCTACTGTCATCTGTAAAATTTTGACAATTCTTAGAAAAAATTATATCATTTTCCACGTAACTATGTACCCAATGCTTATGCAAACCATTCAACACCTTAGTATCCAAGTGAACATACTTTTAGTGCGATTGAAATCAAAAAAACTGAAATTTTTATGGTGAGTCTAATAAATTGAGCAGTGAATTCATTTACTTTTATAAAACATAATCAAATTTAAATATTCACTGACTCTTCACGCATTACCTACAATAAAATTTTTAGTAAATCAGCATTGCTTCACGTTAATAACTTTAGTAAAATTTTAATAAAATATATATTTTTGTATAATTGATATTTTATTACTTTGTTAATGCAGGTTGAAGAACTTTTTTGTGAATGTTATCGTTTACTGTAAAAGATGGGTCATTTTGACTAGAAGTTTGCCGATGCCACGTATTTTATTGAATTGCATAATGGACCAAACTGTACCTTATATTTACCAATCAGGAAGAGTAAGATCAAATACCTTGAAAATGAACTTGTCTATTCTAATAAAAAACCAACTCGAACCTGATGCGTTCGCTATAGTATCTAGAATCACATCAAAACGCGTCTGACCTGTCATAAACGTCACTATTATTACAAATCGAGAAATATCAGCGCTCACAATCGATGGTGTCAAGAAATTAATAGGACCTGTCTCGAGATGTCTGTGAACTTCGTTCTTAGTTCGTTCCGAGATACTGAATGCCCGTCACATCTGTTTTGATTGACATACTTCGATTTTTCTTTTTCGACGGTCCGTATGGGAATGGAATATGACAGTTGATTGCGTATTGTTGTTCCGGATAGAGCTTACTGTATGTCAGAAATCAGAATCGGTGCTTAAGTTGATGTATCTAAACGAATATATTATGCATCGAACGTTGTTTTTCTATAAATAGTAGAGTAGAAGCGTTAGATGGGAGATGATACATGGGAATGGTTGAAACTTCTTAAATAATATAAGCGTTTCAAGAATATAAACGTTTTGTATTGTTGTGAGGTCTGTCGTATTGAATTTTTCAAAACTTGTAGTTAAAGAACGAATGTAACGGCCAAGCTAAAAAATTTTTGATTTTCGATGTGAAATCTTGTTGTGGAAAACTTGATATTCTGTTATTATAAACTTTCATTATTCATTGAAATACTGAATTTTTATATACTACTTGTTCAATTTGAATTTTTTTTTAAATATTACAATTATTATTACAATTATTACAAATTAAACTGACAATCCCATGCTCTCCATTTGTGTTAGATGGACCGCAATATAGAGGATAGTTGGACCAGTAATTTCAAGGATATTGTAATAAAAAAGACAAATACTTTTTAATAAAACAATGTATTGTAATTATTTAAAAAAAATGTAATACTATAGTAAACAATATTTGAAATTATAAGCCTTTGTTAAGAATATGATACAAAATGAAATAAATAATTTTTTTCTTTCTTAATGTTGATTTTCATCTTTTTTTATCCCCCAATTCCATTTTACGACAACCATCGCATATTTCATCAAATTTAGTACACTTTTCATGCATTCAACGTAAATATTTGATGCATTACATTTGGTTGTAATCTTCACAACAACCTACACATTAATTTTCATTCAAACAAAGTAAATCATCTTCTATACTTTACATACATATTATCTCACTTGAGGGTGTTTCTAGTAGGTCTTTAAGCAGGCTGACCTTTTCTTTATTTTAAACCTTTCTTATTTATTTTCTATCTCTAACTGCCTTTTTTCGTTTCCTTTCTTGTCTTTTATGTTTTATTGTCTTTTTTTTTCTTTGCTTTGCTTTCTTTTTTTTTTCACCTTTTTTCTTTGTAAGGACAATTATGTTTTATGGAAAGTTTAAAACTGTTGCTATAGTTTGAGATTTTCTTTTCAAAGTCTGAACTTCATTGACACAAAGTATTGGATGTATTTTGTCCAATAACTTCGAGGAGGTTACATTTTCAGATATGCCTATAGGCTCATTATCGTATTGTTTAGACGATCCAGATACATAAATATCTTCATAGCTTCTTAAGTTATCAGATTTGATATCGGTTATTGAGCTGCTAGAACCATCAACAACGATACTAGTCATATTATTTTAAGAAAGGACAGATGTGTCTTGAGGCTTGGAGTCTGTAGATTAAGACAGAAAATCTAGTATTGCTATCCTAGTATTGCTTCAGGTTGGAAAGGAATGATTCCACAGGTTCTAAAACCACGAATTTCTTTTTCTACATTTGCTGCTAAGCTTATAAGCTACGCCCAAGCTAAGTTACGAATACGAATGCTGCGGTGTTATGTCTTTTCTACTCTGTTGTATGGAGTAGAGGCTTGGACACTAAAACAGTTGATGACCACAAAAAACATCGAAGCTTTCGAGATGTGGTGCTATAGGCGCATTCTCAGAATATCATGGATGGACCGCGTCACTAACACGCAAGTACTCCAAACTTTAGACAAAAGATGCGAAATTCTAAATGAGATAAAAATTAGAAAGATGGAATACTTGGGGCACATTGTGAGAGGTGAAAAGTACGAACTTTTAAGAAATATCATGCAGGGCAACATTAAGGGCAAAAGAAGTGTGGGAAGAAGAAAAATATCGTGGCTTCGTAATCTACGTGAATGGTTCGGGTGTAGTTCGATTGAACTTTTTAGGCGCGCTGCTAACAAAGTCGCAGTGGCCATGATGATTTCCAATCTCCGCTAGGAGTGGCACGAGAAGAAGAAGAAGCTAAGTTAAGAAAGTTTCCAAACTATAGCCGGGTGATCTTCCTTGAGAGATTATTGGTCATGTAGTTGGAACAAACAGAATAGTAGTTTTAATTTGAGAGACTTAAAGAAAGCACATTATTTTCTGCAAACTCCAGCATTTGACTGAAACTAGTATGCGATGTGTGTCCATCTAAAATAATGAGTATTTTTCCTGCTAGTTTTCTTGGAGTAAAATGGATTTTTGCCCAATTAAAAAATAAACCGCTGTTTACATAGGCAGGTTTTAAAGACCTTTTTACTCCAGCATAAGGAGGCAAATTGTCACAAAAGTCCTGCTTTAAAGTCTTCCCTTTCATTATGCAAAAATGTGGTAAGAATGCACTTTCTTTATTTACACATGTTTTTTTTTAATGGCATAGACATTAGTCATTCAGCCAGTTGCAATATATTCTCCAATCAGACAAATACACAACTCTATCCCTAATAGAAAACTAACGGATAATTAATAGAAGAATATACCACAAGGAAACTTACAGGGTCACTTGCTTCTCGTCTAGGGGCCCATCAAGACATTCTTAGTAGACAAACAAAACTGGACCACGGATAAGGTGTTATAACATTTAGGGTAAACAAAGGATACAAATCTAAATTTCCACACGATCATGAAAAATTCCATTCTCGCGTACAAATTCTATAGAACTGTGCATGTGTCTGACAAGAAATCTATAATGATATTATATACTTGTTGTGAGCCTGTAGCCAGTAGCGACTGGATATTGAATGGTGCATACATATTAAATTCAATTAATTTTTTGTAGAGAGAGTTTGAATGCTGTTGAAACTTAGGACATTCAAAAAAGATGTGATCAAGATCACCTAGTTTCCGCAATGTTTGCAATTATCATCTTCAATCACATTTATTTTATATAAATGACTTGGATAACAAGCATGTCCAAAGCGTAGTCTATTTATGGTAGTTATATATTTACGTGGAGATTTAAAAATACGCTACAGAATGGTCAAGTGCTATATATGGTCCATCTTGCTTTATGGCATGGAAACGTGGACTTTGAAAAAAACATCTATCAACAAACTTGAAGCATTTGAAATGTGGTCATTGAGAAGAATGATGCGCATACCTTGGGTGGATAGAGTTCGAAATGATGACGTCCTTAAGAGAGCCGGCGTGGAAAGAGAACTCTTTGAATTAATTAAAAAACGCAAGATTGGTTACCTTGGGCACATATTGAGAGGAGCAAAATATGAAATACCACAGTTAATCCTACAAGGGAAGATCGAAGGTAGGAGAGGAGCCGGCCGCAAACAATTATCCTGGTTAAGGAATATTAAAGAATGGACAGGAATACACAATACAGGCGAGCTGTGTCACGCCGCCAAGAACAGAATTCTAGTAATGAGATAGTCGCCTACGCACTTTGGTGTATGGCATGTTAAGAAGAAGAAGGAGATTTAACATTTACACATGTTAATATTGAAATTGTTTCATCTTTTTCCCCGAAGTAACGGAATCTACATTCTTAAAACCTTTTAAGGCAACTACTTTTATAGGTTTGTTGATCAATTGTATAAACCTGTTTCGTCATTGTTGTTGAATGTTTCCAGGTTTATCTATGAGACCGTTTTCTTCCAAAACATTTTTAAGGGGTCAAAGTACCCTTTGACAGCTATTTAATGTAAGCCCTTCGCTCCTGCAATAGATACCCCTTCAGATTCTTCTTCTTCTTCTTCCTTTGCCCTATCCGTTTCGGACGTTGGCTATTAACAAGGCTATTTTGACTTTGTTTACGGCACCTCTGAACAGTTCGGTCGATGTTAGTCCGAACCATTGTCGCAGGTTATGCATCCATGAGTGTCGTCTTCTTCCCGGTCCGCTCCTACTGTCGATTCTTCCTTGGACTATTAACTGTAGCAGCCGGTACTTAGTATGCCTCATGACATGTCCGAAGTACTCAAGCTTCCGTTTCTTTACGGTGAAGATTATTTCTTTGCTTTTGCCTATTCTCTGCATTACTTCCACGTTAGTGATGTGGTCTGTCCAGGATATCCGAAGAATACGGCGATATATTCACAGCTCAAAGGATTCTAGTTTCTTCAGGGTGGCTTCCGTTGTGGTACATGCCTCTGCTCCATAGAACAAGACCGGGAAGACATAACACTTGACCAGTCTTAATAACCCTTCAGATTGCCGGATGGAAAGATCAGGATTGCACCCAAGAAAAGACGAAAGCCATTCGTAGCCAGTTTCTTTGGTTTCATGGTTAAAATTATGTTTTAATTGTAGGCTTTTTGCTAATTAATAAGCCTTGGAGCATATTGAATTTCTGGTTGGAGCAAATCCCACCGATTGTAGTTTTTAATACGCCCAAATATTTTTTTTTTGTTTTCAACTCTTAACAATAACCCAAATTGTACCAAAAACTTACATCGGTCAAACTGGTAGAACTTTTATCAAACGTATAGCAGAACATAAAAGGGCTTTCAATAGTAGAAAACCAGATTCTACGTAAGCATTTCCCTTTTTAGACCATAATCATTCTTTTCATGACTAATTTCAAATTCTTCATATTCAAAATAAAGGCCTTAAGCTATCTTTATTAGAATCTATGGAAATTAACAAATTAAAAAATACAGACATAATTCTGAATGACCAAATTGAGACCAACTGTTCTCCTTCCCTCAACTTATTCAGTTAAAGACTATAAAGTGTAAGCGCACACCAAAAATAGATCACTTGAGAAAAGCTCTCTCCCGAAACAGCGGTAGTGATAATAATTTAAAGTAAATTGTGTAGAAGTATTGAAAATAATAATAATAATAAGTTTTCAGCTTTTTATTGTTAGATTTCCATCAAGTAACGGTCGCATCCATCATTTATCTTAATCAATAACAGCTTTTTCGCATTGGACCTTTAATAAAACTCTGTGACTTAAGACTCTTTTCAATATCACACAGTATATTTTTAAAAATGCGATATTAAAACTTCTAGATAGATTTATTGAAAAAGAAAATACCGTAAAACGTTTCTTCATAAAAACAACCATTAAATACTATATCCAAGTATATTCTTGGCGATAGACCAATTATCTATATATCCTCATATATTAGATAAGAACTAATGATTTTATTTTTAATGTAAATGTGAACTTCTTCCTAACACGGTTGGAACTTGTGTAGATATATCCAATTATCTGAAAACCAATCATTTTTAATTATTCATATATCGTATCTTAATATCAAAACAAGATATATATACCCAAATAAAAGCCGTTTCGTCGTGATCGTAGATACAGAAGCAATTAATTAAGAAGGAAATTAAATGATGTCCGAAAACGAGCCGAGTTTTCAGTGCGTATTTCATAATCCTATCAGGAACGGATTTTTAGATTTAAAGCTGGTTTAAAGTTTCTCTATCTGTAACAATTTCTCCACATATACGCTCGTAAAGTACCGAAATTTTTCAGTAGTTACTCTGCACTTCGATAAAGATTTGTAGACTACGACTATTTATAGTTAAAATGTCTATAATTGTAATGTACTTGGAATGTTCGAATTATGTTTGCATGTTGAACACCATTCAATAAATGAAAAGACTAAATATCGACGTGATGGAAATCAGCGAGATGAGATGGCGAGGCTCGGGACAGTGGGGTGTGGGTGAGTATATAGTATATTATGCGGGAAACGATAAACCGCATCACTGGAATGGCGTAGCGGTGATTCTGAGCAAAAAGGTCGCTGGGGCTGTGATCAGCGTGCTACCTCTCTCTGATAGAGTCATCCTGATGAAGCTGAAAAGATGACCCGTTAATACGGACATCATTCAAATTTACGCACCAACATCAGAAAAGTCAGAAGAGGATATCGAGGAGTTCTACGCACTTGTACAAAAAGCACTAAAATATACCAAGAAGAACGAGCTTACCATCATCATAGGTGATTTCAATGCCAAATTTGGCAAAATCAGAATAGAATACATCGTCAGACAACACGACTTAGGCGAGAAAAACAAAAGGGGAGACCGACTTATTCAATTTTGTCGGGAAGAAGATTTCACCAATGCTAACACCTGGTTTAGACTTCCACCGAGACGACTTTATACGTGGAAGTCAACTGAAGATACAGCTAACAATATGATCAGAAACCAGATAGACTTTATTCTCATTAACAAAAGATTCAAGAACAGCTTGACTTCGGTGAAGACCTTCCCAGGAGCAGAAGTCTCATCGGACCACAACTCATTAGTGGGCCAGATAGAACTCAAACAACTAAAGAAACTCATCAAAAGTGAACCTAAACAGAACCTAGATTATGACACTCTAAAAAACCCTATACTACTAAAAAATACTTGGAACACATTACAAGAGGCGAAAGATATGAACTGCTTCGAATAATTATGCAAGGGAAAATAGCAGGAAAAAGGTCCATAGGAAGAAGACGAAACTCCTGGCTAAAGAATCTACGGGAATGGTATAGCTGTAGCAACAACGAATTGTTTCGGTCAGCAGTTTCGAAAATACGTATAGCCCTGATGATCGCCAACCTTCGGAACGAAGATGGCACTTGAAGAAGAAGAAGAAGAAAAAACCCTGTAGTTCGTCAGAACGTAAGAGATGTAATGAGAGAAAAACTAGAAACCGCTAAACAAGAACAGAGTGTAGAACAAAAATGGAGTTATATCAAAGACGTCATGCTAAATGCGGGAAAAGAACATCAGGAAAAGAAAACAAGAGTAAAGAATAAAGAATGGACGACTAATGACATTCTGCAGATGATGGACCAAAGAAGATTAATAAAAAACAGGGACGCGAATAAATACCAAGAAATTAACCAAACAATTAAAAAAGAAATACGAAGAGCCAAGGAGACATGGATGCAAGAAAAATGTAAACTAATCGAAGAGCTCCAAGTGAAACACGATCATATAAATATCCACCGAAAGATTCGAGAAGCCACACCTCCTCATAAACATATTTTTATGTCGTCTATAAGATATTATCAGGAATCATATACAGCCGCCTGGAATCGTTTTCGGAGGAAATGATTGGCGAATACCAATGTGGCTTCAGACCAAAGAGGTCAACTATAGACCAAATACATATGTTAAGAGGTATACATGAAAAATGTGGTGAAGATAACATACCTATTTACAACTTATATATCGATTTCAAACAGGTGTTTGATGGAGTAGATCGACAAAAGATGTTATATTAGAATAGATAGAGATGTGACGCAGGCCTTTAATATTGAAAATGGAGTTAGACAAGGTGATGCCTTATCAACAACACTTTTTAATCTAACTTTAGATGCTGTTGTTAGAAAACTGGATATAAACGGCTATATTAATACAAGATCAATGCAAATATGCGCATATACGGATGATGTTGCCATAATAAGCCGCAACAAAAGGGTATTAAGCGAAAAAGTTATAGAACTGAAACGAGAAGCTGCTAGGTTTGGTCTATATATAAATAAAAGCAAAACAAAATATATGGAGTGCACAAAATCAAATGAACATGAGAATCTGAAGGTAGACAACTATACTACAAATATGCCTCCACTTTTCCCTACCTAGGCTCAATAATAAATGACAACAACAACATCAGTCAAGAAATACAAGCACGGATTCTTAGCGGTAATAAGTGCTTTTGTGCATACAAAGACTTAATGAAAATTAAGTTACTGAATCGTGAGTCTAAGCTGAGAATCTACAAAACAGTAATTAGACCAGTGGTCACATATGGATGTGAAACGTGGACCCTCTCAACCACTGATGAAAATCAACTGAGAATATTTGAGCGCAAAATACTAAGGAAGATATTTGGACCAACCCAATGCAGCGATGGTTTGTGGAGAATTAAAATGAACCACGAGCTGGATAAACTAATGCAGAGCGCAGATATTGTTAGATTTGTAAAGTCACAAAGACTAAACTGGCTTGGTCACCTAGAAAGAATGCCAGATAATCGAGCTGTAAAAGTAGTCCAGAGATGGAAGCCCTAAGGAAACAGAACAAGAGGAAGGCTCCGTAAAATATGGATAGACGACGTAGAGAAGGATCTTGAAACCGTGAACATCAAGCAGTGGCGAAGGAAAGTATCCGACAGGGCAGAATGGAAGAACATTGTTAAGCAGGCCAAGACTCACAAAGGGTTGTAGCGCCATTAGAAGAAGAAGAAGAAGAAGTTCCAGTTGATATGGAGTTTGCAGAAGTACTTTTACTTTATCTTCAATGTCGAAGTTATTTTCAGCGGGATATGGTTTAGAGATATGCAACACACAATACACAAACACAAATGTACGTAGCACAACTTAAGTTACACAATCACAATTACGATACGGATTACATAAACATATAACACGAAAAAACGCACACAAAACAATCAAAATTTGATATTCTTACGGTGAAAACACCACCCTCAGATTTTTTCAGCCATATACATTAGGGTGTCCCGAAAAATCGCTTTTTTGTTTTTGTTTAATACAAGACCTCTTGAAATTGGGGTAATTGCTCGTAAATTATCACAATAATTTAAAAAAAATTATAACAATATATCTTTAGGGTTCTACCGAACTTTAAAGTTTTGAAAAATTGTCATTTTTATGGTAATATTTCACTTTACTTAATTTCGCATCCTGAACTAAATATAAAACATTATTTAATGCAAGACCTCTTAAAATTTATGTAATTACCAATATATTATCACAGTATTTTTAAAAATAAAATAAAAATATATCTTAAGGGTTCTACCGATCTTCAAAGTTTGGAAAAATTGTCATTTTTGTGATAATATTTTTCCGGCTCCTGAACTAAAATAAATTGAGATTGTACTGTACGACTATATAATATTGCTTCGTATTATACGTTCCGTTAAAGTTTAGAGAATTGTGTGAACTATGGTTACATTAGAAGAATCAATGAGGGCAACAAAAAAGTTGTGTGCTACTCAAACGACCGATTCTATATCAGCAAATTGCGATGAAGAAGAAGAAGCAGTGCCTGCCTTTTTCTCAACAGAGACACTGTCGACTTCCACGTTTAATAGAAATACGTTGTGGTTGCCAACAGTTGCTAAAGTGATAGATACAGTTTATCGATGCGATCTGCTGCTGCTGCTGCTTCTGCCGTTTTGGTTGACGTGGGTTTGGTTTCTACTGAAGATCTGACACTGGTTATTGATAAAAACAAAATCCACACAGCTGTATGTAAAGCCAGAAGAGATGCTTCAAAAGATGTTGCAGGTATTGTTGTAAATAGCATTTACTTTGATAGAAGAAAGGACAAGACCCTGATAAATGAGAAAATGGGGAATCGTTACCATCGCAAAGAGATTTTGGAAGAACACATCTCATTGTTATTAGAACCCGGATCAATTAATTTGGGACATACAACGCCTAGTCGTGGCACTGCAAATGGAATTTTTACTTCGATCACAACTTTTTTTGAGGGTCAAAATTTGCAATTTGCGTTGGATGTGATTGAACTGCAACTAATATTGGCTGGAAGGGTGGTGTGATTCAATATTTAGAGGAGTATTTGGAGAGACCGTTACAATGGTGAGTTTGTTTGCTTCATGCCAATGAGTTACCGTTTTGTCATTTGTTCCTGACCATAGATGGTTCTACTTCGGGTCCTAGAGAATTATCCGGACCTATTGGAAAACAGTTAATTGCTTATGAAAATAAACTCACCGTAACTTTTTGTGCTGTGAATGGTAATTTGTCGGACTTGCCAAAAAATGTGGTCAATCAATTAAGTACAGATCAAAAATATCTATATGAAATATGTCAAGCAGTATTAACCGGTTTCTGTACTCCTGAATTGGCAAACCGTCAACCTGGAAAAATGGCGCACTACAGATGGCTTACTACTGCTAATCGTCTACTCAGACTTTATGTAAGTACGCTTAATCCATCAGAAAATTTACAATTGCTTGTAAACTATGTTGTTAAAGTATATGCTCCGATTTGGTTCAGAATTAAGCAAAAAGCGTCTTTTAAGGATGGAGCGAAGCATATTTTTCAACTAATTATGTACTCTCGATTTCTACCCGAAAATCTAAGATCTGTTGTGGATACCGTTATCGAAAGAAATGCCTTTTTTGCCCACCCAGAAAACTTACTTGTGAGTATGTTGTTTGATGATAGAGATCGAGATAATTAGGGAGCTGGCATGGCGGAGAATAAAAAAGCTAGAGGCACTGAAAGTAGCGATAAACGCAGAATATTTAAAACACCAAAAATTAACTTCTCTGCTAAAGATTACACCGATATTATTATGTGGCACGAATGTCAGGATTGTCAGGTTACAACACCGCCGGTTCTTCGGCATATTTCTACTGAGGACCTTCACATCATGGTAAAAGATAAAAGCTTATATATTTTTGACTTTCCCTGCCACACACAATCTGTGGAAAGATGTGTTAAACTGATTACAGAGACCTCGCAGAATGTAACTGGTGCTGCTTCTAGAGATAGCTTTATCAGAATCAGGTTGGAGTCTCGGGAAGAAATGACAAATTTTGGACACAAAAATAAGTTCAAATTTTTAAGTTTCTGTCTTTAAATATAGGATCTATTTTGTTTGTTAAGTTGTTTTGAACCTTTTTCATTAATTTTAATAATAAAATATCTTTTATATTTAATTTGTGTATTATTTGAAGTATATGATTTAGGTCTGTACAAACGTAAAATTTACAAAACTTTAAAGTCTAGTAGAGCCCTGAAGGTGACATGATATCGTATTTATTTTACATTTTTTATAATCTCTGGAAAATTAAGCAAATTTGGATACCTCTTGCGATAGTGTAGCTCAAAAAAAATTTATGCAAATACGGGACACGCTAATATACATGCTGTTGCCTACAAGATCGACGCCAAATATGTCAATTTTGAAAGGACATACCCTAATAACAAACAACTTGTTCAAAAATTAGTTAAAAATGTAATTTTCATTACAATCATGAAACCCAGAAACAAAATAGACATGCCACAAGAAAGTGGTTTGAGAACCGTGTGGAACATATTCTACATAATGTGCGAAAATTATTTTACGGTTAGATTTAATATTACTATGTAGCAACATTGTTAATTCTCTTATTAGTAGTTTCTTCTTGAAAAAAATCCGATTCTGTTTTTAACCTGTTGACCTCATCGGCACCGGTGTCATCTTTCTAGTTGATGACCAATTAATTTTTTTAACGGTTCCCCATAAGTTCCATTCACGTTTTTGGAATTACGTGTTTAGCTGTTTACTGTTTCTTTTTATCTGATTTGATTTCACGAAATTTATTGACCAATAAAATGTTCCAAAACGCGGACATATGACGGATATTTATTTGCATTTTTTACAAAATAGCAAAGGTTTCTGTCTATTATGAATGAAATTATTAGGAACGACTCGATATGGTATGGCTATTGGTCGGAACGTCGTAAAATTGTATTTAATTAAGGAAATATTGGCATAGTTAATAGTTTATGAAGCTTCGTGGGAGATATTTTGTACTTAGTAAAATCTATATGCAAAAAAGCAGTTTTTAGTGTACATTATGTCATATTTATTATAACTGGCCGCGTTGGCAGAGTGAATGAGAGTATGGACTACATTTTAAATAATGTAATTTAATGACACAATTCTTTTTCTTCTCTCTTCACTACACTGATTTGTTCCGCTTTCACAAGGTTATTATTATCTTTTTTGAGGTCTTCCTGCATCTCTCTCTTGTTAACTCATATGGAAGCAGTCCCCGTAACAGTACTGGCTCCACTAAAGTTCAATATTTGTAACATTTATGTTTCATCGGACGAAACTTTAACTAAACCTGAATTACTTAATTTTCTCAATGTAATCAAATTACAATGATTAACTAACCATCGAACAAGCTGGATTTAGAATAGGTAAATCTACAAACGACAACATTCTCGATTTGGAAAACGCTATTCACGAAGCTTTTAAAAATAATTAAAGATGGGCAATTTACTTTAAAATTACTAAAGCATTTGATAGAAATAAATTTAGAAAAACTTGGAATATAGACACAGATAAACTAAAATCTAATACAGAACAATATAAAAGCAAGTTAAAACCCGCGAAAGTGTTAAATATAGATAAACTTTGCTTAAATGAAATCAATGAAGTCATAACAAAAGAACTATTAAATTCAAGCTCAGAAGTGGCAACCGCTAACAGAAAACGAACATCCAAAATAAGTACAGAATCACAAAACATGCAGAAACAAAGAAAAGATCTTCTGAGACAAAACAAAAGAGACACTACAGAATTTAAGGAACTTAATCGAGTAATAAGAAAACAGATAAAAGAGCATATTAAAAAACATCAAGAAGACCTTATAGAACAAGTCATAAAGAAAAACCGAAGTCTCAAATGCACCAAACCGAAACTAGGAAAGAAAAACATATAAACATTAAAAATGAACAAGGACAGCTAGAAAAAAGTAAATCTGTTATAGTAAACTCAATTGAAAAGTTCTACGCCGATCTGTATCGGAAGCTGTATCTGTATCAGCATTCGGAAGACTCTCATACGTACTTAAAAATAAAAATATACCTACCTCAAAGATTTGCGAACCAAAGTGTTTAATTCCTGTATCGTACCTGTACTTACACATGGAGCTCAAACCTGGACATTCACTAAAATAAACATGGAGAAGATCAGAAAAACTCAGAGAGCTATGGAACGACAGATGCTGGGAGCAAAGACCATAAAACCAATGAGGACATCCGTAATAGAACAAAAGTAAAAGAAGCTGTCGAACGGACAGCTAAACTGAAATGGAAATAGGCTGGATATAACGAACGTCTTAAGGATGGCCAATGGAATAAAGAAATCGGGAATTGGCGGCCATATGAAGCCAAGAGACCACGAGGAAGATCGCAAATGCGCTGGAGCGACAGTTTTAAAATAACTGCAACACCAATGTGGAAACGTAAAAAAGTTAGGATGTCAATGAAATATTTTAGTCTACATAAACAATTTTTTACTCAAAGAACATTTCAAGTTCGAGCAAATGGTGCTATATCCTATCTTAGAGAACAACATAACAACAATCAATCAAAACAAGAATCGATTATCAGTCCTACTATATTTTTAATAGCAATAAGGCAAGACCATAATATGCTGATCACCTGATTCTTTATATCAAAGGCAAGAACACTAATCATATGGCGTCAATATGACCAGAACACTTAAAGAAACTAGGAAAGTGGTCTCTAAGGACCGGTTTTGGTTTTTGTTCTAATAAAGCAAAATGTATAATATTTTCAAAAAAAAAAACAGATCGAGGATCAAATCTAACGCTTGACAATCAAAATCTTCTATATACAAATGGAATAAAATTTGTAGGAATGATATTTGATTAACAGCGCCAGCGTAGCATATGCATCTGTCAGCAAATCAACGTTAAAACCTTTTGATACGTTACATAACACAGAAATGAGGAGATAAAACGAAGAATGGCAGTAGAACAAGACATACTCAGCTACATCGAAGAAAAACGTTTAGTTTGGTATGGACATGTGAGAAGAATAGATCATACAAGGTGGATAGCAAAGATTTCGGATTGGAGCCCAATAGGAAGAAGGAAAAGAGGTAGACCCCGAAGATCATGGAGGGATGAAGTGGACGAGGCCATGGAAAGACGAGACCTTGGAGATTGAGAATGGCAGAACAGAAAGAACTGGAGACGTTGGCTGAAAGAAGGAAGGCGGGGACAGTTGTAAAAATCCTTATATAGATAGATAGACATAACACCTCCTTAAGTATTGTACTCTGAGCAAACAGAGCAACTCCAGTAAATAACATACAAGCTGAAACAAGTGAACCTAGGTTAACTTCGAGTTTTGAAGCTGTGTATTGTTCGATCTGCCATTAAGAGCTATGTGGAATATACTTAAATGGCTTTTTATTCTGTTATAACGATTTCAAACACAAAGTCTATGAGAAGAGGAAAATCCAGAAAAATAGTTTGTACCAATTTGACAGCTGAAAAATTTTCTTTTGGTGGAATAATACCACCACTTTAAGATTTCTCGCTGATTAACAGGTTTTTTCGAAAATAATTAAACGGCTCTCCTATTTTATTATACCGATTTTAAAAATAAATTGCTTTTAAAATTAATTGTTGAGAGTTGTGGGTAGACAAAGTAATTTTTCACCAATAGGAGTTTTAATTAATTTTTGACTCCCATTATGGGTCATAAAGGTTGTCGGTAGAAATAGAATTTTATCGTTTTGCGCAAGGCTGATTAATAAGTTGCTTGTTTGTTTTCGACTTCTAATGAATAACAATATTAAGACTTCAAATAAGATTAAGGTGAGATGTAGAAAGTTGAAAGAGATTATTTGTATGTTTTATTTAAGCTGATGCCGACGACTCGTTCTATTAATAGGCATACGCAAATAAAATAAATCTGAAAAACTGGGAAGTCCCTTTAAATTAGTTTTCTTTCATTCGGGAAATGATGGAGAACCTCATATTCTTGGTATTGTTATGATAATATAAATAAGAATACATCATGTATCACAAATTTTGTAGCGATATTAACCCTGCAGCTGTGGCGCAAAGTCTCTGAGAATTAAACGTCGTACTTTACGGTATAAAAAGTGTGTAGTTTAAACCAGTGGTTGCCAACCTTTGGTTGATGAATACTACAATAATCGCCCCCACCCCCCCACCCAATTAAATTGAAACAAATAATGAATCTATACACAAGGTAAGTATCCATATTTATTTATTTTTACATTTCGTAAAATGATAAATGGTTATATGCGTGTAAAAGAATTGTTAATGGCTTCCTTGGGCCTGGTGTCCCTCACATAATTTCTTTATATTTGGCTCAATGTTGGTTAATAACAACCTCAAATCCCCTCTTTCTATTATGTCGAGCCTATTTCTTTGTCTGTTTTTCAATATACACATAGAACTAAAACCTTTCTCCACTAGATATGTTGTGGGGAATGCCAATAATAATAATTTGATTGCATTCCACAAGATTGGATACACTTCTTTTATCCGCGGCCAAAATCTTTCGTACCACACTACCGAAACAAACTTTCAATTTCAACATCGTGTCTCAAATCAATCAAGTTTTCTTGAAGAGAAGGACATACCGTTGAAACTTCCACGCTGAAAGGATTGATAAACCAAGTTGGCACTTTCAGACTAGTCAAATCTTGGAATCGGGACTGATTCCAAGATTTGACTAGATAGATCTTCTTTCAGTGTTTGAAGGTGAAGGCAGTATGTTTGAAGATCCTCAGAATCAACACAAGAAGATTTCAAGTTGGGGAATTTGGTCAGATCTCTTCTCTGCATATTTTCTACAAAAATAGATAGTTTGTCAATGAATGCTCCGACTACTCCCTTCGCTTTGGCCATATTTATGTTCTTTCCCTGTAGTTGCAGGTTCATTTCATTTAATTTTTGAAAAATATCTGATAAGTAAGCGATGTCATTTTGCTTCTCTTGTAGTTCTGTACTCAGTGTGGGGTCAGTAGTATTAAGAAATTCAATAACAGTATCCATGAGGCTGAAGAACCGCCTTAAGCAATTGCCTTTAGAAAGCCAGCGGACTTCCATATGTAGTAGCAATGTATTAAATATCTCATCATTTTCTTCACAAAGTGTACGAAATATTCGATCATTCTTTGGTTATTAATTTTATTTACCGCATCTACGACAAGTGGAAGAGAATCGTGCAACCTCCCACTCAAATTATTGGCAGCCAAATGCTCTCTGTGAATGACGCAGTGAACACACAAAATTCCAGGTACTGCTTGTTTCAGATGTGCAATAAATCCCCGATGGCGTCCTGTCATTGCTGCTGCACCGTCAGTAGCACAGGCGATCATATTTAATAAGGGAATCTCTTTTTCCTCAAAAAATCTCTTAACAACCTCAAATATGGAAGATCCTTTTGTATCAGTAATCAGACTTCTAACAAACAGCATTTCCTTGGCCATTTCTCCATTGTCGTCAATAAATCGGACATATGACAGCAGCAAAGCTGTGCTGTCACTCAGGGTACTCTCGTCAAGTTGCACAGTAAACTCTCTGCTTTTCAATTTGTTGCAGAAAACATCTTCGACATTCGCTCCCATTTCATCAATCCTTCTGGAGATAGTATTATTGCTGAGAGGAACTGCATCTGTTACTTGGCCGGCCTGACTGGGTCCCAACATAGTATCAACTATCTCTTTGACAGCTGGGAGGATGAGTTCTTCTCCAATTGTGTGCGGCTTGGCACTTTTTGACTCACTGAACACAATGATTGTCAGTTGAAACAAAACAAGTTTATATACCACAATACAAAACTCGGGAACGAAAGACTCCGCATTTGAAGCGACGACAACCTCGGCCGTTCGCTTTTTGTTCGAGTCAGATCGGCAGGAGCGGTACCTACTTCTTATCATTCTTATCCCACTTCTCTCTCTTTCTCTTTTGTGCGGATGATCGCACAATACGAAAGCTCGATCAAAGGAAAATGCAGAATTCGTTATAATGTATAATTCTAACGATAATGTATAGAATTAAATTGTATTATGATTCATAGCTCTCTGGGACTAGACGAGATGTTTGTATTGGTATACATATATTTACTTTTTATTATCCTATGGATATCCGATCGAAAGTATTGTATTTTTTTTCTCTTTTATTATTTTTCTCATTTACCCATTTCTCGTTTTCCGGATGCTAAACGCCCCCCTTATCGCCCCCTTTTCTCTGTCGCCCCCCATATCGCCCCCTTCGCTCTATCGCCCCCCTGAATATCTCAAATCGCCCCCAGGTTGGGAATCACTGGTTTAAACTATAAACTTCATGCTCTTGGTACCTTCCTAATATTTATTATTACATCGATCGTCGAGTCGAGAACTTTTGAAAAATTTTTATCTTTATTGTTACAGCCCATTTGGGTCCATTAGACTTGGTGTCACCAAGTAAGTACTTAACTCTAGTGACTGCCGTTTTATTTTTGTTTCTTGGAATTTAGTTTACAAATGGTAAGTAATTTTGCTGATATTATGTGTTTAGTTTTGAAAAGGAGCAACGTCGTCTACTTCAATTGCTTCAGGAAGTAAACACTGACACAGAACAACTTTTTGATGACATTGAATGAGAGTATTCAAATAGATAACATCTTGGAACATCTTTCAGATTCAGACACTGAACAAAAGGGGGATGACGAAGATTGCGAAGTGGATGTAATACCAGCAAAAGTTCCACGGATTCCTAGTTTTATATGCAAAGATGGAGCAGTCTGGAAAAAACACTGCCCAGTGGAAACAGCAAGGATCCGCCAATTTAATAAAGTTTTTCACTTACCGAGTGTAAAAGCATATGGCAAGAATGCCAAAATCATAATTGTTTATTGGAATTTGTTTTTTTTTTTTTCGAAAATATTTTAAACATTATCGTTGAAAGTACGAACAAACATAGATCAAATAAAGAGAATTAGCGAGTATGGCACTATAGATGATAAACTTGAGGCATTTCGGGAAAGATGCGGTTTTAAACAGTATATTCTTTTCAAACCTAACAAATGAGGATTAAATTTTTTGCCTCAGTTGATGCAAAAACCAGATATACTTTCAATCTAGAACCATATGTTGGTTTACAACTAGAGGGACCCTTTCATCTAAAAAATGACTATTACATCATCATCATCATCATGTGGCTGTACAACTCTGTGTGAGTCTTGGACGCGTTTACTGTTTGCCTCCATTGTTGTCGGTCCTGAGCAGCTATTTCCCATTGCTATATTCCCATTTTGCGTAGATCACTGGCTACTGCATCCTTCCATCTCTTTCTTGGGCGACCAACTGACCTTCTGCCATCGAGCCTTTCCCAGAATGTGGCGTTCAGGAGTCTTTCGTCACTCGATCTTAGTAGTGGCCCGCCCATCTTATTCGGTTTGCTTTAATGTAGCGTACCATGTTTTCATCTCCATATACTCTCTGGAGTTCATCATTGTGTCTTCTTCTCCATTCTCCTGTTGTCTCTTCTCTGCAAGGCCCATAGATAGTCCGCAGTATCTTTCTTTCCAGTACCAGTAATTTTGTCGTTTCTCGCTAGTTCAAGGTCCATGTCTCGGTTCCATATGTTATTGTGGGACGAATTATTGTCTCGTACACTCTTATTTTTGCTGATATTGAGAGTATTTTTGATTTAAGTACGGTCGTTAATGAGTAATGTACCCTGTTTCCTCAATGATCCTGGCTGCCACGTCCTTTTCTATTACAGGAATTACTATTACAGGATTAAACTCAACAGTCTTCCGGGTTGAATCGCGTCGATTATCATTGCGCCGAGCTTTCAACATCCTCTTCGATGTCTTCTTCAGGGCTTCCAAGGTCTCAGTCTCCCGAGCCCCCAAACACTACTACACTGATTACTATCCAATGCATTACTGGTGCTGGGAACATAGGACGGTTTAGTCATACCATCGATGGTGACATGATTTGGGTGGAGGATTGGCGCGGTGATTGGCGCGAACATTTCTGTATTAATCTAAGTTCTGGATTTAATTGTACTAACCGCGGAAATTGTGCGGAACATCAAAGAAGGAACAAAGAAATATAGAAGCTGAGAGACAAAGATGGAACGGCAATAACAAATAAACAGGACTTTCTGAAAATAACTAGAGAGTTTATAAAGACTTCTATACCAGCCAAAGACCACAAAACAATTTCCCGACAATAGTCAGTCCTGCTTTCAAGAGCTTTCGTTGCATTTCTTTATTAATTGTGTTCATGTCGGAGTATTCTTATTGATAATGTTCTACAAATTCTTTTATTAAGACTTCTCTGTACTTATCTCCCTTGTGTCGTATTTTAGTTTGATCTATCTGATTACAGTAATTGTGTGGCCTGTTTCTACTGGTTTTCGTCTGTTTAATATGAATCCTTACTCTTTTTCTACTATTTGCATATCGTAAAGATATTTGAAAAATGCATCGGGTATAACATACCACGTCCATTTGTCGATTACGAGAAGACTTTTGATTCTGTAGAGTTAGAAAGCAGTACTGGAAGCACTATAACAGAGCCGAACGTCATCGCAAGACCCGCGATGCTTAAGTGGCACGCACTTAAGAACACAGGATGAACGGTTCCCAAGACGGATCATGGAATGGAGGCCCATAAACTATAAAAGAAGTCGAAGAGGACTACGACTAGATGGGTCAAAAACGTGAAAAGAATAGAGGGAAACTGGCTACAAGCGCTCAGTGTAGAGAACATTGGAAGAAACTTAGAGAGGCCAATGTCCAGCAGTGGACGGGATTGACTAAATGATGATTATGATAATGAAGAAAAAAATTTGAACTAGTGTACTATTTCATTTATATAATATTTAGCCTAATTAATTAATATTTTAAGAAATTTAAAGCCTTTTTCCGTTTCAAAACTTATCCTTAGTTAAAAACTCACAATCGGTTTGTCTTCTCGTTTCTTTGGCTCATGTGTACACTTTGTAATTTGTATTTCACAGTCAAGGTACACGAAGCATGACATGCTTCACCTCCGGAGGAATCCAAGCGTTGACAAAGATCCTTAATCAACACCGAAAATTGTTTCTAAATCGAGGAAAAAACGGAAAAAATCGTCTCGAGATCGTGTCCGACATTCTGTAAAAACTAGTCCGCGACATCCTTCCACCACGAGTATTCGTTATTGTCGCTAGATTTTTCGTTTAGATAATGCCGCCTTTCGGTGAGAAGTATCTTCCTTCGGTCTTTTTCTGAACTTTTTGTGTTTTGTCCCGTCGAAGAAGAGGTTTGGAATTGACGCGGCCGCTGGCGGTGTCGTTGATTTAAATTTAATGGGATTCTCCACGGCTCTGAATCTTTTGTCACGTCGTATACGGGTTTCGAGACAACACAGGTCTGGCAGAACAGAAAGTTGAAAGTTTTAGATTAGTTTAAATAAATAAATAAAATCAATAACTTTTCTTCATTTTTGGCTTTTAAATCAGAAAATGTTATCAAAACTAAACAGAAGGAGAAGAAATTTTACAACAACAGTTAAAATGGAAATAAATAAAAAGGAATAAAAAACGATGGGCACATAATATAGAAAATAGGTGGAGCAATATAGAGAGAAAAGAAGCTCTAAGTTTAATAAAAGAGTTGAGGAACAAAAATTAATACAACACACATAAATAGTGTGACAAGGCTGCTAATTATAGGTGGAAGAAAGTTGTAGAAGAATATAATGATAGTCTCAACAGTAAGAAATTTAGCTTCAGGCCATTATTCATCTTATTTTCATAATTACTAAGAATGTGCGAGCTTCTGAAGATACACTATCAGAAATCATATTTCCTTCGGTTAATAGGTAAGCCTCTCCTTCTCTTTTTTTTTGTTGTACCAGCAATAAAAAAAAGAGTAGCTTTTTCTATTGCTGGTACAATGCTTGAAGGCTAACAGGCTTGAAGATCTGACAACGGGTGCCGATGCTCTCCATATTGAACCACAGAATTTTGGGGGATGTTGTTTAGAACAACCGAAGGGTACAGGGGAGAAACCAACATAGTCCAAAAATGAAAAAAATAAATCCGGTTTACGTTTCCACACTTTCTGTTCATCGTCATTTTCCATCGTCAAGGGGAACAACAAACGAAAAAGCGTAAAACACATGGCCGTCGTAGAGATGTTGCTAAGAAGCTACGAGCCTCGACTTTTAAAACCGGAGAAGACTGTCAAGCGGTATAAGTGCTTTCAGAATATTTCTATTGCCGAACAAAGTGATTTAAGAACACAGTTTAATAACATTAGCCATGACAATGCTAATAATGCCCAAATAGTTACTTACAAAATAGGTACTCATTACGACCTATGTTTGAACGAAGGCCAAAGAAAAACGAAGAAGATGCTAGATTGAATGAAAGCTCCTACAGCTACAAAGTAAGAGTTATTAGAAATGGCAGTGCAGTAGAGGCAAGAGTATGTTTTAAAGCAATTCAACCACTGTTTGGAATTAAAGCCTTCCAATTAAATACGATAAAAACATATTTAAGAACAACTGGCAAGGCGCCGATCGATAGAAGGGGAAAGCATACCAATAAATTTCATAAGGTAAATCAACAAACTCGTTAATTGTTATTGCAGTTTTTTGGCTCATTTAAGGGCCATAGTCCCTTTAACTAGTTGTCACCAACACATTCGTCCAATTACCACCTCGCAAGCTGTACACGTGGAAATCCTCTCAAGACAGACCCGGGAGAGTTATTAGGAATCAAATAGACTACATTCTAGTAAATAAAGGATCCCGAAACAGCTTTACATCTGTCAAAACTTATCCTGGAGCAGACTTGGAGGCAGACCACGTTCCACTGGTGGGAGTATTTCGAGTCAAACTCAAAACAGTGCAGAAAAGGAAAGCACAATCATACGACCTACGTATGCTGAAAGACCTTGATACGAGGATGAGAGTCCAAGCCACGTTAAATGAGCAAGTGACTGCAATTAGAGACGAATCGAATGAACAAACGATCAAACATATTACAGAAATACAAAGGATGTGCAAAATGTAAAGGATAAACACTTAAAGACAGATAGATTAATGAAGAAAAAATCATGGATGACAGATGAGATCCTGAAACTAATGAACGAGCGAAGAGAAGCCAAAAATGACCCAGACAAATATAAAACCATAAATATATTAATAAGAACGAAAATCAGAGAAGCGAAAGAAAAAGAAGCAAGGGAAAGATGCGAAGAAATTGAGACTGCAGTCAAAGTACGATAGTCACAATATACATAGGAAAGTTAAAGCACTCACAGGGGGACTAAGACGAAGACAGAAAGGAAGTATAACTGATTCTGACTGAAACATCATCTTGGACAAACAGAGTAAAATAAGAACGTGGAAAGAATATCTAGAAAAACTATTTGAAGACCAAATAGATAACACCTTTGAGCTAGCAGAAGAGGTAAATGATGAACCAAGAATATTACAGCAGGAAGTTTATTCCACAATAACACAGTTAAAGGATGGCAAAGCGGCAGGCCCTGATAATATACAAGCAGAACTACTCAAACTAATGGACAACGAATCAATAACAATAATCGCAAATATATTCAACAACATATACAACTGTGGAGAAATACCAACAGAATGACTGAAATCAATGGAAAATTGAGTTTAGTGCACTTCCAAAAAAACCAGGAGCCAAAAAATGTGAAGATTACCGTACTATAAGCCTCATGAGTCATCTCCTAAAATTGTTCCTAAAGATAATTATTCATAAGAGAATCTACAAGCTGTGTGAAAGTCAAATTTCCCCCAACCAGTTCGGGTTCACAAATGCTGTTGGTACTAGAGAGGCTTTGTTCTCAGTACAAGTCTTATTTCAGAGATGCAGAGACGTCAAGTGCAACGTATACGCAGGTCTGGTTGATTACGAGAAAGCGTTACATCGAGTACAGCACGCCAAGATGATGCAAATACTAAAAGAAATAGGAATTAACAACCAAGATCTGAAAATAATTAGAAATATTTACTGGAATCAGACAGCAAATCTCAGAGTTGAAGGTGAACACACTAACTATGTGAAAATCATGCGTGGAGTGAGGCAAGGCTGTATTTTGTCTCCTCTAATCTTCAATATGTACTCTGAAAGAATATTTATCGAAGCTTTGCACGAAACTGAAAAAGGTATTCTACTAAATGGTTACCGGCTGAACAACATCAGATGTGCAGATGACACCATAGTATTTGCGGACAACTTAGAAGACCTACAAGATCTTATGAACAAAATCACGTATTACAGTCAAGAATATGGACTCAATATAAACGTTAAGAAGACAAAGCTTATGATAATTAGCAAGAAAAGGATAACAGAAGATCAACTCTACGTCAACCAATCCCCTGTAGAAAGAGTGACGCACTACAACTACCTCGGCACCATAATAAATGAACAGTGGACCAACAACCAGGAGATTAGAGCATGCATCGGAAAAGCTAGATCCACCTTCAATTGGATAGGGGCCTTCTTCAAGAGTCACAACCTCTCTCTTGATTCAAAAGTAAGAATGATGCGATGCTACGTCTTCTCAGTCCTTTTTTATGGTGTGGAATCGTGGACCTTGAAAGAAGGTATGTGCAGAAAACTGGAAGCATTTGAGATGTGGCTATATCTGAGAATGCTTAAGATCCCGTGGACTGACCGAGTCACAAATGAGGAGGTCCTCAGAAGAATGAATAAGAACCGAGAGGTATTGACCACCATCAAATCTCGAAAGTTACAGTTCTTCGGATATATTATGCGAAATAAATCCAGATATGCTCTCCTTCAAGCCATCCTGCAATAAAAAATATTTGGAAAACGAGATCCAAGAAGAAGAAGAACATCTTGGTTAAAGTACCTCAGAATCTGGTTCAATACAACATCTGTACAGCTTTTCCGCGCTGCTGCGGATAAGATAAATATTGCCATGATGATAGCCAACATTCGTAACGGATAGGCACATCAAGAAGAAGAAGAAGAAGAAAGGGACGTAAAACGCACTACAGTTTGAAGGACTCTAACAGAGTTTACCACTCGGAAGATATGAATGTTATAAAGCTTCTTGAATTATTTTTGACTAAACTTCCCCTTATTGAGATGTGTTATGAAACATACAGTCAAATATTTGTGTCAGAGTTTAACATCTTCTTCAGTTACCCACGAACTGAAACGTGCTATTGGTTTGACGAGAAGAAAGGCAAAAATATTGAGCTTGATAGAAAAATTTCCGTTTCAAAAGGTGATGACGAAAAAGTAAAGTTAGAGAACAATATCAGGCAGCTAGAATTTGAAAAGACACTCCATTTGAATAAGGCCGATTGATTTTATAAATTGAAAAGGCGTGCAAAAACTAAAGCTAGAAAGCCATCAACTGTAGAGACTTCGGAAAAAATCTTCCTGCTCGGAATATATCTTCTGCTGAAGTGTATTTTAGAAGACTGTTGTCATTCTATATTTTTAATATTCATATTTTGTCAAATAGTGTTTCAATCATGTACACGTACGATCAAACTATCGCAAAAAGGTGTCAGATAACGTTGCCTTAATGCTCTATCATTTTTTTAACACCTACCTGGATCCCGCTGTTAAAAAACTTTGTGTTTGCCAACTCTTGTGGAGGACAAAACAAACATCACACTATCATCCAGTTCTTCCACTACGTAACTGCTGCTCTAAAAAGATGTGACACTCTACCAATTACTTACCCAGTGTGCGGTCATTCCTTCATGGTCACGGTCAAAAGTGCAAAAGCTGAAACCCCAGATGACTGGAGAGAGGTGATAGAAGCCGCGCGAATCAAGTCACATCCGTTTGTTGTTGTATCATGCGAGTAAATTAGGTTTAAACAGTGGGGTAAATTTTTGTCCTCTAAGTTCTACAAAAAGAAATTTTCTTTTCCTATTCGGCAACTAAAACAGTTAATGTTTTTGAAACAAAATGCAAAACCGTGGATCACCGATCACGGAAACATAACGGATTTGCCACGTCGACCCTAGTCTAAGTTCAACGGAAGAACCAGAAGGGGAAATCAAAGGTACCCGATCATCAAGAACCCAGTCAACTCTACTAAACGCTCATGCCTTTGTCCAAAGAAAAGTGTGCCCATCTAAAAGTTCTAATGAAATTCTGTGAACAAGAGGGATCTGAACAGTTCTACAGCCAACTTCTTTCTGTCAATCAACCTGAGTTACCATCTGAGCTCGATGATGTTCCCCACCATCAAAGCGATTTTTAAAAATCAGATTAACTTTAGTCAGTAGTACTTTAGTCAGTAGTTTGTAGCTTGGTTTGTTTTTTTAACGTGATATAGAAATGCCGTACAAAATAAAAAAAATAATAAAAATAAAATTTTTTTGATCTGTTTAGGGGAAGAACAAACTCAGTCCACATTTTGTTTAAATAAAAAATATCTAACTACGAAATAATAATTCAACCATAATATTATTCGAGCTATTTATAAAAAGTACCTATCGAACTAAATATATAAAATTTATTAGCTAAAAGTGTAAAAAAGCATTGGATTTTATCGTTTCAATTTTTGTTTTTTCTCCTGAAAAATATAGTTTTTTGACTTAGTTGCCTTTTCCCATGTACCCTTCATTACTAGTAAAATTGTATAATTAAATGATCCATCAACATTTCGGAATCTACTATGGCCTCGTACTAAATAAGATAAAATTGCTTTTAAACAACCCAATATGTAACAATAAAACACTGAAAACTTTTTTTTTCAACTCGTCTACAAAATTTATTATCACTACAGTTGTTTCAGCATAGTGCATTTCTCAAGTGAAGTATTTTTACTATGCGTCTACACTTTATAGTATTTAACTCACCAAGTTGAAGAGGAGCTGTTTGCCTCAAGTAAGTCATTCATAATTATATCTGAATTTTTTAATATATTTATTTTCAAATATTCCAATAAAGATAGCTTTAGGCCTTTATTTTGAGTATTATGGAGAAATTTGAAATCGGTGATTAAATAATGATTATGATCTAGATAGAAGATGAAATGCGTACGTAGAATCTGTTTTTCCATTATTGAAACCCGTATTGTGTTCTGCAATACGTTTGTTATAGCTTCCACCAGTTTGACCAATGTAAGCTTTTGGCTAATCACCACATGTAAGTTTGTTTGCTGAAAACAAAAGTTCTCATTGTTTTATTGTTAGATAAAATGAACTTCCATCAAGTAACGGTCGAATCCATCACTTAACAAAATATTTTGTACATCTTACCTTATTACGACCCTGCGTGTGGAATTTAATTCTTTACCTCCACAAGACCATCAAATCCAATAAATAACATCACAGAAGAAATGAATATAAAGTAACCGCCAAGCCAAGAGGGAAGATTTCATCTTCATGTGTATTCCAAGACTCTTGAACCTGAACGAGAGACAAATAAACGTGCTGGATGACTCGTTTTTTAAATTTCTCTTTCCTTTTATTTCTTTTCGAGATGTCACTGATCGATTACATGCAATTTTGAAAGAAGTTAAGCCGTGTCAGTTCTATAAAGTTTGTAAACTTATATCTGGGTTTAAGTTAAAATTAAATCCAACCATTTGGATGTTACAAATGAATTTTACTTGAAAAATAAAAAGGTTTTAAAAATGTTTTACTTTTGAATTTTATCGTCGGTGTTAAAAATATAAGGAATGCAAAAAATTGCGCCAAAAAGAAATGCAGCAAAGCTTTTGTTGACACAAATGAAATTTTTAACTAAAGGCAGTACAAATCCTAGAGAAAAAAAATAAATAGTATTGATGACAAAGTTGAGCCGATAATGTAAGAGCCACTGATTTAGAGAGAGTAATTTATTTTGGCCTAACAATCTTTTGTGAATTTTGATATATTTCGTTACTTTTCTATTCTGATTGACCCGATGATAGCTGGTAAGGATTCTTTTTTAGATTGTGTCGTCCACTTGCTGTTAACTATTACAAATTACAAATGTTTACTTGGAACCTTAGTTCTTATCTTTTTCGCTGTTTCTCTCTTACTCTCTTTATTTCTAGTTATATACACTGGGGTGCAACATTAACTGGACACTCAGATTTTTCCTAAAAAAAATCAAATTCATTACAACTCAAGAATGTTACACAGAAAAACCAATAAACAATTCAAAAAATTTGAAAATCTGCCAGAAACAAAATTTTTTTTAAATATAAACATTTTTTATGGAAAATTATATTTAGTAGAGTGTATTAACTATACGAGCCCTAATTACGGCTCTCATTCGATCAGGCATATTTCGAATTAAGGCAGCAAAGTGTGCTTGAGGAATTTGTTCCCATTCGTCACGAATTGCTTGCTCCAAATCATTTATGGTTTCAAACTCACCATGGTTACGTCGAATACGTCGTTCCAAAATATTTCATGCATGCTCAATTGGATTTAAGTCTGCACTCCTTGGGGGCCATGGTAATAAACGAATCCCAACTTTATCCAAGTAAGCTCGTGTTCTTGCGATGTGCGGACGAGCATTATCTTGCATCAGGCTAAAGTTTTCTCCAACAAATGGGGCAAATGGCACTAGCCAAACATTGCTGAATATACCATTGAGCGTTCAAATTGCCCCCTTAAATTGTAACAAGTTCTGTCTCTAGGGAAATGTCTGCCAACACCATTATACCACCTCCACCAAATAGAACTCTCGGAGTAAAGCAACATTGCTGATAACTTGTTAAACTGTTTGTTCGGGCTGTTAGACCGTTGTCTTCTGAGATTAGTTCTTGAGGTTTCGCCAACACTAGGGGTTGGCATCTTCTGGAGATGCCAACCTGAAAAATTTCAGGTCACAAGCGAAGCAGTAACATCTCCAGAAGACGCCAACCCCTAGTGTTGGCGAAACGTCGATAATTAATCTCAGAAGACAACGGCCTAACAGCCCGAACAAACAGTTTAACAAGTTAGACGATGGCCGTGAAAGCCTAACGCAGTTTATCATTGCTGATAACGTTTACCAGCTCTTCTTCTGTTATCTGTTAAATCTTGATTCATCCGTGAAAAGCACAGCACTCCAATCGTCAACACCCGAATTGAGATGTTCGAGATCGAAGTGTAAACGTTGCTTTCGATGATCTGCTGTTAATAGAGGTCCCGTGACAGGTATTCTGGACCTTAATCCATATTCATTTAAATGTCTTCGAACGGTATAAATGGAAACTGTGTTTCTATGGACATCATTTAATCGTTGAACAATTAGTGGTGCTGATAATGTACAATCGCATAACGCTTGTAACCTAAGAAAGCGATCTTCAACTTGACTTGTGCCTCTTCGTCTACATTGACCTGGCCTCCTGGTGTATTGTCCTGTTTCCCGAAATCTTTGTATTGCATCAAACACTGTACTTCGAGAAATTCCTAAAGCATTTGCGATGTAACGAATGCTTCTCCCATCATCCTGTAAAGCAACAGCTTGTGTTACTTCTTCTGGTGTCATAATTTAATGCCAGTTTTAAACAGGAGACAATATAAAAATCTACAGCCGAATATAATTAGGTACAGTACCACAATGAACTTGAATTAATATTAAGCCACTATTTCACATTAATAACAAAACGTATTTGTAAAAGTGTTGTTGTTCGCACAAACATCTAAACAGGTTCAGACAAGAAATAAACGTTATCGCTAATAAGGCATAAAATACAATTGAAATAAATTAAACAAGTTTTGATCTAAACACCAACAAAAAACAAAAAAATCTGAGTGTCCGGTTAATTTTTTACCTTTAGTGTCCGTCATGGAGAGTGTGCCAACTGTAAATAGAGAGTATAATAGAGAATTTGTATTAAATCAACTTGTAGCGAACCTCTTATTAATTTAATTTAATTTTGTAAATGATATGTTAAATGAATATTAATTTTTTAATGCATTTTTGAATGTAATTTAAATCGAAGACGCCATCGTGGCGCCTCTTATTGGTTAAAAGTAAAACTACTAACGTCGACAAGTTTATTTCCATAAAATAAACATAATAAAGCATTCCAAAAGTGTGAAAAAAAGTACTGTCTTGTATGTGAAGTTACAAAACGAATAACATTAAAGCGAGTTTCGTGAAAGCTACAAATCAAAATCATCCTGCAGTGAAATTTGATAATATGATATATTGTAGAAAATGATGACTATTCAAATATAAAAAGTAGAATAATTGTAAATATTAAAGATCTGTCAGAAATATTTTATCTCTAAGTGATTAATCAAAGTAATTTTTTACATTATATCGTTATTTGTAACATGTTTTGCGAATAGAACAATGAAAGTAAATATTACTGGAACTACAGCTCCAACACTTATCTAGTTCAAACTGCACAATCACAAAACCGACTGGAATCTGTATAGGGAAGAACTACATCAAAAAATAAACCTTAATATTTCTTTAAAAACAAAAGATGAACTTGAAATGGCAGTATACGAATTTACTACACTTCTCCAAGAAGCTGCCGGGAATGCCACTCCAGAATGTAAGGCTATACAGAATAAAAGAAACTGTCTCATCAATATTAGAAACCAAATTAAAGAGAAGAGGCAACTATGAAACATATAGCAAAACATAAGGCAGCAGTAAGTTAAAATAAATTACAACTGGGGCGCAACATAGCTAAAAAATATAATAGCAAAGCACAAAATCTCCTACGTTGAAAATTATCTGCTAAATTTAACATCAATAGCAGATACTGATTATTCACTTTGAAGGGCTACCAGGAAATTAAAACAAGCCACTAAACATATCCCAGCATTAAGAAACCCAGATGGCTCGTGGGCGAGAACAGATCAAGAAAAAGCAGAGACATTTGGAAAATATCTTAAAGAAGTTTTTCAGCCTTTATCCTCTCTCAGTGCTGAAGAAGATGAAGCTATTTACGGAAGTCTAGCAACAATCCAACAGCCAGGTGAGCAATTTAAACCAGTATTAAAAAGAGAGTGCTATTAAATATAGATTAAAAACCAAAAAAGCCCCAGGTTATGACCTTATAACAGGAACTATCTTGAAAGAGTTACCAGATAAAGGAAAATTTGTGATAACACAACTGTTTAATGCCTTCAAGGCTCAAAATTGCACCAACTCAATGAAAAATGGCTGATATAATAATGATCATCCTCTTATCGTCCTATTAGTTCTTACCTTCTTCTTTACTTGCCATCTCCGCAACGGAGGTTGGTAATCATCATGACTATTCTAATCTTGGATGGTGCCGCTCTGAATAGTTCGATTGATGTGCATCCGTATTATTCCCTCAAGTTACGCAACCATGAGATTCTTCTCCTTCCTACACTTCTCTTGTCCTGGATTTTCCCTTGTATAATTAATGCAAGTATGTTGTATCTTTCATTACGCATAACTTGCCCCAGATATTGCAGCTTTCCAATCTTTCCAATCTTTTGTTGACTCTTCCATGACTTCGTTGTTTGTTACATGCTCGGTCCATGATATCTTCAGGATTCTTCTATACACTCACAGTTCAAATGTTTCCAACTTTTTAGTAGTCGACGCGTACTACTTTAAGTGTCCACGCTTCTATCCCGTAAAGGAAAATCGAGAAAATATAACACCTTGCTAACCTAACACTCACGTCTAATTTCAGTTCTCTTCCATAAAGTACCTTTCTCATTTTATTGAAGTTTGTTCGTGCTTTCTCTATTCGAACTTTGATTTCTTTAGAGTAATCGTATTGTGCCAAGATAATTGTAGTTTTCAACTTGCTTTAAAGTTTTACCGTTAATTGTCAGGCTTTCATCATCATTTTGGGTTTTTGATATCCTCATAAATTTAGTTTTCTTGATGTTTATTGATAATCCATATTCTTCTCCATACTCAACTATCTTGTTCATTAGCTTTTGGAGGTCTTGGAGGTTTGTCTGCTATTATGATAGTATCGTCCGCATATCTAATGTTGTTAATTGGTGTTCCATTGACCTTTATTCCTACTGTTTCTCCCTCAAGACCTCTTTTCATAATTTCTTTATTGAATAGTAGTGGTGACAATACACACCCCTGTCGCACTTCCTTTTAATTTCGAACTCTTCTGATGTGTGTTCATAAATGTGTATCTGTGCCTGCTATTTATAATATAGATTTGTTATAATTCAAAGGTCATTGTATTGTAATTGTTTTGCTTTGAGGACGTCCATTAGCTCTCTGTGGCGGACTTTATCGAAATCCTTGTTGTAATCTATGAAACAGACGTACATATCTTGGTTCACATCCAAGCATCTCTGGATTAGTACGTTGAATGCAAAGAGAGCTTTACGGGTATCTACGTCTCTACGGAATCCCAATTGGGTTTCTTCAATATCGAAATCAAGTATTTGGTAAATGCGTTTATGGATGATCTTTAAAAACATTTTAAGTGTGTGTGTACCTCCTCCTTGGGTATATATTTTAGATATATGTCTTGTTTGTAAATGTGTATGTATAGGTATAGCATATTATCGGAATGTACCAGAGGTCCAGTCATTGGACTGACCTCTTTAAAATCAATTTATATTTCGAACCCCAAAGATACTTATTATTAGAATGTTTATAACTAATAAATTGCTGACTACACGTATAAAAAAATATTACTGGATTTTACCCATTTCGCACTTGTGGCACGACGTATATCATAACAGAATTTACATATTTTTCTACACAACTGTATAATAATAATATCTGTAACCCCAAGCTATCAGTCTCAATAAGATTGAGAACACTAAAGTGTTATGTGTGGTCTCTATTACTATATGGCTGTGCGACCTGGACATTAAAACAGTATGACGTCAACAAATTAAATAAATATTAGAAGGCAAGATTGAAGGTAAAAGGGGCATAGGACGAAAGAGAAAATCTTGGCTACGAAACATCAGAGATTGGACCCACACAAAAGGAAATGAATTAATTCATCAAGCCCAGAATAGAGAGAAATTTGCCATATTGATCGCCAACCTCAACAGAGAAGGCACTTAGGAGGAGGAGGTATAATAATAATTCTCTTCTTCTTATTCATTCTTCTTAATATTGCTTGTTCAATGTTTAGTACCTTCTTTACAGTCACACCAAGCTCCATAAGTGACCTAGGACTAGGCATTTCCGCAGTAATTAAAGTGCTAATCTTTACCAGCCATGATGTGGAGCTAAAATGAGAATTAACCAGTGGATACAAATGTCAAATACTTAGGAAGTATCTTAGATAATAAACGCAGCTAGAAACTTCATATTGAACAAAGGGAGACACTTTTTCTTAGAGTCTGCCAAGTATCTTTGGTCCTATCCATTTCTTTTCTTCGATTTTACCGATGACATCACAGTATCGTCGGCGTGTCGTATATTGTTAATTATTTCTCCTTCACTGACAATTCCTTTTTAATCTCTTAAAAACCTTCATAAATATTTTCTTAGAATACACGTTAAAGAGGATGAGAAAGAGTATACAGCCCTGTCTTACAACTGGTTCATTACTGATTGGCTTTGGTTCCAGTAAAGTTTGGCAATAAGTTTGATGGCTTTGTCACCTAGTGGGATTCTTTGCACATTACTACGTTAATACCTTAATTAATTTGGAATTTTTTACGCAATTAAACGCCTTATCAAAATCAATAAAGCGTATATAAACGAGTTTGTTTACTTCCTGTTGAAGGAGTGTTTTCATAGAAAATAGTTCTTTTATATTGTCATTTGCAATTAAACTATTTCAGTCACTCACTGTATATTTGATCTCGTCCAATGTCGTTACTATTTTTGGCTTGGTGTATGGCTTTTTCTACTTCAATTTTCAAAATTTATGGTCTTGCATTTGAATTTAAGTTAGATAGTGATTTATCGATCATATCGACAAAAATGTCAATAAAAAGAGGAGTTTGCGGGGGCTGTGTACTTTCTCCACTATTGTTTAATATATATTCCGAAAAGATCTTCCAAAATGCCCTCGAAAATATTGAAGAAGGAATAAGAATCAACGGAGAATATGTAAACAACTTAAGATACGTAGACGACACCGTCATTATTGCAGACAGTGCTGAGGGTTTGCAACGATTTTTGAATGTCATAACCAGAGAGGGAGATAGTTTGGGGCTGAATATAAACACAAATAAAATAAAAGTAATGGCTGTTACACGTGCACCAAAGGCTGACATTAATATTCAACATTAATATACAACAAACAGATAGAACCCGTACAAAAATTCCAGTATCTTGGTCGCTGGATAACAAACGATCTTGACTACGAAGTTGAAATACGGGCTCGTATAGAGTATGCTAGGTCCGCTTTTCAAAGAATGAAAATATTCCTAATAAACTCTATCTTATCGTTGGATATCCGATACTAATTTGTAATAACATTCATTTATTCCATATTGCTACACGGAGTGGAAACATGGACTCTCGGAATCACAAGTATGAGACGTGTAGAAGCCTTTGAGATGTGGGTTTTTCGAAGGATGCTGAAGATCTCTTGGACAGAGCACGTGACCAACAACGAGGTGCTGAGAAGAATGGAGGCAGAGAGAGAACTCCTAAATATTGTAAAAATCAGAAAAACGAGTTATCTAGGGCATATTTACAGAGGAGAAAAGTACAACTTCCTACGACTGATAATAGAAGGGAAAGTGGAAGGACGAAGATGTCCAGGAAGAAGAGGTCCAGGAAGAAGAAAATGCTCGTGGCTGAAAAATGTAAGAGACTGGACAGGCATGGACACACATTCGATACTAAGAACAGCTCAAGATAGAGAGCAATTTGCTGTAGTTATAGCCAACCTTCAGTAATGGAAAGGGCATCTTAAGAAGGAGATACCTAATCTACCCGAGGTCTATGTAAAATCCTTTTTATAAAATTGGTTTCTGTATGTGGGCGTATGCAGCGTAGAGTATAAAAAAAATCTTCCACGTCTCTGTTCGTAATCCGTCTTCCCCATCTCGTTGTGTTTTTCTAAACCTGAATTCTTGTTGAGAAAATATTTGGATTTGCCAATTTTTTTCTATTTACAGGTACTTAATATATTAAACAACTACTTTCTTGTCTTAATTACATATATAATTTGTCGTAAAAAGCTGCTTATACAATATACAGTTCTTTATAGAGGCAACTTACGCCTGTTTATAAAAACGCATTACCTCCCACTTGTTACGCAATCTTTTCCAGCCCGGTATGTTCGTTGTTCGTTCAGCCTTCACCGGTATATCCATTAAAATTAAAATACTGGACATGCAGTGCTAAAAAAAGTTAAAATAATGTAAGCGAAATAGCCGTCGAACGACGATGACTCACTCATTGGAATGACCTGATTCGTTTTAATCATTATAGTTTTGATTTGAATGTGTAATACGGACAGTTCTTTTCAGCGTTCATAGTAACGCAATATATAAAAATTAATGAAAGTTTGCAGTAAAAATTATCAAATCTGTACGGTTATTTTGGCTAGGACACAGCTGTTAGATAGGTGATGCTGTAACTCCAAATTTAGGCGCTTAGCTATGTTTTTAAGTCTCCTTCGACATTCAGTTGAATCTAGTGCCAACAGCTGCCAGTTGGTCTCACCAATTTTCCTAGTATCCCAAATCTACACAATCATTCCATCCAAGTTTTAATGTACCTCTATTTTTACTTCTACCGAGCTGTAACATAATGACAAGTCATCTAAGTGCGCCATTTAGCTACTCATCTAGAACGTACTACTTTAATTTTGCTAAATGTGAATGTTACATAACTGTAAAAGGTTTCTTTTGAGTAATCCTTCTTTTACCTTTATTTCTTTGTTTATTAACCAATCTAAGAGCTCTTTATCTTTCCGTTACTGTTAAGTAATGGTTTCTTTAATCTTAAATGGTAACTGGCATAGTCCATAACTACGACAAGATTGATTCGTAATCTTTCGTAGAGTTGACTAGATGTAAAACACAAAATCCTACCGGATAATAAAGAATCCACAATAGGTATGTTTATAGACATTCAGGGAGCGTTTGATAAAACCACATTCCCAACAGCTCCATGTCAGGAATGTTCCCCTGGTCGTAAGCAAATGGATATTTAGTATGCTCTCTAATAGAGCAATACGTATAAATGTAGAAGACGTTTCTGTTAGAGGCATGGTTACGAGGGGGTGTCCACAGGGAGGGGTGCTATCACTACTCTTCTGGAACATAGTTCTAGACACCCTCAGCCAACTCAGCAGCAACGGTTTCTACACAATAGCCTATGCAGACGATACTGCTGTCCTGCAAAGCGGTAAGTTTGAGAACACACTATGTGAGAGATTACAAGTTGCTCTCCGACTAATAGAAACATGGTGCAATGAACAATCAATATCTATAAATCCTAAGAAGACAGATACGGCCTTCTCCACCAAAAACAGAAAAATCACGAGGTTAATACCCCCAAGGATTCTTAATTACAGTCTAAACTTTTCTGACGAGGTGAAGTACCTGAATGGTTGGAGCAACCTGGGTCACCCAGGGTGATCACCTGGGTCTACACTGCTGTCATTAGGCCAATGCTAACTTACGGAGCTATTGCTTGGGTACCAGAAGTGCTACCTAAAAACCAGAAAAGCAAAACATCTTCGAAGAATATTATATATGCTAAACCAGGATGTTCGCCGTAATCACGAGATATACGTAATCTAGTACGCCTATTTCAAATATTTTTTTCGGACGATATTTTGAATATAACAGTGGAATACACTAATCAAGAGATTCGCTTGTTTCCTAGATTCGCCAGCATTTGTTTCAGAAACAAGTTTGGAATATATTTGTTTTTCTTTAATAAATGTTTTTTCCAAGACCAATTGTGTTTTATTTGTTTAGTTTCGAGATCCAGGTACTCCAAGCATAGCAATATAGCTATAGGTATTATGGTCGTCTAGGATTAAGATACCACAAGAAAATAGCTTCAGAACAATATTCAGATGATTGCATTAAACATTCTGTGTGTCATAATTCTGTGTCATAAAGGCTTGTATCACAAAAATCTACTTGCTACTTATATTGAATTAATTAGGGGTAGTCTATTGTGGAGTAGCACCAATTGAAGCCAACATGAGAGAGCATAGTTTAAGATATTTGGGGTATTCTTAATTAAAGCTTCTGCCTTCTGCAAGAAGTAGGATAGAAAGAGCAAAAACGACTTGGTGAGAGATGCTTAGATAGGACATGTCTGTGAAGGTGATTTATATTACTATGACTCAAGACATAAACTTATGGAGAAGTATAATTAGGAAAGATAAAGGGACGTAGGAAAAAATAGTTATGATAATTTCATAATGATTAAAAGCATAAGTTAACAAATGTTTAACAAATTGCCTTATATTTTTATTTAGGAAAGATTACCACAAGTTTTAGATACAAAACATTCTATTCTTTTGTATTTATTGTAATGCTCTGTTTGCGCAAAATATGCAGTTAACTTTAACCCTGTAATATGTAATAATATGATATCATCATCATTCTGGCTTTACAACCCTACGTGGGTCCTAGCCTCCTCAAGAATTTCTCTCCAGTCTTCCATACCCATCGCCTTTCTCCGCCAAGCACGAATTCCCATATTTCTCATGTCTTCATCGATGTTATCAAGGAGCGTTTTTCTATCTGGGTGATTTTGTTCCATTCGAATTACATGCCCTATCCACCTCAGACGTCCTATCTTAATATGTTTTACGATATCAGGTTCCTGGTATATTGTATAAAGTTTGAAGTTGTACCGTCTACTCCACACTCCATTGTCTTTCACTGCTCCACAAAAATTGATTGAGCCCAAAATAGCATCTGTTGGCCGTGCAAATTGTGCGGTTTATCTGCGGTAATATTATTTTTTGTGTTAAGGAGCGCTTCCTGGTATACAAATTCGTTCACTGCTTCGATGACGTCGTTTTCCATAACAAGTGGCCGTAGGATTTGTGGTTGCGTGCTTATTTTCATATACTTCATTTTGTTGGTGTTTATTATTAAACCCATTTTTGTAGCTGATTCTTTTAATGCTACATACGCCTCTCGTACAACGTTTTCCGTTTTCCCAACAATATTGATATCATCAGCATAGGCCAGGATTTGCACTGATTTGTTATATATTGAACCAGTGGTTGTGATTTGTGACATTCGTATTACCTTTTCCAGAGCCAGATTGAACAGTATACACTAGAGAAGGTCTCCCTGGCGCAGCCCGTTATTTGTTTTAAAAGGTTCAGAGAGTTCCCCCTGAAATCGTACTCTACATTCAACATTTTCAAGAGTTAGTTTTGTTAAATTTACCAACTGATTTGGTATTTCTAGCTCTTTCATTGCTTTGAACATTTCTCTTCTATTTACAGAGTCGTAGGCTGCTTTGTAGTCTATAAATATGTGATGAGTATCAATGCCATATTCCAGTGTTTTTTCCAAAGTTTGTTTCAGGGTTGCAATCTGATGAGTTTATGATTTACCACCTCTGAAACCACCCTGGTATTTTTCTACCATCCGTTCTTCATATGTACTGTATAAAATATTTTATACGCTGCATTTAGAAGCGTAATTCCTCTCTTGTTAGAGCATTTAAAGATATCTCCTTGTTTGTGTATAGTGCAAAGTATTCGAATATTCCAATCATTGGGGAAGGATTTCTGTATCAATAATTCTTTTATAAGCTGCTGTAATGTCATAATGGTATCATGGCCACCTTCTTTATATAGTTCAGCTGGGAGATTATCTATTCCGGGTTATTTGTTTCTGGCTAGCTTTTTTTAACTGCATCTTTAACTTCAAGAATCGTTGGTGGTTCCTCTTCCTTCTTGTCTGCTTCCTTTACCTCATCTCTTTCGTCTTCCAGGTTTTCTTCTTCTTCCTCTATATTAAGTGCCTGGATAAAGTATTCCATCCATCTATTCAATACATCTAATAATATGATATATAAATGCTAAAAAGAACTATTTTGCGGATCAAGATTGATGCAATAGCAATTTAATTGATTCTGACTAATTAACCCTTTCACTAATTGCGTTTTTAATTTGTAATGGGACAAAGAACATTTTTATGCTAATAGAGCGTTTATGACAGCTATTACGCTTATTACAACAAAACAGATTTACTATTTTTATTGGGCATAAGCCACAGTTTCACTTTAAAATGAGTTCATTTAGAAGTTTCGATTTCCACTTCGGAAAGTTGAAAATAAACTTATTTTAAAGTAAAACTGTGGCTTATCTCCAATAAAAACTACCAAATTGTATTACGATGCCACACAAAAGTAACTTTAGAACAAAAAAAGCAGAGTTAAATAATACTAGTTTAATATTTATTTTTTTTTTCTGGCGAACAGAGTTCAGAAAAAAAAAAGATTTCTAATGGTGGCTAATTTGAAAAGTTTTTGTAATATACTAGCAGCTGCCGTTCTGAGAATTTCTGTATGTATCTATTTAATTTAGACAGAAACAATGTATGTTTATATGGGTAAAAAGAAATAAAATAAGACTTACTCACAATCAATTTAATTTTACCACCAAGACCGGTTTCGCTTACTACACTTTGCTAAGCATCTTCAGGTCTAACGGTACCAGGTAAATTAAATGCTGAAATTACAAAGCCCACATTAGGGTGCTGTCTTATAAAGATAACAATTGCGGTAATTATGCCAATATTACATGTCTGTGATTATTAATATGAATGAAAAAAGGTGAAGCAGACAAAGTAAAAACCCACAAATTGGTATAAGATAATATATTGAATTGAAATAAATTAGTAAATAACCAAAATACTACTTACATGCCGGTACAAGAATTATTAATTAATGATTCCGTGAAACATAGTTCAAACTATCCTGGATTGCTGGTGATGGGTGATCAACTGTTTTATTGTAACTGTTTGATAGTTAGCGGGGAAGTTCTTGAGGGGGTGATATTAACAAATGAAATAGGAATAAGGTATTATGTAATTGTTTGTTAAATGAAAGTGATGTTTTATATTATTTACTCATTAAAAGTTATTTACATTTATTCCATAGATACATTTTAGAAATATGTGTTAATTTATTGAATTTTTTATTAAAAAGGATAGGTATATGACAATGAATAAAGTCAGATGTACAATTTTGTGGGCGTGCAACTGCTTTTTATCAAATTTTTCATAAATTAAATTTGGTTTTTGTTTTGGCAGAAAATTGTGATATATATTAAATAGATAATATTAAATTACTAAAATTAAAACACTTAAGGACAATCAAAGACAATTAGGGACAAACAGAACACAATTAAAAAGACAAAACAGACATTAAATTAAAAAAGGGGGCACTTATTGGTACTACATCACTTGTTAGGAGAGGAACTGGTAAAAACTTAGTTTTTTGTTGTCTAATAGAATTTCAGAGGTATATTTGTCACACTTTAACCTACAATAGCTTGTCAAATTTACCTCTTAAATTCTAGTGGACAACAACCAACAGTTTTTACCAACTCACCCAATAGTTTACACTGTATATAAAGAACAACCTTTGTATCATATAACATAAAAACTTTTCACTTATATTAATAAACATCTCTTTAAAAACTATTCTTTTCATGTATAAACAAACACTGTCTTGGTGTAGTATAAAAGACGTATCTTAAAAATATTGATATAAATACAGTGATACAAAAATATTAAAATTATCAAAAATATTCTATTTTTTTTCAATAGGCAACTAGAGCACACGTATTGGATAAAATACGTGTCTTGTTTAAAAATACTTTCGCTACACATCAAGTTTAACCTTGTAGATTCAGCAGTTTTATAAACATATTTGGCCTAGTAACAAGTCGATTTGTAATAGAATCCTGATGTTATAAAAAGGTAAACAAAGAACACTCGAGCCACCTAATAATCGTAATTCATTTGTAGTCGGTTTTCGTAATTTAAGATGTAAACACTTAATTAATTAAATAAGTAATGTCATTTAGTATAAATCATCCCGTTGTAAATATATAAATCTCAAGTTAATATATATTTACCAATCCTCTCTTAAGTAGTCACGATGTAGTTGCATAGGGAAGTATTGCCAATCGATTTACACATTTATATATTGGTGATACTATAAGATGGAACCGTAGTTATATTTTCCATTCTAATTATAATCTATTGGCTTAAGCAAGTGGCAGTATGTTTACCACGGATAAAACTCTTTGTACCGTTGTATACTTTTATACCGTGATATACAATTTAATACACTTGAAGTATACATAAATAGATTATGTGAGTTCGTTAAAACCATGCAGCCTCATTGCACTTCGACCTGTAGAGATCTTTTGTACATACCTTAATCTAGTTAAACTCTATGATGCCAGTACTTCTGATGAAGTTGATTAGCTTCCTAAGTGACTTGTTTCCTATGTCAGAGGGCGCTAGACTGACCTCTTCTAGGAATTTTAGTCGTTTGCAGAACAGTTCTACGCAGTTGAATAGTATATGTTCTGCCGTTTCTTTATTCCTGATACATTTTATTGCTCTGCACACTTGCAATACACTCATGAATTCAAATATTTCCAATATTAGCCTAATATTGGCTTAATTTATAAACTGTAATATCTCTTTTACTAGATAAATAATCTTTTCGGGGACCTGACGATGAGCAAAAAATTATAGTGCTCTAAAACGGTCGTCAAGTTAAATAAAACCAATTGTGAGTCTTTTCTTTTCTTTCGTGTCTATATAAATTGACTCACATGTCCAAACTCATATGTAATATGACTTTTTAATTTCAGTAGGTACTTGTATTTTGAAAACAATTTTCAATCGGTAGTCTAGTCAAGTAAAGTATTTCTAATCATGCAATTATAATCCAGGGAAATAAGCAAAAAGAGTACCCTGTTTTTGACACTCGTCCGGCCAGGCAAGCGACAGTTGTTTTGAGTAGTATGGACCTCTGTAACAAAAACCTATATGTTTCCTGCAGCCGATTTTTTGGACTTAGTTATTAGTTATTAACAAATTAAAGTCAAAAAACGGAAAATGTTTGCTTTTTTCGTCTATCAGCAAAAAGTGAATAATTTTAAACAAATTTTACAAGAGAAGAAACTTTTATGTCATATAAAAACCTTTAAAATGGCGTTTTCTAAATGTTTCTATCCTTATTTGTTGCTTCGGAAGTTGCAAAATAGGTCAAAAATTTCGGATTTTTATAAATGTTAATAACTTTTTTGAAAATAAACAATTTCAAAGTGATTGGTCTAATAGTTTAAAAGTTATTTTATTTGTTTATCCCAAATTAATTTTAACGTTTCAAGTTCAAAAAGAAACGTTGAAATACATAAAAACGGACCAGAGATACAGTTAACAGCGCCTACCCCTCCCCTCAACTCCCGCGAATTTCTAAGCCGGCCGATTCTAAAGAACACATTTTGAAGCATTATGGACGATTCCATTAAGGGGCAATATTTTTAAAATTTGGTACATTAAAACCATGAAGTATGTTCTTTTAAATAACGCTAATAAAATTTCTTAATTGTTATAATCAAAGCTACTATGAATTAAATAAAAAAAAGAGGCTATACTCATTTTTAATTATACAGGGAGTTAAAATTGATACGATTTTCAGGTAATATTGGTTATAACTTTTTAAATCCCCGGTATAACATAATAAAACTTTACATTGTTGTGATGTGGAAGTGAAGCAGAATTCAAATTTAAAATAAAATACAGGGTGTTCCGTTTAAAAAAAACATAAGTTTGGTCTGCCACCATCTTATGGAACACCCTGTAAGATTGTAACTAATTTTAAAATTTGGAGTTTAAAGTTATATTTCCAAAGCAATACTATTTTTAGAAACAATTGAATAGAACAATTTGTTGTTTCCATAAAATCTATTATAAATAAATGATTTACAATTGTATTAAAGAAGTATAAATTAATTATAAATATTCATGTTTTTAAATAAAAATTATCTCAAATATTACAATAAAAATTGAAAAAAAATTTAAGCAAATTAAATAGTTTATTTAACAATTTAACAATTTATTTATTGAAATAATGCATATTCGTAATGTACGCAAACAGTACATACAAATTAAAAAAAGGAACGTCGAAATCCATAAATAAGAACCAGAGATACAGTTAACAACGCCTTCCCCCTCCTCTCAACTCCCACGAATTTCTAAGCCGGCCGATTTTGAAGCTATTTTGAAGCTTTGTGGATTCCATTAAAGGGCAATATTTTTAAAATTTGGTACATTAAAACTATAAAGTATGTGCTTTTAAATAACGCTAATAAAATTTCTTAATTGTTATAATCAAAGCTACTATGAATTAAATAAAAAAAGAGGCTAACTTTGTCCCATATTATTTTAGGATAATTTTTTTTTCTTTCTTTCTTTTTTTTAGGATAATTTTAAATTTGTGAAAAAATTCAGGCTTTTTAAATATAAAAAAATAATATTTTTACAGGCAATGGTTAAAAAGATATTCTAATTGTTTATAAGCAAAAAATCGACATGTTTTTGCAAAATTATTTTGCATTTAAAATTAATTTTCTTAATTTTTTTGTAATGTTAGTAATAGAACAAGTCTTCTTCTTCCAGAAACTACCCTTACAATTACTAAAACTATATAATTTTCTGACTTATATTGTTGCAAAAAAAATTAATTTGGGATAAACAAATAAAATAACTTTTATTAAACTATTTGACCGATCACTTTGAAATTGTAACCATATTTTAGGCACTACAAGACACAGCCTTCCATGAAATATAAATGTTATAAGTTTATTTTCAAAAAAGTTATTAACATTTATAAAAATCCGAAATTTTTGACCTATTTTGCAACTTCCGAAGCAACAAATAAGGATAGAAACATTTAGAAAACGCCATTTTAAAGGTTTTTATATGACTCAAAAGTTTCTTCTCTTGTAAAATTTGTTTAAAATGCTTCACTTTTTGTCGATAGACGAAAAAAGCAAAAATTTTCCGTTTTTTGACTTTAATTTGTTAACAACTAATTAAGTCCAAAAAATCGGCTGCAGGAAACATATAGGTTTTTGTAACAGAGGTCCATACTACTCAAAACAACTGTCGTTTGCCTGGCCGGACGAGTGTCATGAAAAAATGCTTATTTCCCTGGGCTATTACGTTTATTTCCCAGAATATATTAATTGAAAAAATAAAAAATCATTGATACATATGAAGAACACAGTGAAACGAAGTTAGATAATCAAAGCTTCTGCCAGGAACCTTATTATAACTTTCAAATTCGATTTTCGATTCAATCAAAGCATAAGTCGTTGTTGATACTACAAGTCGTAAATAAAGCTCGATAGTCTTAATACGGCTATTATTTCACCCGGAGAAAGCATCTCATCATCATCAAAGTAAGTCTCGAACCATTTTTATTTAAATGGGAATTAAGTAATGTGCAATTACACTCCAAATAAAGAAAAACGACTATATAATATGTTCGAGGCGTTGTAATTTATTCATTATTTCGATTCTTTTGATAGTTAGTACTTTTTAGTTTGTTCTTGAGCTTGTCTGTAATTTCTTGGATTTGTTTAAACACGGCATTTTATCGATTGAGCTCCGGGCGGCGGACACTTAACACCTTTAATGGCGTACGTTCGACGATTTTACTTTTTATTTGTCGAGTAAAAAATGTAGTAGAATTTATAAACCAATAGAAATAGTTTCTCACATAACTTGAAATCTAAATATTTTTTATTAAATAACAATAAATTTTGTGTTTAACATGTACAGTGGGTTTCGATGGTGTTGATAAGTGAGAAACATTTGTAATCTATTCTGTTTCTAATCAAAAGAGATGTATAAAAGATATACACTATATCCAAAACGCTTTTAAAAGTGATACATAACAGAATATTGTAAAAAATGTGAAGAACAAGAAGTGTCATGGACACAATTTGGATTCCGCGATACCTTAGGCACCCGAGAAGCTCTATTAAAATGCTTATCCAGAGGTGCAAACACAGAGGTATTAAGACGAATGGGCAAAAAAGTGGAATTGTTAACAACTGTTAAAAGGAGGAAGGTTTCAAATACCAGAAGCTGCGAACATAATACATGCGGCACAAAACAGAGAAACCTATCGTTTGATGGTCGCCAACCTTCGGTAGAAGACGGCACATAAAGAAGAGGTGCAGGGATGTCAACTGTGATGTATATATTTGTTTTATCGACTAAGAAAAGGAATTTGATAGAGTAAAACATGACAAGATCATATCCATCTTGAAAGAAGCGGGCTTGGATAATAGAGACTTGCGAATTATATTGTAATTTATATTACAACCAAACTGTCAACATTAAAGTGGATGAATAGTTGACAGAGACAATCTCCATAGACAGAGGAGTGAGACGAGATTGTTTTTCTTGATAAACAATTAAATGGTTTATACCATCATATCTTGAATGTAAGACCGTGATGGGAATCGGATTCCCGGAATCCGTCTTGTTAGGCCGCGTTTGGTATCTTTTTGTAGGTTTCCAGAAGGTTGCAAGCTATTTGCCTTCTAAATTCAAGCTAATCAAGGCATCCTCCGTCTTTTTAGTCCAATTGCCACGCGTTTGGAATAGCCATGACAATTCCATGTACTATTAGCGAAAAGCATCATTTTTTTCCTCTTATAGAGATGCGGTAAAGACTAATGTTTTGGTCACAGCGGTCTACGCCACTCATAAAATAATTGTATTGCTTTATCATATTTGGTTGAGAAACAAAAATGTGTCGCTTCTCCTTATGGGAGTTTGACTAGGTCATGTGGTTTTACTGAACAAAAGTTAGATGCAGTTGTAATGACACTATTGTCGTGCCAGTGACAAACCACAATCGCTGTGTTTTTATCTAATCTGTAATCGTAAGTTCCTCTTTCTTTTTTTTCATAGCTGTTGGAGTGAATAGGGGGCATTTTAGTGTTCTATTGTGCCTTATTGTACGTGCACCGAAAAGACCTCTAGTTTTTAACTCATTTAGTAGATGCATGGATGAGAAGAAATTATCAAGAAAAAAAGGTGGAGAATCTTGTTTTTGACCAGCGTGATTGAAGCATAAGACAAAACAACCGACGAACCAAGACCCAAGTTTTTGTATGAGGCTGGTATTTGTACTGAGTTGCCTTGATACGGTGTAAGCTTATAACCCCAACGAATGGGTTTGTTTCGTATAAATTGTTTTGTAGGGTGCTTTCCAAAATATGGTACCATAGCTTCATCTAGGCTACGTTCTTGTTCGAAAGGAGCGTGATTTAAAAAAAATTTATTCAATGCATTATATAATGGCCGTATTTTAGCAAACTTGTCTGTTTTGTCCAAACCATTATTATCACACACATGAAGCATTTTCATTATATGGGAAAATCTATCTCTCAAGCAACTTTTTCTTTTTGACTATCACCAAGATTTTCCCAATACATATATCTTTTTGGTAACACCACGTAGCAAACCCACAAAACACCTAATTTCATTATCTGTAACATCACTAGTCAAGTTTTTTTGTGCCGCGTATGTATTTGTATATGTTGTTATCATATTGAATAGGTTGTCGTCAAAAAATAGCCTGAAGAGCTGTAATGGCGTGCGATTTTGTTTAGGTCTGATTTCTGGTCTCCAGTAAACATCTTTAGGATGCTGGCACAGACCACATATAAGCCATTGAGCAGATCCTAGTTTTTCAAAAATAATCGAAGGTTTTCTTTCTTCTTTACGTAGTGTGGCAAGAGGTACGTCGTCGTCGTCGGAATCCGACTCTTCTGCACTCTGATCTTGATTGTCGAAAATAATCTCCACGTCATTTCTCAGCTGGCTTCCTGGTAAATGGTCTATCGTTGTGACATCCTCGTCTCCTGAATCACAATCTGTTATATTATCATTTGCATTGTCTGGAGCAAAAAGAGTTATACCATCAGGAGGCGTTGGAATCACATTTGTTTCAAGTTCTGCAATAAACTCATGCAATTTTAACGGTTTCCTAAAAAAATAACCATTTTATAGCACTTATTACTACTGTCCTTTTAAAAGAACAAAACAAAAATGGCCTTACACAAGAAAGTAACAAAAAACTGATGAAATATCTTGATCGATTATGTTTGAAAGTAAACTCCACAGGCTCCATCTATCAACGGTAAGTTTAAGTTATCAATTTAAGGGAAATAGATCGATTGTCTCTTAAAAGGACAGTAGTAGTATGTGGGTTATATAGAAATGCTTCCTAATATTCCACTTCCACTAGAACCCGTTTTAACACGTTGGGGAACATGGTTGTAAGCCGTTTTTTTCTATTCAGACTATGTCGTAGATTTAAAAAATATAATTGACGCTTTACGGATGAAAGTTCCCAATCTCTGCTAAACAAATTTTTAAAAACAACGTTCTTTAGCAGCAACTTTCATTCATTAATTCAAATTTTAGTTTGCTTCAAAAAACTATTACTCAATTATAGAAACCATAGCCTTAATAAAAGAAATTAGATCAGGTTGTTAAAATGGTAAAGGTGAAAAGTGGAAAAAGATATTTTTCAAAAATTTGAAACAATTCAAAAAATCAATAGTTTTCGGAAACTTACAGAGGTAGCTGACGTTCTGGGCCCTGATTCTAATTGAGATTTCGACTCAAAAGATGTCGAAATTAATATGGCGACGTCGAAATGCGACTTTGCGAATCTTGTGGATTTCAGCTGAACTAACCAAACGACGTCATTAATTTCAACTTCAAGAAAGTGGTTGAAATTTCATTTCGAGTCGAAATTAATCTGACATGACTGGCTGGACTGGGAGAAGCGAACTTAGGTTCAGTTTAGTTAGGCGGTGTCTTAGATTAAAGAAACAAATTTTCGTTAATCTAAGGGCGGTGTTGTGTTTTGATCCTTGCAAGGAAAACTGAGGCAAAAAGTATTAATATGGCTGTGTTTTACGGACATTTGCTAGTTTTGGAGGAATTAGAGAGGATAGATATCCGACGCTCACAACGGAGGATAAGAAGAATGTTACGGGATACTCAAAATTCTTTTTCACTAAGTAATGCTCAATTTAGGCAGCAATTCCGGCTTAATAAACAAGCTGCAAATTATTTAATAAGGGTATTAGAACCATATTTGGAAGAAGGTGTTTATGCCTCTAGGATACCCAAAATGTTTAGGGTTAGTATTACTAAGCTGCAGTAAATTTAAAAATATATTAGAATATAACCACTAAGTCAAATCTTAATGGTTATAACTTAAGGATCTCCCACATCGCCTTCTTTTTTCTTGTCATCTTTTCTTTCAATTCAAAATATAATTGAGAATGGCCACTATTTACGATTTAACAACTCAAACAAGAAAAAAAAGACGTTCACGTAACGTAAACAAAACAAACATTCAACAAGCGTAGTGCAGCCAATAAACAACAGGGCCAACCCAAATTTTCAGTAGTGTCAAAATGATAAAGTAAATATCCCCAGTTTTAACTACAATCGAAATGAATGAGAATCACTAGCGATTGCGACTTACATGGCGTAGTCGCTTTTAAATTTCGACATCGAAATGAAATAGAATCAGGACCCTGGTTTGTAATTTTTGCGAATATATAGATTTACAACCAAATATTTTTGTGAATTTACAGAAGCCATAAGTTTTATTGGAAAATTTTGAAAAACATTTGGTCATTCATTGTTTCATAAATTCTAAGGGATATTATTTTACTTTTTTACTACTTTCATTACAATTAATTAGTCCATTACAATTGCTGACGGTATGCATATTTTCTAAAAAAAATGTATATTTAATGCATATTTTGTAAAAGAAATGCATATTTAATGCATATTTTTGGGTAAATTGGTGACTAAATCTAATCATAAGTATAAGTAATAATGAGAATATTTATTTAGAGGTACTTTTAATGGTAAGTATGTGCTGATTACTTATTTCCTAAAGATACAAAACTCAGTTTTAGGAAAATCTCAAAAAATGCTATCTAGGCTAATCGCATACAATCTTAAAGAATCAGCACACATTACGTAACGCAAATAACTGGAACTCGTCCGTGTATACAAAGAGACTCTTTGTTTACAGAAAAATAAGGAACCCAAATTCTTAATGAATGTTTACAGCGAATATCGCTGGCGTGAAATACTTCGCATAACTGTGGCCAATAAATCTGTTATTCTCTTCGAAAACAAACATCGATTAGGCGACATATCATTAATTTTTCAAGCAACTGGTACAAAGGATGCTCAAAATAAAAATGTTTTGAGAACGAAAGTCACAATTTTGAAAATAAAGTCTTTTGTGTGACAGAAGTCCACAAAGTACTAACCTTTCTTTGATTTAAGCAGTGCTATTTAACAGCTAGCATAAGTTAATGCTGTTTAAATAGATGATACAATAAATCAAGGAATTACCAACTAAAAATTAGTTATCTCAACTTTTCATCACTAGGAAAAAATCATTTAATGTTATATGACATGTATTCTTGACATTTTTAGTTAATTAAAAAAACTTTGTTCATTTAATATGATCAAATAATGAGACAATATAATATTCCGAGTTCAAAGTTGTGGGAAGCCTTAAAAGGCCTAAATATTGATGGACGCCTAGAAAGCACCGTACAAATTTAAAAGGGAATGATACTCTTACAATTTCATTCTGAATTTTAGGAAAAAATTTTTTATTATGGTTTTAACATAACATAACATACTTGTATAACATACTTATACCCCGTGGCACTATCAAACTGAATTGCTAACCGCCAATTCGTCGATTGAATTGCCAATTGAACTAAATTAACATTGTTTTCTTGCAATTTTGTTTGTGCAATGTAAAATAAAGGAAGCCACTTCTCTAGCTTAGAAAAAGATATAATTTTAGATCTAGTAATTAAGTAGAAATATATAATTGAAAATAAGCAACCGGATGGTGTGACAAACAAACAAAAAGCCAATGCATGGGAAAATATATGCAATGAATTTAATGCCATGAACCTGCACACTCACCAAACCTCCAAGCAAATTAAAACGTTTTACGATAATATCAAAAGAAAAATGAAACAGAAACAAGCCATAGAAATGGTAACAAATATAACAATCATTTTAAATAGTTTTTAATAGATGCAATAAAATTTCTGTAGGTATAGTTTGTTTCACGAAAAATGGTTGAGTGCTTAATGGTTACCTGAGTTGATCCTATTGTATATACAAGAGTCTCTCAATAAACTACCGAAGTACACAGGGTCGCACTTCAGAAAGTTTGTTATTTAATATATTTCATTGGTAGCTGTGTAATACACGATTATAAAAATTTATTAAATTATTTCATATGGTATTTTCAGGTTGTTCAAGTGAATATACTTGATAATTGAACAATTTTTAACATGAAGAAAGTAGTTTTTTTGTTCTACGTGAATAATTGTAGTATATGGATCTAAATTCAGAAAGGTACTTTCCTTCGCACTTTTTACAGGCTTAGGACTGTCAGCAAGAAACTGGCGTGTTTAAAAGTTGTTGCTCTTCCTAATCCGATATCGTTAAAAGTGTAAGTAATAATAGTTCTATTTACAGTATATACATACAAACGAATACATAATGTACAAAAAATAGATGAATTGAAAAAAAAATATAGAAAAATATATACAAGTTAATATTTACAAAAAAAAATACCCAAAATAACCAAAATATATTTATGAATTCCTAAATACCTAATTCTGTTTCGCTGTCGCTATCCTCTTCAAGATTAATAACAATTGGTTTAATTATGTGATTCAAAGTAACATATGAATTTTCTACGTTCATTACATGCCGTACTGAATTTTTCCAACTTTCTGGGGAGATATCATCAACACATTTCCTTATTAATTCGACTACACTACCACTTAAAGTCGGAGAAACATTTTGTGACCTAACATTTGACTTTAGTTGGTGCCACATATGCTCTATGGGATTAAATTAAAATTTTTTTAGAGTTTTCTAACAGGTAGTTTTGAATTTCAATTTTCGTGTTATTTGCACTTGGAGACTTATGTAATTGACGACTGTGGTAAAATTACTATCACACTATTTTGAGGAAGGTTAGGTATAAGACAATTCTTAAACCATTGCTCAAAAAGCTCTGCCGTTGTATCCTCATGGTAGTCCACGCAGGAGTCTTTAATGTTCGTTGCAGAAAGCCATAAGTAAAATTGTTATTCTTTTCCCTTTGTTTGATGGAGCTTTTGTTTGACACCTGTTGGAAGAATCGGACCATCCTTTGGATGATGTTTAATGAGTGTCAAACCATGTCTCGTCCAGATAAATTATTGGTCGATCTTCTGTACGGTACTTTCTTATGGAAGTTATATATTGAGTACGCCACTTTTGTAAACGATGGGACTCCATAAGCACTTGCCTTTTGTCAATTGTACGATATCTGAAGCCCATTTTAGGCAAAATCCTCCAAAGACTAATGCGGCTACAGTTTATTTGTGTATCATCATTAGTAAGCCGTTGTTTTAAAGCATCTAATGTAGGTATCCGTTGCTCTTCGTATATTGTGTAAATTTTTCGTCTTATTAAGTCGTTATCACTTTCGTCAATACATTTGGTAGAACCGGCATCCTTACGCTTCCTTCTTGACTTAATGGGATTTGATGTAATTCTTTTCACTGTGGTTAGAGGTATTTTCGTGAAATCAAATATTTCACTGGCAGTAGTATTAGCAGTAAGTCCTCTTGTAAGTAAAGAATTATATATTGTTTTTACGATTTCTCTAGCGTCAGCAGATAAATGCTTTTTCTTTGCTGGAACACTGGAAGAAGCATCATCAATTTTCCACGGACGCCACATAATGCTGTTTTATAGATATAAATAGGTATAACACTGGTAACACTTGTAACACTTTCAACTAAATGAAACAAAATGTATATTTAAAAATTTCTCATCGGTTTTATATACTTTTACAAATTATACATAATAGAGGAAACCTGTATAGTGAAACTCACTGTTAAAATGTTTACAACTTTATGAAATAAAATGTATTCTAATCGTTTTTATAATTTTATACGATTTTTTTTTCGTTTTTATATTACCAGGAATTTATTATATAAACAAGATAACGACACTCCACAGTAGCTTCAATTTTACCTGAATACTTACCTGCTCAACTAATGTTGACTAAGCTGGGGTACTTGCGGTCGGGTTTTATTGCAATCATTAAGCACTCAACCATTTTTCGTGAAATAAACAATACTAGTAGGTAGAAAGATACAAAACAGGAGGTAGTCCCGAGCTAACAACTGTACTATTACCTGGCGAGGAGAATTATTATTAACCAATTTCTATCCAAGAATTGAAAATAGTAGAACATTTAGGTAATAAGTACTATTTGTAGTTATAAATTTCTGAGAATATATTTCAGTATATTCAGATTGAAGCAAAAATTAATACAAGTTTATTTTAGACGACTCTAAAATTAATATGAGTTCCGAAATGATCCACAGTGTACGCCAGTTATGAACTTCGACAACTGATGATGCACAAATTGCTCCAGTTCTGGTACTAGATAGTAGATACACCAGGTCCCAGTAAAATAATTCAAAAATAAAAAAAATTAGGTAATTTCATTTGACATGAGGATTATTTGTATTTAGAATACATTCAATTTGTTGTTTTAGCAAGTACACGAAAACTTGTGATTTATATGATGAGATTTCATCCATTACAACAACAAAAAAAGAAAATATTACAAAAAGAGGACTATATAAGAGAGCAAAATCAAAATAAAGAAGACATATTTCGAACTGAACTAAAAATAAAAGAACTGAAATTGAAAAATGAGAAGACTGTATTTCAGCTAGATGAAGCAATAAAAAAAGAAGCACTTGAAGTTGTTAAATTAGAAAAAAATATAAGCAAGTTGAATTGGCAACTAAATTAGAAGAATAGAAGCTTCGTTTTGGAAAAGACTTTAATATTTAATTTTATAATTTTAATAAATAAATTTAACCATATAATAACTCATTTCATTTCTCATTTGGTGGGATTTAAGCATAATGACACAAGATTGTTGTATTAAATGTCTTCCAATAACATTTCATGCATTACCTTTTACAGGAATTTCATCTTCAATATTTTCCTCAACCGATTGTTCATCCCATTCATCTCCTTCTGCAATAGAAATATTATGTAAAAGAGATGTTGCAACAATGACTCTTCCTGCATTATTAAGTGCTATAACTGGAAATCTTCTTTTTAAAACACCATTCAACCTTTCTATAACATTTCTAGTTTTTATGTGGACATTTTGATAGCGTTCTTCAGTTTCAGAGTTAGTGTGACTTAAGTGGAGTTAATAAAAATGTGTGCATGTGTAGCCACTATCCCCAAGTAAATAACAATTAGGATATTCACCAGCTTCAAATTGGGCTCTCAATCAACTGGAGTTATATATTGTATTATCATGTACACTACCTGGCCATCTAGCAACTATATCCATGATTGTTTCTACTTTTTGTTACTGTCGGCTGGTGATTTAGCAGAGCCTTGTTTTAGACTCAGGTTGTAAGTGCGGCAAGGAATGCCCTTGTGAACAAGGCTCTGCTAAATCACCAGCCGACAGTAACAAAAAGTAGAAACAATTCCAGCGCTCCAAATACAAGTTAAATTACAGACCATATGTAAAGCTTTTTTCTTTGAATTATGCATTAAATTGTATATCCATGATATGTAACTTGGAATCACATACAATTTGTACAATAATAGAAAACCACCGCTTTCTGTTACGATAGAGTTCAGAGTTTTCTCCACCAGGAGAATTAATTCGAATATGTGTACAATCTGTAGCTACTATCACTTCTGGGAAGTTTGCCACTGCATAAAATCTTTGCTTTAGATGATGAAGAAGTGCTATATGATGATCCACTCTATGAACAATTCTACAGACTGTTCTTTTATTTACCTCTACAAGATCACCAAGAACGTGTTGAAAGCAACCAGTTGCATAATATCTTAGGGTTATTAAAATTTGATTTAATGGAGATACAAAGATTATTCCTTTGTGTCTTATATAACATAAATGTTCATGAAAGCGTTCTAAAAGGACCAACACTGTTTTCTTGCTTAGTCGATATCTAAAAATAATTAAAAATGCATTTTAGTCATTCAGATAAATAATGGTATATGTACATTGCTTTAAAATCAACTTCATTATATTTATTATACAAATCATTCCGATTACAGATCTTATATTTGGTAACATATTATGCATTATATCTTCCAAATCGTCAGAATATGAACTCGACGACGGTGATGATAAATCCATTTTTTTTTAATTATATCCTATGATGATACTTTAAATAACATCTAAGCTAACAACACTAAAAAATATAAACAGGATAAAAGTGAGGTTAAAAACAGTCGATTTTTCCAATAACCGCAGAAAAGGGTTGGTTACTTTTGACATTCAAAAACTCTCGGTTTCAATCGAGTAATGGTTGGTGCAACATATTCAAAAATAAACCGGCAATCAAAATCAAAAGCAACTGGACATTAGTGTGTTATGTGAAAAAATATTGATTCTGCTTATGTATTGGAGATTGTACTCTTTTTTCAAGATTATTCAACTGGCATTAAAATAAAATATTGGAATGATTTACTGCAAAACACTAATTAAAGGTCCAAATATTGAAAGTCTACCTTATGGTCGGTATGCGATGTATAAGGCTAAATTATATAAAATCATATGCCATTTTTGGACGTGAAAGTTCTTATGTTATTATTCAATTACATTATTGGACGTTTATCGACAATAAAATTCTACCAGGAAAGGATGCGGTCCGATCCGAGGTTGTTTCAATATTTTAATTATAAAAAAATACTTACATTGAAAGTGGAGATACTCTTATCTGTGAAGAATATAATTTTGTACCAAAACATATTACAAATATACAGGGTGTTTCAATTAGAAATAAGAATTGTCCATATAGTAATCGGAGAAACCTTAGCACAAAATACGAAGATTTAAACTAAAACACTTAAATAAATAAAATATTGCTGCTTTCCAAGATACAGAGTGTTTTATTAAAAAACACTAAAATAATGGACTAACCATGGTTTTAACATCTTCCAATAATTTTTATTCAAACTTGACAACAGTTTACACATGTTCTTCTTCTCATGGCGCCGTCTCATTTCGAAGGTTGGCGATCCAAATGGCAATTGTAGTTTTGGAAACTGCTGCGCGAAAGATTTCTGCGGATGAGCGGTCGAACCATCTCCTCAGGTCTTTCAGCCACGAGTTCTGGCGTCTTCCTACTGATCTTTTGCCCTGTACTTTTCCTTCCAGTAGAACTTGAAGTAATTCGTATCTTTCGCCTCTCTACACATGCGACGAAGTACCTCAACATTAGTAACTCTTTGTACCCATGGAATTCTCAACATTCGTCTGTATATATACATCTCAAAGGCATCTATTCTTTTTTCTATTTCAAAGTCCATTGTCCAACTTTCACAGCCATACAGTAAGACAGAAAAAACGTAACATCTGATCATTCGGATTCTAAGCTGCAGACTACACATGTTAGGATACTTTAACTAGTGTTAAAAATGGTTTTCCGTTATTACCAGAGGCGTGTAGTGATTGTTGCAGTTTCGTAACTTTATATAAATCTTGTTAGATATATTAACAGACTTTTTGTTAGATTCGTAGTATATTTAAACAAGATTGCGTGTACAAGGGCACAGCGGTTGTATTGAAGGCAACTCAACAATATTGGCAATATCATTTTAAAGTCGTTTACTTTAAAATGTATAATGTATGTCTGAATTGTCAATATAAATGAATCAGATAAAATTAAATTATTAGAAGAATTTTTCACCAAGTAACAAAAAAACAAAATTTGTTTAATTTACTGTTTGTATTTTGAGAACGATTTCCGAAGTGGAAATTAAAACGTAAATAAACGTACTTGACCCTTTAATTGTGGCTTATTCCCATTTAAATAATAATTACTAAAATATAAGTTAATTAAATATAGGACGCCAAACCAATAGGGAAGAACAGAAGAGGAAGACATATTAAAGAATGGAACAGTGACATCTCGCAGATACTACAGAGTAAGGGTAAGACTTGGCAGGAAGCAACACAGATGGCATCCAATAGGAAGGAATGGAGAAAGTTCGTTAAGAGCTAGGACACCTCAGAAGACCGTCAAATAGTGTAATGTAATGAATTGTATTTTAAACGGCCCAACACCGAAAGGTACAAATGGGTCTACTGATTAAGTAAAGTAAAGTAAAGTAAATATAGAAACCAAGAAAAAATATTAACGAAAACTGGAAGTTTTAAATACAGAGAATGATCGATATGAGAACAAAGAAGAGAGAGAAAGGGCAATCGAGAACGATATTAGCGAACAAGAATTAAAAATAAAAATATTAACAATTGAATTATAATTAAAACAAAAATATACTCAACAAAATTTATAATAATTATACTGTACAAAAAGTGTTGTCTTTTAATATCATTTATAATAAATAAGTATTTAAACTATACACAAATTTTAAGAACATAGTACAGAAAATATAATCATCAGAATATGCTATAAAAGTTATCTTGACAAAGGTGAAAGTAGGTGTAAAACTTAATATTGTAAATTACCCCAGAAACAATTGGTTTAATACAAAATATTTTTTTAGAAATTGTGAAACTAGCTCTGCAAAATATTGTCTAATATATAATTCACAATATTGTTTCCTCAATTTCACGTAGAAATTTAGGGAATTTGTCGTACTAGTTACAGCCATATTTCTTTAATTTTTTCTGTATTTCTACTGTACTAATATTTTTGTTGTTAACTTTTCTATGCAGTTCCTTTTATGTATATATTTTTCTTCTTTTTCAATTTTTGATACTTTTTGAACAAGTCGCTTTATCGTGCTCGTGGAAATTTTCAGATCTTTATTTGTCGGATCGTACTTCTATTGAACCTTCCTTACAGTATTATTAAAAAATTTTTTATTTTGAATCCATTTAAATTGCCTTGTGTTAGTTTATTCTCAGTTACAATTTAAATTAATGATGATAAGTACCAGCGACGTTTGGAATTTGTCAACATTTTCAAGTAAAATTGATGATTCGAATTATAAAATGATTTTCTTTCGAGAGTCTGTTACTAATAATGTTTAATACACTGATCAATCTAGTATTTCTAATTGCAGAAATTGAAAATTTAAATAAAGAAATAATTGATAAAATGGAAAAAGTTTATTTTCAATTCATATTATGTATGTAGGAAAGTTGGGATTATAAAAAACTACTAAAACAATGTATAAAATGGCGAAGAAGTAAAAAAACTGGCGATGTTCGGTGCCTATTACAAACCAGTATAGATTACATACATCACACAACTTGGGAAAACGCTGTTGCCCGTGTCTTGAAAATAAAAGAGAAAGAATGTGGAAGTTGGATGAGATAATGGAAAATTTGTTGAACCTGTATTAGGAAGGGTGGTGGCCAACGAATCAGAAGACTCAATGGATTACCAGGATTCCGATTATTTATAAAACAAACTATAAGTAAAAAGTTTAATGTGGTAAATATAAATACTTTTATCATTGTATATTTGAATTTGAAGGCCCCGCCTCGAATTTTCCCATTGGCTCTTGACCTGGAAATCCCTATTTATCGCTCGAACAGCGCATATAAATATTGGCGATTTTCAGGTCAGCCAAGTCAGTCCCTCACGGGCTCTCCGAGAGCTTAGTGATCTCGATGCTCTGCTTCCTGCATTTATTTTCCATACTCTGTGGCTGAGAATTGTTTCAACTTAACTTAACTTGGTGTTTTTATTTCGACGAAGAAATTGTCATGTAAGAAATATCTTGCCTTTTTCAAGGCAAGACACCGAAGATAAATATTTTCCAAGTCCATAACCCGAAAATGGACTTAAGTAGAAGAGCTCTCGACAGTATATTCGAAGCCCTCTACAGAGCACCCGGGGATATCAGAAGGTGGTTAGACCCTTAATTGTTCCCCCGAGATGACAATATAGAGGTTTATGGGTAGGTGTTACTCACTCCACTATTGATCAAGTGTTTTCGATTAAAAAACCAGAATATAAATAGTTATACTAACAATATTTATATTTGTTATTCACACACAGACACACACAATTTGTACAAACCCCAGCTTCGAGTGGCATGTGTATTCCAACGGATCAGTGGGACCCACATGTCCGAGGATCAAACCGGTTACACTCCTTAATGGAGCAGTACCTATCTAACCCCCAAGCTATAACCAACCACACCTCTCCATCGCAGGACATAACGAATGAGGATGCTTTTGTACTGAGCATTACTTTGGATGCCCTGGGTAATAGGTCATCCTCTGTTTTACTTTGAGTGGTTAGGCTACCTAATTTTAGGGATAGCTAGACGAGCTTTTCTCCCTATGACTAATTGAATTTATTATTTGACTTCACTTTGGACTTTTGTGTCCCAATAGTGTGTTCCGAACAGATGTCCGGATTTTTGTACGCTCAATCACTCAGCCGCCGAATCGGCAAAATAAATTTTGTTCTCCTCGCCGGCTGAGTGCCCGAAAGGTCTCTTTATGTTTGTGCCTCAGAATTCACTTCATGTGGTTGCATCGTTGGCATAACTGCTGTAACAGAGGGTTGTTAGTAAATATTAAGATAAAATAATAGTAGAGTAGAAATAAAGTAGCAATGGGTGAAGTGGGCACTCTCAGGAGTATACGGCCATCACACTTCTTCTTCTTAGTCGTTAACCTGATGCAGGTATCGTGATATCATGAAGCTATTAACTAAATTTCCCAATGTTCCTCCACGTTTTTCTCACACACCCCGTGTATAAATTTGTTGGTTTTTATCTTTTACAGTATGACTGGTTAGTGAAATAAAACATAACTAAATAAAAGAAATAAGATAATGTAGCGATTTTTTTTCTGTTACTGCGTACGATAGACTATCGAATGGCTATCTCATTCTATACCTGGATTATCTCTATAATCTCTATATCCCGCTAGCTACTGCCTATGCCGTCTATGTACCGTCCTTACATTTTGATCATAGTCTGTCAATTCCCTTAATAATCTGCTCGGGTGGTTCCCGAGTTTGTTGAATCTTGTGTGCTCTTTCGTGCATTGTTCTCAGGATTTTCTTTTGTTGTAAATCTCTAAATACGTACCTTAATGGAACGTACTTAGAAATATACTCATGAAGTTCTGGACGCTCTGTACCCTTTTTCTGTTGGTTTTACACGTATGTCCCCATGCTGCTGAGGCGTATGTTAGTGTTGTCAAAATTATGCAGTTTGCCATCCTATTTGTTTTACGCGCTCTGTAAAACTCAGCTTTTTATCCAACGTTATGCCTAGATATTTAGCTTGGTTTGACCATTCGATTGGGATATCGAATAGGGATAGTACCCCATTTGGTCTGCCTTTTCTTTTTTGGTACATGATGGTCTGTGTTTTGTCAGGGTTGACGGCCATTTTCCACTGTACACACCATGCCTCAAGTTCGTTGAGTGCTCTTTGTAAGTGTCTCGTAGCTAGATCTGGGTTAATACTGCTCGCTGCTATCGCTGTATCGTCTGCATACAGGCTTAGCATCGAACTGGGTTCAGATGGTGTGTCTGCCTTATATATAATGTATGGGTATGGCGACAATAGCACACCAGCTTCCATAATCCCGACTTCGGACAGGGTTGGCCCTATCCGAACTCTGAACCTTCTGTTGGCTAGGTATGACGAGAGGAGACAGGTCATCGCCTCGGTATAGCCATACAGGCTGATTTTATACAGCAGGCCTTCGTGCCATACTCTATCGAAAGCTTTACTGGCATCAAGGGAGCCTGCTGCTGTATATTTCTCTTCATTGAACCCTTTCGTGACATATTCGATTAGTCTTAGAACCTGAAGGTCAAATGAGTGTTCTGATCTAAATCCAAACTGTGCTTCTGGTATTGTTCCGATTGCTTCTGATTCGTTTTTCAGTCTAGTTAGAATGATCCGCTCTACGATTTAGCTTATACCTGATAATAAGCTTATTATTCGGTAGTTTTGTGGAAATGTGCTTTTGCTAGCAGAGTTTTCAGAGCTCTGTTTGTAATGTTGTCTGGTCCTGGAGCTTTTGGCGTTGGTACATTTGATCAGTTGTCTGACTTCTTCAGGGATATTTGTCATTTGGCAATTAATTATCTAAACAAATTATTTTAAAAAACGTTGTCTACCTATTTTCATTTTTCAAAATAAATATCTTAAATAAATTTAAATTTCAATGTAGACAATACCTTGGGTGGATAGAGTTCGAAACGATGACGTCCTTAAGAGAGCCGGCGTGGAAAGAGAACTCTTTGAATTAATTAAAAAACGCAAGATTGGTTACCTTGGGCACATATTGAGAGGAGCAAAATATGAAATACCACAGTTAATCCTACAAGGGAAGATCGAAGGTAGGAGAGGAGCCGGCCGCAAACAATTATCCTGGTTAAGGAATATTAAAGAATGGACAGGAATACACAATACAGGCGAGCTGTGTCACGCCGCCAAGAACAGAATTCTAGTAATGAGATAGTCGCCTACGCACTTTGGTGTATGGCATGTTAAGAAGAAGAAGTAGACAATACTTTTAAGATGCCTTCGTGAATGGTGTATTGATAGATATGCCACTGATAGAGAGTAAATAATTAAGAATTCGGATAATTCTGCTATTAGCTAATCTGCTAATAATAGTCTATTATTTGAAAGATCATTTCCCAAATTTCCTCCCTCTTTTTGCTAACTTGGTTTTTGGCCAGTTATATTTATTTATATAAATGAGAAATTATTGCCATTATTATTTTAGTAACTCTTGACAATAACTAAAATGTTTATATTACAGTCTAATAGTCGCTTTATATTTTCAATTTTCCTCGAGAATAAACCTGTACACTGTACACACCCAATTTTAACTTGTCTTCTAGAATCGGTTGAGAAAAAATCAGACACAAACACATACACGTGCGCTGCAACTAATCATGAAGATGAACAGCTGTAATTTTCGAAAATGATAATTTTTATCACCTCGCTGCATATCCACCTACCCATTCGGACGAGACCTGGATGAAGTTGATGTTGAGAAGCAGAAATAGGCCGATCCGAATGATTCTAATGAGACAAAATAAATTTAATGATGTTAAGATGATTTATGAGAATTTTAGTTTAACACGAAATAGTACACATGTGATCATTTGACATTTTTGTTTATTGCACAGTATTATGAAAACTTTATTTATAACTATAGTCGACGCAAACTAACGCAGTAGAAATTTATCGTACTAATTGGTGAAATTCTGGAAAGAGTTCCCAATAAAATTATATTTAAAGCTATCTAATATGTTAGCTATAGAATATTTTTGAAAATGTTCTACTTATAAACTTTCAAACCACGAAAATCACTCAATGAAACTCTTACAGTCCTACGACTTTCAGTATTCCACCAAAAATTGTTGAATTATTAGTTACACTTATCTATGTGTTTTTTTTTCGTTAAATTGTGTTCCAACACATCTTCTTAGTCAGTTCTTTTTACTTGTTTTGTTTAGTTTGATGCTTTTTTTTTTAATTCTACTATTAAGGATTTTTACATTTTACTCTTTAGCTCTTTCTGTCCTGTGAATATCTACCTTGCAAGCTATCGTTCCATTGCCTTGTCTATTTGATTTCTAAACGATCTTTCAGGTCTTTCTGACTCACTTCCTTCCCCCCATGTCATCGAGGAAACACAACTACTGTCAGTTTTAGTTAATATTGTAAATGGTGACCAAATGTCAAAATCACAGCATTCTACATTTAAATATTTAAATTTATTAAAATCTACATATTTTGCACAGTTTTATGTATTTAAGACCTTCCAAACTACATAAAATCATAAGTGTTACATATCGTTAAACTCGTATTCAATAGGAGATTCCAATAATGACTGAATATACAGGGTGATGAATTTGAAAAACCAAAGTTACTAATAATATAAGGGGAACGGCAAATCTGGCAACATTGCAAATATCAAATATGGAATCTACGTATCCCAAAATAGGTGTACCTCAAATTTTGTACAATTATGACTAGCAATTTACGAGATAATTGGCCGTTTACAGACTTTTGGGCCACTCTGTATATATACAGGATGATCCTTAAGTAATTGTACAAAAAGAAACCGTAGATTCTACACTTTAAAATATTACGATTTAAGCCAAATTGCTTTAATAAAATGTTAATATTAAGAAAGATACAGGGTGTTAAAGTGGAAATTTTAAATTTTTATTTTCGCTATAACTTTTATGTTTGTAACCATTTATGTATAAAAATTCATAACTGGGTACTATTGAACATCAGGAATTATAATTTTATGCATACTTTAATGTAGCTGATAGAGGGCGCAACATATGCCACATATGTGGCATACATTTGCACTTAAAGTTTTTGCTCTTTAAGTTACCGGTGCTTGTGATAAAAAATATTAAAGATACATTATTTTAACAAAAAAAGGTATACTTGTTAATAACTTCAAAACTCAACAGTTTTCGAGATAATCGCATTTTACAGATCAACTACATAATTCAGATATAACTCAATTACTCCAGGCAACTAAAAAAAATTAGACAAAAACATCAATACTTCTGACTTTTGGTATAAAATACCTTTAATAAAGTTAATAGTTAACGAACTATATTATAACTTATATTTCACTACACAATCTTTCTTTCTGGGTAGAAAATTTTCATGTTGTGACTGGCTGTATGGCACTTGCCTATGCCATTAAAACAAAAAAAAAATAGTTAACGAAATATTAAATAAAATAAATATATCAGCAGGATAGTTAATAGTAGGATTTGACAAAATAACAGAATAATTGGATTTTACATCAAACATTTTACGTTTTGTATTAAATTAAAGTCATAATCAAAATATTTTATTTACAAACTAAATTAAGAAATAGTTAAACTAAATAACATTAAACTTTTTGTCAAAGTAAGTTCTTTAATTCATGTGTCAATACATTCCATAAAAGAACTTGTTATATTAAATAACATCATTGGTTCTAAAGAAACTGGGGTTTGGAACTCTTTTGGGATTTTTATGCATCAAGTAATTATATTAATTTCTCACCACGTGACCAAGGAATATGACTACCACGAACAATCCAATGTTCAGGAAAGTTATATTTAAGTAGGTTCTCACTGCCCTCTCTCTATAATGTGGTGATGTACCATCTTGCATGAACCACATATCTCGCCTTAAGTTTGATGACAATTCTTCCAATAAATCAATAAAATCATTTTATAAAAAATGTAAATAAATCTCATTATTCAAATTACAAGGTAATTCGCATGTCCGTAAAAAATAATTACCAATGGTTCCAAACCATACGTTTATTTAAAATTCATGTTTAAAATGCATATCGTATCCAAACCATACGTTTATTTAAAATTCATGTTTAAAATGCATATCGTATGGTTTGGTACCATTTGTAATTATTTTTTACAGAATAAACTAATGCTCATGGTTAGTTTAGTGTGTGGGGCATAAAAACAGAGAATAGTGTTTTTTTTTTATGCATTCTATGGTTATTAATTTACGTGGACACTTATATTTCTGTAGTAGAAACGTCTCTCAGTAGTAAAAATTAAAAAAAAAAACATTTGTCTAATGTATAATATGGGAAATTGAATTTTCCTATCTAAGATATTAATACCTTATTGATAATTTTTAATATTTCCCTTTTGTTTTAGGTAAGTAAATAACCATCACACTCGCATAGTATCAACTATATTGGTAAGTATTTTATTCTGTTTTTATATCTACTTGCGAGTGGTTCCTGTCATTTTAATACAATTGACTGTCATTTTACAGAGTTCATTTGAGAACTATATTCAAATTAACCTGAAAAATTCCCTATTTGTAACTTTTTTTAGGTTCCTTCATACTTTTGTAATAGTATTTATAAGATCGTATACCAGTATGTTAAATCTACTAATATTACTTTGTAAGCAGTATTGCCACATTTTGTACGCCTAAAACGAAAAAAAAAACAAAAAAACAAAAAAGAAAAACAATAAACAACAAAAATACACAAAAAAAACCAAGGAAATTAAACCAATAAATGAATAATATTAAACAATATAAAAAAGTAATAAAAAGAAATTAACAATAAAAATAAAAGAAAAGTTACAATGTTATATAAAGGTACTTATATAAAAAATAACAATTAAAATGAAAATATTTAGGCATTTACTAATACAATAAAATTATTGTATCCCAATTATTTAACATCTATATAATAAAAATTAACATGTATATAATGTAAACAATGGATGATAAAACTAGGAGAAAACATGACTGGTCTTTTGGCTGTGCTAGTACTATTAACTTCTTACTTTTGTTTCCTTTTTTCTTTATTTTCGAAAAGTTTAAAGGGCTTATTCCTCTTTAATCGATTAGATATTCTAGATTTCTTATCTTAACGTTTTCAAATTCTTGAAGATAACATATTTAATGTAAAGAGACAACTTAATATATATATTTTACAACCCCTTAAACAACATATGACACGAAATACTGATTAAAATTAAAGCTTAAAGCAACAAAAACCAGCCTGGTCTACCGCCTAGTCTCCGATGGCAAAACTATTTGAGAAATTGCCGATATAGCATTTTTTATATAAAAATGCTTGCACGTCACAATTTATATAAAGTGACGTCACTTATATTTAAAATTTCCAGAACGTCAACTTTAGAGTTTTTCTAACACAGCTAATAATACGAAACCCATACGGAACTGCTCGATATTTCATAGGCGTCAAAATGGTGTAATAATCAGCAAAATGTAATCATCATTATATTGGAAATTTTAGAATTATATTGATTAAATAACCAAAAGCATTTGTTATTATTAATAATTTTATGAAATAATTCTGTAAGTATAATATTCCACAAAATAATAATTTTAATTAAATAGATTGCACATTAAATCAATTGCACGCAACTGATACGGGAATACTTCAAATTTTATTGACAGTTCAGCGTGTGGCAAAAGTGTATAAAGTGTTGCCGCTTTTTTAGAGTAAGAATTTTGTTTATCTTTTGATTTCTTACACAATTTTATCATAATATAATATATATTAATAAATTGTATTCATAAATACATATTAAATTTAGATTAATAGCTTTAAAAACTAATTATTGTTACGTATTGTGATTGTGCTATGCCAAAACAAATAAATAGTCTGTAGAAAGCTGATAAGCTTTCATATAAAATAGATTATTTTGAACAAGAAATAATGGCGGGACGTTTTTACTATTAAAGCCCTAAAAGAGGTAAGTTTAAAATTTAGAATATATAATTTTGTATTAAAATGTTTTCTTATATATTTTAGTGTGTTGCAGTAGTCTTAAAACTAAGTGTATTTACTGTTAATATAATAGTTTGACAAATAGTTGACATTTTAAAAATTCCTCTCTTACTAACTATTCTGATGTTTTGGCAACGCTGTGGGGTTCTGACGTCGTAAATCTTGAATGAAACCTTTTATATGAACAATGCTATACCAATAAATTCAATCATTGAAAAATAATTTGTCTCTTAATGGTTAATTTAAATTTTACAGCATACTAAGTTATTTAAAAACGTGTAATAAAGGGAAGTAAAGTCTTCTATTGTTTCTTGTTTTTATTGTATCTTTGAAACTTAATACTTTATCTAATTTCGCCAGGTGTTGATATGTCTCGTGTCATTAGTAACAGTGTCAGAAATATTTTGATTCGTATCTATGCATCTACGTAAACATATATTTAAATATAATCGGTCTACCCTTCTTTAAAAAAACAAAAACCCATTCACTTATTATTCTACTATCGACGAACCGATCGGACATTTTTTCGTCGCATACCTCTGAAACTTAATTTCATCAACATACCGGCCTAACGAAGCCACTGCAGGGATCAGAAAGAGAGACAGAAACTTGTGTCATTTACAACTGTCAGCAGGTAACATGTGGTCGTATTAATTCGGTGTTTTGTTAGGTTATTACGGGGACAGTAATTGGTGTGTAAGGGGGCCGATTGGATATAATTGTGTGGCTGGATTTAGATATACGACACGATGGAGTAAAATGCTTGAATCAGTGCCGGATTTGATATGAACATATCTAAGGGATAGTTATTCATCGATGATATGTATATTCAATGTAGATTTTCATTTTTTTCTAATTTCACGATTAAAAATGCAAACGAAACAAAACCATTAAAAAACAATTTAGGAAAAAAACAATTTTATATATATATACAGGGTGCGACATTAGTGCGAGAAAGTCCAATTACTCCTTTATCGTAAGAGAAACGAAGAAAAAAACATTTAAGTAAAAGTTGGATCATAGGTATGACCATACTCTAATTATATTTTCAAATATACAGGTCCACCCATATTGACGGGGTGAAACAAACTAATCTTTTTACTAATGCAACACCCTGTATATTTTTACATTTTTGGGCTTTCTCGATGTTGTCGTGTTTTCAATATAAGGTTTGGTAGTGTTATACGAGGTAGTTTAGATTAGATTAGATTAAGAGAGGTGGCCTTTCGGCCTATTCCACTGCGACCTTGTCAGATCTATTGCGGTCCTCTAGTCCTAGATAACATTCTCTAGCCAGACCCTTTTTATAAAGTCTAGTGGCTTCGAGACTGTATCTTCCATGCAGCTATTTACCGGTTGATTTTCTTCTCCTAATGCAAAGAACCGCACATTTGCCATTCTGTCACACTGACATAAAATGTGCTCCGCTATTTCTTCTTTGAGGTGACAGAATCTTCACAGGTCATCATCTGATAATCCCATCAGCTTCAGTGCCTATTCAGCTTACAGTGCCCTGTTAGAAGACCTACTATGGCTTTGACTCTTTTCCTGTCTTTGCTTATTAGGTCTGCCGTAAATTTTGGCAAATGTTCTGTAATGAACTGTTTCGTCTGTCTTTGTGCTGGTGAATTCCTCCACCTTTCCAGAGATTTGTGAGTTACCCACTTCTTTGTAGCCGTTCTTGTTACTGATTTTGCAACGCCGCAGAACGGTTCCGGTCCAATGAATGGCATTGATGAGCCTTGTTTGGCCATTTCATCTGCTTTTTCGTTGCCCTTATGACCCTCGTGCCCCGGTACCCAGGCTACCGTAACCTTGCTACGGTCTCCTACTTTATTTAGGGCACACACGCAATCCCATACTAGCTTAAAATTGACCTCTACAGAATTGAGTGCCTTGAGCACTGCCTGACTATCTATGAAGATGGCAACTGAACAGAACGTTCTTCCTGACTTTCTAATTCTTCCATGCAGTGATGGATTGCAGTTATTTCCGCCTGGAAAACTGTCACATCCTTATATAGACTTACCGGGAAATGTATCCCTTGATTTGTCCCTACTATGCCGGCTCCCACACCCTTCTATGTTTTTGAACCATCCGTGTACCAGGTACTACGAGGTAGTTTAAAAGATAATACGATTTTTTTTATTATTTTAGTAGCAAAATTAACACCCTGTAGAATTGTAGAGATTTGACATCAAAAAATATATCAATGTTCAAGAGATTTTTAATAGAGTGTACAATAATTGTCTAAAATTATCAATATAGCGAAATATTTAATTTTGATATACAAGTTTTCTTAAAAGAAACACCCTGTGTTTTAGTATTGTAATGAAATTTGATTTTGTAATACTTTATTATTTTAATCATTCCCTATACCTAACTTCTTTAATTTGTGATTTGATATTGGTGATTTTTTGAGCCAAAAATTAATTGCAACGAAAAATAGGTGAAATTTTATTGGGTTGGCCATGAAAATATTCAATCACCAATAATTTGCCGTAAAAAAATACATAATAATCTAGGCTGATTTTTAATTTAAATGTCATAGATATATATCATATCATCAATAAATACAGAACCTATAGAAATAGGCAGCGGGATAAGACAAGGGGATTCATTGAGCTCCATTCTCTTCAATTTGATCATGGATGAAATCATCAAAAGCGTTAACAAAGGAAGGGGATACAGAATGGGAAACAAAGAAATAAAAATACTCTGTTACGCAGACGACGCAATATTGATCACACACAGATTTAACATAAGAGCAAAAGAATTTAATATGACAATGTCATCTCAGAAAACTAAAACAATAGTAGTCAGCAAAGAAACAACCAGATTTAAAATAGGAATTGATGGCATCAGTATTAAGCAAGTAATGAAAATTAAATACCTGGGAATTACACCGTCTAGCTATGGAGACCTGGACAAAAAAGTGAGAGATCAAATACAAAAAGCAGCAAATAGACTGGCAGGATGCCTTAATAACACTATATGGCGAAACATACACATTAACACTGAAATGAAGTCAACAATTTATAAAGCCAGTATAAGACCAATAATGACATATGCCTCAGAAACAAGACCCGATACAGCCACAACGCAAAGGCTACTGGAAACGGCAGAGATGAGAGTACTGAGAAGAATTATAGGAAACACGCTGAGAGACCGAAAGAGAAGTGAAGACATACGAAGAAAATGTAACGTACAGTGATTAAATGAATGGACATAAAATAGAAAAAAAAAAGAATATTAATCCACCAATGAACAAGCAGAATTGCTTATAAAGAGAAAGAAGAATAAGATTTTTAATTTGTTAGTATTTGATGAAATATCAAAATACCTTAGTAATTAAGATTGTTGGTGTGTAAAATATTAATAAAAATACAATATTCTACCTAGTTGGCTATGACTTAAACCTGTCTGGAGTGTGTGTCTCTGAGCCGGTATCCATGCAGGAGGTCTCATGAGTCCGTACTTTTTTGAGGGTAACGTGACGGGCCAAAGTTTTCTGAAAGTGCTCGAAAATTTACGTGGGCAAATGGACAACGATCCAACATGCACGAACATCCATTATTTCATGCAAGATGGAGCTTCGCCGCACTACGCTGCATGTGTGCGGGAGTATCTTAATGTTAATTTTGGAGAATGGATAGGCAGACGAGGAATCCTTGATTGGCCCGCACGGTCACGTGACCTGACACCCTGTGATTTCTTCCTGTGGAGCCTTCTCAAGAACCGTGTTTTTGCAAGAGGACCACGCATTTTTCCCGACCTCTTAACTGCAGTTGAAGAAGAATTTGAAAATCGTCGCGGACAGCTTGACGTTCTTTGCCGGACGTGCCTCTCCACTGTGACATATTGCAGTAAATCAAAATGGGCATCAATTTGAACACTTACAGTAACTATTTTTCGAATCCCGTTTGTAATTTCTTTGAATAAATTCATTTTGACGCAGCATTTTTTCTCTTAATGCAATTTGTTGCCTGACTTTGCCAACCCCTTTATCACTGAGAATCCGCTTATTAGTATGAGGAAATTCCACATGATGTCGAAATTAGTGTTCGTAGGAAGGAATAATATTGACTATCAAAAAAAGAAAACTTTGAGTACTTAGGCCATGTTATGAGAGGGCAAAGATAATCATTATTGCAACTTATTATGCAAGGCAAAATTCGAAGAAAGCGAAATTTGAGAAGACGAAGAATATCGTGGCTTAAGAACTCGAGAAATAATTTTAATGCAATAGTGTAGAATGATTTAGAGCGGCAGTCAACAGGGTCCGCATACTCATGATGATTTCCAACCTTCGATAGACGATGGAACTTAAAGAAGAAGAAGTGTGGAAAGTATTAAAAAAAAGATGCATCCATATAAGAGCTGCATCAAGAGCATAATGAGGATAAGTATAACAAAAGAGTAGACTTGTGTTGGTGGTCGCAGAACAAATTCAGAATGATACATATTTCTTGGAATGGGTTTTATTTGGAGATAAAGCTACTTTTCACGAGAATGGTACTGTAAACAGACATAATTTCCACTATTACTCAACTTAACACTACTTTTTCACCCACAGTCAAATAACATGATCATTAAATGTTTGAGTTGGAATTCCTGGAAATTATGTCATAGGACCCTTGTTTTTCGAGGATCACGTAAACGGAAAAATGTATCTACACTTCTTGGAAAACGAATTTTCAGAATTATTTTAACAATTAAGTAGTACCGTTGAAGATACGTGAGGGAATGTGGATATGGAAGGAAAAATGAGAGAAGGCTGCCTCTACGATCTCCAGAGTTAAATAAGCTAGATTTTATTTTGTGTAGCTAAGGTGTAATATAAGGTGTGTAAAACACCAGCTACAACTAAAGAAGATATGAATGACAGATTTAGAAATGAATGTATGAGATGAAACAGAAATGTATTAACTAGTGTTATACTGCTACACTGATCATTAATCACTGCACTACTGTAGTACTACACAGTAGTGCAGTGATAAGTGATCAGTGTTGTAGTGTCTGGGGTCTCGGGAGACTAAGACCTCGTAAGCCCTGAAGAAGACATCAGAGAGGGTGTCGAAAGCTCGGCGCAATAATAATCGACTCGGTTCAACCCGGAAGCCTGATCAGTTTAATATTAATTTTTAAAAAAATATTAATCTTAGCTTTAGGTTTAATAGTAATAACCGCGGAACAAGTACAAAATTGGACAAAATCACTCCCAAATAGATTATACTATCCGTTTTTTAAAATCTCCACCAGAGAAAAACCCACTACCTTAAGCTCGATTGCATATTTAGGCAAGATATCAACAAAAATAACCAAACACATAAAAAAGAAAGGAATAACACCAGTTTTCAGAACAAACAACAACTTGGACAAATATTACACACTTACACGGTGGTGTATGCAAACTTAAATGTGGCAACTGCCCAAAAATGTACATCGGTCAATCTGGTAGAATTTTTCACAAATGGATAGCAGAACACAATAGGGTTTTCAATAATACAGATGCTACGTACGCACCTTACCTAGACCATAATCATTCTTTTATTGACCAATTTTAAATTCTTCACATCCAAAATAAAGGCCTTAAGCTATTCTTATTAGAATCTATAAAAATTAACAAATTAAAAAATACATAATTTTGAATGACCAACTTGAGACAAGCAGTTCTCGTTCCTTAACCTATTTAGTTCAAGACTAGAAAGTGTAAATGCATACCAAAAATAGGTCACTTGAGAAAGGCACTCTGGCCGAAACAGCTGTAGTGATAATAAATTACAATAAATTTTGTGGACATTTGGAAACAAAAGTTTTCAGTGTTTTATTGTTGGATGAAATACTAATTCAGGAAAAGGAGGTCAAAAAGAAATGGAAAAAGTGTATTTTATGTTTTACTTTTTTTTTCAAAGTTTCGTCTAAGTTTTAATGAAATTTGACTTTAGATACAACAACTGCGTAAATATGCTAACGACTCGTAGCTATCCCTTACTCCCATCCCTAAACACAGCACTGGTATGGATGTCGGCGTATTTATGTTTTTGTTAAAATTCTTCGACTCGCTTTGTTAATTCTGCATGGAATGTTATTTGGGTCGCTTTAGACTATAATAGATTTTATGGAATTTTGGAAAGAGCTCCGTTTCCTGGTTCAAAATTACTTGGAGTTATATATTAATTAAGTATGAAATGAGAATTTCGCTACAATGCTTGGCAGCATCCAACGATTACAGAGAAACTACAAATGTACACTTATCTTACGAACAGAAATGTGCTTTAATAAGGAAATTCCGTAATATAGACAGCAATTAATCTATATCAAAATAGTCCTGCATTATTATTTTTTAATTATATAAAAACTTCTACAGCCCCAGGTCCAGATCAGATTTCGTATATTGTGTTACAAAAAATGGGTATACGTACTTGCCAAAGATTCATCATCATCATCATCCAGCCCCATTTTCACATCCATTGTTGGATAAAGGCCTCCTCCAAACGTCTCCAGTTCTCTCTATCTCTAGCTGCTGCAATCCAGTTTGTTTCTATTCTCGTTAGGTCGTCGGTCCATCGGGTGGGTGGTCTGCCTCGACTTCGCTTGTCGGCTCTTGGTCTCCACTCCAATAATCTCTTCGTCCATCTTCCGTCTTCCATTCTAGCAACATGTCCAGCCCACCTTCACTTTTGTTTATTGATTCGCAGTATAATATCGTCTACGCCAGTTCGTCGGCGTATCTCCTCATTTCTCACGCGATCTTTCAAGGTCAGGCCCAGCATTGATCTCTCCATTCGCCTTTGTGTTACCCTCAGTTTTTCGGCAGTAGCTTTCGTTAAAGTTAGGGTCTCTGCTCCGTAGGTCAAGACTGGTAAGATGCATTGGTTAAATGCCTTCCTTTTCAGGTGAATTGGGGTATTTGTTTTAAAAATGTCTCTCATCCTTCCATATGCCGCCCATCCCAACGTGATTCGTCTATTTAGCTCGCAGGTTTGGTTGTCTCTGGTTATTCTAATTTCATGACCCAAGTATGTGTATTTATCGATTAATTCTACCTAGATTAGATTAGATTAGAAGATTACTACTTCATATCTATAACTGTATCTTGCAAACTGGAATACTTCCTTACAAAGGCTATAGCGGGATCAGATGGTTAAAAGTGCCCCCACACCGATCAGCACCTTGACTTGTGCTTTCAATAAAGCATATAAAAATATGACTTCATACAAATTTTTGGCTGCCCAGAGGCCATAGAACCTCTTAAATCTAAAAAAGAAGCTTTTTTTGACTTTATTTTTTTCTGGACGCAATTTTGCTTTTTCGATGCTTTCCGCTCAGAAATTGAAAATTCTGCCTTGGCTATTCAAAAGAATGAAAAAAAAAAATACATAAAAAATAACTATTTAAAAGTTAGCCAAAAATTATTAACATAACCTAAGAAATTATTGAAAATTTTAATGATTTTTCCTAGGCGTAATTTTCAATATAAAAATTTGAAAAAAATCAGGCTATTTTGTATTCAAAAGATACACCTTCATACAATTTTTCAGATTTTTTAAAGTAAAATTGCGTCCAGAAAAAAATAAAGTCAAAAAGAGCTTTTTTTTAGATTTAAGAAGTTCTGTGGCCTCTGGGAAGCTAAAAATTTGTATGAAGTCACTTTTTTATGTTCTCCAATGATATTCTCAGATGATATTCCAATGATATTCCCTGCTACCTTTTTCCACTTTTGCATTCATTATTATCGATATTTCATGCTTTTTTGTAAGCTGCATTATTACCATTAAAATAATAATTACTTCAAGATGCCTCAAGAAAATAGCTTCAGAACAATATTAAGAAACAATATGATTTGTTTTTATAGTGGCATCAAATAAGGTAGTTATCACCATTATAATTGAAGTATATATATATATATATATATATATATATATATATATATATATATATATATATATATATATATATATATATATATATATATATATATATATATATATATGTATAGCATTCCAAGAAAACCACTTCCTCCTCAGAATGGTTCTCACAGTTGCAAAGCTAAGCTACGAAATATATCTTGTATACTCAAATTAAAAAGATAACTAAAACATTTTTTAAACACTAAACGTTTTAGTCTACACTTTTTACGTTGCGTGTGAGAGATAACACATGAATGGTTTATTTTGAAAAACCCAAAAATTAGTTTTTAACTAATAGAATGGCGCACCTGTATTAAGTCGAAAAAAAAACTCGTTTCCCTGCTTCTGAATTTTAAATTATGATAAAGGCTTAATAATACGCTTTATACACAAGGTTTCTAAACGCACTACAATTAACATCACGAAATAAATGCTTGCGATGTTGTCAAATGTTTCTGTGAGATGTTTTCGCGGAAAATAAATTAGTTTTTTCCAAGGAAATAAACCGAAAAAGTCTATTAATAATTTACACCGAAATGTCTCTACAAATTGATCTATATAGTAATTATTTTTAGATATCTTTATAGTATATTATACGTATATTAAAATAACTATAGTTGTCATAACAGATCAAAATATGTGTCTTAAATGATAGCTGTCATTTTAAGGAGATTATTATGTGTATTCTTCAAGTATTTACTGGTGAACAAGGTAAATTTGACAAGTGAACGGTGTAGCATTTTTAAATTCTTTGGTATATATTGAAATCACCCCGGTATATGTTAAAACACCAAAGAGTATTTTCAATGTATTTCTGTTTTCTATCGTATATGCTAAAACACCGAAATATTCTTTCAATCCTTTTTGCGTTGCCGTTCAACACATTTTAGAGTTTGTTTATATATCACAGATGCATATTTCCTTGGTATTTTCTTTGATCGTTAAGATGCTTAATATTGCGCCTAAGATTGGACAATCTGTAGTATTGTAGTCTATTTCTGTTATTTATATTGGTGTGTGGCGCGTTTTGTTGATTTATATATTATTCTTAATTTGGGGAAAACATGGTATTGGTGGAAGATGTTGTGGGGTGGTTTATTTGCATACTGTACATATCTGGCGTTTGTGAGATTTGTGGATAACCCTGTATATTGCTGATTTTTGGTTGATCCTGTGTGTTGTTTGGAATCTGCATTAGTGGGTAACAACTTATTTGGTTTGATGGATACTGGATGGGCATTGGCTGGCTGTTTAGATTCTGCATTTGTTGGCTAACTATCTTCTTCTTCCTATGCCGTCCCCATTAACGGAGGTTGGCGACCACATTTTTAAAAGCTTCTCTGTCTTTTGCAACGTGGAATAATTCGTCTACAGTCATGTTTGTCCAGTCTCGAATATTTCGCAGCCATGACTTCCTCTTTCTACCTATTCCCTTTTTGCCATCGACTCTACCCTGCATGATGACCTGCAGAAGACTAAATTTATTATTTCTTAGTATGTGTCCAAGGTATGCAGTCTTGCGTACTTTTATCGTTCTCAACAATTTTTTGTCTCGACCCATCCTTCTCAGAACTTCCTCATTGGTTACCCTGGCAGTCCATGGAATTCTTAACATTCTCCGGTATATCCAAAGTTCAAAGGCTTCAATCTTTTTAACTATTTGCGCTTTTAGTGTCCATGTTTCTACCCCGTACAATAGTTGCGACCAGACGTAACATTCAACAAACCTCAGTCTCAGCGCAGTATTCAGATTTTTGTCACAGAACAATTGTTTGAATTTTAAGAACGCTGCCCTTGCCATTTCTATTCGTACCCGGATCTCTTGGTCTGGATCTAATTCTGTGTTCATGTAAGCTCCCAGATATTTATATTTTGTCACTCTCTCTATTTGCTGTCCACCAAGAGTTAGTTGTTCATTATTTATTGGACTCCTTGATACTATCATAAATTTGGTCTTATCTGTGTTGATGTCTAGTCCCATTTGAATGCATTCACTATTTATTGCATCTAGTAAAGTTTGTAGTTCTTCTATACTCTCAGCCATAATTACCGTGTCATCTGCAAATCTCATGGTGTTTATGATTTCTCCACCAATTCTTATTCCCTCTTTTCTTTCCCATAAGCCTTTTCTGAATATGACCTGTGAGTACACGTTGAAAAGCGTCGGAGACAAGACGCATCCTTGCCTAACCCCTCTCGCAATCGGTATGTTATTTGTTTCTATATCGTTCACCTTTACTACTGCTTTCTGGTTCCAGTATATAGCCTTAATAAACTCAATGTCTTTTTTGTCTAAATTGATGTTTTTTAATTCATCTATTAACTTCATATGCTGCACTCGGTCAAAGGCCTTCCTAAAGTCTATGAAGCATACATATGCACTCTTGTTATATTCCCGACATTTCAGCAAGAGTACCGTCAACGCAAATAATGCTTCTCTTATACCCATGCCTCCTCTGAAGCCAAACTGAGTTTCATCTCTGCTCCTATATAGTTGTTAAATCCTGGTCCGTTCCCCGTTGGAAACATTATAAATAAATTATTTAATTATATTTAAATTTACAAAAATTTGATGAGTTTATTTAATTATTTTCAAGTCTATTATTTTTGATCGAGTGACATGATATTGAGTTTTACATACTATATGAATCGCTAACTGCAGAAATGCATTATGTCCAATATGTACGAATTTTGTGTATTTTATTAAAATTGTTTCCAGTAGCAAAACGCAACGTTTACTACAAAAAGGAAACACGTCCGCATATTAGTATTGCCATGGCAATGCTTTCAATATTCTATTTACTGCAGAAAGGAAACTAGTCCAGGACAAGTTCTCTTTCTGCGGTAAACAGTTGCAGCGCTAGAACTGTGTGGCAAATATTCGAACTATCCTCACAGCTGAGTTTAGGCAGACAATATTGTGCTTTGTTTATTGATGATTGTTGTCGTCTTTACTGTTGTTAATAATTAGATTAGAATGAGTGGTTTAGATAAGGAATGGCGTGTAAACAAGAACGGGTTTTACGAATAATGACAAATATAAAAGCAACATAATAAAGAAGTCTAAAGTGGCTGGACAAGAACACGTAAACTGGGTTAGCAAAACTGTACCCGTTAAAAAACCAAGCTCAAATTTTTGCAGTAAATATTGTTTTATTCATTGTTGTTAATTTGTACATTTTGATTTAAATACCATTGTACTGATAATATAATCTTGTATGTATTTCGAAGTAATATTAGTCTACTAAAACCTAACCTCAAAGTCATTTACTTGTCTCCAATATCTTTTTCACTAAATTACTGTTACAATTAAGTCTTTTGTTGTTTCAGTTGCATAGCCAATTGCCGTGGAGTTTTCACTAAAAAAGATATGATTGAAATATCCGCCAAACTACATAACATGACAACCAAAACGGAATAGGACATTTACATCCAATCTGTTATGGAAATTAGTCAGATTGCAAGGTAAAGACCCAGGTCTAGTTTGCCAACCGCGAAACCCAAGGCTTTCACTGTGATTTATTATGTAGTACACAATGGAAAACGTACAAAAGTATGTAAAAATGGATTTATAAAAACCTATGGATATACTGCAAAGCAATGTTACCGTTTGTCCCATCTATTGCAACTAAATGAAATACCAACTGACAACAGAGGAAAAAACTTTTCAGGAAATGCAATACCTGGGTCCGTACTGTCTAAATTAAGGGTCCATGTAGAATCATTCCTCACCAAAGTACATCACTATACAGAAAAAGAAAAAAAGTATTTTTCAGCTAATATGAATTTAAAAATCATATACGACATGTTCATTAAAACAGAACATAATTTCCTTATTTTAACATTAGGAACTGAGAAAAGGCTCTGCTACAAGTCTTTTTGGACATATTTCAAGGAAAACTACCCTTTTATTGGATTTGCCCAACCAGTTAAAGATGCATGTGTTACATGTGAGGAACTAAATTTAAAAATAAAAATCCTGTTTTGAATGAGAATGCAAAGCGAACAGCTGTCGCTGAGCTAACAGTAGGTATATAAGCGTAAGTTTAAAAAGTTCTATGCATCATTGAAAGAAGTGACCACGCAGTGTGCCAGTAAGCCTAAAGAAAATGATTTTATGGCCAACATATCTTTACCTTGTATTCCTGTCCAAGATACCTATTACCTAAGACAGCTCACTGTAAACGTCTTTAGTGTGCATAATCTCGCGACATGGGAATGTACAATTTTAATCTATCATGAAGGTGAAGGGAGTAAAGGCTCAAACGAAGTTTGTGCTATGTTAGATTGGTACATAAAAAAATTGGCAATGGTGTAGAAAACCTTTATCTGTTTGGGGACAACTACGCAGGGCAAAATAAAAATAATACTGTGATTCGCATGATGATGTACTTGTGTTAGATTCTTCTTCTTCTTCTTAGGGTGCCTGTCTGTTCCGAACGTTGGCGATCATTCTGTCTATGATGACTTTGTTGGTTACTATACGACGTAGCTGTGTTGAGGTCTTTCTATGTCATGCTCTCAGGTTAGCAAGCCAGGATATTCTTCTTCGCCCTGGGGCCCTTTTTCCTTCAATTTTACCTTGCAAAATGCAGTGAAGTAGCTCGTATCTGCCTTGATTTCTCATTATATGTCCCAAGTACTGCAGCTTACGGCTCTTCACGATGTTGACCAAATCCGCAGTTGTGTGCATTATGTGAGATAAAAAAGTTTAATGAAGTCAAACTAACCTTTCCTGTTAGGGGCCACTCTTTTATGCCAAAACACAGAGATTTTGGCATCATCAGAAGAAAATTAGAGCAAGAAGAACGATATTATACTATTAATGAGGTTGAAGTGCTTATAATGAAATGATAAAAAATTAACGGCAAATTTTCTGTTATTAAAATGACTGCTGCTGATGATTTCATTGACTTCAGTTCATGGTGGCCCCAGTTTTATAATAAAAACCTGCCTAAGTAATGATTCGTATGGCAAAAATGTCCCAAGAAACCAAAAAAGGGCTTTTGCCATATCACAATACAGAGAAATGACTTTTTCATCAAAGAATCCTAACACGGTTCAATGTAAGATGAACATCGGCAACTTCATAATGGATGAATTCAAACTACCGAATCCAGTACAGCCAATTCAGGCTCCTACTAGAAGAGCATATTCAACTGTACTTTCAATTAACAACAAGAAAATGGAAGTCATGAATAAAACATTGGTATACATCCCGGAAGAAAAAATAAATTTTTGGAATCCGATTTTGTCATTGCCAATTACACCGACATTTACAGAAGAAAACTAAAAACTTGAACTGAAATTTACTTCAAAGTTTTAATTTATGATTTAATTGCTTTATTTCATGTATAGGACATTGTTTTATTTCATTAAAATTAATTCTCATAAAATATTCTGTTTGTATATTGATTGTTTTCCTTAGAGCTTCTTAAAGTTTCTTGTTTACAGTTAGCGATTCATATGTCCTAAAATGTTTCGCAAATATTTTGAGAGTTTGTTGGAGAAAACATTACTGAAAATTGGGCAAAATTTAAAAAAGGATTAACATGTTCCTACATTAAAAGTGGCAACGTAGCAAAAACCCTCTTCAATTTCAATACTAAGAAAGTGCGTGCATGTCTGTGTGTTCGAACGTGTCAAGCCGTCATCGTTTTAAAGACCGGTAGCTGAGGCAGTCGTGTTCTAGATAACTTTCCTCATCTTCTTGATCGTCTTTTACCACGAGAACCGCACGAACGAGAAATCTTTTTTTATAAGCAAGGCACTGATGATGCATCATCGAAAGTGACCTTGCTCGAGGCGGCGAGAAGGTTTACTTAATCTGCGGTACCGAGCCATTTTACCCCTCGACAGGACGTGGAGAAGAAAGTATGAACAGAAGAACCAGTGATTTGTTCGGTTTCGAAAGAGTTTTGGTTTTATTATGTATAAAGTATTGTCTGATCTGTATTATTGATTGACTTAATAAGAATTCAATTCTTATTTTAGCGATATATCTTTCTTCTTGATTTTAATAATTAGCCAGGTAACTTATATGTAGGACGACGCTTTGAAAATATACCGAAAGTCATTATTGCCATTAAAAATTTACGTTTTGCGCAAAAATAAGCGGCTTTACCCCCTTTAAGCAGCTCTGTCACCTCCAAATGTGAAAAATATCGATAAAGAGATCAAGTGCGATCTTATTGTAAAGAGTTTCATTTCTTATATACGAGGGTGGATTAATTGTCATTATAGTGTATTTTTATGTATGAGAGAGTAATAAAACAATAAATTATGTATGCAAATCCCTAAACTGTTGATACGGGTGACTCAATGAAAAACAGATATTTGTCAACAAGTTTACAGAAGTATATAGGAAAACAATTTTAAATTGAGTATGACCACCAGGTATAAAGGTTGGAGCAGAATAGAATACAATAGTTGTGAGGGTTACTAATCCCTAAATAAGGTTGCCAGTGTCGGAGTGATGGAGGTTAACAGGTACTAATGAATTTGCAAGAAATGTAAGATGTTTATTTTATTGGTTATATATAACCAATAAAAGTTTAATAAGTACCTACCTATTTGCAAAATAAAGTTTAATTCTTTAGATAAAATAAAACGTTTTATTTTATCTATTTGCAAAATAAAGTTTAATTCTTTGCCTATTTGCAAAATAAAGTTTAATTCTTTAGATAAAATAAAACGTTTTATTTTATCTGAAATGAGTGCATTCCACGAAGTAAGGGTTTCAACAATCAAACATTTAATTCTTTAATTCCAGGAATCTACGACAGTAATTGACTAGATAATTACCTTCTAAACTTATTCCACAGAAAATGTGATAGTGGGTTTTTCCATTTTGTATATAGGAAGGTCCAAGTGGCGTATTCAAAATTCTTAACAGTTCACTAAAAGTAGGTACTTTAGTTGCAAGGTGCAGTTTATTGTGTATACTAGTGTTATGGAAAATTTGGAAGTGCCGTGTAAACGCCGAAAAATTGGTCCTCTAACAGTTAATGAAAAAACATTAATATTTAATTGTTTTAATTCATTTACAGACAAACGTTTATGTGAAAGTGTTGATGAGACCGTTGAGTTAGTTAGCAGTACACTTGGTGTTGGGAAATCTACGATTTACAGAGTTATTAAAGAAGAGAAATGTGGTAGTTTTCAAATGCCACGTAATGCTCCAGGGAAACCAAAATTTCAAATAGAATATCATTTTAAAGAAGGACTTCGACGGAAAGTGCATGAATTCTTCTTTAGACAAGAATTTCCAACATTGGATAAAGTTCTTGTCTCAGTTCGAGATGATAAGGATTACCCAGAAATGAGTCGAAGTACGTTATGGAAACTTTTAAAAGAAATAGGCTTCCGCTGGAAAAAGAATCCCAGAAAGTCTATTTTATTAGAAAGAAGCGATATTGTGAAGAGAAGACATTTTCTAAGAACCATAAAGGAAATGAGAAACCAAAAAAGAAAAATATTTTATCTTGATGAAACATGGATCAACGAGGGTCATACACCAAATAAATTTTGGCAGGATGAAACTGTTACAAGTCAAAGGCACGCTTTTGTAAATAACTTATCTACTGGTTTAAACCCACCATCAGGAAAGGGACGCAGGCTGATAATAGTACACATTGGCAGTTCAGACGGTTTTGTTGAAGGTGGTTTATTAACTTTTGAATCAACTCGTACCGGTGACTACCACGAAGACATGAACGCTGATGACATGAACGTCTTTCAAGAATGGTTCGAACAAATGATAGATCTTCTTCCTAAGAACTGTGTAATAGTAATGGATAATGCAAGTTTTCACTCCAGACTTATAGAAGGACTGCCCACAACCAAGTGGTTAAAAAAAGACTTGCAGAATTGGCTGAGTTCAAAAAATATTACGTACCATCCCGGATCTATAAGAAAGGAACTTTATTCGTTGTGTGCCCTTCATAAAGAAAAATTTAAAAAATACGAAATTGATGAAATTGCCAAAAATCGTGGAATGACAGTACTTAGATCCCCACCATATCATTGTGAATTAAACCCGATTGAACTGGTATGGGCACAGATAAAGAGTGAAGTTTCAAGAAAAAATACCACTTTTAAAATTCATGATGTTAAACAGTTGTTTTTGGAGGCCGTAAATAATGTAAAACCTGAAAACTGGGAAAAGGCAGTAAATCACACTATTAAAGAAGAGGAAAAAATGTGGAAGCTGGACAATATTACTGATAAAATGATCGAGCCAGTTATTATAAATCTTGGTTCTGAAAGTTCATCTTCTGAATCTGATTTGGATTTGTAACAAGTAGCTGTAAGTTTTATATTAATATTTTTATTCATCTATTTAACATACCTTAGACGGTTTTAAAAACTCTTTTTCTCTTTTGTAATTTTTAAAAATTAAAAAAAATGTGAATTTTTTAAAACCCTTTTTAATGTAGGCCAGTCAGTTCTAATATAGTGTGATAAAAGAGTTCACTTTTGTTTACATACACATAACACTTTATAACACTGAAATAATTCATTTATTTTTTACAATTATTCAAAGTAATTTTTCAATTAATCTTGAGCACGCCCATGGAGTGGTCGGAGCTACCAGTTAAAATTATGCTAATTACTCTCTCGTTCATAAAAATAAACTATAATTGGTGGTTACTTCATGAACATTTCAACACAAAATTTTACAATGAGGGACGTCTAAATCCAAAAAAGCTATATTGTATATACATTATTTTGTTACAAAAGTTTTTTTATTGATCGAGTTATTTTTAGAAGTGATTGTTCAGTGATTTGTTGAACTAAAGTAACATACACTTTTCTTCTATAGAAATGTAGCAACACATACAATAGAATTACGAAAAACTTTATTTGGCTTTTACTGTATCTGAAATACCATATTATTCAGCGGAAGAGTTTCTTAACGAATAACTAAGAAATTACAGTACGTTTAGGTACGAGCAACTAAAGTATTTTTTTTATATATTTGGATATCACATTCAGCAGCTTAAACTTATTCGTAAAATTGTTGCAATTTAGTTAAATTTTGCAATGGATTGTATATTTTATTGTCTTTTATTTTGTGATAATGACGATTTATATAATTTTAGTAAATTTTAATTGTTACTGTTATTTTTTTAACTTTTTGTTAGCTTTGTCCATAAAATTGTACAATTTTCAATGACAATAAAGCATATTTCTATTCTATTAATATATATTCAAGAATTGTTTAACGTTTTTATTAATGTTTTTTTGTAGGTTTTCTTAATAAGAAAATTTCTGGTGAAACAGTCCACCAATTTTTAACAGGAAATATTTTTTATCGAACATAAAGATTTCATCGTCAATTAACGTTAGAACCTACTTTTTCCGAAATTTACGAACATACTTAATTTTTTAATGGGCAGCCTCCTCCAACGCGTTAAACATTAATCGGTTCTTTTATCTTAAACTTTAACGTCGCGCTACCGCGTTCTTTTGATATTAAATTCATAAGGAATAAAGAAATTACCATATTACCAACCTATTCAGTAGCCGACAAATAATAATCCTCCTAAAGAATATCCCTATCGGTGGCCGTTATCTTAAATCCGATCACGCGGTAGAAAAATCGAAATTAGTAATTAATATGATGTCGTTAGTACCGACAAAGTACTAACACCAATTATTAATATCTTCCAAGAGGAGTTAGAAATTTAGCCCACGCGTTCAGTCCGGTACTTATGTTTTTGATGAAAATGAATCTAACATTAGAAAGTAAACTCAAATTAGCAGTTGAGATGTATAGTAGAATAAAAAATAAGTTGTACAAAGAAAAAAAAAATTCTGAAATTTATAAAAAGCCTAATGTATTGTTTAAAACAGATCAATGTTTTTGGAGTATTAATCCATATCATGTTTCCTAGATTCCTCTCTGTAATGGCTTAGTCAAATAAAATTTTAATACACGTATTAGGCTTGAAATTATTGGGATCTTTTCCAAATCAAAGTTTACGTAAAAGAACTGATTTTTCATGAAACTATTGTTTTAATTTTATTGTTATTAAGGGGTATATAATATATACTTTGTCTCAAAGTGACTAGTCTGTACAGGGTAAGATATGCAATGCTAACCTTATGGGAATTTCGCCAAGACGTTGCCAGTTTTACGCAGTGAGCGATGGCGTTCTCTATTGTCTATATTTCAAAATAAACGGAATAAACCAGGAGTTCTCAACAAGTCCTCACGTACAATTTTATGTAATTTGCAAATATCGTTTGCTAATAATTTTACATAATACTATACATTATTTGTTTCTAATAGTAACTTATCAACTTTTATCTTTTATTAGTAGCAGTAGTATAATAAAATGTGCATTAAATAAATATTTTCCGGTAATTTCTACTAACTGCCAAATTTAAAATGTTATTTATGTCCCTGCCGTGCTAATTACTGCCATAATGTGTAAGGAATTTGTAATTTTGGTTGATATTAACTGCAAATACTTTCTTCAGTTCTAAGTTATTCAGTAATTAAGAAGCAATTAGAGTAATTCTTGTACAGAATATGTTTAAAAGCTTGATACATCCAGGGCCTTAATTAGTCTTTATTTACGATAACTTACGACTTACGATTATTTGTACCATCTTGGATGTACTGTTACTGTTTTATTATTGTTATTATTTGTTGGTGGCTGTTGTTGTGATTTGCTGTTGGCAATTATTGTTATTTTCTGTTGTTGGCTATTGTTTTATTTGACGCCGAATTTTTACCGCAAAATGAAGGAAATTGTTCAATGGAAACGTGGAAAAGCTCTGAAACTTTCAGAGAAGCAGATACTAATAAATAATATTAATTATCATCTTAATCAGTATAACAACGATTCTGTATCAAGTGTAATTAGGAAAGTGTCAGAAATGAGTGCTGTTTGCGAAAAGACTCTGTTTCGCATACGACAGGAATATTCATCACCTGCTGGATTACAATCTCCAAAGAGCAGGCCCAAGAAGCGAAAGGTTGGTAATTCTCGTGACAACAAGTACGATGAAGGTGTCAGGGGCCAAATTCGTCGAATAGTGTGATATGGATTTTGTGTTTATAAAACAATCTAACCAATCCATGTTTATAAAGAAATCCAATTTTGATTGAAAAACCAGAAATCATCTCGTGGCGTCATCGTTATTTACGCGCAATTCGTAAATACCGCGCAGAAGGATACAAAAATATCAAGCACAGTGTGAAAAAAGAATGGGTTGATAAAACAATTACATCTCATCGCAATGCTTTTGTTCGTGGTCTGACAACAGGATTAAAAGCTCCAACAGCTCGTGGTGCACGGTTCATTTTATTGCACGTAGGATCTACCAGTGGATTTGTTGATGGAGCAGAGCTCACGTTTTTGGCAAAGAAAAATACTCAGGACTACCACGACGAAATGGATGGACCGACCTTCGAAGATTGGTTCGAAAATAACTTAATGCTAAATTTACCAGAAAAAACTGTTGTGGTAATGGATAATGCCTCCTATCATAGCAGAAAGTCAGAACAAATTCCCAACAGTTCAACACTAAAAAAAGATATTCAAGAATAGCTTCTGTCAAAGGACCTACAAAGAAGACTACCTAAAATGCGAGTTACTTGATGTAGTCAAGGCCTTCAAAGCAAAATATGACAGGTACATAATATAAGATACTGCCAAAAAGCACAATGTGAAAATTCTGAGGCTCCCACCCTATCACTGTGAACATAACATATATGTATATCAGAATCTGTCCTTAATGATGTTAGAATAAAGTAATAAAATATGTGGGGAACCAGGAGGATTATTGGTATTTAATACCTGATTAAAATTTAATAATTAAATTAAACCAAACGACAGAATGTTGAAACATTTAAGCTAAAAGATCTTTTTAGCTGTTTAGTTCGTATTTTGTTCGATTCCCTCTGTTTCTTTTGATTGAAGACAATGGATTCTTCTGGACAGTGGTTCCATTCCTTAAAGTCGAAGAACTTGATTAAGAACTCTATATTATAGGAGTAAACTTCCATGCATCCTTCTATCGGTGTTCGGCGATCCGTGCTAAAGTGTAAGCGAATAGCCAAGTGTAAGACGGTTTTGAATGGAACCTCTGAAATGGAATGGTAACCACTCCGGGGAAGATTTCGCCTCAGCGGGGTAAAGGCGCACTGCCCTGCTGGTCTCCTAAATATGTTTTGTACAGTCATTAAAAAAACTTCCTCCCTTTGGTTTATTCCTTGCGAAATCTTGATGGATCTAACGTCGGAAACTGGTACATCAAATATTTAAAAACGTGTTCACCTGATGACGAATCAGATGATGTAGAATCTGTGCGTCTTCCACATCATCAATCCGTCCCTTTCGTGGTCGTCCTCTACTTCTTGTACCCTCTGGTTTTGAAAATGTTAAACTCTTCTTGTATTCGTGATCTGACATCCTAGCAATGTGTCTAGCCCATCTAAGTATCTGTACTTAACGAATTTCACAATATCTGGACCGGTGTATAACTGGTATAGATTCAAAAATCTTTCTAAGAATTATTCTCTTAAAAATACCAAGAAGTCTTCTCGTCATTTTGAGATAAGGTTTACGTTTCAGCTCCATTTATCAAAACCGGTCTTATTAAGGTCTTGTATATATTGAGCTTTACTGCACGTTTTATATTTTTATTTTTTTTAATGTTTCTGGAGACCGTGATCAGTTCTGTTTGCTATTGCTATCTTCTTCTTAACATGCCATACACCAAAGTGCGTAGGCGACTATCTCATTACTAGAATTCTGTTCTTGGCTGCGTGACACAGCTCGCCTGTATTGTGTATTCCTGTCCATTCTTTAATATTCCTTAACCAGGATAATTGTTTGCGGCCGGCTCCTCTCCTACCTTCGATCTTCCCTTGTAGGATTAACTGTGGTATTTCATATTTTGCTCCTCTCAATATGTGCCCAAGGTAACCAATCTTGCGTTTTTTAATTAATTTAAAGAGTTCTCTTTCCACGCCGGCCCTCTTAAGGACGTCATCGTTTCGAACTCTATCCACCCAAGGTATGCGCATCATTCTTCTTAATGCACAAGAAGAATTCACATTTCAAATGCTTCAAGTTTGTTGATAGATGTTTTTTTCAAAGTCCACGTTTCCATGCCATAAAGCAAGATGGACCATATGTAGCACTTGACCATTCTGTAGCGTATTTCGAAATGTAGGTTTTGATTACATAGGAGCGGTCTGAATTTCACAAAAGCTTGTCTTGCCATTTGTATTCGGGTTTTTATCTCTTGTTGTGGATCCGATTGGTCATTGATTGTGGTGCCAAGGTATTTAAAAGTTTTCACGCGTTTTATGCGATCGTCACCTATGCATATTATCGGGTTTTCTGGAGGGTTTCTGCTAATGACCATATATTTCGTTTTCAAAATGTTGATTTTGAGGTCATATTTTTTACCTATGCTATTCAACCTATCAAGTAATAACTGCTGATCTTCCAATTTATCAGTTATAATCACTGTGTCGTCCGCATAGCGTAAGTTGCTAATTGGTATGCCGTTCAGCTTAATGCCTAATTCCGTGTCTTCTAATGTGTCTTTATTGTCTTTATTTCGTCGCTTGTCGTGTTTATTGCGTTTACTAGTGATCCAAGATATGTGAATTCTTTGACTTGCTCAAAGGTATGGTTGGTAATTTGAATTCTCTGTTGGATATTTCGGGGATTTTCAGAAACCAACATATTGGTTTTTTCCTCGTTTACCACAAGTCTTATTCACTAGCTGCGTTCGCAAGCCTTCTAAAACACTGCACCATGTCTCTCATACTTCTGCCCACTATATCTATATCGGCAGCGAATGAGAGAATTTTACATCGATCTATTAAAAATAGTTCCATTCATTCTAATATTTAATTGTGTGATTGTCTTTTCCAAGGCAATATTAAAGAGGAGACACGTCAGCGCGTCCCCTTGTCTTAGATTAGACCGTTATTAGTGTCAAGAACGTAGAGTTTTCTCCTTCAATTCTAACGTTTTGCATTGCTAGTTGGGTCAAGTTAACTAACTTAGGTGGGATCCCAAAGTCTATCATTGCATTATATATTGCAGTTCTTTTCGCGCTGTCATAGGCTGCTTTGAAGTCAACGATGAGATGGTGTGTATCTATGTTATATCCTAGTGACTTTTCTAGAATCTGCCTATGTGCTTGAATTTGTTTCTTTGTAGCTCTCATAACAAGATTTTTTACAGGGATGGGTAGTTAACCCAACGCCAAACCCCCTTTTTGGAGGACCATTTCACTCGCTCTCGTCAGTTCCCGACTCAACTTTCCACCCAGGTTGGATACCGGATCTCCAGTTGGGTTGCTCGGTTTACAGGGGACATCAGCGTGAAGGTGACATCGGATTTGAGTAGAAAAGGCTAATTGGAGTAAACTGGAATCAACTCCATGTTTTCGCATTCTACTCCTTTATCCCCCTATTTGTAATAATATCATTTTTATTTACTGCATTTTAATTTCTTTACCCAACTCGTTTTATTTTCTCCGTAAACTGATAAAAACAGTATAAATGATATTCAGCTAGTAAATTAAAATAAATTAAATTCAAAGGTGTTACCGCCGTGTCTTTTTAGAAAAATCTGATATAAAACAATGTTCGACTAAATAAATGAGGTACCTAAATATAGTTGTAGTCAATATTAACACTTTATCGCCAATGTTGATCCTTTCTTGTACCTTAATACCTCTATAAATTTCGTTCGAATAAGGATAATCTCTTATTATTACCTATAACGATAAAAAAATTATCAACAACTTTTACGTTTCCGTCGACAACAGATGTTACACAATACAGGTAAGAATGGTAGTGTCCAATAAAGCACTTGGACGAACTACCTTATAAATTACATGTATTCCTTTTAGAGATTTTAAAAGCCGTCTTCACAAGACATTAGAAAAGCCATAAAATTAAAATTTCAATTTCCCGCTTGATACCCAAATAAAGCGATCGTCGATTACCATATAGTCGGTCTTGTATTATAGTCATCGTTTTTGTTAATGTTGAGACTGGAGGAGTGGACAAGCCCATAAATCCGCTTGCTTACGTTTTCGGACGTGTTAAACGTTTGATCTAATGTGTGGGATGGGCTCTAATCGGTTAAGAAGATTTTCAAAAACAGTAAGGATACGGAGATATTTATATATTAATAAACTGGTCAAAGAGATTAACCTTATATTTGATGATATCATTACTTTCCAGTTGAATTTTTGATTATTATTATATACTAGTGATTTTGCCCGTCGCGATGCGACGGAGGATTCAATCAATTGTATCTACAGTCACTTCACTTAATTTTTTCTGTCTTCCTTCTATTACGGGCTAGGACGACAACAAAATAATATTTTAATTTGTTGTACAACTTTCATAACAAATAAGTCACTTTTGGAGAGTCGCTGAACTTTTTGCGTAAAGTCCTTTTGTGAAATCGACGTACGTATAAAACCAGCGTAATTCTAGTTTGACAATTTATTTGTTGGGAAAGCTCCAGTTTTGTATTATATTTTTTACCAATCGCCAAATTCGCAGCCTATTTTTTATGATGAACAAAATTTTTAAAAGAATTAAAAATTAAATCATGAATGTGTTGCTTGTGTAAGTCCATTTCAAATAGATAAAAGAAATAAAATAAGACTTACTCATAATAAATTTAATTTTATTACCAAAACGACCGGTTTCGCTTTCTACACTTTGCAAAGCATCTTCAGGTCAAACGGTACAAAGTAAATTAAATGCTGAAATTATAAAAAGCCCATATTAGGGTGCTGTCTTATAAAGATAAAGATCAAAAAAGTTACAGTAATTATTCCAATATTACATGTCTATGTTTATTAGTATGCATAAAATTGATTAAGCAGACAAAGTAAAAACCCACAAATTGGTAAGAGATAATCTATTGAATTGTAATAAATTAGTAACAAACAAAATACTACTTACATGCCGGTACAAGAATTATTAGTTATTGATTCGTGAAACATAGTAATCACATAATAATAAACATAGTAATAAACATAATAAATGACAAATGACAGAATATATACGGGGAACAACAAGTAGAAAAGTCATTAAAAAAGTTGATCAAATAATGCTAAGCACTGCAAGACACTCGCAATATGATCCAGAAAACAACACAGCCCAACAGTGCCTGGATACATTAAAACAAAAACTCTCCGTTTATTCAGGACGACTAAGGAGGTACAAAGTTAGTAACAGCCGGAAATGTGACAATGCGCTTTTTGAGCATGCCGAGAAGGCGTTCTATCGGAAACTCAATTCCACTGTCGAAAGTGCCAATAAAACATATCCAAGCCAAGAAGAAATTCAGGAGTTTTGGGGAAATCAACTTTCCACACCAGCTGCTCTTAACACCAATGCTGGATGGATAGAAGTTACGGCGCACAACTGTCAACACTACCGTACAACTGTCTATGAACCCTTCACCACAGCAGAAGTCTCAAATATCATCAAAGAGCTTCATAACTGGAAATCTCCTGGACCAGACGGAGTTCAAAACTTCTGGCTTAAGAAGTTCTGGAGTGCTCATGAGTGCTTGTCAACACTAATTAATCGTGTTATTTCTAATCCGCAGGAAATACCATCATTTCTAACTCAGGGAACAACTTATTTAATACCGAAGGATCAAAATAATACCCAAGATCCAGCCAAGTACCGGCCAATTACGTGTCTTCCAACTCTGTACAAATTGGTCACATCCTGTGTAGCCCAGCGTATCTACCAACACTGTGCACTAAACAATATCATATAACCTCAACAGAAAGGATGCGCTAAGGGTTCCATGGATTGCAAAGAACAACTTATTATCGACTCAGTCATTTCTAACCAGGCATACACCAAAAAAAGGAACCTCTTCACTGCCTTTATTGACTATAAGAAAGCCTTTGACTCAGTGCCGCATGAATGGCTGGTAGATATATTAAGAATATATAAAGTCGATGATAATATAGTGGCCTTTTTAAGACATATACTGACAGATTGGAAGACTAAAATTCACCTCCAAATACCTGGTGAAAGCAATATCGAAACGGAAAATATCGCAATTAACCGCGGCCTATTTCAAGGAGACTCGCTGAGTCCATTGTGGTCTGTCTAGCGATGAACCCATTATCCCAGCTATTGAACTCCACTGACTCAGGTTTGAGCATTAAAAACAACAATACTGTAGTGGCGAAGCTTAATCATCTGTTGTATATGGATGATTTGAAACTACAGGCTTCCACTCGAAATCACTTAGATCAAATGCTAAAAACTGTAGAAACTTTTTCAAATGATATCAGTATTCACTTTGGGTTAGACAAATGTCGTGTACTAAATATAGTCAAGGGTAAGGTTCAGCCCGGAGGATTCGATATGCAAAATGGCCAAAACATCGAGGCTATGGGCGAAAATGACATGTATAAATATCTAGGAGTAAAGCAAGCGCGGAAAATTGAACATAAACAAATGAAAATCGAATTAACATCAGAGTTCATACGAAGAGTAAAACAGCTACTCCGCTCACATCTTAATAGTAAAAATTTGTTTAAGGCATTAAACACCTACGCATTTTTCGCGCTTAGCTACTGATTTGGGATTATTAAGTGGACTAAAACGGATATAAAAACCCTTCAGCGAAAAGTACGAACACACCTCACAAAGGCACAAAAACACCATCCTCGAAGTGCAGTAGAAAGAACGACATTACCGCGGTATTTAGGAGGACGAGGACTTTTTGATATAAGCGAGCAATTAGAAAAACAGATTACTAATTTACGAACTTATTTTCAGGTGCAGGCGGAGACATCTACTCTTCATCGCGCGATTTGTGCAGTAGATGACACAACACCGATTAAACTCAGGGAACAAGAAATGCGCATAAACCATCTTACTAAGAACGAAAAAATGCGCATCTGGGGTAAACCTCTGCACGGGCGACATCCGAATGAAGTCAGTCAAGACTATGTCGACAATATAGCGTCGAACTATTGGCTGACATCAGGAAAGATGTTCCCTGAAACAGACGGTTCATTACTCGCCATTCAGGATCAGGTTATACCAACCAAAAATTACCTGAAATATATCGTCAAAGACCCTCAGGTCCAAAACGACAAATGCCGATATGGATGTCAAGCCCAAGAAACCATCCAACATCTTACCGGGGGCTTCCAGGCATTTGCTGCAACTGACTATAAGGAACGGCATGACTCAATAGGAAAGATCCTCCATCAAGAGATAGCTTTTAAACTGGGACTTCTACAAACAAACCATCTCCCATATTATCAATACGTTCCTGAGAGTATGCTTGAGAATGACAACTACAAGCTATACTGGGATCGCACTGTGCTCACAGACGAAACTGTAGCACATAACAGACCAGATCTCGTGCTAGTTAATAAACTTACAAGACAAACAACACTAATCGATGTGGCGATACCTAACAACAATAATCTGCGTGTTAAGTACAACGAAAAGATAGCCAAGTACAGAGATCTGGAAATACAAATAAGGAGACAATGGAAAATGGAAAGTACCCAGACGATACCTATTATTCTTTCTACCACTGGAGTCATCCCGAAGAACCTCCTAGAAAACATAAGAAAGCTGGGTCGAAATGAACATCTATATAAGATCATGCAGAAAGCTGTGCTACTTTCGACGTCCAGATGCGTTCGAAAATTTTTGGGAGATACACCGATGTACCAAGTCACCTAGGACTCGATAACATGGAAAGAGTCCCACCAGAGCTCAATCCTTTTGATACCGTAGGTATCTGGGATGAGTGAATTTTCCCCTTAGAGGGAGTGTGAGCCGTATGGCTAAATCTGGATAACATAATAATCTGGAAACATAATAATCATAAATTAAATTATGTAGAAAAAATTTAATAACGAATAAAAAAATAATACATGTTTAATGATTCTTCTCATTTTTGTCCATAACACTAAAATATTATATAAGGTTAGCTCAAACATCTTTAACTTCAAAAACTTCAGTAATGTCTTCATTTACCAATTCATCTTCAAAATTCTCTCAATTTTGATCCCCCGCTAAGTTATACTCGTAGAATGTTGCTGTAAATTAGAATGGTTGAATTTTTTCAACCTTACAGCCACTTCCAATGTATGGAATAGTACCTAAACCTTCTATTTCATAAATATAAAAAGTTATGTTGCATATCTGGTTCTAAAATTCAGTATAAAAATTGGATTGTTCAGTGGACTTCTTAAAAATGGCTTTACTTTATAATCAGAATCTCCTTGTAAGAATCCATTTCTATTATCTCCTTTTAAACTTCTTATTAAGAATACAGAATTATTTATTCCTACCTGGTAGGTACCTAGAAAAACATCCAAGAAGTATTACAAAATTGTTAGAATTTAAAATCAATATTTCATATATCATACAGAGGATTTATTGAAAGTTTTGAAAATTTCCTACTACACTCTGGATATTTTGTATACTTACTCTGAGTCTTTTGAATATACAGTGTGGAAACCACTTATGGGATAAAACTGTTTGTGTCCTTATTTTAGAAAATAATAAAAAACGTTGAGATACTTTAACTTTTAAATTTAAATGTACGTTTTTTAAACATAAATTTGAATGTACTGGGTGATCCACGCAAGTCTGGCATAGTCCATAATCTGTATTTTAAATGAAACACATTGTATATTTTTAGATTTTAAAAGCTCCTTAACAACCTGATCTCAACCAACTATATCATGTAGAGTCTATATACAAGGTGAAATTTTGAAATTAAGTATAATTTTCTTCAAGACAATTAATCTACAGAATACCTTAGGTAATTGATTGGATTACATTAAAATAAATGCTCAAAATGTTTTCCACCTTATTGTTGGCAATAACACAGTCTAGTATAAAACTCATCCCGAACTTTGTTTAAAGTTTAAGGTGAAATATTCCGTATTTCTGTAGTTATCCTTTCTTTGAGGTCTTAAATGCTAGTTGGTTGTGATGCATATACTTTGTTCTTGAGATAACCCCACAAAAAAAAATCCAAAGGCGTAAGATCTGGAGACCTAGCTGGCCACTCAATAGTACCCCTTCGTCCAATCCATTTATTGAAGAAGTTTTCATTCAAGTAATTTCTCACCATTAAAGCATAATGGGGTGTTGCACCGTCCTGCTGGAACCAGACAGAAAAACATATCCAAGAAGTATTACAAAATTGTTAGAATTTAAAATCAATATTCCATATATCTTTTTTCGGATCCATTCGGAGAATCCATTGTCATGCGGTAGGGTCGGATCTATTGGATTGGGATATAAGTTAGCTAATTGAGGAAGAACGTCGTCTCTTAGCATGCTTAAATATTTTTCGGCTGTCAAGTTACCATCTACAAATATAGGACCAATAATATAATCTCCTATAATACCTGCCCAAACATTCAACTTTTGAGGATACTGAGTGTGTCTCTCACGCATCCAATGAGGATTCTCCGCTGACCAATATCTACAGTTTTGTCGGTTTACCTCTTCGTTCAATGTAAATGTTGATTCATCAGAAAAAAGAGTTATGCCAAAAGCTATTTCATTTGTGTTAATTTTATCTATCATTCTTTCGCAGAAATCCATTCTACGATCTGGATCGTCTTCTGTTAGCTCCTGCACAAAAGTTAATTTATATGGATGAAGTTTTTCTTTATGGAGACACCTTAGGACAGTTGTGTCACTCACATTATTTTGACGTGCAATTTGACGTGAACTTGACGTTGGATTCTCTGCGACACTTGACAAAATATCCACTTTCACCTCATCTTCAATGAAATTCGGGTTTCTATTTATTGGTTTGACATGTCCAAGTTCTCTGAATTGTGCATAAATTTTAGACACAGTACCTTGTGCAATATTAGGCAACTGAGGATACCTCTGATTAAATAAGTTTGCTACTTCAACTCAACTTCTACAATTCTCCCTGTAACCGATCATCATTAAAATCTCAATTCGGTGGGCCTCAGTTAAATATTTCATTTTTATTTCTGCAAGAAATTAGTTTTTAATTAGGAATTTATTATTTTAATGTAAAATTTCAACACACCAACAACTGGTTGAGATAACAATCCACATTATTTACCGATTTAGTTTAATTAGCAGACTCTCTAGATAGTTTTTACCTATTCATGACAAAAAATGTTAATACGGTTACTAAACAGAAATTTTCCCCAATATACTGAGACTAGACACTTAGACTAGAAGTGTATAAGCCACAATTAAAGGTTAAAGTACGTTTATTGACGTTTCAATTTCCACTTCGTAAATCGTTCTCAAAATACAAACATTAGTAACTTAAACAAATTTTGTTTTTTTTTTTTTTAAATTGAACGTAATACATATATTAATAAACTCAATTTAAAAGTATATTCGGTAATAAAATACACATTAAATTAATAATGAAATTAATACCATTAGTAAACTCATCACGTAAACGCTGTTTTATACATACAAAAAAAAAAAAGAATAGTGAAATTATTACAATCTAATAAATATACAAATCTACGATAAAGGTAATGACGTTTAACCAAACGTAAAATGTTCTCAAACGGTTAAAATGTTCTTAATAAAGTTCAACGATTTAAAATCGCTACAGAATATGTAATAATTGGGCACCAAGTAAACTTACTTGGTCCATGCAGCAACAAAATTATGGTGTATATGTACTTTACCATGCAACATGTGGAAGCACTAGAACTGTCTTTTTCACAAGACCGAGGCGAAGTCCTCTAGGAAGCGCTGCCCTTAACCCATGCACTCCCTCACAAGACCGAAGCGAAGTGTGTCAGGTACTCTTAACCTAAACGCACGTCTGTCTCATACGGCATATGGAACTCGTCTCTTATCTCATTCTTATCTCAAATATACGTCTGTGTCATTTTGCAGATGGCTCGTTTCGTAATATGTAGTTTTTAACACAACTGTATTTTTGTACACGGAATCTTGAAATACGGGGAGAATCAAAACTACCACAAAGTCTGTTAATATTATATAAATGTTTATATATCGTTGCGAAACTGCAGCATTAACAACTATTTACAATATTTTCCCAGAATATAGATCACTGTCGGTTTACGTAATCATAACCTTTTAAAAAAGTTTTTATTATTACAAAAATTAAAATGTTCAATTCTGCATCAGATATTAGTTTTGTTTAGTGTAGTTTATAGACATTAAACATCATACTGATCATACCCTTCGATTTTATTAAATCTTTTAATACCCATGTCTCTAATCTACACTAAACAACAAAGTTTAGGTTGTATTTTTGATTTTGCGATAACTTACAACATAATAACGAACGAATAAATACAATTTATTTTCCAGGTAACTTTATATTTAGTACTTTGTTTGGCAAAAAAAATTTTATATTTTATATGTCAGATTATTTTAATTTATTTTATCTGTCAGTTTAACTGTTCAGATTTCTTTCCTAGGTGACGCTAGAATTTTAAATCTAAACTAACATAAAACTTTAAATTATTTTGTATTAAATGTACCTTAAAAATATTAATAATATTATTTATTAATTATATTAAAATGTATTTAATATTTTTTGTATTATTAATCAAAAGTATCGTTTCAAAAACAAAATATCATTGACTCATAGGTTGAAATGTCAGTAGTTCAAGATTTTTTTGTTCAGATGGCGCTAGGATTTTAAATCTAACCTAACATTAAGTTTTAAGTTATTTTGTATTGAATTCTACCTTAAAAATATTTCTTAAAATAATTATTAATTATATTTATATGTAATTAATACATTATTTTTAATTAAACGTATTGTTTCAAGAACAAAATATGATTGAAATGTCAAATGGCGGTAGTTCAGATATTTTTCCTAGAAGGCGTCGTTAGTTTACTGGACAAACGATGTAACTTGTCATCATAGCCTTTTATTTAATTTACCAGTCTCTTATATTACTTTTATAATTTTTAATTTTAGTTTTCAGTTTCCAAAGATTTTCTTGTAATGGTGGTCGATGTTCCTTCTTCTTCGTCAAATTAAAAAGTAGGAGTTTTAATTTTAAATTGGTACAGTGCAATTAACTTTTTTTAACTTGTCTATCTGTACATAATAGTGATCTTTATCTTAGGCTATTAAAATACAGGAAATTTATTTTATGATACTTTTTTAATGTGACAAAAGAACAAGGATGCTCACGATGTGGACATCCGATCTGTTCATATAAGGATCGTAGCAGGACCGGCAAAAAATCGAAACTTAAAAATCTCTCACGACCTGTAATAAGACTTCCGATTAGAATGAGAAAAAACGAGAGGAAATATATAAGAAACCAGTTTGTAAATCCCCTCAAAACATAACAGCTACCCAATTATAGACAACGAATCCATATCGGGACCAGTTTAATAAGTGATGGAGATAAGTATCATGTAAAACAGGCTTAATCTTAAGCGACGGATACCACCGAACTTCCACCTATATATATTATTAATAATTAAGACCGATTTTGATATTCTCAGATAGATTTTTAAGTGTTTATAGTATGGGGGCGCTTTTTATTTGATAGGTACTAAAAGGCGAAAACTGAAATATTTTGAACATGCCAAAAGAGGATCAAGATACAGTCTGCTACAATTGTTTATCAATAAATTGAAGGTAAAAGAGATAGAGAATGTTGATATCCAAATTTCCATTTAAGGCGGAACTTTAAAAGGAATAAGAAATATGTATTATTAAAAATGAAAACAATTCTCTGCAATAAAGGCATTAGATTATAACTGAGAGTAGGAGCTATGAGATATTACATGTTTTCGATATTACAAATTGAACTTGAAAGCTGGACACTGAAGCAAGTACACATAAATAAGCTCAAATCCTTTGAAATGTGGTGCTACATAAGGATGCTTAGAATAGCATAGACGAAGAAGAAAATGAACATGGAATTACTGCGAGAAATGGGCAAAGAATATGAGCAAATGAATAAGCTTTATAAACTTAAACTTATAAACTCTAAATAACTTAATTTTTGATCTGTTTCGTTAATGAACTTTTTCTCTGTCTAGCAGTATAAATATATGAGTTATTCCGATTTATCACTTCATCTAGTTCTTTGACTTTTTTTTATATAAATTAAGGGTGTTTTGGCAATGTAGAAAATTAAGGATTTGCATTATGAAGTGATGGAATATCAACACTATTCTCTGGATTTGACACCCTTAGATTTCCATATATATCTTCGTTTCTGCTCGGCGCTTTTCATGCAATCAAAAATTGCAGCTATAGACGCGACTTTACAGTACAGAAATGTATGAACACAACACAACAAACAGAACAAAGAATCGAGAAAATCGAACAAAATACGAACTAAAAAGCTAAAAAGATAATCATCTTTTAGCTTAAATGTTTCATCATTCTGTCGTTTGGTTTAATTTAATTATTAAATTTTAATCAGGTCTTAAATATCAACAATCCTCCTCGTTCCCCACATCTTTATTACTTTATTATAACATCATTAAGGACAGAGTCTGATATACATATATGTTATCTTCTTCTTCTTTGGGTGCCGTGTCCGTATTCAGACGTTGGCCGTCATCATGTTTACAATTTCCTGAAACCTTTCTCTGTCAGCTGCTGCGCGAAATAATTCTTCTACTGTGGAACCACACCATTGTCTAATATTACGCAGCCATGAAAGTTTCTTTCGACCAATCCATCTCTTTCCTTCCACTTTTCCTTGTATTATAAGGCGAAGTAGATGGTATTTAGGTCCTCTAATTATATGACCCAAGTATTCTGTTTTTCTCCTCTTTATGGTGTTTATGAGCAGACGTTCTGAATTGATCATTTTAAGAACATCTTCATTGGAAGTGTGCGAAACCATCGATATCTTTAGGATTCGTCTATAGCACCACAATTCGAATGCTTCTAACTTGTTTAGCATTGTGGTTTTTAACGTCCATGTCTCACAACCATACAATAGGATGGACCACACATAACATTTCAGGACCTTATTACGAATATTTATCGACAGGTTTCTGTTGCATAAAACTGGTTTCCAGGTCATAAAAGCCTTACGTGATATTTCGATCCTGGTTATTATCTTTTCATCAGAGTCACAATTTACATTTAACCAGCTGCCAAGGTATTTAAAATCATTTACCCTTCCGATCTCCTCTCCATTAAGAGAAATCAGACCTTGATCTATATTGATCTTTCCAACTGCCATCCACTTTGTCTTTGAAATGTTGATTTTTAGGCCCCTCCGGTAACTTGCTTCACTGACTAGATTTAGTAATGTTTGGAGATCTTGTAAATTTTCTGCAAGAATGGCTGTATCGTCAGCGTATCTAATATTATTGATTACTTCTCCACCTAGTCTTACTCCCTCTTGTCTGTCATCCAAAGCCTCCCTAAAGATTTCTTCAGAGTACAGATTATAAAGAGTGGGTGACAAAACACAACCCTGCCGTACTCCACGTTTGATGGATATTTTTTCAGTCGGACTGTCTTCAATTTGGATAGAGGCTACTTGATTGTAATATAAGTATTTCAGCAGTCTTATATCATAGTGGTCAAGTCCTGCTGCCCGTAGGCAATCGAAAAGTGTATCGTGTTGTACTCTGTCGAACGCCTTCTCGAAGTCAATGAAACAAACATAAACATTCTTTCGGAATTCATAACTTTTTTGTAATAGAACGCGTATACAGAATAGTGCCTCTCTAGTTCCTAGACCGTTTCTAAATCCAAATTGCTTATTACCTATCCTACTTTCGCATAGAAGGAATACTCGGTTTTGTATAATTCGTAAGAGTATCTTCAGTGTGTGACTCATCAAACTGATTAGTCTAAAATCGCTGCATTTGGTGGGCCTGCTTTTCTTTGGCAATGTTATAAACAGTCTCTAACCAATCATCTGGTATTTTTCCTTTGTTGTAAATTTTGTTAAAGAAAGTGGTTAAGCAGGCAATGTTCATAATCATCCAAAAGTTTAAGTAGCTCAGCAGGAATTTGAACTGATCCAGGTGCTTTATTGGTTTTTTCTTGCTGTATTGCCTTTTTGACTTCCGAATTCAGTATACTGGGACCTCTGTCTAACTGGTTGTCACATGCAGTATTTGGTATATATGTTATGGCTGATCTTAATTTGTGCCTTTTACATAGACTTTTTTTGGTACATTATACCATACCACCATTATGTTAATTTATTTTGACTTATTGTTTAACAAACAACACAATTAAAACAAACTGCTTACATGACAGTATTTAGCTGGACAATGTTTCTATCTATTTGTTTTTTAATTAGAGATTTTAATCAGTCGTTAGAGATTTTACTTCTAAAAATCATACAAACAAGCTGAATTTTGCTGAGAATGTCAATTTTAGGGACCCTAAAAGAGACTACAAAGACCAGTTGGTCTGTGTCGTTTTATCTGACAAGAAGCACGTGTTCAAGTCGAGCAAGGAAGCATGTTGCTCTTTAAGTATTAACATATACAACCATTGTCATCGACCTAGGGTCGCATTATAATTTAAATTTAAATATGTAAACCATATACTGGTGTCTGCATTGCAATTTTAGTGTTAAAGATAGTGCAAACACACCTGACCATGGAGCTGCGCGAAGACGGAGTCAAAATTCACGTAAAGGCAGAAAGGTTCTATTGAAAACCAAATTTCGTCTAATGTGCCTTGGTCAGGAGTGTTTGCACTATCTCTAGCTAAAAGTATCAAAAGAAGCCACTGAGGATGATCTGAACTAGATCGAAAACGTTATGCATCTATAAATTTTGGACGACACTTTTAAAAAGTTTTAATTAAATGTTTTTATATCAATATACAAATTTTGAAGTTTTTTACTTAGATATAGTATGTATAGATTAGATTATGTGAGGCCGTTAAGGCCATGCAGCCTCACCACACTTCGACCTATAGAGATCTTTTGTGCATTACTTCTGTATAAGTATATTATTTATTATTTGTTTATGTAGTGTGTTGACTACCTTTATTTAATAATTAACTGTTAATATCTTATTTTGTATTTGGTCCCAGAACCTAATTATCTCTCCTTATCTCTTTTCGTTTCTAAGGTTTCTTAATTTTCCCCTTGGAACCCCAAAAAGTTAAGTGGCGCTTTTTTTTTATCTTCTCTTATCTTTGCTAATTTTACCTATCTCTCTTGTTATCTATTTCTCTATCTTTTCTAATCTATCTTATCTTGTCTTATCTTTATTATTTCTTCTGTTGGATCCATTCCCGGTTCCCAAAGGTAGTTTCGAACCCCCGACTCGCTCTCTACTAACCATCTAGCTGCCGTTCGCAGTATCTTCATTGGTGACCTTTATAGCACCATCCAAAAAAGGTTTCCGAGGTTACAAGCCCAATTAGAAAAAATTTCTAGAATCAGATTGCCTCATTCTTCACCCATTTAAACTATTAATTATTCTATTAATTATCTAAACACATTTTCTGTAATAAATCATACAGGATCGCATAAAAGTTAGGGGTTTCTGAATGAGGTAAATGGAATTTTTTAAAAAATAAAATTTTCTTGGATCGTTACACGGTTATAATCTAATTATAAATTGTCATCTTTACTATCATGTTTTTATTGTCATAAATTTATTATATTATTATTATTATTCAGACCAGCAACTTACTTAGCATTCATTAGGTTGACTTTTATTATTAGATTAAAAAAATCATCTTTAGCTTCTATACCCAAATCGCCCCCACTAATCTGCACAATTACATAGACCTGTTTGGTGGCTACCACCAAATCGCTTAGGAACACTGAACGTAATAATAGAGCCCCAACGGATGATTATGTTAAATGCTGTCTTATTGTCCTCAGAAACCTGTCATTAGTCTTATTGAAAAAGTTGTTATTTCGGGTAATCGCCGGTATCGCTATAAATATCAAATATATACGTTTTTTGTCTTAAATGATGGAGAAATCTCAGTTATTAGGAGAAGTTTATTCCGCGGCAGCTTCCAGTCTTGAATCTAGAATGAATACAAGATATTATTTATAAAAATTCCCATCAAAAGCTAAACTGATTATGATTTGCGTTAGTTTCCACTATATGGTAGTAATAGAAAACACGTTTAATGTGGTGTAGTTAATTAGGAAATTTAATTAATTAATTCAGAGTAAAAAGTGTCAATATATATCAGATGTAGAAATTAGACGGAAGACCTGACCCTCAACGGAGTATACGGCCCAGGAAATAATAAGCCTCAAACTATAAGAGAAACATTTTATGACGAATTAGGAAGTAGAAGGCCAAAGCAGAGGGATGAAAAATAATAAAGATCTATGATAGATTATGTTATAACCAACAGACACATACGTAAACTTACAGTTTATTTCAAGCACCAGCAAGAAGCGTTACTACCTGACTTGACAGTTGATAATGGCAAGTGCGACCTTGCCGAAACGTCGTCAAAATGATGGTTTTTCTCAAAACCAAAATTATTATAAATCGGTATAATGCGACACCCCATTTAAACGAGAATTTAATTTTCTATTTAACGAAATTAAAATATTTTTTTAACGGTACAAAAACATTTAAATTCAACTAAATTACAACTAATAATTTAATTAATAATGTACTTTAAAGTAAGCAAATTATGCATAATAATTATTTTAAATTAAATGTTCGAAATGCCATCCATCGGTCTTTTGACAATATGCGAATCTACGGACACATTCATCAAGTACATTGCGGATGACTTCTGGAGTAATTAGACTCATGTCATGCCTAATTCTATCTTTCAAGTCCTGTAAGTTTTTGGGGTCTATTGACATAAACTTTTGATTTTAGAGGTCGCCAGATCTAACACCTCTAGACAGGAAAAAGTCTAGAGGTGATAGATCTGGCGACCTTTCTGGGTACTCTATAAAACCTCGTCTTCCGATCCGCCTCCTGGGAAAGCAATGATTTTAAAATTGACGTACTTCACGTGCGTAATGCGAAGTAGGTAAATTTGGATTATTGACATTTGGATATATGTTAGCAAGGACAATTATAAGTTGATTTCTCAAAAAAGTTAAATAACGTTCTCCTGTTGAGCTCTTGTTGTTGTTCTCCTGTTGAAAAAAGAGCCAATGCTTCTGTCATTAATGATCCCTGCCCATACATTTACTTTCTGAGGATATTGCGTTTGTGACTAAGTCATCAAATGTGGTTTTTCTTGACTCCAATATCTGCAATTTTGACGATTCACGGTACCATGTATAAAAAATGTGGCTTCATCGGAAAAAAGGTTTTGATTGATGAAATGTGGATTGCGGATACATAAATCCTGCATAATTTCAGAAACTTGAAGCCGGCAATCGGGATCGTCGTCGTTTAATTCCTGATTTAGTTGAATCTTTTTTTAAAATACGTAATACCGATCGTTGGGAAACTCCAGCATATTCACCCATTTGTGTTGAACTACTGTGAGGATTGTCATGTACATTTAGTAAAATTTTCAATTGTTTCAAGTTTCACATTGTCTTCAATTTTAGGACGCCCAGCGTTTGAAATATGTTTAACGTGCCCAGTTTCTCCAAATTTTCGGACTATTTTACTTACTGTTGATTGGCTGATGGGTCTGTCTGGATATTTTGCGTTTTGCGTTGAATAAATTGCATATCTCGTTCTGTGTTCTTTTTTTATCTCCGCATCCGCTAAGAATTAATATTTCTAATTTTTAATATTAAAAAACGGCAAATGCAAAACCAATGAAAAAATCGAAAGCATTTGCATTGACTACCAAAAAAACTTGCCAGTGCCTAACATTTCAACAAATGATGTCTATTACAAAAGATAATTATCTGTATTTACGTTCAACATACACGTACTAGCCTCCAATAAAAGTGTTTTTTATACACAGACAATAGGGAAAAAAGGCGCAGACGATATGTCTTCTCTCCTTCACCATTTCGTCCATAATTTTCTTGATCCTTCAGTTGAAGAGTTGTTTACATTCGCAGATTCTTGTGGGGCCAAAATAAAAACTATACAGTTGCAAGATTTCTGTATCATTTTGTTCACATAGAGAAGAGACTTAAGACCATACATATGATTTTTCCAAAGAGAGGGCATTCATACATGGAAACAGATAAAAATATGGGGATTATAAATCCAAGAGTTGAATTGCCAGAGGAATGTCCTGAAGTTTTCCGGAATTCAAGTAAAAAACCGTTTTCTTTTGATGTGATTGAAGTTGACCAAAATATGGTGAAATCTTGGACTGAGTATTTTGATAACAAATTCTTGAAAAAATGTCCATTTCAAACAAGACCTAGTTGGGTTTTCATCGTCCAACGTACTATGGAAATTTCGTTTCAAATACAGTAATTCCAAAGGGCAAAAAAACCAATGACACTCCAGTTACCTTTATCTCATCTCATCAGCAGCTGCTACCTCTTTCTAGAGAAAAATTTGAAGATGTAGTGTCTCTTAGTGCATTTTGTTCCAAAGAAGCTCAGCAGTACTTTGAATCTTTACCACATCAGTAAATAAGTATTCTTCTTAAGTATATTGTTTTATAATTATAATAAAAGATAATGCCTTGTTTAACTTATTTTTGTGCGCTAGAAGTAACATTCTTTTTTTATTAATTTAATATATTTTTTATTAAATTAATATAATTAACACTTATACTGTTATATAACATATTTTACTAAATTGTTTAGCAACCTGTTAAAAAAAAAAGGAGTTTAGGATCATACAAGTTAAATATTACAAAATAAAAAAATAGAAAATGTAGTTTTCTGAAAAATACTAATAGTGACATTGCGCCTTTATTCACAGCACTCTTCATATGCTATATGCCTATAATCCTAGCTTTACTTATGATTAGACTTCGGCAAATATGCAAATAAAAATGTAGAAAATATGCGCATAAATATGCACGTGTTTACCCGAAAATATGCAAATATTTTACAAAATATGCATACAAATAAATAAAAAAATCGTAAAATAGTAACAATTTTATTTAAAAAAAAGTGTACATAACTAAATATTTCCTACTATTCATTAAGATTTACATTTATTTTAAGTAACTACATCATTTTTAAGTATGAATAAACTTATTTAGAATTATGGTAACAATAAATGACCAAGTGGTGTTCAAAATTTTCTAACAAAAACTTGTGGCTTCTGTCTGAGTACATATTATATATGGAAAAACTTCGTTCAACATCAACTGATGTAACGGGAGCATTTTTCAAACTAACCAAAACATTTGGTTCTAAATTAATTGTTTCCGAAATATTTCCAGCTAGAACACTGACTACTTCAGAAAGAATATGGTAACCTTTATTTTTTTCCATTGTAGCTTCAAATTTTTTTAAAATATCTTTTCCAATATTACCTCTAACGTTCCGACAACATGACGCAAATTCTTTTATTAATGCTGTACTTTCGAACAATGACAGTTTTGGTGATTCTAACTGAGTAATTGTTTTTTGAACAAAACTAAAATTTGATTTTATAAATGAAAGTTCTTGTTGAAGCAAGTTACTCTGAAAAGTTTGTTTAGAATCCAAAAGAGATTGGAAACTTTCATCTGTTAACGTATCAATTATGTTCTTTATTTTAACAAAATGATCTGCATAAAAATTAGCTGCTTCTAACCATGTTCCCCATCCCGTTAAAATAGGTTGCGGTGGAAGAGGAATGTTAGGTAGCATTTCTTTATAAAGTTGAATTCTTATAGGAGATTTAAGAAATACTTTTTTGACACTGGATATCATGGTATTTACAAGAGGAAACTTTTTTCGTATTTCCTCTGCAACTCTGTTTAATCCATGCGCTACACAAGTAACATGTATTAAATCTGGGAAAAATATTTTTAAATTTTGTCCTGCTTTCACCATATAAGGAGCAGCATCCGATAAAATAAGCAGTAATTTATTAGAAGGAATAGTTGTCGGAAGAAAAAAAGTTGCTAATGTTTCTTGTATAAAACGCGAAATTGTTAAAGCATTTGTTTTCTCAAGTTGCTGGCATGAAATAAGATGAGATTTTGGTAAGGTATCTTCTTTAAGAACACCAATCAATAAATGAGCAATATACTTTCCTGAGTAATCAGTGGTTTCGTCTACAGATATGTAAAAATAATTATCTGCAATTTCTTCCTTAATATTAATTAACACCGACGAGTATAGCGCGTTCACATTATTTCTTCTTAGAGACCGATCACTTGGAACATTTTGCAATATTTTTTTAGAAACGAACTAAAATTTACATTTGCAAATTTTGAAAGCGGTATGTTTGCAGACACTAATGCGCGACACAAGTCTTCATTAAAAGTTTCTTGCTCATCTAATTTTTTTGAAGTAGATTGGAAACATTTAGCCATTGAAGTTTGATGTTTTCCTCCTATTTTTCCTTTTTTTGCAATGTGTGAAGCAGTTCTCACATGTTGGTCTATCTGAAATTTCTTCTCACATGCTATCTATAAATAAAAATCAAAACCTTTATTTTAACCCAACCTTTAAAATATAAAAATATACAAGGTGTTTTTGGTTAATCAAATAACTGGTTTGAAAAAAAAACACTCGCTAAGTGTTTTAAATGCAGTATTAATCCACAAATTAGTTTTTGTTACTAACCATTAGTACATCATATAACTTATTTTAAAATTCAACAAAAGTTTTTTTTTTGTTAATTCAATTACAATAAAAATAATTGTGTTTTAGAATAGCTAACTTCATAAAAAAAAGTAAAGGTGAAAAATTTTTCTAAATACACACCATAAAAAAAAGTAAAGGTGAAAAATTTTTCTAAATACACACCATTGTATTGTACCATGGACAATTTTTTCTCACTAAAGGAAGCTATTTTTCATTTAAAAACAACCTACGAGTACTAAATTTCAAGTAAATACGTTTATTGGTTTTAAAGTTCTTGTTGTTATTAACTAAAAAAATTTAATTTTTTTTAATTTTAACACCCTGTATCTCGAAAAGTAAATAAGTTTGACCCCTCATGAACATTTTGTTCAATTTTTCGAGAAGTATCTCCAGTCAAACGTTGTAAGTGTCATTTGGAAACACCCTGTATGTATGAAATATTAGATATTTAATAGAAAATATTAGATACTTACAATTTTGCCACAGACTAAACAGTAGATTTTTCCCATATCCATAGACAGCTCTTTATAAGGTTTAATCCAAGTTGAAGCACTGGTTGTTTTAGGCATTATAAAATCACAATCTTCCTTTTTGTTACGCACAACGAGTGTTTACGCTTTGAATATCAAAACAAAAATGATTTACAAATCTGAGCATCAAATTAGAAATGTTTAGGTACCTAATTCAATAAACTGGGAGATTTTGGAAAATCCCTAAATTAGGAACAAAACTATTAGCCGTTTACCTGCTGTTAAGATACAATAAATTGTAGATAGATTTGGGGATTAGATCATAAAATGCAAATGAGCGAACCCTTAGCGATTATCCAATAACTGAATGCCTCAGTGACCGAGACTTTCTAAGAATGTTGAGGGCTACTTAAATTGATCTTCTTTGAAATTGTAAATGTTTTGTACCTGTAGAGATTACTTACTTAGATCATTTCTTGATTAAAATGACTACAAAATTTTATACAAGAATTGAAATAAATTGGTATGTTTAAAAATTTTCAAATACAGTATAAAAATCTGAACTTTTATGCACTTTATGCAAACTTTTATACAAATATGCCAAAATATGAAATATTTGCATAAAATATGCACAATATGCAAAATATGCAATATGCATATTTGCCGAAGTCTACTTATGATCAACAATTGTTAGTGAGAGTCACTAGTACTTTGCTAGTACATACTATATCTTGACCTAAATTTCGGTTTGCCTGCTCACTTGGTTTGAATGTATATTTTTTTAAAATAAATTAATTCAGACAAAGAAAATGAAAAAATCAATCCAATGCTAATCAAGAAATTTAAGTTGAAACTAATGAGTTGAACTTAAATGTCTTTCAATGAGATATATTGAAAGATTTTTTCGGTTTTTTGTCAATATCGCGGGATATATGCACTATATAGTGTGATTTTCTTTACAAATGCTCTTTGCAAATCTTTTTACATAGGATATCCTTATTTGGTGTTTTCCGGCTCAGTTACGCTGTCGGCGTGAAGAAATGCCTTCACACATTTCCACCGTAACAGTCCTATTCTTTGAAAACAAAGGACGGTTTAATGTAAAAAGCGAGCACAGAAAAAGGCTTTTATTGTGAAAAGGCAAACCACATAGTAAGTCTAATCTGAAATAATGGCTTTCGCAGAATACGATCGCCGATTTGCATATCGTATACCCCGTGTCAAATTTGTCGGACGTAAACTCGCAACAACCGAGAGATAACCTTCAGTATTTTTTTATGCTTTTTCTTTCGCTTTTAGTTTTCGGCATTCGTCTCGGTCTCGGCTCTCGACCATCCGAGATTTCAATAACAGATCGAGCGTTAAAACATGTGTTCTTGTGGTTCGGCTGTCGTTTGTTTGACTCTTGACGGCCGGATGTCGTTCGTGTCTTTTTCAGGTTTATTTTCTTTATGTTGGTACTCCAGGGTGTTGCATTCACGGCACGCTAAGATCGAGGGAAATTAATTAATAGGTCGTTCTTGTCTTCACTTGTTTTGTGGCGCATTTAATTCTCAAGATTAATCGTTAGATGTTTTTCTTCACATAGGACTAATGAGGTTTTAAAATCTACCATACCTTGTGCTTTGTAATACTTTAGTGTGTCTAAAAAGTTTTTTTGTTCGAGTACGATTCATTTTTAAATTTTTTTATTGTTAATGTTTTGATCATTTTCTCTATTTTCTTGTAGGTTTTTTCTGCCACTAATTGTAATTAATGTTAGTTTATTTGCTAACAAAATAGCGCTCACAGCCTTTAATGTTCACTGTGGAGACGGTCGCCCAGCCTACTGCAGAGGATGGTAAGAAAATCACCTTGGTTACTAGCAAGTAGTGAGTAAGATTGTAATCCTACTAACCAAAATGAAAGCTATGCCATTGAATTGAGGAAACTGTCCAACAAGTACCGAGCACATTATTATTTCACTATTGTGAAAATAAATGAGCGAATTACCAGATTATAAGATAGCGCCAAAAAAACTACTCCTAAGAACTTTAATGATAAATGATCTAAATATAATGTAATTGAACGCAATTAGACTACTGCAGCACCCACAAGATTTATTGCAGAATGTCATATATATCGAAAAAATTGACACCTGCCCAATTTCCCCTATTCCACACATTTTAATACCAAATATAAGTAGATTCATAGTTAATAACTATACTAAAGGCACGTTGAAGCGTAAAGAAATCCAACTGCGGTGGAACTTCGTGCGCTGCGCTGTGCGCTATGAAAAACCGGGTTCAGGACTGTAAACAGGCATACCTTCCTTAGCACATACACTTTGGTGACAAGGTATGCGCTGCGGCATGCGTATTGTCATGCGTCTAAGCACACGCAAAAAGACACGCAGTGTGGGGATAGCTATTATTACACACATTGGGAGAATAGGTTTTGTAGAAAATGGTTTATGGATGTTTCAGTCAAAAAAGAGCGGCGATTATTATGAAGAGATAAACCCTGAAAGATTCGAAAGGTGGTTTGCATGGGCATTACTTTAGAAGGTAACCGTGTGATAGCTCTTAATAATGCCTCTTCATGGAACAAACAGAAAATAAAACACTGGCTGCACTCAAAAGATATTCATTTCCATGACGATATTTTAAAAGTGGAACTTTTGCAATTAATGGTCCCACTAAGACAGACAGACTAATAAATGTGTCGTACACGGAATGGCAAGAGCACAAACTGAAACTATATTGCGTGTCTTCGTGTTGTTATTGTGCCGTCTCCTTTCGAAGGTTGGCAATCCAAATGGCAATTGTAGCTATAGAAACTGCTGCACGAAAGATTTCTGTAGATGAGCGTCAAACCATCTCCTCGGGTCTTACAGCCACGAGTTCTGGCCTCTTCCAACTGATCTTTTGCCCTGCACTTTATCTTCCAGATGATTTGGAGTAATTCATATCTTTCACCTCTCAACACTTGACCCAAGTATTGTATTTTTCTCGCTTTGATTATGGTGAGTAATTCTTTTTGTTTATTCATGCGCCGAAGTACCTCACTATTGGTAACTTTTTCTATCCATAGAGTTCTCAGCATCCCTCTGTATATAAACATTTCAAAGGCATCTATTATTTTTTCTGTTTCAGAGTTAATTGTACAACTTTCACAGCCATACAGCAAAATACAGAAATCGTATCATCTAATCATTCGAATTTTAAGCTCTAGATTAAGGTCTGATCTTGTAAAAAATGTTTTTATTTTCATGAGTGTTTTCCTCGCTTGTTCGATTCTTGACAGGATTTCTTTTTTTTTGTTATACTGGATATTTGCTCCCAAATATTTTATGGAAGTTACCTGTTCTATTATTTGTTCATTGGCGTACAGATGTACGCTTGTTGTTATCTTTGAAAATACTAGAATTTTAGTTTTGAAAACATTTAGATGTAAACCGAACATTTCGCTATGACGAACTAGCGCATTTATTATATTTTGTAGTTCTTGTGCGTTGCTTGCTATTAGGACGATATCATCAGCGTACCTGATGTTGTCTATACTGGTTCCGTTAATCTTGATTCCACCTTGAACCTCGTCTAATGCTTTCCTGAATATATATTCCGAATGCAGATTAAATAATAATGGTGATAAGACGTAACCTTGTCGCACTTCTAGTCGGATTCGTATATCTTCGGATGTTGTGTGCTCTATTTTAATTGTTGCCGTTTGGTGATAATATAGTTTTGAGATAATTCGCAAGTCTTGTTCGTCAATTCCAGTTGTTCTCAGAATTTCGATCATCCTTTGATGGTTAACGCAGTCAAATGCTTTTCGATAATCAATAAAACATGCATATACATCTACATTCATGTCGCTGCATCGTTGTGTTAACCCATTTTAGGCAAAAAGAGCTTATCGTGTTCCCAATCCATTTCGAAATCCGAATTGAGTGTCACTCATCGTGTATGAATGATTCTGAGAAAAATTTCAAGGACATGAGACATCATGCTTAATATTCCATAGTTATCGCATTGTGAGACATTGATTTTTTTTTGGTAATGTTACGAATGTTTATTTTAGCCATTCTGATGGTATTTTACCTGTCATATATCTCGTATATAATATATCTATATATGTCTTGCCTTTACCACCGTATTATTGTGAGCTCCATCCAATTGAGCTCATTGAGCTGACGCTAAAAATTTTGTTAGACTAAATACTAAAGATCTTTCTGAGGGTTCAAGTCTGAAATTCGAGACCTTATATATAAAATGCGTGGAAAGAAAGCAGTGGCGCACCCAGAATTTGTCTGAGGGGGGGGGGGGGTGTTGAAATTTTTTTAAGCGACCTTCATTTTGAGTCCTTAAAATTTGCGTTTTAGTTTCATTTAAAGTACTAAACATAGCAGTGCCAAAGATTCCGGTATCTATTATCCTGCCTACCAACTAAAACCAGCCTCTCTTACTTGTGCGCAGTTGACTGTCGCACGTACCGTAGTCCGAAAGTGGAGTGGCCGCTGTAAGGCTGACGACATTTTTGGAACACTCCCTTCTCTTATCTCGATCTTATCTATTATTCTGAAGCTATTTTTTTGTGGCATTTTAAAGTAATTACTATTTTAATGGAAATAAGCCACAATTGAAGGTTAAAATAAGTTTATTGACGTTTGACATTAATCCAACTTGTAAATACAATAGATTTTGTTCCTCATGCTCCTCCTCTAAACCTCTCGATTGCATCGCTCTTCTAATTCCTTCATTCCATGAGCGTCTAGGTCTACCTCTTTTTCTTCTTTCAGGGGTCTTCCATTTGTGAAGTTTTGGGGCCAACGTTTCAGGCATTTTCAATGTGTCCAAACCATTTTGAACCTCTTCTTTCTATTCTGTTAATGACCGTTTCTGTAGCAGTCATGTTATTTCTTATCGATTCGTTGGTCTTCCTTTCCTGCTTTGATGTTTTAGCAGTTCTTCGCAAATAATCCATTTCAACTGCCAACAATCTTCTCTTCAGGTTTGCATTAATTGTCCATACTTCAGAGCCATAATAAAGAACTGAATCAACCATGGTTTGCCCTATTCTTTTTTTGTTCCTTTTGGAAATGTTGCGATCCCACCATAAGTAGTTCAGACATCCTACAATTTTACGTCTCTGATTAATTCGGTGTTTAATTTCGGTTTCTTCCAAGCCATTCTTAGCAATGAGTGTACATTTATATTAAAATTTTTCCACTTGTTTGATTTCCACGTCCTCGTCTATCAACACTTCAAACCTTGCATCTGAATTGATAACTAAATATTCTGTTTTCTTCATGCTGAACTTGTAACTCCCATTTTACATATTCTCTGTATAGACGCTTTATCATAAATTCTAGATCATTAGAATCTTGATGTAGGGCGACTTGGTCATCCGCAAAGTACAGGAAGAACAGTCCGTCTTTTTCTATGGGGATTCCCATTCCCTGGCAGTGGTTTTTTCCCCTGCCTCAATATATAAATTAAACATTAAGGGCGACATAATGCATCCTTGTTTTAGTCCTTTATTCTATTTCCGATTTTTAGGTAAGTAGTGTTATTGCTGTATACTTCTGTGATTATTCCTAAAAGGTATGGACTATTGTCGAGTCACAATTTAAGTCTGGGAATTATATCATACGCCTTGTCTAGGTCGATGAAGGCTAGATGTACTTCGGTACCTACCGCTATCCTTTTTTCTATTAATTGTTGGAGTATAAACAAGTTTTCAGTGCAAGATCAAAGATTCAAACGTCAATAAACTTACTTTAACCTTCAATTGCGGCTTATTCCCATTAAAATAGTAATTAGATCTTATCTCTGTCGTTGGGCCGGTTGGTGTTTCTCTTCTTCTTTCTTTTTAATGAATGCTCGGATGTAATTGTGAACACTATTCCATCCCTCCGTACTTCCCGTCATCTTCACGATCATCTTTCTTACATTCACAGGGTTCATACCTATTTCTTTATACATTCTGTTTCTCTCCACCGTACATCTATTACACTTCAGTATTGTGTAAGTAACAATGTCGGAATATTCGCAGTATAGGCATTTATCTGTATCTGTGTTTCTGAACCTATGAAGATACGCCCTAAAAGAGACAATCTACCCAGTCATTTAGGCTCGGGGTCAGCATCTTGGTCCACTGGGCAACATCTTCCTTGTTATTTCACTCTTCTTGCCATCTTTCCATTGATCTTTTCTTTCTTTTCTTTCTTCTTTTTTTTATAGCTGTTGTCAAATGCTCTCTTCTCTCATAGAGATGTCTCTTTTCTACTGCTAATACAAGCAGACGAACACAACCCGTGATTCCACAAGCTACTCGCAACAGACTTCTTCTGTCTACTTTTGTCATAAGCCTAATATTAGGTATCTATATCTAAATATAATGAAAAATATTATTAATTATTGTATATTAATTATTGTGAATTTATACAATAATTATTGTGTTCTACATATTTAAAGTGGTAATTTAATTATTCAATTAGCGTTTTGGATTTTTTGCATTGTGTGTGAAGGACAAGTTACATTTTCCTACTATTCTATATATACTTTTTACTTTATATGCCCGCCCAAAGAAAGAACATATTTCTGTAGAGAACCTTGTCGGTTTCGACATTTTTCAATAATCGCCCTGTATCTCGCTAATATGGGGAGTTATTGATGATTTGATTGTTTAATCGCGTAACGAAAAAAGAAGTCATGACATCTTAACTACTTTTTTTCTATTTCCTCTAGTTATCGGTATGTCCTGCACAACATACCAATTGGGGACACCCTGTACACAAAATAACTAAAAAACGTATTATGTGAAAGTGAAATTCGACTTGCAAAGCTCGGGATTGCTTGTCAAAGCTGTCTGTTCTACCTAGCGAAGGTAAAATCAAAATAAATATTACAATGTAACTACAATTTAGATAAATAATAAAAAGACTTGAGGTATCTTGGTTATAATAAAGTATTATTTAGGTCTATCATCATAAAATCTCTACAAAGATATTTAAATAATCCTCACTTCATCTAAAGACAAGCATTCTAATTCGCATCATCCCATTGGTCGTCATTATAATCGGATTTAGTCTTGACTGTATACCTTATCTGTTTGTACAATCTTACAAGTCGTGCGAGATTCGCAAATAGACTTAGCGATGTAGAGATTGAGTGAGAGAAAAAACGAGCGTTTGCAAGCCAAGGAATAATAAAAAACGAGGTGTTAATGCTTGTAAAGGTGGTGTCAAGAATCAAGGACGACATTATGGTTTTGTAGATGTGTTTCGCTGAATATATTTTTAGTCTTGATAGAGTTGTACAGCAATCTTTACCTAACAGCTAACAAGGACTGAGAAAAATATATGTATACGAAGTAAATAGCTATGAAAAGAAATCAATTTTCTTGAACATGTGTAATAGGTACATTATTTTATAGCGAGAATAATATAAAAGAACGTTGTGATACTGAGCAATGAACACACATTTATATACGAGGTGTGTAGTCAAAGTTTTGCACAAATAATAGAAGCAAAACATAATTTTGGGAAAGCTCAGCTTTATTGTGTTTCCAAGTATTCGCATTTAAGATAAAAGATACTTTTGCATTCGAACAAACCAGTCGTCGAAGCATTTTTAAACATATCTAAAACTTATCAACACAGCTAAAAAAAATGTACTATCAAAATCGTCTGGGAAGCTCTAAAAATGTTGCAAAAGAAACTTGGTCCATAATAAACGATCTTCGAAATAAACTAATACAGCTCCAACATTTTCTCTTCTAAACCCTGAAAATCTAAATAATACTTCGTTAATGTGAGTAACAATATAACATCCACTATTTTGCCACAACATGATCCTATTTCCTATCTCCTCAATTCAAAAAAGGTCTCGAATTCATTCTTGATAACACCAGTTGATAAATCAGAACTCATCCAAAATGTATTGTAAGTCCTGGTCTCACTAATCGATGATTCCTTTGAAAAAAGTATATTTTCGGAGTGCCTAAAGCCAGCCTATTCCTCTGCATAAGGGTTGTGAAAAATCGAATGTCTGCAACTATAGACCTATTGCCTTATTACCGGTCCTATCCAAAATTATTGAGAGACTCATGATAGAGATAAACGTCCGCCTTGTGGCCTTTCTCGTTGAAAACAATATTTTATCACAAAGTCTTTTTATCTAATAAATGTACCAGTGATGCTATGTTTTATATACTACATGAAGTCTATTAAGCACTAAACAGTAATCTTTTCACTGCCACTGTTTTTTGTGACTATGCCAAAGTTTTTGATTGTGTAAATCACGACATTTTGAAAAAAAAAACAATTCTACGGAGTTCGAGTTATTTTGAATTGGTTCCAATCTTACTTGAGGAATAGGAAACAACTAGTTAGAGCAACTGATACTGACTCTGGTTATAAAAGCATTGTATATGGAGAGCCACCAGGTTCAGTATTGGCTCCTCTACTTTTCCTTATCTTTATAAATGACATCACTAACTTAAAAATCGATGGAAAAATTTTTCTTTTTGCTGATGGTACCAGTATCACCTGGAGGAAGTCTAATATTGCAACTCTTCTACAGTTTTTTCGATTTTCCGGCAAAACGGTGCATAATTTCTGGCCACGTGTTTGGGTTTTTTTAATCAACAACTAACCCTTAATCGAAATAATTCAAATTTTAAAATACAGACATACAAGTGGAAATTGTTCTCACGAACCGTTAGATGTAGGAAAATTCTGAGTATGGCAGAAGAACGAGCGGCCAATTTTATGTAAGAAATGTCCATTCGCTTAACTCTCGGACCAAATTTGACGCCAACATAGCCGATTAACGAAATTTGATAAAAATCCAAGGGTACCCCCTTTGAAAATTTTTACCAAATTTCCAAAAAAAAAAAATGTGTTTAATGTTTTGGTACATGCACTTGGTCCAGCTTATTCCAAACATGTGTTTTTTTCTGGTCCCTTAACCCCAGTTTGCCGGAAAAAAGGAAAAATCGAATTAAAAAATCCACAGTTTTTTCGATTTTACGGCAAAACGGTGCATAATTTCTAGCCACATGTGTATTTTTTTTAAACAGCAAGCCACCCTTTATCGAAATAATTCAAATTTCGAACAAAATATTCACTTTTAATTTTCACGAAATTTTCAGCAAATACAGATTTACAAGTGGAAATTTTTCTCACGAACCGTTAGATGTAGGAAAATTTTGAGTATGGCAGAAGAACGAGCGGCCAATTTTATGCAAGAAATGTCCATTCGCTTAACTCTAGGACCAAAATTGACGCCAATATAGCCGATTAACGAAATTTGAAAAACTCCAATTGTCTACAGTTTTTTCGATTTTTCGACTAAATGGTGCATAATTTCTAGTCACATGTGTATTTTTTTTTATAGCAAGCCACCCTTAATCGAAATAATTTAAATTTCGAACAAAATATTCACTTTTAATTTTCACGAAATTTTCAGCAAATACAGACATACAAGTGGAAATTTTTCTCACGAACCGTTAGATGTAGGAAAATTCTGAGTATGGCAGAAGAACGAGCGGCCAATTTTATGTAAGAAATGTCCATTCGCTTAACTCTCGGACCAAAATTGACGCCAACATAGCCGATTAACGAAATTTGATAAAAATCCAAAGGTACCCCCTTTAAAAATTTTTACCAAATTTCCAAAAAAACAAAAGATGTGTTTAATGTTTTGGTACATGCACTTGGTCCAGCTTATTCCAAACATGTGTTTTTTTCTGGTCCCTTAACCCCAGTTTGCCGGAAAAAAGGAAAAATCGAATTAAAAAATCCACAGTTTTTTCGATTTTACGGCAAAACGGTGCATAATTTCTAGCCACATGTCTACTTTTTTTAAACAGCAAGCCACCCTTTATCGAAATAATTCAAATTTCGAACAAAATATTCACTTTTAATTTTCACGAAATTTTCAGCAAATACAGACATACAAGTGGAAATTTTTTTTACGAACCGTTAGATGTAGAAAAATTCTGAGTATGGCAGAAGAACGAGCGGCCAATTTTATGTAAGAGATGTCCATTCGCTTAACTCTAGGACCAAAATTGACGCCAACATAGCCGATTAACGAAATTTGATAAAAATCCAATGGTCTACAGTTTTTTCGATTTTTCGGCAAAATGGTGCATAATTTCTAGTCACATGTGTATTTTTTTTAAACAGCAAGCCACCCTTTATCGAAATAATTCAAATTTCGAACAAAATATTCACTTTTAATTTTCACGAAAGTTTCAGCAAATACAGACATACAAGTGGAAATTTTTCTCACGAACCGTTAGATGTAGGAAAATTCTGAGTATGGCAGAAGAACGAGCGGCCAATTTTATGTAAGAAATGTCCATTCGCTTAACTCTCGGACCAAATTTGACGCCAACATAGCCGATTAACAAAATTTGATAAAAATCCAATGGTCTACAGTTTTTTCGATTTTTCGACTAAATGGTGCATAATTTCTAGTCACATGTGTATTTTTTTTAAACAGCAAGCCACCCTTTATCGAAATAATTCAAATTTCGAACAAAATATTCACTTTTAATTTTCACGAAATTTTCAGCAAATACAGACATACAATTTTTCTCACGAACCGTTAGATGTAGGAAAATTCTGAGTATGGCAGAAGAACGATCGGCCAATTTTATGTAAGAAATGTCCATTCGCTTGACTCTCGGACCAAAATTGACGCCAATATAGCCGATTAACGAAATTTGATAAAAATCCAAGGGTACCGCCTTTGAAAATTTTTGCCAAATTTCCAAAAAAAAAAAAAAATGTGTTTAATGTTTTGGTACATGCACTGAGTCCAGCTTATTCCAAACATGTGTTTTTTTTCTGATCCCTTAACCCCAGTTTGCCGGAAAAGAGGAAAAATCGAATTAAAAAATCTACATTTTTTTTGGTTTTTCGGCAAAATGGTGCATAATTTCTAGCCACATGTGTATTTTTTTTTTAACAGCAAGCCACCCTTAATTTGTATCACAAGTATTTGTGATATGCATGATCTTCTTAGTCTAAACTCACTTTGTTCTTTTATGAGTTTTTTGTCTGTTTAGGATGAAATTCAATTAAGGATCACGCGGTTAAGTATTTTGAATAGGTTACAGAGCAAAGATATTGGCCGACAGATTTTGGGGTCGTCTTGACAGGTTTAAGCAATTAACAGTGACGCTGATTGAAGCATCAAATTTATTGTCCAAACAAAACAAATTGCAAATCTTTACTCGGAAAATGAAATAAAAAAAATTATAATAGTGTCCCGAACCAATTTTTAGGTCTATGCGAATTTTTTCAACCTGAATGTCTATCTTGACCGTGCTAATTATGTACTGCTCAGATATACATACCATCACTTCTGTTGAAGTATCTTTAAACTTATTTAGCTACCTTCGTACTAATAAATTCGTGATAAAAAAGTTTTGTTATGATGTTAATTTTGTCCAGGAATGCAATAATTAAATCTAATAAACTTAACATTCCACCATTCATTTATAGAAACGTATTGGATTTTACAGGTTTCTCACACCTTTTCTATGGCATATTCTCAGATACGAGCTTGTTGCATTCATCGCGTCAAATGCACGATAATGAACGTAATTTTTTTACTATTATAAATACTAAGTGTGAAAATATTCCGTCTAGACATATGCATTATGAGGCAATAGAGTCAGCTGAAGAAACCGTTAACTCTTTATAGCAATTAAATCCTATTTAAATGTAATTAAACCAATAAACTGATCGAACTATGCTAATAAATTTATCATAGATCGGTCAAGAATGCATATTAAGATGTAAATGCTGCTTACAAGGTAATTTATTTTTCCAACGTTATCGTATATCATCATCGAGGCCTTTCATTCATGGTGGAAAATGTTTGCCGCTCTTGCTTAGAGCTCTTTGAATCGCTTATCCCGGCGAATCACTCTGCATTCTTCTTGTGTATTGTCACAGTTTGTTGTTTGAGTTTTTCGTTACACATTTTCTTCCACTCATTTCGATCTATGTGTAGTTTCTCCAGTTTTCACTTTCAGGATTTTGATATCTCTCATGACCTGGTCCTTCCATCTGGAGACCTTATTCATTAGTAGATCGTTTTTTTTTTCTCTCTATGTATCCTATCCATGCCAGTCTGTGTGCTTTAATAAATCTAACAAGATTCTCGATAGGAAGGGCTACTCCCTGGAGTAGGCCTCCCTACAGGCTGGGAGCCAGTGGACAAATATGGGCTAGTTGATGATGACTTCTAGATAAGTTCCTTTCCTCCATTAGCCTACCGTACCGATATTTATATTTTTTTCTGCTTTGAACAGTCTTGTATACATTGTATACAGACCGTTGAATTCCAGCCAAAAAAAAAATGTGCTATCATACATTTCTAAATCGAGTATAGGTTTATCCTAATAAGAGTAATAGAAATACGATAGAATTATGTCAGACCTTTAATTCCAAGCAATATAAATGTCAACCTTCTCTTGCATCCTCCACTTCCACTAATCATTATATAAAAAAATCGTTTTGAATGTGAATGACTGACACAAAAATCTGCCATTCGTTCATGTACCACTTTGTCTTTCGAATAAATTATACAAATCTTGACACGTAGCCACAATGAAACATATTCATAGTATTCATTAGTTACCGGTGCCACCCTTTAAACGAATGAATTTAAGGATGATCCGTGGCTTTCTTCAAAAAACTGCTCCGTCATCCACTTAAGAGATATCCTAAGATTATATGGGCGTTCTAATGACTCGGCATGTAACCAATAATCAAAGTTAAATGCCTCTTAAGTGCGGGAGGATTAAGTTTTTTCTTTCTTTGTCGTTTCTTCTTCTCTTTCGGGTAAGAGAGCCTCACACGTGATCATAGAAGGATATGTTCTTTCGATATTATAGCTTTTATAATATTCTTGTAGTAGAGATGTAGCTATCAAAGATAGTTAAATAAACGATATGAGCATTTGAGATATTAATAATAATTTTTTTTTGAAAATGAAAATGAAAAAAAAAAAGCTTGCAGAGGAGCAAGCTGGTTTTAGAGCTGGGCGATCAACAGTAGACCTTCTTCTTCTTAAAGTTCCATCTCCTATCGGAGGTTGGATATCATAACGGCTATGGTCACTTTGTTGGCTGCTTCTCTGAAAAGTTGTAGTGAACTACAGTTAAAACATTCTCTAAGGTTCTTCAGCCAGGAGATGCGTCTTCTTCCTTGGATCCTTCCTTGCATAATAATTCTCAGCAGCTCATATTTTTCTCCTCTGGTTATGTGACCCAAATATTCTAGTTTTCTTCTTTTTATGCTGTTCATAACTTCTAACAGTAGACCACTTGTACTCGATTACGCAAGTTATTGAGAAAAAAACAGCCGTCAATAAAGAAGTTCACCTGGTATACGTAGACTTACAAAAAGCATATGACAGTGTACATCTCAGTAAACTATGGTCAACCCTACAGCAAACCAACATTAAGCATGGTCTTATCAAAGCAGTCCAAAGTCTGTATAATGGAACGACTGCAAAAATTAAAACTGGATCAAGGATATCTGAGTGATTTAAGGTCACGAAAGGACTAAAGCGGGGTTGCTATATTTCGCCTATTTTTTCAAAATTTATCTGGAACAAGCACTCAAGCTGTGGAAAAGAAAATGTAATGGCATGGGAATCCCTCTCAATGACGAGACTACACTATAAACCTTATGTTTCGCTGATGACCAAATACTGATTGCTCAGGATCATGACTTCTTGAGTTGACTCGGAAGCTAATAGAAGAATATAACAAATGGGGTCTCGAAGTCAACATTAAGAAAACTGAAACCATGTGTATTGGAGGGACAAAGCAGTCCATTGTATTAGACGATGGGGTAGAAATTAGACACTGTGATGAATACAAGTACCTGGGTATGAAGATAACTCAAGATGGAACACTCGATGCTGCTATAAAAGACAGAAACATACAGGGTAGAAAAGCCATATCCACGATGAACGGCATTCTGTGTGACCAAACAATATCTAAAGCGAACAAACAACTCGTATACAACACCATACTTAAAAGTGTAATCACATATGGCGGTAAAGTTTGGCCAATGAAACAAAGAACAGAGAAACTGTTACTAGCAACAGAAATGGACTTCTGGAGAAGAGCAGCAGGCAAATCAAGAAGAGATCGGATACCAAATGAGAGAATACGAGAAATGATGGCCAATGATGAGAGAATACAGAGAATGCCAGATGACAGGATTCCGAAACATTTTGACGTAGACACCACAAGGAAGAAGAAAAAGAGGAAGGTCAAGAAGAAGCTGAAGAGAGGGAATTCAAAAATAACTAGAGGAAAGGGAAATCCCTCCAGGCCTATGGTTAAATATAGAAGAATGGCGGTTAGGAGTCGGAAGGCGTCGGAGAACGCTGTAAACCAATAGTAGTAGTAGGAGATATTAATAATTGTAGTCTACTATTAGTGCATTGGATACAAACTCATTTTTGTTCCAATCTTGAAAATATTGTGGTATGGGAGTTATAATCCATTAATGACTTTGGCATTTTTAGAGATTATTTTTGCTATCAATAATTTTAAAATATTTTATAATAATAATTTTTATAAACTATTTATCTGATGTTCGAACAAGGTCACGAATAACACTTAGTTCCCTCTTGTTAGTTATTACTAGAGACCGAAATATATGCACAAGAAAACAGAGCAACTATGCGCATATATATGCACAAAATTAGCGCAAATATGCAAAAATTTTTAAAGAATATGCGTAATGTATGCAGAAATGCAGACGTTAATAATATTGTCGTCTTGTTAAAAAAATTTGCATTTAAAAACCAATTTATATAATAATAATCTAAAATGCCTTATTTTTTATATCGATTAAAATTGAAGGAAGATTTAAATACAATTTTCTTATTTATTTATTTTAATATATACAAAATAATATTTATAAGTGCAACCCTTTTTCTAATAGCCATAAACGACATACTTCAACAATGCTCACCGATTGTTAAAGGAAGATTATATGCTGATGACTTAGTTTTACTTGCCAAAGGAAAAAACTCTACATCTATTCAAAAACGTTTACAACAAACAATCAATCAGCTAGAATCATGGTCTAGGACTATCAGATTACAATTTTAACCGACAAAAACTAAATATATTTTATTCACACGAAAACATAACACTTACTCCACATATGAAGCTATATAATCAAACCCTCAGTTTCACAAATAATATCAGATTTTGAGGTATGGTTTTCGACCAAAAGCTCTCTTGAAAAAAACATACAGAAGAAATTTTATGAAAACTATTTCCAGCAAAAACTGGGGAGCAGATCAAAATGCATTATTACATGTATATAAATCTTTGGTGAGATCCATACTCGACTATGGTGTGATAGTTTATTCATCAAGCAAAGTATCAGTATTGAAAACCTTAGAAACTGTTCAAAACACAGCTTTACGAATAGCTACAGGTGCGTTTCGAACGACACCAGTTGAAAGTTTACAATGCTAACAGGAGAACATCTCTAGTATGCTTCTAAAATAGCTAGTAATAAAGAACACTTTACTTATACCAATACGTTCACAGATTGATTTCAAGACACTTTCCCTACAACAAGACTAGATCCACCATTTTACGAAAGAGTTAGAAGAAACCTTCATGACCTACATCTTGAATTTCCTGAAATCCTCCTTTCGGATTTGGGTCCTCCAATGTTCGGCATCACTCTCCCCAACGCAGCCGCACTATTCGCAGCCTTCCGGACTACCTCCCGCACGTGCTCCCCCCATTTTCCATTCTGGTGCAATGTCACTCCTAGATACTTTACTTGTTTCTTGGGTGTCATGTCCTGGGGACATGATCCCGAACATTTTAATTCAATATTTTTCCTGTTCCTTGTCCTCTTCAGAATGATGGCTTCGGTTTTCTCTGTCGCAAGTTTCAGTCCGTGCTGCGTCATCCATTTCTTTACGTTGCCGCCTGCGTTTCGATCCCGGTATTTGAGATCTGGCTCATCCCGGGCCACTACCAGTACATCGAGGTCATCCGCGAATGCGAAGGGGTTGTACCCTCTCCGTATTCACAGTCCATAACCCCGTTATATGCCAGATTCCATAGCGTCGGGCCCAAGACAGATCCCTTCTCTCAGACAGATACTTTGCCACCACATTCATTAGGTAACCAGGACATTCTCTCTCCTCCATTGCCTCCATTACCTCGTTCCACTTCAACGTATTGAATGCATTCTTAACATCAAACAACAGCAGTGCCGCTCAGCGTTATTCATCCCCTCTGTTGCGCAATGCTTCGAGTACACTCATGATTGCATCAATCGTGCTTTTCCCTTTACAAAAACCAAATTACTTCCGTGATAAACCACCTGACCTCTCAATCATGCCGTCTATACGTACTCGCAGCATCCATTCATACAGCTTACTGATGCATGGAAGCAGACAGATGGGGCGATACTTTTCCCTAGCTTTGGGAAGCAGTATTAACCTCGATGTCCTCCAAGGCTCAGGAAAGGTTTGTGCTTCGAGCAGTACATTCATGTGTTCCAGAAGCCACGCAGGTTCCATCCGTCCTAGACCCTTCACCGCCTCAGGTGGTATCTGATTTAGTCCTGGGGACCTACGAGTCTTCAGTGAACCCAATGCCTCGATAAGTTCATCCATGGTAAAGGGCAAAGCTCGCTCAGCTCCTTTATTCCTCCATACACCATGAAATCTACCGTCCGGAAAGAGGTCTGTTGTTACCTCAAGCTTCTTGTCCATAGGCATTTCGTAAGGACAATACGCATGGAACTTCTTCATGACGATCTTGTATCCCTGACCCCAGATGTCCTCATCCAGCTTTCCACACAACTCTTTCCAGTGCCTTCTTTTTTCTGTACGGATTTTCCTGTACAGTTCCCTCTTCCTTGCACGGTACTCTCGCTCGATCTCCTCGATGATCTCAGGGTTGATTCCTGCTGTACCTCTTGCTCTTGTTAACCTTCTTCTAATTGCTATACATACATTTCTTAGTGCCTCGATGTCCGCATTCCACCAATATGGCATCCTGTTGACATCTTGGCGACCAATCTTGCTTCCCTTCATCGCTTCTTTAATGACTCTCTCCAGGCTTTCCACTGTCGGTGATTGACCCTGCATTATGCTCACTCTCCATTTAATTAGCTCCTCGTATACTTTCCAGTCATTCCCATCGTCGCATCTGCCCACCGACGTCCCGGATGCACGGACCGTGTTAGTGGTCCCCTTTCCAGTTATCGAGAACTCAATGTACTGATGTCCAGTTCCAGTGTAGTCTGGCAAAACCTTCGACCCTCTTGCTTTCGCCGCTATTTGTTGTGTCCCCATGGTCACGTCAATGTACGTACCTGTACCTCTCCTAACAAACGTAGTTTCCAGACCTGTGTTCAGAACCACTAGGTCTAGAGCACCCACCCAGTCAGTTAGTATCCTGCCGCGAGTATCGGCAAATATATACTAACTCAGTGTAAAACATATGAAGCAGCAAGAAAGAAGCACACTATCCCACATAATATAAAGGAGACCCTAGGAAAAAACGTGAACATTAAAAACACAATAAGTTATCTTAAAGACTCAGGACTGTATCAATTATTTTAATTTTTCTAACTTTACCTATATTATAGTTTTTAGGTCGCTAATAACCCTTGTGGTTACAGCGTAAATAAATAAAAAATAATAATAATAATATTTTAGAAATACAGTACTCTACGTACTTATAGTAGATACGTAATTTCACAAGTTCGTGGTATCGTTATCAAAACAATTGACAATAATTTGTTTTTCAAAATTTGCAATTAAATTATTATGCTTTCTATCTGTGTATAAATGTTTATAAATCGAAAAACTTCTTTTAACATCAACAGAAGTTATTGGTGCATTTTAAAACCTATTTATGTTGGAAGGCAGTACCTAGTTCAAGATGTGGTACAGGATCACCTAAGATGAACTTTCGCAATTTTTTCCAAAATAGAAAATCAAAATAAAGTTTTTGTTTAAAATAACCGTTGACCTTCCCAAAACGGACGCCTATGAATGGTACTAGAAACTCGCAATTAAAGGAATCGATTCACCTTTGGAAGATAAATAATTGTAGCAGTTTTCGTTTTTCTTAATAAAAGCGTTCTGGAGCTATTAACAAAAAACTACTTACAAGGCATCATCTTCAAAGAGCTCTAGCTCCCTTAGGAAGCATTTTCGGACTAGGTAAATTAGGTTAAATCATCTTAAAATTATCTGAGGAATCTCTGGTTTTCGTTTGTCAGGAGAGTTTCTGGACACCCTGTATATTGCAATTTATTTCCTATAGATAACCTACGTTTTCTATACGGAAAGATTCCTCAACATGATTCCAAATTTGGGGTTTTAAGTTTTTTTAAACAACAAACTTAAAATTTTAGTTTATGTATGCTATCTGAGGAAAATTAGCTAATTAAACAAGGCGTTTACATTCCTCCATATCTGTTGAAGTGGAATCTGTTAAGTTAATGTCTGAAAAACGGCTCCACAAACTTCGGGCGAAATCATTTTTCCAATTTCTTCAAGAAAACAGAGAAGACCTAGTCACTTTGTCGTTTGACTGCTAAAAAAATTGGATTGGTCCTCCAAAAAGTTCCTGATCAAAGTGCTTCTTATTAAAGGTAGCTTTATTTTTATAACTTTACTGTTGTTGAAGGTTTCTCAAAGTCTTCACTTTTAAACGAAAATGTATTTTCATACTGTTGAACTGAGGACATATTTGGCAAAGGATCAAATGAAATTTCCTCTACAGTCTTTCATCGACTCAATGACACTGATTTTGGTAACATGTCAAAGAAGGTACGACTGGTCGCCGATGGATGCAGTGGCCAAAATAAAAACTCGATAATGATTGGTATGTGTTGCAAATGGCTAGCCCAGAGCGCACCACCAAATGTTAAATTATTGAGTTAGTTTTTGCTGTAGTTGGTCACTCATTCTTACTATCCGATAGAGTTTTCCGTCAAATTGAGAAGAATTTACGATAACGAGAAGCAGTAATGACACCCGGCGAATACAAGGAAATTATTTCCGAATTTTCTATGGTCGTTGATATGAAACAAAGCTGTGTTTACGATTGGAAATCTGCTGTTCAAGAGGTTCTTAAACTAGCAGGAGCCTGGGGTCTTCAGTTTAATGAATGTAAAAGGTACATTTTAAAACGATGTAGGATAGGAAATGTTTTAATATGTGGTGAACTTCATTACAAAAACAATTTCTGGATCTTTTGTAAATATCACACGAAAAGGCAAACATATTAGCATGATCAATCCAGAAAAACGTATCCCCGATGCTCAAAAAGTAAATAATTTAAAAAAAGAAAATAATTTCTCAAGCTCCTCTTTCTGGACATCCTATCACAAACAAAATTTTATGTTTTAATCTTTATCTTAATCTTAATCAAATTTGAAAACGACAACTGGGCTAGAAGTAACGAAGAGAAAGTAGAACGTTTTGCAGATCATTTAGAAAGCACGTTCAAACCCAAAGAAAATGATGGTGAAGAACTGAGATGAGAAGAAACATTCCAAACCGAAGAAAGAATAATGTCGACATCATTTAGAGAAGTATCAACAGAGATAAACGAGAATATAAATACTAAGAATGCTCCAGGATATGATCTCATAACAGGAGAACTAATAAAAAATCTACCAAGAAAAGCCATAGTTAAGCTGACACACCTAATAAATACTGCTTTTAGATTGAGATATGTTCCCAGACTCTGGAAAGTAGCCGAAGTCATTATGAACGCCAAACCAGGTAAACCTCCAGATGAAGTGACATCCTATCGACCGATATCTTTTCTTCCTGCGATGTCAAAACTATTTGAAAAAGTTTATTCAATTATTAATAAAAAGTATAAAAACCATCAGCCATTTTGATTTCTAAAATATTGTCATTTTTTCTTTGATAGTTAATATATCTCTCTGTCATTTCTCACATTATTTCATTAAGAAATATACTGGATTTAGATATAGTAATAATATAAAATCATATCAATTTTCTATTTTATTTCCCGGCCTTAAAAACATATAATCTTTAAAACATCTATTATCTATAAAAATGTTCTTTTATATTCTAAAATATATCTATAGTATGCTTTTCGTTAAAATTATCTATTTGATCAATCCATTTTACATAAAATATTGTCAAACCATGCGAAGGTCACGTTATTTACAAAATCATTAAAGCTTTTTTGCTTTCATGCTTCAAGCTTCCCTTAAATTTTTGTAATATCTTTCAAGGTTAATAAACCTTGTGTTTTCCGTACTTTTTATTAAGAATAAGAAGGAACTCTAACACAAATGTTCTTTTTTGTCTACTGAAGTTCAACAGAGTCAAGGATTCCTTATTTTTATTTTTTTTTTGGGTTCATTAGAAGAAGAAAAAACAGATGGGTGGAGATGACCTGAAGAGCTACGCTGGTTTGAGATGCATGCTCTTGCCTGAAGATAAAGAAAAGTGGAGAAGAGATGTGGAGGCCTACGCACAACTGTACATGTCTCAAGCCTGATAGATAGATAGATATATAGATAGAGAGTGTTGATGATACTAAGGTCCTTATCGTCTATATTGCCATTTTTAAGCTTGAAATTAGTTTTTCGTGTTTAATTGTATCTAATGCTATGCAGGCAATTTAAAATACTGTAGGTGTATTAAGAAGCGCTGAGTTAATATTTAATAAATTACGATTTAGAAACGAATCACGATTTTCTTACTAGATTAATACATCTAACCACATTTCACGCATTATATCCATTTTCATCTACTCATTATATCCGATCTAATAATCGAAACAGCTATTAGCAAGAACTTATCGTACAATCATTAGAACAATGGACGTCAATCTGTCTGTCATTCTAAGAATCGCGGTAGGTGGTGGACCGGTGCGGAGTGCCGCATGTCGGAAGTTGCTATCAATAATTATTTAATCTAGATTTGGAGGAAAGTCTAATGTAAATCGTGACCGACAGTTTCAATTAGATTAATAAATCAAATAAGGAACCGTGGGATTTAGATCAAAAACATTAGTCAATATTTGGTGGAATTTCGGACGTGATCATTAGCAAATAGAGCAATAAGACAGCCGCAAAAGGAAAAATTATTTATCAACTTCTGTAACTATTAGTACCATAATAAATTAATATTCTTTGGAGATTTGTTAATTTGCGGCAGTTTTTAAAAATATCTACAAATGATTGATGCAGATTAATCTCGTTAATACTGGGCATATTAAATTAAACAATATAGAGTTAGAGTTTATTTATTTAACTACATAACAAAAAGAAATATTGTTTGTAGCAAGTAAAAAAATACGTAGTATTAAAAAAGGAATATAAAATGTAACTTAAATATAAACAAATAAGAACACATTATATTAAACAGAAAAAGATTTATGCCAAAGTTACGCTAAGCAGTTCAATGGATGTTCTCCAATAAGTCATATATTCTTCTGAGCAGTAAAAAAATGTTTCAGAAGATATTTTTTTATAACTTTTTAAAATTTTTTTTTTTTTTTATTGGCTTTGGCTTGAAACCTTTAGCCACGTAATTACATATAGATATTAGTATTCATTCATACAGGATTGTACAAGGAGGACACTTTTCACGCTCAGGGATTCATCAGAGCGGCTTTATTGTAACAAACAAGACATAAACCACGGTTAGGTAGGTGGGCAACATATATGGTAAACATACAAAGGAAATATTCACGCATACGATCATATTGCAAGAAATATCATAATTATTTTAAAAATTTTTATATTGTCTTCACTTAATAGAAGATTTACGTTTAATGGTGTACTTAAACCCTCTTTTATCAATTCTTTTAGCAACCACGTACTTGTATTACGATGTAGGGGGCAGTTGAAGAATATGTGATTTAAATCAGCTATACTAGTCCCACACTCACATCGGTCTGTTGGGAGAACTCCTATTTTATGTAGATGTTTCGGAAAACATCCATGATTTACTTTTAATCTTAAGACAGTTGACACTGTGTTTCTGCTTAGTGTCACATCTTTGTAAAATTGTTTTTCATCTACTGTTGGTTGTAATTTGTATAAATTAGTGCCCCTGCTTTCACCAAACTGAATCCATTGTCTGTCCCATTTAAATTTAATATGTTGTTTGATATAGGCAAGTAGGTCACATGTGTTAAATTCTTCTATCACCATATGTGGGTGCTGTAATGGATTTTTAGCTATAGAATCAGCAATATTATTGCCAACAATATCTGAATATCCGGCAATTGAAATAAAAACGAAAAGGACAGTTGAGTTAGGCAGGTTTGGGAACGAAGTCAGGTTGAACGGACGTGTGGGCAGTTTAAGTTGTCAAAACCGGCAAAATTTGTGGAATTAGTGAAAATTTATTCTCTGTAATATGACAGATTAGGAAAGAGTAACCACTATTTTGCCAAATATCTAAGAATTTGTGCCATGTACCAAAGTTTTGTAATGCTGTAAAAAGCTGCGTATTAGGGTGTGTCCAATAGTCCAATGTGCCGGTGATTTGGTTCCAACCTCATCTATATTTATCTCTGGTTGTCTTCCCAGACCAGCTTGAAGTGAAGAAATCCCTTTTGTCTAGCAGAGGTTCCAGTATATTTCCATTTAAATCCCAGAAATTTTAGTGCTTATTTGATGTGAAAATCAAGGAAGGAAGAAACTTTCTTTCTTCCAGCAGGAAGTTTTCTTCGAAGCGGCCTCCCCATTTAAATAGCTAGAGGTATTTCTTCTTGTCTTTATTTGTCCAGGAGATTTATGTAAGTATCCCTTTGTTTCATATTCTGGTAGTTACCCCAATCCGACACCCTGTTTTTTTACTTATCCACAACCCCAGCTCTCCAACTAACCCCTGAGTGCCCGTTCGCATAGTAGCGTTTATTTTGCTTGCTCTATCTTCGCCCCCATAGTTTCTGTCCCCAATTTCCTACCCCCATAATCTTACCCTATGGTAAGCAAAATATAATCGTTACAATGTATTCAAACTTCTAAAATTTACGCCGCGCTTTATTTTTGCTCTCTACAATTTAATTTTCTTATCAATCTAACGTTGGGCCAACTGATATGGGAAGGGGCTCGTATTTCCCAATAATTACGAGTTTCTTATTGTTCCTCATTATATATTTTTGGCAGATTTCTTTGTCTTTGATCAGGCATTTTGCTGGACAGTTAGCCATTAATTTGCCTTTATTTTTGTATATGAACTAAATAACTTCGTCTAGATGTTTATTCGACGACAGATGTTTACCTTGTTAACGTATCTGTCTTTTCTTATTTCTTAACATTTAAATAAGCAAATCGCAGTAATAAACAACTGTCGTAAAATGTATAAGCGCCACTGTAGCGCCACCTACGTCCACATGGCCAACCTATTATTCTCCACGAAAGTACTGACGATGAAAGATAAGACGTCCGAAATGGTAATGGGTAATTGCGAATGATGATCTCGGCCTCCCAATGAGAAGTGCACCACTTTATTAACGTGCAAATTGGGCCACATGTGACGACGTCTTGGCTTGAGATTGTTTATATGCGTCGAGAGACAACTGGAGTAATATGCAGGTTAATAACACGACTATAAGAAGTAATAATTAATTTTTTTGTGTAGCGGCGAATAACAAAATACCCCCATAAACGTAGTAAGTTCCAAAGAGATGTGTAAAAGAAATAAATTAAACGAAAAACTGTAGATGGAGAATGGAAAATTATTGTATGTCTTATATACAGAGCAATAAAAAAATGTATTATAAAGCCAGACCTCGATAGAATGGAATAGAATAGAAATATGCTTCATTGTCACTGAAAATTGTACAATTTTATGGACAAAGCTTACAAAAAGTAAAAAAATAACAACAATTAAAATGTACTAAAACTACATAAATCGTCAATATCACAAAAGATAATAAAATATACAATCCATTGCAATCTTTAACAATAATCTCAATACTGCGGAGAAGATAGTAAGTTTTGCCGATGACACTGCAATTTTATATAGCGCAGACAACTGGGAACATTTAAAAAATAAAATTAAGCTAGATATGCTCAAACTAATAAAATTGTTTAATTATAAGGGTTTAACCATTAATTATGAAAAAACGTTTTTTGTTCCGTTTTGCAGTTACACTACCTTCTTATACTTCTATAACAATTAACAACACGAAGGAAAACGTAATTATAAAATCAAGTAACACTATAAAATATCTTGGAATAAAAATCGACTCTCATTTAAGATGGGATGTCCAGATAGATGAAATAACAAAGTGTTTAAGAGCTTTAGTTCCAAAATTTAAATTTCTCAAATCTAAAATAGATTTAAAATATTTAAAAATATTATATTATGCACTAGTTGAGTCTAGAATTAGATATGGAATTCTTGGGTGGGGCGGTGTACAAGACACTTATTTAAAGAAAGTCGACATATTACAAAAAAAAATATTAACAATAATAATTAATAAAAAAATTACATACTCCTCTTATTTATTATTCTGTGATACTAACGTAATGGATACGAGGCAACTTTATATGTATTCCCCGCTACTGTACACATACAATCATAAGCATATTCTGCATACCTTACCTCATCACTACGAGACTCGCACTAAAACCAATCAACATGTTCAATTGGGAAATATCAAAAAATCAATAGGACAGAGATCTGCTATGTATCTTGCTCCAAAAATATTTAATCACTTGCCCAACATGTATAAAATATATATTAGTACTCTTAATTCAATAAATATGGTAAAATCTATATTTAAAAAGTATGTGTTAAGTCCAGATCGTATGTTTGTGCATACACTTTTCGATCTGACTAATTAAGATTAATCAACATTAAAAAAAAAGAAGAATATTTGCAATAGAGTGATTTTTTATATTCGTTCGTATAAATATAAAAAAATTAAATACATGTAATATACATACTACACAATGTTGTAGATTATTATACACATAAATAAATATAATTAAATGTCGTCACACACTATTCCCGTGTTCGACCAATAGGTTTTAACGGGTAATGAGTAAATGTTTTTTTGATTTTTGAGTGACAAATGTAAATTTAATATGTATGTAAAAAAAACTACTAATTATACTTTTTTTTCTTGTATATTGAAATCAATAAACATTACTTACATTACAACATTACAAAATAAACATTATTATTATTATTATTATTATATAAAATACTTTCGTTGCTTGTACCTAAAAGTACTGTAATTTCTTAATTATTCGTTAAGAAACTCTTCCACTGAATAATATGGTCTTTCAGATAGATAGGCTTTTGTCAATTTATGGAACTTAAGGAATTATTTATTATTGCAGATTTAAGTTGCAAAGGGAGATGGTTGTATAATTATTTTGCCGAATATAATATAGATTTCTTTACTAGCTCAGTGGACGGGATTGGTAAATACACATCTAAGGTTGGATTTCTGGTGGAGTAGTCATGATTAGGTCTTGATGAAAAAACATGTAGATGTTTACGAATTAAGCAAACAGTTTCTAGAATATATAAAGAATGAAGAGTTGAAATCCCGTGAGTTTTGAAGTAGCTTCTGCAATGAGTTATTCTACTGAGGCCGAAAAGATACCGCATTGTTCTGTTTTGTAATTTAAAAATAACATCAGATTGTGCAGCTGTACTAGAACCCCAAAAAAGAAGTCCGTATCGAAGATGAGACTGGAACAAAGAAAAATATGTTATTTTGGAAGATGCTAAATTTATTTCCTTCGAAACAGATCTTATTGAATAGCATACTGAGGCTAGTTTCTTACTTAACAAATCGATATGAAGGGACCATTTAAGGTTGTTGTCTATAAAAATGCCAAGAAATTTTACAGAATCAACGATACTGATCTGGCTGTTATTAAGAAGCAAGGTTTGAAAAACTCCTTTATAGGATAATTCTACTGTCTTATCCACGTTAAAAGAGAGTTAAATTAGACCCAGTCGGCCCAGGTTGTTATTGTAAGTACATCAGAAGTTATAAATGCATGAAGGGTTGCAATATTAGAGTTCTTCCAGGTAATACTGGTATCATCAGCAAACAGAAAAAGTTTTCAATCGATTTTTAAGTTAGTGATGTCATTTATAAAGATAAGGAAAAGTAGAGGATTCACTACTGAAGCTTGTAGTACTCCACATACAATGCTTTTGTGACTAGAGTCAGTCATTTGCTTTAACTAGTTGTTTTCTATTCCGAGATTTGAACCAATTCACACAAATACCTCAAAATCTGTAGAAATTTAGTTTTTTTTATTAAAATGTCGTGATTTACACAATGAAAAGCTTTGGCATAGTCACAAAAAACAGTGGCAGTGTAAAGATTATTGTTTAGTGCTTGATATACCTTATGTAATACGGAAAGCATAGCATCACTGGTACTTTTATTAGATAAAAAGCCAAACTGACTTTGTGTATATTTTGTTTTTAACGAGAAAGGACATAAGTCTGGCTTTTATAAGTCTCTCAATAATTTTGGATAGGACCAGTAATAAGGCAATAGATCTATAGTTGCAGACATTCGATTTTTCACAACCCTTATACAGAGGAATAATAACGGCTGTCTTTAGGCACTCCGGAAATATACATTTTTTAAAGTAATCGTTAATTAGTCAGACCAGAACTTTCAACACATTTTTTGGGAGATTTAAGAAAATTTTGATGGATAGTCCATCAGTACTACAGAAAGATTTGCTTTTGATACTACTACTGATTGTTTGTATGGGTTCATATTTATCGACTGGTCTTATAAAGAATGAATTCGAGACCTTTTTTGAATTGGGGATATAGGAAATGGGATCTTGTTGTAGCAAAATAGTTGATGTTATATTTTTACTTACATTAACGAAGTATTAATTTAGATTGTCAGGGTTTGGAAGAGAAAATGTTTGAGCTGTGTTAGTTTCATTTCGAAGATCGTTTATTTTTCGAAGTTTCTCTTGCAACATTTTTAGATCTTCTCAGACGATTCTGATAGTAAATTTTTGAGCTGTTTTGATAAGTTTTAGATAGGTTCTTCTGTACTTGAAAATATATTCAGTGACAAAGACGTTGGTAGTAAATTTCTTGATGTACAGTAGTGAACGTATATTCTTGGCTGATATGCGGATACCTTTGGCCGTCCAGGGTTTGTGATCTTTTGACTTAAATGTAATTAAAATAAATGCCTTATTGAAAATACAGGCAAGCCTATCTAAAAAATCACTGAATTTATAGTCCACGTCCACAGAGGGAAAGTATCACCCAGATGTCAAGCATAAATTTTGGAATTTACTAAAGTTCTGAGCGGAAAAAATCCTACCTAAACGTTGGGTTTTCGAGAATTGTTTGTTAAGAGTGTTAAACTTGGTATATACTTCTTCATGATCAGATAGTCCTGCATTAATAATTGTAGAGTGTACATCAAGGGGTGAAAAATCTGAGACAATATAATCAATTATGGTAGATGTTGTTCTAGTACCTAACTTTTGTAAGAGAATTAACGTGCATTGTGAAACCATACGATTCGAATATATTGACTAAGGATAATTGGCTACCACAAGCAACAGCGTAATTATTAATATTCAAGTCACCGCATATAATCTTTCTGCTTTTATTGGGTAGGTCGTCTAACAAATTTAACATGTTCTGAAAAAATAGTTCCATGGAAGAATCAGCTGATCTATAAGCCTCCCTTCTTTGGGATGGGTAGTCAGTCCTACAGAAGTAACTCAAATTATAATCTAACTTGTTTTAAGACAGTTTTATGTATTTTTTGTTAATTTTGTGACATATGTAGGTGAGTTAGTTTTTAGTAATGTACACTTGCCCAAGATAGTGAAGAGACGCGAGTTCTGATTGCGCAGTAGCAAAATTAGAAAAAATCAGACAAACTTCAATTTATAGGTTACTCTTGTGCTGTGTTCTAGCGTTGTGATATAAATTAGGAAAATGTGCGAAAACATCAAGTTGTTAATCGTCAAACGCAAAAATTACTTTATAATGTTTTAAAATTTGCAAAAAGGAAGTAAATGAGCAATTGTTAATAGATTTAAGTAAAGTGCAGGAATGGGTTCTATCTCTCCCAAATGGGTTCTCTCTTTTCCAAAAACCTTGATAAAGTTGTAGGCGAATACGTAATAGAATAGTCTTTAACAAGTTGATCGTGGATCATACTAAGCTTTGGAACTAGGTTCTTTGAATAGAAATTATAAACTGCTCTTCTAATTACCTCAGAGTCTTTTTCATTTACTGCTTTATATGTAGAAAAGTCACTCCGCTTTTTACGAGGTTGAATTCTATCTGTAACAATTTTTCACTGTTGTATATGGCATCCTTGTCAATCCAGATATTGCCTTGATGAGAAATTTACCGTCTTCTGGATTTGGATTATCTTCTTTTACTGTTTGATAAACATTCCTAATAAATTCTTTGGCATCATCAGATAAATATAAACGTGTTTTACACTTGGCACTAGCTTCACCGATTCCTGACATTTTACTTGAATAGTCGTGATCCAACCACGGATCTAAATGCAAATAACTGCCTAAATGTGCAAATGTCAAACTTAAATATGTCATCATATGATTCATAATGTTTCATAAATTATGTTTTCTAGATAAATAAATGATACCTAATTATATCTAAATGCCTATTAGCACGAGAAATATAATGTGTAAAGCTATAGAATAATAATAAGAGGTATACTTTATCTTTAACTAATATACTTGCTAATGATTTTTTAATTTTCTTTTATTTAAAGATAGAAAGCTTCATTATGGAAAGTCCATTTTATTTAAAGTGAAAACTACATAAAACAGATAATATTCTAACTCCATAAAATTCAAGTAATGAGCCCGTTGAACATAAAAATTGTTTGTGATCATTAATAATAATTAATTCCAAGCAACTTAATTTTAGATGAGTAAATCAGATGATTAAGCAAAGATGACTAATTCGTGTATAGCAAAAATTTTTTTAATACGAAGCATTGTGTAGAAATTTTAATTTTAACAATTTATTTGCACTGATAGGTAACAAGTCAGTTCTCTAAATAATATAAAGTTCGGTCCTAGTCAGCTGTTCCGAAACTATTGCTACCCGTCGCAAAGACAATTGAGGGATTAGTAACATCAATAGAAGTTATTCATTATTATAATACTGGGTCATCCCACTAGCATCATACTAAATTTCTTATATCTTGAACCAAACTATACTAAGCCTTTTTCAGGTCGCAGAAACCTGGCATTCCTACCATTGTGACTCTGTATTGTTCCGCCAGTCTGTTCAGTTCTTACACACTAGGTAAAAGTTCTTATTTTCTCATATTCCTAAGAACCCCAGAGCCACTTGAGTATCTGTGCATATATTGATCCCCTTAAGGATGCTTCACATGTATATTAGAGTAAACAAAATAAAGTACATATCTATTAAATTAAGCCAATACATAAAAAAACATTAAAATACTAATAACCGAACAAAAAACAAAAATAAAGAGCAATTAGAAAAAAATGTTAAAACCAATAAAGACATATGTATAAAAATATTACACAAAAGCCACATAAGAAGTAATTGAGCAGGATAAACCCTAAAAGTATATAAATGTCGATCTATAAAAAGTCTATAATCGGTTCACAATTTGTCGATAGCTCACTATAAGTTTAACCCTAATTAGAGAACTGAAATACAGAGAGGATAGGTAATACGATATAATAGTAAAAACCAACCTGAAACTGACGGTTTAAGATGTTTTCGACTAACCCACCTTGTATCTGAAGGAATACAATACAGCAGTCAACCTTATAATCCGATTACGAAGGTATTTTGGTTACAGATGACCGACCAGTGTCGTAGAGTATATGATTGAAACATTTATTTGAACTAAATAAATATATTTTTTAAATTGTACTTATATTGTATTTTTGTTTTAATAAAACTTCTTTATTTTATTCAAAAATAAAAAGTTTCTTGCCATTTGTAAAAGATACATTTATTTAATTAAGGGGAAAGGCGCCAATAAATGTCGCTTGGCAAAATTTTCAATGTGTTTTAAATATATCCATTATTTTCGAATCCGGAGAAAACTAATAAATATTTTTGAAAAATTTAAACGCACAATGAAAGATTACATTATTACTGAGGGCAAAAGGTCCCTGAAAACTTCTACAATGTTTATTTTAATATGTTATATAACAGGGGTGAAAATAAAAGAGAAAATATAGTATAATTTTTAATTGAAAATATTGCATGCAAAAGAAACTTTTTATTTATTCTAATAAATATTTCATTCTGCCTTTAAATTTTTCAAAAATGCTTTTTAGTTTACTCAGGATTTGAAAAAAAAAATGGATACATTTAAAACACATTGAACATTTTGACAGGCGACATTTTGCGCCTTTCCCCTTTAATACATCACGATTATAACTACTATTACTTACCTTATGTAATTACAATTAGAAAACTATTCAAATTCAAAATAAATAGGATCAACTTCGGAATCCGAGTCATCTTGAGGGTTAATAATTAGCGGTTGTATCTCTACGGTCGCATCAATTATGTTATCAAGATCCCACATTTTTTGTTCTTCTTCTATTACATGTCTTACTGTAGTAAAGACTCGTATAACAATTCACGTACAGCTTGTATTTTATATGACGTATTTTTTCTAGCCACATAACTTTTCATTTGTGCCCAAATGAGTTCAATTGGATTTATTTCGCAGTGGTAGGGTGGAAGTCTAAGGACTGTGATGTTTCGCCTTTCCGCCATTTTGTCAACTACGTATTTCTTGAACATAGATTTGTATTGCCGGGCAATTTTTAAAAGTTCTGCTTTTACCATTCCATCTTCGTAAGGCAGATACTTATTCCGCAGCCAGTCAAGAATATCCTGTTTCATCCACGCACTCGTTGGAAGTCTTTCTACTAGTCGTGAATGATAAGGTGCATTATCTAATATTATAATTGAATTTGGTGGTATGTGTTCAATCATCTGCTCAAAATACTCTTCGAAAACATCAGCTGTCACCTCCTCGTGATAGTCTTTTGTGGTTTTGGACTGAAATTCCAACAAACCATGCTTAACAAATCCTTTTTCACTGCCAATGTGAGAAATTATTAATCTACTACCTTTACCAGAAGGTGGGGAGATACCAGTAGACCAACCTTCCATAAAGGCTTGCCTGGAGCTTAATATATTTTTATCTGACCAAATTTTTTTAGAGTATGACCTGAGTTTACCCACGTTTCATCCTGGTAGAATTAGCCTTCCTTCAGCCCGGAATTTTCGTATGGATCTTAGATAATTTCTTCTCCAACATATTATCTCCTCCCGGTCAATCAAAAGTGATTTTCAGTCTGATTTCTCCCACCGGAAATTTAATTCTTTTAAAACTTGCCACAATTTAGTTCGTCCGATATGAGGCAAATCCGGGTCGTCTCTAACTTCTTGTAAAATTTTGTTTAGGTTTGGTATTTCTTTTTTGAAAACAAATCCATGAATTTTCCTTCGAATACCATTTTTGGCAAATTCATCAATTTCAATAGGCTTTTTCCCTCTCCTTAAGTGTTTGTTTGTGTTTGGATTAGCTATACCGTGTTTTTTTCTTTCTGGTAGAAACCTATATATAGTTGACTCCCCTACGCCAGTCATGTTGGCACAACTTTCGACTATGCTACGAACAGTGTTTGTGGGATTCTGAGAAACCAGATCATCGTGAACATTCAGGAGAATAGTCTTCCCTCTTGGTGAATAGACAGACTTACTGACTGTACGCAACAGTACCGGTGTCAAACTTGACGATGTTGATGATGAAGCCATCACAAACAATCCAACAAAACGAGCACGAGCGAAAGGTACGTATATGTTCGTAGGTATTTGGAATAAAAAATCACTCACGCACTGCATATAATTCGCAAAAGAAATATTCGAGACGCTAATTACTGCCGTAGACGCTGACGATCCGTAAATTACATGCGATCAAAAACATACTAAACAAAAAAATTATTTTCGTTCGTAATAACTTCACCCTTCCAAGTTAAGTTTCGAATATAAACTGAACAGACGAGGCACGTGGTCAAAGCCGGCATCTTTATACCCATTATATTATTAAAAATCTGGGGAATTCCATCCTAATTATCTTGCAACGAATAGTACCTTCGGATATGAATTCCAGGTTTTCTAGTAAAGTGATTAAACGCGAAGATTAGTATTGAAATATCCAAAGAGATAAGGTATTCTTATTTACAAAATTGTTAATGGTTCAATTCTTATTTTTATTAATGTAATATAATAACCAACATTAGCCGTGAAAGCTTTAATTGTTTTTTGCTATTTAGCATATTAGTATTAAAACATTATTAATATTGATAAACATTTTGGAAAAGAAAATAAATGTAAAACGCATTAATTTTAATGAATAAACACCTCAGGAACGCCTATGATGATACAAATTTTACGACCGTTTTATGACATTGAGGCACATTTCGTGTTATCAACAATTTGTGAACGGATTATAACGCTAGCGCATTTTATGAATTACCCAACTGTACATGATTTCCAATCTCCGCTAGTAGTGGCACGAGAAGAAGAAGACATGTCTAAAAATACGTTTTTCAAGTATTATTTAATTTTTATTATATTTTTTTAAACACTGAAATAAGTAAATATGTAGTACCTTATAATTTTTTTATTTAATAAAGTTTATTGTGACAGTTATTAGCACTTGTCTTGGCGTCATCGTTTTCAAAGCCATCTTCGATTACAAGCTTACATAGGAAGACAATAAAAGTGGGTGGATGTTTAAACACCGTATTTGGAGTATTTATTAATTTTTAAATTGAATTCACTTCTGTTTTTTTTTAAATATCATATTTCCATTACTCAACATTAAGAAAATAAAAAGTTTTATGGTATTTATTATTGCTCAACATCCGTTATAGATCCATTTTTATGTATTTTGTTAAAACTACTTTATATCTTATCGTAAATTTCAAGATTTCAAATTCACCCACACAAAAAATCTCCGATTTTTGGACCATCTGTTCGAAAATTATGTAAGAGCTGAAAATAGATTAGATATTCGCTAAAGGACATTATAATTGAAATTAACTGTTTACAAAAATGTTTGCATTTCGATAAAAAGATAATTCACTATTACACAATTATGATGTATGATTACAATGCAGCATTTGACATCCATCTTATTATATTTAGGTAAATCTCAATATCACGATTTGTCTTTATACAATCGTCTGCCATTTCTATTCTATCGAATCGTGTTGATATGTCAAATCCGCTGGTATAACTTCCTGGGGAAAGTATGGACGATGTGAATTTAGATTTCTTCTTGTAGTGTTAATAAAATAAATACTTCTAATAAATAATAATTTTTAAATATACAGGGAGAGCCGTATTAAAAAGGTGGAACAAACATAACTTTTTTTAATGAAACACCCTTTATATTTTTACATTTATGGACTCTTTCGGATGTTCTCGTTTTTTTAATATAAGATTTGACAAGGTTATACAAGTTAGTCTAAAAGATTATTACGTTTTTTCATTAATTTCGTAGCAAGATTAACACCCTGTAGAATTGTGTGAAATTTTATTAGGTTGGTCGTGAAAAAATACATAATAATCTAGCGTAGACTGATCCTTAATCTGTTAATATTTAATAAGAGTGACGTTTAATATATAAATAAAATTAAATGTAAAAAAAATATTTACTTAAACAAAATTACACAAGGAGTTAATTGTGCTACGAAATTAGTGAAAAAACGTAATTATCTTTTAAATTACCATGTATAGGTAACCCTGCCAAACTGTATATTGAAAAAACAGGAACATCACGAAGAGTCCAAAAATTTAAAAATATACAGGGTGTTCCATTTAAAAAAAGATAAGTTTGTTCCACCCTTTTAATATGGTTGGCCCTGTATATTTGAAAATATTTTTAAAGTATGGTCCTTATACTCAATTTGATGTTCTCTTAATTTCGCAATGTCGAATATTTCTAATTTGTTACATTGTATATTCTTCATTGTAGTCAAACTTGTATTGATATATGTTTTAGCTCTAACTACCAGTTGTGAATTTGTTAAGAACTGATACATCGTTCACAATTGACAACATATACCATAAAACAAAAACACGAATTAAGGTGCATTAACTCACGGACCCAGTAACACTGAACAGAGGAATGGAAGCAAGGTGATACGATATCACCAAAGCTGTTTAACCAAGCCCAAGAGGATGTGTTCAAGAAACTAAACTGGCAAGAGAAAAAAATAATAATAGAGAAAATCTCACAGGAACTTTGAAAGCTTTTTAAGTGAGTGGTTCGAAAAAGATCCAAAAAACAGCGTTTTGATTGATTTTATTATACATCAAAATAAAGAAATATGTGATAACTCCCCAGGTTCTTCTCGGGCGAGTATATTCTAAAATACATACCGATATATATATACATACAAATAATTTTTTTTGTAAGCGTGGCCTTAGAAAGTATATCTCTTTAAACGCAAACAAACACGCAAACGAAAAAGGCTTATGATAGATTAAGATACGTTTATCTTTCTCGTATTAAAACTAGAGGAGACTGATTATCTATTACGTATTTCGTTGTTTTTTGAGTAATTAATACAACAGCTCCCAGGTTGATCCTGTCAGTAGTCATATACTTGTCTCCCAGATTAAGCCATGCATGTCTCAGAACAAACCAAATTAAGGTGAAACCGCGAAAGGCTCATTAAATCAGTTATGGTTCCTTGGATCGTACCCACATTTACTTGGATAACTGTGATAAATCTAGAGATAATACATGCAAACAGAGCTCCAACCGGAGATGGAAGAAGCGTTTTTATTAGATCAAAACCAATCGCCGATTTTCTTTCTGGTAAGAAGTGATAAAGAGGAGTTAAAGAATATATTTTTGGAACTAGATAAATAAAGAACGAACAAAAATAATGGGCAGCACCTCAGAAAATATTATAATATAAATTTTAATAAGATAGAAGAGGTCACAAGCTAAATATATTTGGAACAAAGAAATCATGAAGAGATCATAATCCTGTTGTTGCAAAAGTTCGCACAAGATGGAAACTAATAAAGAAACAAAAACCTCAACACCAACTATTAGACATCCAATTATTGAAAAACGACACCATACATCAGACAGTAAATAAAGAATTAAACAAAAATTTAGGAAATATCGACCACAATAGAATTAGCGAGTACGATGACATAAACGTTCTGTGGAAAACTATTAAAGAACAAATGAACAATGTAACGGAAAAGCATCTAAAAGTAACACCTAGAAATAACAAACAGGAATGGATGACAGACGAGATTTTACAATTAATGAACAAACGAAGAGAATCCAAAGGAAAAAATGACAAGGACGGAGAATACAAAAGACTAAATAGAATAATTCGAAAAAAAATAACCGAAGCAAAAGAGAAATGGCTGGAAACAAAATGCGTGGAAATAGAAGAACTACAACAAAGGCACGATTTTTTTAATTTACATAAAAAGGTAAAAGAGTTTACATCGACTACCAAGAGAACGACTTTTCACACCATGCTGAACACGGATGGCAAACTGCTAGAATCAACGGAAGACAAACTGAAAGAATGGGAAAGCTATATTAAAATTCTTTTTCACGACATACGAGAAGAACCAAGATTGGAAAATAACAACGAAGGGCCAACAATTCTGAAATCTGAAATCATAAATGCAATTAATCATCTTAAAACAAATAAAAGCCCAGGTCCAGACGGAATATACCCAGAAACGTTAAAATTAATCAGCGAAGAAAATATCGAAATATTTGTCCTTTTATTCAATCGCATTTATGATACAGGTAAAATACCCCAAGATTGGCTGGAGTCAATATTCATCCCACTACCAAAAAAGCCAAACCCACAACACTGCAATGAGTTCCGTCTGATAAGCCTTATGAGTCATGCAGTAAAAGTCCTACTAAAAATCGTACATAATCGTATCTATAGAAAGTGCGAAACAATCATCGGAGACGATCAGTTTGGATTCAGAGCCGGCATGGGAACGAGAGAAGCCCTGTTCAGTTTACTAGTTCTCGCCCAAAAATGCTACGACCAACAGAAAGATATATTTATATGCTTTATAGACTTCGAAAAAGCATTTGATAGAGTAAGACACGACCTACTATTAGAACGTTTGCAAGAAGTCGGTTTAGATAAAAAAGACATCAAATTCTTAACAAACTTGTACTGGAACCAAAACGCCAGAGTTAGGATCGAAGGTTCCACATCCGCAGAAGTAGAAATTAGGAGGGGAGTTAGACAAGGATGTGTTCTGTCGCCTCTGCTGTTTAATCTTTACTCCGAGTTTCTATTTAAAGAAGCATTGATCATATCAGATACGCCGATGATACAGTGTTAATTGCGGATTCCGACGTAGGTCTACAACGACTCATCGACAAGACCAACTCGACCTGTGAGCAATTTGGTATGAAAATAAACGTTAAAAAAACCAAAGTGATGTCAATCCGAAAAAACCAAAACGTACCTCAACCTTGCACAATAAATGGGCACATTTTAGAACAGGTCAATAGATTTAAGTACCTGGGATGTTGGATCGATAGCAGCCTAAATCCTGATCTAGAAATAAGATCGAGAATAGAACAGGCCAGAAAATCTTTCGAAAAAATAAAAAAACTGCTTTGTGATTCTCGAATAAAACTCGAAATTCGACTACGTTTATCAAAATGCTACGTCTGGTCGACTCTTCTATATGCAGTTGAAACGTGGACCCTAAAAACATCAACCGTAAATAAATTGGAGGCCTTTGAAATGTGGATCTACCGGAGAATGCTCAAAATTTCATGGACATCGCATACTTCAAACGAAGAAGTGCTGCATAGAATAGGCAAGGAAAGAGAACTTTTTAACACAGTAAAAGTTAGAAAAACATCATACCTAGGCCACATACTGAGAAATAATAAGTTCCAATATGCCCAACTTATAGTGAAAGGAAAAATCGAGGGAAAGAGAGGCCTAGGAAGGAAAAGACTATCGTGGCTCAGAAACATCCGACAATGGACAGGGCTAAATTTTGAACAGCTAAAGATAGAGAAGATTTTAAAATTGTAGTAGCCAACCTCCATTGAGGAGAGGGCACTTTAAGAAGAAGAACAAAGAAAATCCGACTGTGGAGATAAAACTTAAAACGAGATTAGCACGGACAGCATTTGGAATGTTAGCTATTATATTAACGGATCGTAAATATCCACAATATATTAAGGCAAAACTCTTCACATCCCTAAACATTCTTCAAATATGGACAATTACAAGACCCAGAGAGTGATTAGAAAGACGAATGTTAAAAATAGACTTAGAGACAGAAAAGGTAACGAGTGGATGTGGAATTTTACGAAGATGAAAGATATCATCGAAAATGCAGTAGACGAAAAAATTTGCATGCCATAGCATCAGGCAGAATAATGATAGATTAACCAAATAAATGCTGCACTCGAAACGCTGGAAATCGAAACGACCCAAAAGAAGACACCAGATGAGGTGAGCAGACGATTTAAAGGCACGACATGGAAAAACATGCCATGCCGGTCCAAGATGGATGATGGATGGATGATGGAAATGAAATGGAAATTAGAGGATCAGACCTATATCTAAACTTGATATAAAAAGGGCTCTTTCAGGATCGACAGTATTATATTGAAGGTTATACAACAATTAATAAGAGGGTTAGAAAATAAATTATCAATAATATGTGTAATTAAAAAAGTGATATAATTTACTTAAGTTGTCAACATCAATTTATTTAATTAATAGTAAATGTGTAGTATTATTTAAATTAATATTTTTTATCATCCATTACTCTTTATAATTAAGTATAATTATTAATTAATCATGTAGAGTTAGAGAGTGATATATTTGGCCTAAACTGCCCATATAACTCTTCTTAATTAGAGAAATATTTTGTTTCAGAATCTGCCAACATTGTAAGAATTGTCTCTGAGATAAATTATTTTCCCTACAGAGGATTTTCACAGCAAAGAAGTATACATGATCGTTCATGGTAATGGCATGTTGAGTAATAGCACGGGTATGCTTGAAAGGATGATATCTATGGAAATTTAGACCACTTTTAAGCGAGTTAACAGTTTGTCCCTTAGACAAGGAAAGAGAGAGGACAGGTATATTTAATAAAGCTTCGAAAAGTGAAGCCAGTTTCGATATGACCGCCATGTTTTGGTGACTGTACGTTGCCCATTCCTACCTCACGAAGAAAATCGACACGTTTCAAAATTCTATAATGAGGGTATGTTTGGGTGCTATGAGATCAACCCCTATACAACCCTTATATGTTGAAGCCGCTGAGCTACCCCTTGAAAACAGAAGAAACTTTTTAAGTGAAAAAAGCCTTCTTAAAATTCTATTAACTAACTCCCAGTTATTTTCAAGCGTCCGTCAACTTAACCAATCAGATCTTACGAACAAATATTGGGAGAAAAAACCTTCTCCGCCTTTATGCATGGCATTACAGAATAATCCTATTTTTTCAAGAAATTGGACACGGTTGACAGAAGCTTAGACTACTCTTCTTTATTCCACAGAACCCAGGTTATAATACCCACTTATAGTGAGAACACCATTATCAGTAGCAATCTTCTAAGATCTCTACTGCAGGATTATAGGGAAGCCACAGTAATATACACGGACGTATCAAAAACAACAGAAGGGACTGGATGCGCATACTTTTTACTTGCTACAAACGTAGAATTCAAGTATAAACTACCATATGAATTTTCAATCTTTTCAGCGGAATCAATAGCTATACTTGAAACTCTAAAATATGTTAAAAACACCTGCAATAGACAATTTTAATTCTGTCAGATTGCCTTTCAGTTTTGCAGAGCATAAAAAACATTGAATTGCCCTCAACATTTAGCAACCCCTACATATTTGAAATAAAAGATCGATTGTATCATTTATCATCGACTGTTATCGACTATGTCAATAGTCTTAATTGAACCAAAGTTTAATAATAAAAATATTAAGAATTATTTCGTTCATTATTTTTCAACTAAAACAGTTTTATGTTGGTCACTTGCATAATTTGGCGCCACTCATATGTAAAAACCATATGTGGAGAATTTATTATTCCTAAAAAATATTCAATTATATTATCTCAAATATCATATTTCCATTATTAAACATTTTATTATTATGATACCCATTTCTTATCCCGTGTATACGATAATTTTCAATAGTTTACATGTTTTATTCAAACCACTTAGAAGCAATTATAGTATTTTAATATCACCCACATCTTTAATTTCTGTATAGGAAAATACAGAAGAAGAAGAATATCACCCACATAAGAATAATAATTTTTTAGACCATCTGTTCGAAAGTGATTTTAGGGCTCGATACACAGATCTTCTTTCGAGGAAATTACGGTTTGCGAAGGAGTTTTTGATGTGTGGAGGATGGCACGGTGCGTTGTTAAAGATGATTTTAGGTGTGAAGTAACGTGACGTAGGACGCGAAGAGATTAACAGTCTTAAGAAAACAAAAATTTTAAATTCCATTATACTCGGCGAATCGTCGTAGTGATTTATAGGTTTAGTATTGTTATACATGCTTATACCGACAGAACGAATTATAAGAGGAAGTTGAATAGAAACGACAGTTCAGGTTTCATTTCCTTCTATTGTAGTAAACTCATAAAAAGGTTAAAAACAAAGTATTATACATAATTATACGAAATATACCAAACATACACCAAAACAAACACAGACATATTTGTTATCTAAATCATAATGTAAATTTACATTATGATTTTTTCACTAGAGATTTTTTCGCCAAATTTTGTATTAATATTAATCAAATCAACAACTGAACAGAATGGTATATCAATTCCAACAAGGGGCTGTATTGTAAAAATCATCTATCATGGCAAGAATGTCCTTATATCATTAGCCCAGTCTGGTTATGCAGAAATCATCGATTTCACGGCAAAATTTTTCGCAGATATCTGAAGCTTTTAAGACAGGTGGGGGATACTAGATGATGAATAGATGAAAAGATACTCCTATTTTTACCTTGCGTTTTTTTTAAACAATAATTTATGGTCAGAATTTGATTTTTTATCTATAAGTTTTTTCCCTTATAATTTAAATAAACAATATTTATACCATTTTTTATATCAAGAATGTCTTTATTTTCCCGTTTTTTCAATTAAAATTGATAAATAATTTACGGAGATATTTGCAAAAAAGCAGTTTTTTTGCACTAATTTATAAATTCAATTAATTTTTTTATTAACAAAATAAAATGTTATTAATACATTTCAACATTGAGGAATTACCGTCCTTTAAATTTGTGCGAAATAATCCCCCCGATCGGTCAAATAGTTTAAAAGTTATTCAATTTGTTTATCCCTGGGACTAATTATTTAAACTATTGAACTTGCCCTATGAATGATGCTAGACACATGTAACAAATTTCATAGGATTCTTTAAGACTTTAACTATCTCAGAAGTTAAATGCATATTGCGTTTTCATCGAAATTATTTACAAAATAAACGTTTGAAAAAGGTGTATGTTTTTTACTTATAAACAATTGTAATAACTTCTATCTCTTTCAAGCTACAGACTTGTACGTACAACCATTGGATAGCTGGTAAAAAACTCACAGTAAAAAAACCTTCTATGACTAACGGGAACGAAGTTAGGGACTATTTTTTTAAAAATCACATCTCCATTGTTTATAAACATTAAGAAGTAAAATTTGCACACATACTTACTTACTTAGTCCTAAGCCTTTCTACCGTTAGGTGTAAGGCTGGTGGGGTTAAGTTTTGCACTGTTGTCTCCATACTATCCGGTCGTATGTTAGATTTCGTTCACTTTCCCATGTCAATCCTTTCTTCTCAACTTCTTTTCTGATTTCGTCTACCCACCTAACTCTTGGTCTTCCTCGTTTGTTTTTCTCTTGCACTCTCGTTTCAAACACTCGTTTTGTTAATCTTTCATTCGACATTCTACACACGTGCCCGAACCATCTTAGTTGCCCCTCTACTATTTTTTCGTTTATTGGTTCTAGTTTTAGGTTTTGTCTGATTGTTTCGTTTCGTTTTTTGTCTGTCCTCTTTCTGTTTGCTATTTTCCTCAGGAACCTCATTTCCATAGCATTGACTCGAGATTTTTGTCTCCCAGTCAATGTCCATGACTCGCTATTATACATGATTGTAGGTCTAACTACTGATTTAACGACTGCCGTTTGTACCTTCTTCGGTATTTCTTGTTTCCCCAAAAATGTTGTTTTCATAGTGTTAAATAAGCTTCCTATTCGTCCCATTCTCTCATTTATTTCCATGTCTTGTTTACCGTTTGATTCAATTATTACTCCTAGGTATTTAAAATGTTCCACTTGTTCTAGTTGTTTTCCGTTTAATTGTATTGCGTGTGTCTTTCTCTTATTTGAAATTATCGTTGTTTTTGTTTTCTCTGTATTTATTTTCATATTTATGTTTGACAGTTCTTCTTCTAGGATTTCAAGGTTGTTCTGTAGGTCTTCTCTGTTTTCTGCTATCAAATCCATGTCGTCTGCAAATAGAAGCTCTGATAGTTGAGTCTGTTTCATTTGCCAGTATCCTAATGTTAGTTTTCTCATTCTTCTCTTGGCTTTCTTTATTGCTTCATCCAGTACCATTGAGAACAGCAGTGGGCTCAACACGCATCCCTGTTTGACGCCTTGACTTGTAGTAAATTCTTCGGATTCCTCGTTGTTGGTTCTAACCGTATTATTATTGTACATATCCTTTATAACATCAATTGTTATCCTGTCAACTCCTCTTTACTTTAATGTCCTCCATACGTCCTTTCTTTGTATTCTGTCAAACGCATTTTCCAGATCAATAAAGCATATATGTATTTCTCTATTTTTATTGATTACTTTCTCACTTATTTGTCTTATTGTGAATACGTGGTCTTGCGTGCTTCTGTCCTTCCTGAATCCACATTGTGTATCTTCCATAGTTGGTTCTATTTGGGTTTTTATTCTTGTTTCTCTTATTCTTGCGAATATCTTCCCAGGAATACTTGATATCGTAATACCTCGGTAATTATTACAGTTTCTCTTGTCGCCCTTTTTGTTATTGGCAGTATAATGTCTTTCTTCCAGTTCTGTGGTATTTCTGCTCTCTTTATGATATCATTCATTAGTTCTTTCATGCTGTCCGCTCCCTCTATTCCCATGAATTTTATCATTTCCGGGGTGATATGATTCTTGCCTGGTGCTTTGCCTAATTTAACTCTTTCAATTGCCTTTTCTAGTTCCTCTGTTGTTATGGGTTCTACTTTTTGTTCTTCATTTATTTCTTGTATCTCCACTATTTTGTCTGCGTCTGTATGAGTTAGCTCTTTGAAATGTTCTCTCCATCTTTCCATTATTTGGTTTTCTTCTGTTATTACCTTTCCATTCTTGTCTTTTATATTCGGCATTATGTGTTCTTTATTTTGTCTGACCTGTTTTAATGCGCCATAGAACAGTTTTTGATTTTCTCTATAATTATTTGTCATTTTTAGTCCAAACTTTTCCCATGACCTTTCTTTTTCTGCTTTCACAGCTATTTAACCTCTTTTCTTTTTTCTTTATATGCCTCATAATCTTCAGGGCGCTTTGTACTTAGATATCTCTTCCATTTTTCTTTTTTGTTCTTTACTTTCCTTCGTATTTTGTCCGTCCACCATTCAGTTCTCCTCATGCTATTATTTGCTATTTTTGTCTTCCCGCAAGTTCCCTCAGCAGCTATGATTAAGCTGGTCTTGAGATTTTCCCACTTTTCTTCTATACTTGCAGTTTTTGCCCTACCTTTCAAAATATTGTCTAATTTGCCCACATTTTGAATGAAAATCTAAACTTATTGAAATTCTAATGAAAAACTATATTGAAACTTATAGCTATAAAATTAATCCAATTTTTCGAAACTTACAGCCTTTCGAAACCAAGGTACTTTCGAAAGATCTACATAGGAAAGTGAAGGGGATAACTGTTCCAGCTCCGTTTTTTTTTTCGAGATCGGAACTTCAAATTGAAACACGTAGGAAAAATTTAGTTTTCACTGGCCGGGAAATATGGGAAACCTCGAAAAAATTGAGTTCATGTGAAATTCACCGTAAAAACTTACTTTTTTTTTCCTCCCGGAAATCTCGGAAAATCCGGGAAAATCAATATATTTTTTTTTTCATTTTATTTCAATGATGTAATAATACTTATATATTTTATAAATTAAATTTCATATGTTGATTTTCCGGGCTTATCCGAGATTTCCGGAGAGGTTATCATTATTAATACTGCAACAAGCTATTCCAGCCAAATTAAAAAAAAGTAAGTTTTTACTGTGAATTTCAAATGGACTCAATTTTTCCGATCGTAAAAAGTTATCAAAAAATAATGTGTGGTCTGATGGGCAAACGCTGTGGTCCACCATATCCAGAACTACTTGTGATCCTAATTGTAGGCTGCTTTGTTTATTAATATTTTTGGCTCCCTATAAGAATCTACGGCATAACAATAACCATTGGTTTTACATAACAACCAATTTTTGTAGCCGAATTTAATGTTTACTCTTTATAAATTGCTAACTGGTATGTCTCCCAAAAAATTTACCATAGATTCATCAAGACGTAAATGTCTTTATGTAGTAGGGTACTTTTTTACCTTATTTCTCTGTACTAATTGAACCTTGAACTACTTGAAAAACCCGAAAAAAAAAACCGAAAACTATATAGGACAATTCGGTTCTGGAGTTAGAAATGAGAGAGGAGAAATCTTGGTTAACTTCCCAAGCTCACAAATACTATGTTAATATATAATTAACACATTATATAGGAAAAACCTCAAAGAATTATTGATAAAGTGGACCTGGCTATCCTCAGACGGAAAAACTCGGAACGAAATAGATTACATACTGTGTAACAAAACAGATATCAGACAGGACTTAACAGTAATAAATACGGCGTCAGTAAGTAGCGATCACCCAATGGTTAGAGTCAAATTAGAGATAAAACATAATAAAAATAGAAATAAATTTAGAAAAACTTGGAATATAGACACAGATAGATAAACTAAAATCTAATACAGAACAATATAAAAGCAAGTTAAAACCCGCGAAAGTAATAAATCTGGATAAACTTAGCTTAAATGAAATCAATGAAGTCATAACAAAAGAACTATTAAATGCAAGCTCAGAAGTGGCAACCGCTAACAGAAAACGAAAATCCAAAATAAGTGTAGAATCACCAAACATGCTGAAACAAAGAAAAAATCTTCTGAGACAAAACAAAAGAGACACTGCAGAATTTAAAAAACTTATTCGGGTAATAAGAAAACAGATAAAAGGGGACATTAAAAAATATCAAGAAGACCGTACAGAACAAGTCATAGAGAAAAACCGAAGTCTCAAATGCACCAAACCCAAACTAGGAAATAAAAACATAATAACCATTAAAAATGAACCAGGACAACTAGAAAAAAGTAAATTTGATATAGCAAACTCAACTGAAAAGTTTTACGCCGATCTGTATCGTTCCAGAAACGATTCCTCTAACTCCTCAAAAAAGAACCTGAAAACCAGATAACAAATGCCAACTCAGAAGTGATGCCTGAAATAAGCCACGAATAAATAGAAAGATCAGTAAAAGAAATAAAAAGGAGTAAAGCTCCTGGAAGAAATGGAATCCAAGCAGAAGGAAGGCGGAGAAGAAGCCATCACATATCTAAAAATACTATTTAATAAATGTCTATTCGAAGGCAACATACCCGAACCATGGATTACTGCTAAAACAATAAGAATACACAAAAATGGAGACACCACAGACCTGAAAAATTATCGACCAATTTCACTTCTTTCACAACTTTTACAAAACCTTTACAAAGATTATTACAAACAGGTTACCAATTAAATTTGACGGATATAAACCAGTGGAACAAGCCGGATTTAGAAAAGGCTACACCACCTGTGACCATCTATATACTTTGAAAATCCTAATACAAAAGACTAACGAATACAATTTCCCATTATGTCTGGCTTTTATAGATTATGAAATTGATAGCGTAGAACTGTGGGCAATAGAAGAAGCATTAGTCAACAACCAGATCGACTCCAGGTACAGAATATTAATACATAATACTTACGAACAAGCTGAAGTGATAGTGACTTTGGGTAATGGAATCGATACAAGACCGGTAAAAATCACCCGAGGAGTAAGACAAGGAGACACAATATCTCCAAAATTATTTACATCTGTCCTAGAAGATATCTTTAAGACAATAGACTGGGAAAATAAGGGAATCCCTATTAACGGAAGATACTTGAACCATCTTAGATACGCAGATGATGTAGTACTAATAGCCGACACGTGGAATACACTGACTACGATGATTGAGGAGCTACACACAGAATCCCTAAAAAAAAGGACTGAAAATGAATTTCAGCAAAACTAAACCAATGTCAAACAAAGATGACAAACCTATGATAAACATCCAAGGAACAGAGATAAAACACGTAAATGAATATACATATCTAGGTCAAAATGTCAAGGTAAGCAAAGCAAATCAGACTACCGAAATAAGCAGACGTGTAAAAATAGGATGGACAGCATTCGGAAGACTCTCATACGTACTTAAAAATAAAAATATACCTCAAAAACTGCCAACCAAAGTGTTTAATTCCTGTATCCTACCTGTCCTTACATATATGAAGCTCAAACCTGGACATTCACTAAAATAAACATGGAGAAGATCACACTCAAAGACCATAAACCAATGAAGACATTCGTAATAGAACAAAAGTAAAATATGCTATCGAACAGGCAGCTAAACTGAAATGGAAATTGGCTGGACATAACGAATGTCTTAGGGATGGTCGGTGGAATAAATAAATCGGGAATTGGCGGCCATATGAAGCCAAAAGACCACGAGGAAGACCGCAAATACGCTGTAGCGACAATATTAAAAGAACTGCAGGACCAATGTGGAAACGTCTTACAAAAAACAGAAAAATGGCGAGAATTAGGAGAGGCCTATATTCGGCAATCTGAATAGAGATAAGGGCTTAAAAAAATTGAACCTTGACGCAGATTCTCCTAGTTTGATTCCATAACTCCACACTTGATTTAAGCTGAGCTAAAGCCTCAGCTCTTTTAGAAAATTTTAAATAAAAAGTTATCTAAAATCGGAATTTGTAACATTTTAACCTGATTGGTTTTTATGGGAAATTTATCAGAATTAATTGGAATAATTTATTAGAAATTATATATTTTGCTTCAAGCAAACAGCAGGTGTACAATATTTTATATAAAAAAATCTTATTAGACACACATATATTAATCTGTCTTAAATATTTTACTAGATAAATATTATAATGACACCATATACAATAAATATCATTTGCAGCATTCTATTCGGCGTGACGAAATACTTTAAATGCCACAAATAATGTCATTAGTTCGACTATTGATATTTTAATATCTCTGTAAGTTCTCGCTTTTGAGGTAATTTTTATGTAAAGTACGTCCCCCGTGGACATCATCGCCAGATGGTCGCGGCTACTTCTCGCAAGTACTAAGTGAAGCGTGGGTGCTGTTCTAGGTGCACGAGAGGCCCCCACGTTAACGACCATGTGGGCACGCGACGAAATCTCTCGTGGTTACCTTTGCGTGGAGACTCCTCGCCGATGCCGTCGGTTGGCTGGTTGCTTTCTTAGTTGAAGAGATTTCACCTTTGACCCAGATGTTTCCGTTTTTATGATTTTGGGGGCGGACGATGCTGTTGACCTCTCATCTTCGACTTTATGTGTTGCTGAGATTGTAATTCAGACGAAAATGTAGCTAGGCTATTATTCTATTTGGTATATGATATAGTGTAGTAGAGGTGTGGCTGATATTCTTGGAACGAGACGTGAAAGTAGATCTACGACTAGTTAAAATAATACAAATATTTATGGACCGCTTCTGAAAACGAACCTAAAAATCTACGAAGAAAATCGTTCTTTGATATTAAATCAAAGTAATCTTTTGCCATGCGAGCGTTTTATTGATTATCGGCCGAACTATTTTCATTGCAGCTTCCACAGTAATTAAAATTTATATACATTTAATTATAAGTGATGGATTCGACCGCTACTTGATGGAAATTCATTTTATCTAACAATAAAATACTGCAAACTATTGCTTTCAACAATTCCACAAAATTTATTTTAAATTACACTTCTCCAAGAAATTAACGCACCACTTTGAAGTATTAAAATATTTTATTAGCGTTAATAAAAATTTCCATTGTAATGTTATATTTTGCAAGTCCCTTGTGTATGCTATTCGTACGCTCTATATTTATTGACTGTTTTTTATAGCAAGTTTTTTTTGCAACAAAACAAAAAGAAGCAAAAAATGTACTAATTCTATAAATATACTAATTTCCAAGTGTTCACGAATTTTATTCGGCTACTGTTTCATTGTTGATTATTGTTAATTGTGTTTATTATGGAGCGTCACTCACGTAATTTAACCCGAGATGAATGTGCTCAAGCAGTGAGACTGTCGGAAGAAGGTTGGAGTTACCGAAGAATTGGTCGTCGGTTTAATCTGTCCCACACATCCGTCTTACGGGTGTTAGAAAGATTCCTCGAAACAAGGGATCATACTCGCAGACCAGGGCAAGGACGAAACCGGGTAACTACCCCTATTCAAGATCTTGAACTACAAATTCAGCTTCGAGACGCGCATGCTATACAAATTAGTACTGAAACTGTTCGCCAGCGATTTAGGGAATACAACTTAACACCTAGGATTGCCGCCCGAGGTCCTCTATTAACTACAGAGCATCGAAGGGGGAGACTACATTTTGCCAGAGAACACGTTAATTGGTTAGAGGCTGACTGGGAACGAGTTCTATTTACTGATGAATCCCGATTTTGTTTGTACAATAACGAGAGACGTGTTCGTGTGTTGTGACGACCCAACGAACGATATGCTCAGTGTAACCTCTCACACACCACATTTTTTGGTGGAGGATCCCTTATGGTGTGGGGTGGTATTTCTTTGACCGCACGTACGGACCTAGTGGTAATACAAAATGGAACTGTTACAGCTGAAAGGTACATATTAGAGATCCTGGAGCAACATGTATTACCATTCGCTCCTTATATCGGTGAAAATTTCTTACTAATGCAAGATAATGCCAGACCTCACGCTGCACAGATCGTCAGAAATTATCTAGAGGAGGTAGAAATTAACACTATGGAATGGCCAGCACATAGTCCGGATTTAAATCCGATTGAAAATCTCTGGGATATCCTTGGTAGGTGATTAAGAGCGACACCGATCCGACCAAACAACTTACAGGAAGTGGGAGAGAGGCTGATCCAGATTTGGGGAGAACTAGACCAAAATGAAATACGGCAATTAATTTTAAGTATGGGTCAACGATGTGAGGCTGTTATACGTAGTAGAGGTGGAAACACTCGTTACTAAGACTTTTTTCATATTTTAGTTTACCTTTCTTATCATTATTTCTTTAGAATTTTCCGTTTTATTTTTTTTTTCTCCTGTATTTCAACATTTCCTTGACAAGTGACATGATTAGACAAATTGTTATAATTACTAATAAAATGTAGAATAAATCTGGTGAAGTTTTATTTTTTATTCTTTGCCTGATTACAAATAAAATTGATTTATTGAAGTGGTGCGTTAATTTCTTGGAGAAGTGTATTATCACTACAGCTATTTTGGCCTGAGTGCCTTTCTCAAGTGATCTATTTTTGGTATGTGTTTACACTTTATAGTCTTTAACTAAATAAATTAAAGAGGGAAGAACTATTTGTCTCAAGTTGGTCATTCAGAATTATGTCTGTATTTTTAATTTGTTGATTTCCATAGATTCTAATAAAGATAGTTTAAGGCCTTTATTTTGAATATGAAGAATTTGAAATTCGTCTTTAAAAGAATGATTATGGTCTAGAAGGTGAAGTGCGTAAGTAGAGTTTTTTTTTCTATTATTAAAAGCCCTTTTATGTTCTGCTATACGTTTGATAAAAGTTCGACCAGTTTGACCGATGTAAGTTTTTGGACAGTTGCCACATTTAAGTTGTATACACCGCTGTTTAATTGCTTTTTCTTTGGCTCTTGTCGTTCTTAATATATTTGCCTAAGTTGCTGTTTGTTCTAAAAGCTGGTGTTAGTGCTTTATTTTTTATGTGTCAACAAAAATAGCCAAACACACTACACAATACATACTATATAATTCCTTTCACAGATTTTGTGTACTGTTGTTATAATTTTATTTAAACCCTCATCGACATTGTGACCGATATTTTCCAGAAATTTTCGTTCAGTTGTCTTTAAACAGTTTCCTTAAATTTCTCGTCTAATAGTTAAGTTGTGTCAATATTTTTGCGAGACTTCTTTTTGATCACTTAATCGTCATTTGATCATTTTTAATTTTAATTGGGTACCAGCTACTATGGGATTGTGATAAGTTTTAGCTGATTTTATGCAGTATCTAAATCGAATTTTTATTAGAATGAAGTCGATTTGGTTCCTAATAATTTTATTCTACGATTCTGCATTTGACTTCCAAGTGTAGAGTCTTCTGGGTGATAATTTGAAGTGAGTAATTGCTATAATGAAATCGTATTCTTGGCAAAAGTCAATCTCCACGTTTGTTTCTGTTTCTCAGGCCATAACCTCCCACAATATTTAAACAGCTCCCTTTGGTGACTTTGGCGACAAAATCTCCGAGGACTATGGTATTTTCTGCTGCTTTAATAAGAGCTACAGCATCAGTAAGATCTAATAGCTAAACTATTGGAACAATTAAAGCACGTAGAATTTACATTTCTGAGAGTAAAGTATTCATGTGTTAATTGTGTATGGCCTAACGGTATTCTGTTTAATACGGTTTGTTCTTTTCTATTGTTTACATTTGTTTTTCCATTTTATAGCCATTGTTGTAATGTTTTGTAGTTTTTGTTCGGATTAATTCGAGTTAATATACTGGTGTAAATCTTTGCTATAAGTCTCTCTTGCTAACTCTAGTACGTGTCGTGTAAAAGTTGTTTAAACTGAACTAAAGGAACCTGTAGTTATGAGATATCTATCGTTAGTTACCATTTAGTGTCTGGAGAAGACGATACAACTTCGAACTCTATAGAATATACCAGGAACCAAATATCGTAAAACACATAAAGATAGGACGTCTGAGGTGGGTAATGCGGATGGAGCAAACCGACCCAGCTAGAAAAACGCTCCTTGATAGACCTATTGGTCAAAGAAGAAGAGGAAGACCCAGAACAAGATTCCTAGATAACATAGATCAAGATTTGAGAAATATGGAAATATGTGCTTGGCGGAGGAAGGCGATGGATAGGGACGACTGGAAAAAAATTCTTGGGGACGCTAGGACCCACACAGGGTTGTAAACAATTCTTTGGTTTTTGTTAAACTTTTGTCAAGGATATTTTTCTGATAATCCAAGGAGCAGGAGTTTTTAATTTCATTTGGTAAATATTAGGAAAGTAGGTATTATTAATTAAGTCTTTAGAAAAGGGATTCTGAGAAAATCTTGTGACGATAAATTGATTGGAAACGATTTACAAACACATGATTTCTGACTGGACCTTCATTATATGCTGAGACATTGGCGGCGTATGCTAGGCTAAGATATCGTCTTCCTAATTCCAGAATCATCTCGTCTACTTCTTCTTCTTATGGTGCCGTGCACCTATAGTGCGTTGGCGAATTATCTTAAGGTCAGACGTCTGTATTTTGCGGCATGCAAAAGTTCGCCAGTGTTAGTTACGCCTGTCCAGTTCTTTATATTTCGCAGCCACGACATTTGTTTGCGACCTATTCCTCTCTTGCCCTCAATCTTTCCTTGGATAATTAGTTGAGGGATTGCGTATTTTTCCCCTCTCAGGATGTGGCCCAGGTATCCAATCTTTCGTGCCTTGATCAAGCTGAGCAATTCTCTCTCAGTATTTGCTCTTCTTAGGACTTCCTCGTTTCTCACCCTATCTGTCCATGGTATGCGGAACATTCTTCGCAAGGTCCACATTTCGAAGGCTTCCAACTTGTTAATGGAAGATATTTTTAACGTCCATGTCTCCATGCCGTATAACAATATGGACCATACATAGCACTTAACCATTCTGTAACGGAGATTGAAGTAAAGATTGCGGTTACAAAGTAGCGGTTTAAATTTAAGAAAAGCTTGTCTTGCTTGTTCGTTACGGCATTTTATTTCTTGTTGAGGATCCCATTGGTCATTCACCATCATTCCCAAGTATTTGAATGTTTTCACTTGCTCGATTGGAGCATTATCTACGTGCAGTTGTACTCTGAAAAATGCGCCCTTTCTTATTGTCATGCATTTTGTTTTTCCAGCATTTATCTTCAGGCCATATGTTTTTCCTGTGGTGTTTGTTTTATTTAGTATCAACTGCATATCATGTTCGTTATCTGTGATTATTGCGGTATCGTCAGCGTAACGAATGTTATTTATCGGGTACCCGTTGACCTTTATACCACAACCAGTGCCTTCAAGTGCCTCTGCAAAAACATTCTCCACATAGAGGTTGAACAGCATAGGAGACAAAATACACCCCTGTCGCACCCCTCGTAAAATTTCGAATTCCTCTGTGTTTGTTGATTTGTTAAGCCTCACACGTGCCTTTTGATTCCAATAGAGATTCTGGATAACTCTTATATCTTTCTCATCAATATCAGCATTGTGTAGCATTTTTATTATTTCATCGTGTTTTACGGTGTCAAAAGCTTTTTCGTAGTCGAGGAATGTGATGACTATATCTTTTCGTTGGTCCATACAGTTTTGTACCAGGGTATTCAAGCAGAATTATGCTTCGCGCGTCCCGAGTCCCTTCTTGAAACCAAATTGTGTCTCGCCGCTCAGCTCTTCTAGTTTTCTGAACATTCTTGTGTGGAGTATGCGAAGAAATATTTTAAGTAAATGACAACATCTAGTTGTCATCTTAAATATCTAGTCTCATCTTACATATTTTAAGTAAATCTCGTCTACTAAACAGATTAAACAGTTAAAAGGCTGCTAGTGCTATTTTTAGGATTTCTAGGGCTATTTAAACTTTTGGATTATTTGTACAAACCATATGCTGTTGAACCATAATATGTATATGATGGTCACGGAATATCTTAATCACGTTGTCAACGTTTGTTAGTGAAATGAATACATTTACTTTACTATTAGAACAAAATTTTTATTCCTAATTTCATTTGAAGATTGTATTTTATGGTTTTTTTATAATATACATTCATACTCATATTCATTCATATTATGAATTCTGAGAGGAGAATGTGTTAATATGGTTATGTTATATGCTTTTTATAGGGAACCATTCTTCTCTTGGTAAACACCCATTGACATATCTATATTTACTAAAAAAGGATAGTAGTATGGGCAGAAAAGGTAAAAGACAATTTTGGTGCCTTGATTCCTATACCTAACACTTGTCATAATAAAGATGTTCTGGCGAAAACATATTTTAACAAAAGTGGACAGAAAAGAGAAGATAAAAACTAGAAGAATCATCTGGAGAAATGGATGACAGTGTCGTTTTTGATTCTCGAGGCGACTAATTTACTGTTCATTCATCATCATCATCATGCAACCTCTTCTGTCCACTGCTGGACATAGGTCTCTCCCATTTTTCGCCACTCTTCACGGTTCTGTGCTTCTTGTTGCCATTTCTTGGATATTCGTCTAATGTCGTCCATCCAGCGTGTTGGTGGTCGTCCTCTGCTGCGTTTGTCTTCTCGTGGGCGCCAGTCAATTAGTTTTCTGGTTCATCTTGTGTCTTTCAATCTCGCTATGTAACCTGCCCAATTCCATTTCAGCTTGGCTATACGTTAGACGACATCACTGATACCTGTTCTTTTCCTTGAGTCTTGATTCCTTATTTTGTATTTTTTTGTAACGCCGAGAATTGATCTTTCCATGCGCCTTTGTGCCACTCGCATTTTTAGTGCTGTTGTTTTTGTGAGCGTGAGAGTTTCTGCTCCGTATGTCATAATAGGAAGAACGCATTGGTCAAATGTCTTCCATTTCATAGCTATCGGGATGTTGTTTTTAAAGATGTCTCTTAGTGAACCATACGCCGCCCAAGCAAGTCGTCGTTGGTCTGGTTGTCCTTGCCCATTCTGATTTGATGAATGTATGACCAAAATATATGTACTTTTCTGTCAATTCTACCACTTAGTTTTGGATGAATAAATTTGGTCTTACTGATGTTCATTTTTAGACCTATTGTTGAAGATACGTTTTCTACCAGATTCTTGTACCATTTGTTGTGGTTCACCCACATCTTCGATAATAAGTACTATGTCGTCGGCACTACGCAGATGATTGAGCATTTCTCCATCTATTTTTATTCCTCTATTTTCCCACTTTAGCATTTTAAAGGCGTATTCGAGGACTGTTATAAATAATTTAGGTGAGAGAGTGTCGCCCTGTCTCACACCTCGCTTGATATGAATTTCTCTGGTGGTAACATGTAGTTTTACACGCATTGTGGTATTTTGGTATAATGTTTGTACTAACTTTGTGAGCCGGTAATCTATTCTACTATTGTTTAGAGCAGTTATAATGCTGTCTAATTCCACAGTGTCGAAGGCTTTGTGAAAGTCTACGAAGATAAGTACCAGTGGTCTGTTATATTCTAGTGACTTTTCTATTAAGGTTTTTACTGTGTGTAGGTGATCGTTTGTTCCGAATTTTGAGCGGAAGCCAGCTTGATCTCGGGGCTGGTAGAATTACTGTTCATTAGATGATCCAAATTATTGACTTCAAAACTGTCACACAATAAACATCTTTTAACGAATTGTGAGTTTTGGATCATTATTATATAACATAGATAATATAAATAAATCATTTTTACGCTCTAGTAGGGGTGGACAGCCGTACGAAATGGCGGAATGCGGTCCACGGACCATGAAACTCATATTAACGCCCACAAAGCGAGAGTGTGAATTGTGTTTCATTCGATAAAACATTATGATAAAGAGGAAATGTAATATATCGTCGAGGTATTGTGCATTATTATAATATATCGAGTATAAAATATCCGAAGGGTACAATTAAAACGCGTAACAATATACAGTGTGGGCTATTTAGCTGAAACTGTCTTATGTTGATCAGTTTTTTCATTACACGAATGGATTAGGTAAACGTAGGGAGATGCGATAAAATAATATTATAATAATGTAAATTATCCCCACACCTATTCAACATTTATTCCGAGGAAATATTTAACAAATGTATGGAAAATGCAAATGAGGGTATAAAAATTAACGGCGAGTTAACGAACAATATAAAATATGCCGACGACACGGTGATCCTTGCCAGTACCATAGACGAATTACAACAGGTAATGGAAAGAGTTTATTCAGTTATTGAGGAATACGGCCTCAAAATGCCCTAAGAAGCCCCAAAGTGGATTCTGATAAGCAAAAAGCAACAACCTGCTCGACAATTACGGATAAGTAACATACTAATTGACCATGTAGAATCTTATATGTACCTTGGCACCAACGTAAATGCAAAATGGGAAAAGGCCACAGAAATTAAGGCGAGAATAGAACAAGCTAGAGCGGCATTTAACAATATGAAAAAGCTCCTCTTAAGCAAGGATTTATCTCTTCCCCTAAAACGACGTCTAGTTAAATGCTACATTTTTCCGATCTTACTATGTGGTATGGAGACCTGGACGCTGACAGAGACGCTCACGAGAAAATTAGAAGCATTCGAAATGTGGGTGTACCGGCGCATTCTTCGTATATCCTGGACCGAACATGTCACCAACATAGAGGTACTCCAAAGAATCGGAAAGGAGAAAGAAATCGTGAGCACAATTAAACAAAGAAAGCTTGATTATCTAGGCCACATATTGAGACACGATAAGTACCGTCTACTGCAATTGATTGTCCAGGGGAAAGTAGACAGTAAGCGAGGACCAGGCAGGAGAAGACACTCGTGGCTCCAAAATCTGCGGAAGTGGTTCCGGCTCACATAAAGCGCCGCAAACAAGATCAGAATTGCCATGTTGATAGCCAACGTTCGCAACGGACAGGGCACTTGAAGAAGAAGAAGTTTTAAGTAAAGCCTGGGAACATGATATTCTTGTTATTTAAGTGCCGTCTCCTTTAATAAGGTTGGCTATCATTACGGCTATCTTTACCTTTGATACTGCTGCTCTAAACAGCTCAATAGAGTTGCAATTATATCATTGTCTCAAATTGCTTAGCCAGGATATACTTCGTCGGCCTATGCTTTTTCTGCCCATTATCTTCCCCCGTGTAATGATCTCAAGTAACGCATATCTCTCACCTCTCATGACATGACCTAAATATTGCAATTTTCTTATTTTAATCGTCATGACATAGACGTCTAAAATATTGTTGTCGACTTGAAATAAGCATATGACTACATAAACAAGAGGAGCAGAATGTGGAACGGACCATAGACTACTGACAGCAAAAATGGGCATTAATTGGAAACATAACAAGACCCCCTCCACAGAAGAACCGTTGAACACTATAAGAGAAAAACAATACAATATAGAACTACTCCAAGAACAATCAATAAGAGAACTATACCAACAACGTCTAGACCAAAAATTAATAGAATTTAGATACGGCAACATCGAAGAAATATACGAGCATATAAAGGCGAGTATAAAGCAAGCAGCATTCGAAGCCCTTGGGGAAAAAGAACATATAACAAATAAACAGCACTATAATGAAATAAATGAACCAACAAAAAGAATAATTGAAGAAAAAAAAAAGCAACTATACAGAAAATGGCTGACTACAAACAACGATGAAGTTTATAAAGAATATAGAGAAAAAGATAGAGAAGTGAAAAAACAAATAACACAGCAAAAGAATGAAGAATGGGAAAGAATCTGCTTAAATATTGAAACATATATAGGAGGTACAAGAACTTCGGAGTCATGGAAAGTACTGAGAGGATTGAAACAAAACTCAAAAGAAAAAACTAAATTGGGAAATATACAGGACAAAGAATGGAAGGACTACTACAAGGAACTATTAACAGAACAAAGACCACAATTCATTGGAAAAGAAAACAGGCGAAGACGAAGCAGATAGAACAAGAAATAGAAATAACAGATAAGGAAATGAGAACGGCCATAAAAGCAATCAAAAATAATAAAGCACCGGGACCTGGAGGCATCTCACCTGAGCTTATAAAATATGGATCAAAAAAATTACACCGGATGATACAATGGATATTTCAGAAAGCCATAAATGGAGAACAGCTCCCAAAGGAATGGACGGCGGCATATATGACATCTATATTTAAGAAAGGAGATAGAAAACGATGCGAAAACTACAGAGGAATAAGCGTAATATCATCAATAGGAAGATTATATGGGAAGATACTGCGAGAAAAGATAGAGCAAGCGATAAAAGGCAAAATCGGGGAGGATCAGGCAGGCTTCACGGCAGGAAGATCATGCATAGACCACATATACACACTGGAACAACTGTTGGAAAAGAAAAAAGCAAAAAATAGAGATATACACTTGGCATTTGTGGATCTGAGAAAGGCGTATGACTCTGTACCAAGGTCAGAACTATGGGAGGCAATGTACAAATTAGAAATACAGACGGAACTCATAGAAGCTACAAAAGCTCTGTATAAAGAAAATAAAGTGTCCATTAAAATGGGAACAAGAATCATAGGAGACTTCACCACAACAAAAGGGCTCCTGCAGGGTTGTTCCACATCTCCAACCCTATTCAAAATATACTTAGAGAAAGCCTTAACTACATGGAAAAGAAAATGCGAAGGCATGGGAGTACCGGTACGGAACGAATACCTATATACGTTAAGTTTTGCAGACGATCAAGTAGTGATTGCACAAGACCAAGACGACCTCAGCTACATGATGAAGAAACTACAAGAAGAATATACCAAGGCTGGCCTAGATATTAACCTCGCGAAAACAGAGTACCTATCTACAAGTGAAGAAGACATAGAAGATCTACAGATTGATGACAACGTAACAATCAAAGGAAAGGATAAATTCAAATACCTGGGGTTTATAATCACGAAAAAGGCAACAACAGAGGAAGAAATTACACAAAGATTAGGACAAACAAGAACAGCAATCCGACAACTTAACTCAGTATGGTGGGATAGACACCTAAATATGAAGACAAAAACGCAGATTTATAAAACATTAGTGCGAAGTATTATGACATATGGGGCCGAAAATTGGATCATAAACAAGAAAAACAGCAGTAAGATAATAGCAACAGAGATGGAATGCCTGCGAAGATGCTGCAGAGTAACAAGAATGGATAGGAGAAGTAATGACGAAATAAAGCAAAGAACATCAATAGAAACAGACATACTAACATATATAGAACAAAAACGACTAAAGTGGTATGGACATGTAAGAAGAGCTAGCGACAGCAGATGGATAAAAAGAATAACCGAATGGAGCCCCATAGAAAGGAGGAAAAGAGGACGACCCCGAAAATCCTGGAGGAACGAAGTAGACGACGCCATGAGTAAGAGAGGACTAAACGATGAAGAATGGAACAACAGAGAGAGATGGAAACGGTTGAGCGAGGGAAGGCAGTGAATACTGTAGAATCCCTAAATATATATACTACATAAACAAGATACGGATACAATAGCTCAAGTACAGATACAACTCGAGATGGCAAATTCATTTCAAATAACACAGGAATTAAAACAGGGATATGGGCTGACATCAACAGTGTTTAATGTAGCACTTAATACTTAATGTTTAATCAGAACGTTAATAGTTTAACGCAGTAAGTGCATAAATTAACAGACGGATAGATCTGGCAAATAGAGCCCTATTATGGATTAAAAATTTTTTTAACAAAAAGCCTAGTTACAAAGAGAACGAAACTAGTGATATACAGAACTCTTATCAAGGCCATCCTCACTTACGCATCGGAAACATAAACAAAGAGCGATGAAGAACGTTTAAGATGCTTTGAACGTAAAATCCTCTGGCATATCCATGGAGAAGTACAGGAGGGCATATTATGGCGTAGACGCTATGATTTCGAACTTTACCGCCTTTATGACAAACCTGATATTATTAGGTCCATCAAAATAAACCGGCTGCGGTGGTTAGGTCACATAGAGAGAATGAATGAGATGGAGCTGCCAAAACATATTTATAACCAAAGAATAGATGGAGTGAGAAGGAAAGGAAGACCCAGAGCACGATTTAAGGATCAGGTGGAGTAAGACTTGAGAATGTTGGGAGTACGAAACTGGAAAGCCAAGGCAAAGAATAGGAGAGAATGGAGACTTATCCTTGAGCAGGCCAAAACCCACCATGGGCTGTGGAGTCAATGATGATGATGATGAATACTTAATGTAGCATACTTAATACGTAGTTAGGAAAACATCAGTAGCTAGAAACAACACACTTATCAATAAATTAGTACAACTGGTAGCATATGCAGATGACATAACTATTATGAGTAAATAGATCTGTCAATAAATACAAAAAAGAATAAACTCCTGGTACAAAGCTGATCAAAGAGAGCTACACGACCCTACCTGACACTTGAAAAGAAAAAGTAGACAGCTTTATTTATTTAGAAGTTAACATCGCAATGAGAGCTCAGCAGAAGGATCACCCTACCCAATATGGCACACTTTGCTATGAACCAGATATTTAAATCACAAGACGTACATCAAAGAACTAAGATACGAATTTACAAGACCATAATCTGACCGATAGTGAGCTAAGGATGTGAATCTTCGATATACGTATTGACTTAACGAATTGACACTACACTTATAGCAGCAAATGAGCAAGAAATGTTTAATCTCCTACGAAGAGTTGAGTACAAAAGCAATAAAGTTGGTCTGAAAATCAATAAAGTTAAGACAAAAATAATGGTGGTCGACTAACTGACTAACATGTTATTGGAATACCAGATAGTGGACAGTTTTGTCTATCTCGGGTCTAGTATAACTAACGATGGTTACTGTGAAGCAGAAGTTCGGAGACGTATTGGTATGGCAAAAAATGCGGTGATTCGCCTAACTAAACTTTGCAAAGACAGATCTATCTCTCAAAATATCAAGATGAGACTGGTGAATGTCCTTGTATTCTCAATATTTCTATACGAGGCAGAGATTTGGACTCTACGCGGACGCGGGCGCCAAAAAATTGATGCTTTTGAGATGTGGTGCTTGAGAAGAATGCTAGGCATACCTTGGACAGCTCATAGGACAAACGCTTCCATTCTAAACCAACTCGAGATTAAAAAAAAGCTGTCCACAATATGTCTGCAATGTATTCTGCAATTTTTCGGTCACATGGTTCGCAGAGGTGACGATATTTTGGAGAGATTAATTGTTTCTGGAAACGTTCCGGGAAGAAGATCAACAGGATGATCACCAACTAGACTTTGTCCGACCAAATTAAGAATTTAGCTGGAAACTCATTTTGCGAAGCTCTCACAGTAGCTGAAGACAGAGACCGATGGAGAAAAATTGTTAGGAATATTGGAAGAAATCACGATCCTTAGTAATGAGGAAACGACAAGAGAGAGAGAGAGAGAGAGAGAGAGAGAGAGAGAGAGAGAGATATATATTGACTAAAAAATCTGTAAACCACTGGACATGTTTGAAAGAAAGGTACTGAGACGAGTACTAGGCCCTATAACGACAGGTGGGAAATAGGTGGCCGATTTTTTTTTAATATTTAGCTAACATTTAATTATTAAAATATAAGCTTGGGAATATTATTGTTTAAACGAAAGCCTTGCGTGATTCAATTCAATATCAAATAAACAATGCGTGAGTTAACAGTCGAAAAACCTTTTGCGCAACCCTGTAGAAGCAGACATTATATGTCATAGATTTAGTATTTAAAAGTAACATTTGGTATTACATTATTATTATTGTTAGTAGTATTAGTATATAGTATATAGTAGTATAGTTTAGACACTGTATTTTGTTTACACTGTCGAACTAACCCAGGTTACAATCTTAACTAAGTTGATTAATTTGACAAAACTAACAATTCAAAGCTCGTGCGTTAGAATTTAAGGGAAAACTCTACTTTCTTTAATATTAATAATGGTCTAATACAGGGAGATCTTCACAATTGAAAAAGGAGTTAGACGGGGTTGTATATTATCACCGGCAGTATTTAACATATACTATGAAAACATCTTTAGAGAGGAATTGGACGAATCAGAAGATGGGATTGCTGTAAATGGCCAACTTATAAACAATATTAGATATGCAGACGATACAGTGTTGCTGGCAGATATTGCGCAGGGGCTCCAAAGAATTATGGATAACGTTGTAGAAACATGTAACAAATACGGCCTAAAACTTAATTGCAGGAAGACAAAAATCATTAGTAAGAACACTAACATAAACGCCCATATTACAAGAGGCGATACACCGTTAGAAAGAGAGGAAAAAAATATGCTATTTGGGCTGCAATATTAAGGATACTTCGGATCATAGCTACGAAATAAAAACTCGTATTGAAAAAGCGAGGAAGATTCTCTGCAACCTATCTTTAGGTATCAATATACGCATAAGAATTCTTAGATGTTACGTCTTTAGTGTCCTCCTCTATGGTGTAGAAAGCTGGAGCCTTACAGAAGATGCCATAAAACGATTGGAGGCATTTGAAATGTGGTGCTACCGACATATGTTGAGGGTCTCATATATACACCATACAAGTAACATAACTAGTCTTCAGAGGCTAAGAAAAGACAAAGAAATTATTAACACCGTAAAGAACTGAAAATTGGCTTACTTCGGCCACATCATGCGTAACAATAAATACTGACTCCTACAGTTGATTCTACAAGTCAAGATTGAGGGTAAGATAGACCCTGAACGTAGACGTATATCCTGGCTTTCCTGGAAGTGGACTGGTCTAACGTCAACTGATCTATTTCGAGCTGCTGTGAATAGAATAAGGTGGGTCAATGTGGTCGCCAACATCTCTAGAAGATAGGCACATTTAGACGAAGAAGACAGTGAGACCCGCTAGCGTGCCTCTTCTTTAACATTGCCTTGGAAAAGACAGTCAGCAGATAAATATTAGATTTAATGGAACCATTTTTAATAGATCTACACAAATGCTCGCATTTGCTGATGATATCGTTATAGTGGCCAGAAGTATACTGTGTGTATACCAGTTATACACAGATCCAAATATTGTGAAATTTATAATGCTGCAGAGACTAAGATCGGCTGAACGTATGTCTGATAATGATGAGTACTCGAACATATTGATATTCTCAAACCCACAGGGCAGAAGAAGTAGAGAATTCTACTTCTTTCGAGTGAGAGGCTCTCGGAGGGCATCATTCATTCATTCTTGCCATTCATTCATTCATTCTCTCTTTATGTGCTGTCTTCTACCAAAGGTTGGCGACCATCAAACGATAAGTTTCTCTGTTTTGTGCCGCATGTATTATGTTCGCAGCTTCTGGTATTTGAAACCATTCCCTCAAGTTTCTCAGCCAGAATTTCTTCTTTCTGCCCAAACCTCTTCTACCTTTAATCTTGCCTTCCACGATAAGCTGTAGTAGACAGTTCTTATCATTACAGAACACATGGCCCAGGTATGACGCTTTCCTCCTTTTAACAGTTGTTAACAATTCCACCTCTTTAGCCATTCGTCTTAATACCTATGTGTTGGTCACTCTGTCTGTCCAAGGTATTCTCAGTATGCGTCGATACAGCCACATTTCTAGAGCCGCTAACTTCTTTATAGTTGCTGCTGTTAACGTCCACCCTTCAACTCCGTAAAGTAGCGTAGAGAGTACGTAGCATTTCGTGGCGCGCCATTGGAGGTTAATGCTTAGGTGGCGGTTGCTTAAGAGCTTTCTCATTTTGATTAATTTGGATCTTGCTATTTCAATTCGGATCTTAATCTCTACGTCTGGGTCCCACTTATCATTTACTGTATATCCCAGATATTCAAATCGGTGTACTCTTTCAATACGTTCGGCTTCAATATTCAGGTCGATATGTTGAATGTTCTTTTTACTGATCACCATAAATTTAGTTCTCATTCATTACTGTTGTGTTATTCGGCCACAAAACCAAATTCCATCTATCAGAACAGAAGATTTAAAATGTTTAAAGACATATCAGGAAGAAGCAGATGCTTTTGCAAAACACTTAGACAAGGTATTTCAGCCGCTAACAAACAGGGCAAATGAAGATGACGACTATAAATATTTGGACAGCCCTAATCAAATGAAACATCCACCCAAATCTGCAATTTCTAATGAAGTAAAACGTCTTATAAAAAACCTCAATAAAAAGAAGTCGCCTGGACATTAAACAATCTACACAGAGAAGGAATAGTAAGTCTAACACAAACCATAAACTCGATACTAAGAACAGGCTACTTTCCTGCAGAATGGAAGTTAGCAGAAATCATTATGATTCCAAAACCAGGAAAACTTTCACATGAGATAACATCCTAACGACCCATCAGCCCATTACCAGTTATGTCCAAAGTCACGGAGAAAATCGTTGCAAGTAGACTGATTATAGAGATACAGAACAACCATATTTTACCTAATCAGCAGTTTGATTTTCGCCAAAAACACGGAACAACTGAACACGTACGGTGGTAGAAAAGATACAATCAGCCTTCTAGGAAAATATCTTTTGGAATATCTTTCTATAAGATACAAAGAAAGTGTGCCTAACATCCACAACATAAATGTAGGGGTTCCGCAAGACAGTGTCTTGGAACCAATTCTCTACACAATCTTACAGCTGATTTCTTAACTGGAGAAGAATCCATAATCGCATCATTCGCAATTCTGGTCAAAAAGCCAGATCCCATGCAAGCAGTTGAAATGTTACAGTAATCCATACATTTAATTGAAATATGGGATAAGAAAAACGAAGCAAAATCAGTTAATCAGGTATTTATAATCAGATAATAATGCATATCAAGAACATTCTTAAAAATGGTGCTGTAAAATATCTTGGATTACACCTTGACAAGAGACTAACATGAAGGACACACAACACCATAAAAAAGGACAGAGAAGACGTAGCATCGCAGCATTCTTACATTTGTATCAATGCTCTTGACTTACCATTTAGAAAATAGGTCTCTAGACTTAGTTTTAGTTATAAGTAATAAACTTACTAGGCGTTAACAGTCATTGGACTAAAACTCTTGCTTAAATATTATGTTTGTTTAACAAAAATGCTCGTGTTATTTGGTTATATGTAATAGATTGTATTTTAAAATAAATAAAAAAAACTCTGTTCTCACTTTGAGCTCCCTACAAATGCAGTCTAATTTGTAGAGCTGTCTCAGTCTGATCTTCGGTGATATGCAGAAAAATTTTCATGGATTTAAGGCGTTCGCTGTCATTTTGGTAGCCATACGGACGATGTGCTTGTGAGGTGGATGCTTTTCCTTATGAGCTATTACTTCACGTCTAATGTTGGGCGGTGCTATGCCGACCAAACAGTACGTTTCAGTTCAACTATAGCACTGAGTTTGAATGTCAGCCGTTACGCCCCCAAGAAGTATCTATTAGTTTCCATTAAATAAAACGCTTCGGGGACAAAACACTTTCTTTTGGCAGCCCATTCTCTTAGGTCCTCCAGCAATTTTTTCTTTGGAATTCTACGAAAAATTTGCAATTTTGGAACAAATTGTTTTTTAAACGAGTAATATTGAAGTCTTTGGTCGTTCACTCGTTTTGATTTCGTTTTTCGGAAATTAAAATGTCAAAAAACGTATTTTTAACTAACATCATAGTTAATTCCTATTAAATTCAATAAGTTTCTTCAATGTAAAAGATATTTTCCAGGCATGTCTATAAACGGTTTTACTTCCTTCGCATTCTCCCATTATTTAGCAAAAGTAACATTATTTTTTAATATTGAAAATTCCCTTACCAACAATTTATCGCTCCATCAAACACTTGTCTCGATCTCTTCACAAACTCGTACAAAATAATTTGTTTTTACACAACTCATTAAAAAAGCTGTCTCTCCTGAAATATTTTGCACCACGCAATTCAAATGGTTCAAGATAAGACCTTGTTCATTTCGGAAACTGGTTAACAACCGTTTTCGGTGTTTTTTCTCGTTTCCATCTTCGACACGCTGTTTCTTTTTCTTTTTTGTGATGCTTTGGCCTTTTTCGGCGGTTCGAGCAAGAGAGATTGGTGTGACGCGAGGCGTGAGTTCCTTCTAAACTTAGCGACCGTCAAGAAATGTATCTTAACACGATGTGGTACATTCAGGAGTAAAAGTTTTTGATACAATTGCTCGGACGTTTAAAAAGAACTACTTCCGTTTGAAAGTAATGTTCTTTTAATATAATTAAAAATATAATTAAAAAAACTAGTATCTGAAAACAATTAACAAAAAGAATCCAGCCAGGAGCTTTTTGAAAATATAAAAATGGCTTTTATGATAACACATAACCAATAACTTCACAAATAAAGGGCTGGGGTTTTCTCCGAGCTCAATCCTTGCCTTAAGATCGATATCTGAGATGAGTAAATTTTCCACTTATGCTATAAATCAACTAACAACACCCTCTACAGTACATTCAACCAACTTACACCTTTCGTTGTAGTAAAAGGCACGGTAAACTGCACTGGAGTTCTCCATAATCTTTTTAATTACTTACTTTGTTTAGAATATTTTGCATGAATTATCAGTTAGAAATAATTTGTATAAAATAAGGAGCAAAAATTCAAATGGAATTTTAAATATTATTATTTAATTTGCTAATAATGAATGTATAAATATAATGGTTAACCTGCTAATAACCTCCGTGGGTCAGCGACATGCATTTATACCTTCAAAAAATGGTTAACCTGCTATATTGTAAATAACATTATAATAGTGTAGTTACTGAATATTTAAATTTATAAATCATCATCATCGTCACTAAACTCATTACCGTTACCATTACGTAAATCTATAATCACTGGATTAATTTCTCTAATTTTATTTTCCCGGATCCACCACTCTTCTATTAATTTTCCTATCTGTATCGTCACTGTATCCACTGCATCCAACGTGATTATCATAATACGTTTTACATATACCCCAGATGTGTTTGATGGGATTAATTAAACTGGCAGTGATACGGTGGTAACCGTAGTACTTGATTTCCATAACTTGATACAATTTGGTCAACTATATAAACTGTTGGTTTTTCATTACGTTTCGAAATTTCCAGTAACTCTGATTTGAAGGCGTATTCCGGAAAATTGATATTATTTTTAACTAACCAATGTTTTATTCTCGGTACGTTCCACGACTGGTTTGATTGTTTCTCCAAAACTTCCGAATGATAGGGTGCAGTATCTCAAACTATAACTGATGGTTCACTCAGACTAGTTACCAATTTCTCCTCAAGCCATTTAACAAACATATCTGCATTCATGTTTTCATGGTGATCAGCATGATTTGTGTTTTGCCTTCGTTATCTGTGTGATTTATTGATTTTATGTTGTTGTCTTGCCAAATTCTTTTAATTCCACCCTTTGCAAATATCCATGTCTCATCTAAGTATACGAATGTTGCATTTTAAGATTCGAGTCTGGTGTATTCTCTCAAAAATTTAATTCTTTTGTGAACCACACTACTCCTTTCGCATAAAAGTAACCTATTTTCTTTTTTGAATTTAAATCCTTAATCTCTCAACACTTTCTAAAGGCTAGTCCTCTTAATTTCAGAAACTTATTTTGGCCAGTAAAGTATCTAAACTGACATGTTGATTATTTCCACGCATTCGGTACAAAATATTGCGAAGTTCAAATTTTTTCCATCACAGTAAGATCTTCTTGAGAATCTCTAACAGTCTTCATTACAGTTTTTAGCTTACTTTCACTTATCCCGAGTGCGTCACAAACGCGTTTATTTGTACATAATAATGACTTTGAAGGTCCACCATTTTCTCTTTTCATGGTAAAGTATTTATGCACATTTGCAATTAATTCATCAATATCCAACTTACGTCTAGGCATGATGGCCACTTGAAACTACACGTTTGAATTACAATCTACTGAGTTTAGATCAATATGACAGAAACTTTTTAATTGTTGTGCTTGAGAGGTAAATTATAATATAACCGCTTACAAAAATCCTAAACAAATTAAGCAAATTAGCCTAATGATCGTTAGGTATGCCGAATCTAATTTAATTATGTTTGATAAAAAGTTTAGAAATGGTTGGAAAACGTACATAAACAAATTAAAATGTTTCCTAGAATTATTTTATTTTTGGTACAAGTATTTTCATTTGAAATTAAAAAGTTAAATATATTTACCAAAACCCTAACTTTAACCCGTTATCGCAGGTGTCTCATACGGTACACTCTAACAGAAATATGGTCAATCTAACCACCACTATTAAAAAAAAAAGTAAAGCAACGTATTAAACATTATGGAGAACACAAGTGCAGTTTACCGTGCCTTTTACTACAACGAAAGATTTTCTGCGAATTCCGTTAATCGTTTAGAGATGTAAGTTGGTTGAATGTACTTTACTTATAACATCCAAGCTGAGTGGATCAAAGAAACGGGACACACCTGCGAAGACTACAGAAATATATACACGAAATGATACACGATATTATCCAGAGAACCGCCCAATGAAGTGCCTTACAACTCTGTAAAATCGTATCGCACACAGGAGCAATAAACAACTAGCAAATAGCAATCCGCAATATGAAACAGGCAACATATTTTGTTTGTACTCGCATACCAAATGAATAAAAATCACTGGTTCAAAATGTCTGATGAAGGCGAAGTGGTAATGTTATGGCAAATTTTGAAAAGGAAACAATATTGGATTCATCCAGCATTTGTAGCGTTGAGTAAACATGGGGCCAGTATATTGTCTCAAAAATTGAAGACGCATACCACACAGTCGTCAGAGTCGAAAATGCCACTAAACTTCTAAAAATCATACGAACAAGCTGAATTTTGCTGAGAATATTAATTTTGGGACCCAAAAAAAGATGCAAAAAAGTTTATCACTTTTACCCCCGGGCTTCCCCTAAAAACTTCCTCGAAAGGGGGTATAAACGCAAAAAAATCGATTTACCAAGTAAGTACAGTAAATCTGTACAGTAAGACATTTTGAAAGACATCGTAGGGTTTAACTCCATACGGTAATAGTTAAAACACTAGAATAAAACGATAATTTAAGTTGTTAACTCCTTCGCATTGTTAATGGTTTACAAACATATTATCTCATGTATATTTCAGCTGTGCACGGTAAATACGCATCGAAATATTTTGATAAGAACTTATTACTCGGGCTGTACCTTGTCACATGTGCATTCGTTTCACATTCGCAGACAGTACCAAAATAAATAACGTTAGCTCTCTCACATTTCGAACGACGCACCGCACTGTCATTAGCAAGGAATCCCGAACGCTCCGAAAACTCAATAGGCCAGTTAGGAATTTGTACGCAAACTTACGCAAAAAGAAAAAGGCATTGTTCATACATACATCGTCGAGTATGTGAATTTTCTCGTTATGATGTTTAAGGAATTAGATAATTTTACGAATCTACATAAAAAAAATGCTTGCTACTTTATTTTTAATACAAATTTGCATATACATCTTCTTCTGGAATATAGTCTTAAATATAATTGTGCAGGTTTATCCTACAAACTTTAGAAAATCTATAGATGACAACAGAGAACCGAAAATAATAATAATCGGAAATTTTAATTCCAAGATTGGAAAAAAAGTTGAAGACTCGGAAAATAAGATTGGAAATTTTAGATTCGGCACAAGAAACACACGACGAGAAAAATTTATGAAATTCCTTCAACAAGAAAACATATGCTATAAATACCTTTTATAAAAAAAAAAACAAGATGGAATTTTTCAATTTTTTTTGTGGTCACTATTATTTCAAAATAATTTTAGATTACTGATAATACTCATATAGTAGGCTGATGTACTCAACTGGTTTGAAATATTTTGACGTTTATTCAGTGGTTAGTGTCATTCGTACATTTTATCATGAAAAACCTTCTTCACGTAAAGGAAAAATCTTACTAATTCGGTTATTTTTAGTTTGATTTATTAAGTTTTAAATATTGTTTTGATTTAACTAAGTTTAAAACAAGTATGCCACCAATTCGACACTGCGATGAAGCCCAAGTAGCGCATATTGTAATTTTGTATGATGAAGGATATGCACAAAAAGGTATCGCACGACGTCTCAGCAGAACTGAATCTATAGTTTCCAATACTTTAAAAAGGTACCGCGAAACAGGAAATTTTGTACAAAGGCCTAGTCAAGGACGCCCAAGGCGCACAACCGCAATTGATGACCTTTTTTTGGTTCTTAATTCTACACGAAATCGTTCATTGACATCGATGCAACTCAGAAATGAGCTATTAAATGTTAGACAAGTTAATGTGAGTTCACAAACAGTTAGACGAAGATCAAAAGAAGAAAACTTAAAGCCTAGACGCCCCGCAAAAGTTCCACGTCTTCTCCAAAATCATAAAGCTCGTCATTTGGAATTTGCAAGAACATATATTTAGTGGAATATCGACAACTGGAAAAACGTTATTTTCACTGATAAGACCAGAATTCTATTATGGAAGCCAGATGGTCAAAACTACGTCTACAGAAGAGTTGGAGAACGATTCGCCAGCTGATGTCTCGCCCAGACCGTTAGTTTTGGAGTTGATGGCATAATTCTTTGGGAAGGTATGAGTTGGGAGGTACGTACCGCACTTGTGGAAGTGATTGGACGGATGACTGGTGATTCTTACGATTAAAACATCGTGCAAGATCATATTTTGTCATATGTTGGTTACACTGGATATTAAAGATTCACGTTAATGCACGATAATGCTCGACCACATGCCGCTGCCATAGTGAGTAATTATCTTGGTGAGGTCCAAATTCGAAGATTGGATTGGCCACCGTTTAGCCCAGATTTAAATTAAATAGAGAACATGTGGGATCACCTAAAACGCAGCATAAGACGAAGAAATCCCGTTCCAAATACGATAGAGCAGCTTCGGCTTGCTGCACAGGATGAATGGAATGCAATTTCCTAAGGATATGTAAAAAATTTACTTGCAAGCATGCTAAGAAAGATGCAAGCAGTCATAAGAGCTAGAGGGGGGAATACTCGTTACTGATAATGCACTTCTTTCAGTTAAAACGACTTGTTTAAGCAATTTAAATTATCATTTAAGTTTAGAGTAAAATAACCTTATTTACCTAATATTAAACATTTATTTTTTTCGCAATTTTCTTCGCATAAAAACTTAAAATTGTTCATTAAACATTGTTAAAATAAACTCTATTTTACAATAAACGACTTGATTGACCAGAATTTGTTTTGAAAAAACAAAAATTAGAAAATTCCAAAATATTCGATATTTTTGTCAATGAGTGTATATTGTTATGGTTTAAATTTATTAAAATCTAATAAAAAAATAAAATTTACTGACTGGTAAAGTCGTTTTACCCTATAAATAGGAATATTAGATTTATAAGAGTAAAATATGTGAGTAAGTAATGGCTTTTCTAATTTAGTAGAAAGTAGGCAGGTAGGAGAATAGATATTTGTACAATAATATATGATAACAATAGAGGATTTCTCATAAACGAGTAATGTTAATAGCCCAGAGATAGCAATTTTAGAATACTTAGACTTAAACCTTAGTCTTTTGTTTACAAAGAAATTGGACAAAGAATTGGACAAAAAAGTTTTGTGGTCAGGGATAAGTATACAAAATCCGAAGTAGTATTAACTATATTGTCTCTAGGAACTTGGAAACAAAGAAAAGATCTTTTTTATGTAAAATTCGGAAATACTAAGGTTATGTGATATCATAATAGCACTGAGCTTGTGTTTGGCAAGTAAAAGGGTTTGATTGGTCGAAAGGGATGACGTGATATGTAGAGTGTGTGTGTCTGTTGGGTGAAAAGAAAGAGAGATTGAAGTGAAGGAATTTATGTTTTGCTTGGGAAAAGGAAGATTACTTTGATTTGAACGTCGAAAGAAGCAAGTTGTTTTTATTCTATATCCTGCAGTGAAAGGCAGCAGAGTTATTGTCAAATAATAATTGTGAAAGGTGTTTTGTGTCTGTAGAACGAGCTCCAAGCATTAGTAGTAATGGACAACGAAAGTACAGCCTGTAATTAACGAACAGGTGTATAGTATATTTGGTACTAGTGGATTAAGTGAAAATCCTTTCGACTAGAAAGAAATTGGGTTCATGTTAGATAGGAGTTTGGTCCAGGAGCGTTCGGAGAGACTGTCGCGGCGATAGTGTGTGCGAGCGACGTTGACAAGCAGAGGAGATAGCAGGCGTGTTTAGAGCAACTAAGACTACGAGTAAAAGGTGGTCAGATCACAGTCGTAAGAAGAAAAAGAACCAGTGGAGCATTCTTGGAAATAAAAGGTTAGTTTGCCATATAATCAACAAAGACTTTCAACCACGATCATAATTAGATTATAATTAATTTAAGTTTTTTTTTTTATATTTTATTCAGTGATTTCATTTCACAATAAATATAATTTTTTAATTCAGATATAAAAAAATTAAAAGAAATAATATTTTTCTTGATAAAAAATTCTTTTTCTTGTCCAAACAATTATTGATAATTTGTATAGGAATTTGAATGAATTTGTAATTTTAATTATACGGATTAGCGCATAAAATATAGGATTTTGATTAATTATAAAATTGTCTGAATTTAATATTTTTTTTTATTCTTTTTAAATAAATTATTTAATAGTTTAGTATCACAAAATTATTTGGTTTAATTTATTTTCCTATTGTCCATCTTTTCCCCAAAGGTAACTGCTTAAAGAATACTTTAAAGCCATTATAATTAACGATAAAACGAGCCCTGAGATCAAATTTTAATTAAAAAGGGGGCTATTAGATAACTATTTATTACTACTCAAGGTTTCAATTCTGTTTACAATTATTTTTAAGAGCTAAAATAAAAATACAAAATATCTGATTAAGTGGAACGAACAATTGCAAAAAAGTAGTAACTCACCAAATCAAATTTGGTTTGTTAACAAAATTTTTGCTGCTGCGCATACTTAAAAAACATTATTATAAAAAAACGATGGTCTAATAAATGTTTCTCTTTTTTTTTGAATTCTTTTAGAAAGGCAATCTTGAAAAAATTATTTTAACAAAAAAATTTTATTTTGATAAATTATAAATAAATTAGATTAGCAACCAATAGAAAATTCAGTCACCAATTCAACCAAAAGTCATGAACGCCAACTTCTAGTTTCTATTTTAATTTATTTTTGACAATTATATTTCCAACCAAAAGGGAATTAACATTAACAAAGCTATTTGTAACATGTCCAGAGGAATATCCATTGAATTTACATCTGTATGTTTTTCCTTTCAGCACTTCTCCGATTTTTCGATTAGAGAGTACCCTGCTTATTCGCTTCCAGTTAAACAAACCAGCCTGTATCCTGTGGACAATTTATCGATCTAGTATCTCATTTTTTGTTATGTAGGAGCTAAGGTGTTTAAATTCTTCTACTCGTCTAAATTTTTCCCCAAGCAATTCGATGTATCCAACCATTCCTGTTCATCCCAATTACATATACCTACTTCGTTTTCGACTTCCAAATCTTAAGTATTCTCTCTTCAATAGTCCTTCCTTAACCCTCCAACATTTCTTTGCTCCCCTTCCCTAACACGATATTATCCGCAATGAGCATTGACCTAGGACTCTTCTCCCTTACTTTATCTAACAGGACATCCATAACAAGAATAAACAGGTAGGGATTCAGTGAGGTTATTTAAATAAGGCAATCTTGGTATGTGAGAAATATAACAATCCACCAAGACGATATATACCATAATCTCCTTATGATGAGGAGTAGCCCAACGGTCAAGTCATTGTTTTAATTTATGGAATGTAAAATACGCTACCGAGCATAAAATTAGGGTTACCCCGTAATTTGGATTTATTTTAGAAATTATTATTCTGTTTTAACTATTTTCGGTTCTAACATAATTTACTAATGGATTTTTGAAAAAAAAAATTGTTGTCGTTGTTGTTTCGACAAGCGTTTGAGATAAAAAGGGCCCCTTAGCCTAATTCCTAAAAACCGTTATCAGCACAGTTTTTGTTTCTATGGTTTTAACGTCAATTGTAAATTGTTTGTGTATTGTTATCACTGTCAGTGTATTGCAATGAGCATAAATTCTGTTGTGGCGGCAAGAATTGTGGCGGCGTTAGAAGATGGCCACGGTCAGCGCGAAACTGCGAGAAACGTTGGTGTAAGTCTCTCGAGTGTGCAACGAGTATGGCAACGGTACGAAGAGACCGGTCTGCTTACTCGACGACCTGGTTCAGGTCGAGGCAGGATTACAACAGCTAGAGATGACCGCTTTGTCGTTTCTAGTGCTTTGAGAAACCGAACGGTCACGACAGTTTATCTTCGAAATCATCTGCAAGAAGTGAGAAATGTAAACATAAGTGAATGGACAGTTGGGAGACGACTTCATGCTGCTGGTTTATCTTCTCGAACTAGAGTAACTGGACCGCCGCTTTCCCGTGAACACCGAATTGCCAGATTGAATTTTGCACGAGAACACTTGGCTTGGACAATAGAGGATTGGAGTCGTGTATTGTATTCCGATGAATCGAGATTAGGTCTTACGGGCTCAGACAAACGTGTAAGATATGCTCAAGCATGTGTTGCCGAGCGTCTTCCATTTGGTGGAGGGTCAGTTATGGCATGGGGAGGCATATCGTTTGATGCTTGCACGGAGTTAGTCTTTATCGAGAATGGGACATTGACAGCGCATAGGTACCTGACACAAATTCTGGAAGACCATGTTTTACCGTTTATGGTTATTCTTGGAGACGACGCAACATTTATGCATGATAATGCACGGCCCCACACTGCTAGGATAGTTACTGAGTATCTTGACGAGGTTCAAATCACACGATTTGTTTGGCCTGCTCGAAGTCCAGATATCAATCCCATAGAACATGTTTGGGATGAGATGAAGAGACGTTTACGGAGTCATGTGCCGGCCCCCAGAAATTAGAGAGAGCTTCGCGACATATTGGTGCAAGAATGGAATAATCTTCCGCAGAATGTGATCCAAAATCTGATCCAAAGCATGCCTCGTCGTTTGCAAGCTGTTATCACTGCCAGAGGAGGGAATACTCGCTACTGAAGTTTTTAAAATTTCTTTTTTTCAACAAAAAGCACATCAAATTAAAATTGTCTCTTTTCAATATTTAGTATATCAAAGGAAAATTCTTCATTTCCATTATTTTTATTAAACTTTAAACGACAAAAACGTTGTTTTCTTTAAGCAATCCGTTAGTAAACTATGTTACAACCTAAAATGGTTAAAACAGAATAATAATTTCTGAAATAAATTCAAATTACGGGGTGACCCTAATTTTATGCTCGGTAGTGTATTATTCTGACGTTTAAAAATATGATCATATTAAAAAATATAGTATATATAAAAATAGATCGTATTTATTTGGAATCCACTACGAAGTTGTCCCTGCGACTGGCCTAAAATCGCGAAAGGCCGCATTTCAAAGAGTTTCCTTTTTTGCTTTTTTCCTCTTGTTTTCTTGTGTTTGGTAACGTGTTTTACATCTATTGCCGCATATTAAATGACATTAAAATTTCGTTTTGTCGTCTTGTGTTTTCGAGGAACAAGTTTAACTAATTGGGTGGCCGCATTTTTATAATTAATGAGTTCTTTAATTAATTTTTACTAAATGAACGTTTAAGCCTAAATTAATTTGTCAGAAAGCAAAAAAATGACTATAATGAAGAGCAGCGTGTCTCTTAAATGTTTTATATTGTCTTTCCGGATTTGACAAGAAGCTTTAAGGAATAAAACACTGTTTTAAATTCCAATTTCGTTGAGTGCTATTTTTCTCGTATCGATATTTATTATCATTTGCGATACTACAAGTGCTCTCAAGTTATTTATAAAATATCTGCTACAAAAAATGAACGATATAATATGTATATAGTATGCAAATAAATTGAAATTGCGAACGACTACTCGTGTTTTGTTAAAACTATTTAAAATTAGGACGCCGTTTAAAAAAATCCTCTTGCTTCTGAGAAAGAAAGGTTTTTTTCCTAAAAAATTTTAATGGTGAATATCTTTTTAAAAGAAATAATTTCAAACTCCTGGTTTAAAGAAAAAAAAATACATTTTTATTTTTATTTTATATAAACAGTTATTACAAAAAAATATATTTGTGTATCAGCAAACAATACATTTAAATTGACATGATAGCAAATCTTTTTATATTAAAGATAAATGTTCATTTAGAAAAATTTAACAAAAATTGCTCGCTTCACTTGCTAGTTATTTCTTTTAAAATTATTAAAAAAGTTTGTTACCTTAGATTTGAATACAAAAAACACAGTCCCACAAACTTAAAAACAGTCAGATACGCCGTACGGGAAACACAAAATGGATGCTGGACAAATCCTGGGAGAAATCAAATAAAAATACCAAAACTGGATTTCAGGTATCTCATAAGAAACCAGATTGACCATATTTTAAAAAATGAAAGATTCAAAAACTCAATAACATTAGTGAAAACCTACCCTGGTGCAGATATTAAGTCAGATCATAACCCACTTGTTGCTAAGTTCCGTCTGAAATTTAAAAACATCCATAAACCTAATCCTATAAGATACGATCTCAAACAACTAAGAGATGATGACATAAAGCAAGAAGTACGGGAATATCTGAAGAACAACATATCTAAGTCAGAAGTAGTTAATGATGTTGACACAGAAATAAACCACTTAGAAAACATTGGGAAGGAAATATTAGAACAATACCTGCGACCGAAAAAGACAGAAAAGAAAAAACCATGGATGACCGACGGTATATTGCAGATGAAGGACAGAAGAAGAAAATCCAAGCGGAAAGACTACGTTGCATATCAATTTCTAGACAAAGAGATAAAAAAGCTGTCAGAGAAGCTAAAAATAGAAATCTGGAAGAACAGTGTGAAGAAATCGAGATATTGGAACGTAAACACGATTCCTTCAACTTCCACAAAAAGATCAAAGAAGTAGCAGGCATTTATAAATCAAAAAGGCCGGGACACTTAACAGACGCTCAAGAAAATCCAATAGTTGATATTGAAGAAACAAAAACAACATAGATGAACTATGTGACAACAACATTTGAAGACGATAGGAATGTCACCATCACAGAAAATAAAAATGACGATACTGGACTACCTATTCTCGAAGCGGAAGTAGAAGCTGCTATAAACCACACTAAGGAGGGCCAGACGAGTTCTATCAGAATTTTTGAAAATTATGGATAAAGACGAAGTAAAAAGACTTACCTTGATCTTCAACAATATATACCAAAGTGGAAAAATACCCCAACAGTGGCTAAGATCAACTTTTATAACAATCCCTAAAAAACCCAATGCTAAAAAATGGGTAGATTATCGAATAATAGCCTTATGAGCAATCTCCTGAAAAATTATACATAAAAGAATATATAAAAAGTGTGAAGAACACATGACAAACACACAATTCGGTTTCAGGGATACATTGGGTACTCGAGAGGCTTTTTTGCAATAGTTTGCAAGTTCTCTTTCAAAGATGTAGAGACGTGAATTGTGATGTTTATTGATGATCATGTATTTTGTTGATTACCAGCAAGCGTTTGATAGAATAAAACATGACGAACTGATGAAAATATTAAATTCGATTGGTCTAGACAGCAGAGATCGCCGTATAATAAACAATATCTATTACGAACAAACTGCAACTGTTGTTGGGGGTCAGCTAGCAGACGACATAAAGATAAAAAGAGGTGTGCGACAGAGATGTATATTGTCCTCATTATTGTTCAATACATATTCAGAGCACATTATGAACCTAGCGCTAACGGACATAGACGAGGGAATAGTTATAAACGGAGAACGATTGAACAACATAAGATACGGTGATGAGACTGTCATTTTTGCAGACAGTCTTGAAGGTCTGCAGACACTTGTCTCCAGGGTGGCAGAAGTAAGTAGCAGGTTTGGGCTTGATTTGGACTTTTCAGGGCAGCAGTCAACAAAGTCAGAATAGTCATGTTAGTGTCCAACATCCGTAACGGATAGGCACCATAAGAAGAAGGATTTCATCTTATCCTGGCCTATAACAATCTGTGGTCCCTTAAACTCGCCTGCTCATCTTCTACTCAAAACCATGTCAATTTACTTAGCCATCAGGGCGCTGTTATCAAATCCCTTGACAAAGAAAACAGCTTCCAACAAAACGGTGATTAACTCACTATACAAAGACTGCCACATAACATTGTAGCAGTTATAATTTGCCCACCACATTGGGTATCACTTACAGGGGATTGAAACTGGGGACAGAAATTACTGGGCTGGAGATAGGGTAAGCAAGCAAACCGAAACCTCTGCGAACGGCTACTCTTGGTTTGGTTCTAGAGCTGGGTCGTAAGTAAGTGAATAAAATGGACTAGGGGGGGTAACTACAAAAAAAGAAATCAAAAAGTACTTACATAGATTTTCTGAGCAAGATAACACAAGAAGGTTCCTAAACTATTTAAAAAGGACGCCGTTTACAAGAATGTTCCTGCTGGATTAACAACCAAAAAGCCTTGTTATCATTATAGGTACCAGGTACGATGATAATTAGTTTGTAATGACCATGTTTCTAATGGCATGTTGTATTGTTGCCGAAATACAATTAACCTGTCGTTAATATAATTAAAATAATATAAAATAAAATTATCTTTTGTAAATAATATTTATTTTGATTAAAATCATTTTCCCTACTTTTCATCCCTTGTGTCCGATGGGCACAATTCATTTCTGTGGAAAAGACAATACAAATCCAACTCTGAATCTTGCTTGTGCTCATCGTGGCATCGCGATGCATCGGCGCGCTTCTATGGTTGATAAGGAATACGTAGCCCCAATCTATAGTAGAAGCCACAGTTAGAATGCAGTGCAGGTAAGATAGGCAATGTATTTCTTACGGGAGAACGGCCGACCACGTTGCCGGTTTGCCCCGAGCGGCGCATCAGGACCGGATTTAAGAATCATAGCACTGTAATATACGTGCTTACAACTATTGCCTACCGTTATATAAAAAACTATCATTATTGTTTTAGCTAAATCATGATTCAATCAACGATGTATTAATAAGAGAGTTACATTGTAGAACTAAACAATAACATAAAAAAAAATACTATAAAAAAAGTAAAAATACTATAAAAGTAAGAAAGCGAATCAGTTTGAATCCCCATTGTCCACGTAAAGCCAATATGTCTTTTTGTCGATTTGGGTAGTGGCCGTTAGATCGAAAACTTATTGGCAACAACTATGAAAGATCAGTTTTATTATATTTTCGCAAGCAGATGATAGTACCTACATCTTGGAGTCGTTGCCAGTATCTGTTGTGAATTTCAAACAGGGTATGACTCGTCGTGTGTAAGTAAAACGTGTAGTGTTAAATGTATTCAACTATCATCTGAACTTAAAAAAATGGTGACAGCTTGACTATTACTGTGGAAAAAGTTTTGAAAATGTGCGGTGTGAGTGTTCGCAAAATTTATGACGCGATCCAGCAGGGCGAACTAAAACCGGTACAAAAAAGGAAGAAAAACACTTTCCGGTCCAATTCACGTGAGAATACTTACGATGGGGTAGTGAAAGCTCGAATAAGGAAAATTGATTTTTTTTGAACATACCACCAACCGTCGACTCCATAATGAACAGAGTGAAGGATGATGAGGACCTACCAGCTTTTTTAAAAACCACATTTTGTAGGCTACTAAATAACATAGGTTTTGAATATGGTAAAAGAGGTCGAGATTTGATAATGATGGAAAGAAAGGATATATCCTGGAGACACAAGTACCTCAGGCAATCTTGGACTAACGTCGGTACTTCAGTCAAAAAGGAATGGAGAGACACAACGATCAAGAATCCACGAGATGCCTTCATAAAAGGGCTCTCTATTGGACTGAAAGCTCCAACCCAAAGAGGTCCTCGGTTTGTTCTTCTTCATGCTGGAATCGAAACTGGTTTTGTGGCATAGGCCGAATTAACTTTCTTGGCCAAGAAGGAAACTGCTGATTATCACGACAAATGTACGGGAATCTATATGAAGAATGGTTTGATAAGACGTTAATTCCAAACTTGCCGAAAGACAAAGAAAACGTTGTCGTTTTGGATAACGCGTCATACCACTTACGCAAATTTGATTTCCCGAAAAAATTGTGGAACAAAAGGCAAATCAAGGATTGGCTAATCGAAAAGAATATGTTCTTCGAAGAAGAATACCTAAAAAGTGAATTAATGGATACTTCTTCTTCTTCTTCTTCGCGCGACTAGGATTACTCCTGTTTGTCTGCCTCTTATTCTGTTTCAGTCGTTGTTGACTGTATATTATCTTTCCACCTTTTTGGCGGCCTTCCAACGGGCGTTCTGCTATACGGCTTGTTGGTTTTACAGACGTTCGCTAATCTATCTGGTCCCATTCGGTTTACATGTTCGTTCCAGTTTTTTTTTCTTGTTTTTATCCACCTGTTAATATTTTGAATTTTGCATTGTTCGCGTATACTTCTGTTGGTTTGTCTGTCTCTTAATGATATGTCCGCTATTAATCTTAATACTTTCATTTCGATATTGTTGATTTGTTGTTTCGTCTTTCTTGTATCGGTCCTTGTTTCCGCTGCATATGTTAGGATTGGTCTTACTGTTGTCTTGTATACTTTAATTAATGGATTCTTCTTCTTATGGTGCCTATCCGTTACGGATGTTGGACACTAACATGGCTATTCTGACTTTGTCGACTGCTGCCCTGAAAAGTCCGGTAGTGGTTAAGTTAAACCATTTTCGCAGGTTATGCAGCCAGGATATTCTTCTTCGTTCTGGACCTCTTTTCCCATGCACTTTACCTTGAAGTATGGTGAATTAAGGGATACTGCGGCCGTATTTAGAGACGAGAACGACGAAGTACAAAATTGAAACAATTGCGTTATTATTAAGCAATTATATGGAACCTACCGTCCTTAACGTGAAACGCTCTATCTCTATAGTAGGTATCTAGTCAAATAATATAGAAAGGAAATTAAATATGAATTAACTAATAATAAATTAAAATGAAAAACAATGTCTATGACAATTTGAGTCTTAAAGTACGTTTGTTCTTTCTAAAGAGTGTCGATTGGTTTGGGGATAAAGAACTGGTCAGATATTGCAGATTTTAGTGTTTGCTGCAAGATAAACTGATAGATAGATAGATAGATAGGAGAAAATGTCAGATTTGTAAAAACAAAACATAAACCTTTAAACAGTAGAATTATCAGCCCGACGCAGAAAAAATGAACTGACAACCATAGAGAGATTAATCCGCCAATGAACAAGCAGAATTTCTTATAGAAATTGTTCTTTTCTGTTCATTGCTGGCTTTAGTTTTAGATAAATAAAGAAACAATAATTTGTTAAATTATGAATTAAGAAAAATGATTTTTTTGAAACGTCAAATAAAATATTTCTTATTACATTTGTGATTAATTCCCACAAAATATAATAATTAATTTTTTGCATCGATATATTTGTATCGTTGCACCTGTATATTAATTTTTATTTTAATGTTGATTGCACTATGGGAAATTTATAAATGTCGTTCTGAAATCAGGTAACGTACCGTTACCACCCACGCTCATCATATTTTATGCCTCCACTTCACCTGCCTCTCATTAATTAATTCACTCTTTTCGTGCTCCTACTCTCATTAAAGTCATCAAATCACCGCGGTTTACCGTAATGTGTCAAAATATGATGTTTAAAGACACTATACGGTTCTAAAACGTTTCAATATTTTTCACAACATCCAAAATTATCTATCTGTCCTCTTATAGCGTGTCGCTTAAAAGAGATGTGTCGACCTTAGATCGAAAATGGATGTTTGAATTATGATATAAATGATTCATTCGGATTAGAACTTACTTTTATTTATGAGATCTCGAACTGAAACAGGAGTCTAAGAAGACAGAGCTAAACAATTTATCCACATTAATCGAAAATGTATTCAGCTAATTTATGATAAAAAATATTTAGAACAAAAATTGTCATAATCATGGAGATTTATTGGATCTTCATTAAATCTTTTGTTTAAATTAAATCGCATATCCTACATAAATTCTCGTCGAAAAGTCAAATACATGTTTTGTTAATTTGGTTTATATAAAATAATAAATTTTATATAAGGGGAGTAAGGATGAAAAAAACTCGAACGTCGGGCGTTATAAGAACGGTGGACATACAAAAATTGAAACAAAGCAACGTAAAACAACAAATGCAAAAAGAAATAAACACAAAATTTAAGGACATTGCAACACATAATAGGAAAGATATAGATACAATGTGGAATGAGATCAAAGATGTATTAGTAACATCAACAATAAACAACATCAAACAGGAAAGACAAATAAAACAACCATGGATGACACATCAGATTTTAGAGCTTATGGAGCAAAGAAGAGAGTTTAAGAATAAAGATGCAGAAAAGTACAAGGAACACCACAAAAAGGTACTTAAAGAAATAAAATTATCAAAAGAAATGTCTGGCTGTTAGAGTAATACTTAGAAATAGAGATCCTATAGAACAAACATGATATATTCAATATGCACAGGAAGATCAAAGAAATGGCAGGAATATATAGGACAACAATGCCCACTGCACTGTTTGATAAAAACGAAAACAGACTATTCAATACGCAAGAAAAACTGGACAGAAATCAGGAATATATAGCAGAGCTGTTCAGTGACAACCAACACATTGAAGTATATGACAACGTCGAGAATGGACCAAAAATAACAAGATCAGAAGTAAGATCTGCTATAAGTCGTCTAAAAACCAACAAAGCGCCAGGACCTAATGGAATATATGCTGAGGTATTGAAATTGATAGAAGATAATCAACTTGACATTATGACAGAATTATTTAACCGTATATATGAAACAGCAACTTTACCAAAAGACTGGTACATGTCCATATTTATACCAGTGTCAAAAAATCAAATACTAAGAAATGTGAAAAACACCGAATCATTAGCCTCAGAACCACTCACTCAAAATATTCTTAAAAATCATCGCAACAGAGACGAAAATGCCACTGGACATCTAAAAATCATAGGAAAAAGCTGAGTTTTGCTAAGAATGTCAATTTTGTGACCCCAAAAAAGATGGACCACTTTTACCCCCCGTTTTCTCCCCAAACGTCCCTTAGTAGAGGGAGAAAAACGAAAAAAATCGATTAACTAAGAACCTGTATACCGTAGAAAAAAATATTTCAAATAAAATATGTAGCTGAGATAATTTTAAACAAACATGTTTATTAACACTTTTTGTGTAGAAAGAACCATTCTCTGACACAACGCTTGAAGCGACCGGTGACTTTGAATATCACTTACGTTGTCAGACGTTGAAGTTGCTGATACTCTAGCAGCAAACTTACAAGCATCAGTATCTGAAGTACCAGATACCCAACTAGCAGACACCCAACCAGCCAACACTTAACCAGCAGACACCAAAATTGCCAATCCTAAAAAAAGAGGGAAAAAGCGAGTAGCAGTGGCAAAAAACTGGTTAAGTAACAAAGCCAAGAAATTACGAAACTTGGGCCAAGCATATACCTCAAGATCTAAATCACAAAAACCTGTTGTTGCCAGGAGTATCAGACCTGCTGGTGGAGACAAATGCCGGCTGAAATGCTCTAATAAAATGGATGAAAATACCAAGAAAGATATTTTTAAAAAATATTGGGCCCTGGAAAATATAAATAGAGAGAGAGAGAGAGATTTCATCCACAAATGCATGAAACCAGTCAAACCAGCGTACAGGTACAGCAGTGAGTGAGGCCTAGACAACATAATGTATACTGTTTTTGACGTGACAACGTCTTAAATTAGGTTGTGGCTCGGAGTCATTTAAGAAAAAGTGTAACGCCCGCTCACGTCTGTTACAGTGAGTCACCGAACGAGAGAGAGGCCCGCCGGACCGGCGAATGCCTTGCGTCTCTCTCCCACTCAAACATGATCGGTCCGCTGCGCGCGGCACTTGATAATTAGGCGCGTTGAATCGCTAAAGTTGAAAATCGTTGAAAGTATCGTCAGCTGTGTCTGTAGTGAAAATGTGGAGTGCTTACAGTGTCCTATTTTAGGGGGAACCACCAGTATCAGATATAATTTTAGGAAATTACCTAGGGACCTATATTCTTTTATAATATTGCTATGGATTTATCCATTTAATATTGAGCAATGATTGTAAACATTCTTTATAGTTTAAACTTCAATGAAAATTATTAACTGTGTCTAAAGACATATATGATATGAGGTATTTTACCCAAGAGTATTAAGTATAATGAATATACATAAAAACATAATTTTGTTTTCTTAGGATTTAACATTTTGTCAGCACATTATCTCAAATTCACACTTAAATCAATATGTTTTTACTATTAGGTCTGTTGAATGTTTGTTCTTTACACAAAATTTAGTCTATACTTCATATTTATTAAAGGCGGTAAAATATACATTACAATTCAGTTGTTTATAAACCACTTTCAAAGCATAAAGAACCTTTTAAGCTTTGTTTATATTATTTTGTGTATATTAATTGAGTTAATTGGAGTAGCCCACTTTGATACAAAAATACAGTCAATTTATGGATATTTCAAGGTGACAATCTAAAAAAAGCTGATTTCCTCCCATGCATTTTATTAGAAACACTTGAAATTTAAAAAAAATTTAAAAATCGTAAGATGTAAGACCTTAATCGTGAGATCGTGAGATTTGTCTTCAATTCGTGAGTAGATTCGTCATTTACAACAACTACAACAATAAAGGTAAATAATTGTACACTAATATTTCATTATCGTAAACTATGATTGATTGATTAATTGTTAGATTGACACAAAAGTTGAGAAACTGAGATTATAGCGGCAATTCCTTGTTCCTATTGTGCAATTTAATAATATTCATATCAATAAATATTCTACCGAGAAAAAGACGTTGTCACGTAAAATCTTCGCCCGTAAAACCGACTTTACAGGCAACCGATTTTTATATAAATATTAATGAGCAAGTTCGCAGATGCAAATACTTTTTTATGGCTACGCTAAATATTAACAATCGAATTACAAGGACTGTCGTTGACAAAGCTGAAAAGGGGTTTCTGGAAGTAGAATTAAGAGGTGAACATAAAAACCATAAAAAGTGGATATATTTAATAACTATAAGCAAAATTGCCAGGAAAACCATCTACCGAACGCAAATTTAGTGATGTTCTCAAACATTTTTAACACAGAGTTTAATATTCTGGTTCTGTATAGCCAGAAAATATCGGCGTGAGTTGTGTGATGCATATGAAAATGTCATAGGAGAAGCTAAGAAAATATTTGAATACAAGTATGTATTACATTTGGAAAAAAATGATTTATCGAGATAAGAAAAGACGAACGCTTTTCCCAATTACATTGAGTCAGTCTATGAGTTTCAAGCAGTTCTTCCTACGCCGGCCGCAAGGAACTGTATCTGATTGTTATTATAAATCTAAGTTTAATTGCTACAACTTTACGTTGTCTGATTTGAAAACTGGTTCAACGGAATGCTACTATGGAAATAGGGGGAGTGATGAAATAGGTTCATGTGTAATTAATTTCATGGAAAAAAATTGGGTACTTTTAATAATGAACCTGGGCTTGACATCGTTTACTTTTCAGATATTTGTTGTGACCAACAAAAAAATAGATTTTTAGTTACTATGTATATCTATGCTCTGGATAAATACCCTAAAATACGTTCAATAACCCATAAATATTTAATAAATGGACATAGCCAAAATGAATTCTATAAAGAAAAGTTTAAAATCTGGTGTTATCTATGTGCCAAGTCAGTATGCACAAATCATTCGTTTGGCAAAAAAAAGAAAGAACCCTACCATATAAATGAATTCGGTTGTTTGATTTTTATTCGCTTAAAAAATTGTGTGACGATATAGGCATGACAGGCATCAAATCTTTGAAGATTACTGAAGTAAAGGTTAAGTCAAGAAAATCCTACCAGCCTCAATTATAAAACCTCCTATAAAGATGAAGAGTTCAAGCAAGTAGATGCCTGCCGAAGAAAAAACAATACCATTCCAAGTACCTTACAAAAGACCTACAAAAGTGTACTTAACATTAAAGAGAATAAAAAAAGATCTCTTTGTAATAATAAGTTTTTTCTGTTTTTCCTTGTGTTTGTTTTATTATATTCTAACAACGTGATTTTTAAGATGATAATATCTTTTTCTAAAAAAGTGTCACACTATCGGCATGTTTCTATTTTTTCACTAGAAACTGCAAAAATTGATTGATTGATCTGAGAAAAATAATGCATTAATAACACTGAGTTAATATATTCCAGTTTACAATAAAATAACATATCAGCTTGCACTTAGTCATTGAACTGATACATAGATGTTCAACTGAACTAAAATCTTTAACATCAATTTTCTTAAAACAACGTTTTTTGAGTTGTGAAAACTACATTTTCTTTACAGTAGTCGACTCGTGTTTGGGATCCGCTTAAAACATCTCTAATAAATCGTCTAGGTACAGAAGTGCCAACGGATTTTCTTAAAACATCTTCGTCGTGACATGCGTCTTAACATCTCATTTACGGATACATTATTTTGTATTTAAGTACCAATTAAAACAAATCGGCATTTTATTCACATCAAGTTTAATCTACGTTCAGTATTTTTTATATTTGACTGTCACGTGGGTAGTGTCAACAGTTGGGTCATCCTCAATTCGTTTTTGAACAGTAATAAATCACTTAAAGATGTTAAAAGAAATTTTATTTCCTTTTTTAAGCCGGAGTGGGTGCTACTGACTTGAGTGCTTGTAAGTTTTATACTAAAACGCTTACTGACTTAAATAAATGTGTTGTTATATAAGGCGTTTCATTAATATTTATAAATACTATTATTGGGAATAAAATTAAATTGGATGTCATAGGTATCAACGAAGTTAGAAAGAAAGGTGAAACTTGAAACGTAAAAACACTGAAATCAGGGCATATATTCTAACAGATTGGCCCTGAAACTCAACCCAAAATTATCCAAGTATACGTTCCAACAACAGACCATACAGACGAAGAAATCAAAATGTTTTATGACGATATATCTACTGCGCTTAATGACTTTCGTACTGAATTCACAATTTTATATAGCGATTTCAACGCAAAAATAGGTGTAAAAGAAGAGGAGCTAGAAACATCCTTGGAAAAATTCCAAGGGCACACCCGAAAATCGATTTATTTCCCCTGTATTACTGCAACCATACCCAAAAGCTGCCGTATTGCCATTAAAAAAAACAAAGGAAAAAGAAGACTACTGAAATTTTAACTGATACACCAATTTATAAAAGAATAGAAGCGGAAACAGCAGAAAGAATATCAAGGCAAAGTAGAGTGAAGAGAGCTAAGACAACAGTAAAAAGAAAAATTGATAGTTTAAACAAGTCGAATAGAAGTAATGCAAAGAAAAATAAAAAGCATACCCAGTGATGACAGTAACAGTGACATTGAATTGTCTGATGTTGGGGATTCCGACGATGTTAGTCTATTATCAGACGTAGATGAACTTTTTGACGAAGACATATCCTCACGAATGGTAGAAGTAAATTCATTTGTTCTCGTGAGGTTTCAAACAAATAAAACTTCAAAATTTTATGTTGCACAAGTTACAGAAGTTTTTTCTCCTGGTTAAGAATACAATGTAAATTTTCTAAGGCGTCACGGGATACAGTTTTCATTTCCTACAGTTACAGATTCTGCCACAATTACAAAAGAAGATGTTGAACTCATTTTAACCCAACCAAAAAGTGCTGATTTATATTAAAGTTATCTTGCATTTATTCGAAAGGTGGCCATTGGACCAGCCTCTCCCTGCACATTTACACAAGTAGACGATTTTAAAATTATATTGCCAATATTGTTGAGTTGCGTTCCTGGGACGACTTTATTTGTAAGATAGTTCATTGGATTACATGAAATCAACTTTAACTTAAGAATATACATCAGAAATTTCCATTTCACGTCACTAGCACTGTTCTTCAAAAAAAAAAGAAAACTTTGTCGTAGACTGTACCGATCTAAAGTTAGGTTAGGTCGAGTTTACTTCTGCTACTAAAATATTTTCGGTAATTTTGCTGCGCATCAAATGGACGTGCCGGTTGTAGGACTATTAAAATCATTCCTAGTAGGCAAAAGTACGTCGTCGAGTTCCGTGTCTTTGAAAAATCGTATCCAGTATTTTATAATTATACGTCTTATCTTAGAACCGATATAGTTTCTTGTATCTTTGTAATTTTGGTTGATGTTATTTGTTTTATTTCTTTGTCTTATACTAAATCTCGATTTAGAATAGAAATTCTACTCTGTTTCATGTCACAGTGCAAATGATGCTGGTCTATGATGGTCCTACCATAGCCCCACAGCAAATGTATAATTTTCAGATAAAGTTAAAAAAAGTACCACAAACAAAATCAGAAATATATGTTTACTGGACTAGTCTGGAGTCATCATCCTGTATAAATCAGTATACTACCTTTACTTTCAATAAAACAAAACGGTCATACTATTGTTTGTAAGTTGAATATGAGTTTGCTTTCAAGATCACGTTCACATAAAGAATTATGCGCTCTAACCACTAGAATCCAGACGTGTTCAATCACCTGTTGAAAATTAAAAACGGAGCCGCTCGCACCTCTCGTTCCGGGGAATTATTTTTTCCGCTTGCACGGTTAATACTATCGTGAAGTATGAATATGCACGTCTGCATTTTGCGTTTTGATTTCACCCGTGAAAAGGGACGCGAAGAGTATTCGTGACTCGTAGATTTGATTTAGCCGATGCTAATTTTTGTGGGAAGGGCTCTATTATACTGTGAAATGAGTCTGTACTATTATCATTATTAAACAAACGCTGGTATCGAGACTTTCTAATGACCCTTTATTTTATTACAATTATGTATTACATTATGGAGTAACATGGTAATAAGTGTCACTGAGAACTATAAATGTCATAAAAAATTTTCAAGTAATGTTAATCAAAAATATATCGTTGAAGGTTTACAATCAGTCCTTTTTTTTAAATAGTACGTTTGTTGTACATATTAGGATTTTAGTCAATTCCAATCATCCAACACTTGTTTCATTCACTAATAGCAGGTAAAATGAATGTAACGACACTATCAGGTTTGGAAGATGTTAAGGCACAATCATCATTAATAGAAAAATTATTGTATTATCACTAAACTGTTTTGTGTATACCATTCTATGTCATGGGCTTGTCATTCTGTCATATGGTAGTTGTTGATCTATCCTTTATTTTTTGTCACGTTATAAACATCACATATTTGTTATTTTTCTTTAATTAATTATTTTATTTAAATTTCTTTTGATTTTATTCATCTATTAACTTTATCTTTCATTATACTATTTTTATTTTAAAAATAGTTGGCGCACAACGTTCCATGCAACTCTTCAATTAAATATATAAATCTTTTCCTGGGATGAGTACATTTCATATTTCTAGTTGATCAATTTTTGTTATATGTGCTTTTTTTATAATTTCCTATATTTGACTTGCTTTTTTACATAACCTCCAGCCCACGTGAAACCTTTCAAATCCATATACAATTAGAATCTTTAATATAATTTAACTATTTTTTTTAATAATAATTATATTCACTTAATCCTTGTCAATTTGCTATTTTCTAGTTAATATTATCTTAAAATTTGTAATTATTTGTAATCTTCATTAAATAATAAGTGTAATCTTCGTTAAGTGTCCATGCTTCTATCCCGTAAAGCAGAGTCGAGAAAATAGAACAACTTGCCAGTCTAGTTTGAGAGTTAGGTTGGCAAGGTGTTATATTTTCTCGACTCTGCTTTACGGGATAGAAGCGTGGACACTTAAAGCGTCGACTACTAAATAGCTGGAAGCATTTGAACTGTGGGTGTATAGAAGAATCCTGAAGATATCATGGACCGATCATGTAACAAACAACGACGTCATGAGAAAAGTCAACAAAAGAATGGAAATATTGGAAAATATTAAGACACGAAAGCTGCAATACCTGAGGCATGTTATGCGTAATGAAAGATACAACATACTTCAATTAATTTTACATGGGAAAATCCAGGGCAAGAGAAGAGTAGGACGGAGAAGAGTGTCATGGTTGCGTAACTTGAGGGAATGGTACGGATGCACATCAATCGAACTATTCAGAGCAGCAGCATCTAAGATCAGAATAGCCATGATGATTGCCAACCTCCGTCGCGAAGATGGCACGTAAAGAAGAAGAATCTTTATAAAGCAAGGAAATATTTAAAAAGTAATGATATTGCTCACACAAGGTATATTATTTTAGTTATTAGGCATATATAAATTTTTCCTGTTTCCCCTGTTGAGTGGAACTTTCTAAAACAGCATGGTACACCATATAGGAGGCCCTTTCCGTATCAGTTGGCCCAACATTAGATTGATACGAAAATTAAATTTAAGAGAACAAAAATAAAAGTGCATCGTAAATTTTAGAAGTTTGTCCTATTTTTTTTTCAACTTTAAAACTTACTTTGTAAGTACCACATCTGACTTTGTGGGCCTCTCAGTGATATGTTGATCTAGAAACGTGTCTTCCAATAACGTCACTCCATAAAACGCTTAACTCTTTTCGTACATTTTAAGGTTTTGTGACGACCGAACCTGTAGTTTTGTATCTTCTGATATATTTCGTACACTATAGCGTGAAAATTGCAACATATTCGCGATTTCCGAATTGGATTTTCCAGAACTAAAAAAATCTATTAATGATTGAACAAATTTTCTCATCGATAACTTTACCTCGACTCTTTGTACAATCCACAATACTACAAAATAGATTTATTTGACATTAACTGACAATATTATTGTTTTGATGTCATTTTTCCATAGCTACCTCTGGATTTAATGTAATTATGAAAAAATCAACGTATTATGTTGACATAAGTGAATGCATAGCAAGGGTTTAGTAATTTTTTTTATTGTTGAAAATAAATAAAAAACCGTAAGGGTAATGTTTTTAATAAATATTAATAAAAATGCCATATTAATTAATATGGGAGTTAATAAAAACAAGCATAGTATAATTTGTTGATGGTAATCGACTTAAACTGCAAATTCCATAGTTGGGCCAACTGATATGGGAAGGGGCTCGTAGAGGGATGACAACTGTAGCAGCATAGCAGATATGCAGAACTCAATAATTGCTAAGAACCACAACGGGCTCGATCCGGGCATCTTCACCAACCTCAAAGCTACTCATTTAGCTATAAACTATTCAGCTGACATCAGAAGCCATCAGCAAGTTATCCTATGAAGTCATAAGTATCGATTTAATTTTTTTTGTAAAGCTATAGGCAAGATTTGCTTTGATTTTAATTTAATATTCAAATTTTTTTATATCTTTTATGTAGAATAAATATGATTGGTTAATACCTATTCATTTGTCTCAGCCAAACACATTTTTCAGAATAACATTTTAAGATAAGACGTTCTCACACCTGAGAGACTGAGCTTGACTGGGCATAACAATTGGCTCCCAAAGAAGTTGTGAGTTTTATGGTTATACATTGGCTCCCAACTTTCGGAGGTAGTTATATTGTTACCCTTGTGGCTTGTCCTCCAAGAATATTGGTGACCAATCGAATTATCTTTACTTTTTTCCGCAGCGGACTTAAATAATGTCATGGTGCTGACACTGGCGGAGGTTCTTGAGGCAGAATGTTCGTCGTTCAGGATCAGATGTCCTTCTATTTTGCCCGGAATAATGTCATGTAGTCATTTATATTTACGATTTCTCATCACACATACAAATACATGCAAAATTTTTTACGGTGCTCAGAACCTCTCTTTATTTAAATGCTGTAAACTGTTTCATTCGTCACCCTGTCCATCCAAGGTCGGTACACCAACCTCTCGCAAGCTTCAATTCGGTTACACATTGTTTCATTGAGAGTTCATGCTTCCATTTCATATAGCAGCGGTAAGTCCCACTTTTCATTCACCAACAGCTCAAATATTTGTATGATTGTACTGTCTAACACTATTTCTTCATCTATTCTAATATTAGTTAGATTATTAGGTATATTTTTGATTTTGCCGATGACTATCCACTTGATTTTCTTTGTATCAACTTTCAAACCCATTTTTTTACTATGGTAAAAGGTAGGATTTGAGGATAAGGAAATAAATTAAAGAAAAGATTTGTCTAAGTTTGTAGAGTAGACCAGTATGCCAAACTCTATCAAAAGCTTGAGAAATATCCAAAAAGGCTGCTGAACAGAATTTTCTTTCTTCTAGAGCTCCATGAATAAAATTACAAACTTTATGCATTTCCACAGTGGTGGCAAGTTTTTGTCTGAATCCAAACTGGTGGTTAGGTATTAGTTAACGTTCTGCAAGAACTGGTTGTAACCTATCCAACAGTAGTTTTTCAAAACCCTTTGACATCCCTCTGACAGGAGACTTTTTGGGATTCAAGTCTGATTATATCTTCTGGTGAACTTGTTTGGTAGTGTATTTTTCCAAGGGGAATTCAAGTTGATATGGTGATTCTAAAATCTTTAGGTCTCGTTTGTTATGTCAAGTATGTGGTTGTCAAGAGGGTTAAGAAAAACTAACACCAATTTTTAAAACTATAGTGGAAAGCTCAGAGGCGCAGAGACGTCGGTGAGTAATAAGAGAATGCCAAACAGAATAAATGCAATACAAATGATGTTTTGAAGAAGGAGCTGTACATTAACGCTAATAGACAAAGTGCAAAACGAATGAATTAGACAAGTAATAAATATGAAGGAGACACAATATATGACGTAATACAGAAACAAAAATGAACCTGGTATGCGAAGAATCGACGGGACAAGAATAATGCTTAGACCTTGGAAACCTAACAGAAGGAGGGAAAGCGAAATTACAGTGGAACAAAGAAATAAAAACAGGAATGGAAAAGCGAAAATAAATGTAACAAAAAGGATTGACGATTGGGATATTGTAAACAGCAAAGATAATATGCCTTGTAAAGCCACGGATAAGTAAGTACAAATACTGGAAGAACAATACTAAAAAAGTGCACCAAATCCAAAAAGAAGTAAACTCTGGACTCATTAAATAAAAAATGACCTTTTAAAATACGTTACCCATTTTAGTATTAAAAGAATTCTTAGTATTCACCAAGTTCGTTTATTGGAGCCAAATTGCTTGACTCTTTTAAAAAAACGTTATTAAAAACAGGAGTCGAATTTTCCATTCTAAAAACTTCAAGCTGTTCTGTTAAACCAAATATGCTGCGCGTGACGGTAAACGTTGCAAATCAATATACGCAATTTTTTGTGTCTGGTAGGTATTATAATAATTATTATTCTGAAGTCATGAATGGTTTTGCAGGAGTTTACAGTCGAGATTCTCACTGAGTTCACTTTCTGTGGGAACACGTGAAATGCTAGACCTTGTTTTATTTTGAAATTAATATTTTTAAAAGGGCTTGAACTGGCACTGAAAATTATTTGGTTACAGGATTGTTTAAAAAAATTTTTACATCATTGTGAATAAATATGTTTTTACAGAACAGCAGTACATATATTATGGATAGCATATCAAGTATATTCATATTTTAATACTTTGTTTTCGTTTCAAGAAAAACAAAGAAATATACAAGGAGGCTTGGAGTGAAGCAAAAAGGATTTCTTTTGGCAAGGCAATCATGAGAAAATCGTAATAGTTACATTCAGACTGATTTACATGGCAGGCAAACTCTTGCTTTTCAAATAACAGAAGACGCCAAAAAAAGTCCACAAGGAATCTACGTTTCTGTATTTGGCTGTATACCATATATTAAAAAAATTTATTAAAAATCCTTTGTAAAAGGTATATATTTTTAAAAACCCAAACGGGCTGTTTTAGACAAAACGTTTTCGGAATCCATTATTCCATCATCAGTGTCCTATAAAATATATAACCACTTAATTAAAAAGAACGTGAAGTTAAAATTTTGACTAAGGTTAATGTAAAGTGTGGTTAATACTTACTAGGTGTACATGAATATAGCCACTAAATACATGGGTAAAAACCCGTTAACAAAAATTTAGTTACATTTGTTTTACATTATATTATATAAATTGCTAGGATGCTAAAGTTACCGTTGGATTAGGTAACATGGCGACATATGACTCCACGTTGAAGTTGCAAGTCCTGAGACGGTGTGTCTACGAGGACTCAATGGAAGCAACTGATTGAAATGACAATGTTGACAAGTTAGGACGGAACAAGTAACAGAGTAGTCAATATAACTGTATGTGTCTACTTAAGACAAAAGTCAACGTTAATTAAATTTGTTAAAGTAATAGATTTTTTGATATTAAATAATATAACAGTATCAACCATCAATGTTGTTGTTTTTTAAAAATTGATTTTTATGTGTATGAGATGAAATGTGGAGAGAAGATAATGTGGTTATAGTTAGGCAACCAACTATGCATGTGTGTGGTAGTGTAATGAAAAAGAGATTTTTATATTTAGGCCCTTTATGTTTATTCAACATTTGGTACTTGGAAAATAGAAAATAGACACATGTAGAAGGTTGAGTTATAGAAATTTTGTTTGATATTGGTGGAAAATGAATGAATATATTTAAAATATGAAAGTGTTCTTACATGAATGAGATAAAACTTTTGTAGTATAATGGTCATGTGAAATTTAACTTATAACTCGATTATAGAAGGCCCTGTATGTCAAAAAACAACATTTAGTACCTGGTAAATGTAAAACTAATTAAGTTATAAGTACATGAAATTAAATATCTGATAGGGTGTTAACAGACTAAGCGGTATGGAAGTTTTATTTTCTTATCTATTATGTGAAATGAATAGAAATTGATGGAAAACCATGTCCCAACCATCAATTTCTATTCATTTCACATAATAGATAAGAAAATAAAACTTCCATACCGCTTAGTCTGTTAACACCCTATCAGATATTTAATTTCATGTACTTATAACTTAATTAGTTTTACATTTACCAGGTACTAAATGTTGTTTTTTGACATACAGGGCCTTCTATAATCGAGTTATAAGTTAAATTTCACATGACCATTATACTACAAAAGTTTTATCTCATTCATGTAAGAACACTTTCATATTTTAAATATATTCATTCATTTTCCACCAATATCAAACAAAATTTCTATAACTCAACCTTCTACATGTGTCTATTTTCTATTTTCCAAGTACCAAATGTTGAATAAACATAAAGGGCCTAAATATAAAAATCTCTTTTTCATTACACTACCACACACATGCATAGTTGGTTGCCTAACTATAACCACATTATCTTCTCTCCACATTTCATCTCATACACATAAAAATCAATCAAACGGAGGTTTTACTGTAGTACCTTCTACTGATAACACAAAATTTAATACTTTTTCACTTTTTTACGTATAATAAATAACTATATTTATCTAACTTCATCTATTAATAAATTCATGTTATAAATTAATTCAAAAATATTTAGTTTTCATGTTATAATATTTTTGAAATTTTTTTGTCTATCCTTATATCTATTGTCCTGTCAAGTTTTCTATAAAGAGTTATTTATATTTAACAAGGCGATTCTCGGTTATTCGATGGACAAGGTTAACACGTTAACGTGAAATTATGCAAATTCGAAGAAATGTTTTCTTTAATTAACGTCACAATTGTGAATTGTAAAGCATCAAAACAATATCGAGGAGGAATATTAATGAAGCGAGTTGCAAAATAATTCCTGGTAAACAATTGGCGAGAACCCCGACTGATGTAATCGATTGTTTATAACGACAAACAAATAACAGAACATGAATACCAACCGACATTTAGAAAGAAACGTTTTTTGTATTTGAGATCGTGTCAGTGGGTAAAAGAAATACACTGCGAAAAATGATTGATTAACGTGTCCGTACTTTTAAAAGAACACAAATTCATGCAAGGTATCTTGTGATTATACTATACTCATTTTTAGTCGGTAACCTGGTGTGTTAGGAATAGAGAAGAATAATTTATATAAATATATTTATTTATAAGTTTACAGCACGATAATATCTTATCAACTAAACTTTAACTCATAACAGCGGTGCTTATATATATATACAAGCTATTATGTACTAGAATAATCTGAAATAGTCCATTTCTATTTCGCTTGTTTGACGGCTCGATCTCTCACCCAGTCGATACATCCAGAACCTTCGAGAACACACATCATCGTTTTTGAGATGCAACCCTTATATGGGCTACGTCAATTGCATGTTCGTTATACTACTCCTCTCTTAGATATGAGCGTCCCGATCAGCAACTTCATATGTAGCCCATAATGGCGGAATCTACAGGACTCTTCAGCTCTGCATGAACCCCTCAAGAAGAAATAACAGTCTACTGACTTTGAAGGACACGATCTCTTCAGATTAATACAACACACAGTAATTCGTACGCCGGTTTATCGAAAGATCACTTCAGGCTTGCTTCTGACAATCTTCCAATCCAGATTTTCAAGTGCATGGTCTATCTTGGGTAAGGCCAAATTATTGATATCATAATTACACAAGATTTTCTTTAAATTAGTTAGAGCACGTTATATATCCTCGTAGCTTGCCTTGTCTGCATACGACATCCTGGTCACCATATACAGCAAAGATCGAGGACGATCTTCTAATATCAGTACTCTTCTAACTTTAGGCTGCTGATTATTTAACTCGTCCAAACGACAGAACTTCTTATAGAATAAGGACGAGATTCCTATAGACATCTCAAGATCTTTGGCAACACAGTGAACTAGAGAGACGTTATTCGGAACACTAAAAAGATCCTGCTGAACTTCTGTGGCCACGCCGAATCTAGCACTCTTTCTCTCTGCGTAATTTGATATAAATTCATTAAAGCTTAGTCGCCGGTCATCTTTAATCTCATGTTGAAGAGTTCGTTCTTCTTCTGTTTTATTTGACCCAGCATAAGGTGCAAGACGATTTATGTAAATTTTTTGGTTTACCTTTCGGCAACTTCTTAATTCGGTATATTACGTCATTTATTCTCTTTTTAATTTCATACGGACCTTCCCAATGCCCGTGCAGTTTAGGAGACAAGCCTCGACGACGTTGTGGATTATAGCATCGAGAATCATATTGATCTTTCATTCTGTCACTGGCTAACTGGATGTGTTGTCGGGCAAGTTCATGAATGTTGTTCATTCTTCAGGCGGTAGACATATTCTTCGCTTGCAACATGTTCTTCGGAAGGTCCGCAGCCAAACTCTAGGTCGTAGGGCAAACGAACTTCACGACCTAACATCAGACAGGTTGGAGTCTGTCTGTAGTTTCATTCACGACCGAGCGGTAGACCATTAGGAGTAAATGAATGTGCTGGTCCCAATCTCTTTGATGTTCTGATACAACTTTTTACAGGTGTTTACCTATCGTTCGGTTGATCCTCTCGACCATTCCATCTGATTAAGGATGTAGAGGTGTCGTTCTGGTCTTATTGACACCAATCAATTGTTTATTTTATTTGTTTTGTTTTCAATTCATTGTTTAATTTCATATTTATATCTAGGTTTTTTATAATTTTTAATTTGTTTTAAATTCCCTGGTAGATAATTGTATAATTTGGGTCCTATGTAACCAACATATCTCTGGAGTATGGATTTATTACATTTAGGTAAAATTGCATTATTCCTTGAATATCTAGTTTAATGGGCAAAATTGTTAAAGTTAAAGTTATTTTCTTTTTTTCATATATATGTATAAGGGCTTTGTAAGAATAATTTACGTAAAAGTAAAAATTGACTTTCATTATATAGATCACGACATTGTTTTATTGACCATACAACATAATGGCAATCGCTGTGACATGTTACACATTTCCACCTCTATATTCATTTCACAGTAGGTACGAATTGTCGTAATTGTCACATTGACATTAAAAATTTCAAACGAAGTTCTGGAAAAATAAACAAATAATTAATAAAATGCCTATTACGTTAGACACCGTCCAAGAAAAAGTGCAACTTGTAACATGGTACTTTCAGGGTCATTCGATACGCGAAGCAATTGATTTATTTACTGTCATCTGCGAAAATAGACAAACACCAAGTGTTGCAACAGTTAAAAATACCATTAAACATTTTCAAACTTTGGGATGTGTAAACAGTTGTAAAAATTGTCATGAAGGTAATGAACCACGTGTTAGACCTGTCGATGAGGAGCGTCAAAACAGGGATATTGATATTTGTGCTTTTGTGGAAGCTAGTGAACCCTGCAATAGTGTACAAATTGCTAGGGAAGTTAACGTGAATGCTCGAACTGTCCAGCGAGTTCTCAAAAAGAATGGGTATCACTGTTTTAAGATACAACCAACACAAGAACTGTTTCCGGAAGATAACCGGAAGAATGAAAATGTACATTTTTTAAAAAATATTTTATTTTCTGACTAATCTTTATTTTCATTACATAAAAACACAATCCATCCGTTGCAAGGTATTATTTTCGGAAAAATAAGCACCTCAGTGTTGCAGTGTGAACGCAACATCCGCAAAAGTTAAATGTTTAGACTGGGATGTTAGGCGACCATATTGTCGGTCCATTTTTTATCGATGGAAACCTAAACGGGCCCAAATATTTACAACTTTTACAGAATGAGATCATTCCGGCAGTTCGACGCCTTCCCGTTAATTTTCAGGAGGTTTATTTCCAACAGGATGGGTGTTCGGCTCACAACTCTTGAGCAACTATTGAGTTCCTCAATCAAACGTTTCCTGATCGGCTGATAAGTACACGTGGTACAATTAAATGGCCCGCTAGATCCTGTGACTTAGCGCCTAACGATTTCTTTTTTTGGGGTTTTCTCAAAGAAAACGTTTATAGGCATTAGTTTGAAAGGGCCACAAACCTAGTCGAATTAAGGGCAAAAATACTTCATTTCTCTGCAAGCATTACACCAGCCCTACTCCAAAATATGAGGAGAAATCTGTATGACAGATTTGGTTACTGTTTAGCACAAGGAGGTAGAATATTTGAGCCCTTAATAATTCATTAATCTGCTTTCCTAATTTTTATTTTTTGTTAGGTACATTTTACGAAGTTTGTAGGTTCTTAATTAGGTAGTATTTTTTATGTTTAAGTTTGGAAGAATTTTATTGTTTTTTTTTTATTTAAAAGTACAAACGAATCTTATTCTGATTTTTTTTTCTACTTTCTTGTCTTATTGTTTTATAAAATTTTCAGTGACAATAAAGCAGATTACTTATTTACTTACTTATTTATTTGTATTGCTATTAAGGCTAAAAAATAACCCAAAAAAGTAGTTTTAGAACGTTATACTAAATATACTCTAGAGATGGGATTGCAATAAATCTTAACTCCTATGGTCAACAAAACAATGTCGTTATCTGTATAACAGCTCGCTAGAATATTTTAAATTTTTCGCATAAATAATTCTAATTAGCCACTTCTGAATAATGTTTATAGAATGCAAGTAATTATTCCGTATTCCACCCCATCCTAAAAGGCCGTATAAGTGTATAATAAAGAATTCGTAAATAAGTTCCTAAAAATTGTTTTAAAAAATTGAATCATGATAGTAGCTCTCTTAATTTAACTACTATATTATTTGTTTTAGTATTCCATTGTAAATGTTTATCAATTATTATACCTAGATATTTAATCTCGTATGTACATGGAATTTCATTTTTTCCAATGACTTTTAATGAGCCAAGATTTGGGAGGTTACTTACCTACGATGTAAATAGCATATATTTTGTTTTATCTACATTTAAGGTGAGCTTATTAAATTAAACGTACTGACATTCAAATAGTATAATTGAATTTTTTTTTAAAAATTGTAAGTCTTCTTTTAATTATTTTTTTTTAATATTTTGCCTATGTATGATATGTGATAGGCCTATAATTCTGACAGTATAATTCTTCTCCAGATTTGAATAGTGGTTTAATAGTTCCAGATTTTAAAATATTTGGAAAAATGCCAAAATTAAGACATGTATTCATTATGTATGTCAAGGGTTTTGAAATCTGTTTTGTTATTTCTTTTTAAGTTTCAGATCTAACATTATCATGTCCTGGTGACTTTTTATTTTTTTAAGATTTTATTATTTCTTCATATATTTAAATATTTTTCGCTTAGGTATCTTATACGCGAAAAACAATATTTTTATTCTTGTTTATATTTCGATCGTTAATTTTACGTAAATTTCGTTCGATTGTGTTAAGAAAGCTCACGTTGCAATTAAACTGCAAAGAACTGTAACAAATATATTACACACGTACCGGTATTACAACAATAAATCAGTTTTATTATCACCAGTTTCTAACGGACAAACAAGGTTTTTTTCAAAGGCAAACAACAAATCACACACCCGATTATTGTCCGCTATCACTGGCGTATCAAATCACCATTTATCAAAACAACGTTTTTATTCCCCTAAGCTGGACAAGTTGTCTAGTTCTGGTATTCTCGTTACCGCTCATTATATCGTGCATATTAACGATCTATGACAGAGTTGCCAATCCGTGCGTGTCAAATATGTTTAATTAGCTATTAATACGTTGTGACTTGCCTATATACATCGAGGATGTTGTTTAGGAAGAAGTAGGTCTGTAGAGCTCCCATTTAAGATTAGGTAAAACATTCACTGTTTTGCATACAGGGAAATACTTTCGACAGGGAAGATTTTGCATCAGAGGATTGGTCATAATTTGCATTTGATTTTAGAGTGTGAAAAATTGCTACATAAATGTTGAAGTTTGAAACAAGGGAAAAAAACATAAAAGATAAACGATTTATTATGGCAAATAGAATCAGAGCCTAAGAACTAGATTAATAATTAACAAGAAGAAATAATAAGGTCTACAACGTCTAGACCAAAAATTAATAGAATTTAGATACGGCAACATCGAAGAAATATACGAGCATATAAAGGCGAGTATAAAGCAAGTAGCATTCGAAGCCCTTGGGGAAAAAGAACATATAACAAATAAACAGCACTATAATGAAATAAATGAACCAACAAAAAGAATAATTGAAGAAAAAAAGCAACTATACAGAAAATGGCTGACTACAAACAACGATGAAGTTTATAAAGAATATAGAGAAAAAGATAGAGAAGTGAAAAAACAAATAACACAGCAAAAGAACGAAGAATGGGAAAGAATCTGCTTAAATATTGAAACATATATAGGAGGTACAAGAACTTCGGAGTCATGGAAAGTACTGAGAGGATTGAAACAAAACTCAAAAGAAAAAACTAAATTGAGAAATATACAGGACAAAGAATGGAGGGACTACTATAAGGAACTATTAACAGAACAAAGACCACAATTCATTGGAAAAGAAAACAGGCGAAGACGAAGCAGATTCCCACAACAAGAAATAGAAATAACAGATAGGGAAATGAGAACGGCCATAAAAGCAATCAAAAATAAGAAAGCACCGGGACCTGGAGGCATCTCACCTGAGCTTATAAAATACGGATCAAAAAAATTACACCGGATGATATAATGGATATTTCAGAAAGCCATAAATGGAGAACAGCTCCCAAAGGAATGGACGGCGGCATATATGACATCTATATTTAAGAAAGGAGATAGAAAACGATGCGAAAACTACAGAGGAATAAGCGTAATATCATCAATAGGAAGATTATATGGGAAGATACTGCGAGAAAAGATAGAGCAAGCGATAAAAGGCAAAATCGGGGAGGATCAGGCAGGCTTCACGGCAGGAAGATCATGCATAGACCACATATACACACTGGAACAACTGTTGGAAAAGAAAAAAGCAAAAAATAGAGATATACACTTGGCATTTGTGGATCTGAGAAAGGCGTATGACTCTGTACCAAGGTCAGAACTATGGGAGGCAATGTACAAATTAGAAATACAGACGGAACTCATAGAAGCTACAAAAGCTCTGTATAAAGAAAATAAAGTGTCCATTAAAATGGGAACAAGAATCATAGGAGACTTCACCACAACAAAAGGGCTCCTGCAGGGTTGTTCCACATCTCCAACCCTATTCAAAATATACTTAGAGAAAGCCTTGACTACATGGAAAAGAAAATGCGAAGGCATGGGAGTACCGGTACGGAACGAATACCTATATACGTTAAGTTTTGCAGACGATCAAGTAGTGATTGCACAAGACCAAGACGACCTCAGCTACATGATGAAGAAACTACAAGAAGAATATACCAAGGCTGGCCTAGATATTAACCTCGCGAAAACAGAGTACCTATCTACAAGTGAAGAAGACATAGAAGATCTACAGATTGATGACAACGTAACAATCAAAGGAAAGGATAAATTCAAATACCTGGGGTTCATAATCACGAAAAAGGCAACAACAGAGGAAGAAATTACACAAAGATTAGGACAAACAAGAACAGCAATCCGACAACTTAACTCAGTATGGTGGGATAGACACCTAAATATGAAGACAAAAACGCAGATTTATAAAACATTAGTGCGAAGTATTATGACATATGGGGCCGAAAATTGGATCATAAACAAGAAAAACAGCAGTAAGATAATAGCAACAGAGATGGAATGCCTGCGAAGATGCTGCAGAGTAACAAGAATGGATAGGAGAAGTAATGACGAAATAAAGCCAAGAACATCAATAGAAACAGACATACTAACATATATAGAACAAAAAAGACTAAAGTGGTATGGACATGTAAGAAGAGCTAGCGACAGCAGATGGATAAAAAGAATAACCGAATGGAGCCCCATAGGAAGGAGGAAAAGAGGACGACCCCGAAAATCCTGGAGGAACGAAGTAGACGACGCCATGAGTAAGAGAGGACTAAACGATGGAGAATGGAACAACAGAGAGAGATGGAAACGGTTGAGCGAGGGAAGGCAGTGAATACTGTAGAATCCCTAAATATATATATAGAAATAATAGGGTGAATACGTGGAATAATGGTAATGAATAGATACACAATGTGAATATTTGCAAATATATTAAAGAACACTGTAAAAATGAGATCTCAATACTAAAGTCATCTTTCTTATTTCTTTTTTATTTATGTTTATATTATCTTTTATATTTTCTCTTCGTTCATTATTTTTTGACAATATTTCTTTTGGTTTTTTCGGATAGCTTGTGTAATGCATTCATTACATAGCATAGATTTTAGGTTGGAGTATAATAGAAGGTCCAAAAAACATCATTTCCCTTGTATATACTTTTTTCCTATTTTTTGATGATACAGTTATTCGGATGCTTGTTGAATTTTCAAATATGTACGCCAATTTACATAATCGTGAAGGTGATATTACAACAAACGAAATTAAGTTTTTTATTGGAAATTTATTATATAATGGATATAGGAGTGTTCCTAGGCGATATATGTACTGGGAAAAATCCCCTGATTTTACTCACGACCTTGTAGCTAATGCAATGTCTAGAAACCATTTCAGATTTATCATACAGAATATTTATTGATGTGACAATACAAAATTGGATACATATGACAAATTTTCAAAGGTTCGACCTCTGATTTGTGTAATGAATCAAAAATTTAGCACCACAAGAAGACAACCACATCTTGGATGAGTCAATGGTTCCGTATTATGGAAAACATGGATCCAAGCAATTTATCTCTGGTAAACCTATTAGATGGGAATATAAGTTTTAGATGAGGACTACTAGGCTAGGTTACGTGGAGAGGTTTGATCCACAACAAGGATCTTCAACCACTATTCAAGATAAAAATAAACTTCTTGGTTTGGAACCTAGGACCTAGTGTTGTCTTACAATTTGTTGATGCCCTAGAAGACAAGGCTTCCAAATTAACCTATGATATATATTTTGACAACTAGTTTACAACGCTGTTGTTTTTGGAAAAACTTATATCAAGGGGCTGTAAAGGAACAGGTACAATAAGAGCAAATCACCTTGGTAAAGGTTGTGATATTGAGTGTTCAGACACACTGAAAAAGAAAGAAAAAGGTTCGTTTAACTATTTTACGGCAAAGGAAAGTGTAATAGTAGTTTGCAAATGGAATGACAATAATGTTGTTTCCATAATAATATTCAATCATAATCAGATATATCCAATAAAGAAAATACAATGGTATTATCAAAAAGAAAAACAAGAAGGTGCTCGTTGATTAACATAATATAAAACAGTATAATGAAAACATGGGTGGCGTTACCGGTTTAATGTTTGGCATTCCTTTCCTCGGGTAGCTGTAGCTTCCTTCGTGGTTATTGTTAGTTGTTGCCGTGGAAACTGTCACCGTCTTCTAACTCTAATCTTTCACAAGCTGTCTAAAATAGCATCTACATTAACAGGTTGGGAAGAAACTGAAATTCTCAAAATGTTTTTAACGTTCTCACTAGTTAGCCTAGATCTGTACTTGTTTTTTATGAACTTCAGCTTACTGAATGCAGATTCACAGACATATGTAGATGCAAAAATACACCAAATTTTCTGAGCACAGCCAATTAAGTTAATTAAGGAAATTTGTTATTTTCAACTGCTTCCCAAAACTTATAGTGAGCTTTTTCCTTCTTTTTTTCTTTAAAAATACTTTAGAGCTCTGTATCATTCTGAAGATCAATTAACTCATTTTTCGAATCCCTAGCTTCGTATCCAAAAATAGAAAGATGAGCTACATTTGCTGTTGTTATTGTCCATGGATTTTCCACCAAGCGAAATGGTTCTTGGAACTTCCTGAAGTCACTAAACCTCACAGACATTTTATCCTTTAGGTCTGCTAACAGCTTCAGTAGGTCAGTAGGTCAGAAATCTCTTGACTTTCATCTGAATGTTCAACAAATTTATCCTTTAGGTCTGCTAACAGCTTCAGTAGGTCAGTAGGTCAGAAATCTCTTGACTTTCATCTGAATGTTCATCAAACAGTGCTTTAACGGAAGGAAAGCTGGAATAATCTTCATTTAACAATTCTTTAATATACATATTCAGCTTCTGTTCCAGTGAAAACACAATACTCATCACTTTAGTTACAATGTTATTGTAGGCTCCTTGCAATTTAGTCAATGTTTCATCCATAATGCTCATTGTATCAGTGAAAAAACGCTACTTTAAGTCACCAACTAAAATTATGAATATCAGGAAACTCTTTATTCTTTGTAGCCAAAAACAGAGTAATCTCATGTCGAATGCTGAAGAAACGTTCCAAAACTTTACCCTTACTCAGCCATCTCACTTCTGTGTGGTAAAGAATGTCCCCATATTGCGACATTTGTTCTTTCAAAAATTCTTAAAACTCTCTGTGGTTTAGTTCAGTTGATCTTATAACATTCACAATCTTTACAAGTGTTTTCATAACACATAGAGAAACATAATATTATGTCATGTTTATTGGAAATACTCGACATCATTAGCACTTGCAAATCCTACCCTGTCGCCTAATTTCCTATGAAATTAAAATGGTAAATGTTTTTAGGGTCCATTTATTTTTTCGGGCATGCGTATTTAAGAGGTCCACAAGGTTTTGAAACATCTTTACTGGCCGGCCAGTGCCACTGTGGTGGGGGTAAAGATGACTAGTGCGAAATGCGGTACAATGCATGGCGCCGCTCTACACTAATGTAATCCGATTAAATACATAAATAGAAACATATTCTAACTCGCAAATTTAGTTTTACTACCTAGTAGTCTGAGGGCCGCAAAAAATCGCTCCGAGGGCCGCATGCGGCCCACGGGCCGCGTAGTGAGTATGGCTGCTATATATATTAAAAACCCTTTTATTTGAAAATTATTTACCGGCAAAATGTTCTTCTGGTTTTATTCAAGTTTGTTGCCTTTTGGCAATTTTCGCTTATGAAATTTTGACAAAATCAAACGACTGACGTCTCTTGATTTAACTGTCAAAATTTAAGTCGAAAATATTGCCGGCAAAATGTTCTCTTATGATATTATATGATACGATAAAAAATACACTTTAGTATATATGAAGAGCTTATTGCAACATAATGGTAAGCCACAATATTACAGAATTCTTTCTGATTGCATTATGTATATAAAGAAACCTGTATTAACCTACAGAAAAATTATTGAGTGATTATTGCAGTAGATGGAGGAGTTATTGCTGAAGCGTGTTATTCCAATCACCCGTTTCTGTTCACTTTTTCGCCTAAAACATGGTAAGCCAAATGAAAATGGCGTCGACTTTACGTGCACGTGCTGAATTAAGTGCAGTTTTAAGCGAAAAAAGAAGTTAAAATGTAAGTTTTATTTACGATAGTGATAAGAGTGTAGCAGACGAAGACTATAGGCCCAGTAGCGATGAGTTTTCGTCTAAATCTAGTGACGCAGGCATTTTTCTTATTGTTTGGCTTACCATGTTTTTGTTAAAATATATGTCATTTATATTATATGGAAAAATATGGTGTATCTTGTGGCTTATCGGGTTATTAGTTAAAAATTTTGGAATATTCATAAATTCTAGACACTAATACAGTCATGTTTTTTGTATTCTAGGATGAATTGCAGTAACCCAGGAGGGTTACTGCAATTCCGGAGGTAATGAGGTAATGAGGTAAATCCAGAGAAGAAAAAACCATTCAGATGGAGACAAAGAAATAAGACAAACTATTGTCGAAATGAAAGAAAAAGAAGCCGTAATTTGGGACAAGTATATGCTTCGAAAAAAGCTAAGACGATTTTTAGTTCACGTGAAATCGGCGAACTGTGTAGTTATAAAAATAAATGTAGGGAGAAACTGCGAGGTAATCATAAACATTTATTTAAGAAATTTTGGGAGTTGGGCTCATTCGTCCTTCAAAACAGTTATCTCTTTGGGAGTATCAGAGAAAAAAATAAGAATAAATCATACAAAGATCGAATAGATCGTAAAATATACTGCTGAAATTTTGGTTAATATAGGAGCTGAGGAGATTGAAGTACGCAAGACTGAATTCCTAAGCGTTGAAGGACTTCAAAAATCTCGTGGAAGAATTAAGAATATCATTAAAATAAAGTCAAAGGGGGATATGGTTCCTATTCCTGATATGAGAGGTAAGCACAAAACAGATTCAATAAACTTTCAGAGGAACAGATTCAGTCAGTAAAAGCTCATATTGACTCTATTCTTAAATACCGAAGACACTACAGCAGAGCCAAAAATATGAAAAAGCAATATCTGAACTGGGATAGTTAGTAGATAGTAGATATCTGCCCTGGTGTAGTTTAAACTACCTCGATCTGATACTTGCAAGATCTGTGATGGGTAGATCATTAAAACAAAGACAGCAAAAGACGCTTATAATACAGATCAAGAAAAAGAGTTAACTACTTTATTGAATTTACACATAGCTCGTGCTGATGCAATGCAAACTTTGCTAAAAACTGAAAAAAAAGACGAATGTATTACAAACAAGTAAAAATTAGTAATCTTGTTTGACTTACAGCAAAGTATGCCTCTGTCAAAATTAACCTCTGATCCTGCATTTTACTATAGAAACTCTGGTCCTGCATTTGGCTTTATAACTTGGGGATTACACCAGAAGAAATTAAAAAACACGCCAACGCTATGAAAAATGGAAAGGCTCCAGGACCGGGGGGAGTACCCATCGAACTGATTAAATATGGCCCTGACAAACTATTTCAGCTATTGGCCTATACTTTTAATTTATTCTTGAGAGGAGAAGAGCTACCCCCAGAATATCAGCAATCTATACCAAAATAAAGGCGACAGAAAAGATTGTAAGAACTACCGAGGGCTTAATGTAACTAACTCAATCTGTAGAGTCTACGGGAAGATAATTAAAAGCCGAATTAAAGATTGTTGGGAAGACGCTGAAGATCAGAGTGACTTTCGTACTGGTCGTTCTTGTATAGACAATGTGTTCTGCCTAAAACAAACAATAGAAAAGCGTTTGGAACATAATATGGAGACACACATGGTATTTATTGATCTTCAAAAAGCGTATGACAGTGTCCCATTAACCAAGCTATGGCAGGTGCTAGAAGACAAGAATATTCCACCGATTTACATTAATGCTGTAAGGGAGTTGTACGATGATACGACGAGTGTAATAAAGATTGGACAAAAAGTGACAAAAAAGATAAAAGTGACCAAAGGACTTCGCCAAGGCTGCTGCATTGCACCTACACTCTTTAAGATTTATTTGGAGGGGGTTTTGGATATTTGGAAAAGAAAATGTGAACCTATGGGTGTTAAAATTGGAGACCATACACTGTACAGCTTGCATTTTGCTGATGACCAAGTAATACTTGCAGAAGATCAAGATAATATCCACTACATGTTACGAAAAATAGATGAAGAATATACTAAGTGGGGCTTATCAATTAATCCATCAAAAACAGAGTACGTAGCAGTGGGAGGTGAAGGAAAGCCCTTAGAACTAGGAAGCAAACAAATTCAAAATACTGATAGCTATAAATATCTCGGTATAAACATTACAAACAATGGTCGGAATACAAAAGAAATAGCTACTAGAATTGGTCAAGGAAATTCAGCAATACGTCAATTGAATAGTATACTGCTTTGGGTAATAAATAAAAATGACGCTTCCAAAATAAAAGTAATGGAAATGAATTATTGGACAAGATGTTGCCAACTCACTAGAAGAGATAGAGTAAGGAATACTGAAATCAGAGAGCGTATGGGCATAGACATTGACGTCCTGGAAACTATAGAATGCAAAAGGCTGAAATGGTATGGCCATGTAGAAAGGATGAATGATCAACGATGGCCAAAGAGAATGTTACAGTGGATCCCCACCAACCGCAGGAAAAAGGGAACACCAAGAAGATCGTGGAGACAAGAAGTAAAAGGTGCGATGGAAGATAGGGGTCTACAAGTAGATGACTGGAACGATCGCAAGCGTTGGAAGCTAGGTTGCGAGAAACGGCGGCAGCTGTAATAAACTTGTTATATATATAACTTAGGGATTCACGATTGTACCAACGACAAGGGATACATGCACTTATGTACCGAAGATCAAGCTAAGTACGGAGCGGATGAGGTTACTTCTGTTGTGATCAAATTTTTAGAAACTAAGTCATGTTATGAAGAGCTCGTTGTTTTTACCGATAATTGTTTAGGTCAGAACAAGAACTCTTTTTGGTTGGAGTTAATCAAGAAAAAGAAATTTAAACAAATAACACATCATTTTGTATTTAGTGGTCATTCTGTTGCACCAAAGAGCCTCTGAATTACAAAAAATTAAATAAAAAAAAATCGGTTGCCTGTAAAGTCGGTTTTACGGGCGAAGATTTTACGTGACAACGTCTTTTTCTCGGTAGAATATTTATTGATATGAATATTATTAAATTGCACAATAGGAACAAGGAATTGCCGCTATAAACTCAGTTTCTCAACTTTTGTGTCAATCTAACAATTAATCAATCAATCATAGTTTACGATAATGAAATATTAGTGTACAATTATTTACCTTTATTGTTGTAGTTGTTGTAAATGACGAATCTACTCACGAATTGAAGACAAATCTCACGATCTCACGATTAAGGTCTTACATCTTACGATTTTTAAATTTTTTTTAAATTTCAAGTGTTTCTAATAAAATGCATGGGAGGAAATCAGCTTTTTTTAGATTGTCACCTTGAAATATCCATAAATTGACTGTATTTTTGTATCAAAGTGGGCTACTCCAATTAACTTAATTAATATACACAAAATAATATAAACAAAGCTTAAAAGGTTCTTTATGCTTTGAAAGTGGTTTATAAACAACTGAATTGTAATGTATATTTTACCGCCTTTAATAAATATGAAGTATAGACTAAATTTTGTGTAAAGAACAAACATTCAACAGACCTAATAGTAAAAACATATTGATTTAAGTGTGAATTTGAGATAATGTGCTGACAAAATGTTAAATCCTAAGAAAACAAAATTATGTTTTTATGTATATTCATTATACTTAATACTCTTGGGTAAAATACCTCCTATCATATATGTCTTTAGACACAGTTAATAATTTTCATTGAAGTTTAAACTATAAAGAATGTTTACAATCATTGCTCAATATTAAATGGATAAATCTATAGCAATATTATAAAAGAATATAGGTCCCTAGGTAATTTCCTAAAATTATATCTGATACTGGTGGTTCCCCCTAAAATAGGACACTGTAAGCACTCCACATTTTCACTACAGACACAGCTGACGATACTTTCAACGATTTTCAACTTTAGCGATTCAACGCGCCTAAATCTCTAGTGCCGCGCGCAGCGGACCGATCATGTTTGAGTGGGAGAGAGACGCAAGGCATTCGCCGGTCCGGCGGGCCTCTCTCTCGTTCGGTGACTCACTGTAACAGACGTGAGCGGGCGTTACACTTTTTCTTAAATGACTCCGAGCCACAACCTAATTTAAGACGTTGTCACGTCAAAAATATAAAAAGCATATAACCTTATATTCCGTCAGTCTACCGTACTGTTTATAATCAGCTAAAAGAAGCTACTGACAATGATAATGAAGAAGTGGAAATTGTAGATATATTTTTTTTCCAATATAGTGTTACGATTTTTTAAATCGAAAAATATGTTAAGCCACATTTTTTTTTTAAATAACTTCATTTTTTTATAAATGTGTGTTTTTTTCTGTAAAATACTAAATGTACATACTACATTGTAGTATGTAATGTAAATACTACATTTTAATGACTAACACAATCAAATAACAAGAGTTATGGTTTTCTAAAGTTAACTCAATATTTTTAAGATTTTTTTAAAACTTTAAACCTTAATATCTCAGCTTTCTTTTTTTGTGGTTTACCATTATGTTGCAATAAGGTCTTTATATTTAATTTTATAAACTTGATTAAAAGAGCACACCTCGTATACGAAGATTATTCCGAGCGCATCTCATAAATAAAAGATTTTCAACCGCAACGGGCGACACCTGATTTTGTCGGTTTTTCAAGTAGGTGGAAGAAAAGAAGAAACCCACTAACAAGGTCTGATGCAAACACATACACTCACCAACCACACCATACGCTCCAGACGGGGCAAAATTAAATGAGGTGATCTTAGATAAAAACAACGCGACTTGGACTTGTTCGACGTTTAGTGTGAGCATCCGATTTAAAAAGGTCTTTTGTTTTTATATTCTTGACGATTAAAAAAATTGGTTTGCTCCGTTGGTGATCTAGCGATAGGAAAGGCGTGAAATGTATACCAACATCAATCACGGGCTTAAATTAGGGTTAAAAAGAAACGGAAAATTAAAAAAAAAAAGGTGTCGGTTTCCAACGTGATTAATATTTGGGAAGACTTTATCTCTTCAGATGATTTGTTTACGAGACAGCTTGTTACCACTAGCCGTTGAAGATATATCTATCGTACCTTATTAGAAAAGTATTTGAAATAATAAGATTCACTTGGTACCTAATTTAGTTAATTGACAGGGAGATATTAACGATGACCATAAGTAGATACCTATGGTCTATTGATAACCAAAGAGCACACATAAAAATAGAGAGCATAACATAGAAAAACTCAAAACTGAAAGAGGCGTGAAGCAAGGAGGTATCCTCTCCCCTATTTAATTTGTATTTTGTAACTATTACGAAAAGTTATACAATCCCAATTTACGATCAGCGGACCGTACAGTAATAATGATAGAAACTAGTAACGATTTACAAGGAATTGCCCTTATGATCTTACATTTCGGTTTTATATAAAATATAAATCTGAACAAATCTATTTTTTATTTATTAAGAAGACAATCTATGGTGTGCAAATTATATTCGGTAATAAAACTGTTTAGCGTATATAAAAATATAAATACAAATACCTGGACACTAACATTCTTATTTTTCTTCTTAATATATGGCTTTAGGCCCTTTTTTTTTATTTTAATTTCGTTAACGTATTTACAACGTTGACTGAGACGGGGGCAAATGGTGGCAAAAATTCAAAGTTGTAACCAGACCAAAAAATTGTAACACCACAAATTAATAATACCTTCTCAACTCCATTGACAAAGCAAACTTTCAAACTGACTTCAACCCACACTCATAACTCCTGAAAACAGAAAACTTCAAAGACAGTAGGCAACCTCCTACACAAACCATACTCTTACATAAGGCCCAATTATCACGAAGATAGTAGTCTGGGCAAAAAACAGACCAAAAGGGGTGAGAAATCTGAGAAAATATAATCAATTATGGTAGATGTTGTTTTAGTAATTCTTGTCCGCATTCTTCACCGCATAGAATCTTTGTGCTTTTATTGGACAGATCGTCTAACAAATTTTACAGGTTCTGAAAAAATAGTTCCGTGGAAGAGTCAGGTGATCTATAGATGCAAATAATGTATAGATTAAGATTCTTGTTATAAACCAATGAAAACTTAAAAAAGGATTCATTCAACAGAAAGTCATATTTTGCTATAGGAGAGAAATCATTATTTTTAGAAAGAATTAGGGTGCCACCATGAGCTGAACTTGGACGATCATACCTAGCAATTGTGGTATATTTTTCTACAAAAAAAGGCTCGTTAACTTCAAACCAGTATTCGGTGACCGCAACTATCGGGGGAAATCCTAATTCATCTAGAAACAAAAAAAAAACAGGTGTGGCAGTCCAGTGGGACTGCCGGTAGAAGTTATACTTCTATACACGCGTTCGCATGTAATAATATCATCATCATATAACGGGGGTCCTACGGCGATTGCCGCTTCCCGCATTTCAGCCTCCATCTTTTCCTATCTCTCCAATCTCCCTCTTCTAAGCCTCTAGATTGCATTGTTTTTGTAATTTCTCTTCTCCAGGAATTTGGTGGTCTTCCCCTTTTCCTTCTTTCTGGCGGAACATACATTAAGGCTTTCTTTGGCCACCGCCCCTCCTCCATTCTCATCACGTGACGATACCGTTGTAATTGCCTTCCTTGTATTCTGTTCCCCCTCTCGGGGGAACCTGTAACCCTAGAGAGCGCGTCCCCAGGTGGCGGATAGGGGAATGCCCTCACCGGCCTGTTTGCAGCTAGGCCGGCGGGTAGGTGGGAAATAAAATACCACCCGCGGACCAACAGGTGGGGTAGATAGGACTCCTAAGCCGTAGAGAAGGCAACTTATCTAAGAGAAGGATACTCTGATTTAAAACCCTGGTCCTCCAAGTTGGGCGTTGAGGCATCGGGCCAACTCCTCGATACTCGGAAAAAATGATCAAAGTTAAAAATTTCAGCAAAAAAAAATGTAATAATAATAATGTATAAATAATATTCATCAGTATTTAAAAATGACAATAGGTATACATAACGTACTTACGCATATGTTTAATTTACCATGATAACAATATTAATAAAAAAATATTGTTTGGTGATACAACTGTCAATTTATCTGTTGATTTACATACATACATATCTGATACAATATTTAATTGTTGTTTGTTGTGTATATAAGTACACATTTGAACTTTCTTGAGATATTTACAAGTTTAGAAGTCCAACTTTAAAAACCAACAACTCGAATTTTCATTTTATTTTAAAATTTAGCATTTTTGCGTATATTACATATATTTAATAAAATGAACGTGGGGTTTTTAAATATTTCAAGAATAAAAAAGGAAATTCATATTGGGATTCGAACTCACAATCACCAGCGTGTAAACGAAACACGTAAAATGTTTGCCAATTAGACATGACACAAACGTATTTCAAAATTGACAGTTCTCGGTCATACAGTGATTTATTGAGATTATTATTTTGAAATAAAAAAGTCTAAAATAATTATGAACATTTAATAAATAATACAAAACATATCACATAAATAATAATATTAATAAATATTATATTATATATATATATATATATATATATATATATATATACATATATATACATATAATGGAAATATCGGGTATGTGGTCTATATTAAAAAAAAAAAAATCTTTGTTTTTTCTAAAGCTCAATATTTCGCCATTTATTTAATATGTAGCTTCATCGGGAGTAACTGTAAAAAACAAACATTTCAAAAACACTGACCTACACTTAGATTTACAATACTTACAGAAATTAAAAGATTATACACATAAATAAAATTGAATATTAAAATAACATTATTGTTGATGAAACTGTACATTTAATAAAATGCATGTTAAAATTTAAAATATCTTTGAGCACGTTCGTTGACAATAAATAAGATGGAACAAGTAAAAATTATTTCAAAATGCAAAAAATGACAATGTAAGAAAACATTAGAGGAATAGTATTTCTTTAATTAATCATTAAGGCTAGTTAGTATGATTAATCATTAAGGTGAGTGTAGTTTTAAATTTTGTTTAATATATTGCAATATATGTTGCTTAATTGCCCCGTGTCTGTTTTATAATTTAAAGTTTGTTTATTTTTGTTAATGTGGTACATCTCCAAAAATAACCTACTTTTGTAATTTTCACTCTGTGCCAAAATACGAGCATTGTTGTAGTCTAACAGATGACCGGTGGTTTTGTAGTGCTCGACAACTGCGCAAGAATTTTTTCCCAAGCGGCAATCACTTTTATGCTGTGTGATACGTTGTTTTAGCCACTGCGATGTATGGCCAATGTAGCTTTTTTCACATCCTAGACACGGTATTTCATATACCACATTACTCCTATATAAGGTTGGTACTGGGTCTTTAATTTTAGAAAAAAGTTGTTTGCTATTTATGGTATTGTATTTAGCTATATTAATATTGGAAACATCTTTAAATATGGATACGACAGACTGAGTTAGACCGTTAATAAAGGGGAGTTTTTTGTATTTGATTGACTCATTGTTAGAGTCAAGGACAGGACCATCATAGAAATTATTGCTGTAAATGAGTTTTTTAAAAATATGTTTAGGATAGCCGTTGTTTAGAAAAATTTTGTATAATATGTCCAGATTTTTTTGTAACAAATTATCATCAACAATGGACATTACCCTGTTTTTCATACCCAATACTGTATTATATTTTTGACGAGTGGTGTGGTTTGAAAAGTAATTCATATACCTTCCCGATGCTGTTGGCTTTTGGTACCAATCCAATGTCAGAATATTGTCATTTGTTCGTATTACCTTTGTGTCTAAAAATGGTATACTAAGATCTGTCTCGGTTTTAATTGTGAACTGAAGATGTTCATTAAATGAATTAAAAATGTTTAATGTGGTATTGATGTGATAAGATGGAACTGCACATATGATGTCATCGACATATTTATATATAAATGGTAATTCGAAAGGTAATTGTGTGATCACATTGTCTAAGAGATGATCAGTTACAATAGTAGCAAGGATGGGACTAATCGGGGAACCCATATGTGTTCCAAAAATTTGGTAGTAAAATTTTTCATTGAAACTGAAATAAGTGTTATTAAAAATGAACCTGGGAGTTAGTCAAAAATTACCTTTAGATAATGTCGTGTAGTCTTTTATAAGGTTCCAATTTGATTCTATAATGTCCGTGACCATATTGACCACGTCATACCGTGACCGTATATTTGTTTATTTTATTGGTCTCTACTTTGCTTCTTAAAAACTTAAATACTTGAGTATGTCTCAATTACTTTGTGTCATTTTAGACTTTCATTAATTGATGAATTTTTCAAAAGATTTTATTTTTGTATAATAATAACTACTCTCTGTATATAGTTTATAACTTTTGTTTTATTTCAGGTAAGTGACCAATCATCGGTAAAATTGACTATTTTCTCATCTATGTCGGTAAGTGTGTTAATTTAATAGGTTTTTGGATTAAAACAGATATAAAATGTAAATACTCTGATGCTAGTATTATTGAGATGTAAATACTTGCAGCTACAGATATTGGAAATTCTGGATAAATTTGGTTAATTCGAAAGTCTACTGCAATTATATTTAGAATGGAATAGTACAAATATATTATGATTTAGTGAATTGTTTTACCTATTAGTACCTTATGACTACTTCATATTTACGCACCTTTTAAACTTATTTCTCATTTAATAAATTATTATTATTATTATTCTCCTTCTTTTGTTTTTTTTTTACTGGTCGTGTTCCTATTGGAGAATCAGTTATCTATTTTTTAAATTGTTTAAAAAAAGTACGGACACTTAGATAGATAGATAGATAGATAGATTAAAATAAAATAATTTTTTTTTCTGAAAAATTGCTTTGGCAGAGCCAATTAGCCAAACTTGTTTATTTTGATTGTTAAAATCGACTGAATTTTAATTATTATTGATTGCAGATTCATAGTCAAAATTTTCTTGTTATCAGTTATCAATGTTAGTACTACATATATTTTTTTAGTACCTAATATTCTTATGGATACATAAATTTTGTTTTGATATATTTTTATTTTGTTTTTTTATTATTTTATTATCTTCTTGTTTTTTTTTTGTTTTTTTGGTATTTATTTTTTTGTTTTTTGTTCTATTTTCTTAATTCTTTTATGTTTTTTTTATTAATTTGTGGTATACTTTTTTTGTTTGTTTTTTCAAACCATATTAACAGATTATGCCTATATACTATTTACAACTTGTATTTACATATTTTAACATGTTAATGTAAATGCAAGAAGAATTTACTATATTATTTGAAAATATTAAGGTTTATTATAAATCACATTCTAATATAATATGTGTTAGATCGCCTATTTTGCCAAAAGTACAATTGGGAGTATTTGATAAGCCGATTCCATGCATGTAAGATGGCGTAAGAGCATGATTTGCTCTCAACCGATTAATGGGTTTTATAAAATGTCTATTAAATTCTGTGTAGAACCATCTTCTTGAGGGTATCCTAATGTTACAATGATAAAAGTTTAAGCCAGTCTTACATTCTCTGTAATGTAAATCCCAATTATTTTTAAGTTTTTGTCTACTAACGGTGTCAATATAATATGTCGCTGAAATTAAATTTTTGTTTACTTTTTCTCCAAGCGTATATGCTGATTTAGCCAAATTGTCAACGATCTCATTGCCTTTTATTCCTGAATGGCCTTTGATCCATGTAATTATTACATTTAATCCTAATTTTCATAAAGAATTTTAAGAATTTTCAGTTCAATGTGGTTTATGTGTTTGACTGTTTGAATGTTGTTAAATCTGTCGACCACGCTTTTACTGTCAGTAAATATAACATAGTTGCTAGTCGGATTCCGTACTACATACTGAAGAGCAAACTTCTTGCCAACATTTCTGCTTGCAGAATACTTAAGCTATACTGGTGATGGTAATTTTTATTTTCGTGGAACATTGCACACCCCGTTCCATTTGCATCTTTTGACCCATCAGTAAAAATGTACTGTATGTCAATTTTTCTTTAATAATTATATAAAACATAATTGGGAGTAAATATGAGTTTAATTAACTTATCCTAACCTTTCTAGAAAATAGTGTTTTTGCCATTTTACCGTACGAGTAGTTTGGCTTTTATAGAGAATATTGTTATATTTTACCGTACTTAGATAGCTTTCTACCAAAGGTATAGATTTTTTAGTTCTCCAGTACTTATGGGTGAGGTCTAAAACTGATAGCTCATTAAGATCTTGAAAGTATTTACAATTTTTGGACATAATTCGGACTGTAAATTTGTCGCTAAGGAATTGACAGCGTAAATGCAATGGAGGTTCCACCGCTTCATTTTCAATTATTTGGACTGGAGTGGATTTTAAATAACGTAGGCATAATCTCAGGCATTTATTTTTTTGAACTTCAAATTTGTTTAGATGCGTTTTGGCCGCTGGTCTAAATAAATGACAGTTATAGTCGAAAATCGGCACGCGCTTAAATTTGTGGTCAAATGATTCCCCTTAGAACTGAAACATACTTGTGTGAACTCAACTTTTGTACAATCCTTTGAATTATGAGTTTTTTGGCATCTGTTACATCTTGGCTGACTCCTACATTGATTTCCTAAGTTTCCTAATTTTCCTAAGACAGTTAAAGCATAACAAAACTTTTTTTATATATTTCGACTTCTTTAATAACCTTATTGATGACTATATATTTAGGTAAAGTTTGCGATTTAAAGGTTTCAATACAAGACTTAGTAGGGACATATTCGACAATGTTTTCCTCATTAACAATTTTTTCTACTTTACACGTAATTCTTTTAACGTTTGCAATTTCAAATATGCAATGACTATCATACTGTTTAATTATATTTTTAATATACTCTTCCGATAAATCTGTGTCTATATCCCTAATAACTCTTTGTCTGTGTAAAATAAATTTTGGAATATACAGATCTAAATTATTTAAACGAAATATTTCTAGAGTTTTGTTTTTAATGAGGTTATTAGCAGTTTTATAATCTTTGCATTTGACCCTAATTCTATTTCGGCCAATGGCGTCTATACTTGAAATCATATTGTCTGCTTCAGGAAAGTTAGACAAAATAATTTCACCAATCTTTAAAAGATGTAAAAATGCTTGCCTAACCTGTTTTGTTACTTTTTGTTGTATTTCATTCAGATTGGTTGTATTTGGATTATTCATCAAATTGATTGGAATTGGAGTACTTACAAAAAGATCCATTTCGGCATCACTTTGATTCTCGAATATATTTCCAGACATAGCTGGTTTTGGGGGTTTTTTGGGGTCAGGAAGTTTCCCCCGCTATTGACACTTATATGTTAGGTGGTTCAATAAACGATATTGCTGTTAGAACGCCACAAATTTCACAATTTAAGGCGCAATATTAATTGTATTAAATTCAAACAATGGGCGGTTTACTGGAGTCTCGATTATTGCTGTACCGAAGGCACAGCAAACAGTAAACAACAAGATTTTTTTACTGGAAGAGAGTTAACAGAATGCAGTATTTGTCATAATCAGAAAGCAAATTGCAGAAAAGTTTCTATATGTGATTAAAGATTGCACCAGCTCACCGGAATTGCTTATAGACAGGAAAAAGAAAAAGAAGACTAGTTCATAAAGTATTAGTACTTATTTAGTTTTTATTTTGTCTAAATATCAACAGACTAGAAACTTAATTTTCGCGAGGACGAATAAATCAAACGTTATATTTAGAAGATGAACAACAAGATTTTTTTACTGGAAGATAGTTTACATAACGCAGTATTTGTCATAATTAGAAAGCAAATTCCAGAAAAGTTTCTATATGTGATTAAAGATAGCACCAGCTCACCGGAATTGCTTATAGACAGCAAAATGAAAAAGAAGACTAGTTCATAAAGTATTAGTATGTATTTTTTATTTTGTCTAAATATCAACAGACTAGAAACTTCTCAAGCCAATTTAGGAACAAAAAGAAATCCCCACGGGACTGCATCTAAAAGATTTAAAACGATCAGAATTGATTAGAGTCTTCCTGTTGGTGGTTACATTAAGAGAATTGATTCAATTAAGAATCATTGCGCATACACTTAAGGTAAATTGATGTTATAGCAGTCTCGGCCCGTCCGTTTCATAAGAATACATTACAAGAGAAATGGGTGCATCAATTGAACAATTTGTGATAGTTGAAGAGCCGCAAACATGCGGGATATAAAATGGTATGCAAAAGTGATTACCTTATCTTTGTGTCGCGGTAATAGGTTTCAGATTGGATTTTTCTTTTATGCGCCACTTAACACGTCTACTTTCTTTACATGGTTGTAATATGTTTTATGTAGTTTGTCTGATAACTTTAGAATAGAATAGAAATATGCTTTATTGTCACTGAAAATCGTACAATTTTACGGTCCAAGCTTATAAAAAGTCAGTAAAATAACAATAACAATTTAAAATTTACTGAAATTATATAAATCGTTAACATTACAAAATAAAAGATAATAAAATACTAATAAGTTTAAGTTGCTGCATGTGATACCCAAATATAATATAAAAATACTTTAGTTGCTTGTACCTACATGTACAGTATATTCTTAGTTATTCGTTAACCCATTAATGGCCAAGCATTGAAATAATCAGATTTCTTGCAATTCAAGTTTATATACTTTATAAATAAAGGCTTAATAACAATAGTTCACTTAAAATTATAAACAATAATAATTGCAATATACAAAAAAATAATGTTTCGTTAACGAAACTTTGGCATAATATATGTAGTAAATTAAACGTTATACATTTTATAGTGTGTAAATTAAATTTCTTGGTTTTATCAATTAAAAACTAAAGATATTGCTACAATAGTTAATTATATAAGATAGAATGATTACTTGGCAGTATGGTAGTATGGCAGTAGCGTCATTATGGCATCTCATTTTTTACGGAAAGCACTAAAACAGTCAGCGTGCAAGTGAACCTTGCATTTCTACGTCCCTCCTCTTCGCGAACGATATTATGACCAGTCTGGTCATATTGAATATAAGAAGGTAAACTTCCTTTAGAAGGACGACCCCATGCAGATGTGGATGGCGTTGGCTCTGGGTCTGATTCGAAGTCACCTTCTCCAGTAGCTGTAAATCTTTTTTCGTTCTGTATCAGTGACAAAACCAACGAAGAACGGAATTGCAATTGGGAGATTCGAAGGTCCTTCGCAATGTTGTAAATTCTCCATGAATTTACAACTGTACAATTCACAAGTTTCATAAACAAGGGCCACCACCACTTTTTACTTCTTTCTCGGATCCTGTAATTTGATACCGAATTATCTAGGAGATCAACACCTCCTATATGTCGGTTATAATCGTTAATCATATTGGGCTGAGGTATTGAATCTTCCTTTCGTAGCTTCCGATTATATCTTTTAACATTAACAATTGGATGAACCGTTCCATTGTTGCTGGCTACAGTCACAACGGAATTATCGTTCCACCTTGCAACTGATACTTCTGCCTTTTTGTCGAAAGCATGATCAAACTCGCTCCTGTTCTTCTTTCCAAGCACTTTGCTACTTTGTAGAGGACATTCTGGTAATCTATTCTCTCTCACGGTGCTAGTAAAGCAGAAAATTCCTTTTTCGCCTAGAATGTGGAAAAGTGCATAACTCGAAAAGTAGTTGTCGAAGAAAACTCTATGTTCTGAAGGGTTTTGCATTACACGTAGCAGATCCAAAACTACTTGCGCCCCAATATGTATTGAGATTTCTGGCTTTCTGGATTTGCGCCACCATAAGGAATGAATTGGTATAGATATCCCTTTGAGCTACACAAGCACCAGACCTTGAAGCCAAAGCGCACTGGTTTACCCTTCATAAACATTTTTGCAGAATGTCAGCCGAAATAAGGAACCATTTGTTCATCTATAGATATATTATGAGCAAATAACCCAAACTACAAATATCGTTCGTTCATCAGCAAAAAAATGGACGTATCTTGGCAAATTGATCATTTTTGTCTAAGTTATTATTATCGGGGACATGACGATTTCTTATGTTTCGGAAGGTGTTTCGACTCATGCACTTTCTAACGAGCTCCACGCCTTTATCTGGGTCTTTTGACCAATACATATCACACGCCGGAAGTGTATGATAACCAGTAAGGATTAAAATACCAAAAAACTTCTGCAGTTGAGCTGGAGAGAGTTTGAAATCATGTCTGTTGTTGTACCGGGCATACGTCAGGCTGAATTCGAGTATCTTCGGGAATACAATATCGTCACAAAATAAAGAGAATATTTCAAATGCTGTTTTCCCAGCAAGTCTCAGCTTTACTTCTTCCTTTTTATTAAATTCATTTTTCTTTTCTTTTTCTTTTCTTCCCCCTACTTCTAGATGGTTCCAATATGGATTCTGTGGGCATCTTAGCCTCATCTCGAGACCTTGTATGGATCTCAAATGTTCCAGCGATATCAGTCAAAGCTCCTTCCTCTATAAAAAGATTATCATCCAAATCCTCTTCATCTGATAACAAATCAACTAAAGGGAGTATATAAACTGCTTCTATCTCATCCTCTTCTTCTAAATCAGAATCATCCTCCAGTATAGCTTGCAGTTCTTTCACTGAAAGAGTGCTCTTCATTTCATATTCGGACAGTCTAAAAATAGAAGATCGTTTCAGAATACGTATATGTAAATGTATTATCGTACATATCTGATAATAATATGTTTATGGGATTATATATATGCAATATTATCTGATAATAATATTTATATGGAATATGTATATGGGATTTACAAAATAATAATAATATTAATAAATTTTACATACCCTCTGGACATCTTGATTCACGGTAAAAATACTGCAAAATTGTAAAAAATAGCTACTAACGAGTAGACTCACTATTATTATACCACTTTAACTCATTATTATTATACCAAAGAAACCACTACACAGTTGGAAATAATAACTAAGACTGAAACATTTTGTATTATTGTAGACTATCCAATATGGATAATAAATTCACGGATCGTGCCAAAGTTTCATAAACGAAACATTATCTTTAAGGCGTTATAAAATTTTATGAGTAGTCATATTTCAAATTATGTTTGGATAATATTATTCTAATAAGATAATACACTGGAGACCATATAGTTACAAACGACAAAGAGGAAGGCCACAAATGAGATGGTCAGATGACTTGAAGAAACACGCATGCCCGAAGTGGATACAAACTGAATACAATAGAGAGACGTGGAAGAAGGAAGAGGAGGTCTATGTCCAAAATTGGACAGCAAGGGCTGTATAGATAGATAGATAGAATATTATTCTACAATCTCTAATTGAACAAGGAATGCTGGTTTGGTCTAATTTTAAATATCTTTTGATTTATTATGCGAGCTCAAACGACACCGACAGATACTAGTAAATTTGGAGTGTTTTGATTATTATTTCAAAAATTATACAACACATAATATGGACCATTAAGATAAAAAACACTTCAATAAACTATTTATATAAAAGACGGATACATAAACTATAATATTCATCATATGTAAATCGTAGAAAAAAAATTAAAGAAATGTTTCGTTTTCGATACTTTGGCCATTAATTGGTTAAGAAACTTTTCCACTAAATAATATGGTCTTTCAGATAGATAGGCTTTTGTCATTTTACGGAACTTAAGGAAAGAAGTTGCAGATTTCAGTTGCAAAGGGAGACGGTTGTATAATTTTTTTGCCGAATATAAAATAGACTTCTTTACTAACTCGGACCGGATCGATAAATAAATACACATCAAAGGTTGAATTTCTAGTGAAGTAGTCATGATTAGATCTTGCTGGAAAAACATGTAGGTGTTTACGAATTAAGCAAACAGTTTCTAAAATCATGAATGTGTTGCCTGTGTGAGTCCATTTCAAATAGGTAAAAAGAAATAAAATAAGACTTACTCACAATCAATTTAATTTTACCATCAAAACGACCGGTTTCGCTTACTACAATTTGCTAAGCATCTTCAGGTCTAACGGTACTAGGTAAATTAAAGGCTGAAAATTACAAAAACCCACATTAGGGTGCTGTCTTAAAAAAGGATAACAATTACAGCAATTATGCCAATATTATGTCTGTGATTATTAATATGAATAAAATTGATAAAGCAGTTAAAGTAAAAACCTACAAATTGGTATAAGATAATATTCTTCTTCTCATTGCGCCGTCTCCTTTCGAAGGTTGGCGATCCAAATGGCAATTGTAGTTTTGGAAACTGCTGCGCGAAAGATCTCTGCGGATGAGCGGTCGAACCATCTCCTCAGGTCTTTCAGTCACGAGTTCTGTCGTCTTCCTACTGATATTTTGCCCTGTACTTTTCCTTCCAGTATAACTTGAAGTAATTCATATCTTTCGCTTGTCAACACATGACCCAAGTATTGCATTTTCCTCTCTTTGATTATTCTTAGTAATTCTTGTTGTTTACACATGCGACGAAGTACCTCAACATTAGTAACTCTTTGTACCCATGGAATCCTCAACATTCGTCTGTATATATACATCTCAAAGGCATCTATTCTTTTTTCTATTTCAGAGTCCATTGTCCAACTTTCACAGCCATACAGTAAGACAGAAAAAACGTAACATCTGATCATTCGGATTCTAAGCTGTAGACTAAGGTCTGATCTTGTAAAAAATGTTTTCATACGCATGAATGTTTTCCTTGCTTGTTCGATTCTTGATAGGATTTTTTTTTGGGTTACACTGACACTATTGATATTTGTTCCCAAATATTTTATGGAATTTACCTATTCTATTATTTGACCCTTGGCATACACCTGTACGTTTATTGGTGTCTTTGAAAATACTAAAGTTTTAATTTTTTTAAACGTTTAGATGTAAACCGAACATTTCGCTCTGGTGAACTACCGCATTTATTATATTTTGTAGTTCTTGTGCGTTGCTTGCTATTAAGACGGTATCATCAGCATATCTGATGTTGTCTATGCTGATTCCGTTAATCTTAATTCCGCCTTGGACCTCGTCTAATGCTTCTCTGAATACAAATTAAAGAGTAGTGGTGATAAGACGCAACCCTATCTCACTCCTCGTCGGATTTGTATGTCTTCGGATGTTGTGTGCTCTATTTCAATTGTTGCCGTTTCGCAAGTCTTGTTCGTCAACTCCAGTTGTTCTCGGAATTTCGATCATTTTTTGATGGTTAACGCAGTCAAATGCTTTTCGGTAGTCAATAAAACATGCATATACATCTACATTTATGTCTCTGCATCGTTGCGTTAATACATTTAAAGCAAAAAGAGCCTCTCGTGTTCCCAATCTGTTTCGAAATCCGAATTGAGTGTCACTCATCTGGAACTCGCACTTCTTGTAAATTCGTGTATGGATAATTCTGAGAAAAGTTTTAAGGACATGAGACATCAAGCTTAATATTCGATAATCATCGCATTGTGAGGAATTCGATTTTTTTGGTAATGCTACGAATGTTGTTTTTGGCCAGTCTGTTCGTATTTTACCTGTTTCATATATCTTATTGAATAGTGCTGTTATTAAATCTAGGCTTTTACTTTCGTTATTTGCAATTAGTTTAAGTATTTCGACATTGATATTGTCTGGACCGGTGACTTTTCCATCTTTCTGAGATTTTACTGCGTGAATTACTTTGGTTATTTCTGGGCCTTTTTTATTTATTCGATTATCTGTGGATGGTGGAGAACAAGGTCTATCGTCGTCAAAAAGAGTTTGTATGTATTCTTTCCATCTCTCTAGTTTGTCTTGTGTACCCATAATTATGTCGGTATTATCATTTTTTAATATTGTTGCTTGTCTCTTTTTGTGCCTACTTGTCATTAGTAAATAACCAAAATACTATTTACATGCCGGTACAAAAATTATTAAGTAATGATTTGTAAAACATAATTCAAACTATCCTGGATTGCTGGTGATGGGTGTTATTGTAAGTATTTGACAATTAGCGGGAAAGTTCTTGAGGGGAAAGATATTGTAATTGTTTGTTAAATGAAAGTGATGTTTTATATTATTTAAATTATTAAAAGTTATTTACATTTATTCCATGGATATATTTTAAAGATGTGTGTTAATTTATTGAAGTTTTATTAAAAGCACAGTTATATGACAATGAATGAAGGTTGATGTATATTTATGAGGGTGTGCAATTACTTTAACTTGTAATTATCAAACTTTAATAAATTGAATTTGGTTTCTGTTTTGGCTGAAAATTGTGAAGTCAAATATATTAAAATTAAAATAAATAAGGACAATCAAAGACACTTAGGGACAAACAGAACACAATCAAAACGACAAAACAGACATTAATTTAAAAGAGGACACTTGGTGGTACTACGTTACTTATTAGGAGAGGCACTGGTAAAAAGTTAGTTTTTTTGTTGTCTACTTCGATGGAGAAGGAAATATCCTAAGTGATACGGCCTTAATCTTAAACTCTGGGTTGAATTTTTCGACGCAAAATTTAACGGACATTATATCCAAGAAGCAGATAACACCGTAGATCGAAATTATTGGAATCTATTCAACCCAAACAAAAGACCACCTACCACTGAAGAAGTTGCACAAGCCATTAAAAAGCTTAAAAATAATAAAGCACTAGGAACTGATCAAATTTTGTAATAAGCTTTACAAGAATGGTGGCGACGCCCTGCTACAAGCATTACATACACTTTTACTTCTTTTCTGGCAAAGTGAGACCATACCCTGTAAATGGTATCAAGGCGTTATATGCCCGCTACATAAAAAAGGCAATCAGCTCCAGTGTGACAACTACAGAGGTATAACCCTGTTAACAGCTGCTTACAAAATACTAGCAAATATTCTCTACGAAAGGCTACAAGTTTACACAGATTCAATAAGACAGATCTTCGAGAAAACATTAGAATTTAACATTAAAACCCATCACCTATTCGTCGACTTCAAGGCTGCATACTGTTGCCGAGAGGGGGCATTTGGGCCTGTAGGACCCATCGCCGGCTCTTCGGGCTTCTTCCTATCCCCGGAATTGGATCGGGTATTCACCATCTTTGGTTTGTCGCTGGTAGAAAGGTTAAATACCACCGCTGTTATAAATAACAGTTCCAGTGACAAATATCTGTTATAGGTAACGGTTCCAAGGAACAGTTACAAAGTAACAGAGCAAAAATGGAAAACAGATAGGTAAAAATGATCTAAGTATTCCTTGACTTACGGAAGAAACGGCTTAGAGTGGAAAAATAAAATACTCAAAATATAAAACGAGAAATGCAAAAATGAAACAGATTTTAGAAATATGTTTAAGTATTTCTTGACTTACGGAAGAAACAACTTAGAACAGAAAATAAAATAGAGAATCAAATATAGTAAAATAAATGCACAAATAAATGTTTCTTGACTTACGGAAGAACGACTTATAATAGAAAATAAGAAAAATCAAATATAGAAAAGATGTGGAAATATTGCTAAGTGTTTCTTGACTTACGGAAGAAACAACTTAGCATAAAATAGAAAATGAAAGAGACAAATGTATTAAGTATTTTCTTAACTTAAGGAAGAAAATATCTTAGATAAAATATCGGAAATAATAATGCAACAATGATTATGAATATATTTCTAAGTGTTCTTTTGACTTACCGGAAAAAAACGGCTTAGACAAACAATTAAAATAACAAGTCAAATATTCAGAGAAATATTTCTAAGAGTTCTTTGACTTACCGGAAAGAACTACTTAGACAAAGTACAAATCAAAATATAAAATAGAAAAAGCAAGATAAATATTTCTAAGTGTTCTTAACTTACGGAAGAACAACTTAGACACAAAATATAAGAAAAATAAACAATCAAAATAATCAAATAAAATATCAAACATATTAAGATCAATGTAATATTCTAACCTGAAAAGGTCTGAATATACAATAATGCTAAAATAAAAATGGTATATAGGAAATCAGAAATAAAACAATAACTTAGTTGGAACAATAATAGCACCGACTAGGTCTACAGTAGAAGAGGCAAGCTCGACTGACTGATGAGAGAAAATCTACCTGCTTTTATGTAAAACAAATCCTTTGTTTTACGTAGCAAAAGTGGAATTTCCCTGCATCGAGTCAATTAGAAATTTGGATTTGGCCAAACTTGGAATTCCCAAGTATTTTTACCAATATCCAAATTCCTTGATGCGTCCGGCACCGCTGTCAGCTCCCGGTTGACACTCCTCCGGAGGACAATACAGTGTCAACAGAACAGTACCATACCAATCAATGCGTGAGTTTGGTATACCGAAAAAACCTTATCTGATTAACGAGAATGATAATGTCTAACTTAAAAAGCCTGCGTTAGAATACAGGGAGAAAACTCTCGATATTTTAAGATAAAGGATGGACTCAGACAAGAGAATGCCCTGATTTGCCTCCTATCTAATATTGCTTTGGAAAAGGCAGTGCAAGACACATGAATTAGAGACGACGGTACTATTTATAATAGATCAATTGAAATCTAAGTATACACTGATGACATTGACATACTAGGGCGTAGCAAGCGAGATGTTGAGCAATATCTCCTAGAATTGGAAACGACCGCGAAACAGGTCAGTCTAGTCATCAACGAAGATAAAACCAAGTTGGTTACTAAGGATCCTATAGCAAATGAGGAACGGGAAACAGCATATCTTACCTCGCTAGTGACTACTACCAATAAAACAAGCGAAGAAATTAAAATACGAATAAACTAAAAATTATTATATACAAAACACTGCTGAGGCCGGTCCTCACATACGATGCGGAAACATAAACTCTAACGCAGAAGGGTGAAAGACTTCTGGGAATATTCAAGCGTAAGATACTCCGCAAAATATGTGTAGCTAGGGCAGTGGCGCAAAAAATATAGTTTCGAATTGGACCAACTCTTTAATGGCCCAGATGCCGTAGCGTTCATTAAAACACAGCGACTTAGATGGGTCGGACACATAATACGAATGCTTGACAACATAATTTCTAAAAAACTAACAACCGGAACACTTATAGGAAGAAGAAGCAGAGGCCGACCGCGAATTAGGTGGTTAGATGGAGTTAAGACCGACTTAGGGATACTAGAGATCAGAAGATGGCACAAAAACCGAAAAGAATGGTGACTAATCTTAGAATAAGCCAGGATCCACAGAGGATTGTCGAGCCAAAGATGATGATGATGATTTTGTTACAAAAGTTACAAAAAACAGTTACACTGTTACAAAAAAATACTTATTACAAACGTATTTAACTAAGATTAACTTAGAAGAAGAAGAAGAAGAATTTTACGTAGTGAGCTTATATTTGCGAAATGATTAAAATTACACTGTGAGATTGGCCAGAAAAGTGCCCAAAATGCGATGCGAGTATACAATGCTGAAATGCCAGGATGATGGTCCCGCACGGGAACCGAGAGAGAATTCATCAAATGTCGCTCCAATCCGATAATTTATCGGAAAGAAAAGCCAAGAAAATTATTGTTTTTACCGGTTGTAACGAGCTTTAACGTTCCAAATAGTGGTTTATAATTCCAGAAATAAACCATTTTTTCGATAAATTTACGAAGAAAATTCTTAAATTTTACCAAAAGTAAGTTCCAAAAACAAACAAACCTTACTGAACCACTTCTTGGTAGACATTAATACCTGTTTTTTCTAATAAATTTGCAAGCGGCTAAGATACTAGAAAGAAACATTACTAACATACATACTAATTTTTATATTGAGACGAGGGGAATTGGCGGTAACATGATATCGAAGCGTGTTTTTCACATTAACATCCATCTTCTGTTTGTCTAGTACCGATGATTTTTTTGTTTATTTTTTCTTCTTTTTAGTGTCTTCCGGTTTGTAGGACAGAAGGAGGGCTTGATAACGGTGTTCTTGTGGAGAATTTTTAATGTTCTTTAACATGGATTTCTTGTTATATATGTTTTGTGCTAGCGTTTCTTTGGTCTTTTGTAGTAGATAATTTTATGATGTGTCTTCTTTCCCCTGTAGGGTCAATAAATTCCCCAAGGTTTAAATAAATAATAACTGGACAATACTAGTTACTGTATATTATTATTTATTTATTAGATTAGAAAAACATTACTTAGCAATAATTGGGAAAAAGATGTTGTGTAAGATTGGTTATTAAGCAAAAAATGAAGGTATGGGAAGGAAGAAATGGTTGAATACTCTTGGAGTAATGTAAACAACATAATTTTCATCTTTTTGATAATTTATTTTTACTAAGTACCGATATTGATCATGTTTTACATAGCAAGACTCCTATTGTGCGGAAATGCATTGCGTCTAAGTCAGTTACCAATTAGTGATTTCATGTTCTAACCAGTGTTATTTCTTGCGCCGCTCTAAGAATTATTTGTATAAATATAATCGTTATCTTGGCTCCACTATGGTGTATTTCTTTCCCATTCTACTAGAATTATCTACCTGTATTTTCATAATCGCATATTCTAACCGTAAGTTAAAAAGCAAGTGTCTTGATACGGTGAGTAGTAATAGTAATACTGAGAGAATTATATCGCGAGTATAAACAAATCCACTACCCATATCATTACCATGGGTGGTAACCTCTCATAGTTAAGCACATACGTTGACGATATAATGCGGTTTCTTTTGACGCGTCCAGTCGTATAGGAAGAAGACGCTGGTACTATCACGCTATTACAGACGGCTTGCAAAATATACGACGCAAAGTAAGCGGGCTCCACTACCGCATTGCTTTATTTTACGTTTTTATTTGACGTTTAAAATCACCAGGAAACAAGGAAGCGTGCCTGTCTCGCTATGTATAAATGAACACAGATTATTATCAATAATGGATTATTTGTCAAAAAATTTATTTTTAGCTATGTATTGTAGCCCCCAATATGTTAATAGAGGTTATGGCGCTTTTTATCATACTTTACTAATTCTTTGATCAATAGAAAATAATTGCTGCATTAACTGATAGACCAGGTCCGAGGCTTTTGAAAATGGTAAAATGAAAATAGTAACAGGATAGAATGCTAAAAATTGTCACATATTCACATATTCAACATTTTTTTTTGTATTTTATATATGATATTACATATATGGCAATCAAAATTTTGTTACCGAGTTTTTGGTTTTTAAAATTTATTTTCCACTAAAAATTGTTTACAAAATTTGGTCAAAACATCCGTTAATCTGGCAACATGTCCGGCCCAACTCCATTTAGCTATGGCTTCTTCTTCTTCCTTGTATGTAGGCTTTAAAGCCTGTTTCTTCTTCAATATTAGCCTCCTAAATTGTTTAAATTATCGCACCATTTTTCTCTTGTTTTGCCAATACTTCTTTGTCCATTTGGTGACTTATCTCGTTCTATTTGTATTGTTTTATCCTCTGCCATTCTACTAATGTGTTCGTTCTACTCGTTTCCGTTTTGTTACCCATCCATTTATGTCTTCTATATTGCATGTTCTTGTTATGTTTTCGCTTCTCTCCCTGTCCAAGAGACTTTTCCCCGATATTGGTCGAAGTATTTTCATCTCTGTTGTTTCTAGTAGTCGTCTTGTTTTAGATGTGCCAGGTCTTGTCTCTGCGTGTATGTTAATATAGATCTAATTGCTGTTTTATATATTCTTGTTTTTGTGTCTTGTCTTAGGTACTTGTTCTTCCAGATTGTGTCATTAAGAGATCCCGCCGCTTTACTTGCTTTTAAGCTTTGTTGTTGTACTTCTTCTTCAACATCTCCGTAACTAGTTATATCTATTCCCAGATATCTAAACCTTGCTTTCTTCTTTATTATTTTCCCACCAATTTCGATTTTACATCGTAGTGGGTATTTGGATGTTGTCATACATTTGGTTTTTTCTGCTGATATTATGATATGGCTATGGCTATGGCTATTATTTCAACTACATCCCTGACTCTCTTCTTCTTCTTATTTCTAGGTTTGGTACTTTATCTCTAATGGTAATACCTAACATTGATCTTTCCTTGGCGTGTTGAGTAACTCTTTTATTTATTGTTCCTTTTGTCAGTGTTCACAGTTTGTTTCTTAATTCATTTATTAAAATGTATTAATATTCTACACACAATTTAGTTGTTAATTACAGTCACTACTAACCTCAAGGTGGATGTGACTTTAACATTTAAATAAATAAAAAATAAACAAAGGCACAAATCGTACCGTTGCACCGTCTAGAACGATGATCACAATTATAATCGCGAAGACATATATTAATGTACTTCTGAATTTTTCTCAGTTCTACACGATGTATCGAGAGATTTATACATTTCGTGTTCAAGAAGTGTGTCTTGGTCGAGTGGTTTCTGGAATTGTGATGTTACACCAAGATGGCGTACCACCGTATGACTCCTACGCATGACTTACTTCAGTTTTAGGCCAGACAATGAGATTTTCGCAGAAATAAACTAAAAAAGTGAATTTATAAATCAGAACTTATTCTATTTTTTAATGCTAATGTATATAATGTAGTATAAAACATAAAATTTTTTCTGAAACATCAGATTCCTCAATAATAAACTTAGTATTGACTGTGGTTTGACAGTTTTTGTGAACGAATTTTTTTTGAATTATTTTGATTAAAAGTAAATATCGTAATAGAAATTTACCAGACAGTCGTATATTCCTAGCAACTTTCACCATTTATGAGAAGCTGGAACTTTAAAAAATACGTAAAATCTGTCTCTCTACTTGGAAGATGCACCAATTTAATGGACACTGCATGGTCCAGGTCTTAATCCAACGGACTTTTGTTTTTGGGGATTTATGAAAAATTATGTTTCTTATGTGGAAATAACTAGTACATAACAATTAAGAAAGAGAATTTTAGAAGCTACTAATTTATTTCTACCGACGCATTTAATTATTCACAATATGCATTATTATTCATTGTTGAAACGATGTAGAGGCTGTATACAAGAGGGAGAGTAATTAAATTAATATATTTTCTTTTCCTAATTTGAAAGTTATTAGTAAATGTAACAATTTTTTTAATTCTTTAATAATTGATTCTTTATTATTATTTCAAAAAAATCAGGAATAATTCTAGCAAAATACTATACTATATTAGAATATGATGTATCACTGATATAAAAGCAGAAAAATATTCACTCACGCAGTGTTGTCAATTCAGTTTTATTTTTTTGCTTTTGCACTAAAAATACCATTGAAGCAAAACTACGGTTAAATCGGGACGCATTTGACCCAGTAAATATTTTTAAATCTGTAGTGGGACATATGTATCCCGAGGAGGCCGAAAGGATTAAATGACAAAATAATTAAATTCAACGTTTTACTCTTTTTAATGATTTTATGACAATATTATTCATTGTACCTACATCTGCTCTCATTCATTCACTGGCCTAGAATGTACAGATTTCTGTTAATTTCGACTTATATTGAAAATACATTGATCTTGATAGTGATAATCGAGCTTGTATGTAAATGCAAATGCAGGTCAGAAGGTTTTCTACTAATCAATGATAAATAAACACATAACTATTTATTTTATCTGTGCCTTTTATTTTCATTTTTAGAGTAGAAGTAAAGTAGAATACATAGAGTGAAAGGTTAGGATACGAGGATTTTGTTAAGTGTAGAAGCGAATAAATTTTGAAAGATCATTAATACATTTTGTATCAAAATATATTTACTAAAATCGCTGGCATTGTAAATAGGGATGTTCACTAATTTTTAAATACAGTTAAATTCATTTAAATTCAATAGATTATAAAATATGTAAAAATATAGTAAACATGAAATTGTTTAAAAATATACATTTTTTAAGATAAATCAATTCTTAATTTTAATTTTGATGGAGGCTAGAAAAACGGCTCTTCGCAGCGAGGCTACGGTGTGTGAAGTCAGCAGTCGTATTTACGAAGTGTAACCAGTTCTTTAAGTATTTATACAGTGATAATGAAGCCAAATAAGTGGTGTTTGCTACAAAGAGAGGGCAAAACTAGAAAAGGCAGTTATTACGCAAATTAGAAAAAAAATAAATGAAAATATCTGTACCTCGGAAGGAATCAACACTATGTTCATTTTTAAAACTTTACAGGAGAGCAGTTTTAAACTTGTTTTCACCAAAAAGTATTATTGCTGCAGCTATTTATTGAGATGTCGAAACAATATTTTAATAGAACATTTTGTTTATTGTTATTTACATAATACATTTGTTATAATTAAAAACAAATTTGTTCCTGTGTTTTTTAACCCTTTTAACGGACATGGTGTTGTATCCATCTAATAAAGTTATTGTACTGTAAGAATTAGTATGGGGTATTCAATAAAAACTATAATCCTATTTGACTTTTACTGATAAAATTTATTTAACCATACAATTTACCTTTACAAATACAAATAATACATCTATGTATTTAACCAAAATGGCATTTTAGGTACAAACTACTCAGTCATCCTCAAGTAAGTCTCCTTCTGGATAGTCACTATTAGTATTACTAGTAGGTATGCTTTAAGTTTTGATAAAAATCATGGCAAAATGTAGGAACATATGACAGTAATGCCAATAGATCGTTACACTTTTGTTGTGATATAAGTATTGGACTTTGTGATACCAGTTGCAAATCTTTTGGCAATGTAAGGTGTAGCCTTCGAAGCCTAACAAGGTCAATCTCCTGGTTTTCGTCATGAAAATTATATTTTAAAAACAGAGTTCCAATGCTGTTTTATTTAACTTGCAGTTAAACACAGTTTGACAGAAGAACTTGTTGTTTGTTAATGTCTCTTTTCTATTAATCAAAGTGGGATTTTAAGATGTTTTGACATCATACAAAGACCTTAAATTTTTAAAATCTTCTAGTTCCATATTATGTACGGTATATTTCATTGAGGTTTGTCTGACTAACTGCTGCCAGTCCCAGGACGTGTAAATAGAAATGTTAAGTTTTTTCTCTTTCGCTCTATCAGCGCATGGACAGTGTTCGCCTCCATGTGGGTATTACTCTTTAGTAGAAACTTCTGGATGATAATTTTTACTTTTTAAACAAGTATTAATGCTAACATTTTTATTCTGGCCGTAACATTTGTAAGACCATATTATGATTTCTTCTATGTTACTGTCAGGAATGACGGTATCTGCCCATTTTAGTAATGCAGATCTTATTTCATTTCCACTACGAATAGTTTATCAGAACTTTTGTCTATATTAGACTGATCTTCGTTATCAAAACTCAAGGCATCTCTAATAATATGCTCTTCATTTAAAACATCATTGCTTGGTGTATTATTTGATTCTGAAATTAAACAAGGCGTATAATATTGGTTGTAAAAGATTTAATAATATTGCTAGTCTAAGGTTGGTATCAAATCACAAAATTACCCTTTTGAGGTTATGCTTTTTAATAATTCAAAAATAATGAGCAAAAAGGTAGCTTACCTGTAAATGCAGTAGAAGAATTCGCAGAACTTTTTAGTAGGTACTTCAAGAATCTTTCTCCTACGAGAATTATGGTTTATTATTCTTATTATTAGTAACAAACCACTGTAAACACACCATAAATGGCAAAAGTATTATTAGATCACTAACCGTCTACCTCTCATCATAGAGGTATGTGCGGCGGTAATTCACATGCTTAGAGGGACAAAACATTAAGTACACATGGTGTTTTATCCCTCTAAGTAAAAATGGCCTTGGTGTTCTTTTAAAGGTCACTTTCTTTATCAGCAAATGGTTTAGGACCTGGTGCTCTATTCCTTTAAATAAAGTTATAAAAGTTAATTATTAGTTTGTAAAAGTGTCAAAATTGAAAAAATGGACATAGTGTTGTATCCCTCCGAGGTACAGATATAAAAACCTGTGGTTTGACAATTTTAAGTGAATATGGTGTTAAATTGCTTGGAACTGTAATAAAAATCTTCTCAGAATTGTTTCTTAGATGTATTTAGACACCCAGGAACAAAACACCACTTATTTGGCTTCATTATCGGTGATTAAATACTTAAAGAACTGGTCACACTTCGTAAATATGTATACAAAACAAGTTGTCGATACGACTGCTGACGTCACACACCGTAGCCTCGCTGCGAGGAGCCGTTTTTCTAGCCTCCATCAGAATTGAAATTAAGAATTGATTTATCTTAAGAAATATATATTTTTAAACAATTTTATGTTTGCTATGTTTTTATATATGTTATAACCTATCGAATTTAACAATATTTAAAAGTTAGTGAACATCCCTATTAAATAGTCCAGTCGTCAGCGTTTTGATCACTAAAAACGGGACGAACAAGCTGAATTGTGCCGAGAAAACCAATTTTGGGACCCCAAAAAGATGCAAAAAAATGTTGGCACCCCTACGCTACGTCCCATTATGAATTCTTCTCGAACGGAAAACATGATTTATCAAGAATCTGTACCAAGAATGATTAATAATTAGCACTTGTTCTGTAGAATGTACCGTTCTCTCAGAAACAACGCTTGAAGCGACAGTCGATTTTGAATGTCAGTTACGCGTATGAAATCAATTTTTAAAATAAAATTTGTATCCTATCAACAAAAATCAAAATGCGTTTTAAAGGTGAAGAGTGCTGCTTTAATAAATATTTTTGTTCAAAATTATCTAAGCTACATTTCTTGTTTGAAACATTTTTTGTACGGCGTACAGATTCTTAGTAAATTGATATTTTTTGTCTCCCTCCCCCTACGAGGGAAATTTTTAATGGAAAACCAGTCGAAGGAGAAAGACGTCCTGGTAGACGACGAATATCCTGGCTAAAAAACATTCGCGACTGGATCGGGTTAAACACACAGACACATTTCAGCAAAAGCCAAAGATAGAGACGAATTTACAATGGTTATAGCCAACCTATAGTTATTACAGCAACACGTTCCTGCACTTTACTTAAATCTATTAACAATTGGTCATTTACTTCATTTTTTGCAAATTTTAAAACATTATAAAGTCCTTTTTGCGTTTGACGAATAAAAACTTGACGTATTCGCACATTTTCCTAATTTATATCACAACGCTACAACACAACACAAGAGTAACCGGTAAATTATATGAAGCTTTTCCGATTTTTTCTAATTTTGCTACTGCGCAATCAGAACTTGCGTCTCTTCACTATTTTGGGCAAGTATACATTACTGAAAACTAACTCAACCAGATATGTCACAAAATTAACAAAAAAGGCATAAAACTGTCTTAAAGCAAGTTAGATTATATTTTAAGTTACTTCTGTAGAACTGACTACCCATCCCAAAGAAGGAAGATATCACCTGATTCTTCCACGGAACATGTTAAATTTGTTAGACGATCTGTCCAATAAAAGCAGAAATATTCTATGCGGTGACTTGAATATTAATTACGCTGTTGCTTGTGCTACCCAATTATCCTTGGTCAATATATTCGAATCGTATGGTTTCACAATGCACGTTAATTCTCTTAAAAGAGTTACTAAAACAACATCTACCATAATTGATTATATTGTTTCAGATTTTAAGCTCTACAAATATTAATGCAGGACTATCTGATCATGAAGCAGTATCTACCAAGTTTAACACTCTTAACAAACAATCTTCGAAAACCCAACGTTTAAGTAGGATTTTTTCCGCTCAGAACTTTCGTAAATTCCAAAATTTGTGCTTGACTTCTGGGTGGTACTTTCCCTCTGTGGACGTGGACTATAATTTCGGTCATTTTTTACATAGGCTTGTCTGTATTTTCAATAAGGCATTTCCTTTAATTACATTTAAGTCAAAACATCACAAATCCTGGACTGTCAAAGGTATCCGCATATCAGCCAAGAATATGTGTTCACTACTGTACATCAAGAAATTTACTACCAACGTCTTTGTCACTGAATATATCTCCAAGTACAGAGGAACCTATTTAAAACTTATCAAAACAGCTAAAAAATGTACTACCAGAATCGTCTAGGAAGCTCTAAATGTTGCAAGAGAAACTTGGTCCATAATAAACGATCTTCGAAATAAAACTAACACAGCTCAAACATTTTCTCTTCCAAACCCTGAAAATCTAAATGAATACTTCGTTAATGTAACTAAAAATATCAACTATTTTGCCACAACAAGATCCCATTTCCTATCTCCCCAATTCAAAAAAGGTCTCGAATTCATTCTTTATAAAACAAGTTAATAAATCTAAACTGATCCAAACAATCAGTAGTATCAAAAGCAAATCTTTCTGTAGTACTGATGGACTCAAGCAAGCAAGCAAGCAATTTAATTAAACCCAGCCTGTGAGAAATGTTTACCCCTAAGAATTACGTTCGGGTGTAACAATTCATTGGAGCGAGCGAGCGAGTGTATTAACTCGAGTAAAACCAGGAGTCACTCCATCGCGCTCCAATGCTCCAGACCATCCCTTTCCCCCCTATAGCACTCTGATGCGCGATAGGGGCACAACTATCAGCCAAATGCTCTTCATGTGGAGATCCTGGGTAATAGAACCCCAACATGGTATCCTAACCGAATTCAAAACTCAGGACAGCGCATTATCGCTATATTCCTGTTATCTTAATGTGGCTTATCCGCGAACTAAAATTGCTTACTTGGGCCTCAAGTCTCCGCTCTGAGCTAGGCTCAGTTCGGCGACTTGGTGCTCAAGGGGTTGGGCCTTACATGCCCAAGTTTTTAGTGGTTTTTGTTAATATTTTTTTGTGGCTTGCGCCGGTTTTTGTTAGTAGTTTTTTGATTTTTTTGGTGGCCGAAGCCGTTTTTTGTTGTTTTTTGGATTTTTTTTTTGTAGGATGCCTGAAACATAAAATCAGAATTAGTGCATATTAATATAATAAATTATCTACATAAAATTTACTGGGTCCATGCTGTACGTTGCGATTGTCCACGAGGGTTATGAGCTACGAACTATCTTCATTGTGCGTTGTTGTTGTTTTTTGAAGTGTTTTCTCTCTGGTGTTTTGTTTTCTCTCTCGTGTGATTGTTGATTTTCTCTCTAGTATTATGATTAAATTCTACTATTTGTTGTTTGGGTCTTTTGTGCTTCCATCTGTGGAAAGCGTCGTACCTCAATATCTCTCGCAATATGTGGCTGGGGTGGTTCTCTATCTCCGCGAACTTTATCCTAGCTTTTTCTTTCATTGTGTTGAGTTTATAGCGATTTTCCATTTTAAACTCCATTCTTCTATGTCGTCTAGCGCTGTTTGTAAGTTATTTACCGCTATGTCTACATTTCTGTGTTTGGCCGCTATCGCTGTGTCGTCGGCATAGAGGCTTAGTAGTGTACCTGGTGTTCTACTTCTAGTAGGTATGTCTGCTGTGTATATCGTGTACAGTAGAGGTGACAGTACCGCTCCCTGTGGCACTCCAGCCTCCGGGTTCCCGAGTTCGGATAGTACTTGTCCTATCCGGACTCTGAAACTACGATTGCTTAAGTACGAAGAGATTAGTCTGTACGAAGAGATTAGTCTACTGATGGACTAACCATCAAAATTTTCTTAAATCTCTCAAAAAATATTTTAGAAGTTCTGGTCTCACTAATTAACGATTCCTTTAAAGACTCCAGAGTATCTAAAGACAGCCAATATCATTCCTCTTCATAAGGGTGGTGAAAAATCGAATGTCTGCAACTATAGACCTATTGCCTTACTACCGGTCCTTTTCAAAATTATTGGGAGACTTATAAAAGCCCGACTTATGTCCTTTCTCGTTGAAAACGACATTTACACAAAGTCAGTTCGGCTTTTTATCTAATAAATGTACCAGCGATGCTATGCTTTCTGTACTACATGAGGTCTATCAAGCACTAAACAATAATCTTTACACTGCCACTATTTTTGTGACTATGCCAAAGCTTTTCATTGTGTAAATCACGACATTTTGATAAAAAAAAACTAAATTTCTACGGAATTCGAGGTACTTCTTTGAATTGGTTCCAATCTTACTTGAGTAATAGGAAACAACTAGTTAGAACAAATAATACTAACTCTAGTCACAAAAACATTGTATGTGGATTACCACAAGGTTGTAGTTGTAAAGTTGACATTCTTACCACAAAATTAAGCTAGTTTGTTTGATATTTAGAAATTCTTTGGCATTTTCGTCTCTGACGACTCAACTAACAGTTTAGATTAGAAAATTGTGGATAACTTGTATTAAGTGCTAAATTTACTCAATAGTTTGGTCCTTCGAGTTCAATTTTTAAATTTATAGAATCTGTTAAACGTACAAAGTTATGTACAATGAACCACATTTGTCAGAAGGTTGCTACAAGCGCAAATTTTTCTATTTGCGACTTTAAAAGAAAAGTACATGTTTAAAAACACTTTTAGTCAAATTTTTAGCTTCCTATCGCAAAAAATAGGATTTTTCGAAAAAAAAAAATCTGAGTGATCCTTTCACTTAAAAAATCTGAAAAAATTCATGAACATACATTTTAATGTTCAAAAACCCCTTGATTTTTTTCAGATTTTTAAAATAAAATTGGGCTCAAGAAAAATATTTCAATTTTTCAAAAAAAATAGGATATATAGAATAGAATTGAGCTCAAGAAAAATATTAAAAAAATAGGTTATGTAGGTAATTTTTGTCAAACTTCTTAATAATTATTTTTTGTTTTTTTTTTTCTGTTCTTTTGAATAGCATGGTTAGAATTGCCATTTTCACTCCGGATAATCTTTAAAATTCGAAAAAAACTCATTTTTTGCCATGTAGCAAAATGTTTTTAGAGATAAACTCAACTGTATATCAATAAATAACGGTTTTTTATTTTACGGGGTAAGTTACTGACCCCTTAATAAACGAAGATAGTGACAAAGACTAAAACTATTATTGTTATGCAATTTTGAACATTTGTAACGTTATAAACGTCACATCTTTATTAATTTATATTTAAATAATTATTTTATTTTAATTTCTTTATTAATTTATTAATTCATTAACCTTCAGATTCGTTTTTACTATTTTTTCTTCAAAAAGTAGTTGACGCCCTCTGTCTTTCTTTTCTCTCTCTTTCTGCCCCGTAGAATAAATATTCGCCCTCTTTTTTTGTCCGGCAGACTAAATATTCTGTTCTGTGTTGACAGAACAGCTAATTACATCATATAGGAACATCCTATGACATCTGTGCTAACTTCATGCAGTCTTCCTATTTTCTGTCAATCACCTTTAATGGTGGGATTATTTTTTGTTTATAATTGAAATTGAATTATAATAATTTATTTAATTGATAGGGTTTATTGTTTTTTTTTAATAAATATGTTTAGTTAAAATTTGTTTTATTTGCTATCAGCTAAGGGTTCAGATTTAATTCCTAGTTTAAGACAAGATGAACTCACACTTGAGATACTGAGCTAGGCGGAGCATAGACGATAAGCTCCCATGGTTGATTAAGGTATTATTGTTATAATAGTACTTCAATTCTCTTTGGTAGTCTTATCGTTACACATTTTTTACTATTCTGTAATTTTATAAAATTTCATTATTATTAATAGAAATTGAAAAATGGTCCAATATAAAATTAAATATAATTATTTTATTAATTTAATCCATAAATGATAATCACCACTCAAATAAAGGGGCGGGAGAAACAAAAATCGTTATTTGTCACATTTATATGAGGTTCTGTCTTTAAAAATCACCGAAAATGAAATTTTTTTGAATTAAAAGTATGTTTCAGTCTGTAAATGGCCAACATGACCCTGTTATAAAAAAAAACGGAAAAAATAGATTAAAAATCTTTCTTTATTCACATGTGAGGTCATGTTCTAAAAACATGGGAAAAATATAAAAAAATTGAGTTTGGAAAATTTTGAGTTGAGTTTATATGCTAACATATATGGGGGAAAACACCAAAAAATGTGTCTTTTCAAATTTTAGCACTTTACGGAGCTAAAATATTGGTTAAAGGTGTTTCTGAATATGTAATTTGAGCTCTTAATCCTAAATAAGAATCCAGCCGAGTGCAGATTTTATCGTCTTATCCTGCTATAGACTTTAACTAGAAATTCGTTTTACAGTGGGTGGCCAAATTATTAGGGACAGTACATATATTTTTGTATTTTCTACTTTAAATGGTTTTTTTGGCCAAAAAATTAGTGTTCATATCTGTATTATATTTGGCAGTTCTTCTGATATGATTATTAAAATTATGTATGAATGCTTATGTATGAAATAATAATTGATGTTGCATAGTTGAATCTCAGTTGGTCATCGGTTGTTATCGCAGTGAAGCTTAAAAATATTTGCAAGTTGTTTAAAACTTTTTTAAAGTGTTTCTGCTAGGTTTTTGTGTCAGATATATTTAACAGGTTTATGTCTAATATTTGTTATTTAGTTATTTTTACTGCCTTTAATGACACGATTTTATTTAAAAACATTATTCAAAATCAAAATTATTTTTTTAGTATGGGAAAAATTGCAGACTTGTCTCCAGGGAAAATTAGAGAAATAAAAACGATGTTACTGCACTCTACACTTTCCCAAAGAGTAATAGCAACTACTGCAGGTGTTTCAATGTCTGTAGTAAATTAAATTAAAATAAAAATTGATTCAAACGAGGCATTGGAACCGTGTTGGAAAATGTGACAGGAAAAGGATCAATACTTCTCGTACTGACCGTAAAATCAGGGACATTTGTCTCAAAAAACGTAAAAAGAGTGTGGCACATCTGACTACGATGATAAATACCGAAGGAATGAATGTTTCCAGAAGAACAGTCCGACGAAGACTGGCCGAAGAGAATCTGATAGGTCGCCGGCCTATGAAAAAACCACGGCTCACCGAAGCCATGAAGAGAAAGAGACTCCAATGGGCCAAGCAGCACCGAAGTATGACCGTTGAAGACTGGCATCGAATAAGTACAACTTTTTAAACGAATGGAGTGGAGTTCGTGAACTGCGAATATTTTCATTTTTTTTAGGTATGCTTCTCCGACGAATCAACATTCCAGATTTTGGTGGATAAAAGTGCGTTCATCGTACGACGTCCTGGACAGCAGTTTCATCCAGATTGCATTGTGGAGAGGGTTAAACATCCGGAGTGTGTCATGGTGTGGTCTGTAATTTCTACCAAGGGTATGGGACGCTTATACATCGTGAAAGAGACAATGAGACAGGACCAGTATAAGCGGCTACTTCCCCAGCTCAAAGGATGGTTCCCTGGTCAAAAAATTACATTTTTTATGCACGATTCTGCACCGTTCCATAAAGCTAGAAGTGTAACTGTATTTCTGTCCAAACAAAATATTGCAGTTCAGCCCTGGCCGGGAAACTCAGCTGACATAAACCCCATAGAGAGTATGTGGAAGTTAACTAAAAGGCAGATCGCCAAAGATGTTATTACAACGAAGTTGCAGTTGATTGAAGCTCTTATTACAGAATGGCATCATAACCCAAAATTAAAACACAATGCAGAAGTTTGTATTCAGAGCATGCACCGACGTGTAGAAGCTGTAATAATTGCAGCAAAGGGTGGCATCACTAAATATTGAAATTAGTGATTTTATGTAACAATTTTTTTTGCGAAAAAAATAAATGGTTTTACTAACTGTTTAATTGTTTTTGTGACCTTAATACCACACTGTTTTTATACAAAAAAATAGATGCAAGCCTTAAAGCCAACAACTTGTAAGTTGTTCAACAAAACAAAATTCAGTTAAACTAGAAAATTAAGAAATCATTTTACTGTCCCTAATAATTTGGCCACCCACTGTATATCGTACAAATATTAGTTTTACATACTTGTTATACTTTTAAATGTGTCGAAGTACTAAAAGCCTAAATGAAATCCAGAATAATCATCTATATATTCTCTTAATTCCTTTCTGAAGTACATTATCAACGCTGCTTATTAAAAGCAATGAAGACTAGATTCTGCTGAACTCCGAGAGATGGAAAATATTGTAGTAATGAAAGGTGAACTCATCTTGGATTTTCCCACTAACGCATACATATATACGGTTCAATTCAATCTTAATATACACTATTATGCATAAAATCAACTAGTGGCATCCGAATCGATACCTTCTCATATCTTCTCACTATCATCACTCGAATCAAATTGATTATCAATTACCAGACTGACGCTAAAATGATAAATCCACATCGGTCAGTCAGTCTGTATCCGTATTTCGATACCAACTACCGATTAAGACCATTAAGAAAGTGAAGCTGGTATTAAGCGATTCGATACGAAAGTACGCACTGTTGGTCGAGGAAAATTAGATCAAAACTCAATAAAAAAAACTATATTTTCACGATTTATTTACATTTATATGTATATTTATATCACACACTACACCGCAACAACGTAAACATTCCAGAAATTATAAAACATAATGTAGGCCAATTGCTATCAGAGGATAAGGAAATACGCCGACAATGGGGAGAATAATCGCAGCAACTATTGTCACTAGCCTAGATAGCGAAATTATGACACTTGAGTTTCATATTCTTGCAAATTTTCACTTACTAGTTGAATTCTACTTCTTAGTTGGGCTTTGTAGACTTGTTGTAGATGGGCATCTCCATAGCGTTTGTCTAGTCGAGTAAACAAGGTCTGGTTACATTTTTCTTGACTCTTAGAAATCGATCTTAGGATATCCGCAGCATCACTTTGTAAAGCAGCAGTCAAGGAAACAGCCTTTTCTTGTTCGGTCCAATCATCGGCTGTCGCAATTGCTTCAAATTGTCTGAGATATATGGACCAAGAACACTTTCTAGAAACATTTTCGAATTTCACATCGATTTTTTTTTCTAGCTGATTATTTAATAATTTGAGAAGATTCATAGAATCTTTCATTATTCTTTAGAAGTTTCTTCAATCATATGAGAAACATTTTCAAATTTCTCATCAATATTTCTAGAACTTTCTTCTAACTTCGTTAAAACTGCTTCTTCTGCTGATTGAAAATGGAATATATCTGGATCATCCTCATTCTTGTAGAAAACATTATTCAGTCGTGCTTGAAGGATCTTTTTGGACCCGCTACAGTCTTCATCCCATTCTTCTAGTTGTTCACGTAACTGTTTTACTAATGTTACTGCAAACCGCATCTATGGTCAGGTACACACGTACTGGTTAGTTCTTTCTTACAAAGATCAACTATGCGGATGTTTCTGACGAACAATACTTTTGTAACGAATATACCATAGGGTAAGATTATGGGGTAGAAAATTGGGAACAGAAATTATTGGGGCGGAGATAGGGCAAGCAAAATAACCGATACTTGTGCGAACGGCACTCAGGGTTTGTTTGGAGAGCTGGGGTCGTGGATAAGTAAATGGCAAGGGGTCGGATTGGGGTAACTACAAAGAATGAAACAAAGGAGTACTAACGTGAATCTCTTGGGACAAACAAAACAAAAGAAAACGGGAAATACCTCTAGCTATTTAAAAAGGACGCTGCTTCGAGGTGCCAAATTATAACCATTACAACAACGATATTCTCTTATTAACTAACTAAAACTAACAACCGCTTAATTTAGAAATCGTTATTTATTAGAATAGTCCACCTCTATTTCGCTTGTATGAATGCCTTGCTCTGTTAGTCGGTCGACACATCTTGAAGATTCTCGAACACCCATCATCGTCCTAAGAGATGCAACCGTTATATCTGGTACGTTGAAATTAGCTTTCTCTTTACAATATTTTAAACTATAATTAGGCTTTTTAAGTATTTTGTTACACAGAGATGCTTTCTGGGAGTTAAAATCTTGAAACCAATGAAACATCATTTCACAAGCAATGAATGAATTGTTATTGATTTTAATTCATATGTTAAGCATTTTACATCGTAAAAAAATATTTTTTATCAAAAATTATCTGTGAATATGTTTATTTTACATAATTAAAAACAAAAAGTAAAATTCGCCCATAAATAACTTTTGCAAAGGAGGGCAAGACAAGTTTAAATCCAAATTTTCAACCAAATCCATGGACTCTGACAGAATTGGAAGGCAAGCTCCTATTTTCCACCCGAGTTGCTGAACTATTACAAAATATTTGCTATTTTTGTACTTTCAATTGAATTTTTATAATTTCTGTTTTGCATAAGCTCCCTCCTCTATATCTAAAATTGAAATAGTCCAAAGTTTGCACAATTAACAAACCCAATGGGTTGTCTCCAATTAATAAAGTAGTTTATTGAAAAAAGGCAGAAACAGAAGACTAGAACAAAATTAAGGAGATGTAGAACAAGAAGAAATAATCATACTGTACAATAACATTTACAAAAAATAATATATATATATATATATATATATATATATATATATATATATATATATATATATATATATGGTTTCAGTTATTTTCCGGGTTTGACTCCGCGTTATTGGTTTTTAGAAAAACTTTGTTTTGGCGACGTTTCGGCAAGGTCGCACTTGCCATTGTCAAGTCAGATTAGTTCTGCTTCGTCTTGATGTTCCAGGCGAACCTCAACATCAAGAACATCAAGACGAAGCAGAACTAATCTGACTTGACAATGGCAAGTGTGACCTTGCCGAAACGTCGCCAAAACAATGGTTTTTCTAAAAACCAAAACTATTTAACGCGGAGTTAAACCCGGAAAACAACTACTGAAACCACATATAGCTCCCGTGGAAATTTTAAATCCAATATATATATATATATATATATATATATATATATATATATATATATATATATATATATATATAAATATATATATATATATATATATATATATATATATATATATATATATGTATATATATTATAATGTATGTCTAATTTTCCTGGACTAATATTTGCTCAAAAAAATATCGTCCAACTAGTTTTATTTAAAAAAGGAATCTTCAAAGAATTACAAGCGAAGGTAATGGTACTGGTCGGGCTTGTCTTGCCGTAGCAATTTAATGTAGTCTTCTTCTTTTTCGTTTTGTATATGTGTATATTTCCTGATTGAAAATTAACCGCATTGAGATTATTGACCGCTTAGTATAAACAATATATGTATAAGGTGAGTTGTTTCTTTTTTTTTTTCTATAAAGAAACTACTTGGTGATGCATTTATAAGGTTACTTCTTAATTTCATTAATTATTCTAAATATTACCAGCAAAATATTCTATTAATAAAATCAAAAAAGTCGCCTTAAGCGGAATTGATATACGGGACTTCTTGCATTTGAAGCGAGAATCCTATCCCAGAAGCTTAAAAGCTATATTGCAAAATACAATCAGTGTTTTAAAATAAGTAACGCTTGATATAACTACTAAGAATATATTCAAATAATATAATAGTGTAAACAGCAAGTCAAAAACATTTTAATTTTGGAAAACAAACGCATTTTAGGCCATATCCAGTGGAGGAGGGGTGGGTGTCGGAATCAGATTTGCTCCAGAAGCGGGAATAGGATATTGAAGTACCAGTAAAGGGAAAATGAGTAGAAGATGAGTACGTGAAAGAATGTGGAAATACATTGGATTGATTGGCATGGTTTCGAAAGGACCAATTGGTATCATTATATGGATATGTACATGTAGACTCTTTTATTCTTTTCTCTTTAAAATAATCCTAACAGTCTGCTTATTTTCTGTTTGCTTCATGTTCTTTTACTTTTAAATTATTTGCAATATTTGCAATTGGATGTTGTTCATATTCGTCAATTAACTACAAGCACTATAGTACGTTACTCCACTCCATTTTAAAAAAAAAATCGAGTAAAACAATTTTTAACTAAAATCAATCTATACAATGTACGGGTACAACCGCTACAAAATACCGTCCAAGCTGAGCAAATTGACGCGTAAATTAATATTCTTCAATGTCGTCCAGAAACTGACTACTGATGAATAGCATTCGTGCGGGTTAACTTTACCTCGGCACACGTACAGACCTCAGCATTTTTGCGCACACCGCGTTCGTGAGAATAAATTTGCTCAAGTCAGTACGCGCCTCTACACTCTGATTGTCAACTACCAACTGTTGGTCTGTGTCGTCTTAACTGACAAAAACCACGTGTTAAAAGCCGAGCAGGGAGACATGTAGTTCCTCAAGTATTAAATTTTATCCAATGTCATCAACCTAGAGTCAACATATAATTTAATTTTGGAAAGATGTAAACCCATATATGGATGTCATATCCACAAATTCATTGTTAGCTTCAACTACATAAGGCACTGAAGATGATCTACAAGAAACAGCAAGAAAAACTAAGTAGATGGAATTCCTGAATGTGACCGAAAATGTTTTAGAGTTATAATATATATATATATATATATATATATATATATATATATATATATATATGATATATATTTTTACATAAACAAGTCAGGAATTTCTACCAAGAAATAAAACGAGACCGAACCCAGTACAAAACCAGATCAAGATATTGTAAAGATGAAGAGGGGAATCTGTTAGGTGGAACAGATGAAAAATTAAGAAGGTGGGCCAATTATTTCGAGAACATATTATGTACGGACGACCAAGATGAAAGAGAACAAACGCAACTACAACATGAAGAAGTAAGGGACCCAGATGTAAATGAAGAAGTACCTACCAAGGAAGAAATTATAGAGATCATAAAAAACTTAAAACACAACAAAGCACCTGGTGAAAATGGTATCATTGATGAGTTTCTAAAAGAAGGTGGCGAAATAGTGCAAGAAGAAATCGCTGAGTTAATACGCGAAGTGTGGATCAAAGAAAAAATACCCAATCAGTGGAAAGAAGCAATCTTATGTCCAGTGCATAAAAAAGGAGACGTTACAGAATGTAAAAATTACAGGGGAATAGCTCTACAAGATACAGTGTATAAGATTCTGGCCATATCAATTAGAAATAAAATTAAAACAAAAGTTGAAAGTTGTCTAGGTGAATATAATGCAGGTTTCAGAGCAAACAGATCGGTAATAGACCAAATTTTTACAATGAAACATATATCTGGTACGTTGAAATTAGCTTTCTCTTTACAATATTTTAAACTATAATTAGGCTTTTTAAGTATTTTGTTACACAGAGATGCTTTCTGGGAGTTAAAATCTTGAAACCAATGAAACATCATTTCACAAGCAATGAATGAATTGTTATTGATTTTAATTCATATGTTAAGCATTTTACATCGTAAAAAAATATTTTTTATCAAAAATTATCTGTGAATATGTTTATTTTACATAATTAAAAACAAAAAGTAAAATTCGCCCATAAATAACTTTTGCAAAGGAGGGCAAGACAAGTTTAAATCCAAATTTTCAACCAAATCCATGGACTCTGACAGAATTGGAAGGCAAGCTCCTATTTTCCACCCGAGTTGCTGAACTATTACAAAATATTTGCTATTTTTGTACTTTCAATTGAATTTTTATAATTTCTGTTTTGCATAAGCTCCCTCCTCTATATCTAAAATTGAAATAGTCCAAAGTTTGCACAATTAACAAACCCAATGGGTTGTCTCCAATTAATAAAGTAGTTTATTGAAAAAAGGCAGAAACAGAAGACTAGAACAAAATTAAGGAGATGTAGAACAAGAAGAAATAATCATACTGTACAATAACATTTACAAAAAATAATATATATATATATATATATATATATATATATATATATATATATATATATGGTTTCAGTTATTTTCCGGGTTTGACTCCGCGTTATTGGTTTTTAGAAAAACTTTGTTTTGGCGACGTTTCGGCAAGGTCGCACTTGCCATTGTCAAGTCAGATTAGTTCTGCTTCGTCTTGATGTTCCAGGCGAACCTCAACATCAAGAACATCAAGACGAAGCAGAACTAATCTGACTTGACAATGGCAAGTGTGACCTTGCCGAAACGTCGCCAAAACAATGGTTTTTCTAAAAACCAAAACTATTTAACGCGGAGTTAAACCCGGAAAACAACTACTGAAACCACATATAGCTCCCGTGGAAATTTTAAATCCAATATATATATATATATATATATATATATATATATATATATATATATATAAATATATATATATATATATATATATATATATATATATATATGTATATATATTATAATGTATGTCTAATTTTCCTGGACTAATATTTGCTCAAAAAAATATCGTCCAACTAGTTTTATTTAAAAAAGGAATCTTCAAAGAATTACAAGCGAAGGTAATGGTACTGGTCGGGCTTGTCTTGCCGTAGCAATTTAATGTAGTCTTCTTCTTTTTCGTTTTGTATATGTGTATATTTCCTGATTGAAAATTAACCGCATTGAGATTATTGACCGCTTAGTATAAACAATATATGTATAAGGTGAGTTGTTTCTTTTTTTTTTTCTATAAAGAAACTACTTGGTGATGCATTTATAAGGTTACTTCTTAATTTCATTAATTATTCTAAATATTACCAGCAAAATATTCTATTAATAAAATCAAAAAAGTCGCCTTAAGCGGAATTGATATACGGGACTTCTTGCATTTGAAGCGAGAATCCTATCCCAGAAGCTTAAAAGCTATATTGCAAAATACAATCAGTGTTTTAAAATAAGTAACGCTTGATATAACTACTAAGAATATATTCAAATAATATAATAGTGTAAACAGCAAGTCAAAAACATTTTAATTTTGGAAAACAAACGCATTTTAGGCCATATCCAGTGGAGGAGGGGTGGGTGTCGGAATCAGATTTGCTCCAGAAGCGGGAATAGGATATTGAAGTACCAGTAAAGGGAAAATGAGTAGAAGATGAGTACGTGAAAGAATGTGGAAATACATTGGATTGATTGGCATGGTTTCGAAAGGACCAATTGGTATCATTATATGGATATGTACATGTAGACTCTTTTATTCTTTTCTCTTTAAAATAATCCTAACAGTCTGCTTATTTTCTGTTTGCTTCATGTTCTTTTACTTTTAAATTATTTGCAATATTTGCAATTGGATGTTGTTCATATTCGTCAATTAACTACAAGCACTATAGTACGTTACTCCACTCCATTTTAAAAAAAAAATCGAGTAAAACAATTTTTAACTAAAATCAATCTATACAATGTACGGGTACAACCGCTACAAAATACCGTCCAAGCTGAGCAAATTGACGCGTAAATTAATATTCTTCAATGTCGTCCAGAAACTGACTACTGATGAATAGCATTCGTGCGGGTTAACTTTACCTCGGCACACGTACAGACCTCAGCATTTTTGCGCACACCGCGTTCGTGAGAATAAATTTGCTCAAGTCAGTACGCGCCTCTACACTCTGATTGTCAACTACCAACTGTTGGTCTGTGTCGTCTTAACTGACAAAAACCACGTGTTAAAAGCCGAGCAGGGAGACATGTAGTTCCTCAAGTATTAAATTTTATCCAATGTCATCAACCTAGAGTCAACATATAATTTAATTTTGGAAAGATGTAAACCCATATATGGATGTCATATCCACAAATTCATTGTTAGCTTCAACTACATAAGGCACTGAAGATGATCTACAAGAAACAGCAAGAAAAACTAAGTAGATGGAATTCCTGAATGTGACCGAAAATGTTTTAGAGTTATAATATATATATATATATATATATATATATATATATATATATATATATATATATATATATATATGATATATATTTTTACATAAACAAGTCAGGAATTTCTACCAAGAAATAAAACGAGACCGAACCCAGTACAAAACCAGATCAAGATATTGTAAAGATGAAGAGGGGAATCTGTTAGGTGGAACAGATGAAAAATTAAGAAGGTGGGCCAATTATTTCGAGAACATATTATGTACGGACGACCAAGATGAAAGAGAACAAACGCAACTACAACATGAAGAAGTAAGGGACCCAGATGTAAATGAAGAAGTACCTACCAAGGAAGAAATTATAGAGATCATAAAAAACTTAAAACACAACAAAGCACCTGGTGAAAATGGTATCATTGATGAGTTTCTAAAAGAAGGTGGCGAAATAGTGCAAGAAGAAATCGCTGAGTTAATACGCGAAGTGTGGATCAAAGAAAAAATACCCAATCAGTGGAAAGAAGCAATCTTATGTCCAGTGCATAAAAAAGGAGACGTTACAGAATGTAAAAATTACAGGGGAATAGCTCTACAAGATACAGTGTATAAGATTCTGGCCATATCAATTAGAAATAAAATTAAAACAAAAGTTGAAAGTTGTCTAGGTGAATATAATGCAGGTTTCAGAGCAAACAGATCGGTAATAGACCAAATTTTTACAATGAAACAAATTTTAGCTAGCTCATATGAATTCAACCTAACATTACACAAGCTGTTTATTGATTTTAGACAGGCATATGATAATATAAAAATCACTAGACACTAAAAAAAGTATATGAAGCACTAGAATATTTTAAATTTCCACCAAAAATAGTAAAACTGACTAAATGCATACTCAATGATACTAAAAGTAAAGTCATGTTAGAAGGACGAGTTTCGGATAGCTTTATCACCAATAGAAGTCTGCGACAAGGTGACCCGTTATCAACAGATTTTTTCAATTTGATCTTAGAGAAGATTTTACGAGAATGTAACATCTACACTAGAGGCACAATATATCATCACAGGCATCAATGCGTAGCATATGCAGATGATGTTACCTTAATAACAAGGAGACCTGCAGAATTAAGAAAAATCTTTACTAGAATAGAGAGAATAGCCAGGGAATATGGTGTAGAAATAAACCAAGAAAAAACAAAATATATAGTGATGAGGGGAAACGAAAATCATCTAGGACAGTCCTTTAAGATACAAAGCACAAGTAAAGAATATAACTTTGAAGTTGTTAGCCAATTCGATTACGTGGGAGTGACACTAACAAATAGGAACGAAGAGAACCAAGAAATCATAAAAAGAATAGCCAAAGGTAGTAAGAGTGCTGGGAGCCTGACTAAGATACTGAGGTCGAAGATAATATCCAGAACAGCAAAAAAAAACGAATATATACAACAGTTATCCGACCTACAGTACTCTATGCTAGCGAGACCTGGACACTAAATAAAGATATTGAAGTAAAATTAGATAGATGGGAACGAAAAATTCTTAGAAGGATATACGGAGGTGTAAAAGAGAGGAACATCTGGCGAAGAAGAACGAATGAAGAAATAATGCAAATATATGGCAACCAAAAATAACAAGACTCGCTAAAATTCAAAGATTAAGATGGCTCGGACATATAGCAAGAATGAAGGAAGGAAGAGTTCCCAATGAATTAATAAACACGGAGGCTGGTACACAAAGAAAAAGAGGCCGCCTCCGAAGAAAATGGCTGGAGTCGGCAAAAGAAGATCTGAAATCGCTGCGGGTACAAGATTGGAAAAACTTAGCACAAGATAGAAAGAAATGGAAGAAAACCGTTGAAGCCTTAGGCCTTTGAGGCCTGTTGAGCTGAACTATATATTTATATATATATATATATATATATATATATATATATATATATATATCAATATATATATATATATATATATATATATATATATATATATATATATATATATATATATATTGATATATTAGATGTTCGTTTGAAATACACCATTTAAAGTTTTTATACGCTAGAAAAAATAAATTCTCTTCTGCGCCTATACTAAAAAAATTTATTAATATAAGTTTAACGGTCAGAAAATAGTTGGGGGCGGATTTTAGACGTCTTTCTTAAAAGTGTGTTCTTTCTAATGCTAATATAAGAAGTTGTACAATTTAATTTATTTCAAAAATAGTGTTTTAACATAGATATAACAACCATAAAACAACATCCAATTTACTTTCCGGTCCACTTACAGCTAGAGCCCATTTGAATATCTAATTTAATTATAAACCTTTTTATTTAGAACTTTTATATATGATAAATAAACAGTAAAAAAATAATCTAATGGTTTAAAATTTATGAAGTCGTAAAACGGTATTTTTTATCTAGACGAATTTTTATGGAAAAAGATAATCGATCAATTTCGAGGAAGGTGGTTTCATAAAACTCGGCATTCGCTTATCTTTATTGTAGGTGATAAGGAGGCGTTGCTTAATAACTAGGTAGAGTTACAAAAATACTAGAGATAAGAGTGTTTGTTGCGTGAAATAATTGAAATTACGAAATATGTAAAAACAAAAATAACAGCTGAAAATCGTGTCAGTGGTTACTTATTTTAAATTTTTATCTTTTACATTAAACTAGAATAAACAATTTTAAAAAATTATGTACATTTGATGAATCCAGAAATGATTTTTATCGATTTTAAACAAAGGCAACGATTCACCAATAAGAAAGATACATATCATCATCATTCTCAACGTATTCTACCGATTATGGTGCAGCCTCCTTTACAGTCGTTCTTCATTTCTGCCCACTATTGTCTAATATTCGCTTTTCTGTGCCATGTTGTACCGGCTTGTTTCCTTATGTCATCTTCTTCTTTGAGTACCGTGCCCAAGTTTTAGGCGTGGGTAGCTTTCATGACGATTTGCCGATATCGTTCTCGATCTTGCGCGGCATGTAATAATTCATCTGCTGATAAGCCAGTCCATTGACGAAGGTTTCGGAGCCATGAGTATTTCTTCCTACCATTTCCCCTTTTTCCGTCGATCTTTCCGTTGAGTATCAACTGCATTATCCTATATCTGCTTCCTCTCATCATATGCCCCAGATATTCGAGTTTTCTCTTTTTTATCATCTTTATTAAGGTGCCTTCACCTTGACTTACTCTGTTCAAGACTTCTCTGTTTGAAATGTGTTGAACCCATGATATTCTGAGCATTCTATGATATAACTACATCTCGAAGGCTTCTAATTTGTTTATCATGTTAACCTAATGCAGGATATACATAACATTTTAGGAACTTAATTCTCAGCTGTAAGTTCAGCTGAAAATTGCTCAGAATAGATCCAAGTTTCATAAATGCTCCTCTTGCAATTTCTATACGAGTTTTAATTTCTTCATCCACAAGGTCCAAAGACTCTTCTGAGGATTTTCCTCTCAAAGCTTCTAAGTTTTCTTTCAGTTTCTTTGGTCAGGGTCCATGTCTCACACCCATACATGAGCACCGGTCTAATCACCCTTTTATTTATTCTAATCTTTGATGTTCTTGTTAGGCTTTTAGATTCAATAGTATTGTGAAGGCTGTAAATACATCTGTTTGCTGCCTGAATATTTCCTTTAATCTTTTCCGCGATATCGTTATCTGCAGTGATTGTTGCTCACGAGATATTTAAAACTCTCCACTCTTTCAAAGTTATATGGGTCTATTGTAATATTTTGCCCTATTCTATCTCGTCCCTTTTGTCCGTTGATGCACATGTATTTGGTTATCTCTTCATGTACCCTTAAACTAGTTTTCTTTGTCTCTACCTCCAATTTATTAAAAGTCTGCTTCACATTGGTGACTGTGTTTCCCACAATGTCAATGTCATCTGCGTATGCTAGTAGTAATTTTGGTCCATTTACTGTCAGTAATTCTGTTTTAAGTTGTGCTGCTCTTACTACTTTCTCCCGGATGATATTAAAGAGGAGAGGTGACAGCGCATCTCCTTGTTTCAGGCCACTGCTTATTTTGAAAGATTCTGAGAGTTTGTTACCTATCCGTACTCTGGATCTACAACTATTCACACATAACTTAACAAGCTGGATAAGTTTTTTTGGAACTGAAAGTTCTGCCATTGCATTTCACATCGGATCCCTTTTAATGCTGTCGTACGCTTGCCGGAAATCTATGAAGAGATTATGGATAGCTCTATTGAATTCCCGTTCTTTTTCAATTCTCGGTATGTTGCTGTTACTTTCATTTCCCTTCTTTGTTTTAGCAATATTTTAGTTTTATCAGACAGTTTAGAATGTTGATTTTATTGTTGCGGGCCTCCGATTTTTTTGGCACTATCAAGGATGATTTCCATTAATTTAGATTTGGTCATGTTATCTTTCATCAATTTTCCTTTGGTAGTGATCTGAGTTTTCTTTTAGATTGTTTATATTTATACAAGTTCCTGTTGGTTTTTTGATTAATTTTATTCTGTCTAGTTTTAGACCTAGAACAATTTTTGCTTTGATTAGTCTATGGCAACTGCTTGTTTGGAATTTATTTATTACACTAATATCTTTTATTGTAGCAATCTTGTTGGTTAGAATGAAGTCAATTTCATTGTTAGTGGTTCTGTTTGGTGCTACCCTAATCCATTTTCCGTTCAATTTTTTCTTACAGAATGTATTTGCAAAATGCATTGTGCTTACCGACTCTATACTTTCCCATGACTTGTTCCTTGCCGTTTTATTTTCCCACTTCGTCTGTGTGAGTAATCGTTGGGGTGTATATTTGTATAATTTGTATATTGTACTACTTTGATAGTTGTAAAATTAAGCTAGCTACTCTATTAGAGATACTTGTTATTTCTACTACTCTTCGTTTCCATTTTTTGTTGATTAGGAATCCAATGTCACCTGTTGGGCTTGTTGATGTTCCTCGGTAGTAGAATATGTTTCTTGACGCTAATATTAATAGCTCTTCATCTTTCCATTTTACTTAGCTGATTATCAACTCCGGCTATTATCAACTCTATAAACAATTGATCTGCTAAAAGTGATGATTCATTAATTAAACAAATTAAAGAAATAATTAATTTCTAATGTTTGTACGATAGATAATATGAAAATATCAAATAGCTTCTAAGTTTCCGGTTATTTCAATGAATATTTCTTTGATGAACTTATCTCGAAACATAAAAGTCTTACAACAGAATCCAACAAACGAAAAGCATTTCCACATCTCATGCGGTCACTCCATTAATGAGCCCCTTTTATGATAACTGAAGAATTTTCGATAAACCGTTCGGTTTGATGGTATTTTTAGTATTTTTCGGTAGTCCTGTTGGGTGCGTTGTGTGTGTGTGCTTTCGTAATTAGACGTTTTAATTGCTATAAAACGGACGGAATGTCTTATCCTCTGACCCATTAGATAGTAAAATTTTATTTATTGGTAATACACGACCGTTTACCGAAAATATTTGCTTTTATGGTCTTGTTTTACTGGGATTTTAGATAAAATTTTATATATAAATAGTGTCGTGTTTATTAACAAGAATTTTATATTTACTTGAAAATTATGGGCATATAAAGATTTTCGAACATAATAATGCGCTTTCCATCAAAAAGCCTTATTCGGTTGATATTAGAGGACGGCTATATATTGAGTAAAAAAGAGAAAGCACTAGAAGCAAACAAACAGAATCCTATATAGACAAGACGAAAAGCTCGGGTTCGTTCGGAAAAATATTTCCATGAGATGTTTTTACATAAACAATTTCACTATACCTTTCAGACAATTTTTTTAGGTTTTTTGGACAAAAAATGTCGCTTGTATTTTTACTTCAAAGTTGATCGTTTTCGAGTTATAAACAATTTAAAACTGAAAAAAAAAACGAAAAATGTCGACTTTTAATGCTTAAAGCTACGCGTAAAAAATAATTCTTTGAATTTACGAAGTGTCTAAATTCAAGTTCAAACCTCCTATCAGCTCCCGATGAAAATTTTGGGCTGATTTTATTTTAAGACATTTTTAAGTCATTTATACCGTCGATGGTGACGTGGTTTGGGTGGAGGTTGGCGTGGGGGTTCGCTTGGTGAATGACGCGGAAGTTGGCGCTGGGGTTGGTGCGAACATTTCTGACAGTAGGATTTTTAATTGACGGGTGGAGCGGACGGTATTTTCTTTATGAGAGGTCTCCAAGTCGAAGGTAACCGTATGCCGTCATCTCTTTTATTGAGACAATCTGGCCTTCTTTTTTTTTTTAGATATTACGTCTTTAGTGTCCTCCTATAAGGAGTAGAAATCTGGAGCCTTACAAAAGATGCCATAAAACGATTAGAGGCATTTGAAATGTGGAGCTATCGACATATGTTGAGGGTCTCATATATACACCACGCAAGTACCATGACTATTCTCCAGAGGCCAAGAAAAGACAAATTTAATTTAAAAAATTATTAACCATAAAAAACAGAAAATTGGCTTACTTCGGCCACATCAAGCGTAATGATAAATACCGACTTCTAAAGTTGATTCTACAGGGCAAGATTGAGGGTAAGAGAGGTCCTAGACGTAGACGTATATCCTGGCTGGCCAATCTTAGGAAATGGACTGGTCTAACGTCAACTGATCTATTTGGAGCTGCTGTGAATAGAATAAGATGGGTAAATGTAGTGGCCAACATCTCTAAAAGATAGGCACATTTAGAAGAAGGCCCTTTTTTCAATTTCTATGGCTTCTCGGATAATTCTTGGTTTATAAAAGCGGATGGGGGCTATGGTTCTGGAGTTCAAAATCAATTTTGTGACCTGTATGACGAAGGTGTTGACCTAGAGCTGAAATTGAAACGAAATTCCGAACAGAAATGGAATGTTCATAAATCCTATTTTGAATTCTACGATTTGTTTGGCCTATATAGGATCGGGGGCAGTCTGCACAAGGAACTTCATAAACTCCGTGTTGTTCATTTGGAATGTTGTTTTTGATTGATCGGACAATAGATGAAAGTTTTTTTTTGGGGGGAAATATTGTCTTGATTCCTCTTGATTTAAGAATTTTGTCGATTTTGTCAGTGACACCTTTAATGTAAGGAAGAAAAGTTTTCGTGTGATGAGGGTCTGAGTCTTTGGGTTGAGATTGAGTGGGATATTGATGTCTCTGGATGCTCATATTGATGTGATTGACGGTAACCGATTGATGCGGTAACCGTTTTGAAAGAGGGCTTGTTTTAAACTAGAAAGCTCAGCAGACGCTTGCATCATCACAAAGGCGTATTGATCTGGAGACAAGCGTATCAATGACTAAATTAATTTGTGAAGGGGGATGATGAGAGTAGGCATGCAAGTAATGATTAGTATGGGTGGGTTTTCGATAAACAAAGTAATGAATACCTTGGGATTGGTTTTTCTTTATGACAACGACGAGAAACGATAGGGATGAATCAGTTTCCACCTCCATCGTGAACTAGATACTAGGATGTATACCGTTCAGATGGGTTTAAAAAGATACCAAAGCATCCCTTCCATGGGGTCAAATAACGAATAGTGCTCGGGTCTCGAAGTCTTTCATAAAGATATTGGCAATTACTGAAGATAGTGGGGAGCCCATTAGGGTAATATATATATATATATATATATATATATATATATATATATATATATATATATATATATATATATATATATATATATATATATATCGTTATGTTGTCTTTGACATAAAAATCGACCTGTTTTAGCAGTTTCATCGTGGTGAATTCTGCATTTTGGACTGTTTTTTGGCTGTAACGTTTTTAGTTATTTTTTTATTATTATTTTTATTTATATTTTTTTTATAATCTGAATGTTTATCACAAATTTAGTGGTATCTTAATTATATCCATGAATTTATACCATATATCAGGAAACATAGAGGTTAGTTGTTTGTGGTAGCAGTGTCTAAGAGACGTCGCGACTACCCAATTATCATTCTTCGATAGTTGGTAGTTGCTGAGTAACCGTCAATACATCATTATTACAACTCATCATTATTGAAAATAAAGTACCACCTAACTTCATACGTTACATAACAAATATTAAATTAAGTGTGTTCAATATAGTCGCTAGATATAACATGATAAGAGTGTTAATAAGATTAATGCTTCTAGAAAAAGTTAAATGGGATTACAGAAGATGAACTTAAAGACAACGCAAATTAGTATAACCAGGTGAAATGCGAATTAAAAATGTTAAATTTTTGTAATCCCAAACAGAATTTAAGTTATATATTTAAGATAAGAAAATGCATATACTTCAGGGTTATTAAAATAAACCTAAAGTTACACAAAGAGGATTGAGCGACATCTTACCGTGATTGGTCATTCTAGCTTTTCTCTTTAAATCCGCTTACGATATTCAAAAAATCCTGAATCGGATAACAGGTATTATCTATTTTAAAGAATGTGGTTGTTCTGTTGACCTATCATCATTCTGGGTTTACAACCCCGCGTAGGTCCTAGTCTCCTCAAGAATTTCTCTCCAGTCGTCCCTATCCATCGCCTTGCTCCACCAAGCACGTATTCCCATATTCATGTCTTCATCAATGTTATCAAGGAACCTTGTTCTGGGTCTTCCTGTTCTTCTCTGACCAATGGGTCTATAAAGAAGCATTTTTCTAGCTGGGTCGTTTTGTTTATTTGATGATGATTTAAACTGGGAGAGTATTGAACAATCAAGTTATTTTAAACCAGTTTTAGAACGAGACAACTTAGGAAACATCCACCTGTAGACGAAGTTCATAAATAATTAGTTTACTTTCAACAACAATACAAGTAAAATAAACAGGTTCTCCTGTTTTCCTGTTTATCGTCACGATATAAATAAATATAAAAAGTCACAAAAACGAATAGAAATATGGACCAGTTTTAGCGTTTGTATGAATTTCTTTCAGATATTCTCATTGTTTTTCAAGTTTCATTTATCAACTAAGGCTAAGTTTATAATTAAAGTATACTTGTTTAAATCTGATTTTTCATGGATTAGGTGGAAGTAAGTGATTGTAACCTTACTAATACGATTACATGGTGTGAATTTTAAAAGTTTGACCAATTATTTGTAACACTGGTAGCTGTAATTACCATCGATACTGTATTACTGCTCATGTAAATCACACTTTCATTATTATTCTCCTTTTTATCAACATGAGATATCACTTATTGGCCTTCTCTTTTAATTTAAAACGCTTCGCTAATCCTTCTAAAAGAGTATTACTCTTGCAGATTTGGACTGATGCTGTTTTGTAAGTAAAAACGAAACGTTTCCGCTAATATATCTAGTAACATATTGCTTGGAATAGTAACTCTCGGCAGAGTGCCTTTCTCAAATGATATATTTACGTCTACACTTATGGAGAGCTCTTTGTCTTAAGTTGATTATTCAGAATTATATCTGTCTTTTTAATTTATTAATTTTCATATATTCTAATAAAGATAGCTTAAGGCCTTTATTTTGAAAAAGAATGATAATGACCTAGATGTTTTCTATTATTGGAAGCCGTTTTGTGTTCTGCTATCCGTTTGTTAAAGGTTCTACCAGTTTGATCAATGTAAGTTTTTGGGCAGTCACCACAATTATGTTTGTATACACTAGTGTGTAAGTGATTTTTGTTTTGGTTTTTGTTATTCTTAATATATTTGCTATTATAAATATATTTATATATATATATATATATATATATATATATATATATATATATATTTATATATATATATATATATATATATATACAAATATATTTATATATATATATATATATATATATATATATATATATATATATATATATATATATATATATATATATATTATTGTGATATTTAAAGTCTTGGTGCGCCAAGCAATAATTAGCTAATTAATTTTTTTGATTAATTAAAATTATGTAAATGATATGATTATGACTCTATCACAATTTTTAATTCTTTTATCTCAGGGTTAAATTCGTGCTTCAATATCTATGCTATTACATGTGAAAGGTAAGGTCCAAAGAATACCGGAATAATAAAAAACACATATGATCTAACACTATATATTGAAATAAAAATAATGAAATAATTCACACTCAAAAGTTTTCAATAAACAAATCTCATATAATAATTCTCAAAATTTTGTTCTACGTACGTGAACAATCAAAGTTAATGGTACAAACAATATTAATTGAAATCTCAAAATCCCAAACTATTCTAACTCTCCTAATCAAAATATTTATATCCTTTCTAAATTAAGTGTAAAAATTGTGTTATCAATAAAAGAAAAAAAAACTGCAGAAAACAAAAATATCTCTCTCTGATGATGAGTGGTCCAAATCCTTGTTCCTTGTAGACTAAATTATCTCCTCTCAACCGCTCCCTATGTAATCAGCAATCTTACAACAGATTGTTGCAAGTATATCGTCCTTAATGATCTCCTTCAAAAGCACAAATGATTCAAATTATGATAGCCTTTCTCCTCTCGATAAACTGAATCTCTCGTTGGTCCGAGTGAAAAATGACTCTTGGAATATCTTCTCTTTACGATAAACTGAATCTCTCGTTGGCCTGAACAGTGACTCTTGGAATATAAGTAGAGAAATATGACTTACAATATTTTGCTGCTTCAGCTTCTGTCAGATACACTAACTCCACAAAAACTCACTAACATTCAACACTACTGCTTGCTACATTTCGGGAACCGCCAGAGAACAATCACTGTTCGTCTTACAGACTTGGAAAACCAACTGATTATCTTTTTTCTCTCCTAAATCTAGCCAAACTCTCACTCCTACATACCTATCCCACCTTTTTCAATCTCCGCCAATCAAAACTCGTCACAATTCCCCCATTTTTTCATTTCGATAACAAACAAGTTTTTACCTATAATTATAAATTTCCTAAAACTTATTTACAAATAATATTTTTCTATAATTCTTAAAAACTAACAAAAACCTCTTTCTAAAATCCCTTCTATTGTCTTTAATCACTGCATTAATGTATTTGGAAAACCCGGGTCAATTGTCTTTGGATTTCACTTAAAATTATGCGGGTCACTCAAGTATAACAAAGAAATAATTTATGTATAGCTTACATTTTGTTTAGTACAGGTAATCCAAGAATTTAATAACTTTCCTTCTTCGAAATGTTTGTTGGTTATTATCCTACTTATCTGAATTATTTTAATGTTTTTGAACTTTGAAATATTTTAATCAACCCAATATTTTTCTCGATTTTACATATCATAACAATATATATATATATATATATATATATACATATATATATATATATATATATATATATATATATGTATATATATATATATATATATATATATATATATATATTATATATAAATATATTTGTTGTTCTTAATATAGAAATGGCCTGGCAACAAGAAATAATGCCGAAAGAATGGTGTGGTAGTATTATTGTACCAATACACAAGAAAGGTAAAAAGGAATCATGCATGAATTACAAAGGAATCTCACTAATCAACACTACATATAAAATATAGGCTTCGATATTATTAAAAAGATTAATACCATACGCCGAAGAAATAGTTGGTGACTACCAGTGTGGTTTCAGGCCTGGCAGATCGACTATTGATCAAATATTTACAATAAGACAAATGCTTGAAAAGTATTGGGAATATAATCACGACGTGCATCAGATTTTTATAGACTTCAAACAGGCTTATGATTCAATTAATCTTGCAACATTATGGAAGGCAATGATCGAGCTCAGAGTACCCAAGAAACTAGCTGCGGTAACACAAATGTGTGTAAGTAACTCTTTTGCACAAGTTAGAATAGGAGGAGAAATATCAAATGCTTTCTGCGTAAATTTTGGACTGAGACAGGGAGATCCGTTGTCCCTATTGTTGTTTAACCTGGCCTTAGAATATGTCATGCGAAAAATATATCCAAAAATCAAACCAGACATAACTGCTCGGGGAGCAAAAATCATACTGGCCTTTGCGGATGATGCAGACGCAGTAGCACAATCAACATTAGAAATTAAGGATATTTTCTCGAGCTTTGAAGAAGCTGCATTAAACATCGGTCTAAAAATAAATGAAGACAAAACAAAATACATGGTCGTCTCAAAACAAGAACCACGGCGAATAAGGCAAAACATTACTATAAATGATCACAACTTCGAAGTGGTTAAAGAATTTAAATATCTAGGAGCAACAATCACAAATGCCAACAAATTAGAGCGAGAAGTTGAAACAAGAATAATGGCAGGAAACAGATCTTTCTTTGCAAATGCATATGCAACATCTAATGCAGTCAAAACTTCTTTCACAAGGTACAAGAATCCGGATATATAAGACCATAATACGACCAGCAGTCGCCTATGGAAGCGAAACATGGACGCTAACAAAAAGAAAAATAAATAAATTGCTGGTGTGGGAACGTAAAATTCTTCGAATGATATATGGCTCTTGCAGAGACAGCGTGACAAACGAATGGAGAGGCAGATACAATAACGAGCTAGAGTCTCTATTCGGAGAAGAAAATCTAGTCAGATATATAAAGGCCAATAGACTCAGATGGGCAGGGCATGTGATACGCAGTAACGACAATCGCCTTATAAACAATGTGTTCTGGGAAAGGCCAGAGGATATAAGGTCTGTAGGGCGGCCTAGAAAAAGGTGGAAAGATGCAGTCAAAGATCTAGCGAAAATGGGAGTGCGACAATGGGAATTACTGGCACAGGACCGACAAACATGGAAGGCAATAGTAAACGCAGCAAAGACTCACGAAGAGTTGTAGCGCCATTGATGATGATGATGAATATATTTGCCTAATGAATAGGCTACTACCAACCCTAATAATTTCATGGCCTTTTTAAATTACGATATTTTCGATGGCTCTATATCTGTCGTGTTTAAATGTATGTTCGATGTAAAATGTTTTGTGTTTTATGAGTTCAAGAGTTCTCTTCATACGTCAAAAAAACTTTTTCCTTTCTAACGTGGTCGGTCTCTGGGATTAGTAATATACGACGAAACACCCACAACTCAATTGATGTATTTATTTAAGCACAATAATGGCGTGCATTAATAAGTGTTTTTATTGTTTGGTAAACTTTGTAGCAGTTGTTTTGACATCATTTTTTCATAATCGTCCCGACAATTCTCCTTTACTTAAATTACCTCAATACATTTCATAACGAAACTCCGTATAAGAACTGTTGTGGGCATGAGCTTTTTAAAACATTTTTTCTTTAATATTGTTAGATGGTACTTCTTTATAGTACCTATATGGTACTTGTCTGATTAAGTATGCAAGATAGGTACTCATTTTCATAATTATAATAATGGTTTAATGTAAAACAGACCCACGTGAATGCCGTAAAATATAAATTGTTAATTACCGATACAGTCTCATGGAGCCAATATATTTGCCGATATGAATGAATTTAAAAGTATATATTTTCTGTTTGAAATAACAAAAGGATAGAGTACAGTAATGGATTTAGTTCATGGACCGCGCCGGGGGTTAAAGTCATACTATACCGCCACTCTCCAGTAGGTACAGATGCGTCTTAGGTTAACAATTCATTAAAACTATTTTAATATTATTAAGTAATTTATTACAAACATATAACAAAGCCTCAAAGACACAAACTCACAACTTATAAAGTAAATTAACATAATTATTTACAAACAAATTTTCCTGGACTTCCTACTTGTAAACAGGTCGATGATTTTATTAAAATCTAATTTTGTAAGCAGATCATTATTAATATTTAAAACAGCGAACGAATTTAATGTTTCTTTCGTCATCGTATTTCTCAAATAATTTTTGGCCTGTTTTAAAGTGGAAAATGATCTTTCACCAGTTGCGTTAATAACCATCAACGATAAAAAGTATCTTAGTGCTATTTCTACGTTTGGGAAGGTTGCAATTATATTATTTTTCAATCAATCAATCAATCAATAATGTCTTTTTATTTCCCATTAAAAAAAAAATACAATTTTCTCTTTTAGTGACATTTGTTCTCCTTGGCACATGCCATCAGGAGGGTTGCCAAACTAATATTATTCCCTAATTAATATACAAAAAATTACACTAAGGCTCATTACATCTAACAAGTTCATTAAAATTAATAAAAAATAAATTAAGTAAATATTCATATAAATGTTAGTAATAAACTAAATGTGTATATCCTACTAAGTAGCACTTCGCACTATAGTTTATTTTTATGAACGAGAGAGTAATTAGCATAATTTTAACTGGTAGCTCCGACCACTCCATGGGCGTGCTCAAGATTAATTGAAAAATTACTTTGAATAATTGTAAAAAATAAATGAATTATTTCAGTGTTATAAAGTGTTATGTGTATGTAAACAAAAGTGATCTCTTTTATCACACAGTATATTAGAACTGACTGGCCTACATTAAAAAGGGTTTTAAAAAATTCACATTTTTTTTAATTTTTAAAAATTACAAAAGAGAAAAAGAGTTTTTAAAACCGTCTAAGGTATGTTAAATAGATGAATAAAAATATTAATATAAAACTTACAGCTACTTGTTACAAATCCAAATCAGATTCAGAAGATGAACTTTCAGAACCAAGATTTATACTAACTGGCTCGATCATTTTATCAGTTATATTGTCCAGCTTCCACATTTTTTCCTCTTCTTTAATAGTGTGATTTACTGCCTTTTCCCAGTTTTCAGGTTTGACATTATTTACGGCCTCCAAAAACAACTGTTTAACATCATGAATTTTAAAAGTGGTATTTTTTCTTGAAACTTCACTCTTTATCTGTGCCCATACCAGTTCAATCGGGTTTAATTCACAATGATATGGTGGGGATCTAAGTACTGTCATTCCACGATTTTTGGCAATTTCATCAATTTCGTATTTTTTAAATTTTTCTTTATGAAGGGCACACAACGAATAAAGTTCCTTTTTTATAGATCCGGGATGGTACGTAATATTTTTTGAACTCAGCCAATTCTGCAAGTCTTTTTTTAACCACTTGGTTGTGGGCAGTCCTTCTATAAGTCTGGAGTGATAACTCACCGGTACGAGTTGATTCAAAAGGTAATAAACCACCTTCAACAAAACCGTCTGAACTGCCAATGTGTACTATTATCAGCCTCCGTCCCTTTCCTGATGGTGGGTTTAAACCAGTAGATAAGTTATTTACAAAAGCGTGCCTTTGACTTGTAACAGTTTCATCCTGCCAAAATTTATTTGGTGTATGACCCTCGTTGATCCATGTTTCATCAAGAAAAAATATTTTTATTTTTTGGTTTCTCATTTCCTTTATGGTTCTTAGAAAATGTCGTCTCCATATGACAATATCGCTTCTTTCTAATAAAATAGACTTTCTGGGATTCTTTTTCCAGCGGAAGCCTATTTCTTTTAAAAGTTTCCATAACGTACTTCGACTCATTTCTGGGTAATCCTTATCATCTCGAACTGAGACAAGAACTTTATCCAATGTTGGAAATTCTTGTCTAAAGAAGAATTCATGCACTTTCCGTCGAAGTCCTTCTTTAAAATGATATTCTATTTGAAATTTTGGTTTCCCTGGAGCATTACGTGGCATTTGATAACTACCACATTTCTCTTCTTTAATAACTCTGTAAATCGTAGATTTCCCAACACCAAGTGTACTGCTAACTAACTCAACGGTCTCATCAACACTTTCACATAAACGTTTGTCTGTAAATGATTTAAAACAATTAAATATTAATGTTTTTTCATTAACTGTTAGAGGACCAATTTTTCGGCGTTTACACGGCACTTCCAAATTTTCCATAACACTAGTATACACAATAAACTACACCTTGCAACTGAAGTACCTACTTTTAGTGAACTGTTAAGAATTTTGAATACGCCACTTGGACCTTCCTACAAAATGGAAAACCCCACTATCACATTTTCTGTGGAATAAGTTTAGAAGGTTATTATCTAGTCAATTACTGTCGTAGATTCCTGGAATTAAAGAATTAAATGTTTGATTGTTAAAACCCTTACTTCATGGAATGCACTCATTTCAGATAAAATAAAACGTTTTATTTTATCTAAAGAATTAAACTTTATTTTACAAATAGGTAGGTACTTATTAAACTTTTATTGGTTATATATAACCAATAAAGTAAACATCTTACATTTCTTGCAAATTCATTAGTACCTGTTAACCTCCATCACGCCGACACTGGCAACCTTATTTAGGGATTAGTAAACCTCACAACTATTGTATTCTATTCTGCTCCAACCTTTATACCTGGTGGTCATACTCAATTTAAAATTGTTTTCCTATATACTTCTGTAAACTTGTTGACAAATATCTGTTTTTCATTGAGTCACCCGTATCAACAGTTTAGGGATTTGCATACATAATTTATTGTTTTATTACTCTCTCATACATAAAAATACACTATAGACTAAACAGTAATAACAAAGTATAACAGTAAGGTATATATTGCATTTAAAATGATTGAATGTGTCCTTTAGAGGGGGTGAAAGCTGTTGATATAATAACAAGATAGTCAAGATAGACAAGACAGATAAAAAGATAATAGCTATTAGCAAACAAATTATTAATACTAATTTTAATATTTTAATCCTATTGAAATAACACAATGCTAATAGATTTAGTAATTAAATAGGCTCACTAACTCATACCTATAAGCCCATGCTTCCCTACAATAACCTGCTAACTCAGCCTCTCCCTGTCTCATCATAGTAACTACTTCCACGCTACTAAGTTCATGTCTACCCAACCACTTTAACCTAATATGTCTCAACACCGGACATTTTCCCAAAAAATTTATCACATCTTCCCTTTCCTTTGTGTTACACATTGAGCAAAACCTTCTTTCATCATTTCTGCCAGGTCGATCATTCAAATATAGAACTCCACATCTTAATTTGAAGAGCCATCGAATGTCCCCAAAATTTTCCATTTCCAGTAGATAATGCATGTTTACTCCTTCTTCTCGCAGTTATGTGAAGTGTCCACAAAAATTTGAATTATATTATTTTTATGAAAAAGCTCCATCACAAAAGTAGCACTGTGAGTTGCTGAATTTTTATACTCAACTTGGCCTAAGAGTGACATTCTAAAATGTTTTAATTGAATACACTCACTTGCTAAGATATATCCAAGTCATTCGAATAACTATTCACTAATACCGACGCTTTGTCTGAAATCACGTTATCCTCTGAAAGAGGTAGATAAAATAAAAATGAGAAAGTGATGGCAAGATCTTCATAAGCTTTTCCTCTAGATTTCAGATTATTTGCCAAATAATCAATTGTTTTATACAGCACTTGGGTTCTAATCTTATTTTGCGGTGTAAGGATCTCTTCTGTATCTGCTTCGTCAAACTGTAATTTTTTTGCGACTTCTAATTTCTTTGCTGTATTCCGTTTGTTGTGATAAGAGCTGCCTGTCCCTTTTGTTCAAATAAATTACATTTATCACGAAGAGACTCGTAAAAATGTTGTAATGAGCTATACAAAGACGAACATGTATGTAAGTCCATATTTGCGCTTTATAAAGATTTACTCGCTAGGTCAGTTCTTACCAGTACTTCGAAACAAAATGCAACATAAATACCAAATTCTAACGTAGCCATCTTTTCGTGTAAATTGTTGGCTTGACAGCAAACTGGCATCTTCTCGTCATCGTTAGAGGATAAATCTAAAAGTTTATATCTTGATAGCATAAATTAAGAGTTTTTAATGCATTAAATCGTCCTAACCATCGAGTCACATTACCTCTTTTTGGAACAAATGTTGTAAGGCCACAATTTTTCAATAGATCAGTGAGTCGTTTCCATCTGTAAGTAGCAGCTGAGAAAAAAACATAAATTTCTTCTTCAACTAAAAAAAAAGTACTTTCCATAGTGCATTCTGCTGCATGTTGCACAATCAAATTTAGGGAATGGGCTACACATGGTACGTATTTTGCCAAACTATTCCTAGATTTTATTCGGGCTTGGAGACCGCTATAAACGCCAGACATGGTATTCGCATTGTCATACGATTCTCCCCTGCAGTCATCGATATTTATATTCAGGTTGGACAAAATTTTTACAATGCTGGCTTTCATATCTTCGGCTTTTGTGGCCAGTGTTGTCTAAAAACTGTACGAACCTCTCGACAGGTGTTTTGGTGTCCGAGCAATACCTAATAATGAATGTCAGTTGATCTGTACGTGTTATATCAGGCGTAGAGTCAACACTGATTGAATAATATTTGCCACAATGAATTTGTTTTATAATTTCTTCTAATATGTGGTCCGAAGTCACTTGCAAAAATTCAAAACAAATCGTTTTTGATAAATAAGATACTGAACCACAGCCTTTTGAAGCATATTTTTTAATATGTTCTTTTAAAAGAGGATCATATTCCGCCAACAACTCTAGTAATCCAACGTAGTTGCCATTGCTAGTAGAACCAAATTTTTAGTTGGTTCCTCTAAAAGGTAGTCCCCTACTAGCTAAGAATTTTATGACACTAACGACTCTTTGTAATATGTTTCGCCAATATGTGGTCTCATGTTCAATCTATTGCCGCAGAGACTCATCGATCTTTATCATACTCAATGAATTTCTTGAAATAAAATTTTTAAGATGTTCTAAATGAAAGACTGACCTTTCATGACTGTCGCATTTTTCTTTAGCCTTTTTCCAGTCGTCAAATCCAGTAAAAAAGGAAAAAGTGCAATTTTCGCTTGAAAGAGACAATATAAGCAAAATAAAGAGCATGTGCTTTTGGAATAAACTAACCAGTCACGCCGAATTTTTTAACCATTCTTTAAAACTTCATAGAATAGTGATTTAGTGCAGTACCTGTTTTGTTTTCCTATTTTTTTTTTGAAGATTCAAAGTCTAAAGAATTAAGATCCTGTGTTTTGAATTCTTTCAGCACTTCATCTACACAATTTCTTTGCCAGAATTTTGGATCTTGTAAATCAACTCGATTAACACCACTTTCGACTAGAATTTGACGTTTACGAGAACTCTTTTCAAGATGTAACTCGATATCGCAAATTGGGTATGAATTTGCTGTGGATAAATTATCTCGACGTGATGAAGATCCTGCTGCAAATTTTATTTTATTAAAAAAGTAACTAAAACAGTCAAATAAACTTTACTTTTAAAACATCTGAAACTGTTGCAATTGGATCGTTTTGAAAATAAGCGCTCGTTGGTATATCTTGCCTGAATTTGGTAAAAAAAAAGCTGAATCTTGGGTTTTTTTTTAATACTGCATTTAATTTTTGTTGTTTTTCCAACTTTTGTCGTTTCCAAAATGCACCTCCTTCCTTTCTGCTCTTTTTTTAGAAACGTCACGAAAAAACTTCACTAATAAATAAGTAAAATTTGACACTAATCTCGAAAACTGCGCTAACATGGCTGACGACTGACGACATGACGTGTTGGAGCCGGATACGCTGGAGCCAGGCGCAGTGGCGCTGACCGATTTCCCGGAAACATGAAACGTGTTTTTGTGGGACCTGCTACCTCAGGATCTTATTGGTGAAGAGACGAAGTTTTATTACCATGCTATTTCAAAAACTCAACCCTATAAATTTGAAATATCCACATATAGAAAAAAAAAACGTGATGGGAGCAACATATCGCCTCTCAAAATTTACCGTCGGGGGCTAATAGTCCCATAACCCCCCTTAATCCGGCACTGAAGGGTATACTAAAACACAAGTTTAGAAAGACTAAAAAAAGATAACTTGCGTAACTTGAGGGAATGGTACGGATGCACATCAATTGAACTATTCAGAGCAGCAGCATCTAAGATCAGAATAGCCATGATGATTGCCAACCTCCGTCGCGGAGATGGCACGTGAAGAAGAAAAAAAGATAGAGTGTATTAAAAAACATGTTTAGAAAAGCATAATTTACTAAACGAATATAACTTTTAATTTTTAGAGAGAGCAGCGAACAAGTCATTTAAAAGATATAAAGTACATGTGGAGGTCTCGTCCAAAGGGTTAATTTAGAATAAACCATTGATCTTTTATTCGGATACTTTGGATGAAAGCTTTCCAATGTCTTTATATTGAATACGAATGCTGTTTCCCAATGATAAACAAAGGCACATGGAGATCTCCAGATTACACCACAGTTATGCAGACTCTGGACACAATCTGATATAATAAACGTGCGTACTAGGAGTGTTTTGATGGGGTGCCCAATGTTTTGTTTTGTGCTTACCTCACTCGTGAACTACTTGTAGTCTAGCTCTGACCAACGCCGACCAAGACACCTCTACCAGACTGATGCTCGGACCTTAGAATATTGTTTTGTGTAACCGTGTTGCTTTTATCAGACCCTTTACCATCCTCAATTAGTTTTACTCAACTACTACCCGACTAGGTAGGCTACAATACAATACAATAATAATAACACCGTCTGCCTTTTCAAAAAATGTGTTCTCTCCTATGATGGCTTTAATTTTAAAGTATATTTTACAGATTTATGTCCATCTTATTTTTTGTAATAGACGGTTAAAATTGTAGTCATAAAGCTTAAACAGTAATTAAGGCAAGGGAGCTGTCCCACACAACATTTCTTTTAGTGTGTAGTAACAATTTTGTTTTGGATCATGTTTAGATTGCTGTAAACAAAAATAGTAAACGTTCTTTATGCTCCTGTCGCTTTAGTGATCTCGCGTAATGCCAAAAAAGAACGATTCACACCCGGAATTGGCGACCACATTAATCTTAGATCCTATTTCTGGCAAAATATCGAGAATATCATAATCCTTCATCCGAGAAATTTATTAAAGCGTGGATTTTGGCTTTCAAGTATTTTCTAGAAATAGCACCAACTACTGCATCACCTGTCGCTGTGCCTCTTTACTCAGAGACATGCATAATTACCGGGATTTTCAAAATTTAAGTGCTTGCGGTGAACATAAATTGCACCCTTAAGTGGATTATTAATTTATAGTTATTTTGAAGACGTCATTTCCAACCTATAGTTTGTCCACATAATACTTAGACGAATAGAAAAAGGGAATATAGTGAAAACAAAATAAAGTTGCGTTCACGTCATCATTGTGAACATTTACAGCGTTGTCAGATGGTTCATGAAGTGTGAAAATTAACAGAAAAGAACTGAAGTAAACAAAGAAGGTAAAGGTAGCACATTTCACACTATATTAAATGGAATTTGAAAATAAGTGTTTGTTTTCATTTGTTTTTTGTTAATTACATTTATTAATAGATTTCACAAAGTAAGGAATTCCACAATAAAAGTGGTAAGGTTATTACTGAGTTACCAAACAATAAATATAATCAAACTAAAACCACAAGCAATAAAATAAACTAGTTTTTAATAATGAACGTAATTTCAAAGACAAAACATGACATTAAAAAAAAACAACATCAACGAACTAAACATTTTCTGAATCTGATTCCACATTAGTGTCACTCTCTCCACTTCTTCTTGCAGTACCGTCTCCTATCGGAGGTTGGCTACCATCACAGCAATCTTTACTTTGTTGGCTGCAGCTCTGAACAACTGTATTGAACTGCACCCATACCACTCCCTTAAATTTCGCAACCAGGAAATCCTTCTACGTCCCACATTTCTCTTTCCCGAGATTTTTCCTTGAATTATGAGTCTAAGCAGAGAGCACTTTTCTCCTCTCATTATGTGGCCCAGATATTCCAGTTTTTTCGTTTGTATGGTTTTTAGGACTTCGCATTCCTTCCCCATCTTCAGCAGAACATCTTGATTTGTTACTCTTTCTGTCCATGGTATTTTCCACATTCTCCTGTAACTCTCTCCACTATTAATATTTATTACTATTGGACTAATTTCTTGACGATCAAATATTCTTTCTCTCTCATACCATTTAAATATTTCTCTGTCAGTATGATTGATAGAGTTTTTCCACATATCAGGAGTAATCATGTAAAGTGCCTCATGCCACATGTTAAAGCAGTTATTAGCGCTGTTACCATCTCTACCAATGTGCCTATTGTAATAATTTTTTTGCTATGCCCCAAATTAATTCAATAGGGTTAAAGATACAATGGTAAGGAGGAAAACGTAAAACTTTGTGTCCATACCGTTCTGCCATATCGTCCACTATATACTTGGTTTGTGGTTTATTTTTAGAAAAATGTTTAAAATAAATGACATTTATATGTAAGATTATATCTAAGATTATATATGTAAGATTATATAATATGTACAAAAAATCAAATGATAGAAAATAGGAATGAAGGTTTTTGGGGCGAAAATAATTGAACACACCGAGCTGAAATATGAAAGACGTGCTAATACAATTTCAAGAAATATGGGTATTATTATTTGCAAATTAATTACGATTTTTTGAATGCTGGTATTAGCTTGGAATTTCTGGGCGATTTCTAATATTAAAGATAGTCGTATATTCTACAATTATAGTACAGGTTGGAAATAGACAACCAATATAAATGGATTTATGAGAAATATGATAAGATTAGAATCGTAGATGGAAAAGGAGCACGAATAAATTTGATTTTATAAATTCCTTTGTAATAGTAGAAACTGATACAACAAAGGTACAAACTCACTATTCGTATATTACGGAATCCCACGCCGAACGAATGGTAATACTCGTTATCTATTTCGTCTCCGGTAGGTATAAGGTTAGCTCGCAATAATAGCAAATGGTTGAGACTCTATAAATGGTATAAGCAGCTAACGACGCATACGACATAACGATCCGAAAAGGATATTCCTACTTTTGTATACAAAGTAGAATTTTCCTTATAAGTTTTTATTATTTTTATTCCGCATTTAGATAAAGCTTCAACCATCTGGTTGATATACAGAGAGATTTAATAAAAGCGCAGAAATATTTCAAGTAATTTATTTACCTAAAAATATTTACCTAATAAAATTGGACAATAATAACGTATAAACAATGTTGATACTACTACTTTCCTTATTCTTCTTTTAATATGCCTAAATCCTATTTATACTTGATTTCTTAATGGTTGTCAGTGTAGCTGAAACTAACTAAAAGTTATATTTACTGCGCCACTTTCAAAACATTTATCTCTTAGTAATTATATATTTTAAACAGTTTCTAAAGTTTGTTATCCTCGTGGTGGATGTTGTGATGTTCAACAAAGTTTGAAAATTCTTAGCAGTTCCCCTTTAGTTCTTGCCATTAACACTACATCGGTCGCAAAGGCCAGGACCTTTCTTCTGTTGTCATAAATCATACGTTTCGTTCGTATTCCACTCTCTCTCTCATTATTGCCTCTAACAAGAAATTGAAGAGTATTGTGGACAGCAGATCTCCCTGCTTTAGTCCCCTTCTTACTTTAAAATGTCCTGTTAGGCTTCTTTCTATCATTACTCTATTGTCGTTCTTCATTAAGGTCATTTTTACTACTCTGATCATCTTTTCTGAAATTCCAAGTAAAATTTTACTATTAGGGTACAGACCTAGTAAATATAGTCTTCTGCAGGTCATCATGCAGGGTAGAGTCCATGGCAAAAAGGGAATAGGTAGAAAGAGGAAGTCATGGCTGCGAAATATTCGAGACTGGACAAACATGACTGTAGACGAATTATTCCACGTTGCAAAAGACAGAGAAACGTTTAGAAATGTGGTTGCCAACTTCCGTTAATATGGACGGAATAGGAAGAAGGAAGAAGGGTACAGACGCCTTCTTATTACAGAATCGTAAGCATTTTTCTATAACGAGCAGGTTTAGCTTTCAACTGTTGCTCTTACGTACTGCTCTGAATCATTTTTATCTTGTACAGGGTCGCATAAAAGTTACTGCTTCCTGAATTAAAGTAAATTTAAAAAATTAAGGGATTTTGAATCGTTACAATTATGACAAAAGACCATTGTCAGCTATAAAAATGGATGTATCGCCGATATCATGCGGAATATCATGACGATACAGACTTAGACGCCAACAAATAGTTGAATATGTTACACAGAACAACAGGACAAACCCTACAAAATCGAAACAAGACGGTATAGGGAGACAAACGTGGCAAACGCTTATTGCATATACACCGATGGGTCCAAAATGGAAGACGGCTCAGGATGCGGAATACTCTAGATCACTGAATTTAAAAATAAAATGGGGTATGGGCAAAAATGCCAGCGTAGTTTAGACAATACTGGCTGGTATCTCCATAGCCGCAAAGGGATAACCAAAAAAGGTATGACCGGGAAAACTATAATAATCTGCACATATAGTAGACAAGCGCTACTAACCTTGAATAGACCACGTGTCACATCAGTGTTAGTAATGGAGTGTCACGAGTCACTAACTAAATCTTCGGATGGTAATACCCATCCTGAGGTGGGTTAATGGACACGATATGAATAAAGGCAACCGCATTGCTGACCAATTGGGTAGGAAGGCGGCAGGCCTAAGACTCTTAGGATCTAGGGATCTTTTTAATTGGTCAATTACAACAATCGCGGAAATTGTCAAATGTCACTCCCATACGCAAAACGTGAAAAGAAGGGCAAGGATGTAGACTTGCCAGGGTAACACTAAGTAACCTTGAAAAGTTAGCATCAAAGAAGTACTTGGGAATGACCAGGAAAAACGTACTCTTGACACTTGGTTTTTTAAACACCTCCACACACTGGGGCTAGTAGACACACCTCTATGCAGCAAGTTTGAAGGAGAAGACCAAACTGTAGAGCATGTCCTCCATTCAGCGAGTCCTGGCCCACACCTGCCCACATAAGTGAAATGTCCCCTGGTGACTTGCCCACCTTCCTAGAAATGGCAGGATGGACAATGAGCTAAGGACGACAGCTCCCTGGGAGGATGCACAATGGGTCAATTGGAACTTAACTCGCACTTCCTACTCTACAGATACAGAGAGATGTTAAATAGTAATTATAGTCCAAATGAACGAGCTTCCGAAAGCAGTGTGCAATTGTAAATCAACCGAGTGGAAACGTGGAGGAACAAGAAGGGAACTAAAACTAAGAAGGCAATGAGCGAGAGATACTTGGACTTGGTAAACTTCAAATTTCATAAAACTTTATTAAATTCATAAACAAAGTTTAAGTAGAATATATGCATAGGGTCCAAAAATAAGGCGAGTTTATTTTCACATTTTTATTTAAAATTTCTAATATCTAAAAAATCGTCGATCGGATAGCCAAGCGGGCTGGGCGGCTGGCTTCTCCTTCGCTTCAATGCGAGAGATGTCAGTTCAAATTCCCAGCTCGGTGTACAGAAAACAAAAAGGCTAACGCAGCAGTTTAAAATTCTAAATGAATCTGCGGCTTAGTCTAGAATATGCTGGTATCTGATCGGCCTATGGTGGAGCAGTACGGCAAGAGATAAGGGCTTGCGGCTCGGTGATACTCCTCCATAGATCCCTACCGGAAGGGCGTGGGCCGCCTAAATACCGGGTATATATATATAATATCTAAAATACACCATTCACTTTTTTTTTATTTGTAAGCCTCTTTTGGGGTGTGCCACTTACTCATAGGAAGGGAGTAATACTTATTTCAGCGCACACTATAACCAAATGTCTTTTTTTTTATATAAAATACGAACTCTTTAAACGTTCAGATATACATCTAGGCTATAAAAATATAATTCTTCGTTTTTACTATTTCTTGTTCGATTAACATTTAATCTATTAACAACATTGTCCAACATTAGAAACTACTTCTCTAACAAGATTCGACATGGAACGATTTGTAACAAGTGCCTTGCACCGTCTTATTTGCATACCTCAAAATGGGTTGAAAGTTAAAGTTTAGTGCTTTTTTATGAACTTCGCCTATTGCCATCTGTCAGCATAAATTGTACGCACTCAACAATAAAACTAAACAAATTTATTGAAATGGGAGCTTGTTTTATGCCCCGGCATAAAATTGCAGATATATTATTAGATGCGGAGAGGTCACGTAAGTAATTCGACATGTCGAATGGTAAATAAATCAATTTGATTATTGTCTGTGATGATAGTGATAATTTGTCGTTATAAATTATAGGCTGATTTTTAAGTCAAAGTAAGATATATACATTAATCGTAAAAAATGTCATTGAAGATCATGTTTTAAATGTTTCCATATTTTGAATCTGGTAGCACAGGTGATTTTTTCAGGTTTTGTTTCCGAAGGATGGCAATCATCACGACTATTTGAACTGTATTCACTGCTGCTCTAAAAATCTGGTTAGACAGCAATAAAACAATTTAAATCAATATAATACAATTTCAAATTGTAAAAATAAACTGCTTGATCTTATACTGTCAAACATATCCATAACCAATCTAACTAGGTCTGGGTCTCCTTTGGTACCTGAAGATTATTATCACCCGGCACTAGAAATGTTACTAGAATATAAAGATAATTCATACACTGAGAGTAATATACAACAGTCTTATAGGTATGATTATGCCAGGAGGGACTTTAATCTTCTGTATCAATTAATAAGGGACACTGACTGGTCAGATATGTATAATTGTATAACTGCTACAGATTGTATTAATCAATTTTACGATAAATTGTATGACTGCATTGATCAAGCCATCCCAAAAAAAATTATTAAAAATAGACAAAAACAGAAATATCCAGCTTATTTTAGTATAGACCTTATTAAAAAAAATCAGACAAAAAACAAATTAAGCAAACATATAAAAATAAGGAAAGCTAGTGCTATCGATAACAATAAATTCAAGAGTCTTAGAAATACTATTAAAAAGCAAATCAAAAATGAATTTATGCAGCATCAAAATAATATTGAAGATAACATTTTGCATGACCCAAATAGTTTTTGGACATTCATAAGAAGTAGGAGACAAACCAGCGGTTTTCCTCACGAGATGTCTTTAAATGATCATACATATACAGGCCCTCAGGATATTGCCATGGCTTTCTCTCATCATTTTAGCTCAATTTATCAGGTATCATCCACACATCAGGGTAGTTCACAGGGATCTTTTAACTTTTCAGTTATTAGTGAAGAAGATGTGAAGGTTAGTATAACAAAATTAAAGCCAAAAAAGGCCACAGGTAGTGATAATATCCCTGCCTATATCTTTAAAGGATGTTCTGATATATTTCAAAAGCCATTATCACATCTATTTAATTTATCTCTTAAAACTAACACCTGTCCAGACAAACTCAAAGAGGCTACCATTACTCCAGTTTTTAAATCAGGTAATAGAAACAATATAAAAGACTATCGTCCTATAAGTATCCTTAATTCCCTGGCTAAAATATTTGAATCTATTCTCTATATGAATATACTGAAAAATTTTGAAAATGAATTTGCTCCAGAACAACATGGTTTCTTACCTGGGTTATCCACAACTAGTAATCTGTGCATTCTGTCTAATTTTGCTAGTGAGGCAATAAATAATAAACTCCAATTAGATTTAATAATGACTGACTGCTCAAAGGCCTTTGATATGCATTCTTTTATCGAGATTGAATGAGTTTGGTTTTTCGCATGATGCTTGTACATTTATAAAATCGTATGTGGATTCAAGGTTTCAACGAGTCAAAATTGGCAGGTGTTTATCAGATAAATTTCAGGCTACATCTGGTCTCCCCCAAGGGAGCAACTTAGGGCCTTTGTTTTTCTTAATTTTTGTCAACTCACTACCAAAATCTCTTAAATTTTCTTCTAGTTTGATCTATGCTGATGATTTTAAGCTTTTTAAGACTATACATACTTCAAATGATTGTCAGTTACTACAGCAGGACCTGACCTCAGTTGTGGAATGGTTTAGGGACAACAATATGATCTTGAATATTAAGAAGTGTGGAGTCATATCTTTTACTCGCAAAATCGACTACATTCAAAATAATTATAGAATTGACAATTGTGTAGTATCTAGGAAAACCAAATGTAAAGATCTGGGAATATACTTACAGGCTAACATGAAATTTAATGAACACTATATAAATATTGTTAATAAGGCGTACAAAATATTGGGATTTGTAATAAGAAATTCCAAACACTTTAGTATAAACACAACCATTAGACTATATAACGCTTTAGTCAGACCAAACTTGGAATATGCATCAGTGGTATGGACTCCTGAAGCCAAAGTTCATATTAATCATATAGAAAAGGTACAAAAAAGATTTCTAAGGTATTTATACCTTAAGAAATACAATGTGTATACTCACCTTACGCCATCAAAAGAGTTGCTTCAAATATTTGGCTTGCAGTCATTAGAGCAAAGAAGAAACATGCATTGTGTTGTGTTTATTCATAATATCATTAACAATGTTAAATATAAGACATGTGGTTTGATCAACTTTATTAGGTTTCATGTGCCAAAGGTCAACCTAAGGGTAAACAGTAATGACCTATTTTCTTGTAGTCCATATAATTCTTGTGCAATAATAAACTATATGCAATATCAGTGTAATGAGTTAATAAAGATCTGTGATATAGACCTCTTTACCTGTAGTGTAAGGGATATTAAAAAATGTTATGAATAGATAAGTAATGGACTGAATTTTAAAATTTTATTAACTTGTGTCTTTTTTTTAATGTGTTTTACTTTCTGTGTTTTTATTTTGTACTTGTGTGTATATTGTAGTATATTGTATTTTTTGTGTGTATATTTTTATACCAAGTAATGAGCACTCTTACATGTAATTACTACCTAGGTGGTGTTTGTAAGTTTTAATAAATAAAATAAAATAAAAATAAAATAAACCAGTCTATGAGATTGTGCAGCCATGACATGCTATTCTGTAGAAACTGTTCTTCAACTGTTCTTATAAAGAATGAATTCGAGACCTTTTTTGAATTGGGGAGATGGGAAATAGGATCTTTTTGTGGCAAAATAGTTGATGTTATAATTTTACTCACATTAACGAAGTATTAATTTAGATTTTTAGGGGATTTAAGCCATTAAAACGCCACACTTGGCTAGTGCATGTTGGCGAGTTGGTTTGGAAGTAGAGGCAGGAAAGGGTGGAGATGGGAATGCTTTGGGTTTGGACATGGTTTCCCCAGGGATAGGAGGCTGGGGAAATTCATGAGCTCGCGTCGGCAGGTATGCTATTCCTGAAGTAGATCTATCCCCTGCCGGGATCGCAGAGAAGTATCTACCCGCTACCCCGAAGCGATCAAACCAGGTGGAAATAAAATTATCCAGGCTTTGGCCAAGCTTTTCACCGAATGCATCTACCAAGGAAAAACTCCTTCTCAATGGAATAATGCAGTCATTACTTTATTACACAAGCAAGAAGACATAACAGATTTAAAAAACACAATTACTTGTATCAGATTGCTTTCACATATATATATATATATATATATATATATATATATATATATATATATACAAACAACACAGTTTATTAGGGCTGCAGGTTTGGCCGGGATGTTATAGAAACACTCTTTTGACTTTTGGTCGAGCTTTCGGAATTCTTTTATTCCTTCTTCAAGACACTGTACTTAGAAGAAAGTGTAAATATTTACAACATATCTCAAATTGTCATTACAACTTACTAGTCGTTGAGATTATTTTTCTAAAGCTACGACACTCAACATTAAAAACACACATATAAAATATAACATTTAAAATAATGGACAATATACATTTTAAAATTTAGTTGGAAAGTTAAAATTTTAAAATTTTGTTAGTGACATCTTTTCATGGTGTGTTTTGACTGATCCATAGAGAACAGAAAAAAAAACAAAAATAGTGTGATTAAAAAGTAATTAGGAGTTCTTGCTATTATATTAATGGAAGTAGTATCTTAAACCTGTCTTGATAGTATGCAACATGTTTTGTATGCAGGTGTATTACGGTGTGTATATGTAAAATTAAAACTTTATTTTATTTTTGATGTTTTGACAGTAAGTAACAATAAATGTTGCTCAAGTTATCTATGTCTGACTTTTTATTTATACAAGACGTATTAGATTTTATGAAACACATTTCCAAGAAAACACGTTTTGAATGGTTTTTTTCCTTAGCCAGAATACAGGAATCCTCAAAATTAAATTCATGTTTTAAAGTTTTCCTACTATCCATCCCACTAATGAATGACGAACAAAGAACCATTTATGACCGCATTTTGCTCGCAGTTTCAGCAGGACAAGGTGGGTTCTTCTTTTTGGATGCACCGGGTGGAACTGGCAAAACATTCCTTATTTCACTAATTCTTGCTGAAATACGATCAAATAATGGCATCGCATTGGCCGTTGCATCATTGGGCATTGCGGCAACTTTATTGGATGGAGGCAGAACAGCTCATTCAGTATTTAAGCTGCCACTAAATATTCAAAATAACCCTGACGCAGTGTGTAACATTAAAAAACAATCGTCCATGGCTACCGTGTTAAAACAGTGTAAAATTATCATCTGGGATGAATGTACTATGGCACACAAACATTCAATTGAGGCGTTAAACAGGACATTGAAAGATATTAAAAACAACGACAAACTATTTGGCGGCACTCTGTTGGTGCTTTCAGGTGATTTCAGACAAACACTTCCCGTCATTACACGTTCAACATACGCTGATGAGATCAACGCTTGCTTAAAATCATCTCGATTGTGGCATAATGTTGAAAAAGTACAGCTGAAAGTAAATATGCGCGTTCAAATCCTCCAAGATGCATCCGCTGAAACATTCTCAAAACAACTCTTAGATATCGGTGATGGAAAAGTTGCTACAGATGAAACTGGATACGTAAAATTACTATCCGATTTTTGCACAATCGCTGATTCGCAAGATACTCTCATTGAACAAATATTTCCTGATGTACACACACAGTACATAAATCATGAGTGGCTTGCAGAAAGAGATATTTTAGCAGCAAAAAATGCAGACATCAACAATTTAAATTTGAAGATACAACAGTTGTTGCCAGAGAACTTGGTATCATACAAATCTATTGATACAGTTTGCGATGCCAGCGAAGCTGTCAATTTTCCCACAGAATTTTTGAACTCACTGGATATGCCACGCATGCCACCGTATAATTTACAATTGAAAACTGGATCTCCAATTATCTTGCTTCGTAATTTAAACCTCCCACGGCTGTGCAACGGTACGCGATTAGTCATTCGAAAATTGATGAAAAACGTTATCCAAGCCAGCATTTTACATGGCAAGTTCAAAGGTGAAAATATATTAATACCACGGATTCCTATCATACCTACAGATGTGCCAATTCAATTCAAACGAATTCAGTTTCCGATTAGATTGGCATTTGCAATGACAATCAACAAATCCCAAGGCCAAACGATGTCTATTTGTGGGAGAATAAGCTGGATTTAGTTTGGGATACAGCACTAACGACCACTTACTAGTGATAAAGAACCTGATAGTGAAGTCTGCAGAATACAACAAACCATGGCACTGATATTTGTCGACTACGAGAAAGCATTCGATACCATAAGCCATCAGAAAATGTTAAAAGCATTGGCAGAATGCCGAATAGACATCAATTATGTTAGTGTAGAATCGCTACACTAACATAATCAAATATATCTACCAAAATGCCACAGCTAGCATAAGACTATCTGAACAAGAAACAAATAAATTCTGTATACAGCGGGGAGTACGTCAAGGAGACACAGTCTCTCCAAAGCTATTCACGACGCTTTTAGAACATACTTGTAAGGAGGCACATCTAAACGAGCATGACATCAACATAAATGGAGAGAAGCTCAGTCATTTGAGATTTGCAGATGACATCGTTCTTATAGCCGATCGTATGGATGATGCAATAATAATGTTTGAAAAATTATATCACGTTTCTTTGGAGGTCGGACTAAAGATTAATATGAACAAGACGCAAATAATGACTAATCTGGTGCTAAATCGAAAAATTGTCGTTGATGGAAGGATATTGTGCAGACTACATCGTATTAGTACCTAGGACATGAAATTCGGTTGGGCAGAGATAACCAGACATGTGAGCTCCCATGTCGCATAAGATTAGTTGGTAAATTAAACTATGTATTTAAATCGGATCTACCCATATGCCTGAAAAGGAAAATCTTTGACCAATATGTGTTACCTGTACTCACTTATGGAGCGGAGACATAGACACTCACAAAAAAGGTAGTTAATAAGATTCGCGTAACTCGGATGGCTATGGAGCACCAGATGTTGGGTGTGTCTCTATGAGACCGAATTTCAAACGAAGAAATACGTCGTAGAACAAAAACAACAGACGCTATCGAAAAAATCGCGTCGTTAAAATGAAATTGGGCAGGACACGTCGCCAAATTATCAAACAACCGATGGACAAAAGCCATGCTTTGCTCTCAATTCCTTACTGAGAGAAATCATGTCCCATTCCTTTATCCTTCCAAAATCTAGTTACCTACTTCCTATCCCTTCCTGGTGAAGGGCAGCAGCGATCATCAGTACCAGTTCAAGGCGTAGAGGAAATGATCCTGCACCGGCTTGAAACTGGATTACCACAAGCATGACTGGAGCAGTTTAAATGGTTGTGGTACTGCCATGGGGAAGGCAACGGGAAAACCACCCCATTATATTTTCCACAAATCTAAATGGCAGACGAGAAAAAGAAAATAGCCCTCAGTCCGGGGCACCCCTTAAATGGGGAGAGGGTGCGAAGAATCCCCCCGTCAACTACCCAAGAAAGTGCACAGAGAATACAAATATACGACCGAATAGTACGCATTGCCACCTGGAACGTACGCAGCTTATTTATGTCCGGGAAACTGGCAAACACTGAAGCCGAGATGTTAAGACTGAAAATAGACATCTTGGGGATGAGTGAAGTAAGATGGCCTGGATCAGAAATACAAAAAACAAAACATGGATACATATACTATTCAGGTGGAACTGACCCAGAACATCAATATGGAACTGCTATATTAGTGTCGAACAAAATTGCTCAATCAGTCATAGACTTCATCCCTCTAAATGATAGAGTAGCAATGTTGAAATTACAAACAACTCACAGAAAACTACATATTATTCAGGTCTATGCTCCAACAAGTGACAAGTCAGACGAAGAAATCGAAAATTTTTATAACAACATAGATGAAATAATGAGACTGACAAAAAGAGGTGAGATAACGATGATCATGGGTGACTTTAACGCTAATAGACTTGTACAATTCTGCGTAGAAAACAATCTGTTAATTGCCAATACCTTCTTCAAACAACATCCTAGAAGGCTATACACATTGAAATCACCTGCAGACAGAAAAGACAGAATTGTTAGAAATCAAATTGACTTCATTTTGCTCAATAACACCTTTAAGAAGTACATACAATCTACGAAAACATACCCTGGAGCTGATATACATAGCGATCACAATCCAGTTATAATGGATTTTAGATTAAAAAGATTTCTCAAAGTCAAAAAGAAAACAGTGACAAGAAAAATAGACATCTCACAACTGAAGAACCCTGAACAGAAAAAAGAAATAAGTATCAAGCTTGAAGAAGAAATAAAAACGATCGAAAACTTGGTACAGACAGACATTGAAGTAACATGGACTGCTCCAAAAACAAAAATAACAAAGATACAAGAAGAAGACATCGGGTTCATAAAACACAACAAAAAACAAGAATGGATAACGCAAGAGATCATGGACCTCATGGACGTAAGACGAAAACATAAAACAAGCCCAGTAGAAGACAAGCGAATCAACAAAATCATTAGAAAAAAGTGCAGGGAGGCGAAAGAAAACTGGATGGAACAACTTCAGGAAGAATACGACACCTTTAATATTCATAAAAAGTAAAAGAAATGACAGGTAGACACAAAAAGAGACAAGCAACAATATTAAAAAATGATAATAACGAAAAAATTATGGATACAGAAGACAAACTAGAGAGATGGAAAGAATACATACAAACTCTTTTTGACGACGATAGACCTTGTTCTCCACCATCCACAGATAATCGAATAAATGAAAAAGGCCCAGAAATAACCAAAGAAGAAGTGATTCATGCAGTAAAATCTCAGAAAGATGGAAAAGCCACCGGTCCAGACAATATCAATGTCGAAATACTTAAACTAATTGCAGATAACAAAAGTAAAAGCCTAGATTTAATAACAGCACTATTCAATAAGATATGACACAGGTAAAATACCAACATACTGGCTAAAATCAACATTCGTAGCATTACCAAAAAAATCGAATTCCTCACAATGCGATGATTATCGAATATTAAGCTTGATGTCTCATGTCCTTAAAACTTTTCTCAGAATTATCCATACACGAATTTACAAGAAGTGCGAGTTTCAGATGAGTGTACACTCAATTCGGATTTCGAAACGGATTGGGAACACGAGATGCTCTTTTTGCTTTAAATGCGTTAACGCAACGATGCAGAGACATGAATGTAGATGTATATGCATGTTTTATTGACTATCGAAAAGCATTTGACTGCGTTAACCATCAAAAGATGATCGAAATTCTGAAAACAACTGGAGTTGACGAACAAGACTTGCGAATTATCTCAGAACTATACTGGCACTAAAAGGCAACAATTGAAATAGAGCACACAACATCCGAAGACATACAAATCCGACGAGGAGTGAGACAGGGTTGCGTCTTATTACCGCTACTCTTTAATTTGTATTCGGAGTCTATATTCAGAGAAGCATTAGACGAGGTCCAAGGCGGAATTAAGATTAACGGAATCAGCATAGACAACATCAGATATGCTGATGATACCGTCTTAATAGCAAGCAACGCACAAGAACTACAAAATATAATAAATGCGGTAGTTCACCACAGCGAAATGTTCCGTTTACATCTAAACGTTTCCAAAACTAAAACTTTAGTATTTTCAAAGACACCAATAAACGTACAGGTGTATGCCAAGGGTCAAATAATAGAACAGGTAAATTCCATAAAATATTTGGGAACAAATATCAATAGTCAGTGTAATCCAAAAAAAGAAATCCTATCAAGAATCGAACAAGCAAGGAAAACATTCATGAGCATTAAAACATTTTTTACAAGATCAGACCTTAGTCTACAGCTTAGAATCCGAATGATCAGATATTACGTTTTTTCTGTCTTACTGTATGGCTGTGAAAGTTGGACAATGGACTCTGAAATAGAAAAAATAATATATGCCTTTGAGATGTATATATACAGACGAATGTTGAGGATTCCATGGGTACAAAGAGTTACTAATGTTGAGGTACTTCGTCGCATGTGTAAACAAAAAGAATTACTAAGAATAATCAAAGAGAGGAAAATGCAATACTTGGGTCATGTGCTGAGAGGCGAAAGATATGAATTACTTCAAGTTATACTGGAAGGAAAAGTACAGGGCAAAAGATCAGTAGGAAGACGCCAGAACTCGTGGTTGAAAGACCTGAGGAGATGGTTCGACCGCTCATCCGCAGAGATCTTTCGCGCAGCAGTTTCCAAAACTACAATTGCCATTTGGATCGCCAACCTTCGAAAGGAGACGGCGCAATGAGAAGAAGAAGATGGACAAAACGTATGAGAGTGGACGCATACAGTTTGATGATAATGAATTTAGATTTTTAGAGTTTGGAAGGTAAAATTTTGAGCTGAGTTAGTTTTATTTCGAAGATGTATTCAACCATTTGTTGAAGATAATGGTTTGTTGTTAATTTTTTTTTGTATTCAACCAATTGTTGAACTACAGTGTTGATTTGTTTTTATGTATGTATATTTCACCACGAAATCTGTTTTCTAAATAAACAAGTTGATAAAGAAGAATAATTTATAAAGCTTCATCAGTCGTCTATTTAATAATTTATTTGCAGTCATTATGCATAAATTGAGTTAGTTATGAATGATATACATGTTAAATCTTTAATTTCGATCCGTTTTATATGTGTGATTAAGTTTTATCGTTTGTATTTATATTTGTATTTTGTAAAGGAACTGTACGATCGATATTCGTAGACATAAGTAATGATTCGCACTCGTATATATACAGGTCTTGTCTCGACGTCTGGTACTAATGCATAAACATTTCTAATAAACGCGTACAATTTCCTCAATAGAATGCCATGTCCCGCATGCTTAGGTGCAAGTCGGTATCTTGGCCGGACGCGGTCGCCGGTCGACGGCTCTACCACCAGCACCACCAGCAATCATCGCCGGTTCCCATATCACGACGGAGGTTAATTAATGGAACCAGGAAGGGATTCTGTTCTGCTAAACAAGAAGAAGAACGCGACGACGCAAAAATGCACAGACAAGCGACAAATTGCGCGCATCGCGTCTGCCAGGCACCTTGCATACTAGATATTATGCGTTTTTCCCGCTCTGTTTTGCTCTGCACTATCTTCGGGCCTGTCTGCTGACGACCTTTCTATAATAATATTAGTGCAGGTGACCGGGAGTGGCCAAGATGATAGTCGGAGAGACGGCGAAAACGGATCAATTACAATCTGTATGTGTTTTACAATAAGTTTATTCATTTTTTAATAAGCGACATCGAAAATAAATGTACAGCTGGTTCCTAAAAAAACTGATACGACTCTTAGTAAGATTTAATCATTTTAAGCAGGGTATTTGATTGGTCTTACATTATATTATATTTATTATGACAGACAAATAATAAAATAAAGAAACAAACAACAATCACTTGAATACATATGTTAATTTATAAATTGTAATAATTATTAAGGTCTTAATTTTGATATTATTTTGAATTCCTGCATTTTATTAAGAGTATATAAATGATAGTTTTTACATAAAATAGGGTTATTGTAATTATCTTTATTATTACTAAGGAATAAAACAAACGACTTAACTCTACAATATATTAAAGCAAGAATTGTAACGAAATTAAAAGATAACTAAGATATCAGAGGCGGCAAAACATTTTAACATAAGCAGAACCAGTTTTTCTATTAATAAAAAATGGAGAGGAAAGGTAAAGGACAGACGCGGCTTGGAGAACATTTACTAATATATAGTGGGGTTCCGAAACAAGAAAGAGCAAAGGAAGGTGTAGCAATAATGATCAAAACAAAATATAAAGATCAAATTAAAGAGTGCCAGTACATATCTCAGAAAATACTTTTAGTAAAAATGAGGTCGAACAGCAAAATTATTGACATAATTATAAACCTGACAGCGATAAAGAAGAATTTTATGATGAGCTACAAACATTAGTGGAAAGAGAAGTGATGCAAAATGAATTACTTATATTATTGGGAGATTTCAATGCCAGAATAGGAGACGAGGTAATACCAGGAATAAAACAAAGGTTTAATAAAAAAGTTATCAATGAAAACGGAAAGAGAATGGTGGAATTCTGCACATCGAACGAACTAAGGAGAACCAACACATTTTTTGATCATAAAATTCAACACAAATACACGTTTGAAAATACAAGAGGACATAGATCAATGATAGATTATGTGGTCACAAACAGAAATATTCACCATAAACAGATAGTGGATGTGAGAAGTTTGACGTCACCCAATGTGGGAAGCGATCACTATTTGGTACTTGGTAAAATTAGATTTAATGAAAGATGGAAAGAGAAGCTTAAACAAACCAATTCAGAAGAAAAAAATAGAACATTTAAGAGATGACTCCATAAAATCATTATATCAAAAAAGCCTAGAACAGAAAATACAAATGGAGAATATCGAAAATGAAAGCAATGTAGAGACTAGCTGGAGAAAACTTAAGAAAAATATTCTGGATGCTGTCCGAGAAGCACTTGGAACGAAAATAATAAACAAAAAGTGGTCAACGAAAACACCATGGTTTACACTAGATATTAAACAAAAATGTCACCAAAAAAAGAAAGCTTTCCTAAAATACAAGTCAGAAAAAACGAATGAATCATATGAAGAATATAAAAGAATAAGGACTGAAACTCATCAAATGGTAAGAAAAACAAAAACAGATTACTGGGCAAGATTCACAAAAGGACTAGAGATGGATTTCTATGGACAACAGAAACAAGTATGGCGCTTCATAAGACAACAAAAAAGCGAAATGAAACAACTAGTTGAAATAGAATACATACAAGAGGATACATGGGTGGCCTTCTTGACAGAAATGTTTAAAAAACAAAACCAAAAAAACTTTTACCAGAAACGCCAAATATAATAACTGAGGAAAAGACCGAAATCTCCCAAAACGATGTGAAAGAAGGAATAAACAATTTAAAAAACAGAAAGTCACCAGGAGAAGATTAAATACCAAATGAACTCTTAAAATTTGGAAGTGATCACATTGTACAACAACTGCAATTTCTTATTAATAAAATAATCACCACGAACAGAATACCAGATGAATGGAGGAGAGCGATCATGGTGATGTTCTTCAAAAAAGGAGATAAGTAAGACCCCAATAATTATCGAGCAATAAATCTATTAAATGCAATTACTATTTAAATGGGAATAAGCCACAATTAAAGGTTAAAGTACGTATATTGACGTTTCAATTTCCACTTCGAAAATCGTTCTCAAAATACAAACATTAGTAAATTAAACAAATTTTGTTTTTTGTTAGTGAAAAATTCTTCTAATAATTTAATTTTATCTGACTCATCTATGTTGACAATTCAGACATACATTATACATTTTAAAGTAGACTTGTTGAGTTGCGTTCCCGGGACGACTTTACTTATAAGATAGTTCATTCGATTACATGAAATCAACTTGAGAATATCCGTCAGAAAAGATCATAGCATGTAATTCGTCTTTAAAAAGACAAACACATGCCATGATGACAGTAAAATTCTCCTGTTAGTGATTCCATAGTAAATTATGAGGGAAAAACCAGGAAAAAAACCTCATAATACTATCCCGACATGGTAAGTATTTGGTCGTGCATTTAATTTACCTTCAATAAACACCAAATTCTGATTTTATATGTTTGTTATTTAAAAAACATAAATGATGTATCCTCTATATGTTACTGACTTACTAATACTGGTATTTTCCTTTTAATAACTTCCTTTTTCAATATGGGTAACCAGATCCTACTACATTCTGCCGAGGAATTCGCGACACAGTCGCTGTCTCAAGTCGCTGGAATACAACAAACCAGCATGTATGTGTCTAATAGATTTGAAGAAAGCGTTTGATAGAGTGAGAATAGAGTGAAATTATTATATGAAAAGGAAATATCACTGGATTTAGTAAAAACTATTGAGAATATATACACTTCTCCAAGAAATTAACGCACCACTTCAATAAATCAATTTTATTTGTAAACAGACAAAGAATAGAAAATAAAACTTCACCAGATTTATTCTACATTTTATTAGTAATTATAACAATTTGTCTAATCATCAGAAAATGTTGAATTACAGGAGAAAAAGGATAAAACGGAAAATTCTAGAAAAATAATGATAAGAAAAGTAAACTAAAATATGAAAAAAGTCTTAATAACGAGTGTTTTCTACCTCTACTACGTACAACAGCCTCACATCGTTGGCCCATACTTAAAATTAATTGCCGTATTTCATTTTGGTCTAGTTCTCTCCAAATCTGGATCAGCCTCTCTCCCACTTCCTGTAAGTTGTTTGGTTAGATCGGTGTCGCTCTAAATCGCCTACCAAGGATATCCCAGACATTTTCAATCGGATTTAAATCCGGACTATGTGCTGGCCATTTCATAGTGTTAATTTCTACTCCTTCTAGATAATTTCTGACGATTTGTGCAGCGTGAGGTCTGGCATTATCTTGCATTAGTAAAAAATTTTGACCGGTATATTTAGCAAATGGTACTACATGTTGCTCCAGTATCTCCAATATGTACCTTTCAGCTGTAATAGTTCCATTTTGTATGACCACTAGGTCCGTATGTGCGGTCAAAGGAATACCACCCCACACCATAACGGATCCTCCACCAAAAAATGTGGTGTGTGAGAAATTACACTGAGCATATCGTTCGTTGGGTCGTCGCAACACAGGAACACGTCTGTCGTTATTGTACAAACAAAATCGGGATTCATCAGTAAATAGTATTCGTTCCCAGTCAGCCTCTTACCAATTAACGTGTTCTCTGGCAAAATGTAGTCTCCCTCTTCGATGCTCTGCAGTTAATAGAGGACGTCGGGCGGCAATCCTAGTTGTTAAGTTGTATTCGCTAAGTCGCTGGCGAACAGTTTCTGTACTAATTTGTATAGCATGCATGTCTTCAAGCTGAATTTGTAGACTTCGATGTGTTACAAAACGTTGTCGAAGAGCAGAAATTCTTAAAAATCGATCTTGAATAGGGGTAGTTACCCGGTTTCGTCCTTGCCCTGGTCTGCGAGTATGATCCCCTGTTTCGAGGAATCTTTCTAACACCCGTGAGACGGATGTGTGGGACACATTAAACCGACGACCAATTCTTCGGTAACTCCAACCTTCTTCCGACAGTATCACTGCTTGGACACATTCATCTTGGGTTAAATTACGTGATTGACGCTCCATAATAAACACAATTAACAATAATCAACAATTAAACAGTAGCCGAATAAAATTCGTAAACACTTGGAAATTAGTATATTTATATAGAATTAATACATTTTTTGCTTCTTTTTGTTTTGTTGCAAAAAAATTAAAGCGATAAAACACTGTCAATAAATATAGAGTGTACGAATAGCATATACAAGGCGCTTGCAAAATATAACATTACAATGAAAATTTTTATTAACGCTAATAAAATATTTTAATATTTCAAAGTGGTGCGTTAATTTCTTGGAGAAGTGTATAAATATAACATAGCTATGGTAAGATGTAAAGGAAAACTATCGAAAACTTGTTCATGTGACAAGTGTACCCCCAGATATTGTAATACGCTTCTGAATGGCAACAATATAACTTAATGGTCACAGTAATATGATACTTTATAACGTTAATATAACGTTATAATTATTTCCAAAACAACAAAAAAACGTAAAAACAGACATGTGTTTAAGCTAATTTAACAATGAGATTTTACTAAATAACAGAAAATAATATCTTTTAAAGCAAAGTAGTTAGGATATACCATTAAATTAGATCATATTATAGTACAGTAAAAGGAAGTAAAAAAAATGTAAAATATGAAAATAAATACTACATACTTTCCCAAACAAGGGATAAGATCACACAACACTGGATAATTTACTCCAGCCACCGAATAACGTACATAACCTACTGACAAACACAGTAAACATAAAAAACCAATCCATCTGCATATCTATTTTTTTAATGTACCTACATAACTATAAATACAGTGAAGTAATGATAGAAATGCAAATATTTAAGCATCATAAAATGTACTTCTATACAATACAATTATAAAGTTAATACGTGACGTTGGAAAATTTTCTCAACAACGAGCGTTCGATAGCTTGGATTGACTTTTTCCTAATTTATATTGAAGAGAAGAGTAATTGCTTCGTCCACCGATATCGACTCTCGATCTTTGTTTGCAATGCTGTGTATCTAATTCCCATAAAAAACAATGCTTACTTAACGAAGCAAATTGATTGGCGAATTGTGATTTGATCGTTTATTAGACAGTCCTTTTATAGTTTGTATGTCGAAGATATATATAAACGGGGATAGAAAGACACACCTTTGTTTAATGGTCGATCAGCGTCGTTTCTTTTAAAACTTATCGAAAAAAATAAAAGGTAATTAAAAGTAGACGCAGATTATAATAATTATGGTAATTTTATGAATCACGTGCAGAAGAAGCAAACGAAGAATGCACACTGTAATGAAACAGCCTTTTATAAAGAAATATAAAGAAATCCTTATTAAAAGTGATTGGTTATACCGGAAGTTGCTTATAACTTCGTTTTTTTTTTAATAAGACACCCTGTATATTTTTTAATTTTAAAAATATTCACGTTATTCTGAACATTTTTTGTTAATACTTCCCTATACCCATTGTAAACCGTTTTTGAGTTATAATGGTTTTTATATGAAAATTACACTTTTGTACCATGTATATCAATGTCCGATGATTTAATTTGAATAAAGGTTTAAATTCCTTAGGAATTTACTAATCACATACAACATTATAGTTTACAGTGTAAAGTTGCCTTTTTCATTATACAGGGTGCTGTCAAAATTGGCATAAAACCGGCATCCTAAATTTTCGCTTAATTCCATTTTTTCACATAGGACACCCTGTATGTAATTTAGTATTATATATAAGTAAAATATAAAAAATATGTTTTTCACTATCGATCATTATTAGTATTCCATATACCTATCTCTTGCAGTTTTCAAAAAAATTAACTTTATACATTTTCGTCACAAAAAAAATGTTTTCGTAGACTATGTTGTGTTAATTTACAACTTTCATATTGTAAGTTAAACATTGAATAATTAAAAAGATGCTATCAAATAAAATAGGCACTAGCTTAATAATGTAATGTAATAAATGTTCAAAATGTTACCCATCAACATCCAATCATCTATGAACTCTTTTGATCAGATTTTCTTGATATTGATTCTCCATCTATTTCGTGAAGATCTTGAAGCACTTTATTTATTATAGCTTCCTCAGTAGTGACAGGTTCAAAAAACACTTTATTTTTAACATATCCCCAAATGTAGTAATGTAACGATGACAACGGGATCTCCGTGACCAGAGAAACGGAACCTTATTAGCTATCCATCTATCTCTAAATATTTCATCAAGTAATGTGCCGATTCCTCGAATATTGTGAGCCGTTGCTCTATCTTGTTGAAACCAAGCCTCGTTAGCCTTATATCTATACCTCTAAATTTTCCTCATAAATCATTTTTACAGTACAAAAACAAAAAAAAGATTTTCGTCTTCCCAGAAGTGACCGTTATGACAATTAAACTTGATCTTGGCATTTCATTAAAACCCATTCACAAAATTATACATGTCTTACATAATCTCCAGGATGTAAATGTTGAGCTAGTGTATACGAATAAAGGGGTCAATGTTTCTTAAAATTCTGTGAATTGTTCGAGTCGATACCTGTAACAATTGCTCACATTACTGTAAGGATGAATTTGGATTAGCTGCAAAATATGCCAGGATATCTATTTTTAGGTCTTTACTATCGACGTGGGTTCTTTTACTTATAAACTGACCATACTGGAAACAGTTGTTCAACAAAAGTTTTACAGTTTTATGATTTGGCCGAGGCTTCCCAGGATATATATATATATATATATATATATATATATTTAATAATGATAGTTATTAATATAATATGATATTATGTATTTTATGAATGAACTTCTACTACAGTTTCCTGTAACTTTCAGAGATTGAGACCTTAATCCTTAGAGGGCAAGTGTACCGGCTATATTTAATGTTTTATTAAATAGAAATAAATAATAAATGTTTTTGTTGAAAATATTGGAAGAAATGAAAGATACTCGTTACAAATGTTTACAAAAGTATATTGAGTGGTTCAAAACAAAATCATATGGTAAGTTAATACAATGATTTCTACAGACTAAATATATTTGTTTATGTTTGATAAGATTTATTTTAAATAACGTTTAAATTTTTTAGGGTATCTTTGAAAATATTATTGAAGATATAATGAACTCAATGAAAGGATAATGGACTTAAAACAAGTAAATAATTATGGCACTTCTGATTAAAGACAACCCAACATAATTTCAAGAATTACATAACAGCGAAGACGAAGACAACGAAGTGATGGAACAACGAAGACAAGCCAAGAACAAAGACATTCACAATTACAAAATCATTAACAACTAAATCAGAAAAAAGATAAGAGAGACAAAACAAACTTACTATGAGGAAAAATGTAAAGAGATAGAGGATCTTTAGAACAAATACGACCTATTCAACATACATAAAAAGGTTAAAGAAATGGCAGGACTGCAAAAAAGAAACCACAACACAACTATTTTAGATAAAAATGGAAATACTATGATAACGATTGACGAAAAACTAAAACGATGGGAAGAGTATATGGAAGAGCTCTTCGACGACGAAAGAGGAAACCCACAAGACTTGTCTTTTGAGGACAGAGAAACAGGTGCAGAAATTACAAAGGAAGAAATAATGTATGCACTAAAGAACACCAGAAACGGAAAAAGCCCGGGGCCAGATCAACTGCCTATTGATATCCTTAAAATAATAGAAAATGAGTACATTGATGTCCTCTTAAAGCTTTTTAATAAAATTTATCAATCGGGTGACATACCCAACGAATGGTTGACCTCAACATTCATTTGTCTCCCAAAAAAGAAAAATGCTAGAGAATGCACCGACCACCGTACCATAAGCCTGATGTCTCACACACTTAAATTGTTTTTAAAGATCATTCATAAACGCATTTACAAAACACTTGATATGGATATTGAAGAAACTCAATTTGGATTCCGTAATGGCGTAGGTACCCGTGAAGCTCTATTTGCATTCAACGTACTAATCCAGAGATGCTTGGATGTGAACCAAGATATGTACGTCTGTTTCATAGACTACAACAAAGCTTTCGACAGTCCGCCACAAAGAGCTAATGGACATCCTCAAAGCAAAACAAATACAACACAATGACCTTCGAATTATAACAAATCTATATTATAAACAGCAGGCACACGTACGCATTAATGAACACACATCAGAAGAGTTCGAAGTTAAAAGAGAAGTGCGACAGGGGTGTGTATTGTCACCACTACTATTCAATGCAAACTCTGAAGAAATTATGAAAAGAGCCCTTGAGGGAGAAACAGCAGGAATCAATGTCAATGGAACACCAATTAACAACATTAGATATGCGGACGATACTATCATAATAACAGACAACCTCCGATGATGAACAAGATGAACAAGATAATGAACAAGATAGTTGAGTATGGAGAGGAATATGGATTATCAATAAACACCAAGAAAACCAAATTTATGAGGATATCAAAAACCCAAAATAATGGTGAAAGCCTGACAATTAACGATAGTGCTTTAGAACAAGTTGAAAACTACCACTATCTTGGCACAATAATTAATCACACAAACGATTACTCCAAAGAAATCAAAGTTCGAAAGCACTTACAAACTTCAATAAAATTAGAAAGGTACTTTGTGCAAGAGAACTAAAATTGGACTTGAGAGTTAGGCTGGCAAGGTGCTATATTTTCTCGAAATTGCTTTATGGGATAGAAGCATGGACACTTATCGCGTCGACTGCTAAAAAGTTGGAAGCATTTGAAATGTGGATGTATAGAAGAATCCTGAAGATATCATGGACCGAGCATGTAACAAACAACGAAGTCATGAGAAGAATCAACAAAAGAATGGAAGTATTGGAAACCATCAAGACACGAAAGCTGCAATACCTGGGGCATGTTATGCGTAATGAGAGATACAACCTACTTCAATTGATTATACAAGGAAAAATCCAGGGCAAGAGAAGTGTAGGAAGGAGAAGAATCTCATGGTTGCGTAACTTGAGGGAATGGTACGGATGCACATCAATTGAACTATTCAGAGCAGCAGCATCTAAGATCAGAATAGCCATGATGATTGCCAACCTCCGTCGCGGAGATGGCACGTGAAGAAGAAGAACATAATTTCAAAATAAATATATTCAAAACTTATACTAACTTATACTTAAACTATTATTTTCATTATATGAGAATCTGAATTTAATACGGTTATATTTTCTTTAAAAGTGCACTGTGAGTTATTTGTGAACTGTTGAAAACAAATTTTGTACAAAATTTGCAAATAAAGTGATATCACCTGGTAGCAGGAATGTTGTACATTACTGGTAAACTTCCTTGGAGTCAAGAAATAACTAAATATTAAATCTCTGGAACAACTTTGTTCATCTACACTGGTTTGCAGTTTTTCGAAACACTTTTTTATACTTTTTTTCACTGAAATGTTAGTTCCATAATATGTCACAAATGTGTTTAAATGGAGGATAAATGTTAAGAGTAAGTATTGCGATATATTTTCATATTGAATTTACAAAAATTTTTCCGTCCAAAACCGTCCAAAAGTAAAAATTCAATCTCTGCATGATACTTGATTTTTTTCCATTGTAAAAAATATTGTGACGTCAATACCAAATGGCTTATAAACAAAGAATGAATTGACAGGTTTAAATTAAACTTCATGTACGCTCATATGAAGAGTGTACCAACATAACAAAAAAACATTCAGGCTAGTAGCAATGCCTCTCTTATCGAACCCCAAATCTTATTGAACAGTCTAATAATAATAAGTATTTTTGCCCTTTCATCATTATTATTCTAAGTACTCAAGTTTTCGTATTTTCTTTCGTCATCTGTTTCCTGCTAAAAGTGGCTAAAACAGGCGTTAATACAACTGAAATAGTGAAAAAAGTAGAAACTCTCAAAAGATACTGTTATAACAGGTTTTATTATTAGTGGACATGACCAGTCAAGGGATACATGCGTACAAGGTGGCTGTTTCACGGACAGTCAAGCTGCAGAGTTTTTAGCCCTTTTTTGGAAACATATGGGGTTTCAGAACTCTAGAATGGGTATTACGAATAAATTAAAGATCTGCAATAAGTCAATTGACTGTAGTACGTCTATTTAGAAGAGACGGCTTCAAGAACAGAAAAAGAAAACTGACACTTTCCAATTAACGTCATTTGTGAAGAAATAATAGTTTATTTGTGTATTTTAACTAGATAAAAAATATGTAAATAAGTTATTTTACTTCTTTTTTTTTATTTTTCCTCAATTCAAGGAAAAAAGAAGATCCCACGGATTCACAGATGATGATCTCAAGACAGTTCTCACCAAAAAAATTTCGACAGTGTTAAGCTATTTAAAAGACATCAAGTTATTCAATTTTATTTAATGTTATATTTCATGTATTTGTTATATCCACTAATAACCATGCGCGGTTGATGTGGTTTTGTGTTTAAATAATAAAAAAAATATATATTTTACGTCTTTTTTTTAAATATCATTAAATTTATGAATGATTAGAGCTTTAAATTACTTTAAAACAAATATGAGTTAGGCATTATAAAGTTAAATGATAATAATCTTAGCGAAAAAATATATAGTCTCGCAACACCTGTATTATTCCCAGTAATCGACCCAATTGGTATTTACAGTCGCAATCCCATTGAACAACGAGGTATGGCAATTTGTTAATACCAATAACAATGATTGTTTACTATTTGTTGTCGGATTGCGTGGAGCTTATCTGAATTATGTACGTTGTATTGAGTGTTACATGAATTCATTATCTTTATTTATTGAGTTCGCTGTTTGTTTTCGATCATTGTTTCTAAGATTCAGATAAAGTTTACTTAAAATGTCAGTGTTTTAATGGAATTTGGTCTTAAGGATTTTTTTTGTGTTTATGTAATTGTTATGAAATAAGTTATAAAGCCTTATACGTGCAATATCTTTGGAATTGTTAACAAAATAGAAACATGTTCTTAATATGTATAAATTATAGCCTAAAGCGAACAAAATTTATTGCCTATTTATTTAAGTCCCATTTTCATAGATTCGATTATGTCAAATTATTCCCATTCCGTATCTTCTTTTAATTTTGAAAATTTAGAGATTTTAGAAAAACGGTAGAACTACAAAAGATGTATATTGGAGATTTCTTTTTTATTTAATAAAACCCCAACAGGAATCTTATGATTATTGCTATCTGATCATTCACTATGATCAATAATTAAGTTAGTTATATATACAAAATATTACAAAAAACTTATCTAAGGTTACATTCAGCAATATTCCTTAGGTTCTAATACAGTACTACTAGCAAACGTGTACACTTTAGCCGCACTTTGCTCTGCCTTTTCACTTTCACTCACTTATAGCACTAACTCAAACGGCTTCGTTCTCTTAGGTCTTCTTATCTGGTTGGCGTTGTCTAGGAGTTTGATGGCCTCGACATTCACGTGGTTGAAGAGCCTTTGTTCATGACTCTCGTCAAACTTACTTATTGTCTGGGTAACCTTACCCATCTGGAGATGAAGATCACAGTTTTTGAAGTACCATGGAGCGTTAACGACGTTCCTTAATAATTTGGATGTTTCTTGTGTACAGCCCCATAGCTGTATCCCATATGTCAATATCGGTTTAAGGACTTGCTTATACAATAACAATTTTTTATAAGTAGTCAGAGTGGATTTTTTTCCCATCAACCAGTACATCTTTCTGAACTTAATTTCTAATTCCTTTTTTTTCTTAATGTGTGCTTTCCAACATTGCTTGGAATCTAATGTCATATCCAAATATTTTGCCGTATTTGCATAAGGTATTTCGTTTCTATTTATACTAACTGGGATATGTTTTCTTTTGTTAGTAAAATTGACATGAACAGATTTTGTTTCATTCAATTTGATACGCCATCGCCTGGTCCAGATGTTAATTTGTTCAACAGAGTTCTGTAGTATGGTTGCTGCATCCTCGTGGTTTTGTCCGACAGCTAGAATGCATGTGTCGTCTACAAATGTCGCAATTGTGTTAGGTTCTAATGATGGAATATCGCTGGTATAGAGCAGGTATAGCTGGCCCCAGTACACTTCCTTGTGGAACTCCAGCTTTAATTTCTCTTCTGAATATGCTTTCTCATATTTAACTCGAAAGTGTCTGTCGGATATATATGATTCTAGTAGTTCAGAATATTGTTTTGGTAAGTAGCATCTCATTTTATGATATAATCCGTCATGCCACACTTTGTCAAAAGCCTACGCTACATCGAGGAAAATTGCGGAACAGACTTTTCCTTCTTGTAGAGCTTTTTCTACTATATCTGTTATTCTGTGCACCTGATCTATTGAGTGGCTTGCTCTAAACCCAAACTGATGATTAGGAATTAGATTTTTTTCCGCTATAATCGGTTTTAGTCTCTTCAAGAGTCATTTTTTGTATAATTTAGACATGACAGGTAACCGTAAAATAGGCCTATATGAAGAAGCTTCTTGTGGAGGTTTTCCCAGTTTTAGTGTCATTATAATTTCTGCCACCTTCCATAACTTTGGTACGTATCTCAGCCTAAAGGAAGCGTTCATAAGATGTGTTAATTTTATTAGAAGCTACAAAAGCTCTATATAAAGAAAATAAAGTGTCCATTAAAATGGGAACAAGAATCATAGGAGACTTCACCACAACAAAAGGGCTCCTACAGGGTTGTTCCACATCTCCAACCCTATTCAAAATATACTTAGAAAAAGCCTTGACTACATGGAAAAGAAAATGCGAAGGCATGGGAGTACCGGTACGGAACGAATACCTATATACGTTAAGCTTTGCAGACGATCAGGTAGTGATTGCACAAGACCAAGACGACCTCAGCTACATGATGAAGAAACTACAAGAAGAATATACCAAGGCTGGCCTAGATATTAACCTCGCGAAAACAGAGTACCTATCTACAAGTGAAGAAGACATAGAAGATCTACAGATTGATGACAACGTAACAATCAAAGGAAAGGATAAATTCAAATACCTGGGGTTTATAATCACGAAAAAGGCAACAACAGAGGAAGAAATTGCACAAAGATTAGGACAAACAAGAACAGCAATCCGACAACTTAACTCAGTATGGTGGGATAGACACCTAAATATGAAGACAAAAACGCAGATTTATAAAACATTAGTGCAAAGTATTATGACATATGGGGCTGAAAATTGGATCATAAACAAGAAAAACAGCAGTAAGATAGTAGCAACAGAGATGGAATGCCTGCGAAGATGCTGTAGAGTAACAAGAATGGATAGGAGAAGTAATGACGAAATAAAGCAAAGAACATCAATAGAAACAGACATACTAACATATATAGAACAAAAAAGATTAAAGTGGTATGGACATGTAAGAAGAACTAGCGACAGCAGATGGATAAAGAGAATAACCGAATGGAGCCCCATAGGAAGGAGGAAAAGAGGACGACCCCGAAAATCCTGGAGGAACGAAGTAGACGACGCTATGAGTAAGAGAGGCCTAAACGATGGAGAATGGAACAACAGAGAGAGATGGAAACGGTTGAGCGAGGGAAGGCAGTGAATACTGTAAAATCCCTAAATATATATATAATTTTATTATAGCTTTCCTTGGAAGTTGCTTTAACACTTCCCCAGTAATTAGATCAAATCCAGGAGCTTTCTTTGGATTTATATTTTCTTTTATTTATATTTATTTTGTAGTTACAGGGCTAATCTCCATTTCATCTTGATCAGGGAGCTCACAGTTAATTATTTCTTGTTCTTCATTTGGTTGAAAAGTATTTTCTAGGTGGTCAGCAAACCTGTTGGCCTTTTGTATATTGCTTCTTGCCCAGCTACCATTAGTATTTCTAATTGGTGGATTCTGTAAGATTGGCCTTTTTAATCGTTTGGTAGTCTTCCACAATGAGTAATCAGTAGCGCTATCATTTGATAGTTCACTTAGGTAGATGCTAACCAATTCATTTTTAATTTTCTGAATTTCTCTTTTTAATTTTTGTGTGGCATTATTTAATCTAGTTTTATCAACTGGTGCTCTAGACCGATGCCACTTACGTCTCAGTTTTCTTTTTTCGGTTATCATTTCTCTGATTTCTTTCGGGTAGTTATTTCCTTTTATTCTTTCGACACTGTTCGTGCTGTTGTTCAAAGCAGCTTGTTGTACATTTTTATTGAGTAATTCTACTTCTGCCTGTAGTTGATCAACGGTTCTTAATGGAACTCAGAGGTTAATCTTCTTTTCAAGGTATATCTGGAAACTTTTCCAGTCAGTATTTTTGTTAACAAGTCTAGGGGGGCTTTCTTTTTTGATAAAAGTGTCACTGAATGTGAGAATAATTGGAGAATGGTCCGAGTTCATATCCAATGCCTCTTCTATCTCTACGTAATTTGTTGAAATATTTCTGACTACAAAGAAGTAGATAAGGTCTGGGATTTTATTTGTGTCAGTAGGCCAGTATGTTGGCTTTCCCGTTGATATTGCGTCGCATTTTATATATTTCATTGCTTCTAAAAATTCTTTTCCTTTGGTGGTAATCAGTCGTGACCCCCAATGCGTATGTTTTGCATTGAAGTCTCCTTTAAGGATAAATATATGTCCTTGACTGGTCAGGAAATCTACAGATTGATTTTTCTTGATGTCTTGGAGGACTATAAACCGCTGTGACCATTACCTCATAGTTTTTACATTTAATTTTTACTAATGTGGACTGAAATTCTGTAGTTCTGTATCCCATTTCCTGATAGTGCATAATATTTTCTTTGATTATTACTTCACTACCTCCTTTGGCTGCATTATCAGGGTGAGTAGTATTATAAGTTTTATAACCCCTAAATCTAATATATGACTTATTTGTAAAATGGGTTTCAGAAATGAGACATATGTCTATTTTTTCTATATCTAGTATCGCTTGTAGTTCTTGCTGATGTTTTAAGATGCCATTTGCATCTTCTTTAAACTAAGAATTATTCGAGAAGCCATAGAAATTGAAAAAAGGCCAAATTGTCTTTCGACATGGAGACGTCTCGTAAAGAAAATCTCGTTCGCTCCACCCGCCAATTAAAATCCTACTGTCAGAAACGTTCGCGCTAACCTCTGTGCCAATCCTCGAGCTAATACACACGCTAACCCCACGCCAACCTAGACCCAAACCACGTCACCATCGACGGTATAAATAAACCGTCCTCTGTTCCCAGTACCAATAATGCATTGGTTAATGATCAGTGTAGTAGTGTCTGGAGGCTCGGGAGACTGAGATGTCGGAAGCCCTGAAGAAGACATATATCTGCAAAAGATTAGGAAGGTTTAACTAATGTCATGGTTATGGAGGTGTCGTCTAGTTTGATAGACATAAACGAAAATGATTTAATAATACCGTTTTGTGATAGCCCATAATATTTAGTTAATAGAAAAGTTGAGCGCCAACTATTTTTAGAATAACATGTGTTACATTCGTTGATGCACGTGACGTTTACACACATGTAACGTTTATAACGTTACTAGAGAACATCATATGGATATGTAGGAAAATATGTTAGGTGTGAATAATGTACACTACACTACAAAACAATATAATTTGTTTAATTTTTTAGTAGATATTTAGTTATTGTCCTACGACTTCGTTTCTCCGTCCATCAAGATGTGTAATACCTTTTGCTATTCTTAAGAATCTCGTTCATAAAACAAGGTATCGTCATTGTTTATAAAAGTTTATTCTTGGATCGTCTTTTGTCTTATTCCTTAGTGTTCTTGAACTGTTCGGCATTTATACTGAAAGCTGTCAATTTTATGGTCAATGTCTTTATCATTCACGAAACTTGAATCCCTACCTAGCTAATCGAAATGGTAGATCAATAATCTATAGTTGAAGATCTATAGCTGCATTTAGATTTTATTTTATGTGCATTAAACCACGATATTTTACTATGCGTCTAATATATTGAAATATATTGAAAAAACATAAAAACAAGCAGGACAAAATTCCTTTTATGTAAACACTATGTACAACATAAATAGTTGAATTTAGTAGATACCTTATATAGTTTTTAAAGCCTTTTAATTTAGAATGTAAAACATCTTATCTTTACCAAATAAGTAACTACGAATTTGTAAAACAAACTATCGGCCACGTTGTACCGTTCAACGTATCTGATAGCATCTCTACCAAAAATAATGACTCCTGTTAGCCAACTACCAAGTAAAAATATGGTGAACCTACAATTGTAGGTAGGAGGTGTTTATTGTTGGTACTAAAGCTCGGGGAGTTGAAATAACTAATGAATATGTTTGTTGGCGTATCTGATAATATCTCTGGGAAGATTTCTTGATACGAAATATCTATAACCGACGAGAGGAGATATTAAAATTTGTTATTAAGTAGAATTAATGGTTTAATATTCCTCTTGTTGCATTTTATATGTGTAAACATATGTGAAGTCGGTAAAGTTATGACGTAAACACTTGTAAGCACTAAAATATAATGATAGATATAAATTTCAATGGAAATGTCCGCGTAATAGTTTAGAAGAAATACATATAATTATAGATGATCGATAGGTTTTATGGACAACTACTAGCAGTAAACCCAGAAAACATCGTGCAGAATTTAGTAGAGGATATATATATATATATATATATATATATATATATATATATATATATATATATATATATATATATATATATATTGTTGTACTTTTGAATGTCCATAAGCAATAAAAAACCGATATACAAATTTTATTACTTAAATAAAAATTAAAATTATTGATATTCCATAAAGACACGGGCATATAAATTTTCAAACATCCTGTATAAGACAAAATATGTATTTTAAGTTGTTCGAAGAATTGTTCATTAGGCCTCAGAGACAAGACTTTCAAATATTATCGATAAGAAATTTAAATAAGTCGGTTATTGTGGAATGGATTTACCCGGAATAAAAGTGTATATAGAAAGTGTTTAAACAATAGACCGGGATTTGCGGTGGTTTTTCTCCCCGAAAGATTATATCGGTAAAAGTTTATTAACAAAAGACATTGAATTGAGAACCAGGTATCGTTTGTAGCTATTAGTAAGAAATATTTGTAAAGCAGATAGATTTAGTTAGAATAATTAAAGAATGTTGTTTTCTGGAATTACCCGAATGACGTTTTATAGAGAGAGTTGGTTGGTAACGATATACGTCACAGAGGTGGATGATTTTTATTGGTCAATTTTTGAATACAAGGAGGTGGTGGTTTTGGCTATGAGATAGGAGAGAGGAAAAAGGTTAGTTAGTCAGTTTTCGTCGTCCAAGAAGGAAGGAGCTTTGTGATTTGTGTTTGTTTGAAGTCCCGAAGACGTAATTTACCGGGTGTGTTTATTTGCTGTGTAAAAGCTACCAGTGTGAGGAACGGGGTACAGAGAGATAGAAAAACCAAAGGGTATAAGAATATTAATATCAGACGAAGCCGGAAACATTTGGAGTTATAAACAGGAGATTGGCTCAAATATCGCTGCATAGACTAACACGAGTTGTTGGGTTGCAGATACAAGGACAGATAGGAGAAAGGTGTACGTCATCTGGACCACAATAGGAGCAGAAGAAGAGAAAGGATTTTTTTTTGTGGCGTGGCCATAGAATTGCAACGGCAGAGAAAGAAAGGTCAGTCAATTTTCATTAGAGCAGGAGTGTGGTTTTCATTTATTAATTAAATAAATTGAATAAATAATAGAGACAGTTAATTTTGCGATCATTTAAAAAAAAAGGAATTATAAAAAGAGCTTAGTTATAACACATATTAAAAATCAATGTAAAATAACATTTGGGTCCATGACAGAAAACAACTTCTCATATATTTAAAGTTAGTATATTGCAAATATTACAGGATTGATTGTTATATAAAATTTCATTAAAATAAAGGACATCTCACATATAGTTCAGTTGAAATTCTATGTATTTTATTCAGGTCATATTACCTATCCCAATTAGGAAGCCAATTGGAAAATATTTTGAATCCACGATCAAAGGTAAATAGTACAAGTTAAATAGCCTGAGATTGTAATTAATTAATGCTGATTTATTGTGATTAATTGGAGATTAGATCATTTAATAAATATAGACAGGATTTTTTTTTAATAAGCAATATAATACAATTTAAATAGCATAACAATATATATATATATATATATATATATATATATATATATATATATATATATATATATATATATATTGTTATAGTAAGGAAAAACTTATTTTCAAATACAATTTCTAAATTGACGAACTTACCCACAACTTTGTTTATCTCAGAACTTACTTCCGTGGCTCAGTATCATTTATGTCGTATTTGCAAGTATAAGGACAAAAAGGAATGAAAAATACACAAAACAATACCATATATGTATCGTTTATCAATATATTATACGATAGGAAATCAAATATATCAGCTGTATAAAATTATATTTACATAAAAAACACTTATATCATATAATTATCAATTCAACTAGATCAAACAATCAAAAATCCAAAACAAAAATTCGCTCTGAATCTCTATGCATATCTTTTGTTTTTAATAAAACACAACTAAACTTTAAGTTGTTTCTCCTATATTATATGTATAAAATATATTCAATAGTTGAATAGCAGAGGTTTGATCGGTCAATGATTGGCAAATGAAAGTCGTCAACTACTTCATTGATTTATTTGAATACGTTTAGCTTTTATTTTTAAAACCATCATCAGTTCACTACAAATAGAAAAGATCTTAGAATATAAGTAAACAACGAACAGGGTTCATACTTACAAAAACAATTTGTAGGTTTTTCTAGATGTTATCAGATATCAGCCCACCAAAGAAACTTAAGAATGGCCTTCCACAGGGGTCAGTGCTCTCTCCACTACTATTTAGCTTATACCTAGCAGATATGCCGGAAACACAGTCAAGAAAGTTCGGATACGCCGATGACTGGGCCCTCACTACACGATGCAGAATACTAGAAACGTCTGAAGAAGTTCTGACGGCAGACTTATATATATTGGGCAAATATTTTCGCGAGTGGCGACTTCAACCAAATGCATCCAAAACAGAAGTTAGTTGCTTTCACCTGAACAATAAACTTGCTTGAAAGGAACTCAACATACTATTTGAAAATACCACACTTACCCACAACAAAACACCGAAGTACCTGGGCGTAACACTAGACAGAACGTTATCATTTAAAGAGCATTTAACAGAAACTGCCCAAAAGTTGAGTACAAGAAATAACATTATACAGAAGCTCTGCGGTACCACCTTTGGAGCATCGGTTTCCACTCTCCGCTCTACTGCCTTAGCCCTTGTTTTCTCGACCGCTGAATATTGTGCTCCAGTCTGGCTACACAGTCCACACGTAAAAAAGGTCGACAATCAGCTGCACAGCACTATGAGGATGATAGCTGGTACAATTAAATTAACTCCAACCCAATGGCTTCCAGTATTAAGTCACATCCCACCTCCACATTTACGACGAGTCGACGCACTTACACGTAAATACAAAAAGATCATGAACAATATAAACCTGCCAATCCACCAAGATACCGAGGATGCACGAAATACCCGTCTCCGTTCTAGAAAACCACCAATGAAAACGGCAAAAATGATACATGAGGAGTTCAACATCACGAATGGTACCAATAATGGAACGAATGGCAAAATAACAATCCCTGCATTACCCACAAGCCACAAGGTTTTGATCTTCCACGCAAAACATGGTCCACTCTAAATAGGATCCGAACTATACATGGCAGATGTGCATACATGCTACATAAATGGGGAAAGAACCCGTCTTCTCAATGTAACTGTGGGGAGAACCAAACCATCGACCACATTATTGAAGAGTGTCCCTCAAGATCCTACAATGGTAGCCCTGAAGACTTCCTGTTTGCAACTTCAGAGTCAATTGATTATATAAATATACTTGATGTTTGTTTGTAAGTATTTAAAGTTTTAAGCAAAAATTCTTTATAAAAGGTATATATATTAAAAACCCAAACGGGCTATGTCATGAAGACAAAACGTTTTCGGAAACCATGTTCCATCATCAGTGTCTAGGTGTACATGTTTTGAGCCACTAAATATCAGGGTAAAAACCCGTTAAAAGTTATATTTTACAATTTAGATTACATTATTTGGTATTATATTTTAAGATGTTAAAGCTATCAGTGGATATGATAACATGGCGACGTATGACTCCACATGACGTTACTGGTCCTGAGACGAAGTATGTACGAGTGACACGAGTTTCCGGTGTGTAATAATGCACCCAGATTTCATCAACGATGAGAAATCGGCGAAAAAAATCCTTCGGATCGCGCCGTATCATCGCCAAAAGTGTCTCCGAAGTGGTCACACGTTTTTGCATTTGATCGATTGTCAGCAAACGCGGCACCCATCGCGCGGAATGTGCGGATAGCTTTTTCATGTCCAAATAATGGTGAATGATTTTGTATACGCATTCGTAGGAAATGTTTAGGACCTCTATTAACTCGCGGAGCTTAATTCGACGATCTGCCATAATCATGTCATGGACTTTGTTGATCATTTCCGGCATGGTGACTTCATTTGGCCTCCCGGGACGTTCATCATCAAAAACACTCGTACGACCACGAACAAATTCAGCTTTCCAAAATTTTACTGTTGCTAACGAAGGTGCAACCTGACCATAAACTTCCTCCAGGTCGGCTTTGATTTGCACATTCGTTTTACCCTGTTTGTGGAGGAATGTAATCACCGTACGATACCCGACTTTTTCCATTTCTCCGAAAACACAAAATTTGCTTGCTTTTGTCGGCTGTAAAAACCAAACTAATTGTTTTTAAAACTTAAAGTTTTGACAGACGTCATGTCATGAATGGCAAATGTCAACACCGAAACCAATTCGGTATCTAGTAGCGCCATCTATCAAAGACTAGTTTAATATCAATCTATCCTCGTACGCGAGATACGCGGCATAGTTCTGACGGCAAGATAGGCAGCCGTGCGCATTTTCAAGTTCATTCTTGTTGAAATTCTGAACCACGTGAAACAGTGCTCGAAGTTAGAGGTTATTTTTCATAGTAAAAACGTTTTTTTACGGCGAGAAAAAATTAAAATTGATCGTATTGTGATATTAGATATCTGCTTAGGTAAGTACTAAAAATTAAGAATGTTGAAAGTCTCTCGAAAACCCCAAAAAGGGTTTGTGCTATATATGGCACACTATGAAGTTATGTCATTGATTGTTTTTGTAGATATGGATCCGAAACTCTTTTATGATACAATGAATGCAGTTAGAATTCCAAATAGTACTAATAGTGAAGAATCAGATCTCTCCGATGAAGACGGCACAAATGAGATGATATTTTGTTAAGATAGTGACAATGAGGATCTGTCATTTCTGCCACATCCTCAGATTCCTCAGATGATGATACCCCTTTGTCTGAAAGACTACGATATAAAAGGAAGAAATCTCATAATTAGGTGAAAGGAAATCTGAGAAGATAAGAAAATGATACAAAATTTACTGGTTCTGAAAATTTACCTTCTTCGATTTTACAATTACAAACTCCAGTCCAATTTTTTAAGTTTCTCTTTCCTGGTAGTCTTATAGAGCATATCACAGACCAATCAAATTTATACTCAGTGCAACAACGTCCAGATATACCAGCTAATATAAAAAAATAGGAAATAGAACAATTTGTAGGAATTACTATTTACATGTCGATAATTCAACTTCCATCAACAAGACACTATTGGAGTGCCAATATTGGCCACCGAACAGTTAGCGATGTGATGGGCTGTAACAAATTCAAAGAAATAAAACGTTTCTTGTATTTAAATAACAATGATGACATGATTGAAAATGATCAGCCTGGACATGACATATTATTCAAAATTAGACCTGTTCTGAGCCAAATCAAAGAACGACTACTCATGGTCCGAAAGAAGAATTTCTAGCTGTAGACGAACCGATTATACCAACAAAACCGCGAAGCTAGCTAAAGCAGTATAACCCAAAAAAACCACATAACTTGGGTTTCAAAAACTTTGTGCTGAGTGGTATTTCGGGATTCGGCTATGACTTTAATTTGTTTGCTGGTTCCCAGAGTAATATTGTACCTCTAGGAGCTCCAAATCTTAGTATGAGCAGCAACGTGGTTGTCAAATTAGCAGTTCTGATACCAAAACATCAACATTACAAGTTGTTTTTTGACAATTGGTTCACCATCATACCTCTTATGATATATCTGACCAGAGAGGGCATTTTACCTTTGGGAACAGTAAGACTTAATCGTGTTCCTGAAGTTGTGATGACAGCTGAGAAAGAAATAAAGAAGCGCGGCAGAGGTCATATGGTAGAGAAAATAGCCAATATAAACAATGTGGATGTCAGTGTAGTGTCCTGGTTTGATAATAAAATCGTTACTACAATGTCAACATATGCTGGAAGTGAACCAAAGAGAGAAAAAAGAAGATTTTTCAAACAAGAAAGTATACATAAAATGATACTTTGTCCTAACAGTGTCCTAATCTACAACAACTACATGGGAGGTGTAGATCTCCTTGATTCCATGTTAGGATTTTATCGTATAATACATATGAAGACCGTCAAGTAGTAACATTCAGCAGATGTACGAGAACAAACGAAAAAAGGGATCCACTAAACAAATACCCCAAAAAGGCATCCGTAAAAATGGGCTTGATCATTTTCCCTATTGGGATGAGAGCACTAGGTCAAGATGCAAATTTCAAGGCTGTACAGGGAAAACATATATAGTGTGCACAAAATGCACAATACCGTTGTGTATTAATAAAGAAAGAAACTGTTATTTGCAGTTTCATACTGTTTGACTTTAATATTACATTGTTGCATGATGTTCCATATTTGGCACCAAAAATTTTTTTTGTCAATAAAGTTTTCTTCGTAGGTAGATTTTTTTCAACATTTTTACGTAAAAATAGAAATAAAATTCTTATCTGAGAATTTATTTTTGACAAAAAACAAAAATTCATGCGGTAAAGGGTTAAGATCAAAATACTTATCGGTTATGACCAAAATAATAAAACAAGGTTTGAACTTGAATTTATATCCTTGGTGAATTCAAAAATAATATTTTTTACTTGTGCTTTGAGCTTTAAAAATTTTGTGCTTTTTCAGTTTTAAATTATTTATAACTCGAAAACGATGAAGTTTACAGAAAAATTACAAGAGACCTATGTTGTTCAAAGTGATCCAAAAAATTCAAAAAAAATTGCCCCTTGCCGAAAAATTGGATTGTTATAAGTTGTTTAAAAAAAATGGTTTAAACAATTTGAATAACTTTTCGTCTTGGCAATCTCTTGAGCTTTTCGCTTTGTCTCTAAGCTGATGTGAAATTACATTCATTGGAGATTAATAATTGTAAATGAAGACACTAACCTTTCCACATTTTTTTTTCACAGCAGCATACCGTTTCAAACTCTGTCAATATTTTATGTTCTTTTTAGTAAATTATTCACTTATATAGCAAATATCTGTCTCCATTTATCCTATTATCATAAATGTTATAATTGTGGAAACAGTTTTTAATTAACAAATACAAACCTTACTCTAATAAGAAAATCATGAGAAATGAAAAATCGGAAATATAAAATTATGAGATCGTTTAAACACATCCTCAACTTTTTCAGATTCATCGCAAAAACTTGAGAAGACTGTGAATGGACATTCTCATAGAAATCTTGTTTGATCGCTGCGTGTCAATCGACGATTGAAAGGGAACTCCCACATTTCATTCTCGATGATACGGATATTTGCTTCAGCCGGAAAAATTTGTTATGACAACAAGAAAATAATATATAGTAAGGGAGCCCACCGCTGGCTTTTTGTGTTCAACATAAATGTTGGAACAAAGAAATCTAATGAAATATACGCTAATGATGTGATCTTAGTAGGAAATATTCTTTTTATTAGAGTTACTTTTATATTAAGATGGCAACTGCATTAGCCGATTTTATCATCTCTGCCGCTTATTTAATTAACTACATCGATGGTTTGTTTGTCTGCAGTCATCTAAACTAGTCATTCGATTCTTATGTACCTTCATACCAATCTTCTTACAGAATTATGCTCATTTTGGACATACAAATCAACTTAGTTGAAACGATAGACCACTCCCTGATTTTTCGTAAAAATATCTTTAACGCCGATTTATACCTATCCGTGCCGTATCCGTTCCGTGTCAGTGCCGAGTCCAGTATTTTTAATGTTATATTTACATACAACCGCGTTGTAGAAGTGTGAGTACCGAGCCGAATAAGAGAGGAAAGTGTTATTACATATTTATGCGAAAACGAGAGTTGAAAATATGGCGTCTTGGATAGAAGATCTCACCGTGTTGGCATTATTACTCGATGAAGAAGAATAGCAAGAGCCGAAAAGGTGGAAACAAAGAAGCATCATATGTGGAAAAAAAGACAAACCGACGGAGAATTTAAAAAACAGAGAATTCTTGGACGATGAAACAAAATATCACGAATATTTTAGAATGTCGCAGGACTCTTTTTTTCTTTTTCTTTTTTCTTTAATACATATAAAAAACCATAACATACTAACCGCACATCTCCTGCTTGTCTGTTTACCAGCACTCGTGTTCACAAATCAATAAAATTGTGTTTAAAAACAAAAATATTCTTTGGGATTAATTTCAGGCCGGACACGGACGGACCCCGTCCGGAAAACGCCAATGTATGGTATTGGCCGGGCACTGTCATATCACGGAGCGGACACGGCACTGATATGTATAAATCGACCTTTAATGGTTAAATACTTTAATCAAGCGGATCAAAGAATTGACGAATCAATGATAAAAAAGTGGTAAGGAAAACGGACACTAAACGAGCTAAGAGTGGATTAACAATTGCCATATAAAACGATGAAAAAAGAATATTTAGAATTGAGGTTAAGTGAATAAAAGAATAATGATGGTTGAACTTAAGATCAATGACCGACAATATACAGAGTGGCCCCAATATACAGACCCCCGCAAAACTCACAATGTGAGGTGCAAGTGGTGTTTACGAAACAAAAAACGCAAGGAAACCAGATACTTATGTAAAACGTGTGCCGATAAACCAACACTTTGCATTGTACCGTGTTTTGAACTGTACCACAAAAATTAAATTTTTTAATATAAGCGTATCTCTGTATTATATTTTCGTTATAAGGATATTTCTTTATTATTTCTTTACAGAAATAAAGATTTAGTTGCATTTACTAATCGAGAGCGGCATGTACCGCTTTGTCCAGTTGCATAACTTTTGTGACATATATGGACATAGCGGCATTTACCGCACCTTGTCTTTTTTTATAAAAAGCAACCTAAACATTCTAAAATATTATGAAACTACTTTTTTATGACAGAAAAATAACAAATTTTAAGATTTTTACAAGTGTGTTTTTTGCGACTCCCTATAAAAACTAGGTGTCCGCGAACGTGTTAAGTGAAGATGACTTCGATCGTAGATTAGAGTTTACTGAGGTAATGATGGATAAAATTGAAAATAATGGAAATTTCGTTAACAGAATATGTTAAGCGACCTTTACACTGTGTGGAAGTGTAAATCGATACAATTTAAGGTACTGGAGTGACGTAAATCCACACTAGAATCTTTACCTTCACTTCGGATCTTTTCCGTTATCGTTCTTATCTTATTTTCTGCCCATTCTCTTATTTATTAGGTTTCCCTATTCGTTTCAGAAATAGGGTGGTGCCCAAAATTCTTTTCTCTTTCATGTTTCTTTCTATATCTCACTCTTTTATCTTATGTAGTTTAGCCTGTCGATCCCCGACCAAGATACCTCTACCAGACTGTAGCTCGGACTTTAATATCGTTATTTGTGTAAACCTCCCTTTTGTTTATAAATAGGGTACACAACTACCCGATTTGTGCAAAACTTCTCGTTTCAACAGGAAATTTTATTTATTTTTTTTTTTACTTTATTTAACGGCTTGAAATGTTCATATTTTGTTTGTTTGTTTTCCTATTATATTCGCAACCACTTCCAATTTATCTAATGATTATATATAATTTTTTTTGTATTTTATATCAATGTTACGTTTCTAATAGCAAATAAACTATTGAGGTAAAAAATTCGCATATAAATTTATAAAGTGACATTGGACAAAAAGTAAAATAAAAGAGCGAAAAAGGCGCGAGAACACCATAAAACGGCCAATAACTTTACAACGTACCTACTGAAAGTAAAGCAAGAAAGTCACCATAACCAGCAAAGCATAAGATGCAGGCATTGTTGTGGCGAGATATCCTTCTGAATTTTAAACTAGTCCAGCCTGTTTTGCTCTCCTTATCCGTACGTAGATCAGTAGCACGTTGTTGCCAAACATAAAAATATAATAAAAATCAGTCTGGTATCGTATATTACCCGAGGGTAATACTTGGAGTAAACAAAATAACCACTCGAGATAAGTGTTTTTAAAATCATATACGCGGAAACAATATTGGTATCTTGACAATAATTACAGTTCCGTTATACAGAAGTGGATTTATTAAAAGTTAATGGAGTTTATGAAAAATGTCAGATAAAATGCCTTTAGGGCGTCCTCGAACCAGTTGGGCCGATAATTTGCGACATATAAACTGCAAAATATAATAAATTCGGTAATTCGTCATAGCGAAATGTTCGGATTAAATCTAAATGTTTAAAAAACTAAAATTCGAGTATTTCAAACACACTAATAAACGTACATTTGTATGTCAAGAGACAAATAGAACCAGTAACTTCCATACAATATTTGGGAGCAAATATCAATAGCCAGTGTAACCCAAAAAAGAAATTCTATCAATAATCGAACAAGCGAGGAAAACACTTATGGATATGAAGACATTTTTCACAAGATCACACCTTAGTCTAGAGTTCACAATGCGAATGATCAGCTGTTACGTTTTCTATGTTTTTCTGCCTGGCTTTGAAAGTTTTACCATCGAACCTGAAACAGAAAAAAGAATATATGCCTTTGATATGTGTACATACAGACGGATGCTGAGAATTCCATGGATACAAAAGGTTACCAACGATGAGGTATTTCGGCGCTTGAGTAAACAAAAAGAACTACTAAGCACGGTCAAAAGGCGAAAAATAAATTACTTGGAACATGTGATAAGAGGTGAAACATATAAATTGCTCCGAATCATACTAGAAGGTAAAGTACGGAGAAAATATTTGTAGAAAGACGCCAGAACCCATGACGGAACACATACATGCATAAGTTCGGTGGAAAAGATAAAGATAAAGGGTGTTTTTTTTTAGAGCTATAGAAATGTAAGTTGATAACACTGTTTTAACTGTCGGCCATTTTGACAGCTGTCAAGTGATTTATGTTGAGTTTGGTTTGGTATTTCAGCATGAGTAGACTTGACGACTGAACAACGCTTCCAAATTGTACAGTTTATTTTGAAAATTATGGTTCTGTTCGAAATACGTATCGTGCACTACGTCCATTTTATGGTCAACATAATAGTCCATCAGAGTAAGTAATTCGATTAAACATGAAACGTTTTTGCACCACGTTTACTCTAAATGATAATATGCATCAACAGAGACGTCGTACAGTACGTACAGAAGAAGTTGTTGATGTTGTAGAGCGTAGCATACAGGAAGACTCGAATAAGTCTATCTATCTAAAGATCTTGGTTTGCGTGCTTACAAAATCCAACTCATGCAATAATTGAAGGTACATCATCACCTAGCATGTCGTAGATTCGCTGAGTGTGTCCAAAACGAGATTGCCGTTGATTCCGATTTTCATAAACAAATTTTTTTTAGCGATGGAACTCATTTTTGACTATTCGTAATAGCTGCAAGTAAAGTTGGGCTAGCTATACTGATCGCCAAGATCCAAACGGGTAGGCACCGTAAGACGATTAGACTACATCAGAGCCAGCCGTGATGGTCATATGCCAGAAATCAGATTTAAATTATAATACCAAAAGATTATCTTTCGAATAAAATCAATTTCATGTCAATTTATAAAATTTGTCTTTGTTTTATTCCATTTAAAAGTTCTAAAAAACATCCTTTATTATTACCATAATCAAACAAAATCTTCTACACATTGAACAGTGTGTAACCGTGGCTCAATAATCGAACAGTATTAAAAAAATACTAACCAACTCTCATCATCCCACTTCACAAATTACTTCATGTCATTAATACGCTTGTTTCCAGATCAATATGCCTTTGCGATGGTGTAAGTAGACCCGCTGACCAATCTAGTGTAAAACAAGCCCTGATCCAAAACGGTTACTGTGAAAATTACATCAATAGGAGCACCCACAGACATCAATCTCCCACTCAGTCTCAACCCAAAATTGACAAAATTCTTAATTCAAGAGGAATAAAGACAATATTTACCCCCCAACAAAACCTTTCATCTCTTGTCTGATCAATCAAAGACAACATTCCAAATGATTCAAATCTCCTGATACAATTTTCAAATCGACTGTCCTATTCTCCTACCCTCGTTCCTCCTATCCAATCATACACATTCATTCTTTCTACCTATCTTCAAAATTTTGTGTTTTTAAATTTTAAGAAATCAAGCGTGTTTTACCCACTTAGGATTCCCTAAATTAACAGAAGATAATACCGACTAACCTTTTTTTTGTGTCTACAGGTAAATCCGTATTTATAAAAGATAACGTCTAATTCATAGCATTACCTTCGAAGAAAAATAATATACAAACCATTGTCTATCAAACATTAATTTGAAATTCTTACTTGATACAAAACCATATATAATTATTTGTAAGATCTTAGCAATATTTAATACTTTCTAAATATGCTCGAAATGTTTTTCCTATACAAATTGTTCTTAGAAACTATTCACTGTTCTCTGAAAACACTTCTTAACTATAAATCATAATATTTACAAATTCTTAACCTATACAGGGTCTTGAATATTTATGATCTCATGGTATTTTGGATACAAAAATTTATTTTATTCTTGATCTATTTTAGAATCATAACAATATATATATATATATATATATATATATATATATATATATATATATATATATATATATATATATATATACTGGCTGTACGTATTTTGGAGAGATTAATCAACAGGTTGTGACCAGCCTCCACAAAAAAAACTAAAGTTTTTAATGGTTTATGAAATTATGAAAAAGGAGATAAAATGGCAATATCTACAGAATGAAGATTTACTTCTGTTGTAATTAATGTAAACACTTTGTAAAAGTCTCTTTTGTGACTAAATACATAAAATTTCAGAAAATATAGCAACACTGTCTTGTACATGCGAAACTCGAGTACCTACGTTCTCCAGACCTTTTTCAGTGATGTTTTTTAAAGTTGTTTTCACGATATGGGCAACACGAGAACGTTTTAGATAAGTAATAACCTGTCCAACGTTTTTATGGTTTCACCACCACACTTTATTGTTTTCTTTTTACGCAGTGACAACGGCTACCGCTTTCTGTTTTTGGATAACCAACGATCGTAGTGTCCTTTGAATTTTAACGCCTTGTTTTAACACTAGCTATGTAATGGCATGTAATTCAGTTGGTAGGAGATAACGAACAGAATGTGGAAGTAAAGACAAGTCGAATATGTATAAAATGAGATGAAATATTTTTTTTCTGCGTTAAACAAAAAACAAAACTTTTTTAAAACTATATTTAATAAAACAAGTGGTTATTTATTGTACTAATAAAATGAAATATTTATTGCATTAATCTGTCGTACATGAATAGTTAATCCAACACCATTTGTAGTCTATTTTCTGTGAGATTGTATTACGTATTAATAATTACGGATATTTAAATAAATATTTTGAATTCAATAATTATTTTTACATGCTGGGTTAAGAAATTACTAGAAAATGCAATTTATTAAAATTACTATAATTGCAAATAATGACCACAAATGGAAATGCCTCAAACGTAGATACCTATTATACCACAAACGGAACTGCAGTTCTAAAAACATCCCTTAGCAATTAATTCTAGCAATTACACGATTTAAACGAAATATTTCGAACCCTTACCGTTTTTGAAATATTCTATTTTATTTTGTGTTTTGTCGTTTATATTTTCTTCGGTATACTACTCATATGTATGTAGATGTATTATCACTTTTAGTATATCCTTAAAATACTAACTGTTATTAATTCTTACTTTACTTTACTTAATCAGTAGAACCCATTTGTACCTTTCGGTGTTGGGCCGTTTACAATAATTTATTAAATTACAATATTTGACAGTCTTCTGAGGTGTCCTAGCTCTTAACGAACTTTCTCCATTCCTTCCTATTGGATGCCATCTGTGTTGCTTCCTGCCAAGTCTTACCCTTACTCTGCAGTATCTGCGAGATGTCACTGTTCCATTCTTTAATGGGTCTTCCTCTTCTGTTCTTCCCTATTGGTTTGGCGTCCCACACTCTTTTTACTTGTCTATTATTGTCCATCCGGGTTAGATGTCCGAACCATGCCAATTTTTTCTCTTTGATTGATTCGAGTATCGGTTTGATTTTGAGTCTTTCTCTTATTTCTTCATTTCTGATTCTATCAGTTCTTTTTACTCCTATCGTTCTTCTGAGGTATTTCATCTCTGCTGCCTGAATTCTGCTCTGATGTCTTTTGTTTAATATCCAATTTTCTGCTCCATATGTCACTGTAGGTCTATATATTGTTTTGTATATTGTCATCTTGGTCTTTGTTGATATTTCTTTGTTATTAAGGAATCCTCTATTTAGTGCTTGGAATAGTTTTCCTGTGTTTTCAATTCTGTTGTTAAGATCATCCTCGATGTCTCCTTTGTTGTTGATTACTGTTCCTAAGTATTTGTATGAATTAGTCTGTATTATTTTTTGTTGGTCTATCATTACTTCTATTTGATCTTCCGTCCCTTGTTTCCTTGATATTTTCATTATTTGAGTCTTCTCTTTGTTTACGTTTAAGTTGTATTTGCTTGCTTCTAGGTTCCATTTCTCTAAGTTGTATTTCAGTTTTTCTGCAGTTTCCGCAATTAATACTATGTCGTCTGCAAATATACACATCTCAGCATTTATCATTTGCATTTTGTTCCAACCGATGCAGTATTTCTTGAATGTTTTCTTACATTCTTTCACTATCTCATCTATTACATTTATGAATAGTACTGGGCTGAGACTTCCCCCTTGTCTAACTCCTTGGGTTGTTTCAAATGGTTCTGACTGTATATTTAACATTCTTACTGTATTTGTTGTTTTCATGTATATACTCTTTGTTGCTTCTATCAGTTCTTCACTTACTTGTTTCTTCTTTAGGCTTTCCCATATATCTTTTCTTTTGACTGAGTCGAATGCTTTTTCCATGTCTATAAAGCTCAGATGTATTTCTTTATTTTTCTTTAAGGCTTTTTATTATTTATATTTATTTATATTTATTAATTCTTAAATAGCTTAAAAGTTTCTACTTTCTTTTTGCATTTATAGTTTCTCTATGTTTTTTTTAATGAATTTTCGTTTTCTTGGTGTACAGATGTTTTTTGCCGTTCTTCTTTTCGTTTCATATTAATTTTATCTTCTTTCTTTCCTGTCTGTAGTATTTTTTGCATTCCTTCACTTATTGATAGATGTTTTCAATTCTTTATCAAACCACTTGGTTTGACTTCTTTTTGTTCATCTTGGAATTACATTTTTGCTGCCATTTTAATAATTTTTCTGTTTCTCTATATTTTATCTATATTCCCTTTTCCCCATGTAGGTTGGGTTTTGCGATATGATCTGCAAATTTTTGTGTGCATTTTTCTTCTTTTAGCTGCCGTATATTTTAATTTGCTTCTAAGGTTTAGTTCCTTTATTTTCTCTTATAAATATTTGATTAAATTTTGTGATTACCAGAAAAAGGTCAGTAGTAGACTCGTAAGATTTTATATTTAATTTACTTCTCACCATTTTCTTAATCAATCAATTTCTCCAACAAGACGACCTCTCAGACGCCAGGGGAGGCTTCCTTCAACACTTGCACTTCTTGTACACCACCCCTACATCTTTAGAGGCTACTTCTACGTCTCCAATGCCACATACCTAGCCACCCAGCTATGCGCCATCTTTGATCTGTAAATCCCATAAATTCGACTACTAAGATCACTATCTGCATCTACTCCTCTATGAGATCTTATATATATTACCATCTTCTCATATTCTATTTGAATAAGCACATAGTTGTTGCTAAGTTTACTAGTCTTTGAAAATTATCGTAGTTATTTTCGTGTTTGCTGCAATTGCGTATTACTGGCTTATACATTTTTTTCCCAATTTTTCCATTAGAATATCCTATTAGTACCATCGTCAGAGATTTGACCCATAAAAATCATACGAACAAGCTCATTTTTTCCGAGAATATCAATTTTGGGACCCCAAAATATTGTAACGAAATAGCCCATCTCCGATGCATGGTATGTGTCACAATTCGTAGAAGGATAAATCTAGAAAACTCGAAGAGTTGGTATTTCAATAGCACACGTCTTCGATGCGCTTTCGATGAGACGAATTAGAGGTGGGCTACTCCAGAATGTTCTAGTACATAATTACTTTTATATATAAGCATACCTTCTATGAATTAAGTAGAGTTGTGTTAAGATATTACCGAACTGTAAACTTATAAATAAATATATCTATATAAATTCGAACCGCTCGTTTTATTTAAAAACGGTACAATATATTCAAAAAAGTTTACCAACACCCAGGCTTCTCCCTAAAACCCCTTCCGTAGGAGGGTAAAAACGCAAAAAAAATGATCTACCAAGAATCTGTACTCCGTAGAAAAAATGTTTTCAATAAAAAATGTAGCTGAGATAATTTTGAACCAAACTGTTAATTAGCACTTTTTGTATAGAATGAACGGTTCTCTTAGAAACAAAAGAGGCCAAAAGAGTCTCCCCAGAGCACAATGCCTTTGATACCTTGGAGTGAGTAATAGCCGTATGTCTTTAATTTCAATCCATAACGTAAAAGGAATAATTAATTTACCAAACACTCCAAAAGTCAATCGGTCAAATTTAAATTACGAACTTAATATTGTTCTGAAGCTATTTTCTTGTGAAATTTTAAAGTAATTGAAGACCTTGGGACCAGAAGGTGACAAGCCACAATTTCCTCAAAAATGAGTTAAAATAGAAATCACACACTTTAAAACCATATTAATGAACCAAACAGAAAATTTCAGCTGTTTTCTCATAGATGGCGCCGCTGTATAAGTCCCGTGGTGGTCATCATTACGTTTTATCGCAACAGAAGGAGGATAAGCCACAGTAGTAATCAAAATGGCGACGGAACATTCTCGTGCATGTAAACGGAAAATAGACTTTTCTGAGTTTGATTCTGAACACAGTGACCAAGATCAATTTTTAAATTCAAGCGAAGATGACAAAGACTACACAGTATCCGGAAGTAGCAGCGATTCGGAAAATATGTTATTATATTTTTCAAACCTAAAAATATTTATTCCTTTATTGCAGGAAAATGAAGAGGTTTATACCCCACAGACTTGTCGAGGTGTCTTGCCAACTCCAAAAAAGAAGGCGCCTTCCATATGGAGACACAAGAATACCCAACGACATAAAAAATTAAGCGCAAGACTAAAAGAAATCTAGTTTGTAAATAAATACAAAAGCGAAGAAAAGAGAACCAAAACAAATTAGGTGCACCTTGCGGTGGTACAAAACAAAGTAGACAGCTTTTGGCGGGCAAGGAAAATGATATATTTAATGCCTTTTGGAACCTGGGTAATAACGACAAGTAAAATATTTACCTATTCTCAACTTGAAAGTAATTCCAGAGAAAAGAAGTCGCCCAAAGAAAATAAAACGAGTTAATTCATCCAGAAATGTTTCAGTTAAATATAGTGTCAAAATAAATGGTGACGAAGGTGCAATTTGTAAGAAAGAGTTTCTTGCCATACACGGCATTTCAAAAAAACGTACTGAAAGATTGATTGACCAAATTAAACAGGTGCTTCTACTCCAAAATCAAATGAAAGAGGTAGGCATGACGACAACAAGAAAAAAATACAAGATGAACACTGTGAGAATGTTAGACAGCATATTAATTTAATACCAAACTACACAAGTCATTACAGCAGGCAAAAAAACTCAACAAAGTCTACCTAGATTGCAATCTGTCAATTTCCAGTTTATACCATGATTATTAATATAATTTTATTTAATAATTATATATATAATTATATAAATTAATATAATAAGTTCGTTTTTAAAAAATTACGGCAAATTGCATATATGGGGTTTGATAACATACATAATTATAATGAGTAGAACTTACATTTAGGGCACATAATAATTGAATGCTGGATTAAATTATTTTTATATTTTCCTACATTTTTTGCTTTTTTAATTAATAATTAATTTTTTTAATTAACAATCAATAATTAATTTATGTATATAATATTATGTGATGAATAAAGGCCTTTATTATTATTAATATTATTATCCAGATTTATCCATATGGCTCACACTCCCTCTAAGGGGAAAATTCACTCATCCCAGATACCTACGGTATCAAAAGGATTGAGCTCTCGTGGGACTCTGTCCATGTTATCGAGTCCTAGGTTACTTGGTACGTCGGTGTATCTCCCAAAAATTTTCGCACGCATCTGGACGTCGAAAGTAGCACAGCTTTCTGCATGATCTTATATAGATGTTCATTTAGACCCAGCTTTTTTGTTTTCTAGGAGGTTCTGCGGGATGACTCCAGTGGTAGAAAGAATAATAGGTATCGTCTGGGTACTTTCCATTCTCCATTGTCTCCTTATTTGTATTTATTGTGTTTTGTTTAATGTTTTCGTACGCGTACTTGGTCCAGCTTATTCCAAACCTAACCCCAGTTTGCAGGAAAAGAGGAAAAATCGAATTAAAAAATCTACAGTTTTTTCGATTTTCCGGCAAAACGGTGCATAATTTTGAGCCACATGTTTAGATTTTTTAATCAGCAAGTCACCCTTAATCGAAATAATTAAAATTTCAAACAAAATATACACTTTTAATTTTCTCGAAATTTTCAGCGAATATATACATCCAAGTGGAAATTTTTCTCACGAACAGTTAGATGTAGGAAAATTCTGAGTATGGCAGAAGATCGAGCGGCCAATTTTATGTAGGAAATGTTCATTCGCTTGACTCTCAGACCAAAATTGACGCCATGATAGCCGATTAACGAAATTTGATAAAAATCCAATGGTCTACAGTTTTTTCGATTTTCCGGCAAAACGGTGCATAATTTTTAGCCACATGTTTAGATTTTTTTAATCAGCAGGTCACCCTTAATCGAAATTATTCAAATTTCAAACAAAATATACACTTTTAATTTTCTCGAAATTTTTAGCGAATACATACATCCAAGTGGAAATTTTTCTCACGAACAGTTAGATGTAGGAAAATTCTGAGTATGACAGAAGAACTAGCGGCCAATTTTATGTAGGAAATGTTTATTCGCTTGACTCTCGGACCAAAATTGACGCCAATATAGCCGATTAACGAAATTTGAAAAAAATCCAATGGTCTACAGTTTTTTTCGATTTTCCGGCAAAACGGTGCATAATTTCTAGCCACATGTTTAGATTTTTTTAATCAACAAGTGACCCTTAATCGAAATAATTCAAATTTCAAACAAAATATACACTTTTAATATTCTCGAAATTTTTAGCGAATACATACATCCAAGTGGAAATTTTTCTCACGAACAGTTAGATGTAGGAAAATTCTGAGTATGGCAGAAGAACGAGCGGCCAATTTTATGTAGGAAATGTTCATTTGCTTGACTCTCGGAGCAAAATTGACGCCAATATAGATGATTAACCAAAATTGATAAAAATCCAAGGGTACCCCCTTTGAAAATTTTTTCCAAATTTTACAAAAAAAAAAAATTTTGTTTAATGTTTTGGTACATGCGTTTGGTCCAGCTTATTCCAAAAATGTGTTTTTTTCCGATCCCTTAACCCCAGTTTGCCGGAAAAGAAGAAAAATCGAATTAAAAAATCTACAGTTTTTTCGATTTTCCGGAAAAACGGTGCATAAGGTTTAGCCACATGTTTAGATTTTTTTAATCAGCAAGTCACCCTTAATCGAAGTAATTCAAATTTCAAACAAAATATACACTTTTAATTTTCTCGAAATTTTCAGCGAATACATACATCCAAGTGGAAATTTTTCTCACGAACAGTTAGATGTAGGAAAATTCTGAGTATGGCAGAAGAACTAGCGGCTAATTTTATGTAGGAAATGTTAATTTGCTTGACTCTCGGACAAAAATTGACGCCAATATAGCCGATTAACGAAATTTGATAAAAATCCAATGGTCTACAGTTTTTTCGATTTTCCAGCAAAACGGTGAATAATTTCTAGCGACATGTTTAGATTTTTTTAATCAGAAAATCGCCCTTAATCAAAATAATTCAAATTTCAAACAAAATATACACTTTTAATTTTCTCGAAATTTTTAGCGAATACATACATCCAAGTGGAAATTTTTCTCACGAACAGTTAGATGTAGGAAAATTCTGAGTATGACAGAAGAACTAGCGGCCAATTTTATGTAGGAAATGTTCATTCGCTTGACTCTCGGACCAAAATTGACGCCAATATAGCCGATTAACGAAATTTGATAAAAATCCAATGGTCTACAGTTTTTTCGATTTTCCGGCAAAACGGTGCATAATTTCTAGCCACATGTTTAGATTTTTTTAATCAACAAGTCACCCTTAATCGAAATAATTCAAATTTCTAACAAAATATACACTTTTAATATTCTCGAAATTTTCAGCGAATACATACATCCAAGTGGAAATTTTTCTCACGAACAGTTAGATTTAGAAAAATTCTGAGTATGGCTGAAGAACGAGCGGCCAATTTTATGTAGGAAATGTTCATTCGCTTGACTCTTTGACCAAAACTGACACCAATATAGCCGCTTAACGAAATTTGATAAAAATCCAATGGTCTATAGTTTTTTCGATTTTCCGGCAAAACGGTGCATAATTTCTAGCAACATGTTTAGATTTTTTTAATCAGCAAGTCACCCTTAATCGAAATAATTCAAATTTCAAACAAAATATACACTTTTAATATTCTCTAAGTTTTTAGCGAATACATACATCCAAGTGGAAATTTTTCTCACGAACAGTTAGATGTAGGAAAATTCTGAGTATGGCAGAAGAACGAGCGGCCAATTTTATGTAGGAAATGTTCATTCGCTTGACTCTCGGAGCAAAATTGAGGCCAATATAGATGATTAACCAAAATTGATAAAAATCCAAGGGTACCCCCTTTGAAAATTTTTTCCAAATTTTACAAAAAAAAAATTTTGTTTAATGTTTCGTTACATGCACTTTGTCCAGCTTATTCCAAACATGTGTTTTTTTCTGATCCCTTAACCCCAGTTTGCCGGAAAAGAGGAAAAATCGAATTAAAAAATCTACAGTTTTTTCGATTTTCCGGAAAAACGGTGCATAATTTTTAGCCACATGTTTAAATTTTTTTAATCAGCAAGTCACCCTTAATCGAAATAATTCAAATTTCAAACAAAATATACACTTTTAATTTTCTCGAAATTTTCAGCGAATACATACATCCAAGTGGAAATTTTTCTCACGAACAGTTAGATGTAGGAAAATTCTGTATATGGCAGAAGAACCAGCGGCCAATTTTATGTAGGAAATGTTCATTCGCTTGACTCTCGGAGCAAAATTGAGGCCAATATAGATGATTAACCAAAATTGATAAAAATCCAAGAGTCTACAGTTTTTTCGATTTTCCAGCAAAACGGTGCATAATTTCTAGCCACATGTGTAGATTTTTTTAATCAGCAAGTCACCCTTAATCAAAATAATTCAAATTTCAAACAAAATAAACACTTTTAATTTTCTCGAAATTTTTAGCGAATACACACATCCAAGTGGAAATTTTTCTCACGAACAGTTAGATGTAGGAAAATTCTGAATATGGCAGAAGAACGAGCGGCCAATTTTATGTAGGAAATGTTCATTCGCTTGACTCTCGCACTAAAATTGACGCCAATTTAGCCGATTAGCGAAATTTGTTAAGAATCCAATGGTCTACAGTTTTTTCGATTTTCCGGCAAAACGGTGCATTTCCTAGCAACACGTTTAGATTTTTTTAAGCAGCAGGTCACCCTTAATCGAAATAATTTAAATTTCAAACAAAATATACACTTTTAATTTTCTCGAAATTTTTAGCGAATACACACATCCAAGTAGAAATTTTTCTCACGAACAGTTAGATGTAGGAAAATTCTGAGTATGGCAGAAGAACTAGCGTCCAATTTAATGTAGGAAATGTTCATTCGCTTGACTCTCGGACCAAAATTGACGCCAATATAGCCGATTAACGAAATTTTATAAAAATCCAAGGGTCTTGTTCTTTTCTGATCCCTTAACCCCAGTTTGCCGGAAAAGAGGAAAAATCGAATTAAAAAATCTACAGTTTTTTCGATTTTCCGGCAAAACGGTGCATATTTTCTAGCCACATGTTTAGATTTTTTTAATCAGCAAATCGCCCTTAATCAAAATAATTCAAATTTCAAACAAAATATACACTTTTAATTTTCTCGAAATTTTTAGCGAATACATACATCCAAGTGGAAATTTTTCTCACGAACAGTTAGATGTAGGAAAATTCTGAGTATGACAGAAGAACTAGCGGCTAATTTTATGTAGGAAATGTTAATTTGCTTGACTCTCGGACAAAAATTGACGCCAATATAGCCGATTAACGAAATTTGATAAAAATCCAATGGTCTACAGTTTTTTCGATTTTCCGGCAAAACGGTGCATAATTTCTAGCCACATGTTTAGATTTTTTTAATCAGCAAATCGCCCTTAATCAAAATAATTCAAATTTCAAACAAAATATACACTTTTAATTTTCTCGAAATTTTAGCGAATACATACATCCAAGTGGAAATTTTTCTCACGAACAGTTAGATGTAGGAAAATTCTGAGTATGACAGAAGAACTAGCGGCCAATTTTATGTAGGAAATGTTCATTTGCTTGACTCTCGGAGCAAAATTGACGCCAATATAGATGATTAACCAAAATTCATAAAAATCCAAGGGTACCCCCTTTGAAAATTTTTTCCAAATTTTACAAAAAAAAAAAATTTTGGTTAATGTTTTGGTACATGCATTTGGTCCAGCTTATTCCAAAAATGTGTTTTTTTTCCGATCCCTTAACCCCAGTTTGCCGGAAAAGATGAAAAATCGAATTAAAAAATCTACAGTTTTTTTGATTTTCCGGCAAAACGGTGCATATTTTCTAGCCACATGTTTAGATTTTTTTAATCAGCAAGTCCCCCTTAATCGAAGTAATTCAAATTTCAAACAAAATATACACTTTTAATTTTCTCGAAATTTTCAGCGAATACATACATCCAAGTGGAAATTTTTCTCACGAACAGTTAGATGTAGGAAAATTCTGAGTATGACAGAAGAACTAGCGGCTAATTTTATGTAGGAAATGTTAATTTGCTTGACTCTCGGACAAAAATTGACGCCAATATAGCCGATTAACGAAATTTGATAAAAATCCAATGGTCTACAGTTTTTTCGATTTTCCAGCAAAACGGTGAATAATTTCTAGCGACATGTTTAGATTTTTTTAATCAGAAAATCGCCCTTAATCAAAATAATTCAAATTTCAAACAAAATATACACTTTTAATTTTCTCGAAATTTTTAGCGAATACACACATCCAAGTAGAAATTTTTCTCACGAACAGTTAGATGTAGGAAAATTCTGAGTATGGCAGAAGAACTAGCGTCCAATTTAATGTAGGAAATGTTCATTCGCTTGACTCTCGGACCAAAATTGACGCCAATATAGCCGATTAACGAAATTTTATAAAAATCCAAGGGTCTTGTTCTTTTCTGATCCCTTAACCCCAGTTTGCCGGAAAAGAGGAAAAATCGAATTAAAAAATCTACAGTTTTTTCGATTTTCCGGCAAAACGGTGCATATTTTCTAGCCACATGTTTAGATTTTTTTAATCAGCAAATCGCCCTTAATCAAAATAATTCAAATTTCAAACAAAATATACACTTTTAATTTTCTCGAAATTTTTAGCGAATACATACATCCAAGTGGAAATTTTTCTCACGAACAGTTAGATGTAGGAAAATTCTGAGTATGACAGAAGAACTAGCGGCCAATTTTATGTAGGAAATGTTCATTTGCTTGACTCTCGGAGCAAAATTGACGCCAATATAGATGATTAACCAAAATTCATAAAAATCCAAGGGTACCCCCTTTGAAAATTTTTTCCAAATTTTACAAAAAAAAAAAATTTTGGTTAATGTTTTGGTACATGCATTTGGTCCAGCTTATTCCAAAAATGTGTTTTTTTCCGATCCCTTAACCCCAGTTTGCCGGAAAAGATGAAAAATCGAATTAAAAAATCTACAGTTTTTTTGATTTTCCGGCAAAACGGTGCATATTTTCTAGCCACATGTTTAGATTTTTTTAATCAGCAAGTCCCCCTTAATCGAAGTAATTCAAATTTCAAACAAAATATACACTTTTAATTTTCTCGAAATTTTCAGCGAATACATACATCCAAGTGGAAATTTTTCTCACGAACAGTTAGATGTAGGAAAATTCTGAGTATGACAGAAGAACTAGCGGCTAATTTTATGTAGGAAATGTTAATTTGCTTGACTCTCGGACAAAAATTGACGCCAATATAGCCGATTAACGAAATTTGATAAAAATCCAATGGTCTACAGTTTTTTTCGATTTTCCAGCAAAACGGTGAATAATTTCTAGCGACATGTTTAGATTTTTTTAATCAGAAAATCGCCCTTAATCAAAATAATTCAAATTTCAAACAAAATATACACTTTTAATTTTCTCGAAATTTTTAGCGAATACACACATCCAAGTAGAAATTTTTCTCACGAACAGTTAGATGTAGGAAAATTCTGAGTATGGCAGAAGAACTAGCGTCCAATTTAATGTAGGAAATGTTCATTCGCTTGACTCTCGGACCAAAATTGACGCCAATATAGCCGATTAACGAAATTTTATAAAAATCCAAGGGTCTTGTTCTTTTCTGATCCCTTAACCCCAGTTTGCCGGAAAAGAGGAAAAATCGAATTAAAAAATCTACAGTTTTTTCGATTTTCCGGCAAAACGGTGCATATTTTCTAGCCACATGTTTAGATTTTTTTAATCAGCAAATCGCCCTTAATCAAAATAATTCAAATTTCAAACAAAATATACACTTTTAATTTTCTCGAAATTTTTAGCGAATACATACATCCAAGTGGAAATTTTTCTCACGAACAGTTAGATGTAGGAAAATTCTGAGTATGACAGAAGAACTAGCGGCTAATTTTATGTAGGAAATGTTAATTTGCTTGACTCTCGGACAAAAATTGACGCCAATATAGCCGATTAACGAAATTTGATAAAAATCCAATGGTCTACAGTTTTTTCGATTTTCCGGCAAAACGGTGCATAATTTCTAGCCACATGTTTAGATTTTTTTAATCAGCAAATCGCCCTTAATCAAAATAATTCAAATTTCAAACAAAATATACACTTTTAATTTTCTCGAAATTTTTAGCGAATACATACATCCAAGTGGAAATTTTTCTCACGAACAGTTAGATGTAGGAAAATTCTGAGTATGGCAGAAGAACGAGCGGCCAATTTTATGTAGGAAATGTTCATTCGCTTGACTCTCGGAGCAAAATTGAGGCCAATATAGATGATTAACCAAAATTGATAAAAATCCAAGGGTACCCCCTTTGAAAATTTTTTCCAAATTTTACAAAAAAAAAAATTTTGTTTAATGTTTCGTTACATGCACTTTGTCCAGCTTATTCCAAACATGTGTTTTTTTCTGATCCCTTAACCCCAGTTTGCCGGAAAAGAGGAAAAATCGAATTAAAAAATCTACAGTTTTTTCGATTTTCCGGAAAAACGGTGCATAATTTTTAGCCACATGTTTAAATTTTTTTAATCAGCAAGTCACCCTTAATCGAAATAATTCAAATTTCAAACAAAATATACACTTTTAATTTTCTCGAAATTTTCAGCGAATACATACATCCAAGTGGAAATTTTTCTCACGAACAGTTAGATGTAGGAAAATTCTGTATATGGCAGAAGAACCAGCGGCCAATTTTATGTAGGAAATGTTCATTCGCTTGACTCTCGGAGCAAAATTGAGGCCAATATAGATGATTAACCAAAATTGATAAAAATCCAAGAGTCTACAGTTTTTTCGATTTTCCAGCAAAACGGTGCATAATTTCTAGCCACATGTGTAGATTTTTTTAATCAGCAAGTCACCCTTAATCAAAATAATTCAAATTTCAAACAAAATAAACACTTTTAATTTTCTCGAAATTTTTAGCGAATACACACATCCAAGTGGAAATTTTTCTCACGAACAGTTAGATGTAGGAAAATTCTGAATATGGCAGAAGAACGAGCGGCCAATTTTATGTAGGAAATGTTCATTCGCTTGACTCTCGCACTAAAATTGACGCCAATTTAGCCGATTAGCGAAATTTGTTAAGAATCCAATGGTCTACAGTTTTTTCGATTTTCCGGCAAAACGGTGCATTTCCTAGCAACACGTTTAGATTTTTTTAAGCAGCAGGTCACCCTTAATCGAAATAATTTAAATTTCAAACAAAATATACACTTTTAATTTTCTCGAAATTTTTAGCGAATACACACATCCAAGTAGAAATTTTTCTCACGAACAGTTAGATGTAGGAAAATTCTGAGTATGGCAGAAGAACTAGCGTCCAATTTAATGTAGGAAATGTTCATTCGCTTGACTCTCGGACCAAAATTGACGCCAATATAGCCGATTAACGAAATTTTATAAAAATCCAAGGGTCTTGTTCTTTTCTGATCCCTTAACCCCAGTTTGCCGGAAAAGAGGAAAAATCGAATTAAAAAATCTACAGTTTTTTCGATTTTCCGGCAAAACGGTGCATATTTTCTAGCCACATGTTTAGATTTTTTTAATCAGCAAATCGCCCTTAATCAAAATAATTCAAATTTCAAACAAAATATACACTTTTAATTTTCTCGAAATTTTTAGCGAATACATACATCCAAGTGGAAATTTTTCTCACGAACAGTTAGATGTAGGAAAATTCTGAGTATGACAGAAGAACTAGCGGCCAATTTTATGTAGGAAATGTTCATTTGCTTGACTCTCGGAGCAAAATTGACGCCAATATAGATGATTAACCAAAATTCATAAAAATCCAAGGGTACCCCCTTTGAAAATTTTTTCCAAATTTTACAAAAAAAAAAAATTTTGGTTAATGTTTTGGTACATGCATTTGGTCCAGCTTATTCCAAAAATGTGTTTTTTTCCGATCCCTTAACCCCAGTTTGCCGGAAAAGATGAAAAATCGAATTAAAAAATCTACAGTTTTTTTGATTTTCCGGCAAAACGGTGCATATTTTCTAGCCACATGTTTAGATTTTTTTAATCAGCAAGTCCCCCTTAATCGAAGTAATTCAAATTTCAAACAAAATATACACTTTTAATTTTCTCGAAATTTTCAGCGAATACATACATCCAAGTGGAAATTTTTCTCACGAACAGTTAGATGTAGGAAAATTCTGAGTATGACAGAAGAACTAGCGGCTAATTTTATGTAGGAAATGTTAATTTGCTTGACTCTCGGACAAAAATTGACGCCAATATAGCCGATTAACGAAATTTGATAAAAATCCAATGGTCTACAGTTTTTTCGATTTTCCGGCAAAACGGTGCATAATTTCTAGCCACATGTTTAGATTTTTTTAATCAGCAAATCGCCCTTAATCAAAATAATTCAAATTTCAAACAAAATATACACTTTTAATTTTCTCGAAATTTTTAGCGAATACATACATCCAAGTGGAAATTTTTCTCACGAACAGTTAGATGTAGGAAAATTCTGAGTATGACAGAAGAACTAGCGGCCAATTTTATGTAGGAAATGTTCATTTGCTTGACTCTCGGAGCAAAATTGACGCCAATATAGATGATTAACCAAAATTCATAAAAATCCAAGGGTACCCCCTTTGAAAATTTTTTCCAAATTTTACAAAAAAAAAAAATTTTGGTTAATGTTTTGGTACATGCATTTGGTCCAGCTTATTCCAAAAATGTGTTTTTTTCCGATCCCTTAACCCCAGTTTGCCGGAAAAGATGAAAAATCGAATTAAAAAATCTACAGTTTTTTTGATTTTCCGGCAAAACGGTGCATATTTTCTAGCCACATGTTTAGATTTTTTTAATCAGCAAGTCCCCCTTAATCGAAGTAATTCAAATTTCAAACAAAATATACACTTTTAATTTTCTCGAAATTTTCAGCGAATACATACATCCAAGTGGAAATTTTTCTCACGAACAGTTAGATGTAGGAAAATTCTGAGTATGACAGAAGAACTAGCGGCTAATTTTATGTAGGAAATGTTAATTTGCTTGACTCTCGGACAAAAATTGACGCCAATATAGCCGATTAACGAAATTTGATAAAAATCCAATGGTCTACAGTTTTTTCGATTTTCCAGCAAAACGGTGAATAATTTCTAGCGACATGTTTAGATTTTTTTAATCAGAAAATCGCCCTTAATCAAAATAATTCAAATTTCAAACAAAATATACACTTTTAATTTTCTCGAAATTTTTAGCGAATACATACATCCAAGTGGAAATTTTTCTCACGAACAGTTAGATGTAGGAAAATTCTGAGTATGGCAGAAGAACGAGCGGCCAATTTTATGTAGGAAATGTTCATTTGCTTGACTCTCGGAGCAAAATTGACGCCAATATAGATGATTAACCAAAATTCATAAAAATCCAAGGGTACCCCCTTTGAAAATTTTTTCCAAATTTTACAAAAAAAAAAAAATTTTGGTTAATGTTTTGGTACATGCATTTGGTCCAGCTTATTCCAAAAATGTGTTTTTTTCCGATCCCTTAACCCCAGTTTGCCGGAAAAGATGAAAAATCGAATTAAAAAATCTACAGTTTTTTTGATTTTCCGGCAAAACGGTGCATATTTTCTAGCCACATGTTTAGATTTTTTTAATCAGCAAGTCCCCCTTAATCGAAGTAATTCAAATTTCAAACAAAATATACACTTTTAATTTTCTCGAAATTTTCAGCGAATACATACATCCAAGTGGAAATTTTTCTCACGAACAGTTAGATGTAGGAAAATTCTGAGTATGACAGAAGAACTAGCGGCTAATTTTATGTAGGAAATGTTAATTTGCTTGACTCTCGGACAAAAATTGACGCCAATATAGCCGATTAACGAAATTTGATAAAAATCCAATGGTCTACAGTTTTTTCGATTTTCCAGCAAAACGGTGAATAATTTCTAGCGACATGTTTTAGATTTTTTTAATCAGAAAATCGCCCTTAATCAAAATAATTCAAATTTCAAACAAAATATACACTTTTAATTTTCTCGAAATTTTTAGCGAATACATACATCCAAGTGGAAATTTTTCTCCACGAACAGTTAGATGTAGGAAAATTCTGAGTATGACAGAAGAACTAGCGGCCAATTTTATGTAGGAAATGTTCATTCGCTTGACTCTCGGACCAAAATTGACGCCAATATAGCCGATTAACGAAATTTGATAAAAATCCAATGGTCTACAGTTTTTTTCGATTTTCCGGCAAAACGGTGCATAATTTCTAGCCACATGTTTAGATTTTTTTAATCAACAAGTCACCCTTAATCGAAATAATTCAAATTTCAAACAAAATATACACTTTTAATTTTCTCGAAATTTTTAGCGAATACATACATCCAAGTGGAAATTTTTCTCACGAAACAGTTAGATGTAGGAAAATTCTGAGTATGACAGAAGAACTAGCGGCCAATTTTATGTAGGAAATGTTCATTCGCTTGACTCTCGGACCAAAATTGACGCCAATATAGCCGATACGAAATTTGATAAAAATCCAATGGTCTACAGTTTTTTCGATTTTCCAGCAAAACGGTGAATAATTTCTAGCGACATGTTTAGATTTTTTTAATCAGAAAATCGCCCTTAATCAAAATAATTCAAATTTCAAACAAAATATACACTTTTAATTTTCTCGAAATTTTTAGCGAATACATACATCCAAGTGGAAATTTTTCTCACGAACAGTTAGATGTAGGAAAATTCCTGAGTATGGCAGAAGAACGAGCGGCCAATTTTATGTAGGAAATGTTCATTTGCTGACTCTCGGAGCAAAATTGAGGCCAATATAGATGATTAACCAAAATTCATAAAAATCCAAGGGTACCCCCTTTGAAAATTTTTTCCAAATTTTACAAAAAAAAAAAATTTTGTTTAATGTTTTGGTACATGCATTTGGTCCAGCTTATTCCAAAAAATGTGTTTTTTTCCGATCCCTTACCCCAGTTTGCCGGAAAAGATGAAAAATCGAATTAAAAAATCTACAGTTTTTTTGATTTTCCGGCAAAAACGGTGCATATTTTCTAGCCACATGTTTAGATTTTTTTAATCAGCAAAGTCCCCCTTAATCGAAGTAATTCAAATTTCAAACAAAATATACACTTTAATTTTCTCGAAATTTTCAGCGAATACATACATCCAAGTGGAAATTTTTCTCACGAACAGTTAGATGTAGGAAAATTCTGAGTATGACAGAAGAACTAGCGGCTAATTTTATGTAGGAAATGTTAATTTGCTTGACTCTCGGACAAAAAATTGACGCCAATATAGCCGATTAACGAAATTTGATAAAAATCCAATGGTCTACAGTTTTTTCGATTTTCCAGCAAAACGGTGAATAATTTCTAGCGACATGTTTAGATTTTTTTAATCAGAAAATCGCCCTTAATCAAATAATTCAAATTTCAAACAAAATATACACTTTAATTTTCTCGAAATTTCAGCGATACATACATCCAAGTGGAAATTTTTCTCACGAACAGTTAGATGTAGGAAAATTCTGAGTATGACAGAAGAACTAGCGGCTAATTTTATGTAGGAAATGTTTAATTTGCTTGACTCTCGGACAAAAATTGACGCCAATATAGCCGATTAACGAAATTTGATAAAAATCCAATGGTCTACAGTTTTTTTCGATTTTCCGGCAAAAACGGTGCATTAATTTCTAGCCACATGTTTAGATTTTTTTAATCAGCAAATCGCCCTTAATCAAAATAATTCAAATTTCAAACAAAATATACACTTTTAATTTTCTCGAAATTTTTAGCGAATACATACATCCAAGTGGAAATTTTTCTCACGAACAGTTAGATGTAGGAAAATTCTGAGTATGGCAGAAGAACGAGCGGCCAATTTTATGTAGGAAATGTTCATTTGCTTGACTCTCGGAGCAAAATTGACGCCAATATAGATGATTAACCAAAATTCATAAAAATCCAAGGGTACCCCCTTTGAAAATTTTTTCCAAATTTTACAAAAAAAAAAAATTTTGTTTAATGTTTTGGTACATGCATTTAGTCCAGCTTATTCCAAAAATGTGTTTTTTTCCGATCCCTTAACCCCAGTTTGCCGGAAAAGATGAAAAATCGAACTAAAAAATCTACAGTTTTTTTGATTTTCCGGCAAAACGGTGCATATTTTCTAGCCACATGTTTAGATTTTTTTAATCAGCAAGTCCCCCTTAATCGAAGTAATTCAAATTTCAAACAAAATATACACTTTTAATTTTCTCGAAATTTTCAGCGAATACATACATCCAAGTGGAAATTTTTCTCACGAACAGTTAGATGTAGGAAAATTCTGAATATAGCAGAAGAACTATCGGCCAATTTTATGTAGGAAATGTTCATTCGCTTGACTCTCGGACCAAAATTGACGCCAATATAGCCGATTAACGAAATTTGATAAAAATCCAATGGTCTACAGTTTTTTCGATTTTCCGGCAAAACGGTGCATAATTTCTAGTCACATGTTTAGATTTTTTTAATCAGCAAGTCACCCTTAATCGAAATAATTCAAATTTCAAACAAAATATACACTTTTAATATTCTCGAAATATTTAGCGAATACATACATCCAAGTGGAAATTTTTCTCACGTACAGTTAGATGTAGGAAAATTCTGAGTTTAATATAGGCTTTGAGTTACCTAAGCGCGATACTTGTAAAGTATGTGATGCAATGAATTTAACAATTGATAATGAAGCTGACAAAGAAATTTCAAAGACATTGAAAATTGATTTGGAGTTACATCAAAGATGTGCCCAAGCCATGCAGGATCTAATGAAACAGGACACAGGGGAGGCTAAAGCTACGGGAAATGCAATGGTTATCAGCTTTGATCTACAACAGGCTATACCAGTGCCAAATTTAACAGTGAGAGCAGCGTTCCATTCAAGAAATGCATGGATTTATAACCTCGACATCCATGACTGTATTAGTGAAAAGGCCTACATGTACTTACATGTGGCCAGAAAAGATTGCCAAGCTAGGTAGTGATGAAATTGCCAGTATTTTATATAAACATTTTCTATATAGGACCACTGCTGATAAGCTTAAAGTGTACAAAGATAACTACAGCGTTCAAAACAAAAATTGGTCTCTAATTTAATTATGGCAACAGCTTTCTATCGAAGGCATTTTCACTTCTATTGAGCACAAATACTTGGTAGTAGGACATACAAGATTACCATGTGACCGTGATTTCGCAGCAGTTGAAAAGTATAAGCGTCATCGATAAGCAAGTGTATACTCCGACGATTGATACGAAGCAGTGAGAAGATGTAAAAGAAAAACTGCTTTGAGCTGATTATATTGAAACAATCTGATTTTTTTCTTTTAAAGAATTACAAAGCGAGATTACGAAAAAAGCCATACAGATGACAAAGAAAAAATTAACTTTTCCAAAATATCAATCCTCAAGTTTTCATCTGAACAACCTACATAATGTATATCAAACATCTTGTAAATGAAGGCTATAAAAAATTGAAAATATTATCCAGCTCTTACAGTTTATTCCGCCAGCTTTCCTAAAATTTTATGAAGAAATTGGTGCTTGCCAACAGATTCTACCAGATGCTGATAATGAACCCTTGAAAGGCATTGAACATTTGGACGACTTTTCATATATTGAGAATATTGACAACTGAATTTTTTATTGTTGCATTTTATGTTCATTTTTTAGAATATATTTTTTTTTATATAAAAGGGGAAAAACCTCATATTTTTTCGAAAAATGTTCAAAAACTCAAAAACCCTTAAAAAAACATTTGTGTTACTTTTATTGTGTATTTAATAACATATTTTCAAAACATTGTGAACTTCACTTCCGATAAAAATGTAAAAATTGGATTTCAGGATTTAAAAATACGTTTAGAATGATGTTTTCTCCAAAATATTGTTTGGTAGCATGTCTCCTTCTGGTTCCAAGGTCTTCAATTACTATTTTAATGGAAATAAGCCACAATTGAAGGTTAAAATAAGTTTATTGACGTCAGAAGATTTTCGAAGTGGAAATTGAAACGTCAATAAACTTATTTTAACCTTCAATTGTTCAAGTGTGGCTTATTCCCACTGAAATAGTAACTAATTACGAACTTTTTACATCACACAATTTTTCAAATTTCAGAAATCACCGCACTCATTATTTTTTCGAGGTGTATATCAGGCGTAGCGTTCTTCGTAAGCAATTTGAACGAACTTAACACAATCATTTTACGATTATGTGTACTGAACGCGGTAATTTTCTACATTTACGCGATAGGATATTCTTGCAGATCACCTGGCTGTATTATAACGCGTAAATTAAGTTATTACCTCATAATAAACCCACGGAGTTATGGTTTTCGCAAAAACCAAGACCGCCTTTGATCGCACCGCCGTTAGTCAAAGGAATCTGCTCTGATTTTTAGTCTACTATCTATAAACGACTGCATTCTGTAATTATTACTGTAGCAAATGAAGTTCGTAAAGGTATATATGTATATTCTACGATTGGAATGACTCACGTCTTTTCCGGGGTGTCTTAGTCTTAAATATATCTATTAATTGTTTTGCTCTACACAATTTAAATTAAAGACTATCAATCCGTAAAATAGTTTCGAAACACTATTCATATTTCTGCCTTAATCTGAGCATTCTAAAAATTGCAAGGCAAAGCAGACGTTGATAAAGATGTTAATAGAGACATGGGGAATCTAAAATTTGCATTCCACGACATGTTTCCTCAACTAAGCAGAAATCATTAGCGAATTGGTTTCTTGTACTCATACAGCGTAGATCCGAATAAAATGAAAAAGACAGTCAAGATTTGATTTCACGTACAAAGCGTCTATGTATCTGTTTATACGTATTTCGCCTTAATAAGGCTCATAAGAACAGCTATTCATAGGCGTTCTCAGCGTGAAAAATAAATCTTTCCTGTCTTTAAGAAGCAACACTAAAATGGCTTCGAAACAGACGCAATAGCGACATCTGTGTCGCAGAGTCGTAACCGGTTGGTAAGGATAATGTGAATTAGATGTCCGTCGTTTTCCCCTTTGTTTATTTAGGTATTTGTTTGATTTTGATACAGAGTATTTAAAAAAATAATTTTCGAGGCTATTTTGTCATTTATGCATGTGTTTTTATTGGTTTGTGACAATTAATCACGGAAGTGATAAACAATTAGGACTTTTGTACGGAAGTGTTGGTGTGTACTTTTTGGTTTGATATGTATGGCTTCGTTAAATGTAGTATTTTGTTTTTTAACTTAAGGTGAAATTAAATTTAAAACATATTTAAACTGAATCCTATTCATTCTAAAATATCCATAATATTTTTCAACGTCATCAATTAATTCTCTGTATAAAGTCCAGTATTCACATTCCTTCTTCCTTTCTCTTAGCATTGGATGTACTTCAAACCTTCTTTTTAACACAGTTTTTCATTCTTCATCGTTAAAAAGAAGAGCAATTGCACATAATTTTTGTTAAGAAAAGCGAGATCATATATTCACCGAACCAAACTGAAACGTTCTATGTATGAAAATGTGAACGCGCAGCCCAATTGCTGGAGTGGAAATGCTACGTGCCGGAAACTATACGTGCACGATAATATGCCGCGACCTTAACTGGCTTAGTTTTGTTGCTAGAAACTGTTTTAAAAAACAAAAATAAAGCTAGTTTTTAAACACTTTTAAAAAATTTTGGTGAGTTTTCCCCGAAAAGTGCTTCATTTTTCGGTGATTTCACGTTAAAATATTCGATTTGGAATTTGACAAATAAGAACCTACTTTTCATCAGATTCTATTGAGTCTATACACTTTACATATACACCATGTTTTTAGTTTTCTTATAAGCTACATTCTTGCTAAGAATATTTTTTGTCGATATAATACTTACTTTCTGAGTTATCTGTAAAAAACCGTCTGAAAACCTGGTTTTTATTTTGAAAAATAATTATTTTCACTCGGAAATAACTCAAAAAGTATTGAATTTGTTAAAAAAACTGTTCTATAGAAAAAAAGTTGCTTAGAATTAGTCGGTTTATCCATTTCCGAAATTATTTTGTAAAGTTTGTTTCACGAAAAATGGTTGAGTGCTTAATGGTTACCTGAGTTGATCCTTTTGTGTATACAAGAGTCTCTCAATAAACTACCGAAGTACACAGGGTCTCACTTCAGAAAAATTGTTATTTAATATATTTCATTGGTAGCTGTGTAATACACGATTATAAAAATTTATTAAATTATTTCATATGGTATTTTCAGGTTGTTCAAGTGAATATACTTGTTAATTGAACAATTTTTAACATAAAGAAAGTAGTTTTTTTGTTCTACGTGAATAATTGTAGTATATGGATCTAAATTCAGAAAGGTACTTTCCTTCACACTTTTTACAGGCTTAGGACTGTCAGCAAAAAACTGGCGTGTTTAAAAGTTTTTGCTCTTCCTAATCGAATATCGTTAAAAATGTACAGTAATAATAGTTCTATTTACAGTATATACATACAAACGAATACATAATGTACAAAAAATAGATGAAATGAAAAAAAAATATAGAAAAATATATACAAGTTAATATTTACAAAAAAAAATACCCAAAATAACCAAAATATATTTATGAATTCCTAAATACCTAATTCTGTTTCGCTGTCGCTATCCTCTTCAACAATAATATCTAACAATTGGTTTAATTATGTGATTAAAAGTAACATATCAATTTTCTACGTTCATTACATGGCGTACTGAATTGTTTCAACTTTCTGGGGAGATATCATCAACACATTTCCTTAATAATTCGACTACACTACCACTTAAACTCGGAGAAACATTTTGTGACCTAACATTTGACTTTAGTTGGTGCCACATATGCTCTATGGGATTAAATAAACAATAGTAGGGCGGAAGCCGTAACACTGTATGTCCCATGTCCTCGGCCAATCCGTCACAAACATATACTTTTTTAATAGAAAATGATTTTAACACTTCTAACAGTTCATTTTTTAAATAACTTTCTTCAAAATATATATCGTTTTCTAACAGGTAGTTTTGAATTACAATTTTCGTGTTATTTGCACTTGGAGACATGTAATTGACGACTGTGGTAACTTGCATTGTCCATTACTATCACACTATTTTGAGGAAGGTTAGGTATAAGACAATTCTTAAACCATTGCTCAAAAAGCTCTGCCGTTGTATCCTCTTGGTAGTCCACGCAGGAGTCTTTAATGTTCTTTGCAGAAAGCCATAAGGCATTTGGGACCCAACCATTTTCTGATCCTGCATGTTAAATTTTTATTCTTTTCCCTTTGTTTGATGGAGCTTTTGTTTGACACCTGTTGGAATAATCGGACCATGTCTCGTGTAAAACCATGTCTCGTGTAAAACCATGTCTCGTCCATATAAATTATTGGTCGATCTTCTGTACGGTACTTTCTTATGGAAGTTATATATTCAGTACGCCACTTTTGTAAACGATGGGACTCCATAAGCACTTGCCTTTTGTCAATTGTACGATATCTGAAGCCCATTTTAGACAAAATCCTCCAAAGACGAATGCGGCTACAGTTTATTTGTATATCATCATTAGTAAGCCGTTGTTTTAAAGCATCTAATGTAGGTATCCGTTGTTCTTCGTACATTGTGTAAATTTTTCGTCTTATTAAGTCCTTATCACTTTCGTCAATACATTTGGTAGAACCGGCATCCTTACGCTTCCTTCTTGACTTAATGGGATTTGATGTAATTCTTTTCACTGTGGTTAGAGGTATTTTCGTTAAATCAGATATTTCACTGGCAGCAGTATTAGCAGTAAGTCCTCTTGTAAGTAAAGAACTATATATTGTTTTTACGATTTCTCTAGCGTCAGCAGATAAATACATTTCCTTTGCTGGAACACTGGAAGAAGCACCATCAATGTTTTTCCACGGACGCCACATAATGCTGTTTTATAGGTATAAATAGGTATAACACTGGTAACACTTTCAACTAAATGAAACAAAATGTATATTTAAAAATTTCTCATCGGTTTTATATACTTTTACAAATTATACAGAATAGAGAGAACCTGTATAGTTATTCCAGGAAATACTTAACGATCAACAAATTTATTGTGGTCATTAAAAGATTAACCATTGATAGTGAAACTCACTGTTAAAATGTTTACAACTTTATGAAATAAAATGTATTCTAATCGTTTTTATAATTTTATACGATTTTTTAATCGTTTTTATATTACCAGGAATTTATTATACAAACAAAAGATAACGACACTCCACAGTAGCTTCAATTTTACCTGAATACTTACCTGCTCAACTAATGTTGACTTAGCTGGGGTACTTGCGGTCGGGTTTTATTGCAATCATTAAGCACTCAACCATTTTTCGTGAAATAAACTATACCTATAATTTTTCACAATCGAGAAGGGGTCGCTTTCACCCACCAAGTAAAAGCAACCCTGGGCTTAATTACAAAAGTGAAGTAGAAGGTAGAGTCAAGCAAATCCGTCGTGATAAGGAAAACCTACACTCCAAAACGGTCATTTACAGCGACACGAGTGAGTGATTGATAATTTCCAGCCTCTCTGGCAAAAGCTTTACAATGCAGAATTATCACAGAATAAAAAATATCACAAATAATATTAATCTGTAAATTTTATTTCCTAAGCGTTTTCATTTTATTATGAAAACAGTGGTTGTTTTTCACTGAAACAGTAATATTACTGTTTCCCAAAGCTTCTTTAAAAATAATATTATTTTATAGGCCGTTCTCGTAGTAGGTGGTATTCCCATTATGATTTTGTAAGCTTTCAACCCGTCTCAATACCGGTTCATAAACAATAAACAAACGGTAGTTAAAATTACTTACTATAAACTCTTACGGTTTTATTACAAGTAAATAGACAACAGCTTTCCTCTACGACCTTGTTCGACACTTTACAGCAATCTTCCACCAATAAACATAGCGTTATGAAAAAAAAAGTTAAGTCACAACCACTCCCTGTCGCATCCTCGCACTCAGTGTATACTCATTAAATAGTGTAAGTAAAAACCTGGCGTCAAAATGTGTACGAATAAAGATTGTTGAATGGACGGATATACTAGCCAGTAAATAACGGCTAGTACGAGAAGCTACTTGTAAAAAATATGCATGTTTAATAAATAAATCGGAAATAATTAAGGTGCAATAAAACGCAAGGATTAATGAAAATTAGTTTGTGTTCAAACACTACTGAATGTGTTGGGATATTACGTAAAATAAAGCTGAGGAGCTTTATTGCTTTTGTGCTTATAATTGGAATGATAAATCTAGAAATGTATTTTAGATTAAAAAGCTTTTCTTCTTCTTCTTCTTCCTCTTTATAAGCGATTCTACTTGTTCATTGGCGGAATAATGCCTCTATGGAAGGTTGTCACTCCATACTTTACGCGGTCTTCCGATAGTTCTCTATCCTCTGCCGATTGGTGACTTATCTCTTGCTATTTTGGCGACACGGGTCTCCTCTATTTGGCTTATGTGGTTATTTCATTCTTTTTTCTATTTTGTGTCTATTCATTTATACACTGTATGTTATATTTTCTTCTAATGTCTTCACTTCTCTTTCGATCCCTCAGCGTATTTCCTGTAATTCTTCTCAGTACTCTCATCTCTGCCATTTCCAGTACCCTTTGCGGTGTGGCTGTGTCGGGTCTTGTTTCTGAGGCATATGTCATTATTGGTCTTACATTGGCTTTATAAATTCTTGACTTCATCTCAGTGTTAATGGGTGTGTTTCGCTATACAGTGTGGCGCACCGAAAACGAAACAGAGGCATTTACTGGCAGATGATTCCTTTTTTGAAAAAACGCTCGAACCCGTCGATTTTGTTTTCGAGGGGGACACAAAATTGGCATAAAATCACTTTAACATTTGCAGCCCCTTAAGCGGGGGTGGCATCATCCCTAAAATCTTAAATGAAAAGGGGGGTCGAATGATCCATTATTTGAAAGGTCTTTCAACTCCCTTTATAACGATGTAAATTTCATGTATTCAATTCAGTAGTTTTGGAGATTTATTGATTTAAAGTTTAAAGTAGACTTTAATAGGTACATCAAATTAGTTTGTACTTCTTTCAGAAGAAATTTGAGTAAAAGCATTTTCTTGATAAGTAAATGCTTTTATTTACTACGCCCATGGTTTATTAATAATAAAAATAGCAATTGAAGTGTCCTTTGTGACAAAAAAAGTTGTTTCTTGAAGAAAGATAAGTAGAGAATGCCACGTACTTATTTTAAATAGGAAATAGTACATTAGTTTGCGATTGATTTGACCAATCTTTGTTGTTAAAATATCATTTATTGCTTTATACATAAATTAACCATGGTATATTCCACGGCAGAAAGGGTTGAAATTATTGAAATATTTTTCGGAAATAATCAGTGCGCTAATAGAACACCACAAATTTTTAATGAGCGACATGAGAACAATAATGTGCACCGAAAATATGTTCTAGAACTTGTAGCTAAATTTCGGGAAACTGGATCAGTCGCCAATAAAATATTGTAAATTTGAATATTATTGAAATAATATTCAAATATTGAAAATCCTATAAGGAACGAAGCAACAGAAGTGGGGGTTTTAGGGCAAGTTATTGTAGATCCTACATTAAGTACCCGCAAATTGCAAACTTCGTGTGGTGTTAGTCGACGTACTATCCAACGGATTCTAAAGGCCCATAATTTTCATTTGTATAAAATTCACCTTGTACAAGAACTTAATGAAGACGATTTTGATAAGCGATTAGAATTTTGTGAAGTTATGAGTGAACGAATTACAAACGATGAACAATTTTTATTTAACATTTGCTTTTCCGACGAATGTTCCTTTTTTTTAAATGGCGAAGTAAATCGTCATAATTGTCGATATTGGTCGGACTCTAATCCCAGAATTTACCATGAGGTACACACACAGCAGCCACAAAAATTAAATGTTTGGGCTGGCATTTTTGGCGATCATTTGGTTGGTCCTTTTTTCTTACCTGGAAATTTGACTGGTGAAATGTATTTGGAATTACTGCAAAATGCCATAGATCCTGCGCTAACAGATAGAATTGAAAATCAGAATGATGGTCGATACGTTGAGGATATGTTGATGTTCCAACAGGATGGTGCCCCACCACATTACGCATTAAGAGTTCGGCATTATTTAGATCAGACCTTTCCAGGTCAATGGATTGGTAGAAGAGGTGCCGTTGAATGGGCCCCAAGATCGCCAGATTTATCACCTTTGGATTTCTTTTTGTGGGGTTACTTAAAAAGCAAAATCTATGCTACTCAGCCAACATCCTTAGAAGATTTACGACAAAGAATTGTGAATGAGTGCCATCAAATTACTCCTCAAATATTGCAAAATGTCCAGCAACGTTTTCAGCAAAATCTTTATTATTGCATGGAAAGTAATGGTGGTCATTTTCAACATTTACTCGGCTGACAGGTCAGTTCATTCTTTATTTTTTAACAACTTTGCTGCTATGTATTGATCTCCTCTTACGATGATATATTTAAACTTTAAATCAATAAATCTCCAAAACTACTGAATTGAAGTAATTTTTACTGAAAATTGAAGTAAATTGAATTTTACATCATTGTAAAGGGAGTTGAAAGATCTTTTAAATGATGGATCATTCGACCCCCCTTTCCATTTAAGATTTTAGTGTTATGTGATTATGTTAATGTGATTTTATGCCAATTTTGTTTCCCCCTCGATAACAAAATCGACGGGTCCAAGCGTTTTTATTTTAAAGGAATCATCTGCCAGTAAATGCATCTGTTTCGTTTTCGGTGCGCCACCCTGTATAGTGTTAATAAGGCATCCTGCCAGTGTATTTGCTTTTTGTACTTGATCTCTCACTTCTTTGTCCAGGTATCCATAGCTAGACAGTATAATTCCCAGGTATTTTATTTTCATTACTTGTTCAATACTGATGCCATCAATTTCTATTTTACATCTGGTTGGTTCTTTGCTGACTAGTATTGTTTTAGTTTTCTGAGATGAGATTGTCATATTAAATTGTTTTGCTCTTATGTTAAATCTGTGGACCAGTCTTTGCAGACTATCTTCATCTTGGGCTATCAATATTGCGTCGTCTGCATAACAGAGTATTTTTATTTCTTTGTTTCCCATTCTGTATCCTCTTCCTTTGTTAACGCCTTTGATGATTTCATCCATGATCAAATTGAAGAGCATGGGGCTCAATGAATCCCCTTGTCTTATTTCGCTGGTTATTTCTATAGGTTTTGTAAGTTGTCCATCTATTTTTCCATTTTGTTGTTTTGGTAGATGTTTTCGATAGTTTTTATAATATTTAGGAGAACTTCTCTATTATACAGAAGATGGATTACATCTTTTGTATAATAGATGGCTGCATTTCACGTCGTGATTTCGGATGACTACTTCCATCTAATATTTGGCAGACTATAGCAGTATCTAACTACATATACGTTATTGAATGGCATTGTAACTTGTCTCAATCTTGGCGAAAATACGTCATTTTACGCACCTCACTGTAAATGACTATATAAGAGAATAATAAAGACAGCAGCGAACAGTTGTGAGTAATATATTTTTCAATAAGCCTCCTAAATAGAACTATAAAATTTTAAATAAATTGGTGGGTAGAGAGTAGCCATATTAAGTTCTTTTTATACATTTTAAAACACTCAGATAAACTGTAATGTATTCTAGTAATATAGCGTGCATACTTTTTGAATTAAGAAGCTTGAACACAGTAATCAATGAATGAATTCATACCTATTTCCGATCGAATAGTGCGGTTTTTGTTGTGTGTAGGCTGGACACAGGTGTGCAAGAATTCTGTAACCTGCATTTACAATGCTCGACATAATAAAAAAACCCAACAAAGAGGCTATATTAAAGAAAATCTATTACTGATCAATGTGTTTTTACCTCAGTGATAATGTAATATTAACAAAAATATATCGCTACCTTGGAAGAAGACCGTCATATATCAAAATGTGACAATTTTCAGAAATGGCCATTTAAAAAATCGATGAATTTTAAAAATATTATAAAATTGTATCCATAACTGCGATCACAAATCACCTACCTCTAGATGCTTCACGACAATATTTTAGTTAGATATGAAATTCAGCGCTCCAAGAGATTTGTATCGGAACTAATTGAAGCGAGAAATTACGCGGGAATTTCAAAATTTAATTTTGGTGGGAAAATTTAAATAAAGCTTAAAATATTTAAATTTAATTAAAAAAAAAAGAAGACAAAATATAATTTATTTATTTATTTAATACATGTAAAACAACTTTGTATATAAATTTAGAATACAATAGAGATATGCTTTATTACCACTGAAAATTGTACAATTTTATGGACAAAGCTTACAAAAAGTCAGAAAAATAACAATTTTAAATTTACTGAAATTACATAAATCGTCAATATCACAAAATAAAAGATAATAAAATACACAATATATTGCAAAATTTAAATAAACTGCAAATTGCATAGTTTAGGTTGCATGTGATACTGAAATATATATTTATACAAATACTTTAGTTACTTGTATACATAAAGCTATTCGTTCAGAAACTCTTCTACTGAATAACATGGTCTTTCAGACAGATAGGTTTTTGTCCTTTTACGGAACTTAAGGAAAGAAGTTAAAGATTTAAGTTGTAAACGGAGATGGTTGTACAATTTTTTTGCTGAATATAATATAGATTTCTTTACGGGTTCCAACTCAGTGGACGGGTTCAGTAAATACAAATCAAAGGTTGAATTTCTGGTGGAGTAGTCATGATTAGGTCTTGCTGGAAAAACATGTAGGTGTTTACGAATTAAGCAAACACTTTCTAAAATATATAAAGAGGCAAGAGTTAAAATCCCGTGAGTTTTGAGTAGCTTCTTCAATATATTATTCTACTCAGGCCAAAAACATACTGTATTGTTCTTTTTGAAATTTAAAAACAACATCAGATTGCGCCAGCTGTTCTAGAACCCCAAAAAAGAAGACCATATCAAAGGTGAGACTCCAACAAAGATGATTAATTGATTTCCTTCGAAACAGATCTTATTGCATAGCAGGCTGAGGCTTATAAGGAATTAGAAATGACTTCCACCAACACGTTTTTAATTTGAGGGGTTTTTGCACCACCTCTGCTACAAAATTGGTATGAAATAGATGATTTCCACTGTTTTCTTAGACCTCTTACCATAAAAACTAGAACATGATCGGCTATATATGAATCTCTGTCATCTACTATGTCTTCAAAACCATCCATACACCTACTATGCTCATTGTAACGAAGACTTGGCATAATCGCCATTTCATCAAATATCATAGCTATATGCTTATCAATTCCTTCCATTTTTGATATTGTTGCTTTTAGTGACTCAAATATTAACTTATTAATTCCTGGGCCCCCAATAGTTTAAGTCAGAAATTTGTTTAATCTTGAATTACTGGGAAAAATAAATAGATTGGAAAGAATATTAATGTTTTTATAAAGACAAAGTTAAACATTTCTCATTAAGAGTAAATCATCTTAGCTTTTTTGCTTTACAGCTTTCTCTGTACTGAATTTGAATTAGCGTAGCTGCCATTGTAATAATGTTCTGAAATTCAACCAATTTATTTTCTTTATTAAACTCTTTAGCTTCAAACAGTCTGCGTTTAAAAGACTTTTTACTATTTCTTTCCAAAGAATATTTATGATGTAGTTGTTTTAATGCTTCATATAATTTTTTCTTTTTAGGGGTAATTGTACTTCTTGATATCTTACACTGCTGCAATATTTTCAGCAGTGTGATATTCTTAAGGGAAACACCTAAAAGTAAATGTAATGTTAATTTCTTTATTCAATACTTACAAGGCAAAATCTATTTATTATATTAACCTTCGTTTAGTGGCATTACTGCGTGAGAGACTTAGTAGACTGTTTTTTGATGTGAGTATTAAACAATTTATTGTAAGTACTAGAATGTTTCAGTACCTTCATATATATTTGTTAGATTTTAGCAATAGGAGATTATGAACACAGGCAAGCTCCTATTTCTAGTTTTTAGCCCCAGCTGATCTATGACACGGAGGCAACTAAACTTATAAAAAACTCTAATATCACTATCCAAAGGTTAACCAAACTGTTAATTTTATAATTAATCATATTAGAGAATGTTTACAAATCTGCTGATGATAATACAAATTATAAAATTTTAACTACAATTTCCTTTTAAATCCTTACTCTCATCAGTTTGTACAATTAAAATCTCTTCATTTGGTAACTGTGCATAATTGTGTTCTGCAACTAAAAAGTTTCATAAAGTATCTCAAATGATTGAAACATGTGTCTAGATTGTGCATCTCTACTTGTTGAAGAACTTTCAACTAAAACAAAAAGTTAATATAATAATTTGTACCATGATTCACTTCAAGTAAAATAATTTTTATTAATTACATATCAGGGTTACTTACTTTCTGTTACATTTGCTTCCTCACACAACATTGAAATACCTCTGGGATGTAGATTAGAAGAGGAATCTAAAATCAATCAGCTATTTGTTCTTGGGAATTGCATTTTCATACAAGCTATGATTCCATGTAGAAGCAAACATATCTTCCAAGTGCCTGTGGCATATCCGTTTTGTTTTAAAAGCTTTAGTGGAATTGTGGAATTCATCATATCTAAATTAGAATTTTTTATAACACTAAGCCACTTCCTAAATGTATAATGTCTTTATCAGGATTTGAAAAGGCATGTCTAATTGTTGACGAATTGGTACATTGTAGGATACAACATTTAGTGTGAAAAACCATATGTAACTAATTATTAATAATCTGCAAAATACTATCTGAACGTCAGAAACATTTAGAACACAGACCACTGAGGTAGGTGATTTGTAATTTACAAACTAATTTGAGGTTAATGCTAACAATAACCCAGAGATATTAAACCAATTTAGTTTGATTTCTTTGCAATAATAACCATCAAATCAGACGAATGAATAATAACCATCTGAAAGACGCTAATCAATTACATACTGACAATTGGGGTCATTGACAATTATAATTTTTAGTTTGGTTCTAAACCTAAACTGCAGAGTATAGACTATAGACAGAGTATAGCGACATCTTAAGATTTGTATCGGTACTACAAATGACATTTAGTTTAGTTTGACCTTGAGCTACCTGCGTGAAATGTCTAGTTATTAGTGGTCTGTGACTGCGATCAGGCTAATATTTTGGTTTTGGTGTGTACTAGCCTCTAAAAAGCTATAGTCTGTTCCATACTTCTTTAATCCTATTTTAGGTCATACAATTTTTGAGTTGTGACGTTATTCTTAAAAACATCTGTTCGGTGTTTGGAGATAATTCACTTCCTTATTAAAACGTGTTTTTTACAAATTAAGATTTGTCAGATAAAAATAAAAACCAGGAAGCTATAGTGTAAAAACTAAAAAATACTGTCATTCTTCATTAAATTATAGTTAAAAAAAATACTTTATTCTTGAACTGTCCATAATACACTCTCTTCATTGTTTTTGGCAGAAGTCAATTTTAGCATAACTCTACCACTAAATCCTTGAGACATTTTTATAACCTACAATTAATTTTAAACATAACCTAAACTTCTTTACAAGACTGACACAAATCAAAATAATGCATTATTCTTCACAACTCATTTTAAACATAACCTCAACTTCTTTACAAGACTGACACAACTCAAAATAATGCATTGTTCTTCACAGAAAGTGTTATATTATCGTATTGTGCTATATGTGTATTGTGTTAGTTTATGCCATAGGCATAAACTAACTTTATGATGTTATCACATAAAAAATATAAAATATTTAAAATATGTTCACTAACATGGGCCATTTTTCATTTTTTTGAGATATGACGGTCTTCTTCCAAGGTAGCGATATCGTACAGCATATTAACAAAATTGTTGGTTATACATTTTCGCAAAATTTTTTAAAATAATCTTTTTTGAAAACGATTTCCGAAAACGATAAAAATGTAATTTTTATTACAACCAATTGTGGCTTAATCCCATATAAAGATAATATTTAACATAGACATACCACAAGAAAACAATTTCAAAATCTCATCTCTGTTGTAATCAAACTGAAAATATAAGTGGAAAAAGAACTTACTGAAGGAATAGTGATCAAAAGAGGTGTAAGGAAAGAGTATTACTTTCCCTATTAATGTTCAATTTATATTCCTAAGAAATAATTGAAAAATCCAATGGAGAAGTAAATTTTTAATAGAAAAAGTAAAAAACACTGATATATTGTGTTGTCAAATTGTTACAATCGACATATCTGAGGCATATATTACACCGTAATTTAGAAATCCTTAAAATGGTTACAAAAACCGATATATCGTGTGTACAGATTTTGAAATATGAAAGAGGCGTTTTTTGTGGAATTTATGCCTTCTGGTTGTGGAAATGTATACTGAGACTGACGATTTTACAGATATCATCATCATCATTCAGCTAATTACGTCTACTGCTGGACATAAGCCTCTCTCAGTTTTTTCCAATATTTGCTACTAATTTTAGCCACTTTCCGTTACTGCTTTCACGTCATCGGTACATCTAGTCGGTGGTCGTCCTCGGCTTCTTTTATAGTTTCTGGGCCTCCATTCCATAGTTCGTCTTGTCCACTATCCATCTTGTGTTCTAGCTAATTGTCCTGCCCAGTTCCACTTAAGCGTCGTGATTCTTTTGATGAAGCTTAAACGCCTATTATTTGCCTGGTTTGTTGGTTTGTTATGTGGTCTTGAAGGCTCACACTCAGCATTCCACGTTCCATAACTCGTTGTGTAACTCTGGTTTTATTTGCGGATTTTTGAGTCTGCGTGAAAGCCTCTACTCCTTAAGTTTGTACGGACAAAACACATTGGTTATAAACCTTTCGCTGGAGGCACACGGGAATTGAGCTTAATAGGGATTAGTTTGCTAAATGCTGCCCATGTTAGGCCTACTGGTTTTTGTATTTTTGTATTTTTTGTATGTGTTTGACTGTCTGTGCCTATTTTGATCTCATGTCCCACATATTTGTGTCTATTTGTTTGTATTACTGTCAATAGTTTAGTTTATGTAAATTTTATTTTTAATCCTGCTTTCTCAGGCAATGATTTAATCTTTCTCTATGAATGTTCATAAATATTGATTCTAGAGCTGCCGTGAACAATTTTGGAGAAATAATGTCTCCTTATCTTACTCCTCGATCTAAACTGAAGTTTTCTTTGTTTTTGTGTAGTCTTATACTTGATGTAGCAATCTCATAAATGTTTCTGATTAGTGACGTATACCCGTAATCTATTCGGCTTTGCTTTAGTGCTTCCACTACTATTTGTTTATCTGTTAACCTTTTTATATCATTTTGATCTATGACAAACTGACTCGATTACTAGGCCAAATAATGTTTATATAAACCTGCTGAATCTTTAAGGTCAGGCTTAAAGTGCAACAAAAGTATTTTGAAACTAGACACGCATATTAGCAATACGTATGCCCTAGATTTCTGTTTATAAAACAATGATTTATTGTAATAGAATTTTTGTTTGATCACTGTATTTATATCTAGGATATAAATAAGATAGGTCTTTGATATACTATACCTTCTCGACAAATGCAAATACCAATTTTATGTTGTACTCGATACACATTTACATCTTTATGGTATGCAAATGGTCATTTGTGCTATATCCTGCCCTGAAACCTGCGTGTTATTTGGGCTGATAGAAATCAAGTTTATGTGTTACAGAAATAGTTAGCTTCTTTCCCATTCCCATTCATTTCTTTCCCATACCATTCCCTCAAGTTACACAACCATGAGATTCTTCTCCTTCCTACACTTCTCTTGCCCTGGATTTTCCCTTGTATAATTAATTGAAGTATGTTGTATCTTTCATTACGCATAGCATGCCCCAGGTATTGCAGCTTTCGTGTCTTGATGGTTTCCAATATTTCCATTCTTTTGTTGACTCTTCTCATGACTGCTCGGTCCATGTTATCTTCAGGATTCTTTTATACACTCACAGTTCAAATGCTTCCAACTTTTTAGTAGTCGAAGCGTTAAGTGTTCATGCTTATATCCCGTAAAGCAGAGTCGAGAAAATATAACACCTTGCCAGCCTAACTCTCAAGTCTAATTTCAGTTCTCTTGCACAAAGTACCTTTCCCATTTTATTGAAGTTTGTTCGTGCTTTCTCTATTCAAACTTTGATTTATTTGGAGTAATCGTTTGTGTGATTAATTATTGTGCCAAGATAATTGTAGTTTTCAACTTGTTCTAAAGTTTTACCGTTAATTGTTAGGCTTTTATCATTATTTTGGGTTTTTGATATCCTCATAAATTTAGTTTTCTTGATGTTTATTGATAATCCATATTCTTCTCCATACTCAACCATCTTGTTTATTAGCTTTTGGAGGTCTTGAAGGTTGTCTGCTATTATAATAGTATCATCCGCATATCTAATGTTGTTAATTTTTGTTCCATTAACATTTATTACTGCTGTTTCTCCCTCAAGAGCTCTTTTCATAATTTCTTCAGAATATATTCAGTGTATTCATTGAATAGTAGTGGTGACAATACACACTCCTGTCGCACTACTCTTTTAATTTCGAACTCTTCTAATATGTGTTTAAGAATGCGTATGTCGACGGTGTCACGACAGAAAGGCATAAGCGCCATTGACAGTTTTTTTCAGGAGACACAAAAAACGTTTAATATCGCTTAATATTTCTTTTTTTACATTTTTTTGGCATTTTATTATTATCGAACTGAGGCATTCTGACTTACCATATGTTATTTATAAAACAATTATTATAAACATGAGATATTTAACATTTTGGTGCTTACGCCTTTAATGTAGGTTCTGTGGTGTTTAAGCCTTTTGAAAGGCGGTTACCATATTTAGAAAAAAGTATTTTGATCAAAAAATGTCGCTTAGGAACTTGTACGCCTTTTAATTTTACGGAATTATAATAAAAATGGAGAATAAATCTTTTCATTTTAAAGCATAACAATTAAGTAAAAATAATACAAATTAAACAATACACAATAATATGTTTATGAGTTTCTTAGAGTTATATTGGTGTAAAAAATACAAAAATAAAAGTTAATATAATTATCACGATATATTAAGTAAAAAACAACAAAAACTATTAAAACGTACCATTTTTTCTACATTGATAACTAAGTAAGTTGTATTATAAAACTAATAGAAATAAAATGCAAATCAAAATTTGATAACAGAAAATAACATTTATCAATAACAAAACAAACTAATAGAAACGAAGAACCGATGTAACAGAAAATTGAACCAGTTGATGAGCTAGAACGTAGTGAGCTAGAACTAATGCTGTCAATTTCAGTCTCATTTTTAAAAAATACTGTCAAGGATGATGAATCTGATTCGGAGTTTAAAGAATCATTTTGTTGTATAAAATCATTACAACCTATCTTATCATCAACTAATGAACTAAATACTATTGCGGCATTATTACTACTATCATCAGTATCATCACTATCTGAGTAAGGTACAAGCTTTTTATCACAGGTTAATAAATCAGTCTCTTCTTCGGCAGTTTCATCAATATTCGAAAATAAACGGCTGTCAATATTCAAATTTAGACTTGAGGAAAACTGAAATCCACAATGGCATCATCATCTAGAACAGAACTAGGCATTTGGAGTTCTTGTTCATTGTCTTTTAGTACAGGCTCTAAAAGAATATCATGCTTTAGCGCTTCATTGAGGACCTCATTTTCAGTGGAAAATGAACCATGGTTTTTATTATTTCCGCTGGATTCCTGCACATTGCTTTTCTGATCTTCCCAAATGGATTGCAATTCAAGATTCATTATTTTGTGCCCCCGAGAAACCATTCTAAAAACCATTAAAAAAAAGAAGTAAGCGCCATTCAAATGTTAGTTTTTTAAAATAATATTACTACCAAAATATAACTTTAAAATTAAAAAAAAAGAAAAATATACAACAAAGTCAATATATATTTTATTTAGGTTCAAACCTTATTTAAGTCGGTTAAGTAGTAACTTTTCTATGGCAAATCTAAGTCATAGTGTATTTTAAATGGCCAAATGGCGGTTCAGAAAAAAATTTTTCTGAAAAGGCCTAACCAACAGTCGGTAAAATTGTACATTCTTATGGTATATTATGATTTCTCAAGATAAATAATCTAACTAAACGCTTAACAAAACATTAAATATTAATAATATTTCAAATTATTGTTTACCTTATTGATATAACCACGTTTTCAGACCCAAGACGTAAGCACCACCTTCCACTACGGATCTTGTCGCTTACTGATTTCGGTGTCTCATCTTTTAAGAAACTCGTTTGGCGGTTAGAAAATTCAAAGCTTGTTTTAGAAGAGTTGGAATTTTTTACAGCTGCGTCATTTTAATAGTCGATAGGACGTAAAATGTATTTTATTTTGATACCAAAACATAAATTTATAAATTTTGGCGCTTATGCCTTTTTGTCGTGACGCCATCGATGTGTGCCTGCTGTTTATAATATAGATTTGTTATAATTCGAAGGTCATTGTATTGTAATTGTTTTGCTTTGAGAACGTCCATTAGCTCTGTGTGGCGGACTTTATCAAAAGCCTTGTTATAATCTATGAAACAGACGTACATATCTTGGTTCACATCCAAGCATCTCTGGATCAGTACGTTGAATGCAAAGAAAGCTTCACGGATACCTACACCTCTACGGAATCCAAATTGGGTTTCTTCAATATCCATATCAAGTATTTGGTAAATGCGTTTATGGATGATCTTTAAAAACATTTTAAGTGTGTGAGACATCAGGCTTATGGTGCGGTGGTCCGTACATTCTCTAGCATTTTTCTTTTTTGGGAGACAAATAAATGTTGAGGTCTACCATTCATTGGGTATGTCACCCAACTGATAAATTTCATTAAAGAGCTTTAAGAGGACATCCATGTACTCATTATTTTAAGGATATCAATAGGTAGTTGATCTCGCCCTGGGCTTTTTCCGTTTCTGGTGTTCTTTAGTGCATACAATATTTCTTCCTTTTTAATTTCTATACTTGTTTCTCTATCCTTTACAAGACAAGTTATATCTTGTAAGTTTCCTCTTTCATCATTGAAGAGCTCTTCCATATATTCTTTCCATCGTTTTAGCTTTCCGTCAGTAGTTATCATAGTATTTACATTTTTATCTAAAAGAGTTGTGTTGTGGTGTCTTTTTTGCAGCCCTGTCATTTCTTTAACCTTTTTATGAAGGTTGAATAGGTCGTATTTGTTCGGAAGATCTTCTATCTCTTTACATTTTTCCTCATAGTAAGTTTGTTTTGCCTCTCTTATCATTTTTCTGATTTCGTTATTAATGATTTTGTTAATTAAAGAGTACTAATTAATATCAACGAATCTGATATGCTTTTTAAGAGTCAAATAAATCGACAATAGGAAGTTGTTATTTTATGATCCATAACCAAATTCCAACAGTGTTGTCAAAGATAAATACTCGTATAATGTATGTATATGGAAAAAATCGAAACATACAATAGTGAGTCTATTTTAGAAGTTGACATTATGTTTTGTTTGGGCAGTATAATTTGTTGTATGCATAATTCCTATCGAATAACACAGGTGTCAAACAGATCAGAAGTTTCTATATTTTAAAAGCATCTATTAGGCATGCCAAGCCGGATGTGGCGCCCACGATTTAAAATCATTACTTTGAATTATTATTACCCACCTGATCGGCGTGAGTGTGTCTCTCTTGCATAATTTACCAATATTCGAGAAATAGAAAAAGAATTTATTTCATATTTCTAAGACGTCCAAACGATCCACAGACTTTATTGAAGACAGTGTAAAGTAGGTGGATATATATTGTACGGCTTTTCGAAAATATTGAGATGTTTGCGATATAAAGTTATTCACATCATTTATTATATTTATATATTCTTAAATTATGTTTATTACAGTAATTTGATATTAAAATTGACTATTTACCTCACATAGGCCAGGGCCGATAATTTTTGTAACCAAAAAAAAAATAACAGGATGGAAACCATTGTAAAAGAAAGAAAATATAACAAAAATTAAAGGAAAAGTAATTTACAAGCAATCTAAGGTCGGGAAGTGGAAGGGGTAAAATATTTCTGGCAAAATTACAAGTCTAATGGAAAAAAGTTAAAAAGCAAAGTTGTAGGTTTCTTCTTCTTTAAGTGCCATCTCCGCGACGAAGGTTTGCAATCATCATGGTTATTCTGACCTTCGACACAGCTGCTCTGAACAATTTCCTTGAGCTGCAACCAAACCACTCTCTCAGGTTCTTCAACCAGGAAACGCGTCTTCTTTCTACGCTTCTCCTACCCTCTACTTTTCCTTGAATTATGAGTCTCAAGATGTTGTATCTTTCGCCTCTCATCACATGTCCAAGATATTTGCAATTTCCTTTCTTTTATTTTATTTTCCCTCTTTTTGCCTATTCTCCTTAACACTTCTGTATTCTTGACTCTATCTACCCATGGAAACCTTAACAATCTTCTAAATGTCTACATTTCAAACGCGTTAAGTCGATTTATTGTATTCCGGTTTAAGTCGATGATTCAGCTCCATAGTAGAGTACACTGTGTACATAGCATTTAATTAGCCTTATTCTGAGGGCCAATGTCAGATCTTTGCTGCATAAAATCTTTTTCATTTTCACGAAGTTGGCACGTGCTTTTTCAATTCTGACTCTTATTTCTGCAGTATAATCGTTATTTTCTGTGATTATCGTTCCCAAGTAAGTATTTTCCACTATATCTTAATATTTTGTTCATTATTCTTTCCAAGTCTTCCAAGTTGTCGGCTATTATGACTGTATCGTCGGCATACCTAATGTTGTTAATTAAACTTCCGTTCACTTTTATGCCGACTGTCTCGTTTACCAAAGCTTCTTGTATGATTTTTTCAGAATAAGCATTAAACAATAACGGCGACATTATGCAACCTTGCCTGATCCATCTCCTTATCTCCACTTCTCTTCCAATTTTCACATTTGATCGTTGGCTGTAGTATAAATTTGATATCAATGTTACATTCTCACATCCAGATTCTTGTTTTTGAATATTTCTATAAGTCGGTCATGTTTTACCTTATCGAATGCCTTATAATCTATAAAGCATACATAAAGATCTCGATTAACATCCAAACATCTTTGTCCAACATCATCAATCACTACATTCTTTGGCATTTACTTTCTTTGTTAGACAAATAAATGTTTATGTCAGCATTTCACGTGGAATGATTCCTGTGGAACAGATTGTGTTCAGTAGTTGGACTAAAAGATCTATGTTTTTTTCATTGACTAGTTTTAGCAATTCACGTGGTATTTCATCTGGACCAGCAGCTTTGTTATTTTTGATGGACTTTACTGCATGCATAACTTCTGACTTTGTTATTTCGGGTCCCTCGTCTTTACTCTGATTATCTTAATATGAATTTTCCTGTCTCTGGTCATGGAATAATTCCTCTATATATTCTTTCCATCTTCCTAATTTTTGTTCTGTCTCCACTAAAATATTTCCTTGTTTGCCCGTTAGTATGCTTGAGATTTTTTGTTTTGCTACCCCAGCTAATTCTTTAACTTTCTTATGGAGATTGAAGTTATCATATTTGTTTTGTAAGTCTTCTATTTCTTGGCATTTTCCAGCGAAATAAGTCTCTTTAGCTTCTCTTATTTTCCTTCTTATTCGATTATGCAGCTGTTTATACTGAGTTATGTTGATATTCTTTTGCCTTCTTTTGTCCATCATTTCCAAGAATTCTTCTGTCATCCAATCTCCTTTCTTGCATCTGGTTGTTGTGAGTTCTCTGCGACTTGGTTCGATAATTGCATTTTCAAAGGTTGTAGGTTTATATATTTATATTTCTTAGAAAAGATAGTTTAAAAATGCCCTTAGTAGGTACACAATGAATAGTAATGAATGTCCAGGGTCAGCGTAAATAGAGAATGTTTTCTTCATAAAGCAGGTACTTTGATACATTTTATTAATAAAAATTTTAAAAAATATTTCTCAAACTTTGTAGTTACTCAAATACAAAACTACTTATTACTTAAAACTTTATAACTAAATTATGTTATCACTAAAGGATTATCATGTTATAGCTCATCTTCCATTGTTCAATATTTGATTGGGTTTTTCCGTGTCAGAAATTACAAGTGATATATTTCGTAGAAAAGGTTGTTAATTACGTAATTAGTTTTCTACATGAGGGTGGTGCGTATCTCAATATTATTACTTTAGTTACAGTTTGAATATCTTTAGTCTATCATGGAGAAACGTGAAGTAGGTGAAATGTTAAGCGAAAGGGCAAGTCTATGCTAGTTAAGAGGTTTAGGGCCTTATGTCAACCTAGTGACGTATTGGGCGGTATTTTTACAAAATTCGTCAAATTTTATGCAGCTGTCAAAAATAGCTACTAAAATTGACATGACATGGCAATCCAGAACTAATGTTTTTTTCTGAGGGAGATCTCAGAACCCTAATCAGCGAATGAGTTACTTCTCAGACCACCAGATATTATCTAATTTTTACACCGTATTTCAGAGCAGTAAGCCAGTCTTTATAATTGAAAACAATATTGAAAAGAAAATGTTTAATATTTTATGTTTAATGTTCAAACGAATTCAAAGACAGTTTATAAAGTAGGTGGATATTTATTGTATTGCTTTACGAAAATATTGATATGTTCGAATGCTGGCGATATAAAATTATTCACGATATTTATAATATCTAAATCTTCTCTAGTAAATTCTATTTATTATAGAGATTTAACATTAAGATAAGTTACGAATATTGTAAAAAATACATATGTATTCTCGAATTTAGCTCCAAAGTTTTTCATTTTTATTAGAAGTAGAAAATTTAAATATGTATGTATTATAAGATTATAAATGCGTAAATATTTTTTTTTTCAAACGTCAAATAATGATGACATTACTTATCTAACTTGATCCTGTCAAAGTTTGATGTCTCCGCCGGCAGCACTTTTTTTTCCCATTTCTTTACGGCGGAGGGAAATATGTTGTCATGGCAACAATATGAAACATGTCACAAAGCAACAATACAAATGTCATTATCAACAATTAAACATCATTTTTATTTATAGTAATATTAAAAGTACATTTAGTTAATGAGGCATTTTCAAAATTGAAACCGTGCAAAAATGTTCCCGACTCTTGATACGCATTGGTAATTGTTGATGATACTGATGGTCGAGAACAACTTTCAGCAATCATTCCCGATGTTGGCGAATCATGAGGGTTTAAAATTTTTTGAGCATTATCGTTCTTATTTCTTATTGAATCGTTTAAAATTTTTTGAGCATTATCGTTCTTATTTCTTATTGAATCCTCTATATATCCTTCGGCAACCGTGCTTGATTTCCAGCCCCCATGTCGTTTGAGGCATTCTAGATTTCCGCCTCCATCAATTAAAAGTGTTGCTGAAGTTCGTCGTAAAGAGTGACCCGTGTATGTGCTTGCATCGTTTAAATTTAAATAACTAGCTACTTTTTGGGCTACTGCGCTGATCGAATGTATTCCCATGACGCTTCGGTAACACTTTCCATTTTGGTACTTGATAAAAAATCGGTTTTCTGTGAAATTTTCAGGCCGCAGTGGTGCATACTTTTTATACAGTTTAATGTAGTTTTGACCAATTAACGTAAAAGATCTAATTTGTCGTGTTTTACTGTCTGGGATTTTGATAATTGTTACATTTTCTTTATTCTCAATGTCCACAGTCTTCATTTTTACCATTTCGTCGCATCGACAGGCGCCGGTAACCCCAATTAACAAAACAATCTGAAATATTTTTATAATTTAGTTGAGTATACTACATGCTTTGCAATATAATTTTTTTTACCTTTAATCCTAAATACTTCAATCTGGCGCTTCAAACAAAAATTTATCAAACTCGTCTTTAGTGAAAACTTTAGACTTCTTTGCAGTATATCCTTCGCTTGTTTTTTTCAGAAAGGCACGTAACTTTAAAAATTTGCTTATATCCACATTTTTTCTAATAACTAACTCGGATTTTATCATAGAGTATCGTGACCACATTGTAGAAGATTTCCATTTATTTTCATTTTCCATTATATTAAAATATGCCAGTAAAACGTCTTCGGTAACTTGCCGTACTCCTCTTGTATCGCACCACTCTTGGAAGTGCTTGTACGCTAACCGATACTTTATTCCGGACTTGGAGGGCCCCAAACGTGCTACTGCATCATTAGCCGCGGACTCAATTTCGATTAGGTTTTCCATTTTCGCACTAAATTTGCGCTTGCGGTTGCAACAACAATAAGCTGTCTTTAATAATTGCAAACAACTGTCAAACAACTGTAACCAGGGAGACGCAAATCCCACTGACGACTTAATTATTTTAATTTCTAACATCTAGACGACTTTGATAGTTGTCACAGTTAATTTCGAGTAAAAATAGCGTATGAATTGTACTATTTATGGTTGAAAATTGCTATGTTTGAAGAAAAACTAGTATACTTTATTCGGCAAAGAAGCGACTTTTCTTGACTTGCCCTCTATTACGCGGCTCACTTCGTTCGGCGCGTAATATCGGGCGCGTCAAGAAAAATCATGCTTCTCCGCCTCATAAAGTAATATACTATTAAGATTATTTTTGGGCAATACATCTAAAAAGATTACATTACACGTGATATAAAATATGCAATGTTATAATGTGTTAGCTAGATAACAACTTTTTAATATATTTGTAATAATTTATTTTAGTTTTGGGATCTACATGTTTTCTATTTTATCTTTCATCTCGCCTTGAAAATAAGCTTTTCTTGGTTAGATTTTTGGCAAGTAGTCATTAACACTTAAGAGGGATGATGCTTAAGTTGATTTTGTACTTAATGAAACTAAAAGTATACAATAAACTGTTTAAAAGACTAACGGAAAGCACCATTATGTTAATCGTCCTACTTTTGCAATATGAATATATCTTTGCAATACTATACCAATCTATTGTGAGCTCTTACTACATTTCTTACACGCTTCTGCTTGTTTTTAGGTCTCTTATTTTAGAACAGAACAATTCTGTTACTTTAAAAATATGCCAAATGCGTTCTGTATATCTTGATAACTAAAAAATTATCTTTGTCAATATACATACATTGTTGGATGAATAAAGATACAAATTTACTAGAAAATACATTGAAAACACGCACCTAATGTCAATAAGTTGGTTCGTCATCCGAATTACGCAATTTGTCCTTTATTAAAAGAAGCAGTTAAAAGAAAAATGATGCTTGTAGCTATAAATTTTATTGATATATCTTACGAAAGAACATGTCAGTCCATCAATCCGTCCCACACACACACAGTCCACTCGAAATTAAAAAGAAAAAAATCGACTGGTTGTCGTCGATAGTTAGCAAGCAAGTTCACGGTATCAAGGGCGGATCTCACGAAGATTTGCTGTATATTTGTGCTCCAATATTGAGTGAAACTTTTGTTTTTAAAGTTAGTGACGAAGTAGATATTTAAAAACAGATAATTAAGTATGAATTGGATAACTTTAGAGACTCAAACGTTTCTGATCAAACAAAAAACATTGGAAATAAAAAAATACCAGAAAATGTAATGATCACAGACAGGACTAGTATCTCTGATCAGTTATGTAGCAAAAATTTTCATAAGGATGATGTTTAACCGTATTTCCAATGAATGTCTTAAGTCGCCCATTATATGGTTTCAGAAAGGGTACGGAAACTAGACATGCAATCCTGGAACTAACGTTAATCGCAGAGAGATATTTGGAAGTGAAAAGAAACGTCGACACTTTGTTGATTATAAACAAGCTTTTGATCGAACCAAATATCAAAAATTAACAAAAATTCTCGAACAGGTGGGTTGAAACAAGGTGATATCAGGATCATTTGTAACACGTATTGGAATCACAGAGACTGCATTCGAACAAACAATGGTAACACTAAATTCTTAAACATTGAAGGAGGTGTACTCAGCCGTGTGTTCTGTCCCCAATTCTTTTTAATGCATATGCTGAATATTATAATACGATCTTCGCTAGAAGAACGTCCGGGTGGAGCAAGAATCGATGGTATTGTAATAAACAACATAAGGTATGCAGATGATCCGGAGATCATAGCAGAAAATAAAGAACAACTCCAGATACTAATGAATGTACTTACAGAAGAAAGCACAGTATGGAGTTGAAAATTAATAACATAAAAACAAAAACTATAGTTTTCAGTATATATGTGTATATATATATATATATATATATATATATATATATATAAAGGGCTCAGTCTATTGAGCCCCCAAACCCTACACTTTTCATTAATTACTCACTGTACTACTGCTGCTGGGGACGATGGATGGTTCATTTATACATGTAATGATGACTTGGTTCACTGACGAGACATTTACGTGGGGATTGACGCAAAGATTCATAAATTGAACATTTTTTTTCATTTTATCGAACTCAAATCGAACTCTCATTAAAAATTGCATATCCAATACTTATTTAATCTTCCAAAATCAATTCTACAGACAAATAAATGATGCCCCAATGAGCTCTCCACTATCTCCAGTAATTGCCAATATCTTTATGGAAGACTTCCGAGACCCGAGCACTATCCACACGAATGCTCAAACCCACATGTTGGCTACGATATGTTGACGATACATTCGTTATTTGGTCCCACGGCAGGGATGCTTTGGTATCTTTTCAAACCCATCTGAATGGTATGCATTCTAGTATCCTGTTTATCCTAGTATCCCTACCGTTTCTAGACGTTTTCGTAAGGAAACATCAATCCGAAGGTTTTCCTCACTTTGTTTACCAAAATCCCACTTATACCAACTGCTACTTGCATGCCAACTCTCATCATGCACATTTACAAATTAATTAAGTGAACAATACTTTTGTCTCCAGATGCATACGCCTTTGCTATAACGCTAGGCTTTCTTCTTTAAAACAAGCCCTCATCCAAAATGATTACAGCTAGAAAAATGTCCATAGGAGCATCCACAGGGATCAATATCCCGCTTAATCTAAACCCAAAGACCCAGACTCTCATCATACGAAAGCTTTTCTTCTGTAAATTAAAGGTGTCACTGATAAAATCCTTAAATCAAGAGGGATAAAGACAACATTTATTTCGCAACAAAAACTCCCATCCCTTGTCCGATCAATCAAACACAGCATTCCACAATTAACTAAACGGAATTTATAAAATTCCTCTAGGTCAATCCATCTTTACACAGGTCACAAAATTGATTTTAAAAACTTCAGAACAACAGCCCCCCATCCGCTTCTATTAACCAAAAATTATCCGAAAAACCACACAGATTGAAAAACGGCCAAATTGTCTGAATAAAAGAGATGACGAACAACTACAACTAACTATTGAAGAAAAAATTGTAGGAAAACGTGGTATAGGAAAAAAGAAAAAATAGTAGCTCAGGAATAAAAGAGACTGGAATAGAACTGAAGAAAACGTCATACACTAGGGCCACAATAGACAGGACTTGTCATACTGTCAACCTCAACCTCAACCTGTCAACCTCAATAGAGATGGTTCATCAGAAAAGAAACGCCATCTCTTTGCGAGGCTTTTGATTCACTCTCGACTGTTTTTATTTACTTAAATATTTTCTACAAATTATAAAAGTTTGCTATTGGTTGTTTTCGACCAAGAGGAGGACCACAGATGAGATGGGCTGATGATATTAAAAGAATAGCCGGAATAAATTGGAAATATGTTGCTCAGGATAGAGACCGATGGAAGGAGTTGGGAGAGGCCTATGTCCAAACATGGATGACAGAAGGCTAAGAAGAAGAAGAAGAAGATTGGTTGTTTTTTAGAGTGCTGTTTCGGCAAACATTTGTTTAGATTATAGTTGAAACCTTCAAGATAAACTTTATCAAATGCTTGGACTGTACCAAGAAGATATTAGAGCGACTTATTCCAGTGATAAACATGTATTTAGCTCGGTATCGATAGTAAGTTGGGTTAAAATTTGAAACTTTAGATCTATCTCCATCTACCTGATAAGTTAAGAACATACATCTTTGGATATAAACCTTCCTGCAAGATTCTGAATCATTATCTCCAAAAAGAAAAAAGAAATAGTAGGCGCAAACGAAAAACAGCTCCAAGAACTAATAAAATTATAATAATAAATAGTAAACTAAATCCAAGAAAGACAAGTACAAACCTTCGAAGGGATTTATTGGATGATGATGTTGAAGTGAGTACTTTAACTGCATGGAAAAGGCTACTGGACGTTGGTCAGAAGGCAACAAATTCAAAGAAAAACCATTTCGAACACAGAAAATGATGAAAAAAACACGCAGCATTGGTCAAAGAATAACGATCATAAGCTGTTGACGACTGGAGATTTTCAGTGATGAGTCACATTTATTTGTGCCGAGATATAAATCAAGTTTCTGCGAATGCAACAGACTATAAAATACCATTCAAAACAGATGTTTTGAGGGCTTTTCACAACAAATAGCACTGCAAGCTTAGCTCATATGAAAGGCATGGTGAATTCTGCCAAGTACATTGATATATTACGCAGAAGGATTGTTCCATTTGACGAAACATTTCAACATGACTTTGCCCCGTTGGTACAGACTTTTATGTGGGAAAATGAAATCAAAGTGCTTGATTGGCCTTGATTTGGGACCAAAATCCCATTGTCAACTTCTTCTCAAGAAACGTTTATCTAAGATGAATTGCAAAGAAAAAATACCACAAGAATGGCTTTTATCCACCTTTGTTATTATACCAAAAAAGATAAATGCCAAACAATGTAGTGATTACCGTACAATCAGTCTGATGAGCCATGTACTGAAAATATTCCTGAAAATTATACACTCTAGAGTACACAGAAAACTGGAAATGGACATCAATATTACCCAGTTTGGATTAAAATGGACTTGGAACAAGAGAGGCGTTGTTTGCACTGAACGTTATGTCTCAAAGATGTCTTGACATAAATCAAGATGTATTCATGTGTTTCATAGATTACAACAAGGCCTTTGATAAAGTGCGGCATGATCACCTAATCAGACTCCTGACAGAAAAGAATTTAGATAAACGAGACATCCGACTAATAGCAAATATGTACTACAATCAGAAAGCAGTAGTGAGAGTAGAGAATAATACCACTGAAGAAATTGAAATAAAGCGAGGTGTGAGACAAGGGTGTATACTGTCACCAACCCTGTTTAATCTCTATTCCGAAGACGTAATGAATAGAACACTCTCTGAGCAATCTGTAGGTATTAAAATAAATTGTGTTAGATTAAACAATCTGAGATTTGCCAACGACACCGTTCTGATCGCAGAAACACTTGAAGAGCTACAGACATTGGTGAATAAGATAGCAGACTGCAGCGAAGAATATGGACTATCTTTGAACATAAAGAAAACTAAATTCATGGTAATATCGAAATCAACACAAAATGTCCAAAATTTATATTTACACAATGAAATTATCGATCGAGTTAGCAAATACAAATATTTAGGCACTTTTATAAATGAAGACAACGATAGCTCAGCAGAAATCAAAATAAGAATAGAAAAAGCCAGATCCATATTCACTAAAATGAAGAGAGTGTTCTGCGGAAGAGATTTGAGCCTTGAAATGAAACTTCGCCTGATGAGATGTTACGTACTTTCTGTGCTGTTCTACGGAATGAAGTTATGAACGTTGAAAAAGACTGATACCAAAAAATTAGAGGCATTTAAACTGTGGATGTATCGCAGAATCCTGAGAATATCATGGACCGAGAGAGTCACAAATGTCGAGGTCTTGAGAAGAATGAATAAAGAAAAGGAAGTCATATTTACGATTAAAAAACGAAAACTGCAATACTTGGGACACATTACAAGAGGCGAAAGATATGAACTGCTTCGAATAATTATGCAAGGGAAAATAGCAGGAAAAAGGTCCATAGGAAGAAGACGAAACTCCTGGCTAAAGAATCTACGGGAATGGTATAGCTCTAGCAACAACGAATTGTTTCGGTCGGCAGTTTCGAAAATACGTATAGCCCTGATGATCGCCAACCTTCGGAACGAAGATGGCACTTGAAGAAGAAGAAGAAGAAGAAGATGAATTGCAAGTCAAGAACATGTGCACTAAACTAGTGAAACTAATGCCAAGACCTGTTGGAAAGGTCCTTTTTGCTAAAAGAGGACATAGGACTTTTCAGTCTACTTATGGTATGTAATGATTAAAAGCTTTTAGAAAAGTTTTTAGAAAAAAAGTTTTTTTTAATTGTCCCAATTAATTCGGACAGTATAGTAGTTTACAGGTTATTAGAAAAAAAAAACATGTAAAATTCACGATTTTAAGAAAAGCTATTTGTGTATATACCCCCTTGCCACCCTCTGCGATACCTCTCTGTACCAACATAAAAAGAGCTGTTTGCCAAATCGGAAGAGTTGATAATTAAAAGGACGGCCCACGCCAAGAACCGGAACAGTTGAAAGCTCTCCTCTTCAATTTATGCTAAGCGCGATGTCCTTTTGTTTGAGTATCACTAACTATAAAAAATAGGGAAAAAAGAAAGAGAAGAACACACCAGTATATCCGTCAACTTGACGACAGGATCAAACATGAGGTGGGTTTAAGTTTGCCTGCTCTTTGCACCTTTGTTTGAATACTTATTCCAGAACGTATTGTATGAGGTAATTTAAATCAATGTAAGTAGGTACATAAAAAGCACGAGTTTCCTTTGTTGACAGACGAACAAAACAAGACAAACTTAGAGGTATGCTTCAGATTTTTTAACGTATCATTAAAAAAAGAACGCATTTTTTAATATAAATAAGTAACACATAAATACTAACATAAATAAAATCTACGGTTTCCAAAAGTATTTCCAAACCCAAAACTAGATTTTTCTTAATTGAATTAATTGAAAAATATGAACTTACGTTACGCAATGCGTAATTCTTCTTCTTCTCCTGGCGCTACAACACTTTGTGAGTTTTGGCCTGCTTAACGATGTTCTTCTATTCTAGCCTATCCGTTACTTTCCTTCCCCGCTCTCTGGTATTCATTGTTTTAGGTTTTCCTCTACATCGTCCATCCATCTTTTATCGGGCCTTCCTCTTGGTTCTATTTTCTTGGGGCTTCCATTTCGGGATTACTTTTAACTCTTAATTATGTAGCACTCTTGCTAAATATCCAAGCCAGTTTCAGAGTCTAACAATGTCTGTGCTCTGCATTAATTCGTGTTCAGCTTGTGTCTCATTTTAATTCACCATGAATCATCGCTACAATGGGTTGATCGAAATATCTTTCTTAATATTTTGCGCTCAAATATTGCCATCCAATATACGCCATCCATACGTGACCACTGGTCTAATAATGCTTGGTAGATTCTTAGTTATAGAGGCTAAAAAATAGACTCAGATTATTGTCTAGTGATCTCAACATTGAGGGCTAGAATTTCAAACACCAGCAAAGAAAATAAAATAGATAGAAAAAAATGGAATGTGCAAAAGCTGAGAGATGCGACAATTGCAGAACGGTCCTGCAGAACGGAAGGCCACACAGATATAGACTCCTAGTGGACCAGAATAAAGAAAGACATTGAAACAGCAGCGAAAGATGAAATAGGAACAGAAATTTGTGTCCGTGAAAATCATTGATTTGACGATGAATGCAAGAATGCAACAAAAGAAAAAAAAGAAGCTTACAGAAAGATGCTTACCCGATGAACTAGCACAACTGTAGAGAATTACCTGCCAAAGAGAAGAAAAGAAAGGAGAATACACAAAAGAAAAAAACCAAACCACCTAAATAAAGAACTAAAATATATAAAAAACCTCAACAGAGAGAAAGAATTCAGAGCATTCTATAAGAAAGTTAACATCAACAGAAAATAATTCAAGGCAACCACAAGACAATGCAAAAGAAAGAATGGCGACCTATTAACAACAAGGAAAGATTAGGTAGAGGAAGAAAAAGAAAACCTGGAAGACGAAAGAGAAGAGGTAAGGGGAACAGACGAGAAGGATGAAGAACCACCAACTATTCTTTTTCTTGAAGTTAAAGATACAGTTAAAAAACTAGCCAGAAACAAATGAAATAGATAATCTACAAGCGGAACTACATAACGAAGGTGCCCACGATACGATAAAGGCATTACAGCAGTTTATAAAAGAAATATGGACACAGAAATCCCTCCCCAATGATTGGAATATTGGAATACGACTCTGTGAATAGAAGAGAAATGTTCAAAGCAATGAAAGAGCTAGGAATACCAAATCAGTTGGTAAATTTAACAAAACTAACTCTTGAAAAAGTTGAATGTAGAGTACCAATTCAGGGGAAACTGTCTAAACTTTTTAAAACATATAATGGGCTGCGCCAGGGAGACCCTCTCTCCTGTATAAACCATTGGTTCAAGATATAATAAATCAGTGCAAATCCTTGCCTATGCTAATGATATCGATATTGTTGGGGGAACGAATAACGCTGTAAGAGAGACGTATGTAGCATTAAACAATTAGCTACAAAAATGAGTTTAATAATAAACACCAACAAAACGAAGTATATGAATATGAGATATGAGACATGAAATAAACTGCAGAATTTGCAGGGCCAACAGATGCTATTGTGGGCCCCATCTCCTACTTAAATACACAATTATATCGAGAAATACAAAAATAAAACCCTACAAAACAATAATACGCCCAGTCCTAACATATACGTAGGTTACATATGGTTCAGAATCCAGGTGTCTGAACCATATGTAACCTAACAAAAAATAATGAAAACATGTTAGGATGTTTCTAAAGAAAAGTACTAAGGCGAATTTATGGAGCAGTGAATGACAATAGAGTGTGAAGAAGATGATACAACTTAGAACTTTAAAGAATATACCAGGAACCAGATATCGTAAAATATATTAAGATAGCACGTCTGAGGTGGATACGTGGATAGGGCATGTAATGCGGATGAAACAAAATGACTCAGCTAGAAAAACGCTCCTTGATAGACCCTTTGCTCAGACAAGAAGAGGAAGACCCAGAACAAGGTTCCTTGATACAACTTTGATCTGGCACGCCGTTATGAAACACCCTGTAAGATTGTAACTTATTTTAAAATATGAAGTTTAAAGCTATCTACAATTTTTGTAAATAACATTTTTTGTTTTTTTTTCCTATAACAGATCTAGTGAGCTTTGGCAGACAAATCAATCACCCTGTATATATTATGACTAGTAAATGTTATTAAGTCTGCAGCAGTAAGTTTATTTCAGCTATTAATAATCTTCTTCTTTAGGTGCCATCTCCGCGACGAAGGTTGGCAATCATCACTGCTATTCTAACTTTTGACACTACAGCCCGAACGAGTTCAGTTGAGCTGCATCCAAACCATTTTCTGAGGTTTCTCAGCCAGGACATTCTTCTTCTACCCATGCTGCGCTTTCCTTGAATCTTTCCCTGCATTATTAGTTTTAGGAATTCATTTCTGTCACCACGTATTATATGACCCAGAAATTGTAGTTTTCTTATTTTGATTATTCTTCATTGGTTATTCTGTCTGTCCAGGAGATTCTCAGCATTCTTCGATATGTCCACATTTCAAATGCTTCCAATTTATTGAGACATTGTTTATTTAAAGTCCATGTCTCTACATCATACAAAAGAACAAATATATAACACTTTAGTACTCGTTTTCTAAGATTTAGGCTGAGGTCTCTACAACATAATATTTGTTTCATATTATTGAATGCACTAATTTCTGTGATATAATCGTTTGTTTCATTAATGTTTGTCCCTAAATAGTTATAATTCTGAACTCGTTCTATCGTCTTATTATTTACGTGTAGATTGATGTATCTAATATTTTTCTTTGATATGACCATGAATTTTGTTTTCTTTATGTTTAGTGACAGACCAAATTCTTCACTCGCTGCAACAACTTCATCTAAAATTCTTTGCAGATCTGTAATAATATGTTCTGCTGTTAGTATTGTATCATCAGCCTATCTAATTTCACGTATGGGTAGGCCATGTATTTTTATGCCTGCTACTTTATCTTCTAATGCTTTTTTGAATATTTCCTCCAATTATGCATTAAACAGTGATGACGAGAAGACACAGCCCTGTCTAACACCTCTTTTAGTTTTAGTTTTTGAATTATTTATTCTTATGGCAGCTTCTTGTTTATAATACAGATTATTTATTATTCTTATATCCCGTGTGTCGATGTTCTTTTTTCTCAGTAGTTTTATTAACGGATTATGTTTCACTTGTATCGTTATAATCTAGGAAGCAGACATAGATGTCCTGGTTTACATCTAGACATATCTTTATTAACACATTTACTGCATATACCTAATGCTTCTCTGGTTGCTTGAGAATTTCTAAATCCGAAGTGAGTTTGTCCAATGTCTTGTTCTAACTTTTTATATATTCTACGGTGAATTATCTTTAGGAATACTTTTAGTATGTGGCACATTAGACTGATGGTACGGTGATCGCAACATTGTCTGTCGTTTTTCTTTTTCGGTATAGTCACGAATGTTGATAGAAGCCATTCTTTAGGTAATATAAATGTTGTGTATATGATATTAAATAATTCGACAATAACATGTCTTTCTGTTATTTCTGGTCGAGTCTCTTCAATGAAATATTCGTTATCTATTTTGTCTCGTTTACCGTTAAACAGCTGTTCTATATAGTTTGCGCATACCATCAATTTGTTTTCTGTATCCATTACTGTGTCTCCCTTTTCATCAACTAGTATATTTTGTTTGTATTCTGGTCTTTTAGTCAATACTTTTATTTTCCTGTGTAAATTAAAGCTGTCATGTTTATTTTGTAGCATTTCTATTTCATCACATTTTTCTTTTAGCCAATTGTCTTTTGGTATTCGAATTTGTCGCCGTATTTCGTTTTGTGTTTGCTGCTATAATGATTTATTTTTGTCCTTATATACTCTTCTTTTGTTTATTAAGTTTAGTATTTTGTCCGTCATCCGGTCTTTTTTCTTTTCTTTGGTTTTGCGTAGATACTTTTTTGAAGGTTCTATTTAGTCAGCCTTTATTTTTGACCAGTTTTTGTTGATGTTTTCTTCATTGCATTCCCATTCAATCTGTACGGCGTTTAGACGTTCATTTATTTTTTTCTTTGATATTTTCTGATTTCTGGATCTCTTAGTGTATTTACATCAGTTCTTTCTTCTTTTTCTGTCTTCTCTATTCTTTTCATTTTAATTTTCTTAGCATCTAACCATAATCTCTACTAAGAGATTATGGTTAGATGCTATATCTGCTCCAGGTTGTATTTTGACTACAGTAATACTATTCCGATATCTTTTTTTGATCATTATGTAATCTATTTGATTTCTCATTATCTGATGTTCATTATCTCTTGGCAATTTCCACGTGTACAAACGTCTATTAGGTAATTCAAAGAACATGTTTGTAACAATCATATTATTATCTTGGCAGAATTGTTTCAACCTATCTCGTCTTTGATTTCTATTACCTAATCCGAAATTTCCCACTACATTGCTTGTGCTACCCTTTCCAATTTTGGCGTTCAGGTCAAAATTAATAATAAATAATACGAAATTTTATACTTTTTATTTCCGACAATAATTCTGTCAAAATGTTCCGAATTCCAATAAATCGACTATTTGATCGAACTACAAGGTAAATGTTTCTATAAACTCGTTAAAATATGTTGTCTACTTTTTAAGCATTTTGCACACATTATTAGATCTCATTATCTCTCTATCTCAATCCCAAATAAAGTGTACATCACCGTATTGTTACCGGAAACAATATATCTCCTAATCAAGTAAAATCGAACGGATTAATCATACCTTACCAACCGTGCCAGCAAAAACGGGCACACAAAAGTAACAAATAAATCACAATCAAACGAATTAGACCCGACAATAACACGACTTAAATTAATACTAAGCGGCAAAAAACAAGTCTGTATTTTGTCTGACAGCTCTTAAAAAAACAACTGAAATATATGCAACTGTTCCCAGAAGGCAACTGGATTTAAAATGGTTTCTAGCTAACACATACTAAATCAGATTTATAGAATACAAATCAAGATTTCTTGACAATAGAATTGGATTTGGGGATAAAGGATTCGATTTACTGTATGATTCGGTTGGCTTGGGCGAGAATACAAAAATCTGAATTTATATGCTGGAATTCTAAGGATAATAATTTAAAAACACAAGTTTTGCCTACCTGCCAATTTGCCACCTGTTGAAGAAACGGTCAAAACGTTTTAGAGTATAAAATATAATGTAATCATTTATGTGTAATTACATTGCAAATGTTTTACAAAAAATTAGGCAGGGGTATAGGGGCCAATATTGTACCACTTATCACTTAACATATTTCGAATTTTAATTTGAATAATATACGTCATATTTAACTGAACGATGTATTAGGATAAATAATAAACATTTACACACACATGATAATTTTTGTAACTTGATATCATTGATTTTACTGTTAAAAAAGTATGTTTTCCTGGTAGGTTGCAAGTGGTACAATTAAGAAAACTAGTTGCCTTTTAATATTGTTCTGAAGCTATTTTCTTGTGGCATTTTAAATTAATTACTATTTAAATGAGAATAAGCCACAATTATAGGTTAAAATACGTTTATTGACGTTTCAATTTCCACTTCGGAAATCGTTCTCAAAATACGATTTTGAGAACGATTTCCGAAGTGGAAATTGAAACGTCAATAAACGTATTTTAACCTTTAATTGTGGCTTATTCCCATTTAAATAGTAATTAGTTGACTTTAATGTGTCATGGATTTCCTTAATTGTACCCGCAGTAACGGGGAAAATTTACGGGGAAAATTAGCCATTTCACTACCACGCTGGCCAGTGCGGGTTGGTAGCGGGATATATCGGGATGTGGTAAGGATTGGAAAATAGGTAGGAAGATAGATTAGGGACCTGGCCTCTCCTAAAGGCTTGGACATAGGAGACAGTCAGTAGCTAGCATACGGCAGGGACGCCACTCCCTGTAGCAGCCTGTCCTCTACCGGGATCGTAGAGGAGTGCTACCCGCTACCAGATTCGCTTAGGCCGAGATAATCAGACAACTGAAATACAAAGAAGGATAGGTCTCACATGGGCTGGCTTTGGTAGATTGAATAACATTTTCAAGTCTGTTATCCCAGTTTGTTTAAAAAGAAAGGTTTTTAACCAGTGCGTTTTACCGGTTCTTACATATGGTGCAGAAACACTGACTCTGACAAAAAGAACAATAGATAAAATAAGATTTACACAACGCGCTATGGAAAGATCAATATTAGGTATTACCATCAGGGATAAAGTACCAAACCTAGAAATAAGAAGAAGAACAGGAGTCACAGATGCAGTTGAAAAAATAGCCATGGCCAAATGGGCTTGGGCCGGACATGTTGCCAGATTAACGGATGATAGATGGACCAGAAAGATTCTGGAATGGCGACCAAGGCAAGAGGCATATCGAAGCAGAGGACGACCACCGACTAGATGGACGGATGATATCAAGCGCATCACCACAAACTGGATGCAAGAAGCACAAGATAGAAATAGGTGGAAAATATTGCGGGAGGCCTACGTTCAACAGTGGACAAATATAGGCTAATTGATGACCCGCAGTAATCTATGTAGAGGGATCAGTGTATAGTCTGAATACCAATAATAATGTTTTGTTTAATACAATTTATATTTCAGAAATTAGAAATTATTCAGTTTGAACGTACATAATATTTTTATTTACATTCAAAGCAAGAAAAAGTTTGGGTTTCAGATTGGACTTCTGCACAAAGTCCGTGGCTCTACGAACGGCATTTGGTACATTGGATCATGTCTTCAATTCTTTTTTCCTCGCAAATTGAATTGAACCACTCATCAACACATCTCTATAACAAAGTCAGGTTGATTTGAGCTTGACACGGCATTTAGAAGAACAGACTCGGTAGAATTTTCATATTTCTCTTTTGCTAAGTTTTTCTTGGCCGCTTCTTTGTTCGTTTTAAGACTAGTTTTACCTTCTAGTTTTATTTTTGGAGCACTTACAAGTGTATTGGACGATTTCGGGTAACCTTTCCCAATTTCATTTTTATTTGTTTTACCCATTCCTGCGCTAACTGTAGCTGTTTTGATAATTCTAATTCATTTTTATAGGGACTTCTTGGATTATGGAATCAATTGAAATGTTAAGTTTTGGACTTGATTCACGAGTTTTTTTAGTAGGCCTATTGGATGTAGTAGTCGTATCTAAACTCTCTTTAGGACTAGGTAGTTCAGGCCAGATTATTTCGTAATCTACATTAGCTCCTGTTGTAGACCGAAGCGGTTCCTTGTTTGTCTCATTAGACTCTTCATTTTCACCATCTTCCCGAGTTTCACTGCCTTCATGGTCATTTAAATTTTCAGCCGCACAAAAGTCATGATCTTTGAAAACCATGCGATTAACAGGCCATACTCCACTAGCTCGGAAACCATTGACTGCAATTTCAATGTTTGCTGCTCCCCCCACTTTCTCGCCACTTTTTAACTGATTGAGTCTAGTAGTCTTTGAAAGGCTTAAAGAATGATCTATCCAAAAGCTGCACGCGATGGGTCATACGCCCAGGCAAATGTAGCATTATTACACCGTACTCTCTAGCACGCAAAATTGCTTCAAGATTCTTGGAGTGCGTTTTATGCCCATCCAGTACCAAAAGAACTTTTTTCTACTGTTGGGTTTACAGAATCAATAAAATACTGGAACCATTTTACAAAGAGATCACTAGTCATGTAGCCTAATTCTAGTATCTCAACCATACTGCCTGGTGGAGCACCAACTCTCAAATCATTGCTCAATCGCATACGCTTAAATATAAGCATAGGTGGAACATAAATTCCTGGACACTGGACACTGACCCAACCCACCTTTTGGCATTTGTTCTGCACAGTGCTGACACCCGTTTCGTCAACGTTAAATATGCGAGTTGCATCAATATTATTCTTTGACGTAAATATTCCTTTTATTGAATCCTTTTGTGCGTATCATGGTCGTTGCTTGAGGTTCTCTTAGTGAGATTATGTCCTTATGACGAGCTTTGAACGCATAAAACCACTTCTTTCCTACTATTTGGGATTCTATTAAAATTATGTGGTATTTGATTCTTCTCGACGATTTGAAATGCAAGCCGTCGAACATCATTGTTCGTGAGGCCAAACATCAACGTCTCCGGTTTTAAAATATGATCAACTAGCAACTAGCAACTAGCTCCTTCTGGACTGCTGTTGGTAACACACTGCCTCGGTCAAAAGCCTTCGTTTCTTCATGTGCCTTGACATTGGTACCCTTAAGATGATGGAACAAGGTAGGCTTAGGGACCCCATACCGCCTGCAACATTCATTTAATCTCATGTCTCCATTACAAAATGTTTGAAGAGCCTGGCTCATGTCGTCCACATTTCAAGTCCCATATTTTCCTTTGGGCATCTAAAACATACAAGAACGGTGTATACTTCAGCACTTAACTCTAGGTAGTAACTATTTCCACTACTTAACGACATAAGAGCGCTCTGGCTTCCTCAGAAAGGATAAATATAACAGAGGACAATATTGGCGCCAGTACAATTTCGGCTACTTTCCCCTATATGTTTAAAAAAATGTGTCGATAAGAATTCCATTTGCAAGAACATTAAAAACAAAAAAAAATTTAATGCTCCTTATGGCGGATAATTAAATTCTGTTCATATAGTGGAAAAATGCACAATTTATTTCTAACCTTATTTTACAGATAAATCGTAAGCCAAAGTTTTACTTAAGAGTAGTCTTTAGTTCTTAACTGTTAACCACCTATTACACTATGATTATGCTTTTTTTCACTTAACTGTCACTTTACTGGAATAACTCTACGATTTGGCTCTCTTGAGTCGTCAGGTCTGGTTCGTGTTGTCAAGTAGCTGGAATACCTCAACATTAACGTGAAGATGGAACCTATTTTCATGATCTCGGGCATATTTGGAGATTGTCTGTCGAGCCGTATCAATCCCTACGTCTTTATGAATGTTACTATTCCTAATGTACCAGAGAGCATCTACAATATGCCTCAGTAACTTGTTGTGAACTGTATTTTTGCTGGCACAGCCCCATAGTTGTATACCATACCTCCAAAAATGCTTAAGAATCTGATGGTATAGGAGTAACTTGTTATATGTGGATAACTGGGAGTCACGTCCAAGCAGTCATCGCATTTTTGATATATGATTCCAAACTCTTGTCTTTTCTTTTTGACTGCGTGATGTGTTCTCCACCGAAGCCTTGCATCAAGAGTAATGCCCAGATAGTTTGCAGTATTTTCGTACGAAATCTGACTGGAATACGCTGACTTCTTCCAGTGATTAAATTGACGTGAATTGGTTCGGTTCCGTTTAACTTGATTCTTCATTCGTTAATCCAATAGATAGATCTGGTCTAGGCCATGTTTCAGATTTTGCACTGTTTCCTCATGATTATTTTCAACGTATCGTATTTATTTTAGAGAAATATATTCAGGGATATATATTTGGTATATAAAAGTTAGATAACTGGTCCAAGAACGCTTCCTTGTGGGACACCAGCTCTTATTTGCTTTAGATAAGAATGTGCTCCCTTCTGATTGATTCTGAAGCATCTATCTGATAAATATGATCCTAGTATTATGGAATACTGCTATGGGAGGTAGTGGCTGAATTTATATATTAATCCTTTATGCCACACTTTGTCAATAGCTTGTGCCACATCCAGAAAAATGATGAAGCAAACTTTCTTTCTTTCTTCAAAAATCCAAATTGATCAGGTTGAATTAGATTTTGTTCTTCGATTATTAGTGTAAGTCTTTTCTGTAGCAACTTGTCGTAAAGTTTTGATATAGCTAAAAGTAGTGATATCTATGACGATACTTTGTTTGGTGAATTGCCAAGCTTGGGCATCATCATCACTTCTTCCATTTTCCAGAGCTTCGGAACATATTTCAGTTTCTATAAGGTATTGAAGGAGTGGATTACTTTTAAAATTGTTTTCTTTGGCAGTTGCTTCAAGACCTTAGCTGTAGTGAGGTCAAACCCAGGTGCTTTTTTCGGATTGATATTGTCTTTTATCTCTGCTTCTAGTTTTTTATGAGTAACAGGAATGATTTCGTTCTATCCATGTTTATTTTAGTTTAAGCTTAAAGTTCTTCTCCATTGTATGGCTGAAATATATTTTCTAGATGATCTGCGATTTTTGCAACTTTTTGTTCATCACTGCGTGATCGGTCTATTAACATGCATGTTGTGTTTTGCAATTTCGTCTGCAAATTTTTGTCTATATTTTTCTTCTTTCACCTGTTGTATATTTAAAGTTGCTTCTAGAGTTAAGCTGCTTTTATTTGTTCTTTTAAATGTGTAGTTAAGTTTTGCGATTACAAAGAAATGATCGCTATCTGCATCTGCTCATCTGTAAGATATTGTATCTATTACCATCTTCTCATATTCTCTTTTAATAAGCACATGGTCAGTTTGATTGGTATATTTACCATTTGTAGCTGATCAAGAACCCTTATGGATATCTTTATAGGCAAACTTCGGGATGTTGCTAAGTTTACAAGTCTTTGTCCGCTGTCACTGATAATTTCGTGTTTGCTAAAATTTTCTATCACTGGCTTATGTATTTTTTCTTTTCTTTTTTTTTTGCATTGAAACCTCATATTATTATCAGAACAAGTACACAACTATTACTAAACTCATTTTCTAAATGGGCAATAAAGCTTCCGAAAACATATAAGCAATTCTGCAGACAACCGATGAATATACTACAATCAAGCTATTTTGTGCATTATATTTTGTAAGCCATTAGTATTCTACTCAGTACCATATTTATCGCTAGTATACAAGTTAAAACAGAAAAATAGAATAGCACATATTCCCATGCGATACAAATTCTAAAAAAGGTGATATGTTTGTATGTGTAAATCTATTGTTAGTCCCTAAGCGTTTATACTTGCACCTGTGACTCAGATTTTTAATTTCTCAACATTTTTTTCTGCCTTCTTAATAAAATATACTGTGGGAAAGATTGAATAATCTCTTGAACTAAATACCAATTAGTAAAACAAGAGAGACAATACGATGAGTCTGTTGTCTCTAGTTTCTTCCTTTTTAAGAATAATTTTTATGCCGCATCGTACGTATTTGGATAGATATTTCTTCTCCCAAGGTGAACGCTGAGCCATCTCCACGGTTCTGGTTTCATAGTACGGGTAAGAGGGCAAAAAGTGTCGCATAATATTGTGTGTTAAAATTAACGCTTTTGCCTACAAAATGATGAAATTAAATAATTAGAATATAGAATATATGGCCCACTTCGAAGCCATTAACATCAAAAATAGTTGTAACATTATAAGACCATGTGGTATAATCAATCGTAGAGACAAGGATTTAGAAGAATAAAATTCATATGAATTTGTCCATGTAACAGTGCAAGAACTTCTGGAGGTGATCACAATATCACCACATCAATAGAAAATCATTTGCTTTTAGCAATAAAGGTCCAACTACTAGTTTTATTAAACAGATTTATTTTATTTTTATTAATAGATTTATTAAACAAATCGAAATCATCGAAACCTTGGGAAACATAATGGAATATATCATCAGCAACATTGGTTCCGCAGTCCTGGTTGGACTTTGGGTTCACTTTTTCTTATATCTTGGCTCTACAACTCTAAGTGAGTCTTTGCCGTGTTTACTGTTTTCCTACCATATTACCGGTCTTGTGCAGCAATATCCCATTGTTGGACCATCATTTTACGTAAATCATTCGTTACTGCATCTTCCTATCTTTTTTTTTTTTTGGCACCAACTGAGCTTCTGCCATTTCGGGTCTTTCCCGTAAGGTTGTTTTTAGTAGCCTTTTATTATTCGATTTCAGTGCATGGTCTGCATGTCTTATCCGATTTTCCTTAATGTATCATACAATGTGGTCCTTCTTCATAGAGTTCTTAGAGTTTCTGGTTATGTCTTCGTCTTCACTCTTCTGTTAGCTCATCTCCACAAAGCCAAAAATCATCCGAAGGATCTTCCGTTCTAAAACTAATAATTTTGGTATTTTACGCTGGGTCAGTGTCTACGTCTCATTTCCGTTCGTTGTTGCTGTTTTAAATCGCTTTGCTAGCAATTTTGGTTTAAGTAGCCGCGGTAGGGAATCATACGCTCTATTTTCTGCTATGATTCTACTGCTACAACATTTTCATAACTATTTTCGTCTGTTATCACTCATCATCATCATCATCCAGCCTTCATTTATCACGTCCACTGCTGGACATAGGCCTACCTTAAACTCCTCCATTCTTTGCGGTTTTGTGCTCTTTATTGCCAATCATTAGTGATACGCCTGATGTCGTCAGCGCAACATGTAGGCGGTCTTCCTCTACTACGTTTGTCTGCTCTTGGTCTCCAATTTGTGGATTGCAGGCCTGTTATCACTGTTTTCAAGTATTTGAATGCTTCCTACTACCATATACTACCATAAACTACCATCTACTTGGTCTTATCTCAGTTGACCTTAAGGCCTATTTCCCTGGCCCGCTTTCGAAAAAGGTGAAAACTTCTTAGCATTTCTGGTGGATTGTGCAATTGAGTCAGTAAATACCTAATTATAGTTTAAAACTATTTTTTGGTAATATCTGAACTTTAGAAGGTGTACACATGTGCTTCAATAAAGTTTGTATAGTGTTACGGGGAGTAGGAGCATTCAAAATGAGCAATTTTTGGGTTAAAACATGTTTATTTGACATGTCAAATGAATTTTAGGCAATTTTAAAAACATTTTACAAACAAACAATATCCGTTCAATCTTCTTTATCTAGAATGTAATCCAGGTAGAGATCTCCACTCTTTTCATCATTGGCTTGATTAACTTATCATAAAAAGACCTGCCATCTGGGTTGATCAAAAATCGTTTAAGATGTTGCAGGTCACTGAACTTGAGTTAAGAAATCGGGATTGGGTCTTTGTAAAGGTTTTCAATATTTCCTCTTGATGGAGCAAGTTTTCTTTTGTTTTTTTCCCGTTTTTGGTGGTTTCCACATAATATCTCCGCTTAAGTACGTAAACTTTTGTGGCCTTTAAGGTTTAAACAACGCATTGGTCTGCTAGCGAAAGGGCATTTCTCTTGGTAAATTGGTGCCAAGTACTTGGTACAGGCACTGAAAAGTCCTTTTTTCTAGTCAATTACAGCAAATGGTGTGAAGGCTTTTTTCTACTCCATTCATTGGGTAACTCAACGTAAAACTTTAGGTTTATGTAGCTCATCTTTACTCAAAATAGAAGTGCCCTCGAATAGGAAAAAATACTTGCTGTTGAAACGATGTTTATTAGTCACGAGATAATTGAGGTACCGAATGACAGTATAGTTTTTCTTTGTCCTCCACAAGAACAGCAAAAAGTTTGTAATTGACGAATTTTGTCAGGTAAAAATTTTTCCACAAAACTGTTGAGCATAGAACATACAACATGTGTAGAAAGACTGCATCTCCACTGAAAACAATGTGATAGAATATTGAAGCTATAGAAACTCAATTGTCTTTTGTAATAGACTGCTACAGTGTCTTTTTTTCTACAAATTTTCTTGGATTTCTTTTTAACTGAATAAAATGTTTGAGCTTTTGTAAGGTGGAGTTTGTATTCTGTTTCCGGGTTGTTGAGTTCTTTTTTTTATATCAATTTTTCGGGAGCAAGGAGAGCGTCGAACTTGACTGCTTCTAGCCCAGCTAACCGATACTTCAAAGTATCACATGTTATTCACACGTATCTTTTCGGGGAAACCCAGAAGATATGATGACTTCATTGTTGAAATTGTTGATTCATTGATCGAAATGTGTCGCAGTGCGCAGCGTTTTCAGGATAAGAGTCTTTGAGAGAATAGTAAGAGTTGCGTCCTTTCAAAGATTTTATAAAGTCAGTCGCCAATATATGATTTTTTTCTGAAAGTTTATGTGGTCGGTTTGAGAGTTTTCCCCTGATATCTCTTGGGCTACAACCATAAACAAGTAGCGATTTCTAAATAGTCTAAACCCTACTAGGAGTAATTCCAAATAGAGAAATGCTTTGAAACACACAGTCACATCCTGTATGGCTCCATCAACTTTTGATCTAACTCTAAAACGATACGTTGCATCTTTTTCACGATTATAAATACCTGAGTTCGAGCACGGTTTTCGCTTTTGCACGAGAGTTATAGCAATCAGTCCTGAGAGAAAGGAATTTTGTTGGTCGTAAGATCCCATATTATTATAATAGAAAATCAATCCTTTTCTTTCACATTCTGTAATTTTATCAAAACGTTTGAATCCAGTACACTTGCAGTCTGGACCTGTTTCGTATGTTGACATCCTCAATTTCTTCATCACATCGTTCATCATTCTCTCCGTCTTTTTCCTTTTTTTTTTTCGTAGATCTTGTTGATATATCTTCTCCACTTCATCACTATTTTCACCCCAATCTTCTGAGGTATTTTTAAGGCGATTCTCGTCGTTATTTTCCCTTGGCCGTTCTCAGGTTGATAGTACTCTTTCTAAGCAAAGACGAATCGCAAAATGATAAAAAAATTGACATTCATGGTTTTCGTCCTAATCCTTCATATGTAATTTCATGTAATTTTTGTAAAATACCAAAGGTTTTCTTACAAAGTTTTTCTACTTCATCGTCATTCTTTATATTATAGATAAAATTAGTATCTGCACCTTAGGACAAACATGAAGAAGGTCTTAAATAAAAGAGTTTATAACCATAGGGTGCTAAATACACAAAAGGCAAATATGAGAGATCTTATCTTTAATTTAGAAATATCTCAAACACCAACGGCTCAAAAAACAATCCAAATGTACGAAAATTTTATTAAACTGAGAGAGAAATGCAAATTACATAAACATAATCCTAGAAATAAAATACTACTTACTAGTTGATAAAGTCTTTGGAATATCTGTGTGCACTATTGTCCATCCAAGTCACTATCACGCATATCCTGATGTTAAAATCGAGGAAAGTCTTTGACATCGGAGAGCACTATATACATAAATGTAGAGTAAATCCTTGGCAGATTTTTGAGTGTTTCTAAAACACAGGTGCCCATCTAAATTTGCTGTGGTTTTTGTAGGTGGCTGTGCCTGGTGTTCGGGGTGTCTCTTTGATACCGCCTGTGTCTTTTATGCACATGGAACACTAAGGGTAAAGACACACACATCGGTTTTAACCGAAGCGTTAAACGCATCGGTGCCCGAGTCGTTGCATCATGCATTGAATTATAATGGTGTAAAACATACACAGCGGTTCTGACTACCTCGGTTCCCAAAGCGGTTTTAAAACAGAGTCGGTTGGTGGTAGATGTCTAGAATAGCATCTGTTTTAAAAACGAGAGGCTTGGGGTGTTTATTGTGTTTTGATAGCTCTGTACACACACGCGCGCGCGTTTTTGTCTCAATTTTTGAATTTTAGAAATAGCTGGAGAAAATTTTGATGTAGAAAAGCTTATTACCCAAGTAGAAAATCGACCAGCACTTTGGGATATGAGGAAGAGTAAATATAGTAATAGAGTGCTAAGTATTAATTTGCTTACCGGATAGTTATTACCAATTTTTCCTCCGGTGTTATTGATTTTTTCATACGTATATCTTTCTCGGTTAGCCTTTCTTGGCAAATTGTGAGCAACTCATCAAAAGTATCTCGCGACATCCTAGTAGTGTTAAAAAATTTTTCGTCTTCTCGTTGTACTTCAGCAAACAAAGTATGAAAATGCTCTTTTTGTTCCCTTTCTTTGATAATTGGATGTATCCACATTCTACGTTTTTGTTGGTTTTTCTTGTAAAATTTCCAACGCATGTACAATACTGATAAATACAATACACCGTTTATCTCGAAAACCCTATCAAACTCTGCACAAATTATGTTTAATAAAATCACTACCGACTCGTTTATGGACGTATAAACATAGATCTGTGTTTATACGTCCATGGACTCGTTAAACGTTTCGGTTAGAAACGCTGTGTCTGTCTTTACACGAAGCTACCGACGGGTTAAACGCTTTGGTTAAAACAGCTGTGTGTGTCTTTACCCTAACACTGTTGTCATTTATATATTAACACGTTTCGCAAGGTTGGAAAATTATTGTCAAAAATGTAGTTAACTTTTATCATTAAATTAAAAATATTTTTAAACACTTCTATACGTAAATGGATTTATTTGAACGCTTATAATGTATTTGTTTGAACTAGTTGCAGCATTTAGCTGAATAAATAATCTAACCCTATCTGAAATTAGTATGTAGTTGGTTACGTATTCCGCTCTGCCGTTTTTTAAACAAATTCCTGACTTGTCATCTTATTTCTCAGAATCGCAGAAGATATATTCTCATTCTGTTCATTTGCTTTACTGAGGATTTTGACTTTCCAAGTGCAGATTCTAAAATAAGATTTTCTTATCTGATGGCTTTCTTCAAAAGGTTTTCGCGTGTATATATGCCGAAAAGCTTCATGGTAATGTGAGATATCTCCCCTCCTACCGAATCTGGAACTTCCATGTCCACGATTACGACTCTTATGGTTGATAATTTCCGCATTTAAAACATTTTATTCTCAATAATAATTATAGGTATCAAATTTTCTGATCAAGCACCCGTACTAAGTTCAATTGTTCCAAAGTAATAATATATTCCCCTAGTTGTAAGGTTGTCATCCTTACGGAGATTCTCTGGTGGCCGACGCGTTTCTATATACAGGAAAATGCAAAAACGTCTCGTCTCTTCTTCGTATCTGGCATCTCGAGCCAGTTCTGCAGGTCTACCGACCATTTTATCCTTCGACATTCTTGGAGGATATCGGAAGAAATATTGCAGTCGGTGTAAACACCAAACACGGACGATTTGTTGTGATAAGGAAAAATATTTCGATAATTCTTTATATTTATGTTGTTTGTTCTTATTTTAAGAGTTTCGAATAGCGTGAATGCTAGAGGGAGATTGTTGAGATGTGGAAATGAATAAAATTAACATTTTTTAATATATCACATTAATTTTTAATTACGATGGTTGATACTTAACTTTTGAGACATAAAAGTTGGAAACACACAGTTATCATTAGACGTTATCTATTATTTTTTTAATACTTAGGACAAAAATAATTATATTAAAAACATATCGCTTCTCCGGAGCAACAATGACGTAAGTGCAATTTTTTGCAGTTTTGAGTTAAATCTGTCAAAAAAATCAGAATGTGCCATTCCATTCGGATGTAACAGTACCATAAAGGTAGTACATTTACTGGCAGCTGGGAATATTCACTTAACTTTTACTTGTTAACTTTCTTGTGAAAATATTTTTAAAAGTCATTTTTCCAGCATTTTAGTAATGTGTACTTGCGTCGATGTTGCTCCGGAGAAACGATATGTGTACTTACAACTAGAGGAACATGCTAACCGCCAAGAATCTAGAGAACTTTTCTCAAAAGTCCAGTATCTAGCGAGAGAATTCAAACCGCAGACACAGATCATCAAAGATAATAGTGAAAATACCATAACAAACCCAGAGGGTATCATAGAGGTGTGGAAACAATATTGTGAAATACTATTCTCTAACAACGATCCAACAGCAAATGTGAAGGTTGAGGGTAGGCTAACAGAAGAAATTCAAATCCGTCGAGGAGTCCGGAAGGGGTGCATCTTGTCGCCACTTTTATTTAATCTGTATAGTGAAGCTATTTGTGAACAAGCACTCGAGAAAGAAGATCTTGGTCTGATAATAAATGGTGAGACGATCAACAATATAAGGTATGCTGACGATACAGTTCTCCTAACGGGAACGCTAGTAGAACTACAACATCTCGTTTAAAGTCTCAATATATACTGTAACAGTTACGGCTTGAAAATTAATTTGAAAAAAACTAAATTTATGGTAATCACGAAATCAAAGAACATCAGAGCTAATCTTGTAATAGACCATACAACGATTGAGCGTCTGTCCTGTTATAAATATCTAGGTGCTTGGATCACAGACGATACTGATCAAACAAAAGAGATTAGATGTAGAATAGAAATCGCTAGATCAGTCTTTAATAGAATGCGCAAACTCTTTTGCAATCGTGATATTAATATAAAGTTACGAATACGAATGCTGCGGTGTTATGTCTTTTCTACCCTGTTGTATGGAGTAGAGGCTTGGACACTAAAACAGTTGACCACAAAAAACATCGAAGCTTTCGAGATGTGGTGCTATAGGCGCATTCTCAGAATATCATGGATGGACCGCGTCACTAACACGCAAATACTCCAAACTTTAGACAAAAGATGCGAAATTCTAAATGAGATAAAAACTAGAAAGATGGAATACTTGGGGCACATTGTGAAAGGTGAAAAGTACGAACTTTTAAGAAATATCATGCAGGGCAAAATTAAGGGCAAAAGAAGTGTGGGAAGAAGAAAAATATCGTGGCTTCGTAATCTACGTGAATGGTTCGGGTGTAGTTCGATTGAACTTTTTAGGCGCGCTGCTAACAAAGTCGCAGTGGCCATGATGATTTCCAATCTCCGCTAGGAGTGGCACGAGAAGAAGAAGAAGAACAACGATCCAGACAATAAATAATACAGAGAAAAGAAGTTATGAAAAAGAATATCAAATATTGAAATCCGAAATTGAGGCGGCAATTAAAAAGCTAAAATTCAGAAAAGCAGAAGGAGAAGATGGGATAACAGCTGAAACATCAAAGAAATGGGAGAATTAGGGACGCAAGTAATGCTTAGAATTTGCAATGAGATCTGGAATACCGGAAAGTGGCCAAATGACTCATGGGTAAACTCACGTTTATTCCCCTATATATAAAAAAGGTTCACCGACAGATTGCAGTAATTATCGTACAGTAGCATTGATATCACACGCGAGCCAAGTACTTCTTACCATCATCAATGAAAGACTAAAATCAATTCTCTTACCACAAATTCGTCCCAGGTAGAGGAACACGAGAACATATTCTTAATATTCGTTAAATTATCGAAAAAATCTCGAGAGTAACATGGAAACATATTTATGCTTTGTTGACTATTCCAAGGCCTTCGATGTCATAAAATGTGGCATATACTAGAGAAATGGGTACGCCAGAACATCTAATCTATTTATTACAAAAACTATATGTAAATAATACTGCTAATAAGTAAGAGTTAATAAGGTGGTTTAGAAGAACTTCAAATTCAAATATTCTATTCGATATATATATATATATATATATATATATATATATATATATATACAGGGTGAGTCATGAGGAACTTTACATACTTCTACCATATGTAGAGTCCCTCAGGGAGCATATCATGTGGCCACTAAAAAATGGCAACTCCTCTTCTTTATTAATTAACAGGGTGATTTGTGTAATTGACCATTTATTTCATTTTACTGTAGTGTTTATACGGCGCATTTGATTTTTTTAATTTTTGCATGATACAGTACACTACTATCAAGCATTCGACTGGTATTAGCTAAACTAAAAAATTCCAGGACTGGCTTTGGAAAAATTAATTTAGGGATTCGTATTAAATATTACACCCTGTATATATATTTTTTTTAATGCAATAAGTGATTTTTAAACTACATAAATAGCTAATGAAAACGACATATGCGACAATGTTGTCGCACTTTTATTAAATTTTTAGTGAACGATCAAATCTTACCAAAAATAGAACAACCATAATGAAGTATCAAATTATAAGGTAATTAATTTAAACAAATATTATAAATTTCAAACATTTTAATTGAAATGATAAACTGAGTCACTGCACAACAAAAAACAGTAACTACTAACAATAACGAAGAACAATTTAAAAAAAAAACTAAAAATATGTACATAGTTATGATAAACCCATAAATTAGAACTGGAAAAGATACAATAATGGTAACAAAATAAAAATAATTCAAAATAGATTTTCGAAATAGAACCCTACAGCCTGTACACATTTTTGTTGCCGAATTGTTAATTGACGTATTGAATTACGGATACTCTGGGGATCGTTTCTAATAGTATTACAACAATGTATAATTGTATCAATTAATTGTTGTCGGTTATTAATATTCACTGCGTAAACTAGTTGCTTCAATCGTCCACAAATATGGTAATCAACGGGATTGAAATCAGGGCATCTTGAAGGCCACGAAATAGGACCTGCACGTCCTATCCACCTGTTGCCATAAACATTATTGAGATGTTGTCTCACTGCCAGTAAAAAGTGTGGGGGTGCCCCATCATGCTGAAAATACATCCCTCGGATAGCAACGTTCGCGTTGGCAAGCAAATTCGGCAAAATATTTTGTAGAAAGTTCAAATAGACCTGCCCTGTTAAAGGACCATCAAAAAAGTGAGGACCTACTAATTGCTAGTTGGTTATTTATGACACCAATCCACACGTTAACCGAAAACCTTAACTGAGAACGACGTTCTCGAATAGCATGGGGATTTTCTTCTGCCCACACATGTGAATTTCGTGAATTATTTATCCCGTCTCTGGTAAATTGGGCTTCATCTGTAAATAGTGTCCTGTATAGCGTTGGTCGATTATTGTTAATCCATCTACAAAATTCCAACCTATCGATCTCATCTCCAGCATGTAGTCGCTGAACCATTTGAATGTGATATGGGTATAGATTATTTTTTTGTAAGACTCTACTTACTTTTGATTGAGTAACATTGAGTTCTCGACTTACTTGTCTAGTGCTTATTGTAGGATTCATAGTAACGGCGTCCATATTGTCATCTTCCTGCGCTTCATCTACATGCCACTCTGTTGTTCCACTAGGAAAAGTGCCATTTTCTCGCAAATAATTAAAAACTGACCCAAATGTTGGATGACTGGGAGTTCGACGATTAGGAAATCTCCGGCGATATTCTCTACTAGCAGCCCTACCATTCCCATTACAGAACCCATAAACAAATATTATGTCTGCATATTCTGTGGTCGAAAACTGATGTGGCATTTTGAACGAAAGTAACAAAAGCTCTACCAAAACTAACACAATGTACTTAACGTAGATATGACAGAAGGAATATGTATTCTTATACACATAAATAACAATTGATAATGACAATAATGACAATGGGTATAAAATATCAAGAAACGTCAAACGGTCAACGCCAACCTTCATTTTAAACTTTTTTAGATTTATTTTTATTTAGTACAGTTGATGCAATGTATTATAATTTATTATGTAATTTAATTTATTATTTATCGAAAATAATGTCCCAATACGATCTATGAGTAAAAATTTAAAATTGAAAAACAATTGATTCTATCGTAGAGATAATACAAAGTGACAGTAAAGATGTTAATTTTCTACGTATTAGATTATGTTGTAGGAACTCATTTTAATTAAAATGTTTGAAATTTATAACATTTGTTTAAATTAATACCTTATAATTTGATACTTCATTATGGTTGTTCTATTTTTGGTAAGATTTGATCGTTCACTAAAAATTTAATAAAAGTGCGACAACATTGTCGCATATGTCGTTTTCATTGGCTATTTATGTAGTTTGAAAATCACTTATTGCATTTTAAAAAAAATCTATACAGGGTGTAATATTTAATACGAATCCCTAAATTAATTTTTCCAATGCCAGTCCTGGAATTTTTTAGTTTAGCTAATACCAATCGAATGCTTGATAGTAGTGTACTGTATCATGCAAAAATTTAAAAAATCAAATGCGCCGTATAAACACTACAGTAAAATGAAATAAATGGTCAATTACACAAATCACCCTGTTAATTAATAAAGAAGAGGAGTTGGCATTTTTTAGTGGCTACATGATATGCTCCCTGAGGGACTCTACATATGGTAGAAGTATGTAAAGTTCCTCATGACTCACCCTGTATATATATATATATATATATATATATATATATATATATATATATATATATATAGTGAAAAAGCGATAAACGCTTGTCATCAACGCTGATCAAATAGAATACAAAACTCAAATATTTGGGTGTGCAGCGGAAGATAGGACAAAGAAGTACTCTTTTTAGTTAACCAAGCTTTCGCAAATCTTTATTTGCATCATCAGGGTGCTACAATAAACAAAATTAGTACAAAATACAGAAAAGAATTATTTTGCATCTTACACTAATTGAGGTTAGTTGTCGTGATGTTTATTAAATGAAATGTGCAACTCATTTGATCCCTACAAATGATGGCGAAAACTATCCAAAATTGTTTTTAAAAAAACGTTCTTTAACAAATACATATTTAAAACACTTTAAAACACATATACAAGAACACTCAAATAAAATTATGTTAAAATAATTACAGAACATGTCATAATATAAAATTTAGGTTATAAACATTCTTATCAGAAACAAAAGAATTGGTTGTGAATTCGTTACTGCCAACTTAAAACGATAGAACGTTAGATCTTAATGATAACAATGTAAAGGTAATAGTATACCTGATAGACGCTGAACTTCTTGAAACAGAAAAGGTAAAAAGACTTATATTAGAAGAAGTAGGAGAGGTACTGTATATCTCATATATAATGAAACTTATATTGTTGATGATGAATTGTCTGTGTTAGTAGATTCGTGTTTATCCAAAGTTAACAATAATGAATATAGGTTGCTTAAATTATTGGTATCTGTCTTTTTGTTAATAGTTTCTTTTTCTTGAAAAATGAAAGCCATCTCGAGAAACAATCTTTTTAAATAATTGCTCTCCGTGGATAGGATTTTTACATTTGGAAAATCGAAAGAGTGTCCTGTTGTGTTAGCATGTGTGGCTAGAGAACATCTATCAGGGTGTAACCTAATGTCACTCTTGTGAAGAGTCAAGCGGCTAGAAACTTTTTGGGAGGTGTGACCTATATAAGAACCTTCACAGCCCAAACAATTAAGTTTGTAGACAACATCACTTTTATCTAAGTTTGGTACTTTATCTTTCAATGACTTGTACAAAGATCCCACAACTAGAGTGCTTTTATAAGCAATTTTTACATTTGGTAGGTATTGAGCAATAATTCTGGTCAATTTGGGAGAGACGTCCTTAATAAATGGAAGTGATACAAAAGATATATTAGGAATATTGTTAGTCAGTGAGTGGGAATCAGAGCTAACTTTCATAGCACCTGTATTTTGGGGAGGGTTTACTTGTGTGTTGAGTATAACAGAGGATGTGTTAAAGATGATTTTCCTGAGTAAGGATGTGGAGTTACTAATCATTTGTGGAGTTAATCATTGTTGCCAGATATAGATATTTGTCCACTTGTTCTACGTTGGTTCCGTTTATTATAAGATTCTCGTTATTTCTTTGAGTTTTCGATATTCTCATAAATTTCGTCTTCTTGACGTTTATTATTAGACCGTACTCTTTTCCATTCGATTGTGGTCACCAGTCTCTGAAGATCTTCAATATGTTCGGCTAAGATCACAGTGTCGTCCGCATATCTAATGTTGTTAATGGGAACTTCATTTACCTTTATTCCAGCTGTGTCACCTTCAAGAGCGTTTTTCAGGATCTCTTCGGAGTAGGCATTAAAAAGAATTGGCGACAATACGCATCCCTGTCTCACTCGTCTAATTTGAATTTCTTCTGACAGCTGTTCGTTAACACGTACTTTTGCTCGTTGTTTATAGTATAAATTTAATATTTTATATTTGATTATATATATTTAAAATCAGCAATTCAAAATAAATTGACGTTTATGCGTTTTATGCAATTTTTTGTATAAATATGCACAATCCCCAGATATTTGCATAAAATATACAATATATGTATTTTGAATATTTGCCTAAGTCTAGTAATGACAGCTGCACCAACCGCTACTGGATCAGGGTTTTTAAGACTTTTAAGAGGTATCTGTGTACACAGAAAAATAATTGTGGTATGTCTCTTTGCTCTCGAGACATTTTTGTACTAATTTGTAAGCGTACTTTCTAACGATCCTTTTTTGTTTTAGGTAAGTTAACCACATTCACATTGACAATTTTGTTCGCCCATTTTGGTAAGTACAAAAATATATTTTTATAGAAAATTAATGTGTACTTAAATATTATGAAATTCTTAGTAAATATGATTTGGTTGGATTAAGCTTTGTAACTTGAAGAACTCTAAGTGATTATTTTATGTTTAAATATAATTTCATTATTGAATATCAGCGACACTACAACCTTAAGAAGCGTTGATTTTCTTGTAAAATTTACTCCACCAATATTTTCTTATGTGTTCTCTCTGTGTCTATGTGTGCTCTATATGCTTTTGGCATTTTTGATTTGTGTTCCATACATTGTACTTCAGGAAATGATAGAGCTAGCATTTTATGTAACTATATAAGCACAAACTTATATAAAATAAGGTAGTTTGCGGTTTAAGACGTGTGACATACAGAGACGCAAATGTTGGAACGGTCCTCATCGATTTTTCCTCACCGTTTTTCCCAAATAAATATAGACACCTACTTTTACGACCATTCTTTCAATATAAATTATATATTTTTCTTTTTTCTCTTCTTTTTCTTTCAATATCCATATTTATATCACAACGTGACAACACTGCACAAAAGTAACCGGCAAACTTACCCCACTTTTTCGAATTTTGCCAATGCGCACCCAGAACTCGTGTCTCTTCACTATTTTGTACTTTTTTGATATATCATGAACTACCTTTTATAAAAAAAGTAATTTTTTTCTGTTTATGTTAATAATTCACTTAAATTATTTTACTTTGTGTTTCTCATGTTATATTTCCTTCTATTCTCTGCAAACCGAACACAAGTAGTAGTTGATGGGTAATATTACGTCATAGTCTAATAACCCTTGCAGATGACGGATATCTGATCAGACCAATTTAAGTCACTATTAATTATCACTCCGAGATCGTTGTGGAAGGTTATCGAGTTTAAGGGATGTACGATAGTGATGGGTTATTTTTGTCGATATGTAAAACAACGCATTTGTCAATGTTAAGCAGAAGTAACCATTTTGAGGTTCTTTTGAATATTGCATCAAGATCGTATTAAAAAGAACATGTTAAGGTTAGGTTAATAAGGTTAATAGTTGGATTCACATATAATTTCATATCATCAGCATAAATGGAAACCTTACTGGATACAATGAGCGGAAGATCACTAGTGTAGATACAAAAAAGTAACGGTTCAAGTACTGTGGGACTCCAGTCTTGGCAGGCTTATCTAGTGAGTGGTCTTATCCAACACGAACCCTGAAGTATCTGTCGGATAGAAAATTTTGAATCTAAATACATATTTAACTTTCCGCGGATACCATAGTGATCCAATTTAGCAAGTAATCGACGTTTTGGAACGCGATCGAAAGCTTTGAAGAAGTCTAAGTAGATTACATCGACAGGATGCCGATTGTTTAAAGATAATAAGCAATCATTTACACAATGAAGTAAGTTTTTGATCGTTGAACGACCTTTGATAAAGGCATGCTGTTGGTGAGAGATGACATTTTCTTGAAGAAGGAACTCAGACATAGCTTCCGAAAGAATCGATTCCATGACCTGACCGACAATAGGAACCAGGCTTATTGGATGATAATTATGGCGATCAAGTTTATTTCCTTTCTTGACTATAGGAGTAATCGAAGCCAAATACACCAATGCATAACATTCGTGATGTTATCGCGATAGCAAATTATTAAAACTCCAAATTGTGAATCTTCAGTTCCATCAAATCTTTTAGCTAATGATAATTTATGTATCCCATTCATTAATAAAGCTTCTACGGTAGGAAAATCGATAATCTGAATTGATTATTTTTATATTTTAATGATCTTATATTTATATAGCACCAGAAATAGTTTTCTTCCTTCCAAATTATCGATATTTTAAAACATCTGAGAACCTAGTAGTTTTATTGCTTGTCAGAACCATAAATCTCGCTGTTACATGACAACTTTTTTAAATTTACGTGTGCTAACTTGCCAACAAACAAGAACACAATATAAATAAAACGGTAGACAAAAGCGTCTCGTTTATGTAATTATTTGTCTTAGCAATTCGATAGAAATAGAACCGTGAATATTCATTGTTTGTACGAAAAATTAACATCTGGGCTCGATATTTTCTATTTTCGTTAACGTCTGTTTCTTGTGTCTCTCGCTGTTTATTATTGGCGTGTACATCTTTTTTTGTCGATGCTTTGAGGAAATATTTGTTTGTCCAGATGCGAGTTGCGTTCTTTGAATTGCTGGTGAAAGTATGTACATCAAGAACTTGTAGGAATCGCAATTACAAGGATGGTCGAAGGAGAAAACTCTTAACCTATTGGTGATTGACAAAAAATTGTTTTCCTCTTTGGCTACCCGGTTTTTCTAATAATTATATATTGAAAAAGTTGTATTTTATTAAATTTATTTTTATTTATAATAAATGTTGTAATTTTTAAAATCTGTGGTTCGTTGTTTAATTTAATATATACCTCAGCTAGCTCAATTATGTGTTCTAAGCAATCTGTCACTGTGTGACGTCGACTCTGTAGTCTCCTGGTAGAGTTCAAAAAGAAATTAAACCAAAATTTACTTTAGACCTTTGATAAATTAACCCAAATGAAGCACGTTATTTATTAATATTGAACAAATTTAATATAAACAATAAAATTCGTCTGCAACTTGGGTTGCCTTTAAAAATTTACAAAAATAGGAATCGTATAAATCTTAATGTGGTTTAGAGTCGTGACAATAAAAATTTATTACAAAATGTGGAGACTCTATACAAGTACCTAAAAACTAAATAAATATTGCAACTTTATAAAGTGTTTAAATGAACTATAAAGAAAAGAAAATGAACACTTTATTCCGCTGACTTTTAACTTGCATTCAAATATAATCAAAATTTCAAATGATCCCCAAAATTATTATCCAACCTTACTTTAAAACAGTTCTGATTTATTTAAAGAAAACTAACTACTCGCAAAATAATTGGTGAAACTGGAATATCAATCCTCTCTTCGGAAGTTAAGGTACGTACTATTCTATTTTTTATTTAATGATCATTAATATTTTCAATTTTTTTAAGGCCTATCGCAATTATGTTAATTCATGAATTTTAATTTTCTCAATTTAAATGACATTTCTGTACTCCAATAATAATTTATAAGTTAAATTGTTTCTCTTACTCTCTGGAACAAATTCTGGATATCTCTGCTGTGGAAACTGTGGAAAAACTAAAATTCTCTTTAGACGAGTTAAAAAAACACTCCCGACCTATTCCACAATTTCAGGACTCTCCTTTCAAAATTTCTTGTCGCCTCTCCCCAAAATCTATTATCCGTTGCTAACAGCAACCAACGTTCTTTTTTCTTTTCGTCTTCTATTTTTTTTTAAACCATAAAACTGTCCTGTTCTGACACATTTGTCAATCCACATTAATTTCTCATAATCACTTTAATCACATCTAATTTGGGAATTTATAAAAAAAAATGTTCAGATATAAAACTTATTCTATTACAATGCTAATACAATTTATTCTTTTCATCTCCACATCATTGTAATTTCTTATTTAACAAAACCCCTATTAATTTAGCTCCCATAGACTTGCTTGACAGTTTATTTTCTGACGTTTTCAAAATTTCTATGTTTAAATATTTTTTAAGAATTCTTCTTTTTTTGTTCTTTTTAAGGTTTAGACGATTCACCTATACACTAGGCAACTATACTATTCAGAAATTATTAACACTATACCAGGTAAGTCAAAATTAATTTATTTAACAATTTACTAATCTTTTTCTCTCTTTTATTTCAGAGTCGAACCCACATTGTGATGGCTTCATGAATTTCATGAACAACAAACTCATATAAAAATCCATTTAAGTTGTATCCTTTTTAACATATTGAAATCATTTCAATATATATATATATATATATATATATATATATATATATATATATATATATATATATATATATATATATATTATATTTCAATTACTCTGTCACATTCCTCTGAAGAAGCTATCTCCAGTTTACCTTCCGAAGATGCTAAAATAACTATACAAGACATCGCTAGAGTTCTTAGAAACTCAAGGCCTCCTACTCCGAACATTAGCCAACATGAGAAAAAAGCCTTGAAAGAACTTCAGTCAAATCCAAATCTAGTCATTCTCCCCGCCGATAAAGGCAATGCCACCGTCATTCTAAACACTTCTTCTTACACGAATAAACTCTAAAATCTCATTAATGCTCCACACTACAGACCAAATCCTAATAATCCAACAACCTATCTGGCGAAAACAACAAAAGACATTATCAATAAAACCTTTCTTCCTATTGACATAAAACAATCTCTTATTCCTCGTGAAGAGTCTTCCAGAACACCTCGAATATATGGCCTACCCAAAATTCACAATCCCGATATTCCTCTACTCCCATTGTCAGTGCATATAACTGCCCTACACAACCATTGGCCAAGTACTTTGTAGCTTTGTAGCACCAAATTGTAGTTTCGATATCGTTTCACTTTTTACATTGCTATGGACGAAACTCTAAAGAGTCTGAAAACTAAATACAGTATACAACAAGACCAATTATCTATCATTAAACATTGTATGTCCAACACCTATTTTATCTTCCAAAATCAATTCGACAAATAAATGGTGCCCCGATGGGCTTCCCACTTTCTCCAGTAATTGCCAATATCTTTATGGAAGACTTGGAGACCCGATCACTATCCACACCAATGCTCAAACCCACATGTTGGCTACGATATTTTGATGATACATTCGTCATTTGGCCCCATGGCAGGGATGCTTTGGTGTTTTATCAAACCCATCTGAATGGTATACATCCTAGTATCCAGTTCACGATGGAGGTGGAAACTGATTCATTCCTACCGTTTCTCGACGTTATTATAAAGAAAAACCAATCCCAAGGTTTTCATCACTCTGTTTATCGAAAACCCACCCATACCAATCGTTACTTGCATGCCAATTCTCATCATTCACCTTCACAAATTAATTAATTCATTCATTAATACCCTTGTCTCCAGATCAATACGCCTTTACGATGATGCAAGTAGACCCGCTGAGCTCTCTTCTTTAAAACAAGCCCTCATCCAAAACGGTTACCGCGAAAGTCACATTAATAGGAGCATCCACAGACATCAATCTCTCACTCAATCTCAACTCAAAGACATTAAGCCTCATCATACGAAAGCCTTTCTTCCTTACATCAAAGGTGTCACTGACAAAATCGAAAAAATTCTTAAACCAAGATGAATAAAGACAATATCTACCCCTTAACAAAAACTTTCATCTCTTGTCCGATCAATTTAAAACAGCATTCCAAATGAACAACACGAAGCTTATCAAATTCCTTGTTCCTGGTGCATCCTCTTCGGGCACCTGATTATTGCTGTCGTTGACATCGTTCTATATGTACTTGTTTTTGGCATCGGACCTACTTTCCTGACTTGTCTTCAGCAAATATTTGGCTAGACCCTGATCAGATGGTGATCAGTCTGTGCTTTTCTCTGTACATCCTTTGAATGCGGTTTCTACCAAGTATGACTCTGACCTTCTGGAGCCTTTCTCTGATGGTTACATTTGTCACTTTGTCTTCCCATGTCGACTCGTAGATTAGCTTGTAACATGATGACCCTCTTCTTTCTAGTTTCTTTAAGTTAGTCTCTGCTGTTGAAGTCCAGACTGGGATTGCATACAATTATATCTTCTTGGCCTTCGTTAGAGAATTGGTCCTGAAAATATAAGCTTCAGTTAGTCTTTTTCCAAAATTCTCTTTTACCTTTCTTGTGTTTGCTTCGTGAAATTTAGTCCTCTGTCGAAGTGGACTTGAAGTAACTGATGGATGTTTCAAATTGTAATACATTTCCTCTCATCTTGAGTTCGACTACTGGTGGATTCAGTTGCTGCGTAAAGATAATAAATTGTTTCCATTTGGCGATCTAGGGTCTCGACAACTCTTCTGTCTTCTTTTTCTGCTGTGTAGATTGCGGTCTCGTCCTCTTATAGGGTTGTACTTGTTCTTGCATCTATTGGTAGGTCTGAAACAAAAATCTTCTTGTATCTTGAAGATCTTTGGTTATATTGAAATTTGAAATATTCTATTAGATAAATATGTGCCACATATATTAACTAAATAATGAGGCAGCCGAGCTCTGTCCATCTTCGGAATAAGGGCTTTTTTCCAGACCGTGTCATACGCTTTTTCGATATCGAGAATGGCCATTCCTGTTTTCCGTTTTCTGTTGAATCGGTCTTAGGGTTCCTGATCACTCATTATAATTGTAGTTCGCCGTTTTCTTCTTCTTCTCAATCCAAATAATTGGTCTTCTTTAATTTTCTTCCTCTTTGTGCGTGCTTCATTAGTCGTCTGTAGATGATTTTTTTCAATATTTTTCCTATGGATTTCAGGAGGGATATTGGTCTGTAGTTTTCTGATAGTTCTGAATAGTTTTAAGAACCTAGGATCGGTTTACAGAGTAATGGGGAAATAACTAAAAATGCATGCAGTAGAATTAGGGTGGAATGGATGAAGTAGAAGGAAGCAAGTGGTGTGTTATATGAGAAAGATTACAATGCAACTGAAGGGAAAATTTTATAAAACTGCTATAAGTACAGGTATGATGTAGGGAACTGAATGTTGGGCAGTTTAAAAGAAAGTGGAACAACGAGTTCATTTGGCGAAAATGAGAGCTTAAATGGATGAGTGAGGTGACAAAAAATGATAAAATTAGGAATGATTATATTAGGGGAAGTCTATGGGTGTCACCAATAATGGATGCGAAAATGAGAGAGCATACGTCGAAACGTTAGAGGAAATACGAAAAATTGGTAATTTGAAAATTCATAGGAGTAAGAGAGGATAATGAAGAGATAGATGATGGTAAAAACTATTTAATAAAAAAATAGGTTAAATTCAAATGAATTATTTTTGGAATAATTTGTTCATTCAATTCTTTTACAGATCCAATGTAGCATTTTTTTATATTTTCTGATTCCCCTTTTTATTTTCGGTACACCCTGTACAACTTTTTCATTACACATTTCGAAATGTGTTTCCTATTGGCACTAACGAAGTGTAAATGACCCTTCAGAACTAGTAACGGTCCGTAAAAATATTAAATTTCCCAAATATATCTTCCAACTTTCGGTGTCAGACCAAATTTTATGGCTTCCAGATGACGCAAAAAATTAGATATACCTCGGGGTTGGTGTGTTATGCCGGCGGGGTGCGGATTCATAGAAAGGATGTCTGTCCTAAAATAATATATTTGGAATAATATTACAAAGAAAATATGGTTGCTGTAAATTAAATAAAAATCGCATTGATACTGGCAATATATGGAAGTGTTTTCCAGCTGTCAATTTTTAAATAGACATTTATTTAGGTGTGTAGAAATAACGAAGCATAATATACTTTAAAAAATTCAATCTGTTTCTTGTTTATTTATATTTTTGTGTTTCAGATGCTTAAACGTGCGCCAGCTAGTACAAATATGGACTTTTTCTATGATAATAATAATGATCCTGATTTTTGAACAGTCTTTCTTACCGAAACTTATAACAATTTAATATCAAAGCATTTTCCACTAAAAAAAGTACGACAAACTGTTGAAAAAACACGGCAATTACAAATTGCTAAAAAGTCAGCTTACTGTAATTTTATTACTAATTCCAATAATAAACCTAGAGACTGCTAGAAATTATCCCTCCCCGAGCAAGTCTTTTTTTCTATCCGTTGTGGAAGAAGAGGTCTCTCAAATAATAAAGTCTCTTAGTAATTCTAATTGTAAGGACATTTACGAAGTTAATAGCAAATATTTAAAAGAAACTTACCAAATAGTTTTAGCACCTTTCACTCATCTTATTAATTTAATTCTATCAACTAGAGAATTTCCAGAAGTACCTCTTCCAGATTCCTCAAAAACTAACAATTACAGACCCATAAGCATTGTTTCTACTTTTGGGAAAGTAATTGAAAAGGTTATCAAACAACAATTTTATTCTTATTTTGAGTCAAATAATTACTTTAGCAACTCACAACATGGATTCAGAAGTGCTCGTTCTACTACAAACGCGGTATTTAATGTTGTGAGCGAGGTAATTCAGGGGCTTGGACGTTACTGCTTCCCATTGAAATTTATATAGATAATATGTATTTATTAAATATATTGTATATATATTTGTATAATATAATATTTTTTTCCATGGCTAATGTTAAAGTGTTGCTATAACAACTGTTTTGAGTAGATAAAGTATCACTCAACCGCAAGGATAGATAAAGTGACACTTTAACAGCAAGAGTAGATAAAATGTTTTAACTTTTTTTTATTCAATAAAATTTACAAATTCAAACACATTAAGGATTAAAAACAACTGAAATTTTACAATTAACATTATTAGAAATATCTATTTTTGGAGCCTCACAACTTGTACTTGTAGAATATATTAATAAAACATGCAGGTGTGTAAAAGAGATCGGTTCAAATTATTTTTTATAACGACAGAGTAATTCATATCCCTAGGAACGGAGCAACACAATTGCGATTTTTGTGCTAAAAATTACAATTGTCTTTGAAATTCTATTTTTCACCTGAACTTAAAGTCTTGCTATAGAAAAAAATGTTGTATTGTACACGACGATAACATCGCATTATCTTCTCGATCATAATTAGCGTCTCGACTGACGTCTCGACGCTAAAAAACGCTCTCGAAGATAAAGTACAATTTTATCGTCCTGTATAATAAATAACTATTATTAATATACATAAAGCATTTTCAGTGATTTTCATTGTGTTTTTGCAGTTTTTCTTCTCCCAATAAAAAAGTCATAGACTCCCAATAAACGGGAACAACCGTTTCCCCGATTCCGTTCGGATTAACGCCGTATTGTATTTATATATGTTAATAGAATAGAAAAATTGGAGGGGATGTATTACTTGAAAAAATTAAACAACTTTTCAATATCTGCCTTCACAGCGCCAATATTCCAACAGACTGGAACAACGCTACTATGATTCTATTACACAAAGCAGGAGACAAAGCAAATTTAGAGAATTACAGACCGATTAGCCTCCTCAGCCATATATATAAGTTGTTTACGCGAATACTAGTTAAGAGAATGGAAAGAAAATTAGAGACTTATCAACCAAGGGAACAGGCAGGATTCAGAAAAAGTTACGGAACAAATGACCATCTACAAAGTATAAAAACCCTAATAGAGAAAGCAGTGGAATACAATAAACCTCTAGTTCTAATATTTATCGATTTTCACAAAGCCTTTGACACAGTTGAGCTAAGCAAAATATTACAGGCACTTAAAGAATGCAGGCTAGATTATAGATATACTAAATTATTATACAAAATATACCTGCAGGCAACAACCACTGTCAGATTACATACTAACAGTAATCGCATAAAAATAGAACGGGGGGTTAGACAAGGAGACCCAATGTCACCTAAACTTTTTAATACGGTGCTAGAACATGCTTTTAAGAATTTGGATTGGATGACAAAGGGAATAAAAATAGATGGAGAATATCTAAACAACTTATGTTTCGCCGATGATATACTTATAATAGCTGAAGATCTAGGTATGGCAAGAGAGATGGTACAGGAACTCGTTGTGGCTACAGAAAGTGTAGGTTTAAATATAAATATCTCGAAAACAAAAATCATGACCAATTTGGTACCCAACCAGAACATCAGTATTGGTGGAAAAGAAATAGAACTCGTAGATAGATATAAATACCTGGGACATGAAATTATGATTGGCAGGGATAACCAGACTCATGAACTGAAGAGAAGAATCGGCCTTGGGTGGGCAGCATTTGGAAAACTGAGAGAAACTTTTAAAAGTGAGCTGCCCACATGCCTAAAGAGAAAGGTATTTGATCAGTGCGTCCTCCCAGTCTTGACGTACGGAGCAGAAACACTTACCTTAACAAAAGCAGCAGCTACCAAACTGAGAGTCACGCAGAGAAGAATGGAGCGGTCCATGTTAGGAATAACTCTGCGAGACAGAATAACCAACGAAGACATCAGGAGAAGAACCGGAGTGACTGACATCATCGAGAAGATAGCCAGACTAAAATGGAAATGGGCAGGACACATAGCCAGAATGACAGATGGGCTATGGACAAAGAGGTTATTGGAATGGAGGCCAAGGGAAGACAAGAGAAGCGTCGGTCGACCACCTACAAGATGGACTGACGATTTAAGAAGACTCGATAAAAACTGGATGAGAGCGGCGCATGATAGACGGGGTTGGAAACATGAGGAAGAGGCCTATGTTCAGCAGTGGACTCTTGAGGCTGGATGATGATGATGATGAATAGAATCGTGTAATTCTTGTAGATTTTGTATTTAACAGCATTTCTCATCCAACCAATTTTCCTTTGCTTCCCTTATTTTCTTTTGTATTTCTCTGTGTATCTTGGCAAATCTTGTTTCGTCTATAGGTTTAATGATCCCACTGTTCTTCATTAACTTAAATATTTCATCGGTCATCCAGTTTTTTACTTTTTTATATATTGCATAAGATATTGTAATCTTATTTGTGTCGGTGACCAGAGTAGCCGAGCACGTTAATTAATTTATTCGTTAATCTTGAATAAAACAAAATTAAACCGTATTCAAAAATATTTCTCGAACTACATCTTGTCCAACTATTGTTATAAAACATTTATAAAATATCTCGACCATAAATTTCTATATCGACACATTTCTATTCAACAAATAGTGGCATTTTCCTTTCGAAGAAATGCTGTTGCCATTGGAAATCTGAATTCTCGTTTAGGAGACGCAACTCAATCCATCTTAAACTCAAGAAATACCATATAAATGGTCTAATAAGACAGAAGCGTAAGACGTAAACGACCTGTGTAAGAGTGTTCCCATGCCTCCAGTTTTACTATAAACGGACTGCCACTTTTCTTGTCTCTCACGTATCTACGTATAATACTCGAGGAAAATGGCAAAAAGCTTAAACGGTTCGAAGTATCGGTTTCTTGGTTGGCGCTCTTACGGTCTGAAGGTGTCTGTGATGACGCTAAAAACAGGTGTCTTGTTATGAAATTATGCAAGATGGGACTGAATTAGAACGTCAGTTGGTTTAGTACGTCCTTTAAATACAGAGAAATAAGAATTCGCAAATCATCCGAAAATTACTGTGAAACAAACGTTTTGTGTCAAAATTAAGGGAAACACTATTTTAACAGGCTACAACTTTTTTGATGAAGATTCTAAACAAATAAACTCAAGCAATTTTGATAGGCATATAATTTAGGAAAAAGAATCATAAAAGGTATCGTTAATTACGTCCAGTGGATACTTAAACCAAATTAAAACGAGACTCACATAGAGTATTTGATAACTACAATTACAGTTTATTAACTATATATAAAACTAAAATGAATAAATGTGAAAGATATATTATAAAGATATAATATAGAAAGTATGCAATAGGATGAATGTGCTTCCCTTTCTTGCTCCTTTTTTGCAGTATGCCGATCAGTATTTCAATTCAACTTTAAATAATGGCACAATGGTTAATTTTACTGAAGACAATACAAACCTTTTTGCAGATTACGCAGTCATCTGCAATATCTGCTTAAACTTTATTGGCTCATGACTTAAAATTTTTTCGGAAAAGCCTGTTACACACTTGTGCCTTGTACCAGCTTATGTATATCCAGTGGATTGGTACCACATTGGATATGTATTTGGAGTCACTGGATAGTCTCCAGAAGGTGTTTGCCACCTGTCATCTGTTGCCCCACAGTCTCGCCTGCAATATATGGTTAACTCTTTCAGGTTTTCCACTATACACTTTAATCTACATAAGATAGCCCAGTTCTATGCAGGTGCCATTTGACTGCGATCTTTTATCACTTTTACGACCAATATACATTCTGACATGTGCTTGATCGGGTGGACTTTGTCCTAGTTAACACCAGCGAGAGTTATGTTGTGTACGCATGGAGGCTTTTATCCTTTTGTAGCTGATTCCTATTCCCATTTTTTAGCTGATTCTTTTCTGACAAGTTTATCAGCTTTTTTACTGTCGCTTATCTGATCTCCAATGACTCAACAGCCACACCAGAGTGACACTGTCGAATTTCAGGAAGACTCTTCAGAAGAAATCAATGAGGGGAATGTTCAACAAGAAGCAATAATAACTGCAGCAGAAGTACGAAAAATTGTCATGCAACTAAAGAATGAGAAAACCCTCGTAAACCGTTCGTTTACGAAATACACTACCGAGCATAAAATTAGGGTCACCCCGTAATTTGAATTTATTTTAGAAATGATTATTCTGTTTTAACTATTTTCGGTTGTAACAATAAAAATTGTTGTCGTTGTTGTTTCGACAAGCGTTTGAGATAAAAAGGGCTCCTTAGCCTAATTCCTAAAAACCGTTATCAGCACAGTTTTTGTTTCTATGGTTTTAACGTCAATTGTAAATTGTTATCACTGTCAGTGTATTGCAATGAGCATAAATTCTGTTGTGGCGGCAAGAATTGTGGCGGCGTTAGAAGATGGCCACGGTCAGCGCGAAACTGCGAGAAACGTTGGTGTAAGTCTCTCGAGTGTGCAACGAGTATGGCAACCGTACGAAGAGACCGGTCTGCTTACTCGAAGACCTGGTTCAGGTCGAGGCAGGATTACAACAGCTAGAGATGACCGCTTTGTCGTTTCTAGTGCTTTGAGAAACCGAACGGTCACGGCAGTTTCTCTTCAAAATCATCTGCAAGAAGTGAGAAATGTAAACATAAGTGAATGGACAGTTAGGAGACGACTTCATGCTGCTGGTTTATCTTCTCGAACTAGAGTAACTGGACCGACGCTTTTCCGTGAACACCGAATTGCCAGATTGAATGTTGCACGAGAACACTTCGCTTGGACAGTGCAGGGTTGGAGTCGTGTATTGTTTTCCGATAAATCGAGATTCTGTCTTACAGGCTCAGACAAACGTGTAAGAGTGTGGCGACGTCCAGGCGAGAGATATGCTCAAGCATGTGTTGCCGAGCGTCTTCCATTTGGTGGAGAGTCAGTTATGGCATGGGGAGGCATATCGTTTGATGCTTGCACGGAGTTAGTCTTTATAGAGAATGGGACATTGACAGCGCATAGGTACCCGACACAGATTCTGGAAGACCATGTTTTACCGTTTATGGTTATTCTTGGAGACGACGCAACATTTATGCATAATAATGCACGGCCCCACACTGCTAGGATAGTGACTGAGTATCTTGACGAGGTTCAAATCACACGATTTGTTTGGCCTGCTCGCAGTCCAGATATCAATCCCATAGAACATGTTTGGGATGAGATGAAGAGACGTTTACGGAGTCATGTGCCGGCCCCCAGAAATTCGAGAGTGCTTCGCGACATATTGGTGCAAGAATGGAATAATCTTCCGCAGAATGTGACCTAAAATCTGATCCAAAGCATGCCTCGTCGTTTGCAAGCTGTTATCACTGCCAGAGGAGGGAATACTCGCTACTGAAGTTCTTAAAATTTCTTTTTTTCAACAAAAAGCACATCAAATTAAAATTGTCCCTTTTCAATATTTAGTATAACAAAGGAAAATTCTTCATTTCTATTATTTTTAATAAACTTTAAACGACAAAAACGTTGTTTTCTTTAAGCAATCCGTTAGTAAACTATGTTACAACCGAAAATAGTTAAAATAGAATAATAATTTCTAAAATAAATTCAAATTACGGGGTGAGCCTAATTTTGTGCTCGGTAGTGTATAAGTAACGAACTATTCAAAGCAGCTCCGATTAAATTAATAGACATACTAGCAGTTATCTTTAATAAGCGCCTCAACAAAGACGAGCCACTACCCAAAGAATGAAATAGAGCCATAATATTTTCCACTTATAAGAAAGGAAGCAAGAAGAAATGAACTGCAAAAATTACAGGGAAATTAGTGATATGTTCTGTATCAAAGCTTTAAGGACGAGTACTAAAACACCCAATTGGAGGACAAATTAAAGAATCAGCAGATCAAAACGGTTTCAGAGCTGGTCGCTCTTATATAGACGGGGTATTCACTATTAAACAGCTTATAAAAAAACGCAGGGAAAGAGGGTCAAATGACTGTATAACCTTTGCCGACCTTGAGAAAGCCTACGATACCGTACCATTAAATAAGTTGTGGTTGTGCATGAGAAAAAATGGTTTCAATAAAGGTTACATTACAGCTGTATCAGCCCTAGCACTAAAAGTTCACAATTTCGGAAAATCTTCATGAAATATGCTAACTATTTCCAAAACTGAAATAAAAAAACAACCGAATGACTATGGATCGGGATTTTGATTTTGCTGCATTAAAGTACAAATAACTAGATAGACAAGATGGTGAGATGATAATATTTCACAAAATGTTGATGTTTTATGCACAGGTGGTAGCTAACAGATTGGCGTTATATAAAATACAAACAATATTCGTACATGATAAGAAGATCTGAGCATATATCATCGGAAAAATAGACTGGGAAATAACAAATAGAGCAAAGAAATCAAACAAGTTATATTATGCGTTAGCCCAAATAATGAGAAAAAGAGAACTTGCACGAGAAAAAATAATAAAAATATATAACACAATAGTGATATCGACTGTGCTCTATGCAAGTGAAAACTGGACAATTCTGGAAAAACATAAGTGCAGGATAAACGCAATGGAGATGAGACATCTAAGAAGGATAGTTGGAAAGACAAAGTGGGATAGATTAAGCAACGAGACTATTAGGAGAATGGCCAACCAGGAACCGATAATGAACAAAATAGCAAAGAGACAAATGAACTGGTATGGGCATCTGATGAGGATGCAATCGAATAGAATAACAAGAAAAATTTATGAAGCAAAAAACATCGAAAAAAGAAAAAGGGGCAGACCAAGAAAAAAATGGATACAGCAAGTAGTAGAGGCGGGAAAACTTAAACAAAAATCACTCGAGGAATTGAAAATAATGGCAGGAAACAGAAAAGAATGGAAGAGGTGGGTAAATGGAAATTAAAATAGCTAGCTCAAATCCGACACCCTGATAGGGTAAAATGAAGGGGAGAAAGAGAGAAAGAGAATATAACATAATTAAAATTTCGGAATATACGATACGGATTTTGAGGCTTATGAACGTTAAAATCAAAGCTTTTCAAAATCATGAACCAAATATCACTAACTATTATCAATATTAACAATTTTATCTTACTTCAAAACGGTCATCTATGTACGCATGGGACTAGATCCTTGGAGTTTTCACACAGTGGAACATCCTGTTGTGTGAGATAAATGAGTCAATTCCTATAACTAGTTGATGTTTACTAAGTCATATTGGCATGATCTGTGATTAGCACTCCATCCGGTGTCGCTGTACTTTTGATTTCAATATGAAAGTATTTGCATACGTATGTATTCATTATTAGAAAATAAAATAAAAATAGAAGAAAGTGCATTATAAAACAATCCATCTAAGGTTTTATTAATCTAATTGTATGTTGATATAGAATAGTACCAAAAAAGAGTCTTACGTCCATATTTACGATTCCAATTCTATTTGCCGTATAATCTTGGTAATTAGCTTAAAAATGAACTAATTTATTATTTTACAACGTATTTTGTTTCCTAACTGGATGGAATACGAACGAATGTGCATTTTATATTTTAGTAATAAACCGCAACTACTAAATGTAAATGATAAATATAAATATTTCATGGAAGGCATTGAATATGCTGCTACATGTTCAATTCCAATCAATAAACCTTGTAAAAGAGCTAAACTGTCACCACCTCCTTGGTGGGATGATGAATGTGATAAAGTCGTTCGTTATAGAAAAGAAGCTTTAAATAATTATATCAACAATAGTAATATAGAAAATTATATACAGGTTAAAGAAAAAATGGCAACATCAAAAATTTTTTTAAAAAACAAGGCTAAGAGTTACTGGATTAACTACTGCGCTAAACTTAACAAAAATACTCCTTCTAAGGAAATATGGCAACAGGCAAAAAAAATGCAAAGAATTCCCGCACCTAAGCCTAAATGTAGTAACTATGACTGGATAGAAACTTTTTTGCAAAATATCACACCATGTTCAGCAGATCAGGAAGTAAAGGATTTAATAGATAATACAGATGTTCAAAATGATATATTTAATTATCCTTTGAAATTTACGGAACTACAATTTGCATTAAAAAGTACCAGTAACACAGCTTCAGGTATGGATCAAGTTACATACGATATGTTGTGGAATTTACCAACTGTCGGTAAATTATTTCTTTTGGAAATTTTTAACGATATTTGGTTATATAACGCTGTCATTGAGGAGTGGAAAAATGTTTTAGTTATACCAATCCCCAAACCACACAAAAATCCTAACCTTGCAGAGTCTTACCGGCCTATTTCCTTGTTGTCCTGTGTTATGAAAACTTTTGAACGGATTATTAAACACCGGTTAGAATTTCATTTGACTAGCACTGCCTTTTTTCCATTGGAACAATTTGGATTTAAAAAGGGGTTTAGTACTATTGACGCAGTTTCTTATTTAACAACAGACATTCAGTTATGTTATTCAAATAACTATTACTTAGGTGCTGCATTTCTCGATATAAAAGGTGCCTACGATGCAGTTAATATCATTATGTTAAGAGAGAAATTGCTTCAGGCAGATGTCCCTGCGAGAATGTGTAATGTCTTATGCAATCTTTTAACACAAAGAAAAGTTTATGTAAGGTCAAATAACAATTCTGTAATAGGTCCCAGACGATCATCCACAGGTTTACCACAGGGCTCCGTTATTTCTCCCCTTTTGTTTAATGTTTTTACAAAAGAAATACACGAGGAAAAATATAATTATAATATTATACAGTATGCTGATGATTTTGTCGTTTATAACACTAATAAAAAATTAGAAATAGGCATAACTGAGCTCACGTCACATATACAACTAACTACTTTGAAATTTGAATCGTTAGGTTTTTCTTTAACGCCTCAAAAATCTAGTGTTACCATCTTTACAAGTCATAATCTACCCAATATTGATAACATAAATGTAAATGGTACCTTATACCCAGTATCAAATAAGGTAACTTATCTTGGAATTATTCTTGACAAAAAGCTTAGCTGGAAACCATTTATACAAAGTATAGAATCAAAATGTTTAAAAGGCATAAATTTTTTAAAATTCATAAGGAGAACCTGGTGGGGAGCAGATCCACATACATGTTTAACTTTTTACAAAGCCTTTATTAGGTCCATCTTGGATTACGGATGTACGTTATATGGATCAGCTAGTCCTTACATTCTAAAACGACTGGAAATAATTCAAAATATTTCCCTAAGACTCTGTTTGGGTGCAATGTGTTCAACGCCTGTGGAACCACTTCGGATTGAAGCACTAGAACCATAATTATTTTTACGAAGGGAATGGTTAGCAGAAAAATTTATTATTAAGTCTTCTTTTAAAAACCGTACTCTGTTAGATAAAATAGCCTTATTAAATAACCACGATTTAACTAATACGTACTGGTCAAAAAAACCTTCTCCACCATTATGTATGGCGTTTAGAAATACAAGTAGTTATAATAGTAATTTAAAAAGAACTATTTCAGTCGAAAAATTTGAATTCTTTGATATGTTGGAACCACTAGAAATTAATATTCCTGTATATAATGAAAATTTTTTGATAAGTAAAAAATATTAAGCGCCTGCATATCAAATCTGTCAGATTTTCTGGAAATATATACCGATGCATCAAAACAAAATAATGGTACGGGATGTGCATTCTATATACCCTCAACAAACGTTCAAGAAAAATTCAAATTGAATAATAATACTTCCATTTTTTCTGCAGAAGCGATTGGTATTATTAAATCCTGCGATTATGTCGAAAAAAACAAGTTAAAAAAAATACATTTTTTGAGTGACTCATATAGGACTTCGAGGCAATGAAGTTGCAGACTCCTTAGCCAAAGAAAGCGTTACAACTGGAGAGCATATCAACAACAATTTAGGTGGTCAGGAATATTTAATGATATCTAAGAGTAATTTTAAGGCAAAATGGGAATTGCATTGGAAAAACTATTGCTCTAATAACCTCACACGATATACACTATTACATCCAAGTATTCCGACAGATTTGTGGCACCAAGAATTTGATTTTACAAGAAATGATATTGTGACCATTTGTAGGCTAAAATTCGGACATGCAAGCTTCCCTCAACACTTATATAAAATCGGTGTAGTCAACACCGAACTTTGTGAAACTTGCAATGTGGTTTGCGACTTAGATCACATTTTTTATGCTTGTAGTAAATTTGAAATACAAAGACAAGAACTTATTAATAGTTTATTATTGCAAAAATTATACCCCCCTTTCAATCTACTTTATTTGATATCATTAAATATGTACAAGGTATATAAAATTATTCTTAAGTTTATTAAAATGTGTAACTTAAAACTTTAGTGTAGGTGTTAAGCTCGTTACCTCTGTTGACTCGCCAAATATTTTACCTTTTTACCTATACTTTCCGTGGTCTACACTTTCTGTCTGTGAGTCACCTTGAATGACCCCTAGGTGCGAAAAGTAATCCTAGTTCCTCTCCCATCGTAGTCTTCTTTTAATTTCCAGAATTGTAGTGTATTTAGTTTAGTTAGAATAGGTTAATTTAAGTGAACTTTATTACACATTTGCTGCTGGTTGGATGGGCACTTAGCCCGATTGCCAAAAAAAAAATGTATCGAGTATGCACTTTTATGTTCCCTTGGTATCTTCACTTTTTTTATGTTTTTGATGCTTAGATTCGATCTTTCAAGGGTATCGTGCTGAAATCCCGTTAGATAATTTGTTATTAATAATTTAATTGTTTGAATTATTGTATCTCCTAAACTATTAGAGATATTTAATTTTACCAAAATTAGTTGTTCCTTTTGGAAACCGAACAAAATGGCGTTTGGTAATTTTTAATCCAATTGTTGGAACCGGAGTTCCAAATAACAAATTTCTTGAAAAAGAATTGCAAAATTCTGCCATTCGATGGAGCTTTTCCAAGTATAAATCAGCCTTTCAAGACTCCCATATTTTAAAGGTAATTGTTTTAGCTTTCAATAAATAAGAGGTATAGGAACAGCTCTACATCTGCCAAAATATATCCGGGGGCAGATATAAATTCTGATCATGTACCAGTTGTAGGTAATTTCAAAGTCAGAATAAAGTAGGAGAAGTAAGTCGATGAAGAAGTATGATGTTAGAAAACTGAAAGATCCCAATGTTCGACTGAAGGTGAGTGAAACCCTCAATACAAAGGTGCTAAAATGCAAAAATGCAGGAACTATACAGGAAAGTCTGACCATCATACAAGAAACAGTAAGAGAAATAAAAGAACAACACCTGAAGAAAGATACAGAGAAACGAAAATCGTGGATGACCGATGAAATACTTTAACTTAGGGATCAGAGAAAAAAAACAAAGAAAATCTTCAAGAACATAAGGGAATACATACCATTGTCAGAAGTAAAATAAGAGAAGCCAAAGAGAAACAAAAAGCAGAACAATGTCAAAAAATAAATGTAAAGAAAATAAAAAGAAAGTATGGGACGAATACTTGGACAAACTTTTTCACACTTTGGAATAATACAAGAACACACCATTGAAGAAAATTCAGGTCCCGAAATCCTACTAGAGTAAATAACGGCAGCCGTCAGACAAATGAAGGATGAAAAGGCACCGGGACTTGATGAAATTTCTGCAGGACTGTTGAAGCTACTGCAGAACAAATAAAAATAATAACTGAAATATTTAATGAAATATACAAGGCAGGAAAAATACCAGTAGAGTGGCTCAAATCAGAGTTCCTACCATTGCCCAAAAAACTAGAAGCAAAAGTTTGTGAAGACTATAGGACTATAAGCCTAATGAGCCTGCTAAAGCTGTTTTTAAAAGTCATCCACAAAATAATTTACCGGAAATGCGAGGAACAAATTGCGCCCAATCAGTTTGGATTTGTGAACGCCGTTGGTACGAGGGAAGCTTTATTTATCGTGCAGGTATTGTTTTAGAAATATAGAGATGTCAGTTGTGATGTTTTGCATGCCTGGTTGACTACAAGAAGGTTTTTGATAGATTCAGGCAAGAACAAATTATGGCAGTATTGAAGAGGACAGGGATTGATGGAAGAGACCTAAAAATAATAGCTAACCTGTATTGGAATCAATCAGTGGTGCTCCGAATAGATACAGATCAGGTCTCACCACTGACTTTCAATCAGTACTCGGAGCCCATTTTTGAAGAGGCACTAAAAGATATTGATAAAGGCATCTCAGTAAATGGGGTCAAGCTCTATAACCTGCGGTATGCAGATGATACAATAGTGTTTTCCAATACCATAGAAGGGCTGCAAAACTTAATGAACAAAATAACGGAAGCAAGTAGAACATATGGACTGAATATAAACACCAGCAAAACCAAGCTAATGAGCATCAGCAAGGAAAACATAACTGGAGCAAAGCTGTATGTGAACCAAATATCTGGAACAAATCTGTATGTGAACCAAATGATAGTTGAACGTGTCTCACAGTACAACTACTTGGGAACTATAATCATTGAGTCGTGGGACAATACCCAAGACATTAAATGTCGCATCGGAAAGGCAAAAAGTGCATTCCTGACTATGAGGTCTGTGTTCAAGAGTCATTATCAACGGACAGGCACCCTAAGAAGAAAGTTTCAGCTAGTTTCTTGCCAAGATATTGAAAATTTTTTAATTAATATTTAAATGGGAATAAGCCACAATTAAAGGTTAAAATACATTTATTGACGTTTCAATTTCCACTTCGGAAATCGTTCTCAAAATACAAACATTAGTAAATTAAACAAATTTTGTTTTTGTTACTTAGTGAAAAATTCTTCTAATAATTTAATTTTATCTGACTCATCTATATTGACAATTCAGACATACATTATACATTTTAAAGTAGACGACTTTAAAATGATATTGCCAATATTGTTGAGTTGCGTTCCTGGGACGACTTTACTTATAAGATAGTTCATTCGATTACATGAAATCAACTTTAACGTGAGAATATCCGTCAGAAAAAATCATAACATGTAATTCGTCTTTAAAAAGACAAATACATGCCATGATGACAGTAAAATTCTCCCGTTAGTGATTCCATAGTAAATTATGAGGGAAAAACCAGGAAAAAACCTCATAATACTATCCCGACATGGTAAGTATTTGATCTTGCATTTAGTTTACCTTCAATAAATACCAAATTCCGATTTTATATGTTTGTTATTTAAAAAATATAAATGATGTATTCTCTATATGTTACTGACTTACCAATACTGGTATTTTCCTTTTAAAATAAAAAGAGGAAGTTATTAAAAAGGAAAATACCAGTATTGGTAAGTCAGTAACATATAGAGAATACATCATTTATATTTTTTAAATAACAAACATATAAAATCGGAATTTGGTATTTATTGAAGGTAAACTAAATGCAAGATCAAATACTTACCATGTCGGGATAGTATTATGAGGTTTTTTCCTGGTTTTTCCCTCATAATTTACTATGGAATCACTAACGGGAGAATTTTACTGTCATCATGGCATGTATTTGTCTTTTTAAAGACGAATTACATGTTATGATTTTTTCTGACGGATATTCTCACGTTAAAGTTGATTTCATGTAATCGAATGAACTATCTTATAAGTAAAGTCGTCCCAGGAACGCAACTCAACAATATTGGCAATATCATTTTAAAGTCGTCTACTTTAAAATGTATAATGTATGTCTGAATTGTCAATATAGATGAGTCAGATAAAATTAAATTATTAGAAGAATTTTTCACTAAGTAACAAAAACAAAATTTGTTTAATTTACTAATGTTTGTATTTTGAGAACGATTTCCGAAGTGGAAATTGAAGCGTCAATAAATGTATTTTAACCTTTAATTGTGGCTTATTCCCATTTAAATATTAATTAATTTAAAATGCCACAAGAAAATAGCTTCAGAACAATATTAAGAAAATTTTTTAGGCGCGCGGTTCACGCATGCCCGCATTCGCTGCGAGCTGACCGTGCGCCTCAGAGCGCGTTATTAAAAGTTTCATATCTTGGTCAGTTTCATATCAAAATTAACGTAGAATCATTTACCAGAGCTTAAAATGTTCGTTTTGAGTGGTTCTATAACTTCCATTTGCCAGATTTTCAAAGTTTTTAGCTTAATTTTGTTTAAATCCCTTATAAAAAAATTAATTCGCAACTTTTTAGTGAAATTTTTATTGTTTAATTGTTGTAACCTTTATATTAATAAAGATAAAGTAAACTCAGGAAAGCTGAGTTATACTTGGAAGTTATACTCGAATGCCTATTTTGCAATTGTTTTCACGAATATTGTTATAACTCCCGTTCTAAGAATCGGATCAAAGTTTACCAAACGCCATTTTATTCATTTTTTCAATAGGAACAATTTCATTTTGGTGAAATTAAATATCTGGTAATTTGCGATATGCAATAATTTAAACAACAATTCAATTGTTAATAACAAATTATCTGACTGGTATTCGTATTCAGCCTGATAGCCTGCTACCATCTAAAAATCGAATCTACACCCCAAAATGCATAAAAAATGTAAACGTACCAAGATGACATAAAAGTGTATATTAACCACGATTTTATTGTAAGAATAAAAAAAGTATTTTATACCCGAACCTAAAATCTGCTATTAGGCCTATTTCTCATGGCCCTGATGTACCCATACCTATTCCACCAAAGGAGTTAGAGAATGTATTATCGTCTGACTCGGAACAGTCTGCATTTGAGTCCACAGATCCCGCCGTTACTTTTGAAGTAGAAGAAGGACCACAACTATTTAATCAAATGGAATTAAACGAGTTAATAAGAGACTTAAATCTTCCCAAAGATGCCTTAGAACTTCTAGCCTCTAGACTTCGTGATAAAGATTTGCTGGCTCCAGGTACATCAACCAGTTTCTACAGAAATCGAGAAAAGGAACTGAGTCCATATTTTACTCAAGAAGATTCTTTAGTATATTGTAACAATATATCCGACTTAGTTATTAAGCTAGGAGCTGAATCTTATAAAAAGGAAGAATGGCGGGTGTTTATTGAGTCTAGCAAAAGTAGTCTAAAAGATGTTTTACTGCACAATGGTAATACATTGGATTCTGTTCCGGTCGCACATTCTGTTCACCTTAAAGAAACATACGAAAACTTGGAACTTCTTTCTCTCTCTCTCACTTGAAACAGTCAGGTTATACTAAATATCCTTGCTTCATTTGTAAATGGGACAGCCGAGCACGAGATAAACATTGGACCCAAAAAGAATGGCTTACAAGAGAAAACCTTACGCCAGGAAGTAAAAACATAAAACACAATGCCTTAGTTGATCGTGAAAGAATTTTATTGCTTCCTCTGCATTAGGTTTGATGAAACAGTTTTTTAAAGCTATTGACAAAAACGGAGAATGTTTTAAATATATTTGCTCAAAATTTCCCAAGTTGTCCGATGCAAAATCAAAAGAAGGAGTTTTTGTTTTTGTAAGAAAGCGTTGACTTCATTTAAAGAAGTTATCGAAAAGTTCTTGGGAAATAAGAAAGTTCCAGACTATAAGAACATTGTCACACAAATGCTACAAAATTTTCGTATACATTTTTTATTTGCTCATCTAGACCAATTTCCAGAAAATCTTGGAGCTGTTAGCGAAGAGCAAGGGGAACGTTTCCACCAAGACATTAAGCAGATGGCAAGACGTTATCAGGGTAAATGGAGCGTATCCATGATGGTCGACTACTGTTGGATGCTACAACGTGATAATCCGTACCAAATTTATAGAAAAATTTCTACCAAACGCAGTTTTTTGACAAAAAGGAAAATATTTCATTAAGTTGTGCATACAAAATATGTAGTTTTCTTTATTTTGAGCATTACTCTTTTTTTTTTTAATATATTAATAAATGTATTTATAAGCACATTTAGTGTTTTTTTTTTATTTTTTAATTTGCTAAAATATCTTACGTGATAGAAAAAATTGTTTTGCTGATTTGGAATCGGCGCACCAATACTCCAGTCACTGTGGAGGAAAAGAGGTGAATACCTCTAAATTTTTTATAACTGAATCGATTTTGCTAATAATTTGGAATTAGGCTTACCTTACCTCCTTCTTCAAAAGTTATATATGCGATAGGTGAGCTTTTTATTTTTAAGGGGTGAAATCACCCCTTATTGAAAATAATGAAAAAAATTTATATTAAAGTATTTTATGGATTTAAATCGTGTTAAATTAGGTAATTGAAATATTGTCAATTATATTAATGGATATTGTGTACATTCTCAACCCTTAAATAATCTTAAAAACCACCCCTTTTATTAAAAATTATTGTAAAAAATCGTTTAACAGGTTCAAACGCTTTTGTAGTACATTTATATCATCTACAATGTAATTCTCTGCTTATATAAAATAATTTTGGTTGATTGCAACACTTCAACCCTTAAAAACTACCCCCTATGTCAGAATATATAACAAAATCTTTTTCAACAACTTCAAAAGTTTTTAATGTACATTTATATTCAAAAATTCCTTTCTTATCAATAAAATATTTTTTGATTGGTTGCTTATTTTCAACCCTTAAAAACTACCTCTATGCTCACGAAACAAATTCCCCTTTGGTAAATGTCTAAATAAAAAAATTAAGTATACTCATGATGTTTTTATTGTAAAAAATTATGCATGAAAATACTTTACATTAGAAAGTATACAAAATATATTTACAAAAATAAAAATTATTTACAATATATCAAATTATTCATTGTCTGAAGCGTCATTCTCGTCGTGTTCTAACTCCACCTCTTCGTCTATTGCAGGACAGTTTTGACAATTGTCGCCAGAGCATGTTCCACACGTAGCATTGCAAAATAGACCTAGTCTACGACAGCCACATGCTGAGCCGCAACCCTTTTTGCAATTGCAAAAAATCAGTTTCAATAGTTCTTCTGGTGCAGGTGAACTTTTCATTTTTATTGGTTGTAAAATATCATCACTTTTGAACCATCCCCAATCCGTTATATCAATCTCTTTGTTTCCAAGCCATATCTGAGTTTGTAAATAAACTCTTTTGATATGCTCATTCAGGGCACTTACAGTTGGTACAAGAGATGATAATTTAACTGCACTATTTTTAGTTGTGGCTTTATTAATGATGAATAATCTTCTACCTTATTCATTTTGTTTATGTGGGTGTCTTTGGCAAGGCCATACAGCAAAATTGTACAGTATCTCCCAGCTTCTAAAATGTCTTCGAGATCTGAAGTACTCCTGTCATTGGCACTCATTGGCGGCTTGCCCACGCAACTTCAAAGGAGTGTCGCTTCTCTGTGTTCGTTAGTTCTCTAGTTCTATGTATATAACATATATATATATATATATATATATATATATATATATATATATATATATATATATATATATATATATATATGTATGTATGTATGTATGTATGTATTATATACATATTTGTGTGAGTGTTAGTGTGTCTGTTACTTGTTTTTCGAATATACTTGAATAAAACATATATATACAGAAAATAAGTTGATGCTCCAAAATATAAATAACATGCTCCAAACTTTTTTTAGGATAACTCCGTTAATTTTTAAGCTACAGTGTCCATTAAAAAAATATTTTGAAGGTAATTTCAAAAGCTACAAGACTAAGTAGATTAAAATATGTTAAAATTCTTTCTTTTTAAATAGTAAAGGGCCAAAGTGCTGATTACAGGTGTGTCAGCCGCTGTATCTCAAACTTCAATTGGCTATATCTCTATTATTTTTCGAGCTACAACAACAATAAAAAAATCAAAATTTTTGTTAAGAAAAAAACTACATTTTGGTATAGAACCATTTTTCACGTATCTCTTATAGTTTTAGATTTATTTTGAAAAAATGTAAACTTTTAGATAATTAAAAAAAAAGATTTTTTAATTTAAACATGATTTTTTCAAAAAATACGCATTTTAAACAGGCTAAAGTTTTAAAACTTATAAATAACACTAAAATAAAATGAATTGTAGAAGATATACCTTTAATTTCAATTCTGATTGAAATAGTGTTACTTATACTGCTCGTTTTTTTTTTTAACGCTAGAGTAATTCAAATTCTTTCCTTCGTATTTCGCTTTGTTTTAATCCAAATGGCTTTTAACATAGCTTATTTTATAGGTTTTTTCTAGCTCTTTAAAAAGTGTTGTATGAGTTTTTATCAAAAAAGATGTCTATTTTCCGATATTTGATGTTAAATGCATCGAGTATAGTATCCCAAAAATAAAAAATCATCTTCAAACAATTATAAATCGCTTAGTATTGTACTTATAAAACTTAGTAAAAAAACAATTTCTTTGTTTTTTTATAAGCTTTATTTTTGTTCCTCATAGATTTTTTAATAAAACGCTTTGTTTTTGAGTTATTCGTACAAAATCATTGAAAAACATGTTCTTTTTTGCGAAAAGTTTACTTTTTCAAGTGCTTATAACTCAAAAAGTATTAATTTAGCGAAAAAAATTTATATGACATTTTTTGTTTAAAATTTGATTCTATATCAATTCCCGGGGTTATTTTGAGTGTAAAAAGTTCAACCTCCTAGATGGCGTGCCAACCACCCCAGGGGTAGAAGCACACATCGGCACCATATAACTTATGTTTTTTGAGTAATTTACTACCCACTGTAAAAATTTCAGATAAATCGGTGCAGTTATAAAAAATTTAAAGGGAAAATGCCACAGTAACTGGACTACAAAATTATATAAAATCACTTGTCAAATTTAAAACATCTTTCAAAAAGTTTTTTGTAGACCTGTGACCTGTGTTATTGATATTCTCTAGTTCGTGTTTAGTTTTTTAATTTTGTTTTTTCTACGACATAACTGCTTAATCTTTTGTCAATTAGAATATTCTAAAGTATGTTTCACAATTCTCAAGTCAACAGTTTCCCTAATGTAACATTGTAAATAAATTAAGAAAAAAAGACCATTAGAGCTTCATTGTTAGTTCTAAGTACGTAAGTACATACATATATAATCTATTTTTTTTTATTTAAACAACAATAATGTGTTAAGCTGTATGCAAAAACGTAACGAACTTCCGTCAACATCTAATAGCATAATACCGAAATAATGTCGTACACGTTCTAACAATATAATAATGATAATGTAATAACACCAAATTGGAACATAATCACTTTTCGATTCGTATCGTTATTGCAAGTCATTCGATAATTGTTTAACGTTTATAGTTTTTATAGAAGTATCCTCAATTTTCCGCTAGACTTTCTGACTGCATAACAAAGCAGCTGACGAGGCTCGACAATCGGGTGACCATGAATCCAAGTTGATCGTCGTGAATATGTGATGTCATTTGACCTTTGCAATTATTTGCGATGTGAAAAAAACTAATAAGTGGCTTATGTCATTTCATCGTCGTTTCGTTTGTGTTGAAAATAAAAATATACTTTTAGATAATTTATAATATTATTATTATATATAAAATTGGAAATTTAAACTTGCGGTTTTTCTTCTTTTTGAAGTGTTGTATCTTCTTAGAGGATGTTAGCTATCATATTGGCGATCACCAATCACCACATTATTAACTTCTTCTTATAGTGCCCTGCACCTAGTGCGTTGGCGAATTATCTTCTTCTTCGTAGGGTGTCTCTCCGTTAAGAACGTTGGCGATCATTCTGGCTATGATGACTTTGTTGGTTGCTATACGGAATAGCTGTGTTAAGTTCTTTCTATACTGTGGCTCTCAGGTTAGCAAGCCAGGATATCCTTCTTCGTCCTGGGGTCCTTTTTCCTTCAATTTAACATTGCAAAATGCATTGGAGTAGCTCATATCTGCCTTGATTACTCATTATATGTCACACCCTTCACGGTGTTAACCAAATCTGCAGTTGTGTCCATCCTCCGTAGTATTTCTTCATTGGTGACTTTGTCTGTCCATTGTATCTTCAGGATCCTTCTGTATAACTATAGCTTAAAAGCCTGAAGTTTTGATAGAGTCTCCCCTTCAATGTCCACGTTTTTACTCCGTACAGAAGCACTGACTACACGTAACATTCAAGGAACCTTATTTTGGTGAGGATGAGGTCATGGCTCTTGAACACAGAGCTCATAGTCAATAATGCAGTTTTTGCCTTTCCGATGCGACATTTAATCTCTTGGGTATTGACCCACGATCCATTGATTATAGTTTTCAAGTAGTTGTACTTTGAGACACGTTCAATTCTCATTTGATTCACATACAGATTTGCTCAAGTTATGTTTTCCTTGCTGATGATCATTAGCTTGGTTTTGCTGGTGTTTATATCCAGTCTATAATTATATTCTACTTGTTTCCGTTATTTTGTTCATTCAGTTTTGCAGCGCTTCTATGGTATTGGAAAACACTATTCTACTTACTTACCTCAGGTTATTGAGCCATCTGTTGAGATACCTTTATCAATATCTTTTAGAGCCTCTTCAAAAATGTGTTCCGAGTACAGATTGAATATCAGTGGGGAAATTATGCACCCTATCTCACTACTCTTAAGATTTTGACCTGATCTGTATATTCTCCATCTATTCGGAGCACCGCTGATTGATTCCAACATAGGTTAGGTATTATTTTTAGGTCTCTTCCGTCAAACCCTGTCCTCTTCAACACTTCCATCATTTGTTTATGCCTGACTCTATCGAAAGCCTTCTTGTAGTCAACCAGGCATGCAAAAACATCACAGCTGACATCTCTACATTACTGAAACAATACCTGCACGTTAAATAAAGCTTCCCTCGTATCAACGGCGATCACAAATCCAAACTGATTGGGCGCAATTTTGTCCTCGCGTTTTCGGTAAATTATTTTGTGGATGACTTTTAAAAACAGCTTCAGCAGATAGCTCATTAGGCTTATGGTCCTATAGTCTTCACAAAATTTTGCTAGTTTTTCCACTCTACTGGTATTTTTCCTGACTTTATATTTCTGACTGTATATTTCATTAAATAGTTCAGTTATTATTTTTATTTGTTCTGCATCTAATAGCTTCAGCAGTTCTGCAGGAATTTTATCAAGTTCCGATGCCTTTCCATTTGTCTGATGGCTGCCGTTATTTTTTCTGGTAGGATTTTGGGACCTGCATTTTCTTCAATGGTGGGTTCTTGTATTGTTCTAAGGTCGTGGAGAAGTTTCTCCAAGTATTCTTCCTATACTTTATTTTTATCTTCTTTGGTTATGGCAAGATAGCCTTCATCACCTGTTAGTTTTCTGCTGTTGCGTTTTCGGAGCTTTCCAGCTATTTCCTTCACCTTTCGATGGACATTAAAGTTATCATATCGACTCTGATACTCCTCTATTTCTTGACATTGTTCTGTTTTTTGTTTCTCTTATCTTTCTTTTGACGATGGTATGTATTCTCTTATATTTTTGAAGGCTTTCTTTGTTTTTTTTCTCCGATCCATAAGTTCAAGTATTTCATCGGCCATCCACGATTTCCGTTTCTCTGTATCTTTCTTCAGGTGTGGTTCTTTTATTTCTCTCACTGTTTCTTGCATGATGGCCAGAGTTTCCTCTAAATTTCCTGCACTTCTGCATTCTAGCACCTTTATATTGAGGTTTTCACTCACCTTCAGTCGAAAATTGGGATCTTTCAGTTTTCTAACATCATACTTCTTCATCGACTTACCTGTAACCTTCTTCATTCTGACTTTGAAATTACCTACAACTGGTACATGATCAGAATTTATGTCTGCCCCCGGGTATGTTTTGACAGATGTACAGCTGTTCCTATACCTCTTATTTACTAGCATGTAATCAATCTGATTTCTTACAATCCTTTCTACAGAATCTTGTGGAGATTTCCAGGTGTACAATTTCCTGGGGTGTAGCTTAAACCATGTGTTCATTATTACTAATTGATTTTCTTTCACAAAAATCTCCAATGTATCTCCCCGATCGTTCCGGTTTCCTAGTCCAAATGGTCCAACTGCAGATGATGTTTTGCTGGCCCCAACTTTGGCGTTGAAGTCAACCATAACAATTCTTAGGTCTTGCTTTTTCAACCTTTTCACGACTTGATTAATGCTATGGTATAGTTCTTCTAACTATTTTTCTATTCTTTCTATTGTAGCTGCATACACTTGAATTATATTGATGTCGATTGGTCTTGCTTTCAGTTGTATGAGAATCACTCTTGCTGGGATTGGGAAGAAGTTGTCAACAGATTTTGCCACTTCTTTTGTCAATACAATGCCGACACCTAATTCATGTTTGCCGTTATCTGTTCCAGAATAGTAAACGCGGTATTCCCCGATAATTGCGGTTCCTGAACCTGGCCAACGCATTTTGCTTATTCCCAGAATATTTAATTTCTTGTATTGCATTATGGATTTTACTTTCCTGTGCCATGGTTTTCACATTCCATGTGCCTATTCTGCACGAATTATCTTAAGACCAGACTTCTGTCTTTTGCGGCATGCAAAAGCTCGCCACTGATTGTATGCTTATCCAGTTCTTTATATTCCGTAGCCCCGACATTTGTTTGCGACCTACTCCCCTCTTCTCCTTAATCTTTCCTTATATAAGTAATTAGTTGAGGGATTGCGTATTTTTTTCCTTTCAGGATATGGCCCAGATATTCAATTTTTCGTAAAAAGAATGCACCTGCAAAACATTCTCCACATAGAGGTTGAACAGCATAGGAAACAAAATATACCCCTGTCGTACCCCTCTTAAAAATTCAAATTCCTCTGTGTTCATTGATTTGTTTAGCCTCACTTGTGCTTTTTCGATTCCATTAGAGATTCTGGATTACCTACTCTTATATCTCTCGTCAATATTAGCGTTGTTTAACATTTTTATCATTGCATCGTGTTTTACGGTGTCAAACACTTTTTCATAATCGAGGAATGTGATGAATATTCTTTCGTTGGTCCATGCAGTTTTTTACGAGAATATTCAAGCAAAAAACTGCTTCATGTGTACCTAGTCCGCTCTTGAACCCAAATTGTGTCTCGCCGCTTAGCTCTTCCAGCTTTCTGAACATTCTTGTGTGAGGATGCGAAGAAATACTTCAAGCAAATGGCTCATTAAACTAATCAGTCTGTGGTCTTTGAATTTTACCGCTTTTTGTGATTTAGGGATCATTATAAAGGTTGAATAAAGCCAATCCATTGGAATGTGGCCGGTGTTATATATGGCATTGAAAATTGTTACCAGCATGTCCATGTTATCATCTTTCAACAGTCTTATCGCTTCCGTAGTAATGCAATCCGGTCTAGGGGTCTTATCCAGTTTTGCTAGTCCATCTCGGCACGAATAATGGAAGGGTTAGTTAGTAGTTGGCAGATTAGGTCTATTATCCATAAAAAGGGACAAAGCATAGTCTGTCCAGAATTTAGCTAGTTCTTCCTGGGTATGTAGGTAGTCTCCTTGATTATTCCTTAGGCGAGTCTCATAACTAATCAATGTTAGAACTCATTATTAAGCAATATACAACCAGTAATAACAATTGATCTTATGTGACAGATTGCAAATTAATTTTTGTCTTTATTATTTCCATAAGAACGAAAGTATACTCATGTACATCACAAATTCAACCATTTTACATTATCTAGCTCTTATTTCAATTTTTGTAGTAATAATACATGATTTCAAAGTGTACCAATACAAAAAAATAAGGCCAAGTATTCATGGATAACTGGTCTTTAAAACACTTCCTCTATTCCGAGCACTCCGAAACTTCGCACTTTGAAAAATCGCACGTGTTTTAAAAACTTTAATATCCACTTATACTTTAATATACTATTTTCTAGGCGGAATATGAACACTGTTATGTTTAAAGGTTCTAAAAAATCTAAAGCAAAAACTCCAATTTGTGCACTTTTTTTCTAATTCTTGCTATTTTTTCAAGAATAAATATTAAATTTTTAATTTCTAACTTGTCAAATATTATGTAAAATTAAAAAAGGAAACTTTCACCTTTTATAATTCTTTTTGTATGAGCTATATCTCTCTAGAGGCAAAAAAATATGGACGCAAAAAGCAAAAATTTTCGATATTTTTCAGATTTTATTAAATAAAAAATTAAGCACAAAGTTTGCGACTGGCGCATATCGTGATTATTATTACAAGTATATCCTGAAGTGATTCCAGCAAAAATACACTCCTATTTATATCATTCTGCATATCCTCATTTATATCTACTGCACTGATTATTGGAATTAAGTATAGATAGTGTATGCTACTTGACACAACAAAACCATATGTTTACAAAAAATCACCGCACCCTCTATAAACACAGAACGATTTGTCGCCGTTTTAAAAGCGAGGAAATTCATCGACATAACAAATATCTACTTTAATGCATTTACCCCTCTAACTTTTTTTTCGTTTTTATTACCGAACGTTACCATTAATAACAATAACATCCAAAGGATTTAGGGTTGTTTTGGTTACAAAGTTGTTTCAGATGTAACGTCTGCGTCTTTCATAGCCAAGCGGATGAAGGGTAGAAAAGGAATTCCAGAAATGCCGCATGATAAAAAGATAATACATATTATTACATCGAGTGATAATGTACATTTCAGAAATGCCGCGAAATTACTAAGAAGTATTATTGAATATGGTTTTTGAGTTTTATGGATCTCGATAACCAAAACCTCTATATTTCCTGCAGTGGGTTCGGTAAACTTTTTAAATTATTAACAATTTAAGGCTAAAAATATCCCTGATACATTGACAGATCTTTTGGAACACTATACTGGTCACTGGATAATTTAAAGAGTACATTAAAACAATTTCAGCTTTTGTTAGTTCAAAAATAGAATAAAAAATTTACAACTAATTATGCTTAATTCGCCATATACTTTGATTACGAGTTTCACGTCCATTTCATGGACCGTGGATGACTGGGCCAGGGTCATATTCAGTGACGAATCGAAATTTGATGTTTGCGTGGGAGACTTTCGAAAACGAGTTATCAGAACTAAAAATGAAGCATTCCATAAAGATTACCTCAAAAGAACTGTGAGGTGTCTCAAAGGAATTATGATTTGCAGGCGCGTGTCATCAGCTGGTCTAGGAAGATATGAGATGGTGGAAGGCACAATTAACGAAGCAATTAAGGTATCAAGAAATTTTGAAAAATAGTCTTCTACCAAGGGCTCACGATCTCTAACAGGACTTGAATTTCTCCAGCAGGACGGTGCTACATGCCATATAGCTAAAACAACTAAAAAATGGTTTGAACACAATAAAATTAAAGTGCTCTCTTAGCCTTCGAACAGTCCAGACCTTAATGTTATTGAGGCATTGTGGGATAAGATAAAACAGAAATTGCGTAATGATCCCCAGAGAATCGTCGCCGATTTGAAGAGTAAATTAGGTGAATTATGCGATAGTTTCTACCCTGACATGTGTAAATCCTTAGTACAAACAATATAAGACAGGATAAAACCCATATTAAAATAGTAATTTCTTGAATTGTCCGAACATGTAGTTCTCACGATGTTATGCAACATTTTCTTGTATTTTGCCCCTAACCCTGCAATTCACAGTTTATAGAGACCGAACCGTTTTAATATTTTGTTATTAATGATAGAGTTTAATGTATTGTTGATCTCGTTCTTTGGTTCAATAAGCAAAGTTGTGAAGATGAACGTTTTCAATAAATTTTCGTTTGTCCCAACATTTACGACTTATTTAATGACGAAAAAATGAACGAACTGCCTTCGAGAACTTCCAGAAAAAAAAAAAAGCTGTTATAGAAAACCATTGAAAATTGACACTGTGTCAGCACTACTTCTAAAAGGAAACCACTGGATAAGTTTCATCTTTTTGATAACAAGAGATAAACCAGAAATTAAGAAAATCCATAATATAGCTCCCTCAAAAATAAAAACATAAACTTTGCCAAAGACACATTTATGTCTACAAAAGTGTGCTTTAACTAACGAGTAGTCTACACCCTCAAAATCAGAATTAGACTTGACCTCTTGGCCCGATTGCCAAATGGAAAGTAAACTTCCTAGGTTCCTTCGCTGCTCTCCCCGCGCCTATAGCCTATTGGACATTAAACTTTCACTAGCCTATTTGTATGTTTTGTTCGGATATTTTTTAAAATTCATAAGGAAGAATAGCATTTGATCTAGTTAGCAACTTCTGGCTGTCTAAATAAACTTTTAGATTATGAAAACAAAAACTTAGAAAACCGAATATTTCTAAGTGTTCGAATGCTCAAAATAAACAAATAAAGAAAGATATAGAAAGGACAGTTAAGATTTGATATCACGTATAGTGCCTCTACTATTCGCTTATACGTACTTCTGAGAATAAAAACTAAAAATTTAAAAAACCGAAGATTTCTAAGTATTCGAAATTAAATTCAGATTAATACCTAAATCTGTGCCTTCTAAGATTTTCAAGGCAAACAGACAGTGAATTGGAACGACATGAGGAATCTAAAATTGCATTTCACGACATATCGTTTCACCTAGGTAAGAACTTTTCGTGAATTGGTCTTATTGCATATTTCTGTAATTTGATTGATCCATCTTGTTGGGGATCTTCCTCGTGATCTTCGGCCTTCTAGCTTTCCTTGCATAAGTCTTTCCATGTTTTCTGTGTTTGCTCTCATGACATGTCCAAAGTATTTTAATTGTTGGGGATGGACTGGAGAAGCTCTAGGAAAACGCAGAGTCATACTGAACAAAAGAAACAACAATAATACACCAGGTTTAGAAAAGAAATAAAAGAGAAATGTAAAGAGAAACGAGAGGCCTACATGAAGTATAAAACACAAATACCCAGAATCCCGAGACACCTATAGAAGAATACGAAATGAAACAAAACAGTTGGTAAGAAGAACAAAAGATGAACACTGGGAACAGTTTACAAAAAGGATGGAAAGCGACTTCTACGGTACACAAAAACAAATATGGAGATTCATAAGAAACCAACGGAAAGAAATGGCAGAATTGAAGGAATACAATAATATACCAGCAAACGAATTGGAAAGATACCTGACGGAACTGTTTAAAGGAAAGAAAAATCATAATCAACACAATAACGTACATGAATTAAGACATGAAATAGAAATCAGTTTTCAGGAAGTAGAGATAGCCATAAATTCACTCAAAAATAGAAAGTCACGAGGACCAGACGGAATAACCAACGAGCTTGTTGAACTAATATTGCACTGCAAGATACCATACGCATGGAGAAACAGCATAATAATACCAATATTCAAGAAAGGTGATGAAGAAGACCCCAACAATTATAGAGGTATAAATCTACTGAACACCGCACTTAAGCTTACCACAAAAGTCCTAACCAACTCAAACAATAAACTAACAACTTTAGCAGATAAGTAACAAGGATTCAGATCCGGAAGATCCTGCGCAGACTCCGTATTTGTACTAAGACAAATCACAGAAAAGGCCATCGAGTACAATAAACCAGCATATCTATGTTTTATAGACCTGACAAAGGCTTTCGATCGTATCCAAGTCGAAGACGTCTTACACCTATTGTATAAAAGAAACATACCAATCAATATTATACAAAACCATTGAAAACATCTACTTCCATAATCGAATACAGGCAAAGATAAATGGAAAACTAACACAGTGTATACCAGTACAAAGCGGAGTTAGACATGGTGACTCGTTAACTCCACTTCTCTTTAATATAATAATGGACGAAATAATACAAGCAGTACGTAAAAGTTATGGATACAGAATGGGGAACAAAGAAATCCAAATATTATGTTATGCAGACGATGCCGCATTAATCGCCGAGACAGAAGACGGGATATCAGCAGAAAAAGCAAAATGTATGACACTACGATGTAAAGTGGAAATTGATGGGAAAATAATAAAGCAGGAAACAAGGTTTAGATATCTGGAAATATATATAACTAGTTACGGCAAGTAAAGCGGCGGGATCTCTTAACCCTCCGTCTGTAACGCCCTGTCTACTGGACCGAAAAAAATAATTTTTTCCGTTCCAACCGCGCACCTGAGGGTTAGCGGCCTCCCATTTTAGCTATTCCAGTAAGTGGCAGTTTGTACCTAGACAGCTATAAACCGATGTTAAACCGTTATTGTATTTTGAGTATTTGTAATGATCGATCCATTGGACGCAGCGTTACAGACGAAGAAAATATTTTAAGGTAGTGTTGTGCTTATGCTAAAGCGAAGGCTATGTTAAACAAAGGGTCACATTACCTCGATCACAAACAGAAAACCACTTAAGGTGTAAGAGTGTAAGACAACTTAAAGAATATTTATATATTTCCATATTTTCATCAACAGAGAATAATGTGTGACACAATTGAAATAAAAATAATCCAGCTTGAAGATTATTCTCTCATATAAATCTTTAATATTTATGAACACCGCGTTCGTGTCTCAGCGAAATCGTCTCTTCTTGACCACAATAATGCACTGTATGTGTATATAGAATTATAAAAAAACGTAGACGCATAAAACACACACCATGGCATAGCATTCGTATTTATATTTCATTGAGGCTAAAACAGGTTAAATTATTACTGTAATACATGCAGATATGACAATACCGGGTTGAGGACAAAGTTAAGATATTTATTTTTGATCTTCTTAAAACAATTATTTTTATTGTATGTTTAGAAATCAAATAAATTTAAATCAATTTCAAAAATGAAATAGATTATATCATAACAAACAGAAAAGAAATAGTCAAAGACATAGAAGTACTCAACAAATTTGGGCAGAATTGGGCAGGACACTTCGCCAGGTTATCAGACGACCGATGAACAAAACGTATTTTAGAGTGGAGACCAAGACAAAAAGCAATACGGAGCAGAGGACGCCCATCAACTATAGAAAATGTCACACCGAGAGTGCAGTACGGCTAATATAGGAATGCACAATTGCCGGATTTCACGCCTTGTGCTTGGCGATACAAACAGGTCCAAGTGGTAGTCACAGAACCGTACCCAGATCTCTACGTCGGGCTCTGTTATTTATTATAAAATAATATATTGATAAAATAATTGCCTTCAAGTAGCCAAATAAGAGGCATGAATTTGAATAAAAAGACCTTAAGTTTTTAGCGAGAATTTTATTATAAAACTGTATACTTTATTAAACTAACAAATGTATTTTAAATTACATTTCTTGATAGCTATAAATATACCAGGTGGAACCTCGGTGGCGAAATTTTAACACCTACTATGAAATTTTTTTTTGTGGAAATCGTAAGTGCAGTTTTTGTCCTTGTTAAAACATAATGCAGTCTCGCAAATATATTTTAAATTACATTTCTTGATAGCTATAAATATACAGGGTGGAACCTCCGGGAACTTGATTTCCGTGCACCCAGCCCAATATCCGAAAAGCCCATACTCTGATTGGACCTGTAAATGCATTTTATTGGTTATACAGTGTAAAATAATCGAGGTTACTCACAGATATTCAATTAATTATACTAAAGTCGTCCTCTACATCCGAGATGTCGGATGCGCTTTCGCTACTCTCCCCTGTGTTCGCGTGTATTATCAATTGGTCTACGTCATCTTGCAGGTTGTCCGCAGTCCACATCTCAGTTTCCGTTTTCTCAACAACATGAGTGACATAATTGCGCCAATTTTGCTCTGTGACGCGTGCGAAACCATCGTCGATCAACTGGCGTACCTCGTCGTTTTTAATAGTGGTATTATGGGTACCTACATATCGCTTAACTTGGTTCCACACCATTTCTATAGGATTCAATTCGCAGTGATATGGAGGAAGCCTTAAAATATAAACATTATGTTGTGAAGCATACTCATCAAGATGATACTTATCGTATTGATCTTTAAAAGCACGCGCTGCTTCTAATAGCTCGGATTTCAAATAACACTCCTCGAAAAAAATTTCTTTTTCCACTAACCATTCCTTGATTGCAGCTTTATTCCAGGAATTGTTAGGGAATCTCTCTTTACGGGAGTGGTACGACGCATTGTCCATTACAATGACATTCCTGCGACCATTATTTGGTAAATTTGATATTAATGTCTCCTTTAACCACGACTCAAAATATGCGGCATCCATTTCATCGTGATAGTCGCCATCATTTTTCTTTGCCAGAAAAACACGCTGTGTGCCAGGAAGGAAACCTCCTGAAAAACCTGCATGCAATAAAACATATCGTGGACCTCGTTTAGTAGGTGCTTTTAAGCCAGTACTTAAACCTTTGAGAAAAGCATCACGACTGTTTTGTATCGTAGTATCGCACCATTCGTAATTTATAGATTGGCCAACATTAACCCACGATTCGTTCAAATATATGATATTGCAATGGTCTTTTCGCAAACGTCGTATAGTTCTCAAATAATTATGGCGCCAATGAATAATATCCTCTCGCTTAACCATGATGCTTCTTCGGCCACGTTTCTTATAAACAAATCCAATATCTTTCAGAAGCCTTGTATGAAGTTATGTATATGCTTTAAGAATGGCGGCAAATTTTTCATGAAAAATTCACAATGAACAATTCTTCGTAGAATACTTCTTACATCCTCGTCATATGTGAAAATTCTAGAATTTGATTGACACACTCGTTTTTTACGTTTTTTTGGCGATTTCAACGTTCCGTTCTGTTCTTTTTCTTTTTTGAAATTGTAAATGCTTCTTTCGCTAACACCAGTCATCAACGAAGTACGTCTTACAGCAGCACTTACATTAAGTTGTTCCGTATTTTGTAAAAAACACAACACATTTAACACTACGAGTTTAGCGCAACCGTTAAATAATTCACCGGATTTAAACTTATGGGACTCCATGCTCTCTGTTGAAACTCGGACTAAATTTTGAAGTGTAGTTTCGTTTTCCAAAAGCACTTTCACCCCCTACCCATCCTTAGGATGGGTAGGGGGTGAAATAGGGAAAGCTCGGAGTTTATCAAATACTAATTATGACAAACAAGTTTATGGCCATATTTAGGTGATTATGTTAATGATGGTAATTTGTAGCAGAAGTTTTACAAAAGAAATGAAGACCTATTTATAGAAACAACATAACTGTATTTTTAATATTTTACATACAATAGAAAAAATCTAATTTCTATGAAAGAATTGGAAATTTGAATATTATATATACTATCTATAAATAATATAATTTCCAAGTTTCCAAATTCTTTCCTAGAAATTATGTAAGTTTTTTCTATTTTATGTAAAACATTAAAACTACAGTTATTGCATGTTGTTCTTGTAAAGAGGTGTCTAAATGTTACTCTTATGAATATGATTCATTTGTATATCTCATGTTGACGTTTTATATGCAGAATTCATAGTATTCGTTGTCAATAACTCATCAATGCACTTTTATTCTACTGTATACGTATACATAATATAAAATATTTTACTCGTACTGCCGGCAGATGCATTTTATCCAAGCCGGTCCTGTGAGACAATGAGCAATCAACAGCTGGAGAAAACCGACAACCCTGCGCGTTTATTCTCCATAAGAAAAGCATTGCCGTATCTTACCCGTACTGCACTCTCAGTGTGACATTTTCTATAGATGAACACGGACAGACGACCTGAAGCGTGTTAGCAATAAGTGGATGCAAGCCTCACAAGACTGAATCAGATGGAAAGAGCTTAGGGAGACCTATGGTCAGCAGTGGACGCATACAGGTTGATGATGATGATGATGAATGAGTCTCCCTCTTAAACTTATTTTTGTACTATAGTATGTAGTTATATTTATTAGGAATTCCTTGTGTTTTGAAAGTCCTATTCCTCTAATTAGAATGGTTCGTTAGTTATAACTAATTATTATAGATTTACAAAATAATTCTAAATTTAATTTCAAAAGTGTTTATAGCATAGAATCTAAAGGAAAATGGGATAAATTATAAATAAAAACTAAATCTACTTATCTAATCAAAAATGTAAGACATATCATCAATTATATAGGTGGTACCAGTACTACCAGTGAGTGTTATTGTTTACACCCATTATGCCGTACTTCCACTGTAATTAGCAAGTTTAAAGAAGGCGTTTTCTTTTTCTGGCTAATTATTTTCTAGCACTGCCTACAAATCTTTTTATTCGTCACTAATCACTTGGCAATGTCGTAGTGTGTGAATCATCACCAACTATTCACGCTACGGAAAGTTTTAGTTTTGGTACTGGGTGGGTACCGCCACTTATACTTTTTGTGGTGGTAAAGGTAAATTTTATGAGCGGAAAAGTTAAATAAACTGTGCGAATAAAACGAAAAATTGTAGAAAAATATTTTTAAATGTGAAAGTTACAAAAAAATGTATTTTCATAAGATTTTTTAAATTGTTTATCTGCCTTTTTTAATCATATAATGCTACGACAGCGTAATAAAGATATTAATAACGAATTATAGGGATATATAAAATATTGGTACTATGGTAATAAAAGTGTTGGAAAACAATGTAGGTTATTGAAAGTAAAAAATGTCTGAAAGAGCGAAAAAAGAATACATTATATACTATAGTTATCTGACCAAAAGTTCTATAAGTGAGACGTGGATTCTTATCTATATTATTTTTCAATTGTTATTAAGAGTGAAGATAAACTTTTTTGTCCTACTGTAATGATTTATAAAACACGAAGTGGAGCACGTGTTTACCCCACGAATTAATAGCACAATCCATTTATCCCGAAAAACAAACAATTCCGTATTCCGATCCATCAACCTCTACGACCAACTCGTTCAGCCCAAGGCACTTTTCGAGGTATAACGTTAGAAATTGTTTGTTCAATAACATCATCGATTCTATCGTCAATATTTGCTTATCTCGTCTCCTCTCAGGTTTTTTTACTCTGTACACATTAGGTATGTTAAACCACCACCCACAGGAGAAAACATTGTATTAGGGTCAAGAATATATTGAGGTTATTTATAGTTTTTGTTTCTAGAAACATAAAATCATTACAGGAAATATTATTAAATAAAAATATACATCATTCAATACTTACAGGATTATACTTCTACTAAAAGTGTAATATTACTATCTATAAATCGAATCAATATGATTGCACCATTATTGGATTGCATCAATGTATCCAGAAAAAGTTACTGTTTGGTGTAGATTTTGGGCTGGCGGCGTCATCGGCCATATTTACTTGAGAGCGACGTTACCCAGGCTATCACCGTTTGCGGCGAGCGCTATATGTCGATGAGGCCACTAAGGGAACTAATTAGAGAGAAGAACAGAGCAAAGAAAAGGACCAGAAGAACAAGAGCCCATTGAGACAAGAACAGCACACAGACTAAATAAGTAGATCAAAGACGAGTTCCAAGAACACGCGAGCGAAAAATGGGACCGTCTGAAGGAGCAGCAAGAAATGGACCATGTGTGGAAACTACAGAAAATCCTAAAAAACGGCAGGAAATCAGTGCCACCTCTATATAGAGCAAACGGCATAGTATACACCACCGAAGACATGAGAACTACTCTAGAAAGACAGTGTTCTGTCTGTTCTGTCTGTTCTGTCCACGAACTACAAAACTTAAAATTTCCAGAAGAATACGAACAAGACTACTACAGAAGACTGGCCGAAGTAGAACATCCACCACTGAAACACAGATTCCCAAAAGAAATGAGCGACCTGATCTAGAAAACCTCATCAAAGAAAGCACCAGGGCCGGATGAAACAACCAACAGGGTTCTAAAATACCTCCCAGCAAAAGCAGTCGCTTATTTCAATAACATAATAAACGCACTGATTAGGTTTTGAAGATTCCCTAATCGATGGAAAGAAGCCCATATGATCACAATCCATAAACTAGGAAAAACAAGCTTACTGCCAGCAGTCAGCAAAATTGTTGACTCGAAGAGGAAATAGGAAGACTACAGGTCTTACAGAAGCCCATTTCGAATTTAGTGCCAGACACTCAAGCGAACACCAGGTACTCAGGCTCACAAAGTACGCGCTCGCAGCAGGCTTCAACGATAAACAGTACACCGGAGCAGCCTTCCTAGACGTAAGCAAAGCATTCGACAGAGTTGACTCAAAGGACTGATTTAAAAAATAAAGAACCTATGGATACAGCAATGTCATGACAGAGCTACTCTCGGCGTACCTTCCAAACTGAAAATTAAGGATTCGAATAGGACAAGTTCTATCCAAAGTCGGAATTCCGGAAACAGGTAGCCTCTTCTGTTTCCAATGCTGTATACCATATATACAGCCGATGCACCCAGAACACCAGACACCATGATCAGCCTTTATGCAGACGACACATCAATAGTGGCCAAGGAGAGAAACTGAAAGAAAAAGCTAACATTGCAACTCGAAACCTTCAGACAACACTAGACGCCCTAGAAGAATGGTGCATACATTGGAAAATTGGAGTAAATCCGGCGAAGATCTAAGCAGTAATGTTTAGCGTACCAGCCGAACAACTAAAGATGTTTGATACTCCCATCACATGGTCATATGAAGCAAACTACCTCCAGATCACCATGGACAAGGAACTTACGTTCACATCCCATGTTACAGAAACAGTAAAGAAGGCAAAATTGGTACAAGCCAATATTTGCCTAACTGAGAGAAGAAGCAAATTAACATTCAGAACAAAGACAATTCTCATTAACAGTATCAAACTGCCCATCTTGACGTACGCATCTCTCGCTGACATACTTATAAGACGAACAAAAAAAGATCCAAGCTGTCCACAACGGAGCACTACGAGAACGAGAAGCAGCGAACGTCCCTCGATACGTAGCCAAAAGATTCCTTTTCAGCGACACAAAATAGATCAGAGTATTAGACCAGATGGAAAACAAAGCAAACACAAAATTCGCCGAACTAATGGACCGTCACAACCACCTCCTGCGAGAGATCATAAAGTATGATGTCTTCCATCGATGAAAAGACAGAAAACCCAAACAGCAACTGCTTGGCAATGACTAAGAAGAGATAACATGTAAGTAGCTCTGCAATGCTCGACTAACTCACATCCTCAGCTGGTCCTCACCCCAAATAAAAAAGAAAAAAATAACAAAAAACTTACACAAAAAAAACATGCCAACCAAATCCGATTTCTATCTGATTGTTGAAACTCTGGAGTCTTCTCAGTCGAAGGGCTCTGGTAGACTAAGAAAGCTCGATGCTGGGACATACAAAATACATAAAGATGACAAGAAAAAGAAGACCACGGGACTAGGGCGCCTCAAGTGGCGGCCACAACGGTGCACAGCACGTCGCACCGCACCTAGCCTTGACAATAGCCTCACTGAAGCAAAGTAAATACAAGCATTGCCGTAAATGTGCGTGGCCACAACGACGCACCGCTCCTTCCTTCGCACATGGCTGGGTACCAACGCTTCGCCTACGTAAATTGAGCTTAGTATTTTCTGATCTTCGCACTTCGCACAGTGATTATTCTAGGGATGGATAAAGACAAATTAATTATTAGTTGTGTGTTTATTCGTGAACCATTTTGGAACAAACAAGCAAAAGCCATCACAATAGTTTGGTTTTATCAAAACTGTGGAAAGAAGTGGCAGAGGAATGTGAAACAACAGGTAAATAAAACAATAAAAATGTATAATAAATTATATTTTAATGACTACAGAAATAAGTTTTAAAGTTTTCTCGTATCCATTTTGCTTCATTATTGAGCCTTCCAGAAGGAACCTCTATATTTTCATTATCATTACCAAATAAATGTGCGGTGGACGGTGCGTCAATACGGCCACTAATGTGCAAAGCAAAGGCTAAGCTAGGGACGGGGTATAATACTATGCGATGTGCGGTGCGTTGTTGTGGCCGCAGCTTCACGCTGTCCTGGATTCACACAGAGAAGACGTCAAGTGGGAGTCTCGCTTCCTATGACTCTCACGTGACAAGCATTATTATGATAGTAGCCTCTCATAGCGCATCAGCGTGCTATGAGCGGCGTTATGGAGGAGTGCCTGGAGAGCATTGGGGCTCGGATGATTCGTCCCTGATCTACCTGGATCAATCCTCCTTACCCCAATAAATTGTATGCCCAAATGTTCCTACGAGTTTGCAAGTCTCATTCAGGTCGGGGATTATTATTGTATGTATGTGCTAGAGGTCGATGATTATCAACTTCTTTTGGCTTGAATTGAATGATATGGACGCAAACGACATGTGATGTCAACAAAACGATGTGTTACGCAGTTCAAACTATATTGGACATTCTGCACGAGCGATTTGACGGCATGATCATCTCACGTGGTGGTGATGTGAACTGGTCATCGAGATCATGCGATTTGATCCCGTTAGACTGTTATTTGTGGGTTTGTCTTAAGTCGCAGGACTATACGAATAAGCCATAAATCACAGCGGCCCTCAAGCAAACATAGGCATAACATTTTTGGATGCGTGCCACCCAGCGAAGACGCGACGGTCATTTATTTGAACGATGTTATATTCCATAAAATAAATAATGACATCGAGAGACCTTTCTAACCAAAAAAAAATTTCAATGATATCTAACACACATTTTGTTTTATTTAAATTTAAGGAAAATACAGATTCCTGTATTTTGATTACATTCTTAGCAGGAGCCGGTTTATGTTATCATTTTCAACAATGTTCGTGTTATGACAATTGCTAAGAGAGATGAATAATTCATAATAAAGTCCCAGTTAAAAATGTTTATTATTTGACTATATTTGCCGGATATTTTTCATAAGTGTATTTGCTTAGGAGGAGAGCACTGTTTTCGTACGTGATCGAACACAAATCGTACACAAACACTTCTTCTGGTTCCTTGAACGGTTCGTGATCGTTTTTTACGAGGAATGATCAAAAATTAAACGATGAATGCGACCAAAAAGATAATATCACATAACAATAATTATACTATTAAAATATGCGACTTGTAAAGGCTGTAAAGATCAAATAGAACAATGTAAATTTCTTGATGAAAATAAATATGATCAGAGTATTAGTGATCTTTCGGAGGGAAGCAATGTACAGAGGTATGGAATTTTATACAATCAGTAAAAAATACAGGAAAAGACAAAGCACACATACGCACCATAAAACCAATACAATGGAAAGATCACTATGAAAGCTTGCTGACAGAGACAAGACAAGAATACCTAGCGAACTCCCCAACACAGTCAGTACATATACAAGGAGAGGAAGCGAGGGTAGACATCGAAACAGTAAGGAAGGCTGTAATGACCCTAAAGAATGGTAAATCCGCTGGACCTGAGGGAATCTATGCTGAAATGCTTAAGAATGGAACTCATAAACTATTTGAAAAATTAACTTATGTGATCAATCAGTGTCTAAATGGACACCCAGTACCAGAACAATGGAGAACGGCATACATGTCCTCAATACACAAAAAGGGGGACAAAAGGAATTGTAATAATTATAGAGGCATATCGGTAACCAGCACCCTGAGCAGACTGTATGGACGAATTTTGGGAAATATGATCGAGGAAGAATATAAGCACAATGAAGAGGAAGAACAAAGCGGGTTCCGTGCAGGAAGATCGTGCACGGATAACGTATTTTGTCTTAAACAAACTAAATAATAGAAAAAAGATCGGCTAAGAATCTAGAAACTCATATTACTTTTGTAGACCTGCAAAAAGCATATGACAACATCCCCTTAACAAAACTGTGGACAACGTTGAAAAGATCTAACATCAACCACACATTGATAAATGCTGTACAAGAACTATATAGAGACTCAAAGGCACAGATAAAAACAGGAAAATATCTAACGGAAGAATTCCTGGTTACAAAAGGCTTGCGACAGGGATGCTGTATCTCACCAACCTTATTCAAGATATATGTTGCAGCAGCATTGGAAAGATGGAAAAAAAGGTGCATAGGATGGGTATAGAGCTTAGCAATGAATGTATATATACACTCCAGTTTGCTGATGACCAGGTAGTGCTAGCGACCGACAGGGAAGACATGCAGTACATGCTTAGAAAACTGATAGAAGAATATAACGACTGGGGAATGAATGTCAATACAACAAAAACCAAATATCTTTGTATTGGAAACGCGTCAGATAACATAGACCTCGAAAACGGACAACATATTTCCTGCTGTCAGAGCTATGACTACTTGGGTGTTGCCTTTGACAATACAGGAACTGATACACGTGAAATAGAAAAACGAATCACTCAAGCAAAGAAAGTCTTAGGATGTCTCAATGGTATACTGTGGAGTAAAGAGATAACGAAAGGAAGAAAATTTAATATATATGAGACCATGATTAAAACTACTCTTCTTTATGGCGCTGAAACATGGAGAATTAGTGAAAAGAACTAAAAGCGAATAGAAGCAGTAGAGATGGATGCAATGAGAAGATCTATAGGTATTTCCAGACGAGACCGAATCAGAAATGATGTAATAAAACAACGTATGGGAATAGAAGGAAATATAACACAAGATATAGACAAGAAACAATTAAGGTGGTATGGGCATGTTCTACGGATGCCAGCAACAAGACTCCCCAAAAAAGTAGTAGAATGGCAACTGATAGGTCGACGGAAAAGAGAAAGACCCAGATTAGAATGGCAACACGGCGTAAACAAGTCCATGAGCGAAAGAAATTTGCTAAACCGATGTATATATTAGTGATCTTTCTATAAGAAAATAAAGAAATAAGCAACATATTTAAAAAACGAGTTCCCTCTGTACTAGTTGACAATAACAACAAAATTATTGTAAATGAGAACGAAATAAGAAGAGAATGGCAACTGTATATTTCAGAGTTTTTTGAAAATGACAGAAATAATATTACCGAATCCTAACAAAATTGTACTGACGGCTCAGACATTATGAAATAAGAGGTAGAACACGCTTTAAACTTCTAAAATTCGTAAAGCTCCAGATGATACACCAACTGAGAATTTATAAGTTTCTTGGGTGGAGAAGATTCGAAACTCCACATTACTAGAACGCCTCAGCAAGACTACTGAGATTATAAAAAGGGTCAATCAAGAAGAGAAAGCTGGATACTTCGGACATGTAATGAGAGGTCCCAAATATAGATTGCTACAAAACATTATGCAAGAGAAAATCGCAGGCAAACGCAGTCCAGGACGAAGAAAGACTTCATGGCTGAAGACCTTACGAGATTGGTATGGTATTGATACAAGCATGTTATTAGGGTGGTTGTGAATAAAATTAAGATAGCTATGATGGTAACCAACGTTTTGAAAGGACATGGTACATGAAGAAGAAAGATTCTCATCTAGTCGGATCATTCCTGGCTCCATATCACATTGTGTCCCTCTAAACCGGTAAGCCTATTTAGCTTTGGATTTTGTGAGTTTATTTGTCTCTAGATTTTTGTACTGAATACGTGGAATTCTGGAAGCCGTTATGTTGTAGTGAATGTGGTGACTCAACAATCATTATTATGCTGTTATTCAGTTAAGCATCAGCCCTTTTTTATTAAGCTATACCTGTATTTGAACCCGACGGCCAAACTCAGGAAAATGTCCAATGGAAAATGGAACTTTATACTGCTCTGAATAAACTGATAAAATACACTTTGTTGGGGTAGGAATTCTTCTTAATAAAGAAACATACAACTCTTTAGTGAAGTTTGTACACTACTTAACTTCAGTCAACCATTGGCAAATTCAACTTAATAGAGGTTTTTGCCACCGTGGACAAACCCTAAGAATAAATTGAAGCATTTTACGAATAAGTACAAGTTGTGTTAAAATTAAGAAAAAACTTCAGTGGTGAAGAACAAATGTTAGTGAGTAACACCTTTAATCTGGGCAAGAGAAGAAGCAGTTAAAAAGCCTCTACAAAAGTATGTTAGATCTCACCTCTGCACGTCGTTTCGTTCTGAAAAAAGTGGCATTTTGATTACAGTCTACGGATCACAAGAACAAAATTCTATCTTCTATAAGTCGTTGGTGAGCACAGTCACATCGTGTGGGAAAGATCCGTTGGACAAGTTAATTGAAATAAGCTTACCATAACAGCTAGACCTTTAGTTACAATTTCTTCGTCGTTTTCTACGAATTTTGTTTGAGTTGTTAGAGCCAAATCAGCGTATCTAAACTTTATTGATATTTATTGTTGGAATTATCAGGAAACTTGACGCTCGCATGTGCGGGTATTGTCTTTAAGGGCAGCTCATATTCTTCCCTTCGTAAGAGCATCTGATATTTCTATTATCCTCCTCCTCATTCCTTGAGCTCTTGTCAGGGCGTGGTACACTTTAAATATTGTTGGCTTGCTGCCTCCATTGACTGCGATCCTGTGCTATATAGACGGCTTCATGTACGGATTTTCCCGCTAAAGTTTTCATATGATCTGCCCAACATGTTGGTGATCTTCCTCTTGGTCTTCGGCCTTCTACCTTTCCTTCTACTATCAATAGTTCCATTGTCCCCGTTCTTCTTATGTGGCCGAATTAAATTAGGTATGCTCGAAAACGATGCGAAAACTACAGAGGAATAAGCGTAATATCATCAATAGGAAGATTATATGGGAAGATACTGCGAGAAAAGATAGAGCAAGCGATAAAAGGCAAAATCGGGGAAGATCAGGCAGGCTTCACGGCAGGAAGATCATGCATAGACCACATATACACACTGGAACAACTGTTGGAAAAGAAAAAAGCAAAAAATAGAGATATACACTTGGCATTTGTGGATCTGAGAAAGGCGTATGACTCTGTACCAAGGTCAGAACTATGGGAGGCAATGTACAAATTAGAAATACAGACGGAACTCATAGAAGCTACAAAAGCTCTGTATAAAGAAAATAAAGTGTCCATTAAAATGGGAACAAGAATCATAGGAGACTTCACCACAACAAAAGGGCTCCTGCAGGGTTGTTCCACATCTCCAACCCTATTCAAAATATACTTAGAGAAAGCCTTGACTACATGGAAAAGAAAATGCGAAGGCATGGGAGTACCGGTACGGAACGAATACCTATATACGTTAAGTTTTGCAGACGATCAAGTAGTGATTGCACAAGACCAAGACGACCTCAGCTACATGATGAAGAAACTACAAGAAGAATATACCAAGGCTGGCCTAGATATTAACCTCGCGAAAACAGAGTACCTATCTACAAGTGAAGAAGACATAGAAGATCTACAGATTGATGACAACGTAACAATCAAAGGAAAGGATAAATTCAAATACCTGGGGTTTATAATCACGAAAAAGGCAACAACAGAGGAAGAAATTACACAAAGATTAGGACAAACAAGAACAGCAATCCGACAACTTAACTCAGTATGGTGGGATAGACACCTAAATATGAAGACAAAAACGCAGATTTATAAAACATTAGTGCGAAGTATTATGACATATGGGGCCGAAAATTGGATCATAAACAAGAAAAACAGCAGTAAGATAATAGCAACAGAGATGGAATGCCTGCGAAGATGCTGCAGAGTAACAAGAATGGATAGGAGAAGTAATGACGAAATAAAGCAAAGAACATCAATAGAAACAGACATACTAACATATATAGAACAAAAAAGACTAAAGTGGTATGGACATGTAAGAAGAGCTAGCGACAGCAGATGGATAAAAAGAATAACCGAATGGAGCCCCATAGGAAGGAGGAAAAGAGGACGACCCCGAAAATCCTGGAGGAACGAAGTAGACGACGCCATGAGTAAGAGAGGACTAAACGATGGAGAATGGAACAACAGAAAGAGATGGAAACGGTTGAGCGAGGGAAGGCAGTGAATACTGTAGAATCCCTAAATATATATATGCTCGTTTTACTTTTTTTAATAGCCTATCTTTTATGTGAAGCTCTTCTAGAATTGACAGGTTGGTTCTATGTTCTGTCCAGGACACGCGTAGAATTCTTCTATAGACCCACATTTCGAAGGCTTCGATCTTATTCCTTTCGGTTTTTTTGAATATCCATGTTTCAGCTGCGTATATAGCAATGGGGAAAATAAGCGCATTGACTAACCTGAGCTTAGTATTACTTGTTATTGTTAGGTCTTTCCATATTTTAATCAGTTGAGCTGTTGCGATTCGGGCCATTGCTAGTCTACGCTTGATTTCTGAGGTGCAATCGCCATTGTTGGTTATCAGCCTATTATAGTGCAATTGAATTATTAATCTTGTGACCATTGAACGACCCATCAGAAACGTTGGGTTCCAAAGGGTAACAGTATAGCTACCTACGAAAGTTGGGAGCTAATATAGAACAATCACAGAAGAAATAAAATCTAGAATTGGAAAGGCTCTAGCTGCTTTTGTTAATATGAAGGACATTCTGGCAAGTCATGACATTAACTTAAACCTGAAAATGAGATTGGTTAGATGCTACATCTTCTCGATACTGCTGTACGGAGTAGAGACTTGGACTTTAAACAAGAACAATATTGATAAACTAGAGGCCTTCGAAATGTGGATATACAGAAGAATTTTGAAAATACCTTGGACAAGCAAAGTAACAAATTGTGAAGTTCTTCGAAGAATAAACAAAGAACGGGAGCTGTTGATCATCATCAAGAGAAGAAAGTTAGAATATTTTGGTCATGTGATGAGAGGGAAAAAGTACCGATTGCTCCAGTTAATTATCCAAGGAAAGATTCAGGGCAAACGAATCGTGGGGAGACGACGTATATATTGGCTGCGCAATTTAAGAGACTGGTTCCAGTGCACATCTAACCAATTATTTAGAGCAACAGCCTCAAAGATACGAATAGCAATGATGATTGCCAAACTCCGTAGCGGAGAGGGCAATTGAAGAAGATAGAACAATAAAACTCCCAACTTTCTGTGGGAGCCAATTGTTAGGCCTCGTTAAGCTCATTCTCTCAGGTGTGAGAACGTCTTATCTAGTAGTAAAGATGAAAAATGAAAGATAAAAGGTCAATAAAAATTAGGCTAAAAAAATCTAGGAAAACATTTAATAATATAAAATAAATTTTGAATATTTCCCTTTCTTTAGAATTGAAGTGTGACATGACAGAGCAGAGTTGTCAACTAACAGACACGCTGTCTATAGGAGTGAGGCATAGAAATTTATAAATATCTTCCATGTTTGTGACATAGAACCGACTGGAGTCAAATACAGGAATTATAACTGAAATTAATGAAGATTAAAAATGGAAAATAAAAATTAGATAGGATATTTAGATGACAGAATATTTAGTAAATGGAAAGTTGATTGAAGAGTTGAATGAAAATTTGGACGCCAACTATTTTTAGAATAAAAATACTAAAATAAACGATAAAGTTAATAGATGGATAAAATCAAAACAAAATTTGAAGTAAAATAATTACTAAAAGAAAAATAACAAACATGTGACATATTACAACGTTACAAACGAATTCTTTCATCTACCCTCGTAATATTAAGAATAATATTTTCCGGTTCTTATAACGCAAACACTCGAAAGAACATTCGAAAGAACGGTTCATATTATAACTACAAGAAAATGTTTGGCTGGTGTGAAGATGTATATGGATATTTTTCTAAGGTGGTATTTACTTACATGCGAAGATCGCTTGAAATAATAAAAAAGTCACGAACATCCGTTCCGATGATTTCTCGGGTATTTTACCGAACTTAAGAAAATATTGACGGTTTATCAACGTGACAGTTTTTAACATTTTATAAATAACATGAGAATGTATTAAACTTACCCAAGCAAATTATCAATTAAGATTCTTCTTCTTTAGGTGCCGTCTTCTTAGCGAAGGTTGGACCTCTGCAAAGTCTTCCCTATTTGGGAAAAATTAAATATAAAAAATTATGATTAAGGAATGAAATTGCCCTTAATAACTTTCAAAAAATTCCTGAACAACTTAGTTCATATTCGACGCCAATGTATGCTGAGAAAAGTAATTACTTTTTAACGGATTTCTTGAAATTATACCCGGCATAATCTCTTAAAACAATTTCTTATTTATCGAAACTATTACCATTTGCAAGTTTTTAATTTCTCATTTTTGAGAAAAAAATCTGATCTCTTTATAACCTAGGGGTATTAAGGTTAAATTATCTCAATGGCTTTTCTACGACGTATAACATAATAGATTTCTGATTATACTGTGGTGTTGACCGTAGGTGAAGATTTTGAAGAAATAACAAGAAAAATAGAAACCTCTATTAACAAACTTAACAACTGGACTAAATGCTAAAAAAAAAGAAATGAATTCAGTGCACATTCATTTTACAAATAAGAAAAAATAACACCGCAACAAAGATATGCCGATACCGCTAAATATTTGGATATTACATAAGACGATAGGCTGCGCTGGAGGGCCCATGTTAAAAAGAAAAGAGAACAGCTCAACATCAACATATATATATATATATATATATATATATATATATATATATATATATATATATATATATATATATATATATATATACATATATATATATATATATATATATATATATATATATATATATATATATATATATATATATATATATATATATATAAAATTAATTGGCGATTGGAAAGACAATCCACCCTGTTTTAATATATTACAACAAAATACTTTTGTATAAATAGTTTCTAAAACCTAAAAGGACACACGACAAATATGGCATCCAGCTATGGGGTTGTGTTGGGGTAAGTAACATGGACATCATTAAGCGATTCCAAAATAAAGTAGTAAGGAGTATTGTCAACGCTCCTTTGAGAAGTAACAGGAACAGGAATAGAAACAGTAATCTCCATAGGAACCTAGAGATGGATACTGTTAACAAAACCATTATTAGTAAGTAGACAAGACAAAAATTTGGATCACAAACAATGACTTCTGGAAGAGCGTGTGTGAAAGATTTTGAGAATTTCACGTATAAATTTATTAAACAAACACTATAAACAACAAACTGTATAATAATAACGTAAATATAATTTAAAAATATCTTCATCCAGGCGGGGGTGTCGTCATTCTCTCTGGTCATCTCTGCTTAAGCAACCCTCTGTCGATGGATCGCGTTCGGTTCGATCGCGTTAGATCGTGACGCAGTCGCACAATTGGTAGGGTTTTAACTACGATGTGCGCGAGCAGGTTCGTACTTAACAACTTCTTTAACATGTCAATATTGAGGCCATCCAGCTCCTTGACAACACGGATCTGGCTAAAAGATTCAAGAGGAAGAAACCCTTCGAGTGATTTAAGTGAAAAGCAGAGTATAAGGAGGGTACAGATTAATATTTGTGCAATAAATTAACAGAGCCTAAAGGAGCACTATTGAGTTTATCCGTAGGTTTTGGTAATAATTTAGGCTAGAAACAAGTTGTTTGTTGATCAAATATCTTTGCTCAGATTGTAATATTCTTAAGACCGCTTTACAGCTGGCAAGAAAACTTGCTGCAATTTCTTGCATGACTAACTTTCATGCAAGTCTATTGCAAGATCTTTATGTGCGTTTTTACAGCTTTCAACCCGGCTTGCAATGCAATTAATGTTGAAATTTTTATCCTTAAACTAACTTATAAAGTTTTGTTTTTTTTTTAACTACTTATTGCCGTTTATTAACACTATTTAGTAAATTTCGAAATGCCAAGACTATTTAAAGCAGCCAAATATAAAAGGAAAAAGGCAGTAGCAGCAACCTTAAGTATTATTATTGCTGCAGTCAGCCTTTTAGTTATTAATTTAGAACGCCGAGAACGGTGATGATGGATAAGACCATTGATGGGATACAAGTTCCCCTAGACTTGCATGAATACTAGCAGAGAAAATGGCACCAAACCGATTATCGCGCAATTGCAAGAAGTTGCAGGAAATAATCAGCTGACGACATACTGCGCATGCCTTTAGGCAACTTTCTTGCGTCTTGCAGGTATAATTGCAAGCTGTAAAACAGACTTTAAGCATCTTATTGACGTTTATTACGAACTTTACTTAACCATTAACTGGTGACCATGCGTCTCACAGACTCCGCACGTTTATTAACGCGTCTGCGTTTCTCACCACAAATACGTATCAACCTGTAATTCGGCGTACCTTCCTAGCTTTTACAGTATATTCGAACGTGTTAATGAGAGGTAGTCGACTAGACGCAAGGTCACCATTAGTGTTATTTTAATATGGATAGTTCTCGTAAAGCTGTAAGAGTATCAGACGATGATTTCGCAGTGTGCACAAGACATTAGTGATGATGATGTGGAAGAAGGATATTATATAGTAAGTAATCATTTTACGGACAGTGAACAAGACCTAAGTGAAAATGAACAGCAACAAGACTCAGAAATGATATCTAGCGAAGATGAAGAAGGGTGTGTCAATTCTAGCAATTATTACTATGGAAAGAATAGGTATAAGTGGAGTAAAAAGGAGCCAACTAGAAATGTCCGTACGCCTGCTCACAATATTGTTGTACTCTCATCAATCCGTTTAAAAGTAGAAAAGTCAACGAGTCCCGTTTATTATTTTAATAAATTGTTTTCACCAGATATGTATAGTCTTGTTGTCAAGATAACTAACGAAAAACTTTTCGGCCAAAAAAATCAACAAAATAAAAAAGACAAATCCGAGTTGGCTGATACTGATGAAATAGAATTGAGAGCTTTCTTGGGACTGCTTCTTTATACTTCTATTTATAAGTCAAATCATGAGGATGTACGAAGTCTGTTTGCTACGAACGTTAAAGGACGGTCTATATTTAGAGCAGTTATGTCGCAGAAACATTTCCTGACCCTGATGGCCGCTTAAGGTTTGACGATGCCTCGGACCGAAAACAAAGAGCAAGGGATAATTCAGCTGCTGCTATCCAAGAATTCTTTGACTTATTTGTAAGCAATTCAAAAGATGCATATACGGTTGGGAAAAATGTGTGTGTAGACGAAATGCTGGTAGGTTTCAGAGGCTTTCATGTCGCTTTAAAATGTATATTCCCAGTAAACCCTGTAAATATGGGATAAAAATCTTATTATTCACTGATGCACGAACTGGGTATTTACATAATGCTAAAATTTATGCTGGGAAATGTTCAGATGTATTTAGCCTCACAAATAAAGAAACAAGAATGAACATACCTACTCAAGTAGTTATAAGATTAGTCAAAAATCTTTACAATACTAAAAGAAATGTAACTGGCGACAACTGCTTTAATTCAGCTGATTTAGTACATCATCTACAACAACATATACTCACTTTCGTTGGCACAATGCGAAGAAATAAAAAAGAAATTCCGCCACAGTTCCTTCCTTGACCAAATCGTAATGAAGGCTACACTTTGTATGGATTTACCAAAGACCTTACACTTTATCCCGTACAACTAAGAAAAATAAAGCTGTGATATTAATTTCTTCCGTGCATCATTCCATAGAAGTACCTAGATGAAGATAATGGACTACCAGAAATAAATTCTTTTTACAACTTGACCAAAGGGGGTGTAGACGCGATGGATGAAAAGTGTGTAAAATATTCCTGTAGCCGCAGAACACGTAAATGGCACATGGCTAGTTTTTATTAAATAGTAGACGTATGTGGAGTAAATTCATACATTATGTTTACTTCGATTCCCGAAAATAATTGTACTAGATTCAAATTTATAGAAACCCTGACCGATGAACGCGTTTTCTCACATTTGCATAGAAGATATTAAACGCCAACATTACAAAGGCAGCCGAAAGAACTGATCGGAAGTGTCCTTGATATTCCCGAAAATAAGGCTAACGAAGAAGAAAAGCTTGAAATAAGAAAATATTGCTACATCTGTCCATCCAAATTAAGAAGAAAGACTGCATATTTATGCACAACGTGTCAAAAACCCATATGTTTGCAATGTTCTCGAAAAATTTGTATAAATTGTACCAGGGTAGAATAAATTTTTAACGTTTTTTGTGATTTGCAGGTTTTGTGCAGAATTGCAATTGTTGTTTTTAACAATTTTTTATATAAAATGTACCTATTTTTAAATATACATATATTATAATATTTGTTTGTATATTTTTAATTTTTTTTTTTGGAATAATGGACTTAACAAAAACAGAAAAGTGGAATTTACCATTTTTTCTGTTTTTGTTAAGTCCTACAGTTTGATTTTTTTCTTTTTCACTAAATTAAAATGACATTACAATATTGTTTTATTATTACAAACTGTTTTATTGCATTTTTTAGGTGCCAGCTCCACCAAAAACAGATTTTTTTAGCCAGGAGTCGGTCAGATTCATGGTCATTTACTTATGTAATTAAAAATAGGGTCACCAGTTAAGGATTGATATTACAATTATATTATAATAATATTACAATTAGTATATATGGAGAATCAAAAATCAACAAAGAGGAAAGAAATTAAAATTTTGTAGAAAAATGTGTCCAATTGAAATTAAAGTATTAGTACCAATTTAGGTATAAGGAAATGACAGAATAAAGTGATTGTTTGCTGAAAAAACTCAAACCACAACAGATTTATATTGTCATCAAAAGAAGAAACAATACCAAATTTATCTGGACCATTTATTATTCTTGTCAATTTATTAATATCGTACAATTAAAAAAAAATTCCAATCGAATGTAAATAAATTAAATAAAAAAGATACGAGTCGTTTATGTCAAGCCGGCGCATATTCTCTCTTCAACATAAATAATTAAAAGTATTAATTATTAACAAAATACCATGTAGTACCATCGACAAGTCACAAATTATTTTCCGTTTGACCATTTTGTAATATTAGAAAATGTCTTGGTGAACGTAGGCATCATTTTTTATAACTTTTGTCTATTGAGGTGTAAATTGACCATTGGCGTACGAGAAAATTTTGAAATTTTAATAAGTTAAGAACATTCTTTGTCTGGAGAGTCATTAGGAGAAGAAAAGATGATGAATAACAGTAATGTTATTACGATATATTTTAGAACCAATATGAAAATGTATCCTAAGATGCAAGTATAAAATAAAAATGGGAAGGTTGTCATTCTTAGAGTGACCTCTTCATGTCTGAAGATCGGCAACAAATCTCTCTACACAGACTTTCTTGTTATGAGAGAACCCAGAAAAGTAAACTTATTTACTACTACTACCTCTATTTTCTCTTTTAGTCCTCGTGTGGTGCATGCGATCAAATCCAAATCTTCAGCGTAAACCATAATCTGCGTGGACTTATTAAACATTGTTCCCCTATTGTGTAACTCGGCATCTCTTATAGTCTTTTCTAATGCTATATTAAAGAGAAGACACGCCAGCGAATCTCCGAGCCGTAAACCTGTATATGTTTCAAATTCTTGTGACAGATCGCCTTGTATTTGCACTCTGCAGATCACTTTACTCATAGCTCATAGTTGTTTTTACAATTTACAAGTTTTATTAATGTATCTTCTAAACTTTTTGGGTGAGACGGTACCCGATATTACTTTCAACTGCGTGAAATGGCATAGAACTGACAAATACTCTACATAATTATAAGGTTTCTTTCCCTTTCGATAAAATTGACGAAGTCTACAGTCCTAATATTTGGCCCAAAGGAACCTGCCTTTAGGAGATTTAACTTCAAAAGAAATTTTCAGCAAATAAAGACGGCGGAGGAAGAAACCTAGAAGCTTCTACAAACTTTAATCAAAATAAACTAATTCGACAAGGTACGGTAAGCATGTTTCATGTTAATTTGCAGGTATTTCAAATAAAATCGATATGATCAATACTTTTCTTGCGGATCAAAAATTATATGACCTCATATGTTTTTCTTAGCACTGGCAAAGTGAAGAAAATTTAAAATTAATTAGCATCTCCGGCTTTTCATTAGCTAATTTCTTTTGTATGGTAAAAAAGAAACAAGGCGGAGTTGCAATTTATGTAAAAAAAATCTTATGTATTCCTATTTTGAGTCAAATAATTACTTTAGCAACTCACCATATGGATTCAGAAGTGCTCGTTCTACTACGAACGCGGTATTTAATGTTTAACGCGGAAATCGCATAGCAATTTCTCTTTGCGACTTGTCGAAGGCTTTTGATTGCGTTTTACACGACATTTTGCTCCACAAATTAAATTACTATGGAATTAGAGGTATCCCTCTTAAGCTTATAACTTCTTACCTATGTGGCAGACAACAGGCGGTAATGTCTAAAGGTCATCTATGCGATTTTTTATCCGTGAAACATGGAGTCCCATAAAGTTCGGTCTTAGGACCTCTTTTGTTTATTATTTATGTCAACGATTTGCCTAAATTCACATCTCCGTACAAATCCATACAATTCGCAGATGATACGACATACGAACGCAAGAAAAAATAATCATGATCTAAAAATGTCTCACGAGGAAGTTTCTACTAAATCTAGCTCATGCTTTGCTGCAAACAAACTAAAACTTAACTCTGATAAAACGCAAAATTTGGTTATATCTGCAAGTAATTTACACAATGATCTAGATAACAAAGAGACTGTTAAACTGTTGGGAATAACCATAGATAATCGACTCAACTGGTCGGCTCATATCTCACAACTTGAGAAAAAGCAACTAGCAAGGGTTGTCAACTTTGAAACATTAAAAATGACATATTTTTCTTTATTCTACTCTCACTTAAACTATGGTGTAATTATATGGAGCAATTCAACAAATTTTTAGATTGCAAAAGAAACCTGTCAGGATTTTAGCTGGGGTTAGTTATCTAGAACACTGTCGACCATTCTTTATCAAATTCAAAATTATGCCGCTATCTACTATGTTAAAATTTTAAGTTCTAACTGAAATTCACAGAAAACGTGCGCATTTAATAAAGCAGTCTGATGTCCATGTTCACAATATGCGAAACTGTCACTACCTACGAACAAATCGCAGTAGATTAAGTCTTTCAGAAAAAAATTGTCTTCATTATAACTAATACAATATTTTACCAAAAAGTATAAAACAGCTAAGCTGTAATAGTGTTGATAAGGTTATAAAAAAATATCTTCTAAAACATTGTTTTTACTGCTCAGAAGAATATATGAGTCATTGCAGAACATCCACCGAACTGCTTACCGCAACTTTGCCATAAATGTTTTTCTGTTTAATATGTGTTCTTGTTTGTATATATATTTAAGTTACGTTTTATATTCCTTTTTTAATACTATGTATTTTTTTACTTGCTACAAACAATATTTGTATCTGTTATGTAGTTAAATAAATACTCTACCCTACTCTACTCTACCCTACTCTGGTATTTGTTCTTCTTCCCATAGTTTGACTATTATGCTGTGAGTTTGGTGCAGAATGCTGTTACCTGCATGTTTGATGAGCTCTACAATGATACAGTGCACTCCTGGGGACTGGTTATTTTTGAGGCGTGTGATTGCGTCTCTCACTTCCAATATTTAAGGAGGTTCTACGTGGCTGTTATTTTTTGGTTTTTGGGCTAACGCATCATTTTCCACTATGGTACCAAGTAGTTCTTTAAAGTGCTCAACCCATCTGCGTCACTGATACTAACTATATGTCCATTTTTGTCCTTAAACATCGTCAGCCGTGGTGTTTGAATTCTTTTCTTGACTTATTTAGGATGTTTAGAACTTTCTCGTTTCATCTTTTCCGTTTAGTAATTGAACCAACTGTTGCGTGGAGTGGGTTCTTCTGGTTCTAGGGCGTCATCTGCTGCTTCCTTCATTGTTCTTCTACATATATCTCATTGCTTGATAGCTGTGAAATTCTCATTTATTGTGTTTTCATTTTCAAGGTAATTTTGATACCTTTCCAGTGTACGGGACTCTTTCAAGAGTTTTAAATTCCCAGTATTCTTTCAGTATCTACAGAAGAATTATTCCAATCCTCAGTTTCTGTGGTGATGTTTCAAAATGTATAGATCAATTTACGTTCAACTAAGTAGTGATCTGATTATCATTATCTTTGTTTATTGGATATTTATTAAACTTATTGCTTCAGGTAAAGTAACAAACTGTACAACTGAATATTTATTAGCTGGATATTTATACTCAAACAATTTTTTTTGTCAGTTATAACGATGTTTCGCCATATATTTTATAACAGCCGTGTCGTCTTAAATAGGAACATTTGTGGGCATAAGATCGAATTACATCTGAAATATCACGCACACCTCATTTTTTCTCTGCGTTAGGTAATAGACCTACGCCTCTGTCCAAGGATAAGGGAAACCTAACACCAAAATCGACTGAAATTTTAGAATCGCTATCCTTATTTATTTCTATTTATATCTTTTATCTTGTCAACAAACAACTTGTGTTTCAAGAAACATAATATTCCGTATCTAGGTAAGATTAAATTCTGACGAGATAGCTTATGTTTTGTACGTGTTCGAAGAAAAAAAATCTCAGCGTGCGTTGGATTTTTTGAGAAAATCTTCACTGTCAAATCTTGTAAGTCTTCTAGCCTAAACAAAGTTAAGATCATTTATGTTTTATATGAAAATATTTTGATTATAAGAAACATGTGCCAAAAATAAAGTTAATCCCAGAACAATGACATGCCAATTAAAACTGTTTGAAACAATGTGTGTGGGATTGTGAATGAGATGATGAGAATTGAATAAAAAATCAGGACAAAAATATCACCGGGTTTTACGAACTACAATTAGTTCAGTTAAATTGTATTTTTGCTAGGAGAGTTTTGGGGTAGTTCTGATTTTTTCATTCCATATGTTTTTTGGGGTGCTTAATCCGAATCTGGGGTATGCGGACAAAATTTCGTGACGCAACTTTAAAAAAAAATCAGAATAAACCGTTTTTTTTCTTTTTTCGGGTTTTTTGCTTAAAACTCGAAAACTATCAACTTTTGGTAAATGGTGTGTTTACAGAAATTAAAGTACTTGAAATTTTCTACAAATACCAGTATTTAGTTTTTTTTTCAGACGAATCGTTCGGTTTCTAGTGCGAGTTGAAAATTGTAAATTTTTAGCAGTTTATGCAAAACCCACTTTTTACATTTCAATATTTAATTTTTATGGATGCTGTCATTTGATAAATGTCACCTGGTTTTCCACACAAGTATTTAAAAAGAAAAAAGGCAAAAATTATGCAAATTCAGTAGGTAGGTAGAACTCGTAATAAAATAAAACTTAAAATCTCGTTACTTATGATCATATATTATTATGAACTTTGATCAGATAAAAGGCATATATCGAGCACAGTTTAATTAAATCTTGCCCAAGTACTTTCGATCCCTAGATCATCTTCAGGGGCATTTCGTCAATTGTGGCCTATCCGGCAAGAACAAGATGTCATAAACATATAGATGTACATTACACTACAATACAAATGGACAAACAAACACTTTAAAATAATTTAAGGAAGGCTTCTTCAAGTAATGTAGCCTTCCTTAAATTATTTTAAAGTGTTTGTTTGTCCATTTGTATTGTAGTGTAATGTACATCTATATGTTTATGACATCTTGTTCTTGCCGGATAGGCCACAATTGACGAAATGCCCCTGAAGATGATCTAGGGATCGAAAGTACTTGGGCAAGATTTAATTAAACTGTGCTCGATATATGCCTTTTATCTGATCAAAGTTCATTTATTCGAGCATTCAACCTTATATTTATTTTTTTATATATTATTATGATTATAAATTATAATATGTAAAATTTATATGAGCCGTTGTCTTTTGGAAGGCCCTGGCTGAGGTTCTTCGATAACGATGAGTCCTGGTTCTGCTTGTTCTGGAAAATAAAAGTTTAACGTTAAGTCATTTATCAAGAAGAGATGAAGATTGCAAAATAGATTGTGAGATTAAACATACCTTCCGCATCGTACTGAGGTTCTTCGATGGCATCGGGTCCTAGCTCAGGATCTGATTGCTCCATCGTCAGCGTCGGGAGTCGTTCTCCTGGAAAATAAAAAGAGGAGGGACACATATCATATATCAAGGAGAGATGAATGACTACAAAATATCTTGTCAGATCCAACATACCTCTCTCTCTTTCTTCAGTTTCTTCTACGTCTATGTCAGAGCTGTCTTCTGGAGGCTTAACATTGTTACACAGTCCTTCGCATGATGCGCATATTGGGGAACAATGGAGTCCCGCCTTCCTGCATCCACAATTGCGTTGTCAGCCCTTTTTACATTTACATGAAATGTACCAGAGTATTGAGTTTGGTGCAGGGTCCAAAGTAGTTGGTACTGGCACAAGACCACTACTAGTTTTTTGCCATCCCCACTCACTTGGGTCTTTTTGTTGATCGTTAGGTGTGGCTTGACCGGATAACCACTGCTGCACCTGATAGTAAACTCTCAGTGAATGTTCTCGTGCAGCAGCTTCAGTTGGGGACAATGAGGAAATGTTGGTCTTATTTTTGAATGATGAAGATACGTATTGTTTATATCTTAAATCGTTTAGTTTTATCTCTTTTTTTCCATATAGAGCCGTGAGAAACATGTTTCCTGCTGTGGCAATCTCATCTTGACTTGAATTAGGGTCTTTGAAAGCTTCAATTACCGATTGCAAATCTTTGTTCTTCTGCAGGACTTTAAGAAATTTCAGTTTCCCTTGATTAAACAATGCAGAAGTAGTATCACAACCACTCATCGCATGCAGGAATAAAATATGATCCAATAGGATTTTCTCAGCAGCCAGATGAGGGTTGTAGAGGCTTTGCGAAACCTTTCCTTTTCCTGGCTTCAAAAAAAATACATTTTTTATATCAGGGCTACAAAGGCCAATCAAAATGACCAGTAGGTCGATATCTTCCCCCACCATTGTCACATGTTCATTTGACGGGGCCATCTCAAGAGCTGTTGTGATAATTAGGATATCAGCATCTTCCACAGCTTGCTTTGAATGAATTTTTGCATCATGAAGTTTCTCCATTAACATAGATATAAACCGGCTCTTGTTTTTTGGGTTTGCAAGAAAACTATCCTGCGACATAGTCTTTATTTTAATTAACTTAAATACTAGGGGAAATTAACTGAAAACCTTTCAATACAAATCTAAAAAGTGGGTTTTGCAGTCACACCGGTACAAATTGCCAATTTTCAACTTGCACTTGAGACCGAACGGTTCGTCTGTACAATAACCAAAATAGTGACATTTGTACAGAACTTTAAGTACTTTAATTTCTGTAAACAGACCATTTACTAAAAGTTAACAGTTTTCGAGTTTTAAGCAAAAAACCGGAAAAAAGCAAAAAAAACGATTTCTTCTGGTTTTTTAAAAGTTGCGTCACGAAATTTTGTCCGCAAATCTCAGATTCAGATTTAGCACCCCAAAACACATATGGAATGAAAAAATCAGAACTTCCCCAAAACTTTCCTACTAGTATCACTTTACAGTACAAATTTACTGAATTAAATCTAATCATATACAATATAACAAATAAAGAAATATGCATTACTAGAGCTCGGGAAATATGCACTTTAAAAACCCCAAAATATGCATGCAAATATGCACAAACAACAGGTGAAATATGCACTAAAATATGCTTTTTATGTTTTTATGCACTTAATGCAAATAAATAAAAAATGCAGTAATATACTCCGCCAAAAAAGTATCGCATGATTTACATAAAATTACAAATATTTCTGACAGCATTTGGTTAATTTAAATTATTTTTTTCTTACCCTTAAGAATATTAAGGCTAGAATAAATATTAAAAAGAAATTTGTAAATACAGCTTACTGTTTAAGAAAAAAATGTTAAATGCTATTTTGTCTGGTTTTTATATTATCAGTTTTTATTTTACTTTTGTAAAAAGTATACAGTTTACGTTTAATTTAAAATTTCGTATTAAATATTAAGTATGGAAGTTCGTGACAATATAAATTTAAATTTAACGAGAGATCAAGTGCTTAGAATAATTTCCCTCATTGAAGACGGAAGGAGTCAGAGATATGTGGGAAATTTAGTGGGTGTAAATCAGTCGACAGTATCACGAGTAGTAGTAAGGTACCGAGAGACTGGTATTTATGAAAGACGAGCTGTAACAGGTCGGCCAAGAGCAACTACGCATGTAGACAATAGATTTTTAGTCCTTCAGGCTTTGCGTCGAAGACAAACTTCAACATGACTTAGCCGAGACTAGAAATGTACGTGTGTCTTCAGAAACTGTTAGGCACATCTTAAGGCAGTCAGGAATTAGGGACAGAGGAGCTGCCCCTGCCCCGAGACTTACAAGAGAACACCGTATAGCACGTCTAACATTTGCAAGAGAGCACGTAAACTGGAATATCGACGACTGGGGTAACATACTCTTTACGAATGAGTCAAGATGTTGTTTATACACATCGGATCGAAGAATACCAGTTTATAGACGAGATGGCGAGCATTATTTTCAATGCAACCTAAGACCGGCGACAAACTTTGAAGGAGGATCTATGATGCTCTGGGGCGGAATATCTCTTAGGGGTCAAACCGAATTGGTACAGCTAGATGGAGGATCCTTAACTGTAGGTACATTAGAGAAATTTTGGAGATGCATGTTGTTCCTTACGCCCCATTATTGGTAATGACTTTGTTTTAATGCATGACAATGTACGCGCACACGTCGCAAGAATCGTTACCGAGTACCTTCGAGAGGTAAATTTACAGTTTTGAATTGGCCAGCACACAGCCCGGACTTAAATCCAATAGAACATGTTTGGGACCATCTTTACAGAAGGGTGAGATCAGGTAATGTGACGCCAGCTAATCTTCAGGACCTGCAACGGTTGTTAACCATAGAATGGGATAATATCGATCAAGATTATCTAAGAAGATTAATTGGAAGTATGCCACAACGTTGTCTAGATGTTATATGAGCTAGAGGAGGCAATACGTCTTACTAAATTATCATTACTTTTGTTGTTGACATTTTGTTTGACATGTTGTTCCAAACATGAATATATCATTGGTATAAAAGTGCTTGTATTGGCTTTACCAGTTATCAATAACTCAAGAAATCTATTTATCACAAAAACATTATGCCGCAAAGACGTTTAGAACTAGTGCAGCTCGAGCAATTAGTTCGTTGGATCCAACAAGGCATAACTCAACAAGAGGTTGCTATGAGGCTAAATGTGTCGCAAAGTGAGATAAGTCGTGCATGGAATCGGTATGTAGCAACTGGATCTGCAACATACAGGCATGGAGGAGAAAGAGAACGATCTACAACTCGTCGACAAGACCGTTTTGTAGTTCTGACGGCAAGAAGAAACCCAACATTCACGGCTTCCAGAATTAACAGTATCTTCAGACATGCTACTGGACGAGCGATTTCCAGTCAAACTGCCAGAAGACGGTTACATGCATCCGATTTAAGGGCTAGACGGCGCGCTACTCATCCACGACTAACTAGGGAGCTGCGTGCATGCAGATATCGCTGGGCGATGGAACACTATCAGTAGAATTTCGAAAATTGGAGGAATTGTCTCTTTACTGACGAGTCCAGATTTCGTTTGTATACGAATGATGGCCGAATATTGGTGTGGAGGGAAAGAGGACAGCGTTACAATGAAAATCTGAGAGTCCCAACCACTCTTTTTGGAGGTGGATCCGTTTGCGTGTGGAGAGGCATATGTTTTGACGGTCGCACGGACTTAGTCGTCTTAATTAATGAGACAATGACTGCTACACGATATCGAGACAGAGTCATAGTACCAATAGTTGTCCCATTTTTTGGTGCAATAGGCGAACAATTTGTTCTGAGTGATGATAATGCTCGCCCTCACCGTGCGAGAATTGTCAACGAGTATATAGAAGCTCATGGCATTACAAGAATGAAGTGGCCACCGTGTTCACCTGATATGAATTGCGTTGAACATGTTTGAGCCGAAATGTCTAGGCAACAAAACAGGCTCCTTCAACCGCCCCAAACCTTAGATCAGTTGGCCAATACATTACGCGTGATTTGGGAACGTATACCGCAGCAGTTCATCAATAATTCAATAAGAGGTCTTCCAAATAAAGTTAGAGCACTAAGGCGACACAGAGGTGGACCCACACACTATTTATTTTTCTTTTCGGGATATTAGAAATTGAGCAGGAATAGAAATTTTAGGTTGTTAATTTTACAATTTTTGTTTATTTTCTATTTTTTTTTCTTAAATAATTTCATTCTTTCGGTTCATCTGTATGAAAATACGAAGTAAAAATAAATCTTTATTTATATCACCCCATTTTTCTATTTGACCTTATGAACAAAAAATAAAATACACATTTTCATAATATCCACTTCAATTGTTGAGAAGTGTATACGGAGACGAAATTTTTTAAGAGATTTAGCAAACGCATCAGTTCATCCACATTTAAAAAGGAAAGCAGCTCTTAGCAATCTTCCGAGGACGCTGAAGCTGAGCTTATGGAAATATCTTAATGTGATGCATCGGAATATGAAGAGACGGCATTACCTGCTAGAAGGTGCATCTACTGCGGCTGGAGAAAGAATAGAAAAACTCGTTTTTCCTGCTACAGATGCAATGCATTTATGTGTTAAGAGCATATTACAGGTGTATATCAGAACTGTAGGGAACTACGAGTACAATAAAAGTATATCGATTTGTTTTTTGTAGCTATTTGTTGCATTTATGTTCAGTTAACATTTTTTAAGTATGTTTATTATGTTACGTTTGTTTATTTTTATTTTATAATGAAAAATTAAAACACATGACTAAATCAGACACATTTTCGGGTACCCCCTTCCACTTTCTGACATCAGAAAAACTTATGGCATGTACATCGTATAGACAACATTGTATGACAAGAGCGATTTAATGAGATTGAAGTAAGACGAAAATTTTATATTTATCAATTTTAATGAATTCATTCGAACTTTGCAAAAACACCGGGACTAACTTTTTGTGCCACTTTACACTTGAAATAATTTCTCGCTCATTCCAAATCTACATGCAAATACCGAGAATAACGCAATTATTATTTTTCCTTAAACAACTCGCTTGCAAAAAGCTGTAAATCTAGATGCCTTCTTTGATTTCTTTACAATAAATTGACTCACTTCTGTGTTTGGTGAGACAAGACATGGTTCGGAGATTCTCTATATAGCGAATTCTATTGCGTTCTGGTATTTTATGTTTATTTTTACCACTTCCTTGTACAGAGAGTACTTTGAAGTCCTTGTAGGACTTACTGGTCGATAATGGAAAAATGCAAGGATTATTATAGGTAAAACATCCAATTCCTTATTGTTCTAGTTTTTCGATTGTTGTACTGTGTGAATGTATTGTAAGATTAGAATGCTAAATGTGATACCCTTTTATGGATTCCGCATTTCAAATTAATTGTAATTAGGTAATTACATATAAGTTTTTATAAGATTTATCTCCTCTTTCATTCTGCATAGTATGAAAGACAGCAAAAATATTTTAGCGCCGAATGTTTGAAAGTAATTAACAATATGTAGGACACTGTAGTCAAAATAGTCCAGGCAAATAATTTTTTTCTCTCGGAAGATCACAATAGCCACATATTTGACCGGAGATTTTCCGATAATATATACCTATAGGAACATATATGTATATATGTATATATGTATATATATATATATATATATATATATATATACATATATATATATATCTTCTTTTTTATGTAAACATGACTCTGTTTTTCAATGTGCCTTCAATCAATTTTTCTGTTTTTATCTCTGCTGTTTCTAACATCCTTTTTGTCCTCTCTGTGTCAGGTCGTGTTTCTGCCGCGTATGTATTGGTCTGTAGATACAGTAGATACAGTAGACAAATATGTGCACCTGGGACAATGCTTGCTAGGTATAACAAAGAGAAATCGAAAAAGAATAGAATGGATCAGACAGAAAACCAAGGTTACTGATATAATCCATAGAATTAAATCTTTAAAATGGCAGTGGGCGGGATATTTAGCGAGAAGAACTGACAATAGGTGGTCCTCTAGAATTACACCGTGGTACCAATAGGCGGGTAGCGGGTAGGAACTCCTCTGGATAGTCCTATCAGGGAAAATGAATCAATCCTTGCCCTCCGCAGATTTCAGGGGTTTCCTGACCCGGGAAACTAGCAGCTGCTTAGTGTCCCTTATCCAGGGCCACGGATGAAGTCCACAACGGCAGCCACGGCGGAGAAGAATACCTTCGGTACGGCGTGGATGGCGGAAGTGACAATTCCCTGATTTTAGGGATTGTATAGAATCACTCGCCAACCCGCTCGGCAAGCGTGGCGTTTTAAATATGCTAGAACCTCCCAAGTTAAAGATGTCGAGTATCAATACGAAATTACCCCAGGTAAGTAGAGTTATACACTCAGAATCTCACACTGAGCAAACAGTTAGTCCCATGGATTCTGGGGGAGGCAAATATTTGACTGAATCTAATAAGAAAAACTACCCATCATTGCTTCGTATAGCCACTTACAATATAAGAACTATGAGGACCCAATAACACCTTGACGAACTAGAACAAGAGCTCTCAAATATCAAATGGGATATAATTGGACTGTGCGACACTCGCTTACCAGGAGAAGCATGTACCATCTTAAAATCTGGTCACCAGCTATACCAGAAAAACTCCGTAGAAAATCATCACATAGGCGGTGTAGCTTTCCTGATAAACAAACGAGCTCCCTATAAAGTAACAAAGTTCTGTGGAGTATCAAACATATATCTTGTCATCGCTTTGAATAGCAGATACAGCTTACAGATAATACATGGATATGCACCGACAGGAAACTCAACAGACGAGGAAACTGAATCATTTTACGAGGATCTGACAACAGCAAGGAACCAAAAAAAATCACACTTCGTAATAATCACAGGAGATTTTAATGCAAAAATTGGAACAAAAGAAGAGGGCGACACACAATTTACGGTCGCTTTGGGCTGGACAACAGGAACGAAAAAGGGGTGAGATGTTGTACAATTACTTAAACAACGAAAATTTATTTTGTCTCAACAACGACGACGTACTGAACGAACAATAATTAACACCGGCTCAGAAGAAATACCGGACATAACCGACTATGAAATAAGAATGGCCCTAAATCGACTTAAAACGAATAAATGTCCGGGAGAAGAAAAAATTACAGTTGAAATGTTGAAAATTGGTGGCAGAAAAATGGAACAGGTATATAATTGATGAAGGAAAGATTCCTCAAGAATGGTACAACTCCAAAGTCATTCTACTATTCAAGAAAGGAGACAAAGCAAACATCGAGAATTACCGACCAATATCCTTGCTATCACATCTGTATAAATTACTTTATAAGTAAAATCATAACCAACCGGAAACGAAAACCACGATATATAAATCAACAATAAGACCGATAATGACGTACACAGCGGAAACAAGAGCAGATACGGCGAAAACACAAAGACTACTGGAAACAACAGAAATGAAAGTCTTACGAAAAATAACAAACCAAACTCTAAGAGACAGAGTAAGAAGTGAGGAAATACGGGCGAGATGTGGTATAGATGAAATAAAGGCGTGGACCAAAATAAGAAAAGTGGAATGAAATCAACACATCGAAGAATGACAGAAAATAGAATAGTACGAATAGCAAGAGACAAATCGCCAAATGGAAGAAGATCATTGAGACGACCGAGGAAAATATGGTCAGACAACGCCAGTTGAGGCTAAAAACCGAAGTAAAACAGGCATTTTGCCTATTTATAAAGTGGGAAGAAGAAGAAGATAACCAACCGTCTAACATATAAGCTTGATTTCTATCAACCTATCGAGCAGACTAGATTCAGAAAACATTTTAGTATCATAGACCACTTGTACCCCGTAAGAACACTGATAGAAAAATGCACCGAGTATAATGTTCCAATTCATATGGCGTTCGTCGATTTCCATAAAGCATTCGATTCCATCGAATTATGGGCAGTGCTTGAATCTCTACAAAATGCACGTATAGATTCAAGATACACTAACATAATTAAAAACATATATGAAAATGCCACCATGCAGATAAAGCTGGACGAAAGCACAAAAACTAATCCCATAAGACTACAACGGGGAGTAAGACAAGGAGACACCATCTCTCCCAAACTATTTACCCTTGCTCTAGAAGACATTTTTAAGAAACTAGAATGGAACAACAAGGGTATCAACGTCGACGGATCATGTTTAAACCACTTGAGATTCGCAGATGACATAGTTTTAATAGCCGATACTATCCAAGAACTAAATGATATATTACAACAATTAAATACAGTTTCAGGAGCGGTAGGCTTAAAAATGAACTACAGTAAAACAAAAATACTGAGCCGAGACCAGACAAATATAACGATACAAAATCATACCATAGAAAATGTTAAACATTATGTATATCTAGGTCATGTCATCAAACTAGGAAAACCAAATCAAGATGCTGAAATTAAAAGAAGAACACAACTGTCATGGGGCGCTTTCGGCAAACTAGCATATATCTTGAAAAACACCTCCATTCCTGTACACTTAAAGAAAAAGTTGTATAACACATGCATACTACCAGTTTGTACCTATGGCTAGGAGACAGTAGCCCTTACCAAAAAATCTGGTAAAAAAATTAGAAACAACACAAAGAGCAATAGAACGAATCCTACTTGGAATATCACTAATCACTATCCTACTGGAGAGACAAGATTAAAAACACCGAGATAAGACGTAGAACGAAGATTAGGGATATTGTGGAAGAAATTACAAAAATTAAATGGCGCTGAGCAGGTCACGTAGCCCGATATAATGACAACAGGTGGACACTGAGAATTCTAGAATGGAGACCAAGGACGACAACAAGAAGCATGGGAAGACCTCAAAAAAGATGGGTAGATGACATAAGAGCAGTGGCAGGCAAATAGTGGATTAGATTGGCGCAAGATAGAGAAAGATGGAATCAATTGGGAGATACCTACATTCAGGAGTGGATGTAAAATGGTTGACAAAGAGGGGAAAATCCAATAGGCGTCAGGAGACCAAGGAGACGTCCAAATCTAAGATGGGACTGTGAGATAAGGAAACAAGGCAGTACAACATGTCACAGAAAAGCGAATATTAGACAATCGTAGGCAGAAATGAAGAACGACTATGTAAGAGAGGCTGTTCTCATGATTTTAGAATATATTATATAGTATTTGAATTATAATTGAAGTAGCTCTACAGCTTTACCCTTTCGGTACATGAGATTTTAGTATATGACATAAATGAAAATATTTTGATATTTAGATGTCTAAATTTGGAATTTCTAACATATATGTTTTTCTGCACATATGTAAACACTATTTATATAAACTTATCAAACGTGTTCGTCTTGCAGCTAAATCAAGTTATTTTTACTTATCGAGTAACAGTAAAGTCTTTGTTTGTTGTAACTAAGAAAAGAAATAAACATAAACGGTTATCACTATCAGTAAGCAAAGGCAATCACCCGTGTCATTTACAAGTTACAATATCAATAATTTTTTAGTCGTCGTTTGTAGTTATATATACTGGTAAAAATAAACAATGTTTGCTATGTTAGTAATTAAACGCTATATTATTTGCACAAAGATTCGCTTGTAATATCCAAACGACTGTTGTATCTCGGACAAGTACCGATCCTGTAGACATCAGACTTTTTTTTTATTTAATATAAAATTTCCTTTCCCAGACGAATTCTGTAAATTACCTCCCTCTCCTTTGCGCTATTAAGGCGGTTGTCGGTTAATATAGCATATTAAATGTACAAAATGTTTTCCGCTCACGTACAATTAAGTATTTCATATAAAACTGTCGCATTTTTTATCTCGTATGTATTTATAAAAATCTCATAAAGTTTCTATTAAACATTAAAGAATTGCGTTTTAGAATTTCGAACGAGAAAGCATACTCCAAATGTTTTCTTACACAACCAAATTTCCTCGAGTTAAAGCGATCGTTGTCTTTCTTTTTAATTCCATTGTATTTGTTTTGCTCATAGTAATTTTAAAATAATAGGTTCTACTCCCCATGGCCAAGATTATTTTCACTGGGGGGCATCTACTTTTCAGGGGGTGCATTTGCATCTACACATACTATTAACCAATATAAAATATAGAACTAAACACTTATAGATATGTACTTTCTTTCCGGACTGCACCCCCTTGCACCTCGCCCTCAGCGCCCATGACTCCGGCGATATAGGCTGAATGTCATTTACTAATAAGTTCATTTATTTTAATAGGTTTCCTTACATTTTTTGAGTATTGAATAAGCGTTTTTTTTTAAGTTTATGATTTTATTGTCGATATAAATTTTTTTGCAGCATATACGTAAACATGGTAATTTTAGTATTTTTGCTTATGTAATTCTTTGATATGTTTTCTGAAGATTTATTTATTTATCGTATGAGATGTTAACTACAGACTCTACGATGAGGAACCAGAAATTGTGAAACATGTACTATGCGACTGCAAGGCGCTGGACCGCAGAAGACGAACACTGTATGGTTAACCAACAGGGAACCCTGGCACTTTTAGGTTACACCAAGCAAAAGACCTGTATGAACTGTTATAGCGTACAAGCATGTAAAAAAACAACAACTGGAAAAACAGTAATGATGAAAAAAAGACAGTAAGAGAACCTGCAAAGTCAAATAAATTGCGACAGATAACACGAGAATTAAGCAGAATGAACAACATGTAGTCAAGGTAACAAGGGAGAAATCCTAATGGGCCGAAATAGTTATTTATGTACCAAGGGTATTAGATAGATGTTTATGCCCAGAGGGCATATACATCTATTAATACCCGCGGTGCATACAAACTTTTATGTCATACTATGTAATTCGTTATTGCATCTACAAATAAATATGTTAGTATACGCTCCGAAAATGTTATTATCTTTTTGTTTGTTTCTTTACGTCCGTACGGGCCATAAAGTACACTATTACGTAGTTGGTAATTAAGCAATAAAAACACAATAATTAACTAGTACGTATAAACGTACAGATGTATGACAAGGGTCAAATAATAGAACAGGTAAATTCCATAAAATATTTGAGAGCAAATATCAATAGTCAGTGTAATCCAAAAAAAGAAATCCTACCAAGAATCGAACAAGCAAGGAAAACATTCATGAGCATGAAAACATTTTTTACAAGATCAGATCTTAGTCTGCAGCTTAGAATCCGAATGATCAGATGTTACGTGTTTTCTGTCTTACTGTATGGCTGTGAAAGTTGGACAATGGACTCTGAAATAGAAAAAAGAATAGATGCTTTTGAGATGTACATATACAGACGAATGTTAAGAATTCCATGGGTACAAAGAGTTACTAATGTTGAGGTACTTCGTCGCATGTGTAAACAAAAAGAATTACTAAGAATAATCAAAGAGGGAAAATGCAATACTTGGGTCATGTGTTGAGAGGCGAAAGATATGAATTACTTCAAGTTATACTGGTAGGAAAAGTACAGGGCAAAAGATCAGTAAGAAGATGCCAGAACTCGTGGCTGAAAGACCTAAGGAGATGGTTCGACCGCTCATCCGTAGAAATCTTTCGCGCAGCAGTTTCCAAAACTACAATTGCCATTTGGATCGCCAACCTTCGAAAGGAGACGGCGCCATGAGAAGAAGAAGAAACTAGTATGACATAAAAAAATATTTGTCATCGGTGAAAAAGGTATAGGGATAACACAAGGAATCGAATCAAAAAATACAATATTACCTATTATAAAGAATGGAGAGAAGACGAGTAAAAATTAACATGTCTCTAAAATATCAGAAAAACTAAATTATCCATAATTGGCATCAACAGTATACTTATAAATATTATAATTGACTTGATTTAATAATCGTATTCTTCTTCATCATCTCGAGCAGTGTATTCTTCGCGGTATGAATGGAGATATAATCCTTTTGCGTAAAATATAATAAATTATGTTTCTAATAGTGTTTCATCACACATTCTGCTATTTTTGCTCGGAACAGTTTTGTTTTATCAAAGACCGGGTGTGTATTGCGCTATCCATATGTAATTTTTAAATTCATTCATAAATAACTTACGTTATTTTTATATTTTATTTTCGTTTCGCAATATATTTGATAAACTACAGGACCTGAAAATTATCGTTTAAAAAATTAAATTTTATTTTTATTTGATGATCAATTTTTTGTTACAAGCAATAAAAACATCTGCTTTATTTATTGAGTTATTAAATTCCACCAGCAATGCTGTTGGGTGGACCGAATAACTTAACAATACTGTTATCGGTTCCAACCTCTGATAAAGGAGGAGGGAGTCTTTCTTCACAGATGGACTATAAATAGTTTCCTCGTAGAGACAATATTCGTCTTCTTCTTCAGCCTTAAGTAATCCAACTTTGGACATAGGCCTCCCCCAAATCAATACAGTGTTTTCTATTTTGCGCCACTTGCTTCCAGTTGTGTCCTCCGATTTTCTTAATGTCATCAGCCCATCTGATTTGTGGTCTTCCTCTGATTCTCTTTCCTAACCATCTCCATTGTTGTATTTCGTGGTTCCATCTTTTATCCTTCAGTCGAGCATTGTGTCCTGCGAAGCTCCATTTTAATTTGGCAGCATGTTCTTCTCCTGCGTCTTTTACTTTGGTTTTGCGTCTAATCCATTTGTTTGATTTTTTGTCTATAAGTCTCACCCTGAGCATTTATCTTTCCGTCGCTCTTTGTGCCTTTACTATTTTATCCATATTAGACCTGGTGAGCGTCCACGTCTGAGTATAGTGAGGATACACTGATCGTAAATTATGGTTTTCAAATATTGTTCTATTTTAGTGGTTTTCAAGATCCATTTCAGTTTTCCAAATCCTGCCCACGCTAACCTTGTTCTTCTGGTAATTTCGGCAGTTTGATTTTCTTTGTTAACTTTCATTATCTGCCCCAGGTAGATGTATTCGCTTACTGTTTCTAAATTTATATCGTTCAACGTTATTTCTCTAATGTTCGATGTATTTGTCATTATTTTTGTTTTTTCCAAGTTCATTTTAAGACCTATTTTTTCCGAAGCTTGAAATAGTTGCGTCTGTAGTTCTTCGAAACTTGTAGCGAATATTACAATGTCATCAGCGTATGTCAAGTAACTCAGTTTTCTTCCATTAACATTTATTTCTTTATCTGCCTAGTTAATGTCTTTGAACACGTCTTCCAATCCAAGTGTGAATAGTTTTGGTGAGGTAACATCTTCTTGGAGAACGCCTCTGTTGATTGGTATAGCTTTGGTTTTCGCATCTATTTGTATTTTCATTGTAGCTTTCTTGTAAATATTATGTATTAGCATTCTGTATCGGGAGTCTATCCTGCAGTTGTTCATAGCTCTCTCTATTGTCCAAAGTTCTATGGAGTCGAATGCCTTTTCATAATCGAAGGACTCGGGTGTAAAAAATGGTATGTGACATTTTTTAAATGTTAAAGGAGACACTCATGTTTTACACATACCATTATTTACACAAATTCGATGTCACTTAGCTGCCATTTGAACAACGAAATATCAAAAGATTCCTGTTTAGAACTGCATATACCATTGTTTTCATGCAAAAACTTAATTTCGTCAATTTTGTCAGATACCATTATTTACACCCGAGCCCTTCATCAACGAAGCCAATGTATAAGTTCAAGTGATATTCATTGGCTTTCTCTATTAGCGTTCTGAGTCTAAGACGATAATCCGCTGTACTGTAACCCTTTCGGAATCCTGCCTGCTCTACCGGCTGATAGCTATCAAGCTTCGACGTTAACCTGTTAGTTATTACTCTAATAAACAGTTTGTACATTTGGGACAGCAGGGAGATTGGCTTATAGTTCTTCAGATCTCTCCTGTCTCCTTTTTTGAAGGGAAGTATTGTCAAACTTTCATTCTAATCATCTGGGACTTCTCCTTTGTGAAAACATTCGTTGAAAACATTTTTCAATTCTTCGGGAATAATTTCACTCCCCTCCTTCAACATTTATCCAAGTATTCCATCTGGGCCCGGAGCCTTATTGTTCTTTAGTTGTGCCATAACTTGTTTTATTTCGAAGGATTCTATGTTAGGGAGTATTTCTGAGTTGACATTCCTTATCTTTCTCTTAAAATCTTCCTTTGCAGTGTTATATGGGTTCTTATTTGAGGAATATAAATCATGGTAAAATGTTTGAGTAACTTTTAGGATTTCGTTCTTTTCTCTTATTTTTTTTCCATCTTTATCTTTCAATGAGATTATTATAGGCTTTCCTAAGTTTGATCTTAAGCATTTCACGCCTTGGTTTTTTTCTATTATTTTTTCTACCTTGTTTTCATTGTAGATCCTTAAATCTTCCTTTACTCCCTTCTTTGTTTGTTTATTCAATTCTTTGAAACCATCGGTGTTTCGCTTTCCTTCGCTTAGAAATGTGCGTCTCTTTTCCATCAACCGTTTTGTTCCATCACTTATTCTGTCTTCTTTATTTTTCGTTTTCTTACAGTTAGTCCTGTCTTTAAGAGCTTTCGTTGCATTTCTTTATTAATTGTGTTCATGTCGGACTATTCTTGTTGATAATGTTCTACAAATTCTTTTCTTAAGACTTCTCTGTACTCATCTCCCTTCTGTTGCATTTTAGTTTGATCTATCTGATTACAATAATTATGTAGCCTGTTTCTACTGGTTTTCGTCTGTTTAACAAGAATCCTTGCTCTTAAAAGGCGATGATCGCTGCCAGTTGTGAATCGATTGAGAGCAGTTATATCTTCAAAAATGTCTTTGTTCCCACACAAAAAGTAATCGATCTCTTTTTCGTCTTTTTATCGGGAGATATCCACGTCCATTTTCGGTTTGCTGGTTTCTTGAAGTGTGCGTTCATGGCATATAAATTTTGTTGTTCTAAGAAATTATATAATTTTTCTTCTCTTTCATTTCGTGTGCCATAACCATGCATCCCTATTTTAGTTTTAGTATTTTCTTCTTTTTTATCTAATTTTGCGTTGAAATCTTCCATACTGGTAATGATGGTATACTTTGTATCATTTTCTGCTAATGCTGTTATCAAATCTTCGTAGAACATTTCAACTACCTCTTCCTGATGTGTTGTTGTGGGAGCATGCACTTGTATAACCTTGATCTTGGCTTTATCATCTAGGTCTATTATAATATAAGCTACTCTATCAGAAACGCTTTTATATGTAGAAATGTATGGTGTGAGATACTTTTTGACACCAAATCCTATTCCACCATATGTTTCGTCTATTTTCCCTGTATAGTATAGGCGATTTCCAGAATTTAGATACATGCATTGTTCGCCTATTATTTTCACTTCTACAATATCCCACTTTATCTTGGATAGTTCTTCTAATTCGTAGACCTTTTCATCTTTAGCCATCAATTGGATGTTGTATGTGGCTAGTAGAAACTGTTTTTGTTTGTTCGTATCCATTTTGGCGCATTTTGTTGAGCTTGTGCCTCCCTTGACGTTAATTCCTCGATGTTCAAATGTATTAATAACATTTTATTTTGTTAATAAAAAATTTATAAATTAGTGCAAAAAAAACTGCTTTTTTGCAAATATCTCCATAAATTATTTATCAATTTTAATTTAAAAAACGGGAAAATAAAAATAGTCTTGATATAAAAAAATGATGTAAATATTGTTTATGTAAAATATAAGGGAAAAAACTTAAGACAAAAAATCAAATTGTGACCATAAATTATTGTTAAAAAAAACGCAAGGTAAAAATACGAGTACTTTTTCATCTATTCATCATCTAGTAACCTCCACCTATGTCTTAAAATCTTCAGATAGCTGCGAAAAATTTTGCCGTGAAATTTTATGCTTTTTGCATAACTAGACTGGGCTACATGGCACTATCATATCATTACTTCCTACAACTTCTACAACTTTTTCATTTCTCTATTTCTACTCTATCTTTTTCTTACATATTTAGTTCATTCGCCTTTATGAAATCTTCAATGATATAGAGGTTATTTTACGATTTGTGTGAGCTTAAACAGCTAGATTTCAAAAGTTTCTTATTGACTGTACCTGACACGAACAATTCAGATCTCCCAACGGCATCGCGTATTTCATCATATATTTAAAAATCCAAACAACTCTTAAAGTTACTCCCCGTCACTGCATATACGTATATCGTGTTTTTTCGCTTTCTTATCTGAATCTGCAGCAAAAGTTTATTTTATTCTTGAATGCATTGTTTGGTGTGTTATCTTCGCTCGTATATAAAACGTTGAGAAATGCTTGTTGGCATTTGGTGTTTGTGATTTGCTGCTGTTTGCAAACATTTACGTTTTTATGTTAGTGATTTAGATGGTGAAATAATAGGAATATATTTTATTTACATTCTATTTGAATACAAAGGTACAAAGCGAGTATATCAAAAGTTAGACCTAAAGTTCTTTTACGATAAGAATGAAAAGACGTCACAGAGTAATCAGGTGTGTCACTAACTATTTTTCCATTTCTAATATTCTTCTTAAACACACATAACCTAACTTTTCGTTTTCTTCTTTTAAAAACAATTTGATCGCTTTTGATTGACAAGTTGTAAATTTTTAACTATACTTAAATAATTTATACCAATCTTTTCATAACTAATGCTTTATATCGTCCTAAAAATGAAGTTTTATTACGTTCTATGTGATTAAAAAATAAGGCTCAGAGCAATTTTTGCATTGGCAATCCAATCTCTTATGTTCGGGATCAGCATCTTTGTCCACTGTGCCACATCCTTCGTGTTGTTCCATTCTTCTTGCCATCTTTCAATTGACCTTTCCTTTTTCTATCTTCTCTCGGCCATAGTAAGGTTTGGGTCTCTTCTCTCATGTAGCTCTTTTTCCACCGGCAAAACATGCAACGGAACACATCCAGTGATGGTCCACAAGGCTGCCGCAGACACAGTCCTATAGGCGCGTGCCACTCGCAACAGACTTGTTCTGTCCACTCGTGTCATGAGCCTCCTATAGGCCGTTATCTCTACCGCCCGGCTCCAGACTGGTACCGCGTAGAGGCCGATCAACTGCTCAAAACCGTGTAAGCATTCTGGTGCAACGTCACTCCTAGGTACTTTACGTTTTTCTTGGGTATTAGATATGCCCCGCATATAGTAATTCCACACTTTGCCTGTTCCTTTTCCCCTTCAGAATAATGGCTTCGGTTTTCTCTGCCTCAAGTTTTATTCCGTGCTGCGTCATCCATTTAGTAGTAGAACAGGGTAGTACCCTCTCCGTCTTCACAGTTCATAACCCCTTCATATGCCAAGTTCCATAGCGTCGGGCCCAAGGCAAATCCCTGGGGGACCCCGAACGTCACATCGACGATAGTGCCCTTCTCCACCATAATCCTTCTCTCGCACAGATACTCCGTCACTACATTCATCAGGTAACCAGGACATTCTCTCTCCTCCATTGCCTTCATTACCTCGTTCGACTAGAGCGTATTGAATGCATTCCTAACATCGAACAACAGCGGGGCCGCCTAGCGATGTTCATCTCCCTGTTACGTAGTGCTTCGAGTACGCTCTCAATCATGTCGTCTATGTGTACTCGCACCATCCTTTCATACAGCTTACCAATGCATGTAAGGAGACAGATGGGTCGATACTTTTCCCCAGCCTTGGGTAGCAGTACTAACCTCGATGTCCTCGAAGGCTCAGGAAAGATCTGTGCTTCAAGACGTGCATTCATGTGTTCCAGATGCCACGCAGGCTCCGCCCGTCTAAGATCTTTCACCGCCTCAGGTCGTATCTTATCCAGTCCGAGGGACCTGCGCGTCTTGAGTGAACCCAATGCCTCGACAAGTTCATCCATGGTAAAGGGCTCAGCTCCCTCGTCCCTCCACACTCCATGCCATCTGCCGTCCGGAAAGAACTCTCGTGTTACCTCAAGCTTCTTTTCCATAGGCATTTCGTAAGGAGGATACGCATGGAACTTCTTAATGACGATCTTGTATCCCTGACCCCAGATGTCCTCATCCAGCTTTCTACACAGCTCTTTCTCGATCTCCTCAAGATGTTCAGTATCTACGAATAGACTATTTAGAGCAGCAAAAGTATTTAGCAGCAGCATTTAAGTAAAAACAGCTGTGTATAAAAACACCAACATCTGTCATGGATAACTATCTTAACAAAAAGAAGACCAATGTAAAATACAACACAAAAAAAATTCCACAAGGAAACTAAGTTCCTGTAGTTGGCTGTATACCATATATTAAATTTTTTTTAATAAAATCCTTTATAAAAAGGTATATAAAAAACCCAGTCGGGCTATGTTAAATAGACAAAACGTTTTCGGAATAAATATTCCATCATCAGTGTCCTAAAAAAGTATTTAACCATGAATGTAGCCACTAAATATGGGGGTAAAAACCCTTTAAAAATTACTAATTGAAATTTAGTTTACATTATTTCTTATATAAAATTAAGATGGTAAAGTTACCGTTGGATTGGTAACATGGCGACATATGACTCTCAAAAAAAATTGACTAAGACGCCAAAACATTTTCATTAAGACGCCAAAATAGTGTGTTTAATATTGTTGATTAATTTTAATTTTAATTTCATGATTTTTTATTATTTTACGTAGAATTCTTGTTGAATTTCTCTACAATAATTTCACTTAACTTTCATTAATTTTACTATTTAAAAAAAGCAAAATCGAATTTGTCTTCTTTCGTTCCACACCTCCGCAAATATTGACCATATTGCACAACGACATCGTACATGAATAGTGTAGGTATGATGTCAAAACTCGGATTTATGAAGCTCGTCTTAAAAAATCGCCTAATGGCTAATCAAATATTGATTTATGTTAATAGACGAACGGTCTCTATGAGAAAACACGGTTGTAAATTTGCATTCGTAGTCGAAGAATAAGAATGAATGGGTACGAAGAGTCAATGAGTTCAGCAAGTTCGCCAGATGATAAAACAGGTATATTATTGATGGTAAGGTATGCGTAACGACTTGTGAATGAATTAACTGACAATGAAACTTATATTTAGAATGATTACAATACCTTTAGAAATGCTAAAAAGTACACGAACTATCATATAAAGCGGATAATTTTTTACAACACACACTTTCTTTTCTAGCGGTAAAGATTTAATGTGTTCTTAACTAGCTGTTTGAGTTTTTTAGATAATTTAACAATTTTTTAGTATAGCCATCACTATGTCTTGTCCTTTATTCCCATTTAAAGGGTACAGGGGAAAAGGCAACTAAGTTAAAAAACTATATTTTTCAGGAGAAAGAAAACATTTGAAACTATAAAAATCCTATTCTTTTTTACATTTTTAGCTAAATATTTTTATATAATAATTAGTTCGATATGTACTTTTTATAAATAGTTGGAATAATGTTATAGTTGAATTATTATTTATGTGGACTGAATTGGTTCTTCCCTTGAACAGATCAAAAAAATTTTATTTTTATTATTTTTTTATTACTTAATGCATTTCTACATCACAATAAAAGAACAAACCAAGCTACAAACTACTCACTAAAGTTAATCTGATCTTTAAAAATCGCTTTGATCGTCGGGAACACCATCGGGCTCAAATAGTTACTCAGGCTGATTGGCAGAAAGAAGTTTGCTTTAGTACTGTTTAGATCCCGCTTCTTCACATAATTTCATTAGAACTTTTAGATCTGTAACGATAAGACTACCAAAGAGAATTGAAAGTGTCTAGTTTCTATTCTGTTAGAAGTTGTATGTACTGTATCTGTTTTTCTTCTAATTTCAGAATTAGGTATACGTTCTACTCTTGATGTATGGCAAGCTCTTCTCAGGTAGTCCATTCTAACCGTGTCAACTTTTTTCTTTCCTTTTACTGTCATTTTCCAACATTCTGCTCCATATGTAAGAATGGGCTCTACAATTACTTTGTAGATAGTCATTTTAGTTCTCACAGTAGCTTTGTTGGATCAAAGTATCGAATTCAGAATTTGAACACTCTTCCTGCCTTGTTGCACTCTATAGTCTATATCTCGTTCCGTTGTTCCTTTACTGCAGATAATACTTCCCAAATATTTGTATTCGTAGCACCTTTTCATTTGTCTAATTTCCAAATCCGGGTCTTCGTCTTCACTGCCTATTCGCATATATTCTGTTTTAGACATATTCATACTCATCCCCCATTTTTCGTATTCATCCTTGAGCTTTCTAAGCATATAATCTGCATCTTCTTCACAGCTTGCAATTAGTACTTGATCATCTGCAAAGAACAGCGTTGTCAGATAATGGTTGTTAAGCTTCAACCCCATTCCCGCACATTTTTGTCTCCACTGGTGCAGTGCTTCTTGGATATATATTTTGAATAGAGTGGGGGAAAGACAACATCCTTGTCTCAAGCCTTTCGTTACTGTAAATACCCTTGAGAAAGTATTTCCTGTTTTTACAGTGCTTTGAGGACATTTATAGATGTTCAGTATTGCTTTTAGATATGTTTTACTAAGGTCCGTTTTCGTGGTCCTTTTTTAGAGATGTTTATTTTAGATATGTTTTACTAAGGTCCTCAATTCTTCAATTCTCTTAGACCTTAGAGAATTGAAATACTATTGTAAAAATAATACCTCAATCAACCATGGGAGCTTATCGTCTATACCTTGCCTAGCTCAGTATCTCAAGGGTGAGTTCGTCTTGTCTTAAACTAGGGATTGAACCTGACTTCTTAGTTGATAGCAAATAAGACAAATTTTAACCAAACATATTTATTAAAAGACTAAAAAAAACAATAATTAACCTTACCAACGCTTAACAGTTGATAAGTGCTACTTATTGCTTCGATAGGCTGCTTGTGTGTTCTAGCTGTTAGGTCCTCCAATTAAAAGTTGTGGTTTCTGGGAAGCTGCAGTCACATGTGGTTGTATGTCCTGATTAGGTTGTTAAATCCAATAAAGTCAATAAAGTGGTCAATATTGTTAAGTCCAATAAAGCCAATAAAGCCAATAAGGTTGTCGATATGCCAATAAACTAAAATATAAGGAACAGCTTGAATTAGAGACACATCAAAAAGAAAGGTTTAACTTCCTTGCCATCTTACAAAATTACAATTAAACAAATAGCGTATGGCAAAGATAAAATGAAATATGATTGTTACTACTTGGTTAAATTCTGTTAAAGAATCCTAAAGCATATATCAGAAAAAAATGTGGTTTCGAAAGAAAGTAAGGTTACAAATATTGGAAATGCGGTTAGAATTATAGGATAATTATCACAATGAAAGTACTTACCTCAAGACAATTTGTAGACCATAAAATGAGTATTATAATAATTTTTGCCTTCTTTTATAAATTTCAAAAAGAGGCAAAAAAAAATAATCCCACCACTTTAGAAAAGTTGTTTTGACAGAAAGTGGGAGACTAAATGAAGTTAGCACAGATGTCATAGGATGTTGCTATAGATATCATGAAACTAGCTTGTCTGTCAACACGGAACAGAATAATCTGCCACACAAAAAGAGAGAGGGCGAATATTTATTCTACGGGACAGAAAGAGAGAGAAAATAAATACAGAGGAAGAAAAGAAAAACAGAGGGCGCCAACTACTTTTTAAATAAAAAATAGTAAAAATTAAACTGAAGATAAAGAAATTAATAAATTTAATAAAGAAATTAAAATGAAATAATTATTTAAATATAAATTAATAGAGATGTGACGTTTATAACGTTACAGATCAGCACACTTTTCTTTGGGCAAAGGTGTAAGCGTTTGGTAGAGCTGATTAGGTTCTTGAAGATCGGGTACCGTTGATTTCCTCTTCTGGTTCTTCCGTTGACCTTTTACTAGGGACGACGTGAAAGATCCGTTATGTTTCCCTGTGATCTACAGTTTTGTATTTTGTTTCAAAAAATATTAACTGTTTTAGTTGTCGAATAGGAAAAGAATATTTCTTTTTGTAGAACTTACAGGACAAAAATGTACCCCACTCTTTAAACCTAATTTGCTCGCATGATACAACAACAAACGGATGTGACTTGATTCACGCGGCTTATATCACCTCTCTCCAGCTATCTGGGGTTTCAGCCTTTGCACTTTTGGGGATAAATCCCATGATTTTTCCGGTTACATGAATTAATGGCTGCGCACTGGTTAAGTAATTGTCACAGCATCAAATATTTTTAGTGTAGCAGTTACGTAGTGGAAGAACTGGATGATAGTGTGATTTTTGTTTTGTCCTCCGCAAGAGTCGGCCAACACATAAAGTTTTTTAACAGCAGAATCCAAGTAGGTGTTAAAAAGATGATAGAACATTGAGGCAACGTTATCTGATCCCTTTTTGCAATGATTTGGTCGTACTTGTACATAATTGAAACACCATTTGACAAAATATGAATATTAAAAATATAGAATGACAGCTGTCTTCTAAAATACACTTCAGTAGAAGTTATATTCGGAGTAGGGAGATTTTTTCCGAAGTCTATAGCGATAGCCTCTACAGTTGATGACTTTTTTGATGACTCAGTTTTTGCACGCCTTTTCAATTCATAAAACCAATCGGTCTTCTTCAAATGGAGTGCCTTTTCAAATTCTAGCTTTCTGATATCGTTCTCTAACTTTACTTTTTTGTAATCGCCTTTTGAAATGGCAATTTTCCTATCAAGCTCAATAATTTTGGCTTTCTGCTCGTAGAAATATTCTGAAAGCACTTATACCGCTTGCACTGACAGTATTCTACGGTTGGAAAGGTTGAGGCTCGTAGCTTCTTAGCAACATCTCTGAAACGGCCATGTTTTACGCTCTTTATTTGATTTTTCTTGAATAACATATGTATTTTCGTCACTGTCAGACATTTTTAACACTAAAACTTTCAACAAAGACTTTTAAAACTGAAGAATACTGAATACTTCTTAACAACAACGAACAAGCTTGAATAAACGTGTCAAAACAATTAATAAACACGGCTACGATGACCTGCGTGAGAGTAATAACGAATTCTATGGACTGTGTAGGTTATTCCCATGTTTCATGTTGACTATGTTCGTTTTTCCCCTGCAGTAGATTTTTAAAACCTTGAATATCTCAGGACTACGTTTGTTGTTCCTAAAAGAGTTATCAATCCAGCTTTTCTGGAAAGACAAAGAGGAAGACCCGAAAACCCGAACGAAATCATCCCTCCTACATCACCGGAGGAATTAAACGAGCTAATTAAAAATAGCTCGCCGAATAAAGCACCTGGTCCCGATCAAATAACGAACAGGGCTCTAAAATACTTACCAGCGAGAGCCATAGTATATCTAACAAATATTATCAACGCGATGCTAAGATTCAAGAAATTCCCAAACAGATGGAAAGAGGCCCATGTTCATAATGTTACCAAAGCCCGGAAAAAACAGCACATTCTCGCAAAACTACAGGCCAATAAGCATACCACATGCAATCAGCAACATTGTAGACAGAATAATACTCAGCAGACTCCAAGCTGAAACAGACAGATTAGATATATTACCCAAAGCCCTATTCGGTTTTAGATCAGAACACTCCAGTGAGCTACAAGTACTCAGATTAACAGAGTACATACATAGCAGCTGGATTTAATGACAAACAATTCACAGGAGCTGTCTTCCTAGATGTAAGCAAAGCTTTCGACAGAGTCTGGCATAAAGGACTGATCTACAAAATGAGAAGATACGGTTACAGCGGAGCAATCACAAGACTATTCTCTTCGTACTTAAGCAATCGTAGTTTCAGAGTCCGGATAGAACAAGTCCTATCCGAACTCGGGAACCCGGAGGCTGGAGTGCCACAGGGAGTGGTACTGTCACCTCTACTGTACACGATATACACAGCAGACATACCTAGAACACCAGGTACACTACTAAGCCTCTATGCCGACGACGCGACACAGCGATAGCGGCCAAACACAGAAATGTAGACATAGCGGTAAACAACTTACAAACAGCGCTAGAGGACATAGAAGAATGGAGTTTAAAATGGAAAATCGCTATAAACTCCGAAAAGAAACAGGCTGTACTTTTCAAAAAGAGGCACCAACAACCAAAAGAACAGGTAACTGTGCAAGACAATCCCATCGAGTGGAAAAGTGAAGGAAAATACCTCTGAGTAATCATGGACAAAGGCTTAACGTTTAGCAAACATGTAGAAGCTACAGTACAAAAAGCCAACATGGCAAGAGCATCAATAAGAGGCCTAGCAGGAAGAAAAAGCAACTTAGACTGAAAACAAAAATAAGATTAATAAATAGTATAATTCTTCCTTGCTAACATATGCATCTCTCGCATGGGGACACATATGCAATACATCAAAAAGAAAATACAAGCGGAACATAACAACAGCCTAAGCGAAGCAGTCAACGTACCGAGATACGTAGCAGAAAGATTCCTCTTTAGAGAACTACAACAAATCAGAGTGACTGACACAATGAAAGAAAAAGCTAGGACAAAGTTCGCGGGGATAGAGAACCACCCCAGCCACATATTGCGAGAGATAGTAAGGTACGACGCTTTCCACAGATGGAAGCACAAAAGACCCAAACAACAAATAGTAGAATAAAATCATAATACTAGAGAGAAAATCAACAATCACACCAGAGAGAAAACAAAACACCAGAGAGAAAACACTTCAAAAAACAACAACGCACAATGAAGATAGTTCGTAGCTCATAACCCTCGTGTACAATTGCAACATACAGCGTGGACCCAGTTAATTTTATGTAGATAATTTATTATATTAATATGCACTAATTCTGATTTTATGTTTCAGGCATCCTACAAAAAAAATCCATAAAACAACAAAAAACGGCTTCGGCCACCAAAAATATCAAAAAACTACTACAAAAACCGGCGCAAGCTACAAAAAAAATATATTAACAAAAACCACTAAAAACTCGGGCATGTAGGGCCCAACCCCTTGAGCACCAAGTCGCCGAACTGAGCCTAGCTCAGAGCGGAGACTTGAGGCCCAAGTAAGCAATTTTAGTCCGCGGATATTAAGATAACAGGAAAATAGCGACAATGCGCTGTCCTGAGTTTTGAATTCGGTTAGGAAACCATGTTGGGGCTCTATTACCCAGGATCTCCACATAAAGAGCATTTGGCTGATAGTTGTGCCCCTATCGCGCATCAGAGTGCTATAGGGGGGAAAGGGATGGTCTGGAGTATTGGAGCGCGGTGGAGTGACTCCTGTTTTTACTCGAGTTAATACACCTCGCTCCAATGAATTGTTACACCCGAACGTAATTCTTAGGGGTGAACATTTCTCACAAGCTGGGTTTAATTAAATTGCTTGCTTGCTTGCTTTCCTGGAGCGGATATTGACTCTGATCATAACCTACTAATTAGTAACTTTAGGTTCAAAGATAAAATGATCTCTAGACCTACAAAACACGTTGTATAAAATATTGAAGCTTTAAAAAATGAAACCACTAGAGAGTGTTAAATGTTCATGACTCCCTTGCAGGGATTGCAATCCAGCCGCATTTTCAGTCCAGATGGATGTTCGCAAGATTAGCCTGAATCTTGCTGTGCGGATCCAGCAAAATGTGGAATCAAAATAAAAACACGATGTTAATGTTTTTTTTGTACATTTATAATAAATGTAACAATAAAACACTGAAAACTTTCTTTTCAAAACTTCCACAAAATTTATTTTAAACTCTTATCACTACAGCTGTTTCACTTACAGCAAAAAGGCAATCAGCCTTTCCTGTGTGATTCCAATCAGAAATTTCCTGTGTAATTTACTCCAATACGTACTCACCAAAATTAGCATAATTTTTCTAATAGCCCAGATGTACATACTAATTGAAAAATAGAGGAGGTGTTCAGCATGCTAGTGATTGTAGATTCTCATTGATGACGTTTGAATATGAACCGTTGTATAGAAATGCAATGGTAACTCATTAATTTATAAATCTTGAGTAGTTTATTGATAACCCACACACAAACACAGGCAGATGTGGGTTCCGAATCTACGTTATTTTGAACCATAATTACACATTACGAAAATATTAAAATCACCGGCATTGTAGTTTTCAAAGAAAGACCACCTACAAACTGTTCCGTTATAAAAGGTTTATAATTAGTCTTAAACTCGTGACTAGAGACACAAAACGCATGTTTCGTAACTATTTTCTGACTCGAATATGACTAAGTTCAGTTTCGTATGTTAGAAATAGAAAAGCTCGTGCTAAAACTATATAAATCATAGGCGTAGCTACAATAGCGTAATTTACTTTCAGGTACTTGCATACTCACTCGCCAAAAACCATAAATAGGAACAGATGAATCTAAATTTTACGTTAGTTAAAGTTGATCATTGACCTTTTAGTAAATACAGTCAAGAAAAAAATGTTGACGTAACGTCACGGAAAAAAAACTTTTTTACACATATTAATTAAAACTATGAAACATTTATAGTTTTACGAAGGTCATATACTCGAAAGTGTAATGAAAGGACTTGAAGGGAAAGAATATTAGAAGCAATATTATTACGACCATGGAAAACGGAAAAATAAACACAAAAGAAAGCGAACAATCCAAGGATATAATAAAAATTGGGACTTGAAATGTGAGAGGTACTTATGAGCAGGGAGCTTTAAGAAACTTAGACCAAATTATGGAAAAATATACAATAAATATCCTTGTCCTGCAAGAAACGAAAGAGCACACTGTTCAAGAATGGGGGGACCAAGAGATATTTTGAGTGAGATTCATGGTGTCGGAGAAAGTAAACAAAGCAGTTGTAAATTCTCAAGTAATATCATACAGAATATGTTACTTGAGAGTAAGAAGAAAGTATAAGAAGATACGTATCATTAATGTACATGCGCCCACTGAAGATAAAGACTTAGAAACAAACCAAAACAGGGTTCTATTAAAAGCTAAGCACCCTAATAGGGAATATACAGAAATACGATATAAAGATAATCATTGGTGACATGAATGCGAAAGTCGGAAAAGAGGAAATATATAGAAGAACAACAGGGGGACGAAGTTTACATAAGGAATCAAATGAAAACGGGAAATAGTTAATAGAATTTGCTACAGAGAACAAAATGAAGACAGCTAGCACAAGGTTTGATCACAAAGACATTCATAAGGTAATATGGACTTCTCTCGTTGGAAAAATAAAAAATCAGATAGATCATGTCCACATTGAAAGCAAACATGATAAGGCAGTAATCGATTGCAGGAATTACAGAGAAGCAGATACCAATAGTGACCATACACTAATAATAGCAAAATTAAAACAAGAACTACCAATAATACCAAAACCTGTTAGAGATAGATTAAATTACCAATTAGAATGCCTTCAAGAGAAGCAGGTTGTAAACAGACTAGAGGAAGAAATAAATAAAAAACTAGAGAATCCAGTCAAACAGGATATAGATAAAGAGTGGCAGACCATACAGACAGCTATGTCGGAAGCAGCGGAAAAGTGTAGAGGAAGAGAGCATATAAAAAGACGGCGAGACTGGTTCGATGAAGAATGTAGGAATGTTTTGATAAGAAGAAACAGGACAAAACTACAAAGAGATAACGAAAATACCCAAAATTCGATCGAAAACTATGTGGCAAGAAGAAGGGAAGTGAAAAGAATTTGCAGAAAAAAGAAAAGAGAACAGCTAGAAAAGCAATTAAAAACATAGAAGAAGCCTACATAAACAAAGAGGATAAGAATTTCTACCAAGAAGTTAAGAAGAAGAAGAAAGATTGAAGGAAAGGATGTTTCACTTGACACTAATAATTTGGCAAAAGGAAAAAATGCCGAAACAATGGAATAGTGCTCTTATTTGTCCTATTTATAAAAAATGAGACAAAACGGAGTGCGAAAACTATAGAGGTATAGCACTATTAAAAGTAGTCTATAAAATACTTGCAAAAATTATTAGGAAAAAATTAATAAAATATGATAACAAAGTGTTTGGAGAATACCAGGGAAGTTTTAGATCAGGAAGAACAACTATTGATCAAATAAGTATGTTAAAATTAATACAAAATAATAGCTATGAACAAAAATTAGGATTACATATGCTATTTATTGATTTTAAAGAAGCATATGACTCCCTAAATCGAACGATGCTATATGAGGCCATGAAAAAATTAAAAATACCAGAAAAGCTTATAAGGCTAATGAGAATAATGCTTAGGAACACTATGAAACAATGGAAGGACAACAAAGGAAGGAAACATTCATGATTTCATGACATGGAAGGAAGCTTTTAAAGACAGTTCACAGTGAATAGAGGTTTAAAACAAGGGGATATGCTATCAACGAATTTATTCAACCTAGTATTAGAACAAATCGTAAGATCAAATGCAAGCACAAACAGGACTATTTTCAATAGCAGGGAACAGTGCATAGCGTACGCGGATGATGTCGTGATACTAGCGAGAACAAAAAAAAATGTCAGAATTTGAATACTTAGGAGTAACCATAACAAACACGGGAAAAGAAAAAAAACAGATAGACAAAAGATTAATGATGGCAAGCAGAGCGATAGGGTCACTAGATTAATTACTGAAAGCAACAAATGTGTCAAGAACAGCTAAACTGCGAGTCTACGAGACAGTATTCAGACCCACAGTAATGTGTGCCAGTAAAACATGGATTATAAACCAGCAGGAAGAAAAGAAAGTAGAGATCTGGGAAAGAAAGGTGCTCAGAAAAATCTTTGGATGAATAAAGACGGCAGAGAATATTTGGAGAAGACGAACGAATAAAGAAATAATGAGGATGTATAGAAAACCAGCAATTACAGGAATGTTAAAACAATACTGAATGAGGGAAAAATGGGGAAAAAAGAAGAGGACGTCCAAAGAAAAAATGGTTGGAAAATTATTCCATATATAAGCCATGGAACTTTTATGAAATAAAGGAGGCACGCGCAATATACACATTCATAAGGCGGAGATAACGCATGACGAAGATAACGAGATATCACGTGATTTTTCGTCATGTAATGAGTCGTTTTTACCATTAAAGCGAGCTAATAGGTATTTCAAATAACAAACTGAGTCGTAAATTATATGGGAATATATCTTCAACCATTCTGCCAGCAAAGAAGATTGTAAACGAGCAAGTTAAGTCTTTTAATCTCATTTACCGAATAATAGCCTAAACAGCGAGTAAAATCAGCACCAAGAAGTAGTTACAACATAGATTAGGTTAGGTGGCTTAACCACCCTTCCACTCGACCTAACATTTCGTTTTTGTCTCATCCCTAAATTTGTCCTTTTATTCTAGCGTTTATAACAGTCGATTATGGCCTTTGTTGACACTTCTACGAAGTCGTAGGGCTCCAGTTGATAATGTCAAATGTATATTAAGCCCTATAGTATCCAACCGTGATTAGTTGCACAGAAAGTGCAACTCTTTTCTCCTCTTCTCCTCTTTAACCTGAAAAAATCTGCAACTCTCTGTCAAGTTCCACTTTTTCGTTTTCTTTAATACCAGTATGTCCAGACACCAAAAGTAAACTTATTACTTTTTCCGATCCAAATCAAATTCTGCAGACAGTTCCTAATTAACTTAGAATCAATTCGATTCGATTCCAGTGTCTTTGATGCCACCTGACTGTTCGGTATAATTTTTATACATCTGTTCCTATAATTCCGTTTTATCAGTTTTTGCAGCCATATCTCTATAGCATGAATTTCTGCTTAAAAGATAGTGAAAAGATTACCCAGGTTTTCATTAAGGCTTAGCCTCACCCTCCGTATCCTTCAACTCCAACTTGTGCATCGGTTGTAGAGCCACCTGTGTACGCCCATTGATCTTCTATTATGAGATTTATTTTATTCGACTTTCATTCGTTCCTTTACAATAAAAGGCTTTTCGAACTTATATTTGGGTTGCATTGCATCTGTACCATTTCCAGCTCTGGATGATTTTTCATTATCTCTCTAGTGGTCTTCCCTTCTCTCTGGTGGTCGTTTGTTGGTATTTAGAGTGCTCCATACGTAAGCATAGGTGTGACTAGAAGTCATATATCTCAAGTACGGGTGTTCCATACCACCATTGCAACATAGAAGCGTAACACTCTCTGAGAGCCGAGAGAACGAGTGGCTCTAGATGCTTGGTCGTGGTCTACAATTCTGTAAGATACACACCACCGACTGGAATTGATTTATTTTTGGTAGCGGTGGTCTGCTAAGTGGGTTTGTCCCATTAAACTCTTGTATGGCACGTGCCATTTCACTTACCAGGCTATCGTGCAACTCGTTATTGTCCTGCTGCGTATTGACAGTTTGAGTTTCTTGCATAAGAGGCTCAGGAGTCTGCTCATTAGGAATTTCATTAGTGCTTTGATTTACAACTAAGTCTGGGTTATGAATCTCCCGTTCGACTTTGCTTCTGATGGTATCGCGTCTAGTCTCTGGGATAAGATTTATTTCTTATAATTATCCGGTATTGATCTGCTATTCTCTGTTGAAATACTTGAATCTCTGGGTACTCTCCGCAAAATTCGGTATACAGATGTTATCGATAGATGATCGTTTCTCTACCGAGGTTCGTTACCTTCTAATAGAAGCGGAAAATGTTTTAGTTTATAGACACAATCCATTTCATGCGCTGCCTCGGTCGTTCCGCTTGAGTGAGCGCCGGCTGATGTTCCAGCGCAACACCTTCAGCGGGTGGAGCTCCGGTTGTTGTTTGGCTCACTTGTGGTTCTTCTTGTTGTTGAGCTGTAGCTGATTGTATGGCAGTTGTCGGTTTTGTTCCACGGCAAGTATCCCTGCTACCTATCTGATATCTGGGTATCGGTGCTACGAATACCCAGAAAGCATCCCCCATTCGCAGGGGGCCTCGCCTGATAGAACAAACTGACAAAAACTCACACAGGTTAGGTTATTTATGCTATTATTAAGTATATTATGTTTATTTTCATTTTTATTTTATTTTTATTTTTGGACAGCAGCTATATTAGATAATATACTTAACACCAAACTTATATCGTCACCGTATCAAATGCCACCTTTAGTCCGAAACAAAATTTTAATTAAATGAGTTTTTTATCTAAATAATTTTCCGTTACTGATTTCCAATGAGTAATGATTCTTTAAACGCGCTTATTGTTGAAAGAGATCGAGTTTCAACAAGCTAAATATCGATGGTGTGTGCTAAAACTAATATTTTCTTGAATAACAATAACATCAAGTCATCAAACTGGTAAAAAAATAATATTCCTACAAAAATGTTTTAGTAAACACTTTTCGAGACCCCTATTGATTAGCCTATGGTTCGAATAGTCTCTCATCGGGCAGCACAACAAAGAACGTGAATAATATTCGCAATATTTTTAGACTATAGTATTCAGTAACGATCTGCCATTTATAACTATCGGAATGAATGGGAGAAAATCATGAATGGACTCTTAACTAGGTACTGAATAATTACGGGAAGAATTCTACAAATCTCAAATAAATTATTTTAAGTAGGTAAGGCTAGTAATATTGGTAGAACATAAAATATGAGTTAGTGCTCGAGGTGAACGAAGATAATTGTAATGTTTGCCATTATCTCAACCGTGAAATCTGCTACTTTTGAAATGGTGTTAAGGTGGGATTGGTCTTTCATTCCATCAGTGTCAGTAGTTAGTTAGTACATATGTTTTAGATACGACCATAAGGAATCGTTTGTAAATGCAAAAGATAAAAAAAATCCTTCACGTGAAAAAATAAATAGTGAAAAGACTAAAGACTGCTTATTCATATGATGAATAGGTAATATATAGGCTAGGGTAAATAAAATCAAATACTGTTGCATTTCAAAATTATGGTTAAATTCATGATTTTCTGTAACTAAATAATTGGATTATATGGAATTAGTGTTTATAGATTAAACTAGCTCTGTGTTCAGCTATCCGTTTTTTGAAAGTTCTGCCTGTCTGACCTAAATATAAATAATTGTGGACATATAGTATAAGTGACATTACGTGACGTAAAAGTTTGGAAAGAAGCTGATTTTTAATTCTACTAATTTACTTATAAAAGTTCCCGTTCAAATAATATACAATAGGTAATAAATTGTACCATAATGATCTAGTGCTATTAGCAAAGATCAAAAATTGAAATCAAAATCATATTAAGGAGACCTCTAGATGCAGGAAAAAAAGCGGGAAATAAAATTTTGAGTAAACAAATTTCACAAACAACCTTGAAACCAGAGAAGCTTTATTCAGTTTGCAGGTCGTCGTTCAAAGATGTAGAGATTTAAATATCATCAATCTCAGCGTGTTATACCGATTATGGTGCAGCTTCCTTTACATAGTCGTTCTTCATTTCTGCCTAGGATTGTCTTAATATTCGCCTTTCTGTGCCATGTTGTACCGGTTTCCCATCTTCAATTTGGACGTCTTCTTGGTATCTTGACGCCTTTTGGATTGCACAGTGTAATTCTAGTTGACCATCTATTGTCTGTTCTTCTTGTTAAAAATATGCTACTCACTGCCATTTTAATGATTAAATTTGTGGATTACATCATTGCCATTTATTTTCTGATCATCTATTCTATTCTTTTTCGATCTATCTTTGTTATACCCAGCATGCAGCGCTCAATTGACCTTTGAGTGACTACTTTGAGTTTCGCTATTATCTCTTTCTTTAGTGTCCAAGTTTCGCAGCCCTATGTTACGACTGGTAGTGGACAAATTAAGGTTAAATGCCCAATTTGTTGATAAATAGAATGGTCCCAATGGCCTTTGTGGACTGTAATTATTCACCAACGCTTTTGTTCAATATCACACCCCATAAAGAGGTGGTAAAAAGTTTGTTTAATCCTTTAACTAAGAATAAAATAATAGATGAGTTGATTAAGTACAGGTAATTATCCCAAAACACCAAACATAGAAAATTAAAAATATTAAACTAAAAAAGAGAACCTATCTATTAAATTTAGGAATATTACTAACTTACATAAATTGAAATTCTATTGATTATATCAGATAACTTGAATCGATTGATTATCAGATAAATCAAAAATCTATGGATGTAAAACTCTTTGAAAAAGTTTATTAAAAAGTTCTAAAAAGTCCTATTGTCACCACGATGTCACTGAGAAGACTAAAAAGCATTTTTGAAAAATTTAAAGGCAGAATGAAATATTTATTAGAATAAATAAAAAGTTTCTTTTGCATGCAATATTTTCAATTAAAAATTATACTATATTTTCTCTTTTATTTTCACCCCTGTTACATAACATTGTAAAATAAACATTGTAGAAGTATTCAGGGACTTTCTGCCCTTAGTAATAATGTAATCTTTCATTCTGCGTTTAAATTTTTTAAAAATTGTTATTAGTTTTCTCCGGATTCGAAAATAATGGATACATTTAAAATACATTGAAAATTTTGCCAGTAATAAATGTATCTTTTACAAATGGCACGAAACGTTTTATTTTTTAATAAAATAAAGAAGTTTTATTAAAACAAAAATACAATTTACATAAGTACTCGTACAATTTAAAAAATATATTTATTTAGTTCAAATAAATGTTTCAATCATATACTCTACGACACTGGTCGATCATCTGTAGCCATTCACAATACCTTCGTAATCGGATTATAAGGTTGACTGCTGTATTGTATTCCTTCAGATACAAGGTGGGTTAGTCGAAAACATCTTAAACCGTCAGTTTCAGTTTGGTTTTTACTACTATATCGTATTACCTATCCTCTCTGTATTTCAGTTCTCTAATTAGGGTTAAACTTGTAGTGACTATCGACAAATTGTGAACCAATTATACTTAATAATATCCTCCTCAAGGTTTCAAATTTTTTTTCATAATAATCATTATAATATGTAATTCTATTTAAAAATAAAGCACAAAACTAATCACCTTTTACCGCCAAGCGGTTATAAATTTCTAATGTTATGTTAAACAGTTACCTTCTAACATCTACTCTGTAACCTATATTGGGAACACAATTAATGTTTACTTTTTTTCTGACTAGTAGATGGCGAAATATGTAGCAGTGTCTCGCGTATTACATAAAGTACGGTGGGCATTAATGGGTTAATCTTTATCAGCACAGCGGACCGTTTAACTCAAAGTTTATCAATAATCCAAAATAACTGCAAATTCCTGAAATGTATTATATGTTTCTGCCCTGATCCCCCTAAGATCCTTTATATATACCTAAAATCTAAAATATTTTAAAAACCCAACCTACATCACTATTGACTACTTTCTATAAACGATAATAATGTACTATAAGATGTCTGTATAATATTAATCGGCACACCCGTTTACCTATTACGTAGTTTGCCAAAAAAGTATAATCAGCCTGTAGTACTACCTAATTGGTAAGCTGTTTTTTCCATTACAATTCTGAACATCTAATTTTCTCTATATAAAGATTTTTTAATAAACGATCTAGTTAATCTCGAAGGCAACCTCCAACTTATAACGACGCACACTTTCTACAGTGTGATTATGCCTTATGGTGTTTTTATTCATCAGAATCAATAATATCGTCCATAGAATTGTAAATGAATGGTACTTTTTAACTTAATTGTCGATAAAAACGACAAGAAGATCTAAATTATCATTTTTGAAATGAGAAGCGATGAAAAAGGTCGACGTCTACTTTAAGTTAAGAGGTTATGAGAATAAGACACGCTATCAGATATAACAAATCATTGAACTAATGACTTCATTTATTTATTTATTTGAACCAAATTAAGAAATCGGTAAATATTGATTTAGCAATAAAACACAGAAGATTACTGTTTTCGAATTTTTCACAAAATTTAATTAAAAAATCACGACAGCTCTTTTGGTTTCGTTTTTATATGATTTATAGATAGATGGTAAACAGATCAAAGCGGAGAGTTAGTTACATCATTTTTAGTTTAATTTTAAAATCGATTTGTCTACTCTAAAACAAGTCATTCACGTTCCGATTTTTAGTCCGACTAGTGGTCCAACTTCTGCAGTCTGAAATCTAAGATTCTGATCGTGAATAGTGAAGTTGGAAGTCGGATCACAGGTCGGATCGAAAATTTCCTCAGTCATTTGACCTTTGGCACCTATTACGTATGAGATTTCTATTAATTACTTTACGCAAAAATCCCTAGTTCACAAATATTTAATAGAAAATAAACTTTTAATTGCACGAAAATTACCCCTATTAATATACACTATTCTTCATCGTCATCTACTTTTATTAGGGCAAATCGTTTTCCTTTCCGTAGATCTATTTCGGACACTCCCACACAGGTACAATTTCCAACACTCCGGATTGGCTACAGAAGAATTATCAACCAAAAACGAAAATTAAATCATAGTTGTACTGAAATTAGAAGTAACTTTCTTAATATTTTTCTGAAGTTATTTTCTCGGGGCATCTTATACACATTTACTATTTTAATTTGAAATAGGTAAGCCTGAATATTAGTTAGAAATTAAATTTATTTAACGTTTCGACTTCAACTTCGGAATATTTTGATAACGATTTCCGAAGTGGAAGTCCAAACGTCAAATACATTTAATTTACTGCCATTTTCCTCTTCGTAATTATATTTTGCGTAGTGTTTACTCGCACCGTCGTGAAAACAAACTAGAATTAAAGTTGAACTGCTAGTTGGATAGCAACTCGGAGCGTGAGTGGAGACGAATATTCAACTAACGTTTTGCCTGTGGCAGTTTGAGCTGCAATGAATTCTGGAAACTCTGTCAAAAGTTCACGAGTTAAAGTTGAGATTTTATCGGAGAGTTGCATAACGTCTTCTTTTCTCCTGAAGTTATCGATGATTTCCGATGTACAAAGATGAATTAAGTTAATATAATGTACAGAAGGACTGCCACACTCTAAAAGCCACTTCCTATAAAGATTTATTAATAATCTTGACAGAGCTTCGTACGTCAACTTATGAGCTCTTATAGCTTTATTGTATTTTTTGCCAGATAAAATACCATCACTTGTGGACTGAACATAGAGACCACTGTCCAACCATACATCAGCAAGTCCAGAATCTGTCATGAACTGACCAATTATTTTGAGGAAGTTCATAACCATGTGAAATCCACCTAGACGAATGACTACGTTTTTTGTGTCTTCTGGCTGGGACCATTGGAGCTCTTTAGCTTTATAATAGATCGCTTGATTTAACGTCAGTACGGTGCATCTGTTATTTAGCTTCTTAGCAATTTCATTGCACCTTATGATAACAGTCCAAACGGTATCATATTCTGACGAGACATGGGGTAGTACAGGTAAGTAGCCATAGGTCGTTACATGTGATTTATCCTCCACAGTCCGTTTATGAAATCCTGACCACTGTGGGATAACGGTTTCATCCCTAACAGAGTCCCTCATTTTGCAAATGCACATATCTTATGTTATTATTAAGATTCTGACCCTTTTCTATGATGCTCAGTTTATTTTCCTCAGATTGTACTTTTCTTTTTGATTTGACAAAATAAATTTTGTGAAGGGAATGAAAATCATTTGGTATTACCAGCTTCTGATTATACGGCAAAAATTTAAATTGTCCAGCTATATTTTCATTAAATGGTCTTCTCTGGAAGGCAGCAATTTGGGTTCCGTGAAAAGTAGGTGTTTTGTCCAAAGTCTCTTCCAAAATGGCAGTTCCAGTTGACATCTTGTTTATCTCGCTTCGGATAGTTTGGCACATTTTGACTAGAATGTGTTGCTCCGATGCCCCGAAACTAAAAGTGTCAGATTCGTCGTGGTTGTGCACGATTGTCTTAATTGCCTGTTCTTTCCAGAAATTCCTTAAAAATATTGTAGGCTTATTTTGTCTAGGAGACCTTACTGATTCAACACCATCCTCAAAATGGTTTTTTATTTTTTTAATTATTTGTTTAACACTCATGTCGTCAATGCCTCTAATTTCACGATACCTTTTGCCAATTGATTTTGTGCTGTATCCTTTACCTTTTTCAAAACCCTTCTCCATTTCCTCCAAAAGTTTTCCAAATGCTTCATTGTCTGTTTTGTGAACATTACTATTTCCAACAAATTTTTTATTTAAATTGCGTAATTCAGTCGAAACACAAGCGGGATGATATTTTATTTCCGAGGTAATTAAGTCGTTTTCTCCACTTCTCGCCAAGAACACAGAGTTGCTTTGTGATATCGCTCTTATTTTTTCTTGCATATTATTAGTCATAACTTGGCATAGTTTTTGATTCGGTGAGCGCTTTTGACAAAAGATGCATTTTTGTAAATTAAAGGGCCGTTCAAGGGCCGTTTTTGAAAAATATCGTCTCTACGAAAATAAAATGGTAGTTTAGTATTTTTGACTTGTACGAGGCAATGTTCTTTGAGCTCGTATAAGATTTATAACAGTTTTTGTGCCATTTTAAAAAATCTTGATTTTTTAGATCATCAAACTTTGAGAATATATGCCGCATGTATTTATTCTCATGACAATTTTTCATACGTTCGCTCGTGCATTCAATAAAAGTTTTTTTGATCTTTCTTTAGAGTTAACCAGCCTTCCTCCTTCCAAACAAATAAGACACACATTTTGAATAAAAACGTCTTGTTCGGCATCAAATTTATGGAAAGAAACATGCCTTAATCTAATTTTTGACTCAAGTTCGCTGTCAGAGCTGCTGCTGTTCGTTAAATCCATTTCTAGATGGATACAAAAAAAATACTAACTGTAATAATAAGTAAGTACTAAATATTGTTAACTTGCCAATAAGTTTAATTAATCACTGTTAATAATATAATTAACACATAAGAACTTTATTATGTCTCACTTATAATAATCTCAGTGGATTTCGCGCTAAAAACAAAGCTTATGAAAAATAATGCACATATGCAAAACCATACACTTGTTGCGCTAGAATATATACAACCATATAACACAACAGCGTCTCGAGGTAAAAACGACCGTAACAACATCACCATCAGTAGAGTCGATTTGCGGTTGACTATGGCATAGGAATCTCGCCCTCCCTCGCATCTCTGCGTTCACCACTGTCCGTCGTGACATGACAGTCGATTTATTAAATTTTTTTTAAACTAATTATCCAATCAAAATTTAAAAAAAAAAACACATGTTCTCTAATGTTTGGTCTATAACGTTTATAGGAAGCCATTTTTTGCTAAACCCAATATTTTTCGAGGTAGAGCGAGGTATATATATACTAGAGCGTATAAACGATTTTAAAAGTATGGGTTTTCACGGCAAGTGATTTTGTATGAAGGCGCTCCGTATACAATAATGGTTTAACGTATTTTTATAAATAAAAAAGAATATTTCTAATGTCCGGATAGGTATGCAAATTTGAGGAATGAATTTTCGGATATTGTTCATCCGGAAAACGATGAAAAAAAAATTTCATTTTTTTTTGTAAGGCTCCCCACTACGATTTTTGGACGACCAAGTGATTTTGCATTACAAAAATATTAGAAACCAAAAAAAATGGGTTTTACATTTTAGCAACAAAGTGCCCACGAAAATCTATTCTAGAAGCCTTTTGCCAGTATATTTACTCTACTATTTTCGGAATCCATATTCCATCATCAGTGTCTAGGTGCTTACCTAACGTTCTGTCTTTATGATATAGCCCGATTGGGTTGTTTAATTATATACCTTTTATAAAGGATTGTAATAAAAAAATTTTGTGATACATGGTATACAGCCAGCTACAGGAATTTGATTTCCTTGTGAAAAATAAATAAGTCTCACGCAGGAATTGATTTGAATGTGTTTGTATAAGTATTATACATAAAAAACCTTTCAGTACCCTGGCTTTTTGAGTGTCACGATCAGGCTATATTATTGTCTTATTATCCTGGTCTACTATAATATTTCTAAATTATTCTACAAACATTACTTATAGCCTCTTTGCAATGCTTACCTCTGTGTGCTGGTTAAACGTAGAGTTAGCATAATGTATTGTCTGTTATAATAATGATTGTGATAATGTTAATGTTAACTCTAAATGTCACTAAAACTCTGGGTAAAAGTGTGCATCGCTGACTTATATTATTATGTATGTATATATGTCTGTAGTTTCAAGAAATTCTTGCATTAGAATGTTAGTTTTATGTAGATATACGTATTAAGCAATTCTAAAATTTCACGATCGTCTCCAAATGCCGAAACGTTTCTCTAAATTAAACATTCAGCGCCAATTAAGAAACCTCCCGCTGCGTATATGGTTCTTTTATTGCACAATTTTATTTTTTTCTAATTTAACTTTATTGGAAATAAAGTACGAAGTGATAGGTTCTTAATTATTTACTATTTATTTACGAAGTTTGTGGAAATAAAAAAACACGTTTTACGGCAATTTGATAACGGTGATTCTATTGACAGCATCTGATGGATATTTACGAGTTTGTACACGGCGGGTTTTCATTGTCGTTCATATTGCTTGATGAAGCGGGTATAGGTACTCGAGAAACAATTTATTTGAATACCCTTAATACAAAAAATGTAGGTATTTTTATAAATATATTCAAAACGAACGAAAAATGAGAAATACAACAAGGGGAAAGTGGATAAGTGAATGATATTAACATAGTTTAATGTTGGCATCTTGTGGCATCTTAATTTACTATTTTTATTGGAAATAAGCCACAATTACTTGCCAATATTGTAGGTGTTTGTCCGAGACTCTCTTAATTATATTCGTTATTTTGTATCATCATCATCATCATTATCATTCTCAGCATATTCTACCGATTATGGTGTACAGTATGTTTCAACTGTAGTGGTGGAAATTTCCAAGAACAGTAAAGCCTTACCAAACAAAGCAGTGGCGTTCCTAAAAATACTTTAAATCAAAGATTTAAAAATGATTTAAATCAAATTGTTAAAGATAGGTACACACAATTTATTAAACAATGATATTATATTATATTTTTGGCAATATTCTACTACATTTTAATACATATTATTATAATATATCACATACATATATTGTCTGTATGTGAAACCATAGATACGTAATATGCAAAAATCAGTAGTTACTCTTAACTACAGGTGAAGACACGGATGAAGGTAGATTCGCCCAGATAATTGACGATAATATGATACCATAACCATACCATATTATTCGCCCAGATAATTGAAGATACTATGATTACTTACAGTAAATCTTGATGACTGCTACACAACACTGAACCTATATACTATACTTGTATCAAGCACTGAAGTTATTTAAATTAAAAGGTACTTTATACCAATATTTAATCTAATATGATATTAGATTAAAAGAACTCAAATATAGAAGTGTATACACACTTAGAAAGAAAATGCACAGAGAACAGAGACGGTAAGATATGGAGAATATCCTTACGCAAAGACTGTCCCGCTAGAAGTGATGTTCCTTTCAAAATTTCACAAGCTCCCCCCAAAAATAAGGTGTGATATCCCCTACTTAAAAATGACAGGCCAGCCTGGATGGATTTCTAAAAAGGTAAAAAGATTCTAACGATATCGAAAATAACGGTACTCTTCTAGCTAGGAACATGGTGAAAGATAGATCCTTTCGGATTAAGTTTTTGCAGAAAATTACTATAAACGTGCGTTCGACGAATTCATCGAATTTATCAAAAAGAAATCGCCTGAAACCGGAAAGAATTAACCGAGGATTAACGAGGATAATAAGTCGGACCTTCCGTCTTTTGAGATAGTCGGTAAATTCCAATAAAATTTCTTAATGGTCAACACCACCAACCGCGTATATATTATTTGCAAATACGGCCATCGACGTCTCAGCAACAGGGGTAAAAGGATTAAAAATTATTTAATATTTTAATTATAAAAAAAATGTTACATAATTTAAATCAATCCTTAATTCTTCAGTAATTACATCTATGCGACGTTTACTTTCCAAATACTTCAACCTTGTCAACATGTTCACACACTTTCTTCCAGTTATCTACAGTTACTCTAGCAATTTCCTGTTCCACCAACACTTTTACGTCTTCTAACTTAAAATAAACGTTTTGTTTTGCAAATTAATTTTTTATTTGCGTCCAAACAATTTCTACAGGGTTCAAGTCTGGATGATATGGCGGAAGTTTTAAAGAAACATGTCCACATTCTTACAGCACTTTGTGAAATTTATATTAAATATGATCTTGTTTGTGTCGTTTGATGATTTCATACAATTGCGGTTTTAACATTGACGTTACAAATGGTAAATTTTTTTCTGTCAACCAAGATATCATATCCATTTTAGAATTACTGGTGGGTGCTTTATTAATTTGTACATTATGATATGACGCATTATCAGTAACAACAACAGATCCAACAGGCAAATTGGGGATTAACTGTTCTTTCATCCATTTTTCATAATTTTCTGAATTCATATCATCATGATAATCTCGTGGCTTAGCTCCTGACTTAAAAATTAAAAGGGCATTCTGTATGAAACCCATCTCCCCACCACATTCTATGATAACCAACCTAATATTTATTGCGTAGAGCATGAATATCATTCCATTCAATTAATAAAAGTCGATTATCTTTCGTTTTCTTCCATTTAAATCCCAAATCTTTCATAATTCTTTAGAGAGAACTCACACTTTCAGTCCACTCGTACACCTCTTCAAGCCTTTTCTACAAAAGCTTCAATGATACACGACAAAGTTCAGGCTCATGAAAACGATGAATGGTATTTCTAATGAACTGTTTGTCATACTCCCTCAAGTCTGTCACGGTTGCTTTCCTTTTAGCAAGTGTTGTAGCTTGAAATTTTAGTGTTTTATTTGACTCTGCGTTTGTTAACATACTCGCTTGTTGAATGATCCTTTCTACTGTACGTAAAGATACTCCAGTAGCTTCACGCACACGTTGTTTAATACTGGTTCGATTATCTTCAGGAAATAGTATTTGCGAATATTTAAATACATTGTAAACTATTCCTTTGGATTCTGGTGTCAATTTGATCTGTTTACTCGTACTACACTTATCCATCTCCATTCTACAGAATAGTTCTAATACGCGTGGTAGCACCTTTCTTGTTGAAACTCGATAACATAATGAGACTAAATTACGAACTCGTTTGAAATCCAATGACTAGAAATTTTCGGAAATAATTCTTATCAGTTCTTTGTATGTCCTTAACGAGTTGTTAAGAAGTCATTAATAATGACTTTATAATTACGGTTTTAAGGTTACTGATACTAAATTAGAAATTAACTTTTACCAAACTTTATAGAGTATCAATTATTAAAGATGATATTATAACAAACAAAAAGTTTGGTATCTGTAAAACAGATTGTTGAATAAATGGCGTTTGATTGTACACAATCAATCCAATCAAACTCCATTTATTATTTAAGTAAGTAATAATTTTGTAATTAGTACGATTTCAAATAATTTAATTTGTTTAATACTGCAACGCCACTGCATGAGTCTGATCATAGATATTCTATTGTCTGTGCTGTTAATTATATCGTGGAAGGGCTCGTCACTCGATTTGAAAAAACTGTACATATTCAGTCTTAATATCTGCCCACGGGTGTCTATTTTTGTGTATTTATCTGCTTTGATATGTGTTGTATCGTGGAGCAGTATAAATTATAATTTGAGTTAGTGTCAGCGCTGGGGTAAGTTTTTACATCTTTAATACTGTTTCGAAATCGATGGTTTATTAAGAAGTAATCTATGTGATTCCGTACTGTTTTACCTTTTTGTCCATCTTGAGGGTATTTTCACGTGTACAGACGCCTTTCTGGATGTTGATACAGGATAGTTGTAATGACGATGTCATTGACTTGGCAGAATTCGATTAGACGCTCACTTCTTTGATTTCTCTCTCCCAGACCAAAGTTTTCGGTAATGTTTTGCGTTATCTCTTGTCCAACTTTAGCGTTACAGTCTCCCATAACTCCTGTTGTTTCGTGTTTCTTTGTTATTGTTAGCACTTTTTCTATTTAATGGTAAAATGTTTCAATTTTCTGCTCATCTACATCAACAGTGGGGGCATAAACTTGTATTATATTTATATTTAAAGGTCTGGCATTCAGCTGTATTAAACTTACTTTGTCTGATATTGATGAAGTTATTGACATAGTTACTAATATGTTGTTTCATAATTATTGATACTCCGTTTAGATTCATATGGTCTTGTTTTCGAGAAAAATAAACGGTAAATCTGTTTGCTATGAAATTCCCTGTATTTGACCATGTTGTTTCAATCAGCCCTATGATAGTAATATTTAGTTTATCAATTTCACTGAGTAGATTTCGCAGCTTACCAGCTTCATAATAAAGTTGTTACATTCCATGTAGCTCTTCTATACAGGTTTTTTATTTTCATCTTATATCTGGTGGTGTTTTTTGCACCGGGATTTCGCTGGTTAACGACCTAAGAAGCCCTTTGGTTTAATTGTGTAGTGCATCTCCTGCCACATCTTGAGTTCCGCAGCCCATAATCAGTAATATTATTCGTTTCACTAATCCATGCCTTGATGACTTTACCAGGAAGTATAATGAAGTGGTTTCCCGTTGCCTTCCCCATCGCAGTGTTTTAGCCGTATCAATGTAATATGGTAATTCTTCTTCTTACTCTGTCTGTTTTTCAATGTGCCTCCAGTAAGTTTTTCGTGGTCTCTCTACTGATCGTCTTCCTATTGGGGAACCGTCCCTTGCCGTCTTTACTACTCTATTTGTTGTCATTCGGCTTATATAATCGTTCCATTCTACACTCCTATTTCTTACCCAGTTTTTGATGTTCTCCAGCTTACATCTACGTTGTATATCTGTACTTCTAGCTCTGTCACATTGTGTTATGGGGTAACACTATGGGACATAATGGCAATTGATTTACATTATACACTTACAATATGGTAATTGTCGTCTAAAAGTGTCCGTATTAACCTGTTCCGAAGAATTCTTCTCCACTTTAACACAGTAATCAAAATGCTACTGCCCATCATGTAGTTTTTATCCACCCAGAGTGAGGGTGTGTGTACTGGATTAAAATTTCTTGCTGGCAAAGGTCGTCCTTTATAGACTAAGGAGATAAAGAATTTTTTATCAAGGTTTGTTAGATTTTGTTTCAAACTCTTGTAACGATACTCTGATCGTTTAACAGTTCGAACCGTGGGAGTGTCAATATTTGCGCATCCACTTCTACAACGTGACGGCGAAGTGGGATTCAGAACGGCTATTTAAGGCGTGTGAATAGCGGAATTATACAGTCTTGTAGCTAACGCTCTAGGCTCCCTGACTCGCCGGTGTAGTGAACCTGCGAGCCAACCTGGACAGAGAGATTTCCGTATTGAGGATCGTACTCTGTCCCTAACCAAGCGGAACCCATCGGTATTGCGTATTGAGCATTACCGTGGATCTGCACAGAACCAACCGGGACAGAGAGATTTCCGTATTGAGGATCATACTCTGTCCTTAGCCAAGCGGAACCCATCGGTATTGTGTATTGAACATTGCCATGGGTCTGCGCAGCTAAATATTTTGTTTGCGAGTGTATTCGGAGCTTTCGCTGAATTGAAGCGAAAGCGAGTATAAATCTGCGCGCGATCGATTTCCCCCATTTCATTTCTTATTAGTAATAATTAGTTTCTTTTCTTTTATAGACGTTCGCTGGGGACTTCATTCATCGCGGGATTCAGACGGGGACGTAGAATTCATTTTAGTTTTATTCATTGTATAAGTATACGACGTAGAATTCCTTTTTATTTTTATTTATTGTATATATACTAAATTATTAGATTTATTTTTATTTCAAACCTGTGTTTTACTGAGTCTGTCGCCCCGAAAGAGCTACCCATCACACCCTATGAAAGAATATTTTCTAAAATTATTGTGGACATTTCCTACTGATCAATTCTGTCGTAGTTATGGACAATGTCAGTTACCATTCAAGTATTCAAGTTACCATTCAGTAACTGTAAAAGGAAAGAGCTCTTAAATTGGTTAATAAGAAAGTAAATCGAAGCAGAAGAAGGAATACTCAAAAAGAGCTTTTATTTTTAAAGCGCATATCTTAGGTTTTTTATATACCAATAAAACAATAAAACCCTAACCCAATAAAAAACTAACATTATTTAACTACTGAAAACATTGTTCGAATATACAAAAATCTTTAAGATTTGTAGTATATATTTCCACAATACTCCGGAAAAAAACATGTCCCGTGTGTAAGTCACGGCGTATTGTCCATTTCTTGTGTTTTAAACACTTCATAGACCAATAAAAAATAAAAACTTACCGGGAACTGACATTACTTAACTACCGAAAGGACATTTTTCGAAATAGAAAAAAATCCCAACAATTTTTAACATTTGTCGTAGATCTTTCCAAAAATACTCCGTAAAAAATTGCCTGCTCCTTCTGTAAGTCACAGCTGGACGCGCATGGTAGCACGTCTCTGCCATGTCAAAAATTATGATTCTCTCGCCTGTTTAGTAATTTGTGTCATTTCTTAGGTTTATGTTATTTCTCTGTTGGTTAATTTTATTACTACACCCGATGTGTGACTAAAGGCTCATCATAATTTGTATCCTAACTTTATTCACGTACAAGGTACGCCGTTATAAAAAATTAGATAATTATTTATTATTTACGACAAATTAATGTGACGTTTGATCGAGAGAAATTTTTATTTAGTGCCTTCAAAGTGCTCAAATTTAAGGATGCGGCAGTTCATAAAGTGTAAAAGTTATTTACCTGTCGTGAGGAAATAGGCTAGCTACATTTTCTATTGATACTACAACAACTTTATAAAAACAGTGCTAAATCTAAAATTAACGTATGTATAGGTACCGTTCATAATTTATATATATATATATATATATATATATATATATATTCAGGGATTCTACAGTAGTCACTGCCTTCCCTCGCTCAACCGTTTCCATCTCTCTCTGTTGTCCCATTCTCCATCGTTTAGGCCTCTTTTACCATGGTGTCGTCTACTTCGTTCCTCCAGGATTTTCGGGGTCGTCCTCTTTTTCTCCTTCCTGTGGGGCTCCAAGCGGTTGTTCTCTTTATCCATCTGCTGTCGCTAGTTCTTCTTACATACCACTTTAGTCTTTTTTGTTCTATATATCGCACCCTCAGTGCATGACTGCACTGAGGGTGCGTTTCACAGTCAGAAAAGCAAGGGTTTATTGTTAACCATCGTTTTTTTCCTTTATAAAATCCTCTAGGGCAATATATATTGTATCCAAGACTTGCAGTAAAAAACTTGATAATGAACATTTAGGAATACGGTACAAGCTTCAAAACATGCGTATTACCTGTTGCTATAAATCTGAAAACTACTTCCAATTTCAGTTTAGCAGGCAATGACATCCTCATAGTACTATTCTTTTTTTAAATTATTATTTGTTATATTATACATCCGCCAACAATTAGTTAAATTTTTTCTTCTGATATGCGTAAATGGTATTTATACGACTGTGGGTTTTCTATAGATAATTCACGAGCATGTTAGACGCTCCATATAAGTATCCACACTCGTAAATAACACACAATTCTTGTATTAGAGCATCACAAATCAAACGAATGCCGGTCCGTACAACAGCACTTGAAGCAATTTTTATTTAAACTTTCGATTCGATTTTAGACGACTAGTAAAATCGAAATTATCGTTTCCACTAAACTCAAACTACTTAGTAGTTCGACCTAGGTCCCCTCATCTAAACGCGGCATTACCGCAACTATACATGCTCTGTTTGTATGCGAAAACTGGATAAGAGGAAGACAGGAAACCACAGTTGAATTGCTGATCGAGTTGCTGCTCCGTAGCAAGATAGATTGAAACTTGTTTGATTGAAGTGAATGGTATGACTGTGCTGAAATGAAAGGAGTATAGAGATTGGAGGAGTGCAAAAAAGATTTTCTTGGGAAGACACACTACCATCCGGGCTGGTTTTATAACATCTCAATGCCTTTGACAACTCATACCACTCGGGCTGATTTTATAACATCTGAATACCTTTGGCAACCCAAATATAAAAATTTACAGAAAAAGTCTGAATCTGAATGGGTTAAAATGGTGATTGATTACTCTTTGATTGAATATTAGGAAGGAAAGACCAAAATTCCCACAGTAAATTTGTGAAATTTGAGAAATGTTAGATGTAGAAAATTAATAAATCAATCAACACTAGTGTTTTATTTGCAATGAACACAGATCATTCTTATTTCAATATACTGAGTTCGTATTTTTTGTTATCATTTTATCTATTTTGATAAAAAAATGTAAATTTGTCTTAGTAATTTTTTTTAAACAAATACCCGTGTATGTAATTTATAAAAAACCGTAAATAAAAAATGTTTTCGCACATTATAATCCGACTGTATATTTTATAACAGGTGTTTTTATGTATCTACATGTCAGTTAATCGTGCATCACGATGGAGTGGCATTAAATTCTCAGCGATAACGAACCGAGCAGTATTTGTCAATCACAAACAAAAAATTCCGCCCGTACGAGTACCTTTACCTGATAAGATACAAAAGTAATACAAATATTAACCTCCTCGTTATATTTATAAATATTTAATTGCGTAATATTTTCTGGAACTAGTTTGATAACACGCCAGACACACTGACATCGCTGTGATAAATCTTTTTTACGCCATAAATCGTTATAAAACTTCTGATAAACAAACGTTAGAAATAACTCCATTTAAAAAAAAATAGATGTAGTGAAATAATGCAAAGAGTACTTTATACACAGTTATAATTAATTAGGTAATTTAGACCTTTAATGACATTTAGCGGTATTTGATTTTCCTACTTCTTTTGGTCTTGAAAATGTCTGCTAGTAAATTAATCTAAAGTGGCCACTATACAGCTTATTTCAAATCGAGTGGCGAGCCCTTCCACGAAATAGTTAATCGCGCAGTCAATAGAATATCTATGATCAGGCCCATGCAGTGGCGTTGCAATATTAAACAAATTAAGTTATTTTAAATCGCACAAATTTCAAAATTATTACTCACTTAAATAATAAATGGAGTTTGATTGTACACAGATTGTTTTATAGATAACAAACTATTTGTTTGTTATAATACCCTTTAATACTCTTTAATAATTGATACTCTATAAAGTTTGGTAAAAGTTAATTTCTAATTTAGTATCAGTAACCTTAAAACCGTAATTATAAAGTCATTATTAATGACTACTTAACGACTCTTTAAGGACATACAAAGAACTAATAAGAATTACTTCCAAGAATTTCTAGTCACTGGATTTCAAACGAGTTCGTAATTTAGTCTCATTATGTTGTCCAGTCTAAACAAGAAAGGTGCTACCACGCGTATTATAACTATTTTGTAGAATGGAGATGGTTAAGTGTAGTACGAGCAAACAGATCAGATTGACACCAAAATCCAAAGGAACAGTTTACAATGTATTTAAATATATGCAAATACTATTTCCTGAAGATAATCGAACCAGTATTAAACAACGTGTGAGTTAAGCTACTGGAGTATCTTTACGTACAGTAGAAAGGATCAAAATCATACAAAATTACAGTGCGATACACTGGTTTTTGCGGTCGAGTACAAGCTCTAAAATGACACAGGAACAATAGTAACTAGAGACCCGATTCTGTCGCATCTAGCTCAAAACACACACACTCTCTCTGGAAAGAACATCACAATCCAGACAAGCCTTTCACCTCTGATTCGAATAGTGACTCCATCTCAACAGCCTCCAAGATGTTTCACCAGAAGAAGAACGCTAACGCCTCAGCGGGTTTTCGGACTGTTTTGCTTTTCTCAAAACATTCAACGCGAGCCTGAAGAGGATCAAACGATCCTAAACAGGTACAAATTGTTCATTCCTTTTCGAAATAAAGCTAACCTAACCCTATCCCACAAAATGAACATTGACTGACTGACTGAATGAGGATCAGTCGTTTGACCACTTCCTCATCTAGACCTAGAGCATCGTACGCTCTAGGGTACCACAAAACATTAAGACTCTGTAGATACTCTTTCTTCTGCTACAAAAAGTTGTTTCAGTTTCCAATGATATACTAATTGGTTCACATAAGAAAATTCACACCGAGTCTTTATCAGGACTTGGTGCAAATCCACAACATCCAGAATTAATTGGATAAATGCTTAGGGGTATTTCGTCCAATATACCTGAAGCCCTTAAGCAGAGCGTACAGCAGAGTGGATAATTTCATAGGTCCACTCTTGCTGCGACGACAATGTCAATGTCAATTGACTCTGTGATGCTCTTAATAATCTAGCTCAATTAAACAAAACCTCAACATAACTTATAAGAAAAGTATAACTCCTTTTTTTAATTATATATTTCATTATTAAAGTTTTGTGTATAGTTAGGATAGTTTACGTATAGGTAATCTTTATAAATAAATATTGAAATGACTATTGAATAAGGAAACCGAATTTAGTTGGTGATAAACATTGGTTTTGTGGTTATTAAATAAGAATTTTTGGTAACTGCTTCCTAAATTATGATACATTTTGTGTGGATTACGGCATTTATATGCATAAATTACTATATTTTCGCATATTATGTCATTAAAATTACATTTAAAACGCTTTGAGCAACAATCATCGGGAAGCAGAACACAAGAAGAAATTAAAAAGATATTCAGAAACTTAAAAAAAAAAGAAAAGAAAAATGGTGCGGAGCAATATGAATTTCAATAACCTATGTATATATTAAGAAGACGAATAAAATAAAGAATTAATTACAATGGCTTCAGGTCAGGGGCAGGGCTTAATTCACTTTCCCTGTAGGACTGTTCCTGTGAAAATGCTGAGAAGTCCGCAAGAAATTCCTCACCGTACCTCTATGTTTATGATATTAATGTGGCCAAACTGCAGCTCACTGAAGGATTATGTGTGGCTCTCGATAAATGTACCCGAGTTCCTTTTCATTTTTGTGTTATTATATTTAAAAAAATTGTCGTTCCATATGTGTTTCAAAAGTTCTTTTAAATTACTGACCACAAATATGAAAGACGCAACGTTGTAACAAGTTTCACTTCCATTTCCATCCAAGTTAAGGATGATATGGCACGTCGAAAACTGCGCGAAGGAACATAAACAAAGTAAATAGGTATAATACCAGTAGTTGTAGATAAAAACGTAGAAACTTCTGGTGTACGAGGTCTGGCTATTAAATAACGAGACTGCTGATGAAAAAGTGTTTTATTTTAAAAATTATTCTACAATCGAATCCTCTCCTTCAATATATTCCCCTTCCCTCGCCACACACCGTTCCATTCGTTTTTTTTTTTCTCATTGGTCAAAGCAATGCTGGAAGTCTTCTTTTGTTAGAGCTTTTAGGAGCTCCGCCGTTTTTCGCTTCCCCTCTTCCATCGACTCGAACCGGATTCGTTTTAAGGCAGACTTGATCTTCGGAAACAGGAAAAAGTCTTTCTTCTTCTTCTTCTCGTAGCACTACAACCCGGGGTGGGTTTTTGCTGACTGCACAACTTGCTTCCATCTTGAACGGTCGTCCATAATAGTTGGGTCAGTGGGCAGCCCCATTGTTCTTAGATCTGACCATATATTGTCTCTACATCGCATTTGTGGACGTCCTAAGGGTCTTCTTCCTGTGGGGGCTTCCTCCCATATTAATTTGGCAAGGCGGTTATTAGGGAGTCTATGGACATGGCCAGCCCATCTAAGGAAAAAATCACAAGATGCTAAATCAGGCGAGTACGGCAGGTGTTCGAGCACTGAAATGCCTCTAGCGGCTAAATAACGCTTCACAGACAGCGCGTTATGGGCAGGTACGTTGTCCTGGTGCAAGATCCACGGCTTGTTTTTCCACAACTCCGGCCGTTTCTTACGAACTTGCTCTCGCAGCGTTGCCAAAACTTTCAAATAGTAAGTTTGGTTTACAGTTTGACCCTCTGGAACCCATTCAGCCATCACGATGGCGTTAATGTCTAAAAAAAACCATTAGCATGGCTTTATATTTTGATTTCGACATCCTTGCTTCTTTCGTTCTTTTCGATGCAGAAGTTTTCCAGTGCATGTATTGTCGCTTAGTTTCAACATCGTATTTGAATATCGAGGTTTCATCGCAAGTGATGATGTTTTCCATTAATTCAGGCTCTTCATGTAACCTCTCAAGAAAATCTGAGCAGATCTGTTGACGGACGAGCTTTTGGTCAGGGGTAAAATTTTCTTTCTTCATATTCAATTCGTCATGTCAAATTTTTCTGACAGTTTCTTTATCGGCGTTTACAATCCCAGCAATCATCCGAATGTTCATACGACGAATTCAGCGCACAATTTCATTTATTTTGGTCACTGTTTGTGGAGTTGAAACAGAGACAAGTTAAGAAAACCGTTTATACCATGTTGTAGAATGTTAACTAAAGATGAAATTGAAATGTAGAGAAAGAAAATTGTCATGGAAACAAAACAACAAGAATTGGTGAAAAAATACTTAAATTGTAGAAACAGAATCAAAGAAAACGAAGGTTTAAATGTTGTATTAGTAAAGATGTGAAAAATAGAGGCTAAAATGAAACGTCAAATAATAAAAGAAGATGAAATTTAAAGTGATGATAGGAATGAGAAGTGCGGATTGAATATGAAAAAAATGTGCTGAATTAATTAACTACTGTGTGTGGAATAAGGTTGGAAGGTGTATGGAAGATACAACATAAAACAAGTTTCTGGGTAATGTTAATGGGTGTTATTAAAAGGTATTATTTAAAGTAATAGTTATTTATTGTACAAGACGATAAAATTGTATTTTATCTTCGAGAGCGTTTTTTAGGTCGAGACGTCAGTCGAGACGCTAATTATGCACGAGAAGATAATGCGATTTTATCGTCGTGTGCAATACAACATTTTGTTCTATAGCAAGACTTCAAGTTCAGGTGAAAAATAGAATTTCAACGAAAATTGTAATTTTTAGCAGAAAAATCGCAATTGTGTTGCTCCGTTGCTAGGGATATGAATTACTCTGTCAACAAATGTCAAACAAATGTTACGTTTTGGATTTTGCGGAGAATATTGTTGCGTTTTGTGTACAAAGTGAATAAATACAAAATGGACGGAAAAGAATTGACACAAGAAAAGGAAAACCTGCCATCAGATGTAGAAAATGCAGCGTTGGAAGCAGAAAGTTTATTGTTGCCACAAAAATCTAGGATGATATATGAAAAAGAATACCAGTCTTTTAAAAAGTGGAAAAGCATTAAGAATATCAATGGCGTGAGTGAAAAAATACTTCTGGCGTATTTTTCTGAAAAGTCGAAGAAAGCGATGCCATCGTCATTATGGTCGTATTATTCGATGCTGAAGCGTACGTTGTTGGCGAATGAAAATTGTGACTTTTCTAAATTCACCAAGTTAACCACCTTACTAAAAAACCTGAGTGGAGGATAGAAAGCTAAAAAGTCCAAAATCCTGGAGTCAGATGACATTATTAAATTTCTGACAGAAGCTCCTGATGACGTCTATTTGTTGATCAAGGTTATAGCTATTTTAGGTGTGCATGGAGCGACTAGGTGGATGAATTGTACAAGTTAGAAGTGTTTAACGTGGACGACAGAAAATCGGTGATAATCGTTTCATTATCTGATACTAAAACCAAGCAGGAAAGGTCGTTTTGTATTACCGACAAGAAAAGTGGACTGAGTTTCTTGGAAATTGTGAGAAAGTATATTGCCTTGCGCCCCAAAAACGTACCTTACAATAAGTTTTTTGTAAATTACCGACAGCAAAAGTGCACTACTCAACCGGTGGGGATTAACACTATATAATATCCCCAAGAACATTGCAGATTTTTTGAAACTTGCAAATTGTACAGAAATGTACACTGGCATTGTTTCTGTCGTTCTTCAGCTACTATGTTCGCAAATTCTGGAGCTGATCTAGTAAAAGTTAAACGTTTAGATGGATGGAAATCGTCATCTGTTGCAGAATCTTACATTGAAGAGTCAATAAGCAATAAGATTGCTGCATCCAAGTGTATACTTGGCGGACCAGAAAATGAATCCAGTATCTTGAATCAAGTGTTTAAGCAAACGAGTACAAGTTGTGATGCTCCAAAAATAGATATTTCTAATAATGTTAGTTGTAAAATTTCAGTTGTTTTTAATCCTTAATGTGTTTGAATTTGTAAATTTTATTGAATAAAAAAAAGTTAAAACATTTTATCTACTCTTGCTGTTAAAGTGTCACTTTATCCACCCTTGCGGTTAAAGTGATACTTTATCTACTCAAAACAGTGTTGTTATAGCAACACTTTAACATTAGCTATGGAAAAAAGTATTCTTTTTCGTACAAAGGGTCCTATTACACAGTTGTTACATTTATATACTTGCAAATGTGTAGTAATTAACTTATAATCGATATGTTACGCAACACCAATCATCCTAGAGTCATTTTCAATACAAGAAAACGACTGGTAGGTAATCAAACACTTAAAGAACTGTTAGCTAACAAAATCCAGATGAAAATATAGGAAGTCGCGTTAGTTTCGTCTTCGCTTTCTTGCTTTTAAATCCTTTGTTTAATTGTAACGCTTTTTTCTTTAACGAAGTAATTTCTTAATTATGAAATGAACCGAAAACAAAGAGTTTCCTTTATCTATTCTAGTTTTTTTCCATCTATTTACGAGTATTAATCACGGTCTTGCAAAACATAAATTTATAATTTAACACTAGCACAGGAAAACAAATTTGTTTTATAGGTTCTTTTATCGTTTTCCATTAAAAATGTAATACAATCGTTTTGTTGTGTCATTGCATACATTAAGTTGTTCCATTATTATGTGAGTATAATATGTATATAATTGCTACGTGAAAATTAATGAGAGAAACAAAGCAAATGCTAGTCTCAACATATTTATAATATGTATTAAGATTTATTTTAATGAGAAACTAGAATTTCAACATTAACTACTATTGTAATAATTTTATATTTTGCTTATTGGGAGCTAAAAGGGGGGCTGAACAATTACTGGGCTTTGAGACAGGGTAAGAAAATACATTGAAACGTTTGCGAACGGTTGCTCGTGTTTTAGTTACAGAGATAGGTCGTGGATAAGGATTCCTTTGTTTGGGTAACTGGGAGAACTAACTACGAAAAAAAATCAAAAAATACTTACAGAGATGTCCTGGGCAACACTAAACAAGCAGATTCCTAGACTATTTAAAATTGGGACGACGTTTAAACAGAACAGAAATACCTCAACATAATGAATCCACAGCCTCCTAACTTATACTCTTTTATTAAACTACATAAACCTGATCACAAATAAGACCTGTAGTTTCTTTTTATACAGCTTCGTCATATAAACTTAAAAAAAAACTGTTGGAGATTATTTTAGAACACACTAAATTTTCACCTAAATTAACCGTTAAAAAATACAATAGAACTGGTTAATAAATACAACATTTTCAATTACCTAACAACTCCAGATTAATTTCATTTGACGTAAAAATCTTTCTCCTAGTATTCCTCCTATAGAAACTTTTGTTCTATAATAGTAAAAAATCTTTTAGACCGTAAAAGTACAAATCCAATCATTATATCTGAAATTTTACATCTTCTCGAAATTTACATAAACCAGGACTACTTTGAATTTAATAATCAAATATATGCAAATAACAGTGCAGGACTTATAATGGGTAATCCTCTAAGCCCATTGCTATCAGACATTTTTATGGATCATCTAGAAACAAAGATTTCAAAACATCCCATATTCAAACAGTTTTTGTATTGGTAGAGATACGTAGACGATGTACTGGTATGTTATCGTATATTAATTATCGTTTATTTCATAAACCTACCCATACTGACCCGACTATACACAATTCTTCATCCCATCCTACACAACAAAAATTGGCAGCCTACCACAGCATGTTACATAGATTAATAGAAATTCCGATGTCAAAATACAACTTTGAGATAGAATTAAATATCACTAAGCAAATAGCAGTAAACAATGGGTACAAGGAACAAACAATTAATAAAATTTTAAATCAAAACCTGATTGATTTTGTGTGTCTTTTCAATCAGTACATGGTCTATTGGATCCCCCAACTTCCTGGACTCATCCATGATATTTTGTGTGTGTCTTTGTGTTTATATCTCGTGCTACTTATGTCCATGGTTAATGCCGCTGCTAAATTACATAGTCTTTCTCCATTATTGTTGTATTAAGTTTGCACCTCCATGCCGGTGTAATTTCCAAGAAGGAGGGGTTCTGAATTGAGTAGTGGCTCTTCAGTACTTCTTGGAAAACACACTCGGAGGGGGGTAGTTCTCAACCTCAACACGGCGCGTCCCAATGGCTGATAGGGAACGTCCTACAGATATGTGGGACAGGTGTGAATAAGGCTTTGCCAAATAAACACCCGCGGATCAACTGAGAGCATGGCATAGGGCAGCAGCTATGTCATTACAGGATCGGAGCGGTAGTGAAAATCTCTTTACCGGTCTGATACTGAATAATCACCAGTCGGTAATTATGATTTAACCGGTTGTAACACTGCGATATCACCGAATGTTTGCCGGTATAAGCAAACCCCCACTTACCGACCAACGGCTTCGGGCGGATGAGTTGGTAAGTGGGAGGGCACTCTTTTGACCTGAGATTGAGAAATCGATCTCAAAGGCGGATGAACCAAGATCAACGGCATAAGGATGCAGAAGGCAAGAAGAAACCACTGCATTAAAGATCCCTAAGGATTCTCAAGAACAACCACAAATGGACATAAATCAAACATTGGCCCCGAGTGCCCGGCGTCCCTTCAATGGGACAGGGGTGCGAAGAATCCCCGGGCGGAAAAACAAATTTAGTGTAAGCGATTTAAAACGCATAGCAACGTGGAATATAAGAACACTTTATGAAGCAGGAAAATTAACAACAGTCATGCTAGAAATGAAGAGATTAGACATACAAGTATTGGACCTTTCAGAAGTTCGATGGCCAAATTCTGGAAACTACACCAAGGATAATAATACTATTTTCTACTCAGTCAAAAAGCACTGGAGAGCACAGCCATGGTGTTGGTATTATTATCAACAATAATTTAAAAGAGTTTGTGACAAATTTCATTCTCTTTAACGAACGTATGATGCTACTTCAGCTGAAAGCCAAACCTCTAAACATAAATCTAATCCAAGTGTATGCTCCAACATCTGATAGCAATGATGCTGAGGTCGAAAAATTCTACGCGGACTTAGAGCTATTTACAAACAATATAAAGAAGCAGGAGGTAAAAATAATTATGGGCGACTTTAATGCTAAAGTTGGTCGAGGAAAAACTGGAAATATAATAGGAAATTTTGGATTAGGTAAAAGAAACGAAAGAGGTGATAGACTAGTCCAGTACTGCCAGGGAAAAGAATTAGTCATAACAAATACATACTACGACCTATCCTCACGAAGATTACACACGTGGACTTCTCCAAAAGATAACACCGACAATATTATCAGAAACCAAATAGATTTTATAACGATTAACAAAGGGTTTCGTAATGGTATAAGCAAACCCCCACTTACTGACCAACGGCTTCGGGCGGATGAGTTGGTAAGTGGGAGGGCACTCTTTTGTCCTGAGATTGAGAAATCGATCTCAAAGGCGGATGAACCAAGATCAACGGCATAAGGATGCAGAAGGCAAGAAGAAACCACTGCATTAAAGATCCAAGCGCAGATGCAGATACGAACCATAATCTATTACTAGCAAACGTCAACATTAAACTCAGAAAACCAGAGAAAAAAAGTTAAAACCACCAAAATAAACATCAAAAACCTAAAAGACGACAACTGCCAACAGCAACTAAACGCAGAGATAAATAAATTAACTGAAGGAAGCGGGGCAGATATGAAAAAAAGCCATACTAAAAGTGGGAAAAGAGGTCCTAGGCGAAGAAAAGAAAACCACTAAAAAGACTGGATGACACCGGAAATAGTTGAGCTAATAACTGAAAAAAGAAAATACAAAAATAAAGATGAAAATAAATATAAAACCATCAAGAATAAAATCAAATATGAAATCAGAAAGGCTAAGGAGAAATGGATGAACAAGGAATGCCAGGAACTGGAAGAACTCAGCAACAAACATGACACCTCAAACTTAAATAAAAAGATGAAAGAACCTACAGGCAACACCAGACAAAAAAGAACACTCATAACAAGAGATAATAATGGAAGAATACTTACTGAAGAGAGCAAAATAAAGGAAGTATGGAAACAATATATGATCCATCTGTTCCATGAAGAGAGGGAAAATGAACAAGATATAGGTGAAGAAGAACAATACCTACAAATTTTACCCTCAGAAGTAAAGAATGCCCTACAGAATGCAAAACAAGGAAAAGCACCGGGTCCTGATCAAACTCCAGTTGAATTGTTAAAAGCCTTAGATGACGGTAATATAAAGGGACTCACCCGAATTCTCAACCACATATATGTAGAGGACAACATCCCGGAGGAATGGCTTAAATCGATATTTTTACCTCTACCAAAAAACAACAATCCCAAATCATGTAATGACTATAGATTGATAAGCCTAATGTGCCACCCTTTAAAAATTTTCTTGAAAATTGTTCAAAACCGAATTTATAAGAAATGCGAGGAGCAGATAGATCAAACGTACTTTGGCTTCAGAGGAGGCATGGGTACAAGAGAGGCATTATTTGCGTTGACTGTACTCTTGCAGAAATATAACAAGAGTGCATATGTATGCTTCATAGGCTTTAGGAAGGCCTTTGACCGAGTGCAGCATATGAAGTTAATAGATGAATTAAAAAACATCAATTTAGACAAAAAAGACATTGAGTTTATTAAGGCTATATACTGAAACCAGAAAGCAGTAGTAAAGGTGAACGATATAGAAACAAATAATATACCGATTGCGAGAGTGGTCAGGCAAGGATGCGTCTTGTCTCCAACGCTTTTCAACGTGTACTCACAGGTCATATTCAGAAAAGCCTTATGGGAAAGAAAAGAGGGAATAAAAATTGGTGGAGAAATCGTAAACACCATGAGATTTGAAGATGACACGGTAATTATGGCTGAGAGTATAGAAGAACTACAAACTTTACTAGATGCAATAAATAGTGAATGCGTTCAAATGGGTCTTGACATTAACACAGATAAGACCAAATTTATGATAGTATCAAGGAGTCCAATAAATAATGAACAACTAACCCTTGGTGGACAGCAAATAGAGAGAGTGACAAAATATAAATATCTGGGAGCTTACATCAACACAGAATTAGATCCAGACCAAGAGTTCAATGTACGAATAGAAATGGCAAGAGCAGCGTTCTTAAAATTCAAGCAATTGTTCTGTGACAAAAATCTGAATACTGCGCTGAGACAGAGGTTTGTTGAATGTTACGTCTGGTCCCAACTATTGTACGGGGTAGAAACATGGACATTAAAAGCGCAAATAGTTAAGAAGCTTGAAGCCTTTGAACTTTGGATATACCGGAGAATGTTGAGAATTCCATGGACTTCCAGAGTCACCAATGAGGAAGTGCTGAGAAGGAAGGAACGAGACAAAAAATTGTTGAGAACAATAAAAGTACGCAAGACTGCATATCTTCGACACATACTGAGGAATGATAAATATAGTCTTCTGCAGGTCATCATGCAGGGTAGAGTCGATGGCAAAAAGGGAATAGGTAGAAAGAGGAAGTCATGGCTACGAAATATTCGAGACTGGACAAACATGACTGTAGACGAATTATTCGAAAAGATAGAGAAACTTTTATAAATGTGGTCGCCAACCTCCGTTAATGGGGACGGCATAGGAAGAAAAAGAAGAAGTTTGCACCTGCAACCTCTCTGAAGCAATTTTCTTTGATTATTTGGGCGTTGAAATCTCCTTTGAGGATTAATATATCTTCTCCCGGGATTTTCTCTTCGTTTTCTTCTAGTATTTCATAGAACTGCTGTTTTGTCAAGTCATCACTATTTTTGTGGGTACATAGACATTTATTATGAACAACTTGTTCAGTTTGCTGTTTTTATGTATGATAATATCATTCTTTCACTTATGGGTTTAAATTCCACAACTTTATGTCTCATTTCTCCTATCACTATAAAAGCCGTTCCTCCATATCCCTGTTTTCCTTCACCTGCATACTATAATGTATAATTTTCCTTTTCGATTTTTCCATGTTCCCCCCATCTCGTTTCCTGAATTCCTGCAATATCTATCTTGTACTGTTTTAACTGTGTCGTTAGTTATTCCATTTTTCCTGTTTCCATCAGCGTCCTCACGTTCCATGTTCCAATATTTTTCTTATTATTCTGAATATACCTTGACTTATTTTCCTCTTCGTTTGTATTGTCTGTTTCCCTTTCAACCATCCATTCTTCTATTTCTAGTTTTTTGGAGCATTTTCAATTTCTGTTAGTTTATTTTCTTTTCATTCCTTTCTTGTTTTGTTATGTCTCTGATTTCTTTTTGTATCTATGCTTCCTTGGACGCTAGCGCTGAATTTGTATATATATTTCTCTACCGTCTCTGTGTAAGTTTACCTTTTTCTTGCAATATTTTCTGTATGTCTTCCCAGCTCTTTATTTCTATTATACATTTCTTGTATCTTATCTTAAAAGCACTTTTAATTTCTATTTTCAGTTTAAGCTCTTTTTCCATCATTTGTTGTATGTCTTCTCGATCTTCTCTAATCTATTCTCCATGAGTGTTAATCTTTTTTAAGCTCTTCGTTTTCTTTCTCTTACTTTTTACAAATGGGGAGAAAACATAATAATACTTTATTAAATTATTTTAATATAATATAATATGTTTAAAATGTAAATAATAAATAATAAAATTAGTTTATTAATTTTAAACATATGATTTAAATTTTAAAAATACAGCTTTATTTTTTCACTTCACTTTGTTCTTCTTTTTTTCTTAGACCTATATTTATAATAAATTCTTTGAAAGTCACAGTTATAAAATCATATTTGAAGTAACCAACCGGCGCTAGTATTAAATATAAACGATATTACACGATCGTATGGTTAACCTGAGTAATTTCAGTAATAATTATAATAATAATGTAATCGAGCTGATATTTAAAATTAAAATCTAGTTGCAATTTCACGGTCATTGAAACGAAAGAAAATTTAATTACCCTCGTGCAATGATATCGTTTAACGATTCAATTCCCACGTCTGGCGGTTAAAAATGAGGTTGAAAAATGTATAAAGATTATGTTGAACACTATCATTCTATACGAATGTTATTTATAGCCCCATATAAATCATTACTATAATATACACCCATTGTTCCTGTTGAGGAACCATTTGAAAGTAAATCATATTTTAAGTATTCGAATGTGCAGTGGCCTTATGCTTCTGCTGGAGCTAAGTAGATTAAAACGCGCAGCTGGTTCTCTAACGTCAGTCTTAAATTCTTAGGCTCAGCTCCTCGTTGCACATCCTTATTTAATATAACTGAAAACTCTTAGCTCCTGTTTTGCATTCCATTATTTATTAAAATTTCTAGCATATAATGTGTTATTAAATAATAATAAAAGTAAAATAAAACTAAAAAAGTAGAATACAAAATAAAATAGATTATTATAAAAAGATAAAAAAATAAAATAAAAAAACAAAGATTTTGACTTCGTTATTTAAAGAATTAATATTGGCAATTACAATATTTTATGTCATTGTAAAGATCAAATAATTTATCACGGAAACAACAATAAAACATCTGTAAAAAAAAGTAAAATACATATATCAAAAACTCATTGTCGATAGCTTATCTATATTTATCAATTTTCAATAGCTTCTAGTGTATCACCTTCTTTGGGAAATAAAGATCATTATCAAGTCGTTAGGAGAAGCGAATCAGACCATTAGTCAACACAATGTGTTGCTTGTGTGAGTCCATTTTAAAAGAGATAAAAGAAATAAATTAGACTTACAATCAATTTAATTTTACTACCCAAGATAACCGGTTTCGCTTTCTAAAATGTGCAAAGCATCATCAGGTCAGTGGTACAAAGTAAATTAAATGCTGAAATTATAAAAAGCCCATATTAGGGTGCTGTCTTATAAGGATATAGATCAAAAAAGTTATAGATCAAAAAAGTTATAGTAATTATGCCAATATTACATGTCTGTGTTTATTAATATGCATAAAATTGCTTTAGCAGACAAAGTAACAACCCACAAATGGGTAAGAGAAAAAAATCTATTGAATTGTAATACATTAGAAATAAACAAAATACTAGTTACATTCCGGTAGAAGAGTTTTTATATAGTGATTGGTGATACATAGTTCAAACTATCCTGTATTGCTGATAATGGGTGATCTTCGGTCAATGTTGTAACTGTCTGACAACTTAGGAGGAAGTTTCTTGAGGGGAGGGATGTTAACAGATGATATAGGAGTAAGGTACTCGTATATGTTATTGTTTGTTGAAAGAAAAGTGATGATTTAATTTATTTCTTTTACCTCGTTGCAAAAACTATGAAAGCTCAGTTCTATTTCATTTTCGCAAGCGGATGAAAGCATCCACTAGATGCCTTTATAAAAGGGCTCTCTACTGGACTGAAAGCTCCAAACAGGTCCTAGGTGTATTCTTCTTCATGCTTGAAATGAAACTGGTTTTGTGGCATGGGCCGAATTAACTTTCTTAGTCGAGAAGGGAACTGCTGATTATATGAAGAATGGTTAGAGAAGACGTGAATTGAAAACTTGCTGAAAGACAAAGAAAACGTTGTCGTTTTGGATAACGCGTCATACCACTCACGCAAATTTAATTTCCCGAAAAAATTGTGGAACAAACTTTTAAAAAATTAAAAATTGAAAAGGTGTGACTTAAACTGGAGAATAAGGCTAGCTTTGCAATGGATGGATATAAAACCCATTCATTCTCTAAGCAGTTTTCACAAACCTGAAGAAAATGTCACTGTGAAGAGGAAACAAAAGAATGGAACATCAGTGGAAATTAATTGCAAACAATTAGTAAAAGATTACAACAAATATATGGGATTTGTAGATAAGTCTGATGTGTTAGCATCTTGCTACAAATTGGATAGAAAATCCAAAAAGTGGTGGCAAATAATTGTGTTGATCTACCATTACTAAACTCATATATAATATTCAAACACTTAACAACTGGTACAGGACTGTCTTTGAAAGATTTTAAACTTGCTGTGGCCACCACTTTGATTGGAACAGACCCTCAAATGCCTCAACTTGGAAGAAGAACCATAGACAAACCAAGCACCAGTAACAGGTTAAAAAAACAAGTTCCTCTAGAAATAAGAACTGACAAAGCGGTCCATATGCCTCAGCATGGAGCCAAAGTACGTTGTACATACTGCAGTACCAAGGCAACTCCTCATCGTACAAGATGGCACTGTACTACATGTGATGTAGGTTTATGCCTATCTGAAAACAAAAATTGTTCCATTCCATTTCACGCTTAATATTTTTTTCGTCGTGGCCTAGTGGTTCCACATGTTACCACCTTTTTTTCTCATAATTACGAAAATAAAATATAAAAAAACCTTTATTTTGTATATTTTTTTTGCCCTAATATGTCCTAAAAACAAATTATTCACCATTTAATATACACAAAAAAAGTCCATCCACAAAGGGTTAACTTTGAATGACATAGTTAGATTACTTGTTTTTTTTTGTGTTTCAAAAAATCAGATAATTATAAATAAGTTAAGTTATAATAAATATATTGGTTCAATTTTGAATATATTATGTTGGTTAATCATCCAAAAGAAGGAAGGCTTATTCTGAGGCCTGCTGGAATTGCGATCTTTTTTAATATATTGTTGTTTATAATATTTAGGATAATTCGATTTCCACTGTATCTCAAGTTTCAGGTATTTTTCCATTTTCAAGTAATTCAGGAAGTTATTTCAGTCAGTTTTTTCTTCCATTTCTTAGGTTGATAAACTGTAGACTATAAATCTACAGTCCGTCAATAAACTGCAGTAACGTGGTTCCATCTCAAGACGTTAAAATATTTTTATAAATTATAGCAATATTTTCTTTAACTGATTTCAAAAAATAGTCAATAATGACCATAGTAATATTTCAGAATACTAAAAAAATGAACACCACGTAAAACCCACACACAAATGCATCATTATGGAGCCTCTATTCTCAATATCACACAAGAGAACAAGAAACGATTCTTCGAGCTGGATCATTGTGACCGAACGTGAAAAGAACCTGAACAACAAAAGAAGGTGCAGGTCTTCGAATCTCATTTCTACTTGGGTTGGGAAGAAAAGAGACTTTTGAAAGATGACGTACACAGGTGTTCGACGGCCAACAAAAGTCTTTTGTCCACGTCGGATTTGATTTTCTATACGGGCCTGTGGATCGTGATTAGAAATGAAACGAAACGAAAAGGAACAGGGGGTGTAGTGTTTGGTATTAAACGGCAGGTCGGCAGGTGTTGGGTTTCTAATGAAAAATGAGAAGTTCTATAATAGGATGAATAATATGTGACTATAAAATAATATTTGGTTTATTTTATAAATTTTTTGAAATATAAAACGACTGTTGAGAATATTCTTTAGAATGGTAAACTGATTTTGAAAAAAATATTTATAATAGGACAATAAAGTTAGTAAAAATAAGCATTTTTTCGTCATAACTGTATAGACGAGTTTGTCAGATGAAATGTGTAGTATGAGATATTACAAAAAGACTCTCCTCTAGGGATTCACCATTTTTGTTAGCGGAAATATTTTTAAATATACAATGAAATCGTCAAACTCATTATCTGATCATTACTTCAAAACTTCTATTTAAAGATTTGCCGTCAACAGACAACTTTTCCCGAAAAAAGATACACAAAATGAGATATGCTAAATTAAAATTGGTTAATAAACAAAAAGGTTATTGCAAAATGAACAACAAAAACGCTATTTTGAATGTTGTTAATAACTTTTTTTATTATTTACACATTTAAACAAATTCAGCTTCTCGCCTACAAAGTCTAAAGTGATTAACTTTAGCAAAAAATATAAACAAACTCTTCCACTCATAAAATTAAAAGAGCATCCACTGCAAGTAGTTGAAAATCACACATTTTTAGGTGTAATTTTCGACAAAAAATTAACATGGAAGAGACATATAGAAAAAACTAAAGCCAGTGCCTCAAAAAATATAAATCTCTTAAAATCACTAGCCAATCGACAATGGGGAGCCGAAGAAGAAGTCCTATTAAGTTTATACAGAGCCCTAATAAGATCTAAGTTAGACTATGGATCGATATTATATATGTCTGTCCCTAAAACTTATTTAAAATCACTAGATACAATTCAAAACACTTCATTAAGAATATGCCTTGGAGCCTTCAGATCTAGCCCTACAGAAAGCATATATGTCGAATCGTGTGAACCCCCTCTAAATATTAGAATACAACGTCTACTAAACTCCTATTTTGCTAAGGTATCTGCAAACCCAAATAATATATCTTTCCAACTTATTAAAAATTTTCAATTAACAGGAGCACACAGTAGAGCTACTGCCAATGCATCACTACAGTTTCTATTGCCACTCTTAGAAGATATTGAGCTAAATCTTACCACCCCTATTATTCAGCCCAATACTCCACCTTGGCTAAAAATATTACCTGACTTTAACGTAAATTTGTGCAGATATAAGAAAATGGAAACCTCCACGATACTCATGAAACAAACTTTTAACGACATAATTAATAGAGGCAAGTTTGATAACATAATATTCACAGATGCATCTAAAGACGAAGAAAGTGTCGGATGTGCTGTTACTTCCACAAATAACAGACTAGCAATGTATAGACTACCCAAGATGACCAGTATATTCATAGCAGAACTCTACGCTATACTTAAAGCTCTAGAGGTTCCAATGCAGGGTACCAAAAACTTAGCAATCTGCACAGATTCATTATCATCCATAAATTCGATTAGAAAAATCTATACATCAAATCCTTTAGTTAATGAGATCCACGAAAGATGTACAGCACTTGCTAAATCAAACATTTCGGTCTCGATGATATGGAATCCTTCACATGTTGGTATTAAAGGAAATGAGAATGCTAACCAGCAAATGAAGCACGTCGCTCTGACCTTACAGATGAAAAAGTCCAAATGTTTCAAGATATAATAATTGAAATTAAAAAGTTATCTACCTCAATGTGGCAAAATCAATGGAACAGGTGCACTACCCAACTAAAGTCCATCCAACCAAACATTTTAGGACCTAGAATTTTTACCACGGAAAGAAAATCGAAGACCATCATTAGAAGGCTTAGAATTGGGCACACCCGGCTAACCCACGAATATCTGATGGTTCCCGAAGAACCTCCAAACTGCCAATATTGCAACTCCCGTCTAAGTGTACACCATATACTTGTGGAATGTAACCAGTACGCAGCAGCACGGATCAAACATGGTATCCACGGAAGTTTATGTGATATCTTAAAATCCAAAAACAGTATGTCTAATGTGATAGAGTTCCTTAAAAACTGTAAATTATATCACCTGTTGTAATTGTATCACCTATCTATATTTCAATTTTGTAATCATCCGCTAGTTTTTTATTTTCTTTTTTTTTTAGATATCAATGTAACTTAATTTATTGTTTTCTGTAATACAGTTCCTCGTGTCAATGGCCACAGCAGCCGAGACAAAACAAATTTTATTTATTAAAATTTGTTTAATAAAATTGTTATAGAAAAATTTTATATCGAAGACATTTTTTTTTTAATATTTAGTCTCAAGTTGCATCTAATACACGCTCAAAAATCTAAGTTTCGAAATTGTCTTCACTAGAGTGCATACATAAATTAGAAGCCGTCCTAGTATTAGTTTATTGTATAAAGTTTTTATATCTATTTATATAACAAGGGAGCAAAGTGCTACTTTTCCCCGAACTTACGCGATAGGTGGGACCGAGCGATAATCGCGTAAGTCGGGGTATAATTTCGTATATGTATGTATATAAATTATTTTTTTCTTCAAACGTCAAATAATGATGACACTAGCGGACCAACTCGACATCGAGTTTTTTAAATGAAATTTTTATTTTGCGAGAAAAATTAAGAGATCAATACAAACAATATAAGCAAGAATATACATAACATTCATCAATAATAATGCAAGTAAAAAAAAAGTGATTATGGAAGTCGACCTCAAAACCGGAATGCAATTTTTGGTTCATCATTTAGAATCCGGTGTCAGATTTGCTCTATCATAGTATCTGTACATATTTAGATTCGTCTCGATGAGACCTTTCGATCCATATATACATTGTGGGGTCTAAAACTTAAAGTAAATTTTAACTTCCGGTCATCTCAAAACCGGAAGTGAATTTTTGTACCAAAAAGTATATCTTGACAATCTCATACGTAATACTAATAATATTCCGAAAAAATATTTTAATTATCTAATACGGATTTTGAGTAAAGTGGTGGACAAGAAAAGGGCTTAGCGTTTTGGTATATAAGATTACTTATCTAACTTGATCCTGTCAAAGTTTTTTTGTCTCCGCCGGCAGCAGTTTTTTTTCCCCATTTCTTTACGGCGGAGGGAAAAATGTTGTCATGGCAACAATATGAAACATGTCACAAAGCAACAATACAAATGTCATTAACAACAATTAAACATCATTTTTATTTATAGTAATATTAAAAGTACAATTAGTTAATGAGGCATTTTCAAAATTGAAACCATGCAAAAATGTTCCCGACTCTTGATACGCATTGGTAATTGTTGATGATACTGATGGTCGAGAACAACTTTCAGCAATCATTCTCGATGTTGGCGAATCATGAGGGTTTAAAATTGTTTGAGCATTATCGTTCTTATCGGACTTGGAGGGCCCCAAACGTGCTACTGCATCATTAGCCGCGGACTCAATTTCGTTTAGGTTTTCCATTTTCGCACTAAATTTGCGCTTGCGATTGCAACAACAATAAGCTGTCTTTAATAATTGCAAACAACTGTCAAACAACTGTAACCAGGGAGACGTAAATCCCACCGACGACTTAATTATTTTAATTTCTAACATCTAGACGACTTTCATAGTTGTCACAGTTAATTTCGAGTAAAAATAGCGTATGAATTGTACTATTTATGGTTGAAAATTGCTACGTTTGAAGAAAAAATAGTATACTTTATTCGGCAAAGAAGCGACTTTTCTTGACGCGCCCGATATTACGCGCCGAACGAAGTGAGGTGCTTCTCCGCCTCATAAAGTAATTATACTATTATTGGGACCGGAAGATAAGAAAAAATAGCAATTTACACAAAAAATTTTTATTAAAATCTTAAGATATACAAATATAAAATTGTCAATTCAATTTATTTTGATGTAGAAGACTTTATAAAATCTAACAAAGTTGTTTGACGACTCAAAGATGTGGTTTTCTCCCGCAAAATTTCTTCATAGCAGGCTAATAATTCTTTTATCCCTTGTTTGGTAAAAGAAATGCGCTCTTCGTTGTGGTCTATATTGTCTAAAATTTTTAATCCCTTTTCAATTAAACTGAGGCCTTCAGTCAAGTTTCCAATCGTCATGTGATCCTCAGATTGAACTGGATCCAAACACTCAAGCTTTTCAATGTCTTGTTATTCCTCGTGCATTTATATTATGTCATCTATTGTTAGCTCATGATTGTGGGAATTCAACAGTTCTTCAACGTCATCACTATCAACTTCTAAATTTGCTGGGCGATATCAACAACTTATTTAATAACATTACTAACTTGTTACATTCTTTGTATAAGTTTCCCCCTGTTTTTCTCGTTCTATTCGTTTCTCTAAGACAGCTTTCTGTAACACAGGTTCAATTCCAGCTGGTGTTTCTATAGTTTCTGGTGGGGCTTTTACATTTTGTTTTGCTTTAGCTGATACTTTCGATAACGGTTTGAGGATGGACTTTCTGAACAAACCTTCTCGCATCTTTTCCTCTATTTTTGTAGAAGGTTTCGATGTTGTTTGCGAAGGTGTATAAGTGGTTGGTGGAGAGGTGCCTAATATACCATAAGGCCTTGGTGGGAAAGGACTTTTTGTTAATATAAACATAATCAAATTTGACAGTTGTTAAACTGACAACTGTTTTTAGAACATTATAATTGTAAACGTAAATTTATAGTAGTGTTATAGAAATGTTCCAAATTCCTCGTAGACCAGGAGGCATTCCTCTTCCTCGCATAGTAACTGCTTCGGCGACTGTGACTAAAAGAGATCCAGCTTCCAATAGAACAATTACAGAACAGAGAAACAGAATAGCTGCAATAAAGTCGTGTTGTGGAGGAGCAACAGAAGGAGCAGTGAATCCAAGCCAAATTCAGCCCAGATTAAGTCGAATTCCACCTCCGTGTTGTACTAGTCAAAGCAAAGTAGCCAAAGCTTGCGATGGATCGAGAACAGGAGCTACTCCGATTAAACCTAGTGGAATACCAAGAAGTGCTCCGTCTTCATCTCGTAGAACTGAATCAAGATCTGTAGAACCTTCAGAACAAGTCCCGCCTAGAAGTGATCAAACAAAGACACCACAAAGACCTTCATATCAAGAAACAGCTCCTAAGCTTTTAAGATCCAAACAAATGATAACAAAAAGTCCTTTCCCACCAAGGCCTTATGGTATATTAGGCACCTCTCCAGCAACCACTTATACACCTTAGCAAACAACATCGAAACCTTCTACAAAAATAGAGGAAAAGATGCGAGAAGGTTTGTTCAGAAAGTCCATCCTCAAACCGTTATCGAAAGTATCAGCTAAAGCAAAACAAAATTACTAACTTGATCATGCTCTGGCATCAATTCCATTTCAGTGTCACTGATGAAAAAAAAGGACACAGTTTTTTCTAGACGCCATTCAACGTTTTATGTGAAACTTCATTCCAAGATTGTCACTGCATCTAACACGTTGAATTGTTGCCAAAAGTCCTTAGAGAGCTTGTCGTTTTTTCTTATAACTTCATGAAGATGTGCAAATGATCGTTTGGTGTAATATTAGTATCACTTAGCAGATAATTAGCATCACTTTAAATGGAATTTGTTTAGATTGACAATAACATTCGACTTCAGGTATGAAATGATGACCAAACTAATCCTTAAAAAGGGAAGCTGTCACCCAAGCTTTACGATTAGACGTCCAAATTACAGGCAAGCCAGATTTAGATTTATTTTTTAGTGCTCTTGGATTTTCTGAGCGATAAACAAAGAGTGGTTTTAACTTGCAATCACCAGCTGCATTTGACCCCACCATCACTGTCAATCGATCTTTGGCAATGTGCAATTCTGAGCAGAGGTTATGGAGTGAGAGCTGGAGCCAATGTAGTTTTCGTGATATTTTAACTAACACTTTTATTATACACTTGGTATCCCCCAAAAGTACTCGTATTTGGCTGATTACAATCTACTTCTTTAACTTCAGTGACTCCCATAATTTGGTCCGAAATATTTCGCTTTTTTGCAAGAGATTGGTCTACATACCCTTCAACGATATTCGTATACTTCCATCCTACGTGTTGCTTTAAAGAAAGAATATCTGCTCCAGAAGTTGCAAGTAAACTTACCGAGTTTCTTCTGTTACTATGCCCGGTATAATTTATACCATTAGGTAGTTTTAAAAATTCTGTAACTTTTGTAGAAATTTTAGTGATAGAATTTTGGACGTGTACGAACTCATCACTTATAGCCCCCCATAAAATTATTAGACCCACCGAGATGTAGTAAACTGATCACCGGCATCCTTTGGAGATAGGTAAACTGATCACCGGCATCCTTTGGAGATAGGTAAACTCATCACCGCAGATAGATAAACTCATCACCAGCATTTTTGTCCCAAGACGCTGGTTTCTAATGCGGAAGATTGCCTATTACACTTCTCATTTATGTGGTAATTTATTAAATTCAGAAATTATTTTAAGCAAATTGCTTTAAAATAGATATTAATATCGGGTTTCTTACGGTGTGGCCTATTACACGTATCTTCCAATCTAAACGGTTTTGAGATCTGAAAATTCAGTTGCATAGGTTTTCGATAGTAAACTTTATAATGAAAATATTTATTAAAAACACTTAGAAAAATGGGAATGAAAGCATTTGCATGGATTTGTGGTGAAATGTATACGCTAGACTGGGATGCCCAAACAGTTAGTGGGAAAGAGACTCATTGCTTATGTAGTTCTCTACCATATAATCGGACATTTTCATAAATGAAGGCAGGTTATGGATATCCTCATGAAATCGTTGACAAAACAATCGCCGACTCGTTCTGGGTCCAAAAATGGCAAGCCAAATAAGTGGTAAAGCCACTTGCCGTTGGAATCTCTCCTCTTGTAAGTGGTTACCAAACCAAGTTTTCAGATTTTGTGAAACCAACTTTGAGTCAAGTGAAATAAACACCCAATTCGCTTCGCAGATGGCCAAACGGCAATTACGGCCTTGTGAATCGAAATTTCAAAATCAGCCTCAAGTTTTGATGGACTTAAAACGACACCAACTTCTTCGAAGCAACGAATTAATTTTGTTAGGACCATGACGTACGTTTCTATGCTTTTGTCGGGAAGAACACAGAATATAAGAGACACGTAATGCCCATTTAATAAGCCATGGATGGTTAACAAAAGGGCCTGCGTAGCGCAAGCGGTAGGATACTTGCCTCGCAAGTCGGTGGTCCGGAGTTCGAATCCTACCGCCGGCAAGAACATCTAGACATTTTTAAAATGTCTATAGGCCCCAGGTCGACTCAGCCTGAATAAAATGAGTACCTTGGGTAAAACCAGGGGTAATAATAGACGGTTGAAGCGTAGCACTGGCCATGTTACCTTCCTTGTATACCGTAGGCCCTAGATATAACAGACTACCCTGCTATACTCCCAAAGCCGCGAAGCGGTATAAAACGGGAGACTATTATTATATTGGTTAACAATTGCAAGAAAAATTTTGGAGCATGTTGAAATGTATTATCCATGTAATATTCTTCTGCTTTCGCCAAGTAACGTAAATTGTCAAGAATGCCAAAAATAATAACATTTTGTGGCGAATCGTTATGTAACACTAAATATTTATCGCGGTCCCCATTTAGATTCATCTGTCGGATTGCTTGATGCGCTTCCCCATTGTCTTCGGTACAGGTCCCATAAAAGGCAAACGATCGTTGCTCATATGCCTCTGAATACAAGAGATGTCCGTTGTTGTCAGATGTTCTTTGAAAAAAGAAGTTGCAGTCTTCTGGTGAATGATTTTTGATAACCTTATAACGAAATATATTTTGCCTACCTCAGGGTAAGAACATAGGGGTAGAAATAGGGGACAGAAACTATGGGGGCGAAGATAGGGCAAGCAAAATAAATCGAAACGTATGCGAACGGCACTCAGGGGGTTGTTGGAGAGCTGGGGTCGTGGATAAGTAAATGGCAAGGGGGTTGAGATTGGGGCAACTACAAAAATATGAAACCAAGGGGTTACTTACATAAATCTCCTGGAGAAAACTTCCTGCTGGAGGAAAGAAAGTTTCTTCCTTCCTAAAATAAAGAAACACAAAGAGGTTAGGAGATTTTTCTAAAATAAAAAAAAAATGGTTGGAGCAATAAATTAAACATTTATTTGTGTCTCTAACAAACAGTTACAGAAATACAGATTGCACCAAAAATATACTATATAAATAGTTGCAAAATACAGAATAAAAAAACTTACATGTGTCCGTTTACAAACTCCAGGGGTTGGAGATACTACAAAAACTTACAAATGTTACCGCACAGAGATTACCCTTTTTTTAAACAAACAAAACAAATAAATATCGAAAAAAATAAAGCTAGCTGTCATATGTTAACATTAAATTAAAAAAAAAACAATTAAAATGACAGCTAAGTTAAACCATAAAATTTACAATTTTTTAATTATTACAAATCCTTTTAAATTTTAATGAAAGCAATTATTACTTTTATCAAAAAAAAATGTCTGTCTTTACTTTAAAACTAATATGTTAAATGTTACCTTGATTCACTAACTTCACTAAAAAAAGGAACTTGCTACATCTCTGGGATTGAAACTAACCGGACAAATTCTCCACAGGAACAAAGGAAACCATTTCCATACTTCAGGAACGGCGATCTAAGACGTAAATGGGGCTGGATCAAGCAGGCAAACCACAACAAAACTGGTGGGACATCCTATATATTCATTTTCCAAAATTTCTTCAGTTCCGGTGTACTGCACAAATCTTACGGTGATTACTCTGTTCTAAACTGCCATTATGCAAAGAGTATTATCACCTTAACCGGTCTTAAGACATTACACAAAAAAAATGAATCGACTCCCGATTCAAAATTGCCCAAACATCTCTCTACTCTGAAATCTATTGCTTGACTCCTATGCGTTAGATTTTACAAATTCAACCAAAATAAATTTCCCTTCACGTCTCCAGCCAGTTTGTCTACAAACTCTACCTCTAACATAACATAACTCTAACATAATACCCTCGACACTCGTTTGTCGACAACCTTGAAATATTCCCAGCTTTATTACGTTTTAGAAAAATGGATTACCTGACTTGCAATATTATATTAGGGGACTCGAATGTAAACAAATCGTTTTCAACGGCAAAAAAAACATATTGATTATTTACTTTTAAATTGGGTAACTGGAAATAAATTCGTCGAAATAACACATAACACATATTATATTGATTTTAGTTTTAACCGGAATAATTTAATCTTACAATGTAACAGAGACAAAAACATCTATATTTTGAAACAACTGAATACAAAACTTAAAAACAGAATTTATATTATTATATAGATATTAAATATTAACAAATTTAAAACGCTACAACCTCTCCGATAAGTCCTCTTGAGCTTTTATTTTGCAGGAGTTTAGTTTAAGCTGATGACTTGACGGCTTAGTTTTCGAAGGTCGCTTAAGTGATTGTGTTCCAAGTTGCAAATAAACATATAAATATAAACACATACTGGTCATTTTTAGATAACTGGACTTTATTCCATAAAATAAAGTCTTCTTTAGTTTTAAAATTTTAATATGTTCTTTGCATAATTTTACGTTTCTCATGAAAAAAATTCTTTATTGAATTATAAAAAAAGATCTATTTGTGGTTAAGTCAAAAAATATTTGGATCTTCAGCTGGTATTGCAAAACTTGTAAATGATTTTCCAATCCTGGCACTTTGAATTTTTATTTTATAAACTTTTTTTTGAGGTATGTGGCACAACCTGTGCCGGTCTGTTGGAAGACAAAATCTTCCGCTGATGTTAAATGGTATTCCATACTCGGTAAAAGAGATTCTTCTACAATATTCAAATATTTGTCCGTGTTTACAATCCCATCGATAAAATGTAACTTTCCCATACCTTTAGACGACATGCTGCCCCAGATTGTGACAGGTGCAGGAAATTTGACTTTTTTCTTCAGACAGTCGTGATGGAAAGCTTCATTTTTCCTGCGAATGACGCGACTCCTACTGTCTCCAACACACGCTTCAAATCTGGACTCATCACTCCACTGCGACTGAGTCCAATCTTTATGCTCTTTTGACCATCTTAGCCTATTTTTCTTTTGTTGTAATGGTAAAAGTGGCTTTTCCTTAGCCTAAAATAAAATGTAATTTATTAAAAACAATTCCTACTAATTTTTTCAACTACAAAACTTACTTTGTAAGTACCAAATTCTAATTCTAATTCTGATTTTCCAGATTTAAAAAATCTAATAATGATTGAACAAATTTTCTCATCGATAACTCTACCTCGACCAATTGTACAATCCACAAACGGCAAATTTTGACATCAACTAACAATATTATTGTGTTTCCATGCGCTTCCTCTGGATTTAACGTAATTATGAAAAAATCTACGTATTTACATAAGGGTAATGTTTTTAATAAATATTAATAAAAATGTCATATTAATTAATATGGGAACTTATAAAAACATGCAGAGTATAATTTGTTTATGGTAATTGACTTAAACTGCAAGCCAAATTATATGGGAAGGGGTTCGTATTCATTGAAGTTTCGGATTCATCTTGTTGTTTACTTATTTTTGATTTGAAATTACCAACTTGCATGGTGTAATGGGTAATTCTAAATACTTTTTAGAAGGATCTGCTATTAATACTAATGCACCATCTAGTAGGTCATTTTAGAAGACAATAAAACGTTAAGTGCTACTTATATTAATTACTAATTTATTTCTTTCTTTTTTCAGGTAAGTGACAAAATGAAGTACTTCAATAACCTTCAATTAAAAACGCCAGTAAGTATATGGAATTCTGCAATAAACGTTCCTTTCTCTAACATTAATCATATGTACCAACTAATTCCCATGCTTTTTTTATAAAAATCGAATTCCTTTATACAATAAAACTCAATAAAATGTTCTATGACAATAAACTACACTCCCTCGTCGCTTCTCTGCTTGTAACACCTATGATCTTTCTTTCTTTCAAACGTATAAATCACGACATGCACTTTTGGTCGTATAATTATGAGAATATGGGGGACCTTCTAAAAGTCCTTCTAAAAATATTCTAATGGTTAATTTAACCCAACGAAAAACATTTTATTTAAAAACGCACACGAGTTCGTAAAAAGCTGTTAAATAAAAAATGGTCACTGTAATTTTGTTGGACGTTTACGTGTTTATCATCACTTTATAGTCTTCCTGAAAATTAGGTAGCTGTCAATAGAATTTAGTGGACTTCCCAAATACCAGTGCAAATTGCATTTGCATTTAATACATCCGGACTTGGATTATTTTTTTAAATTATCAAACCTCAGCTGTTTGCAAGCATTTTATGGTATTTACGTGCAACGGGGTGCATTTAGGGCAATGATCAATATTCAAATCTGTACGGGTCTATTTTAAAATCCCTGGTTTTATTGCGGTGATGCGGTACTATCTATGAGTGCATTTATGCTAATTGGCGATGAGTTTACGTGTACCCATTTTGTTTATCAGGCACAGGTCGATACGATCGATAGGTTGCGACGAAAACTGGAGTTCTAAATGTAGATATATCTGTTAAACAATCAGAAGAAAGTTAAATGAAAAATAGTCAAAGATAATTAAAGAAGACCAGCAATTGCATAACTGCTCATCAGAGAACACAAAATTAGTAGATTACGTTTTGTTATAGATAACATGCAAACTGAAATTTTAATGACTGAAATAAGTTTTAGAAAACCACTAAGCCAACAAGCATGTTGGAGAAGACCACAAAAAGTGTATGCTTAATGGAATATCTTCTGCCTTTTGTATTCTAATCTTTGAAACCCCATATAGTGTAACCGTTTTATAAGTTTGAAATTATTTTTCAAAAATTTATTATTATAATTTCTAGTAAATATTTAAATAATGTTGCTCACGCCACCTATCTGCCAAGTGCTGAAGCATCTAAATTATCTCAAGAATCCAACTGCAGTTCATAGTAGTTCCGATTTTGGCCTCAAAAGCGAAGGTTACCGAGCGCTAGTAACCTTCCTTAATTACTATTTAAATGGGAATTAAGCCACAATTAAAGGTTAAAATACGTTTATTGACGTTTCAATTTCCACTTCGGAAATCGTTTTTTTTTTTACAACGATTTCCGAAGTGGAAATTGAAACGTCAATAAACGTATTTTAACCTTTAATTGTGGCTTATTCCCATTTAAATAGTAATTAATTTAAAATGCCACAAGAAAATAGCTTCAGAACAATATTAAGTAACCTTCCTGTAATTCATTTCCCCTTTCTCTCTCTAAACGTCAAACATACAGGACGAAATTTTTTTTGAGTAGTCTCTTGAAGAGGTAAGCCCAAAAATTCCTTTTTCTTTTATATTTCAAATAAATATTTATATACCGCGAGCACTAATAGTTGCCAGAAGTATGTTTATTGGCCCGATGTTATCTAAAGCGGCCACTATACTACTTGAGAAGTTGATCAAAGTTCAGCCAGTGCGAGAGTGTAGACAGGTCTCTTCATGCGACTTCGCTTCGCTTCGTTCTACTTCCGTTCTGTGTCCGAGTCAAAGGACCCGAAGTAATACGAAGTGTCACACTACATTACTCAACTTCACGAGTATATAGAGAGTCACCTCGCCTCGATTAACTTCACTTCGACATTTCGTCCGAAGAACTTCGAGATCGAGAAGATCGAGAGTGTAGACGGCGTTTAAATAGCTATGGATTTTTGGTATGTTTTTAATGGTATGGTATGGTTCTGAAACCAGAATGTATAGTTGGATGCCATTACATGACACTAGCGGTGGGCTAAATATCACTACCCTGTGATTTAATAGCTGTGATTAGAAAATATCAATCACGACCTGTGAATAACAACAAAATATACTTTCACTGTAATTTCGGTCTTATTCTATGTCTGTAGTTCGTGATCGCTAAAACGTGATATATAACATTCTCGTCTGTCGCAATGTTGTGAAATGAAAGACGTGTAACAGGATATCAAGGAACGAAATAGTGGTAGTTGGCGCATCGACGGTATTGTGAAGTCTCTTTCTAATGAGGAATGCAAAGACAAAGATAATATTTTATCGTCATTGATGAAATATGATTATTATAGTGTAATATTAGTACGTAAACAAATATTTGAAGAAAAGCAAAAGGGTATTTAGAATTTCAATTTATTGAGTTCGTGTAACTCTTCGTATTTGTATCGATATTTAATAATTTTTATTCTAATACATTTTAAACATGCCACTAGTGCCAAAAAAAAAAGAAAAGTTTAAGATACGCATACGACTGTTTCGTTGCTTTGTTGAATCACAATCACATGTAAAAATCACAATGAATGAAAAATCACGATCATAGTTATACCTGTGATTGCAGAATCACAGTTTAGCCCATCACTACATGACACCCTCCACAATTCGAAGGATTACCGTTATTTAGAATAAGTGCCTTTTGTGGAATATCCCGTATGCTTAGCCGCCCAATGCTGTAGATTTTTATGGTGGATATATGTTTCTGCTGCCAATAGATTCAACGTTCCGAAATATGGATAATTCAGGTTGTACCAATTTTATTTTTTTTATTGAACAATGAAGTTATCTATGAACTAAATAACAGTGGTGTGATTTATTATTGGGCTTTTAATTACATAAATATCTATATAATATATAAATATCTTCTATATAATAGAATTTTTTTATGTGAACGAATTTCGAAATTTGGGATAAAGCATAATTTTATTTAAGTATTTCTCATTCATCATCTAATGCCAGGATATAAAACGTTTGTTTTCTTACTATATACGAGGCGTGTTTTTTAAGTAAGTACCGTTTTGGAATTAAAAAAAGACGTGCAAAGATATGACAATAATTTTATTTTTACATGAAAGCCTGTACCTTAATCTACTTTTCTACATAATTTCCGTGAATATTGAGGCACTTGTCATAACGTGGCACCAGTTTTTGAATACCCTCCTGATAAAATTCTGCCGCCTGACTTGTTAACCACTGCATCACAAATATTTTGACTTCGTTATCGTCTTGAAGACGCTGACCGCCCATGTGTTTATTCAAGTGTTGGAACAAATGGTAGTCGCTGGGCGCCAGATCAGGGCTGTATGGAGGATGATCTAGAGTTTCCCATTTAAATGATTTTATGAGATCTTTGGTCTGATTAGCCACATGTGGACGGGCATTGTCATGCAGCAAAACGATACCCTTACTCAACTTGCCTCGTCTTTTGTTCTGGATTGCACGACGCAGATTTTTCAATGTCTCACAATAAGACGCTGCATTGATTGTCTCATTACGAGGCAGAAACTCCACTAGCAATACTCCTTTTCTGTCCCAAAAAACTGTGCACATGATTTTCCGGGCAGAAATTATTTGCTTAAACTTCACTCTTTTGGGTGATGATGAATGTCGCCATTCCATGGATTGTTGTTTCGATTCTGGTGTGACGTAGGCCACCCACGTTTCGTCACCAGTAACAATTTGGTCTAAAAAATCTTCACCTTCACTGTGGTACCGCTCAAGGAAAGTCAATGCACTGCCTAAACGTTGGGTTTTGTGCAAATCCGTCAACATTTTTGGAACCCAACGTGAACACAATTTCCGGTAATTCAAGTTCTCGGTAACAATGCGATACAAAACACTACGAGAATACTGAGGAAAGCAGTCGGACAATGATGAAATTGTAAAGCGTCTGTTTTCTCTCACCTTTTCGTCCACTTTCTGCACCAAATTTTCATTAACGACCGAAGGACGCCCACTCCGTTCTTCATCATGCACATTTGTGCGGCCATCTTTAAATGCTCTCGCCCATTTCCTTACCATTCCATCACTCATAATGTTTTATCCGTAAACTTCAACGATCTCACGATGAATATCGATCGGTTTTACGCCTTTAGCACTAAGAAATCGTATAACAGCCCTACTTCACAATCAGCGTGAATCACGATTGTTGGAGGCATCTTAAACACTGGAGTAAACAAGTATACAATGAAGAATCAGACTGTAATGGCGTCAGTGCGTAGACAAGAGATGTAGGTAACCAGCGCTCATGCGCGGAACGCCGACCGTAGCGCTGCGGCGGCGGAATCGCTAAACGGTAATTACTTAAAAAACATGCCTCGTAGTTTTAATTTTAGTTTCGTATAAGCGCCTCGTATTTGTAATTTAATACCTAAACAGAGAATGTTTATTTCTTTTCCGAGATGATGTACTTCTCCTAGAATATTTTATTAATTTTTTGTTCGTTACAAAATGATAAAGGTTAGCTTTGTTAATAGCTTTGTTTTAAATTTTTCATTTTATTACTTTGTCTGGGCTCGCTTCCTTACGATGATAAATAATGGATGGCGTCCATAAAAAAGATTTCCAAAGTTGAGATTGAAACGTCAATAAGCTTATTTTAACCTTCAATTGTGGCTTATTCCCTTTTAAATAGTAATTACACTAATGTATATTTTTAACACTATTAGAAAGTAGACATTGCAGCAAAAAAAAGCACACTGACTTTTTAAAAAAAAAGCTGATATGTAAATACTAAACTACTACGATATCAAATGAAAATAAGGGGAAAAACTAAATACTTTAAATCAAAACAATATCTACAGTGTGTTTGAAATATAAAACGGTAAAAGTTTTTATACTCGTTTTCATCGTTCTTGGCGTGTGCCTGAAATAAGCTACTACGGAATTTTTAATATTCGTCTCTCTCTGATACACAGATGCGTAATTCACGTGTGCGAGTCACGTTGTATTGTAGCAATAACACCGATGCGTTTGGCCGATACGGTGTCGGTGATAAGTTCGGCCTCTTTACGAATACAGATAGCTGGCAGTGACGTGTTTTTTTTAACATGTTACCCTGATGTGTGCAGGTTTGAAGTAGCTGATGAAATAGTTTTTATAAGTAAACAGTATTTAATTAACTAATAGTTTGAGCTCTTACTGTGTGGAATTCCATTACATAAAATAATACTCTCGACACCTTAAAAATTCCAGTTTATTATAAATTAACTATCTCTCTTCCGATACCCATTGCAATAATGACTTGTGGCATTGTTCTTGAATGAGCTGGCTAATAGGTTTATAATTGTAGCAATTACCATTGATATTTTATGTTGTTTTAGTCGATTTTAGTCAGTCATTGTTGGAATTTCTTCCGAACAGTTTTACTTATTATTTTTTGTTGTGAATAACTAATTGTTCTATTTAATAAAAAAAATGCCAGGAAAAACGATAACAGGAGAAATGCGACAATGTGTAGTTCATTTATTGGAGTATTTTAAAAAAGAAAAAGAAAACAACGGACATTTGCTTTTGTTATCATCGGTACATGAACGAGTAGCGGACGCTTTGAAAATCAGTCTTCGCACAGTGACAAGAATAAAGAGTGAATACAAGACAGGGGCAGCTCTTACTACACAAGGAGAGTCACGTAATGTACAAAAAAAAAAGACTCATGATGTCAGCGATACTATAAAAGGAGAGATTAGAAATGTACTGTATGGCATGAAAGCAAAAGGAGAGCACGTTACAATTAAAGTTCTAAATACACAATTAAGAAACAAGCATCTCTATGACGGTTTTGATACAAGTTTGTGGCGTCTTATGAAAAATTGTGGGTTTTCATACAAACTAGAAAATAGTAGACGAGTGCTATGTGAGAAACCATGTATTGTCTCCAAACGACTGTATTTTTTGAGGCATTATATGAGAAATTTTTTAAGTCCAAGCCCACTTCAGTTCGTTTTTTTAGATGAAACATGGATATTCCTAAAAGGGGCATATAAACGTACTTGGCAAGATGACTGTGTGAAAAGCATCAGAAAATGACACTAAAATACAGGTAAACGCTTTGTTGTTTTACATGCCGGAAGTAGGCAAGGATTTGTTAGAGATGCTGGATTACTGTTTTCTACGAAATTGAAGGTTGGAGGAACCATCTCTAATTTTTATGGATAATGCCTCATACCATAGCTCTTTAATAGAAAAGTTACCGAATGCCAGTTGGAAAAAATCGGACTTACAAGAATGGTTACGAGCGAAAAAAATAATTTTTGACGACGATTAGGGCAAGACAAAGCTATTGAGTCTTTGTCGCCAGAATAAACCACAAAATACCAGGTAAGTTATAGACGAGCTACTCCAAGAACATGGGCATCAGGTTTTGAGATTGCCTCCATATCACTGTCAATATAATCCGATTGAGTTGGTCTGGGGCATTTCTAAACAATACTATGATCGTCATATTGGAGAACATGGACGTGGAGATGAAACAGTGAAAAAAGTTTGGGGCGATGCATTAGCTGGGGCAACACCTGCAGTGTGGGCGAGTTGTGTTAACCATACTGAAAAATTAATTCAGGACGACTGGGCAAAAATCGTCACATATGATGAAAATGAAAGTAGGATTATCATCGATTTAGCGGAAGATTCCAATGATGAAGACAGTTCCAGTGAAGACGCTGACTGATTAGCTAATTAATCAAGGTCAGTACGTTGTAACAGTTCAGAATTCGCTACAGTGCTTAAAACTTAAAAAATCTGTATCATTTTTTAATTAAAGTGGGTTAAATAATTAACACTTTTTTGGGTATATTTCAAAATCCTTTTAAAATGTACTTTTCGTTATATCCTGTCCTATTGTACTGCAAGCTAGAAAAATACTTATTCGCAATTTATACGTATATTCCATTATTAGAAATTTAATGAAAAATAATTTATAATTTTCTTTTATAACTATTATTTCGTTTGACATGCTACATTTTGGTCCGCCACTGGAGGAGGTAAACGAATCGAGCTTAGACAAGGAAAGACAGATGAAACAACTTATTGCAAGTGTTTTTACACGCACACGCTAAGAACGATGAAAACGATTATACCAAATTTCATGAAAATATTTTTTTTTTTTTGTGGAAGATAAAAATAAAAAACCCGGGTGTTTGAATTTTTCGTTATACATTTTGAGGTTATGTGAAAAAAATGTAAATACAAAAATTGTAGATCTTTTATTACCTACAACGTTGTAATTAAAGGTTTTTCCATTGGACTTAAATAAGGGCGGAAATACTGATAAACCGTGTTTTGGCAAAAACTCACCGTAAATTGTAAACTGTAAATTATTATTTTTCCTTTAATTTTTGTTATATTTTCTTCATATTGGATGCAAGGGGTTTCATCCTATTACTGTTTTTTCTCTTAAAAATTATCGACCCTGGCCTATATTTATATCAAGACACAAAATTAAAAATCACTAAATTAATTCGTAATTATGGTTACAAAAATTCTGATCGGTTGATTGTACGGGGGCGACGAAGAAATGTCATTGATGACAGATAACGAATTTTAAAGAAATTTTATAATGTATATCTAGTTTTGGATTGCGTAATGTAGTACATTAATACAGTTTATTTCATAATAACATTTTCTTAGAAATCAGTTTCTTGATAAATTCATGTTCGTTGAATATTTGTGGAATGCCAAGTAATATTTTTATATAAAAAAAACTGGCACTAAACTGGTTTGTATTCCTAGAATTCCCAAAAATATTCTCGTACACCTCGTAAGATTATCACAAAGAGGCATTGAAAAAAAAAGGACGAGAATAATAAGAAAACGAATCTGACAAACGGACCATCTGGACATCCCACATCACACCTCACAATAACGCCTCTGCTGCACGCAACTATGGATCTAAAATCACGTTTCTATAAGCTCATAGCTCGCTTTTGAATCGAAAAAGATTTGTTCCAGCAAACAGTGCCGATACAGGGAAGGATTCTGTTATGATTTCGAAGGACAGGTTGGCCGGTGGACTGCAGGTAGTTTGGTCCGGTGCAAATTATGCTCGGATTCAATGCGAGTGTATTTACAATTCAATGAATTTTGGAGATTTAAATTTAAAATGGTATTTTGGTGTTTATAAAAAGACAGGATGTCTAAGGAGGACGTGGCCCAGAATTTAACCGGCCAATGTTGACGACAATAAACTTAAAATTCTTTGAAAACGAAACAGATTCGTTGAAAAATTGTTTTATTTAACAAAACTTGCTAACCGTATTAAAAATATGTGGGTAAAATAACAAATTTGAACGTTTGAATTAGAATTTGAATGTAGAATTGAATAAAAGAGGTTAAAAAGGCGATTTAAAAATTTGTAACACAAATTACTCAAAGTTCTCATTGCCCGAAGACTCAGAAATCAATTGTTTCATAGGTTCAAAGTGTTGATGGATTCGACCCTTACTTGATGGAAATTCATTTTATGTAACAATAAAACACTGACAACTTTGTTTCAAAAATTTCCACAAAATTTATTATAAAAACTTATCACTACAGCTGTTTCCAAGTGATCTATTTTTGACATGCGTTTACACTTTATAGTCTTTAATGAAATAGGTTGAGGAGATGAGAACTGTTTGTCTCAAGTTGGTCATTTAAAATTATATCTGTGTTTTCTGTGTTATCTGTAATTTGTTAATTTCCATAGATTCTAACAAAGATAGCTTAATGCCTTTATTTTGACTGTGAAGAATTTGAAATTCATCATTAAAAGAATGATAATGATCTAGAAGGTGAAGTGCGTATGTAGAATCTGTTTTTCTATTATTGAAAGCCCTTTTATGTTCTGCTATTCGTTTATTAAAATTTCTACCAATTTGACCGATGTAAGAACTATAGAAATAGGCAGCGGAATAAGACTCATTGGGCCCCATGCTCTTTAGTTTAGTCATAAATGAAATCATCAAAGCGTTAACAAAGGAAGAGGATTCAGAATGGAAAATAAAGAAATAAAAATACTCAGACGTTACGCAGACGACGCAATATTGATAGCCCAAGATAAAGATAGTCTGCAAAGGCTGGTCCACAGATTTAACGTAACAACAAAAGAATTTAACATGACAATCTCATCTCATAAAACTAAAACAATAGTAATCAGCAAAGAACCAACCAGATGTAAAATAGAAATTGATGGCATCAGTATTGAACAAGTAATGGAAAGCAAATAGACTGACAGGAAGCCTTAATAACACTATATGGCGAAACAGACACATAAAAACTAAGATAAAGTCAAGAATTTATAAAGCCAGTGTAAGATGAATAATGACATATGCCTCAGAAACAAGACCCAATACAGCCAAAATGCAAAGTCTACTGGAAACGGCAGAGATGAGAGTACTGAGAAGAATTACAGGAAATACGCTGAGAGATCGAAAGAGAAGAGAAGACATTAGAAGAAAATGTAACGTACAGTGCATAAATGAATGGACACAAAATAGAAAAAAAGAATAGAATGACCACATAAGCAGAATGTAGGAGGGAGACCCGTGTCGTCAAAATAGCAAGAGATAAGTCACCAATGTGCAAAAATAAGTGCAAAAGATGGAGTGACAACCTTCCATAGAGGTATTAATCCACCAAGGAGAAGCAGAATTGCTTATAAAACGAAAGAAGAAGAAGAAGAAACTTTAAGGAATGATTCTGCATAAAAAATAATGAGAATTTGCTATGTAAACGTATATCCGCAAATTCTTCGTTTTCCGAGACACGGAGTGTTGAAATTTTTCTTACAAACTGATGATTTATTTATTGCTCTGAAACCCGTTGATATATGCAAATGAAATTTGGTGAGCTTCAAGCGGTAGTTATTGCGCATGTTTTTCCATAAAACTAAGAATTTTATATTCATCATTGACGCTCAAAGGAAAAAAATGGTATGCCACTGGAGATTTTAAATAAAAATCATTTTTAAATGCTTCATTTAGTTTGTGACAGTAAATCATCAGTTTGACAGTATCAACGTCATTATTTTTTTATGCATAATATCTGCTTGAAGTTTGTTGGACATATTCAGTAACACGCTGTATATTATACAAATGTATTACTCAAATGAACTAAAAACCGACATTTTGAACCTCTGTAACTCAGAAACAATTATTTATTTCTGAGTATTTGGGCAATAAGAACTTTTGATCAGCATGACCAAAGTTTTGCAAAGTTTCAGCCAATTGAACTGAAACCACCTTTACTTAACAAAAGTGCCGGGGTTCTTTTTGTACTTTTTTAACCTTCCGTCGGGCGCGGCTGTTCAAATTGATACAACACAAAAGTTTTGTGCCAGTATGTGTCTCGTAAATAGTCAGGAATTATCGATACCAGTAGCTTCCTACCTCTCATTATTCTACAGAATGTGATCGGTTATTGGTACATGTTTTTTGCTAGAACGAAGATATTAAAATATTGTTCATTTTGATATGCCGCGCCCATTAATGTAACAAAATTAATTTTGTAAATTTGTGACATTTATTAGATTGGTAAGTACTATTTCTTTAAACTACTACTACTTTTCCTTTTTTATTTAACATTACATAATTATACTTACACTTACTTCATAAACATTAAACTGATTCACTGCGCCTGGTTGGAGATTTTTTTGTAAGCTAACAAATTTATATTTGTTTTCGGTCGGAAATACGCTTATCATAGCAAGTTTTAGTAAAAAATATAACTTGGAGGATCCTAAATATGTTGAAAAACTACAAAGATTGATGTTTGACGACGACTAAGGTGATTCACAGGAAGATTTTAATGATGAAGAAGATAAGAGATTCAGATACCGAGCAAGAAGCTAGATGATTACGATGGATCTAACGCAGATGATAACAACTTTTTTTGGAAGAAAGAAAACTAAAGGAAAGAAGCTCTTATAAAAAACAAAATGGAATAAAAATCACCCATCACAAAGAGTTCGTTCAAAACAACATAATCTTATTCGCGCGTTACCAGGTATAATAGGTGCTGCAAGAATGACAAAAACTCCTTTGGAATGTTGGAGTTGCATTATGGATGACGAAATATTGCGTATAATTGTACAACAGACTAACCAATATATTGAAAGTGTTAAGTCGCTCTTCAAAGGCGATAGAGATTTCAAGCCTATAGACTGAACTATTGTAGAACTGAAAGCATTTATAGGTCTCTTATACTTTGCTGGTGTTCACAGAAGTTACAGACAGAGTGTGGAAGACCTGTGTCTTTACTGTCTATATAATTTGAAAATATATAAAGGATTACAACCTGAAGGCCCATTTCGATTGAGCAATTCACCGTCGGATGTTGTTCTGCGACTTTGCCAACCTACTTATCAGACAGGACGAAATGTTACTGCTGATAACTGGTTCACCAGTATTCCATTGATAGATGAGTTACAACGTAAAAACCTTTCTTACGTTGGCATGTTGAAAAAAAATAAAGTCAAAATTCTACCTGAGTTCCTTCCAAATAAGACGAGCGCTAATAATAGTAGCTTGTTTGCCTTTAAAAATGGGTGCACTTTGGTTTCTTACGTTCCCAGAAAAGGAAAATGTGTAATTTTGGCTTCAAGTCTACATGAAGATTCCTCTGTTGATCTTGAAACAAGATAAAAAACAAAGCCATCTATTATCACCTTTTACAGTCGCACACAGCTAAATTGTGTGCATTATACAACGTAGCTAGAAATCTTTGTCGTTGGCCCATGGTGGTATTTTTCGCTATGCTCAATATTAGTGGAATCAAGGCTGAGGTAATATATTTTGGTAATGATCAAAATATTATTCGAAGAAAAAAATTTTTTAAAGATTTGTCACACGCATTAGTTTTACATCATATGGTTTGACGAAGTTCAGAAACATCAGGAATTCATATCGGCCTGCAACAACGTCTAAAAGAACAAAGAGAACAGAAAACAGAAAATGAACATGTCGGAAAACGCAAGAGATGTCATACATGCATTGGACAAAGACGTTTGACTAAGTATAACTTCGAAAAAAAAACTGTAAGAAACCCATTTGTCTGATTCACATAGACAGCTTTGGAATATTTGCAGTCAGATATTTACAGAAATACCACAAGATGACATCAGAACTAAATGCTTTTTTGCGAGTACTACTAGAAAAATTTAGTTAGTTACCTTTTGCGTTAATGATTTGTATTCGAGTGTATTTTTAAGTTTTTTATGTACTTACGTACATGGATGACATGTATTAAATGCATAGTAGTAAAATATGTTAATAATAATAAATTAATTTGATACACCGCGCACATTTCTTTTGATTTGAAGAACGTGCCCGACGAAAGGTTAAATCGATGTCCGGATTGGATGTCGAAACTACAAAAAAACAAAAAAAATTACAGCAGAAAATTGGAAGGCTATTTGGGAATAATTTTGTTTATTTTTGTATATAAAAAGTTAACTTTCTCTCTTGTAAAAGAAGATAAACTCATTTTACAGATACGTTTTTATACTGTGGCTTAAACGTGATCCTCATAAAAACCGGCATATCATTATTAATAGCAGTTACACTCATCCCCATTTCATCTGGCTTATAAGCTCGTAAGTATAGCCCACACTTTAGTAACTAACCCAATATACGTCAAACGCGATCATAAACCGTCCAAATTTACTTCCATACCTCAACCCGTCCCTGCTTAAGCCCCAAAGACCGCGATACCAAGTCTTACCCACTGAGAAAACTCATAAGTTATCATTTGTGATCAGACAGTTGGTGCTTGTTGGTATTCTAATCGGATTTGGAGATTTTTATTTATTTCTACGTTTTGTATTGTGGAGCAGTCTCATCTTGTAATTTATAAGGTATTATTCGTGATATTGGATTCCGAGGCTGGGCATATTGCTTGTTATTGTTAAAAAAAATTCCAAAAAAAAGGTTAGAGCGTTGGTTTAATCTGTCTGGGTATGTTTTGGTATGCTTGTGTTGATTTTTCATTTAGATTAAGAAATTTGGTTTTAGCAGATATCTATAGTCCATATAGTGAGTTGGCTTTTGAGTATATTGTGAACATAATGATCGATTATGAAATTGAATAATTCAAAACGTGTTCATTAGATAAAGTCGATCATTTGAATTTTAATTCCCAAGTTCTGGTATTGATAATTTGTATAGTTTTTAGTGAATAATTAAAGAAGAAAGAAAATCAAAGGATATCAAAATTTGCATATAAATGTTATAGATCTGAAATAGTCTAAAGAAGTCTGTTGACGCACTTCAAGTCCATAAGAAAAGGGAAAGTTATCCTCATCATCACCCAGCCCTCTGCGTTCAGTGAGACCTATCTCATTTTTGTCCATTGTCCTTTATCTTTAGCACTTTTCATCAAATTTCTTGACATTTTCTTGAGATGCAGTTTTTCTTGAGATGAGCGACGTGTCAGGCCCAGTTTCTCTGAGATATTTGCAGCGTTTTAGAGGTTGTAGCTGTCAATATCAACAGTGGCGGATCCAAGTGGGGGGGTCACGGGGGTCATGACCACCCCCAAAACAAAATTAAACATCAATCAAATAATCCTAAAAAAATAATTTAAAACCCATCAACCTTATAAGCAGGAAGTCAAGAGTTAAAACTTATTTATTCTAGAGGTAAGTGTAGAATTATACGGAAGCCTTTTTAAATTGCTCTTTAAAAAAATTCTAAATACAGTAATACCTCGACTAAGACTTCCACGAATTCAGAGTTACGCGATTTTCAAATTTTGTCAATATGTTATTTGAGTGCCAGAGGCTCCTATAATTTCTCGTCAAACCTGTAGTCAAAACCAATCTGCTAAAACTCTTGCGAAGAATATTTCCGAAGATCCATTTATTTACCCCTTTTGAACAATATATTAACTGGTTTAGAAGAACGACTTTCACCGAAAGTTATGAATCTATTTAATCTTCAAGTCGTTTTACCTAAAACTGATAACACACCAGAAGATAAAGTTGCATTAAAAAAATTGTTGACACCAGAATATTATTGAACCAACTACTTACTGCATGTTCCACAGTAGAACAAGAGTTTTTACTGTGGATTCAAAAGTGGAAAAGAGTAGTGCAAAATAATGGAAAACTTCCAGATTGATTTTAGAAGTATTAAAAAACTGCGATATTCATATGTATCCAAATATCAGAATATTTCTGCAAATATTAATTACATTGCCAGTCAGTGCAGCAATAAAAAGCGTTCTACGCTTAAGCGTCTAAAGACTTGGCTTAGAAATAGAAAGGTTAACTGGTTTAGCACTCCTCAGTGTGCATCCTGAAATTTCTCTAGATGTTGATGCAATCATAGAGCGATTTGCTAAATCGGATAGGCGAAAAAAATACATTTTTATAAAATTATATAATATTTACTTAGCTTATTCTTTTACTATTTTTAATCACTGAACTTTTATTTACCACTCGTTGCCGGCTGTTGCTGACAATTCGTGAGAAAAATTTCAAATACCGATTTTGTTGAATACTACTACATACTACTACTTGTCGGTTTATAACGTTCTCCGCCGTTTTCCGACTTCCAATCGACACTTAGTCCGGTTGTTCCATAAGTCTTCTTCTATGGATCTCTCTCTCTCAGTTCTTCATTGATTGTCTACTTTGCCAACTTTTTCTCGGTCTACCTCGTTTTCTCTTTCCTTCTGGTTACCATTTTAATATTTCCCTTGGTATTCGTTGTTCACCCATTCTTTATATGTGTCCGAACCAGATCAGTTGTTTTGTTGGTAGGTCATTTGTGATTGTTCGTTTGATTCCCATTATTTCTCTAATGCATTCGTTGGTAATACTTTCTCTTCTAGATCTTCCTGCAGCTCTTCTCCAAAAATCTTTTTCCGTCGCTTTCAGTTGAATTTCATTTTTTTTTTTGAATAAATTAATGTAAATAAAATGCTGTTTACACTTATTCTTAAGGTTTCTTCATCATTGCGGAAGGGTGGCTATAACTACAGCAAATTGCTCTCTATCTTGAGCTGTTCTTAGTGTCGAATGTGTGTCCATGCCTGTAAAGTCTCTTACATTCTTCGGTCAGGAGCATTTTTTTCTTCCTAGACCTCTTCCTTCTACTTTCCCTTCCATTATGAGTCGTAGAAAGTTATATTTTTTTTCTCAGTAAATATGTCCTAGATAACTCGTTTTTCTGTTGTTTACAATATTTAGGAGTTCTCTCTCAGTCCTCATTCTTCTCAGAACCTCGTTATTGGTCACGTGCTCTGTTCACGGAATTTCAAAGGCTTCTATACATCTCATACTTGTAATTCCGAGAGTCCATGTTTCCACTTCGTATAGCAATAAGGAATAAATTAATGTTTTTACAAATTGATATCGGATATCCAACGATAAGATTTTATTAGGAATGTTAAATACATTCATTAATATTTACACTTACATTGAGTTATTGCATTTAAATTACGTAACTTTGGTTTATACTTATTTATCCTTGGTTTGTTTTTGGTTTTGTAGCTATAGGATAGGTGGGTTTAAATTAATTGTCTTTAAAATACCTAGTTTAAATTGACAGTCCTTGATTTTCAGTATTTATATTTTACTAACTTTCCTTTGGTTTTTTTTTGTTTAAGTTTAAGACCCCTTAATGTTGTACCACCAGTTGTAAGCAATTAAAGTTGAGTTGCTTTAACAAAGTCCTCGTAGACATACCGCCTCAGGACTTGCAACTTAATGTAGAGTCATATGTCGCCATGTTACCAATCCAACGGTAACTTTACCATCTTAATTATAAACTAGACATAATGTAAACTAAATTTCATTTAGCAATTTTTAAAGGGTTTTTACCCAGATATTTAGTGGCTATTTCCATGTATTAACCTGACACTGATGATGGAATACTTATTCCGAAAACGTTTTGTCAATTTAACATAGCCCAAATGGGTTTTTTATATACCTTTGTATAAAGGATTTTATTGGAAAATTTTTTTTTATAATATTTAATATTATATCGACATATACATATATAAAAGTTTTAAATACAATAATGTTTGTGAACAATACCAGTATAATACTTGTAGTAATTTTAGTTCAACAACTCATAACCATAATAATGATGAAGTCGAAGAGCTACATTATGTAGTAATACATAAGTAAGGTTTGGTTATTAGAACATTATAAAATTTAATAGCAGTGTATAAAACAATACGACTGCAATATAAATACAAAGTTGTACAGTGGGAAGGAACAAGTATTATAATCAAACATATAAGGAAAGATGAGATTTATTATTATTTAGATTTATGGTCTCCAAAGATACTAAATTTTGCTGTAAAAATTGTAAATATTGTTTGTTTATGAAAAATGGGCAATTATTCAAAGAAAACAATGAACAGAAACAAATTTATCAGTATAAAAAATTATTAGTCACAGAAACCAAAATATATAATAATATAGCCTATATAGCCCAGTCTTGTTATGCAAAAATCATCGATTTCACGTCAAAATTTTTCGCAGATATCTGAAGCTTTTAAGACGTAGGTGGGGGTTACTAGATGACGAATAGATGAAAAAGTACTCGTATTTTTACCTTGCGTTTTTTTTTAAACAATAATTTATGGTCACAATTTGATTTTTTGTCCTAAGTTTTTTTATATCAAGAATATCTTAATTTTCCTGTTTTCTAAATTCAAATTGATAAATAATTTACGGAGATATTTGCAAAAAAGCAGTTTTTTTGCACTAATTTATAAATTTTATCAATTTTTTTATTTACAAAATAAAATGTTATTAATACATTTGAACATCAAGGAATTACCGTCTTTAAAATTTTTGCGAAATTTCCCTCCGATCGGTCAAAGAGTTTAAAAGTTATTTAATTTATTTATCTCGGAGGCTAAATATTTAAACTATTGAACTTGCTTTATTAATGATTCTAGACACATTTAGCAAATTTCATAGGATTCTTTAAGAGTTAAACTATCTCAGAAGTTAAATGCATATTGCGTTTTCATCGAAATTATTTACAAAATAAACGTTTGAAAAAGAGGTATGTTTTTTTACTTATAAACAATTGTAATAACTTTTATATTTTTCAAGTTATAGACTTGTACGTACAACCATTGGATAGCTGGTAAAAAAACTCACATTTAAAAAAAAACCTTCTATGACCAATAATAGGAACGAAGTTAGGGACTATTTTTAAAAAAATCATATCTCCATTGTTTATAAACATTAAGAAGTAAAATTTGCACAAATTTTGAATGAAAGTCTAAACTTTATATTGTAACTTATAGCTATAAAATTCATCCAATTTTTCGAAACAAAGGTACTTTCGAAAGATCGACATAGGAAAGTGGAAGGGATAACTGTTTCAGCTCCGTTTTTTTTTTCGAGATCGAAACTTCAAATTGAAACACGTAGGAAAAATTTACATTATCTAGGCTTCCATTGCAGCTAGAAGCCTCTTTTTTTTTAATCTGGGGTAGCTCGTCGAAATATGAATAACTACATAGTTTTCACTGGCCGGGAAATATGGGGAAATATCGGAAAAACTGAGTCCATTTGAAATTCACCGTAAAAACTTACTTTTTCTTAAATTTGGCTGGAATAGTCTGATAATTAATCGCAGTATTAATAATGATGACACAATTTTCACCCCCCCCCCCCCCGAAATCTCGTGATGTAAGAATAATTATATATTTTATAAATTAAATTTCAGATAATTTTCAGGAAATTAAATTTCATGGGATTTTCCGAGATTATTTATTGACGTTTCAATTTCCACTTCGGAAATCGTTCTCAAAATACAAACATTAGTAAATTAAACAAATTTTTTAATTTACTAATGTTTGTATTTTGAGAACGATTTCCGAAGTGGAAATTGAAACGCCAATAATCGTACTTTAACCTTTAATTCTGGCTTATTCCCATTTAAATAGTAATTACTTTAAAATGCGACAAGAAAATAGCTTCAGAACAATATTAAGATAGATTCAGTTTATGTTGTACTCATAATAAGAATTTTATACAGAATCAACAATAGTTGAAAATATTAAGCAATATCGACATACAGCAGTAAAATAAGAAAACCGGATAATAAATACTAATGTATTTCATCTAAAAAATGTATAATAGTTTATCCTATTTTTGAGGCAACTATTGACAGCTCTAATTTGTTAATCGTTTGAATTTATTGACAAACTTTATTTTTTTTTTTACGTTCCACCGCCAATAACGGACCAATTAGTTGTTAAAACGTTTCTCAATTAGACTATTAGATAAATAAATAGTTGCGACCATCGAAATTAGACTAATTGCGGAAGTAGTCGTACCTGTCTGTATTATCATCCACAGAACATTTCGCACGGAAAGATGTCGGACGTAGGACATCTACCAGTATACTTCTGACGCTTCCGTCTATTAAAATTAAAATGGTCTATTAGGAGCCGTAGAAAAATGCCGTACTAACCAGCACCGCCAGGCCGCGACAGACGCTAAGTAAGTCTCAAATTTTCATCGAACGCGAAGAAAAATGAATCGAAAGAAGAACCTAGACACCAGTTACGCCATAGTCGTTCAGGTACTGTCTGGTATTATAGAAGACTGTTCGGCAGAGGCGGAGTGTGCATGAAAATATCAGAGAATTACGTAGAACAAATAATAGTATTATTGAGGAAGCTGTACTGTAATAATATGTATTGTAGAAATAAGATTATGGATTTAGAAGTAAACACGATGTTATATGCTAGAAGCTCCTCCTCCTCCTAAGTGCCTTCTCTGTTGAGGTTGGCGATCAATTTGGCAAATTTCTCTCTGTTCTGATCTTGATGAATTAATTCATTTCCTCTTGTGTGGGTCCAATATCTGATGTTTCCTAGCCAAGATTTTTTCTTTCGTCCTATGCCCCTTTTACCTTCAATCTTGCCTTCTAATATTACCTGGAGCTGCTCAAATTCCCTATGGCGCATTATGTGTCCTAGATATGACGTCTTTTTAATTTTGATATTATTGACCAGATGAGGGCGTGTGTTCATTGCTCTCGGTACTTCTTCATTCGTAGTTCGGCTGGTCCAGCTTATTCTTAGCATTCGGCGGTACATCCACATTTCAAATGAATTTAATTTGTTGACGTCATACTGTTTTAATGTCCAGGTCTCACAGCCATATAGTAATAGAGACCACACATAACACTTCAGTGTTCTCAATCTTATTGAGACTGCTAGCTTGGGGTTAGCTAGGTTAGAGAGCATTTTACGCATATTCATGAAACCAGATCTTGCTATTTCAATGCGTCTTCTAATTTCTTTTAAGTGGTCTAGTTGACTATTTAGTTCTCTGCCCAGGTATATGAAGCTTTGGGAACTCTGAAGGGTGATACCATTTATTTGTATGTTAGGTGTAATTTGTTCATGGGGGGTTTTGTGAATTACCAGAATTTTGGTTTTGGAAAAGTCAATGTCCAAGCCCAGCCTGTGACTTTCTTCTGATAATATGTTTATCAATATTTTTAGTTGGTCTTCTGTTTCTGCTAATACTACAGTGTCATCGGCATATCTTATATTGTTAATGATGATTCCATTGGCTCTGGCACCTTGAATGCTAGAAGCTAGATAATTTATTTTATTCTGCACTTTGAATAATTCTTCTTTTTCTTCTTTTTTTTATGTAGACATGACTCTGTCTGTTTTTCAATGTGCCTCCAGTAAGTTGTCGTTCCATCGTTTTCGTGGTCTTCCTACTGATCGTCTTCCTATTGGAGAACCGTGTCTTGTCGTCTTTACCACTCTATTTGTTGTCATTCGGCTTATATGATCATTCCATTCTACTCTTCTATTTCTTACCCAGTTCTTGATGTTCTCCACCTTGCCTCAATGTCGTATATCTGTACTTCTAGCTCTGTCTCATAGTGTCTTACCATCAATTTTTCTAAGTGTTTTCATCTCTGCTATTTCTCACATCCTTTTTGCCGTCTCTGTGTCAGGTCGTGTTTCTGCAGCGTATCTCATTATTGGTCTGATGACTGTTTTATAAACTCTGTCTTTCATTTCTTTCCCGATATTTTTATTTCTTCATATTGTTTCATTCAGGAAACCTGCTGCTCTGTTTACTCTATTTACTTGATCTTGCACTTCAGTTTCGAGCTTTCCGTAGCTAGATAATGCCATGCCTAGATATTTAAACTAAATCACTTGTTCTATTATCTGATCTCCCAGCTCCAATTTACATCTTAGTAAATTTGTTGCTATTACCATGCATTTTGTCTTTTTTGGGGAAATTGGTGCAGTAATTGGTGCAGCATACGTTGTAAATCAACGTCATTTCATCCATCGACTTCATTCTCTCTTTTTAGGTGGGCACCTTTCGTCAAACTCCTGTTGGACCCATAACAGCAGGAATTAAGTGGTAGATTTTATCAACAGCGGTTGGTTTTGGAACTTTATAATAGGCTACGTCTCATTAAGTGCTACGTCTACTTAGCCGGACGGACTTAAGCCAGACCGAAGAAGCATATTCGCCAGCAGAAAAAGACACTGTCAGTACCGTTTTCCACAGTATTTATGCTATATCTCCCTAGTTCGAGCCTGTAATTTTACGAAAGAGATTTCTACCACAGACTTTCATTTTGGTGTTGGTACAGTGTTGTTTATATGTCAATGCTCTATCCAAGGTAACGCCCAAATAGTTAAGATAGCAGTATTCCAGCAGAATTCCTTTCCAGATAATCTGTGGTAACCTTGTGTGGCAAGGATATTCCAGCAGCATTACGCTTCAGATAACTTTGTACGGAGGCGGAAACCACATACTTTGGATTTTATTGGGTTTGGCTTGAGTTGGTTGTGGTCATAGTACTTTCGACCCTATTCAAGGCTGTTGCAAAATACTTCAACCTCTTCAAACATGTTATCCCTAGCGACGTGACCTCCTCCAAACTATTCCTTCATCCTTGCCGGTCGATCTTCTTCAGTTTCTCACGTCTAGCAAATTTTCATCCTCTCACCTTGTCCATGGCCTTCCCTCTGGTCTTGTGCCCTGAGTTTTACTATCTAGTGCTCGTTTTGGCAATCTTGCGGTCTCTACTCTCAGTACATGATGAGCCCATCAAAGTCTTTGAACTCTAACGAATTCTGAGATTCGTGCCTCTTTGAACAGTTGGTAGAATTCATGATTGCACCTAGATCTCCACTCTATTCTTTTTTGAATTTTTGGTTCTTATGTTGCATTCGTGTTTAATGCAACTCCCAGATATGTGAAACTTTCAATATTGTCGTCTAATTCAACTGTGCGTTGGTTTCCTCTAGTTTTTGCATGTATTAGCCTTTTTGTCTTTTGAATATTTTTTTCTAGTCTCTTTTGTCTCTGCTTCTAATTGTGCATATATTTCTGTCGCCTCTTCTTTTCTGCGAGACATAATCCTAATGTCATCGGTATAGGCTGCAATCTGTATTGATTTATTTATTAGGAAATTACCTCTTCCTATATTCATTTCCTTCCTAACTGCGTTAAAAAGCGATGTCCATGAAATCTTGAGGATTCTCCGGTAGATTCTAGATATGTGAATTACATTCACCAACATTTAAGTAGTAGGCTGTAGCCAAAATAACGAAAGAACATGAAGTTATAAAGTTGTCATTACCACCTTGTTAGTGTGTATTTAAACCCGGTAAACTATTCGTCAACTACTAAATGACTCAATATTAAAAATTGCATCTGACAATTGGCAAAAAGCTACAAGGCATGTTTTTTCAGAGAAACTAACCTTGTTACAGGTTCTTTCCAGGTCGTCCCTCCAGTGTAGTGTTTGTGAAAACACCACACCGAGGTATTCGACTTGGTTACGGAGTCGGAGTCGTTCCCCCCAGAGTCTTAAGTTGTGTCTTTCGGAAATTATGGATGTGATGTATTGACTGCGCATTGGATGTCTGAAGAGAATCATTTGTGTTTTGTCTGAGTTAGGTGTCACTCTCCATCTCCGACACCATCTGTCAACCAGGAGTAGGTGATTTTGAGCGAACCTGAGTGTAGAGTCGATGTCTTGTGATGTTGTGAGTAGATTTATTTTTGGTATAAGTTTACACTTTATAGTTTTTAACTGAATAAGTTGAGGAGGGAGAACCGTTTATCTCAAGTTTGTCTCAAAATTATGTCTGTATTTTTTAATTTGTTTATTTCCATAGATTCTAATAAAGATATCTCAATGCCTTTATTTTGAATGTGAAGAATTTGAAATTTGTCATTAAAAGAATGATTATAAACAAGAAGGTGAAGGGCGTACGTAGAATCTGTTTTTCTATTATTGAAAGCCTTTTTATGTTTTGCTATACGTTTGTTAAAAGTTCTACCAGTTTGACCGATGTAAATATTGTAGTCGTCATCTTATTTATATAAATTCTTGTTTGTACTTACTTGGCTTTGCCTTTTTACAGTCAACTAATCGCTACGTCTATGTGTATCTAACTGGTAACCGAAAAATCACGCTGGTAGTGTATTAGTGTTTACCGTTTCATATTAATTTTCTATTACATGTATCCATCCCAACTACTCAGTAACAGATTTTTCTATTAATGAGATTTGTGAATTTAAAAAAGAGTTTAATGAGACCCTCATGATTACTTAGCGGTAAAAATTAGCAGCAGGTAAATAACTTAAAACACGAGTTTGTTTTAAGTAATGTAATTAAATAAACAGCTTTTTTAACTATATCTTAATTAAAGTTTTATGACGCCATTTACTTAGCGTGTTAGTTATTTAAACGAGAACTTTTTTACTTATTTAAGCGGTTTGTACAATTCTTCCTCTTTTTCGATATGTCTTGTAGGTTCAATCACTCTAACTCATATCTGTACTATGCTAAATAATCTTTTTAGTTTAATATGATTTAAAAAATGCTATCGTGGTTGTACATCGGTCTGTGAGCCTTATATTTCTCGGTCTTCTATAATTTTGCCTCAACGTAATCGATGTAAATTTAGGGCGGTTTTTCTACGCCCTCATTTTGGGTAAATCGTATACGATTATATTTTTATGCTTTAATCGCTTCAAAATATTATTAGAAATGATAATTTTACTACGTAGACACTTCAGAAAATCGGCAAAATTTTTTTTTTATTATTTATTTATGCCTCAACCTCATAGGGTCATCATTGACGTTGTACAATTTAAAGTTTTACAATTTATTTAGTACATTTATGGAATATAAATATGATGTCAACTATTTCATATCAGTTCCGTCACTTAATATTGCCTGTAAGGTATTTTGTAATTTATATTGAAGTCTCTCCATGCAATATAAAGGACATTCCAGTAAAATATGGCGAACACTGAGCACAATATCACATACGTAGCACTGTGGTTTTAATTCACTCTCCAGCAGATGTTTATAGGTGATGACGGTGTGGCCTATTCTAAGACGAGATAGGATGGTTTGATGTATACGCTTATTTGGGGTTGATTTCCAAGGTACAGCTTGTCAAATTTAAGGTGATACTTGACAAATTTGTCCACTTGCGTAGAAAATTAAGTGAGAACGCATTCGGAGGAAAAGAGATACATAATGCGCTCGGTCGCTTCGCCTCGTTGGTACACTCCATACTACAAGTTTACAGAGAGTGACCTTATTTATTAATGAAACTTCTATGATATGTCTATATTGTATGTTATTTTGACGTTTCAATTTTTCCTTCGGAAATTTTTCTCAAAATACAAAATATTTTGTTTTTGTTACTTGGTAAAAAAATTCTTCTAATAATTATATTTTATTTGACTCATTAATATTGACCATTCAGTCATGTTGAAGCGGCAGTTTTTTCGAACACTTCAATTTTACACAATTTTATAAGAAGAATATTGGCAGAGATGAAAGCTTTACATTTGCGTTACAGTAAACTGTATAAGAATAAAAGAACAGTAGTTAATCTTATACCTGGAACATACCGACGAAACATTTATTACTTAATTTTTATACTAAAGTTGTCGTAATATTCTATATTATAGTCATATACTTTTATTCTTCGGATCTTCGGCATTTTAGCATTTTAGTAAGTATATTTTAATCTGTTGTTTATTTCTTTACAATAGAATAATACCAGCCTATCACAATATGTTTCAACATTTTTAAAATTAAAATCTACATTTTTCTTTGCCACATATTGTTTTAGAATTGCCTACACTAAGAACTCAATTGGATTTAAGTCCGGGTGGTAGGGAGGTAGTTTTAAGACAGAGTGACCTGCATTGTTCATAATTTGATCTATGTCATAAGTTTTATTTCTGGATTTGTGAATTTTTATTAGATTATATAATTCTGCTTTTATCATTTCCCCATTTGGCCGCCGGCGTGAACAATAATCAGCCTTTGCCCTTTGGACACTGGCTTGTGCAAACCTTCAGTGGTATTGTCTCCCCAGTATCTGTCATGGGTATGAGAGGAATGAATATAAGTTTCATCCATGTAAATTATGGGCCGATTTTCTTCCCTATATTGTTTAATATTTCTGAGAAACTTCCTCCGGAGCACTTGTATATCGGGTTTTTCCATCGAAATCCCATATCTATCATCACTTTTCTCAAAGTTTCATGCGACCCTGTATAAATATTGTCTTCATTAATTTTTTTGTTATATGTCGCAATGTAGGAACTCGTTTTTCCGTGACATAATAATTTATTATACGCCGAAGTAAACCTTTATCAAAATCGCCCAAGTTGGATCTTGGGGCAGATCTCATTCTTTTGTTAGGCGTCGAAATTGATGTAGAAGCACCTTCTTCTGTATTTTTCATTTCACGAGAGATCCGTTTTATAGTGGCTATACTTACTCCCGTTACTAAGGAAGCACGCTCTTGAACTTTTTTAAAATCTTTAACATGCGGATTTTGCATCGCTTCTCTCTGCATAAAAATAATTACATTTACTATTACCTTCCTCGTTTGTCCGGACAAGACTTTTCCTTCTAATTTTGAATAAAAATCCATGTTTATAATTTAAAATACTTAACAATAATTATTTATTGTAATACGATATTTCTTCAACACACAGTAACTTTAAACATAAGTAAAATAAAAAAACTTTGTCGCAGACTATACAAGTACCTTGCACTTCGAAGGGCCAAGAAATAATAAGGATGAATTGTGTTGTGGTCGAATGCGCATCGTGGGTGGAGCCTAATTTCAAATCGGCCAAGTATCACGTTAAATTTGACAAGCAATAATATAGAATGTTTTACTTCTCGTAGTTTGGATGTTGAGTGATTCCACTTGGTCTGCCAGTCATTGATTATTAAGTGGCTAAATTTTGTATTAAACAATATGTGAACAAAATTAGAAAAATGCAATTCTTTTTCTCCTTTTCATTGCTATATCGCGGCAGCTTTTTGTGTAGACAAAAAGTTTTGCAATTAAATAACCTACAAGACAGAATTTATTACAAAATGAAAAAATAATTATTATTATTGCAAAATTAACAAAAACTGTTAAAAAAAAGGGTGAAAAATCAATGTTTTTTCAATATTCTTTTTCGGTCATTTCAAAACAATACAGCTTTAAATTTACCCAGATAATCTTTTAAATTTAAAAAACTACAAAAAATTTAACACAATCGATCAAGTACTTTTCTCAAAGGAATTTTGCAAGCTCAATTTTTAAAAAATTAATTATTTTTAAAAAGTTTTTAATTTTCAAAATTATGCAGAACCAACAGAAACATTTTTTTACATATAAAAAAGAAGTTTTTAATAAAATTCGAATTAAAATTCTACTATGCTGATTACATTCAGGTTGTAGATGACGGATTTCTGCTGCACAAGGTACTTTGACCTATAAATCGAACTGTTAAAAAGAAAATTGCAAAAGTACTCAGATAATCTGCAAAAATACAGAATTTGTGAAAGAAGCTCAAATTTTTAATGAGACAAATATTTCGCCTGAACAAATTTAAAGGGCAGTATGTAAAATTGTAGCAAAATTGCAAAAGTACTCAGATAATCTGCAAAAATACAGACTTTGTGAAAGAAGCTCAAATTTTCAATGAGCCAAATATTTCGCCTGAACAAATTTAAAGGGCAGTATGTAAAATTGTAGCAAAATTGCAAAAGTACTCAGATAATCTGCAAAAATACAGACTTTGTGAAAGAAGCTCAAATTTTCAATGAGCCAAATATTTCGCCTGAACAAATTTAAAGGGCAGTATGTAAAATTGTAGCAAAATTGCAAAAGTACTCAGATAATCTGCAAAAATACAGACTTTGTGAAAGAAGCTCAAATTTTCAATGAGCCAAATATTTCGCCTGAACAAATTTAAAGGGCAGTATGTAAAATTGTAGCAAAATTGCAAAAGTACTCAGATAATCTGCAAAAATACAGACTTTGTGAAAGAAGCTCAAATTTTCAATGAGCCAAATATTTCGCCTGAACAAATTTAAAGGGCAGTATGTAAAATTGTAGCAAAATTGCAAAAGTACTCAGATAATCTGCAAAAATACAGACTTTGTGAAAGAAGCTCAAATTTTCAATGAGCCAAATATTTCGCCTGAACAAATTTAAAGGACAGTATGTAAAATTGTAGCAAAATTGCAAAAGTACTCAGATAATCTGCAAAAATACAGACTTTGTGAAAGAAGCTCAAATTTCAATGAGCCAAATATTTCGCCTGAACAAATTTAAAGGACAGTATGTAAAATTGTAGCTGTGATATATAGGGTGTTTCATTAATAATTGGAAATATTTTAGTTGTAGATTTCTAAACTCAAAATATTACGATTTAACCGAAATCACTTAAATAAAATGTGGCTCGTAACTGAGTTACAGTGTGTTATTAAAAAATTTAAAAACATTTTAACATATCCTTGTCATACTTGGCAGGAAGTGAAGGTACTGTACACCATAGTAAATTATGTTCAATAAACGTTTCTGGCTATTACCAGAGGCGTACGATACGGGAAAGTGAAAGGTTGGCTTTTCCCAAATTCTACGCTACTGGCGGAATTGCTACATTAGTGCAATTTTTCGATTCTCCAATATTTTCTATGTAAATAGTCTTTTGTAACGATAATGTCATTATTTTTCCAAATATCTGAAGTTAAAAAATTAGCACAGTTCTTTTGATTAATATATTAATTATGTCGGTGTTTTTGGGTCATATGATTGCATTTTTTACGCAAATAAATTTTAATGGCTATTAACAATAAAACATAATGTTATTTATTGAAATTTCTTGAAACGAATAGACGCCATTCAACATTTAAAAACAAATTGTGGTTCTAAAAAGAACTATTTTGTTATAATCTAATAAAGTGTAAACACATATCAAAATAGACCACTTGAGAAAGGCACTCTGCCGAAACAGCTGTAGTGTTAAGATATTATAATAAATTTTGTGGAAGTTTTGAAAACAAAGTTTTCAGTGTTTTATTGATACTTATATAAAATTAATTTCCATCAAGTAACGGTCGAATCCATGACTTATTTAACTATTTGGCAATAAAATTTGCGGAATTTGCTGCCATAGTGATTGACGAATATTTAATTCTTGTGAGTATACCAGTTTTCATATGCCCCAGAAATAAAAATCTAAGGGATTACATTCAGGTATTCTAGACGGCCACGGAACTTCACTACCTCTACCAATCCAACGATAAGGAAATTGAAACTGAGAGACGGTATTAGATTTAATTTCGATGCAGGACATCTGCAAGCCGCTTATACGTATTTCAGACTCATTAGGTCTCATCAGAGCGACATATGCAGTTGCTCTGCATATGTCGCTATAGAGCAACTGCATATGTCGGTCTGATAAGACCTAATCAGGTTGAAATACATACAGTGTCTAAAAGCCAAATGGAATAAATTCATTATTTAGGTTACTGTACATATTTATAAAAAATCCCGAAACACATCAAATTTAAATTATAACTTGACATTCTTTAACGTGAAAATGCAACCCCTACCTTCAACCCCCTTAGAACGACAGGTACAACCCCCAATTTTTAAAATAGAAAGTATAGGCTTGAGATATATCGTTTGAAAGTTCTTTTCATTCTCCATTCAAAAATGTTGTCGCTTTCAAGTTTATTAAGATTGTTTAGGATAAAATAAATTAAAATCATGTGGTTACCGAAATTCGCTAAAATATACTCAAAACTTATTTCCCGTTTAGGTCTTGATAATGAGAAAGTGAACAAAAACCATAGCAATGTGGTTTTTAGATGGTAACCATTAAAAAACTTTAAAGAATTTCCGTGGCAACGTTATTTTAACACGCATTAATAAATTGTTTTATTTAAGTTGTCAGAATTTTAATTTAAGTAAAAAGTTCGTTCAATTCAATTCTGAAAAATGGTTAGATTAACGGAAATGCATAAAATAACAGTTTTACAAATGATTGGTTACGGAGATAACACCCGAACACAACAGGAAGTAACTCGCCTATTTCATGAGAAATTTCCTAATTTACCGCCTATATCCCAAGGAACAATAAGTAAAATAGAGAAGCAGTTTCGTGAGTTTGGTCATGTAAGGCAGATAAAAAAAGCAGCTGCCAATGCACTGAGTGATGAACTCAAATTAGATGTGTTGCTTGAGTTTCAGGAAAATCCACATACATCGAGTAGACAGGCATCCACTACATTCAATGCTAGCCATACATCGATAGTAAACATATTAAAAAAAAAATAAATTGCATCCCTATAAGATGATACCTACTTAAAAGCTCATGGAAGACGATTTTGATAAAAGAACTTTTTTTTGTGAGCAAATGATGGACATGTTGGATAACAATATTATCCAATTAGAAGACGTTATGTTTTCTGATGAGTGTACTTTTTCACTTATCGGTCATGCTAATCGGCAAAATTGCCGCTACTGGGCCACGGAAAATCCTCACTGGATGAGAGAAGAACACACTCAATACCCTCAAAAGGTTAATGTTTAGGCAGGGATTGTAGAAAACAATATCATTGGTCCCTTTTTCATTGAGGGCAACTTGAATGGCAACAATTATTTGGCACTACTTCAAAATGATGTCATTCCAACGTTGGCAAATTTATATCCGATATGGTTTCAGCAGGATGGAGCACCACCACATTACCAACGTAATTTCCGGCAGTACCTCTATACAATATTTCCCAATCGGTGTATAGGGAGGCGAGGATCGATTGAATGGTCAGCGCGATCACCTGATCTTACATTATTAGATTTCTTTTTATGGGGATATGTGAAGAGCCATGTGTAGAAAACTAAACCTTCTGATTTAAATGACTTAAAAGAACGAATAACGCTTGCGATTAGGTCGATCACGCCTGTTATGTTAAATAATGTTAGAAGACAGTTTTATTTGAGATTAGAATGTTGCCAAGACGTTCGCGGTGAACATTTTGAACATCTACTTCATTAACATTCATAGTTCTTTTTCGTGTTCTACATTTTATTACGTTTTGCATTACATTTTAGTTTTTGATTGTATTGTAGCGAATTTCGGTAACCAAATGATTTTAATTTATTTTATCTTAATTAATATTAATAAACTTGAAAACGACAACATTTTTGAATGGAGAATGAAAAGACCTTTCAAACGATATATCACAAGCCTATACTTCCTATTTTAAAAATTGGGAGTTGTACCTGTCATTTTAAGGAGGTTAAAGGTAGGGGTTGCATTTTCACGTTAAAGAATGTCAAGTTATAATTTAAATTTGACGTGTTTCGGGATTTTTTATAAATATGTACAGTAACCTAAATAATGAATTTATTTCATTTGGCTTTTACACACTGTATAAGCGGCTTGCAGATGCCCTGAATCAAAATTAAATCTAATACCGTCTTTTTGTTTTAGTTCTTTGCTCGGTTTCGAATACCAAAAACTAAATTCACTAAGAATTTTTACCAAGATGAACGGCATGTGGAATGCAAATTATAGATTCCCTTGCCGACTAATTTATTAATCTATCTGCTTTGCAAATTTCAGAAAGCACACTGGTATAAATTTGAATTTAATTTCGCCAAGTAGGAAATCTTAGGGTTCCTAGTGTTGATAAGGAAATTGTTGATCTATGTAGTTCCGTACTATTAAAGGACAATGAGGTGGAGCTTCATCCTGCATGAAGCACATATCTCCACATATCATAATATAATCATTAAGTGATTTGGGTTAAACCTTCATATTTTGAGCCAAGGAATCTACAGTTAAAATATTTTCAATTATTAATGAAACACCCTGTATATGGATGTAAAAAGTATTGACATTATGTTTTAAAAAATATTGTGAAAAGAAGAATTTCTCGATCTGTAGCAATACAACATTGCTATAGAGTTTACTACCGCGTACAGCAATGGATGGGCAATGATTTAAATCTATCGAACAGGGGTTGAGAGCTTCAAAAAAATGAATTACTAATTACTATGTATTATTATTATCTAATAGTGTGAACCGAACAGATTTGCCCATGTTCCATCTTCTTTTCAAATCAGCGGAATCTGTTTAGTTGGTCTATTTATTCTTTTTGTACATTTCCACAATAAAAATGTTAAGCGTAAAACTGCTTTGTATGAAAATGTATCACTGTATCACATTGTATAACTTGATGATAAAACAATATTCTACAATAACAAAAGTTGAGTATTAAAATAACAAGCATTATTTCAGCTGATATGGTTTCTTCAGTTTCATAACCCGGTAGTTCCAAGAATTGAATTACTATGAAACGTGTACTTTGGCAAAATATATTATGTGCACAAGAAGCATATAATATGACAATAGCCCTGGTGCAATTGGTTTAGCTTGTACAGCAATTCAATAGTTAGAGAGCCCGTCGGCAAAAAAGTTTATAATAAGATACTCTTTCCAAACTTTGGTTATCGCTTTATTACGCCGTGTCTAACACGATTTCACCCTGCGACTTGTTTTGGTTCTATGTAATTTTTCCCGAAAATTTTCACCCGTCGGACATGAAAATCGGAAAACAAGCTCCGTCAGACAATATGAAAAGTTGCTTTTGCTGCTGGTAATGAAAGTATCCTGAAAAAATTAGCTGGTTATCTATGAATTTCGTCACAGTAGTTTTTCTGACATGTTCGAGTCGTCAGACGCGTTGAATGTCCTATATTTATCCAGACAATTTTATTTTTGTGTTTTTCTTATAATTTTTAAGCTGTTTAATTATAATAACATCTGGGATAGTTTGATATTGTTTATGGTAGTGACGTCCTTATTTTCTCGAAATCTTATTTCTTTTAACTTTGGGCGAGATCTGGAAATTCTTTTCGCCGCTTCATATTCCTGGGCTGAGATTAGTGCTTCATTTAGAGTTTGGTGATGGTGTAGTCGAAGAGCTTGTTGCATTTCAACATCCTGTGGTCCATCTATGTATACCTGTATACCAATTTGTTCCATATAATCTTTACTTCAGAGTCTTCAGGACAGCCAAATGCAATGATCTTTTAATATGGGCTTTACATTCTTGCAGGCTTTCGTTATGCTTTTGATGTCGAACTTTCAGCTGACTTTGGAAAACCTGCTTTAGATGCTGCTGGCCATATATAATTGGGAGCATCCTGGGGAAGAAATTGCAAGACGGTTGCTACCTGTCCTCGAAGTGACACTACCAAGGAAGCTGTCATTTCTTTCTCAGTCTAGCCATTTGCTCTAGCTGCAGCTTCGAATTGAAAATGATAAGTTTCTTATGCTCTTTGACCATCGAATGTGGATGGTTTTAAAATTTTGCTAGTTCTAATTGTGCCTGGTTTAACTATGAAGGAAGATGAAACTGTTTGTTCAAATATAACATTATTTACTGACATAATATTAGATAAAGAAGCTTGTGTAATAAATGTTTTTAAATTAACTTTTAAATTAAATTTAAAATCATTTTGATGTACTATTTTATTTTCCAAATCATTTTTTAAATCGTTTTTTTTGCATTATTTTATTTTCTAAATTAGTTTTTATATCGTTCTGTTCTCACTACGTCTCAGGGTCAGCAACCCCGATTGGGAGTCTTGCGTCCCCATGCAGTATATCTGTTTAAAACTTTAACATCATATGAATTTATCAGCAAAGATGTAATAAATAACAAATTTCATATTATTTAAAGGGTTTTTATCCACATACACTCGCGATCATAAAATCCGGGTCACCTTGAAAATTTCAAGTTTCTTGAATATTTTTGCCTCTGGTGCAGGAATAACCTTTTTTGGGGCTGATTTATCATCAATATTTGTTTTGAAAGAAAAAAAAATCGATTTTTATTGTTTTTATTAAAAAAGCAGAAAATAAACCAAATTGTTGATAAAACAGACATACGAAAAAAAAATGGAAAATACAGAACGTGGTAAAATATCAGTAAAATTTCAATGACTAATATCGTGTATTGCCTCCACTTGCTCTAATAACCTCTTGCAGACGACTGGGATACTCTCAATTTTTCTCCGGATTACATGTTGTGGTATGTTATTCCACTCTCTCACTAACATATCCTTAAGCTCCTGTGCGTTGTTAGGAGGAGATGTTAGGGGTTGAATACGTTTTTTCAAATCGTCCTAGAGATGTTCGATGGGATTCAGGTCCGGAGACCTAGCTGGCCAGGGTAGCCTCGTAATTCCAACCTAGTCCAAGTATTGCATACTGATCGTGGCAACGTGCGTTCGCGCGTTGTTCTGCATAAAAACGACGTCTTCTTCAAGCCCTGCCATGGTATGCATAACATGTTCTTCCAGAATCTCCGTAATGTCCCTTCGTGCGGTTAAGGACCCATTTTCGATGAAGGGTAATTCTGTGCCTTGGGAAGATACACCTTCCCAAGCCATGACCGAGCCCCTACCAAATGGCATTCTTGAAGAAATGCAAGCTTGTGAAAATCTTTCACCGGTTCTCCTCCAAACTCTTACACGTCCATCGGATCCAGTTAGGCAGAAACGGGATTCATCTGAGAATAACTCTTTGCTCCAATCGTTAATTCCCCAATGTGCGCATTGTTGAGCAAGCTAGTCGTGCAACTCGATGCGCCAGGCGAAGTGGCGGTTCTGTAGGCATTACCCGAGAAGATAGTCCAAAAGAACAAAGTCTTCTCCTGACTGTTGCAACGTTAACATTGCGATTTCGTACTTCCTGTAGACGATTTCGATGCACAATCGCACTTGAGGTCCGGTTTCGTAAAGCCTGAAACACAAGAAAACGGTCATCTCGTGCCGTGGTCATTCTTCTTCATCCAGAGCCAGGTCGTCTGGATAGCAAACCCGTCTCCTGAAAGCGTTGAAGCACTCGTTGAACCGTAGAAAGGCTTACGTCAATAGTTCTTGCGACTTGCCTTTGAGTGTGACCGTCTTTCACAAGCACAACAATTTGTGCCGTTTCAACAACAGTCAAGGGTATTTTTGGCAAAAAATAAACAATAATAAACACTAATAATGGCACTAATAAACACTAATGGTGGCAATAATAAACGTTTATTCGTTGCATTTGAACAGAAAGTCGAAGCACAATTGAGACATTTAAAACAAGCGGCAGTTACAGGTACCGTTGATTTTGGGAAGTGTGCACTTTTCCGCGAAATCGGCACTATTGGAATTCTTTGTTGCAAAGAAAACCACTAAGCCGACAACAATTCTCAGAAACATGCATTAGTTTGTATTTGTTTTATTATTATTTACGATAAAGCCCGTTAAAAATGAAATATCGGTGATTTTCAAGGTGACTCGGATTTTATGATCGCGAGTATATTTAGTGGCTTTACTCATGTATACCTGGTAACTGCACTGATGATGTACTTGTTAGTCCAAAAATAGTCTGTGATATATGTAGTCCGACAGGGTATTTTTAATTATATTTACCTTTTATAACCGATTTTTTAACTAAAATTTTTGTGATTTATGGTATACAGCCAACCACAGGAATTTCATTTTCCTTGTGGATTTTATTATAAGTATGTTGTGGGCAACAGCTAATATGTTGGAGTATCATACTGTAGATACTCTAATAATCCTTACTGTCTATTTACAAAAATTTACGAATAAAAGGGGAAAATTGGACGTGGTGGACAAAGACTTTGTTGACTTTCTGTGAATCTCGCCGTGAGATTTATTTATTTTTCTAATTCAGTGTTTATACAAAAAACTAAAAAGTCATTCCACAGTTAGCGGTTTGCAAAATCACCGCTTATTGATGCATACAAGTTACGAAACTCACATTCAAAACAGTTTTTGATTGACAGTCTAGGTCAAAGTGTCCCGACTTAAAGATTAATTCAATGAATTTATGGATTTTTTTATTTCGGAGCAATAAAGAAAAACATTGTGTGTCTCCGACAAATATTTACGCACATTTTGGATTGACAGTTATTCAAACAAGATTCTGTTGTGGTTCGTTTTCTACGAACTGAATAAATCAAATGCTTTGAGTTTGGACGATGCTTGTTTACATGTAGTTAGTTATTAAAACGATTCGAAAATTGACATCTGCCAACTGATGGTTCGATTATAGATCATACGCCTCCTGCTGACCTACTAACTTACTATGAAGTTATCCGTTTTATAGAGTTAAAAAATATTATTGTTACAAAACACTCAGACAAAATAGTAAATAATACATATGTTGATCCTTTTTAATAATACAACCCAACAAAATAAAAAGAAATTAATGCTGCAGAAGTAATAACGAATTTGAAATATTTTTAAAGCGTTGAATTTGCCCCGGGAATTTCCTGAATAATCACAGTGAAACTGGAAGCCAGATAATAAATCATATTTTGATCGATCTAATCGTAGGTTTACGCTTGAGCAAAATATTACGAACGAAATGAACAAACCTTTTCTACAAAAGCGTTAACAAGTTCATACTGCTCACGTTGTTCATGTGTTCCAATAGTTTTTAAAATGTTTTAATGTTAAAACATTTGGTTTAAGCCAAAAATTGTTTAATATTTTAAAAAATTTCTGATGCCGCCCAAATAATCCGATTTCAATTTTATAAAGTCCGTTGGATAGGTATAAAGTTCTCTTTTATATTTAAAAAAATAAGCAAACAATTTTTATTTTGTAACTTCAAAGGGCTGTAATTTTTTTTGTGTACACTTTTGTACTAAGGTATTCTTCGTTCACAAATTGTTAAGAGCACGAAATATGCCTCAAACTCATAAAACGGTCGTAAATCATAGGAGTTCCTAAGGTGTTTATTCATTAAATAATAATATAATGTTTTAATACTGTTATATATAATATTGATAATATTTTAATACTAATATATTTAGCAAAAAAACAATTAGAACTTTCACGACTAATGTTGGTTATTATATTATATTAATAAAAATAAGAATTTAACCATTAACAATTTTGTTAATAAGAATACCTTATCTCTTTGGATATTTCAATACTAATCTTCGCGTTTAATCACTTTACTAGAAAACCTGGAATTCATATCCGAAGGTACTATTCGTTGCAAGATAATTAAGATGGAATTCCCCAGATTTTTAATAATATAATTATATTCGAAACTTAACTTGAAAGGGTGAAGTTATTACGAACGAAAACAATTTTTTTGTTTAGTACGTTTTTGATCTCATGTAATTTACGGCTCGTCGGTGTTTCCGCGTCTACGGCAGTAATTAGCGTCTCGAATATTTCTTTTGCGAATTATATGCAGTGCGTGAGTAATTTTTTATTCTATATACCTACGAACATATACGTACGTTTCGCTCGTGCTCGTTTTGTTGGATTATTTGTGATGGCTTCATCATCAAGTTTTACACCGGTACTGTTGCGTACAGTCAGTAAGTCTGTCTATTCACCAAGAGAGAAGACTATTGTCCTGAATGTTCACGATGCTCTGGTTTCTCAGAATCCCACAAACACTGTTCGCAACATAGTCGAAAGTTGTGCCAACATGACTGGCGTAGGAAAGTCAACTTTATATAGGTTCCTATCAGAAAGAAAAAAACACGGTATAGCTAACCCAAACACAAACGAAAACTTAAAGAGAGGGAAAAAGCCTATTGAAATTGATGAATTTGCCAAAAATGGTATTCGAAGGAAAATTCATGGATTTTTTTTCAAAAAAGAAATAACAAACCTAAACAAAATTTTACAAGAAGTTAGAGACGACCCGGATTTGCCTCATATCGGACGAACTAAATTGTGGCAAGTTTTAAAAGAATTAAATTTCCGGTGGGAGAAATCAGACCGAAAATCACTTTTGATTGACCGGGAGGAGAAGATGATGTTGGAGAAGAAATTATCTAAGATTCATACGAAAATTCCGGTCTGAAGAAAGGCCCATCTTCTACCAGGATGAAACGTGGGTAAACTCAGGTCATACTCTAAAAAAAATTTGGTCAGATAAAAATATATTAAGCTCCAGGCAAGCCTTTATGGAAGGTTGGTCTACTGGTATCTCCCCACCTTCTGGTAAAGGCAGTAGATTAATAATTTCTCACATTGGCAGTGAAAAAGGATTTGTTAAGCATGGTTTGTTGGAATTTCATTCCAAAAGCACAAAAGACTATCACGAGGAGATAACAGCTGATGTTTTCGAAGAGTATTTTGAGCAAATGATTGAACACATACCACCAAATTCAATTATAGTATTAGATAATGCACCTTATCATTCACGACTAGTAGAAAGACTTCTAAAGAATGCGTGGAAGAAACATGATATTCTTGACTGGCTGCGGAATAAGTATCTGCCTTACGAAGATGGAATGGTAAAAGCAGAACTTTTAAAAATTACCCGGCAACACAAATCTAAGTTCAAGAAATACGTAGTTGACAAAATGGCGGAAAGGCGAAACATCACAGTCTTTAGACTTCCACCCTACCACTGCGAAATAAATTCAATTGAACTCATTTGGGCACAAATGAAAAGTTATGTGGCTAGAAAAAATACGTCATATAAAATACAAGCTGTACGTGAATTGTTATACGAGTCTTTATAACATATTACAAAACAAAACTGGAAAGATGCAGTAAGACATGTAATAGAAGAAGAACAAAAAATGTGGGATCTTGATAACATAATTGATGCGACCGTAGAGATTATTAACCTAATTATTAACCCTCAAGACGACTCGGATTCCGAAGTTGATCCTATTTATTTTGAATTTGAATAGTTTTCTAATCGTAATTATATAAGGTAAGTAATAGTAGTTGTAATCGTAAGGTATTAAAGGGGAAAGGCGCAAAATGTCGCCTATCAAAATGATCAATGTGTTTTAAATGTATCCATTTTTTTTTCAAATCCTGAGAAAACTAAAAGCATTTTTGAAAAATTTAAAGGCAGAATGAAATATTTTTTAGAATAAATAAAAAGTTTCTTTTGCATGCAATATTTTCAATTAAAAATTATACTATATTTTCTCTTTTATTTTCAATCCTATTACATAACATATTAAAATAAACATTGTAGATGTTTTCAGGGACTTTCTGCCCTGAGTAATAATGTAATCTTTCATTCTGCGTTTAAATTTTTCAAAAATATTTATTAGTTTTCTCCGGATTCGAAAATAATGGATACATTTAAAACACATTGGAAATTTTGCCAGGCGACATTTGGCGCCTTTTTCCTTAATTAAATAAATGTATCTTTTATAAATGGCAAGAAACTTTTTATTTTTGAATAAAATAAATAAGTTTTATTAAAAAATACAATTTACATAAGTACAATTTAAAAAATGTATTTATTTAGTTCAAATAAATGTTTCAATCATATACTCTACGACACTGGTCGTTCATCTCTAACCATTCAAAATACCCCCTTAATAGGATTATAAGATATTGTATTCCTTCAGATATAAGGTGGGTTAGTCGAAAACGTCTTAAACCGTCAGTTTCAGGTTGGTTTTTACTATTATATCGTATTACCTATCCTCTCTGTATTTCAGTTTTCTTATTAGGGTTAAACTTGTAGTGAGCTATCAACAAATTGTGAACCGACTGTAAGTTGGATTCAATCAATTTATTTTTGTCCTCGGAATGCGTGATTTAATTTATGACATACCTTTTTGAAACACCCTGTATGTATACACTTACTTTAATAATCATTGATTAACAACTATTTACAATATTTCCTCAGAATATAGATCACTGTCGGTTTCCTTAATCTTAACCTTTTAAAAAAGTCTTTATCATTACAAAAATTAAAATGTTCAATTCTGCATCAAATATTATATTCTCGCACTAAGTTTATAATACTCTCCGATTTCATTAGATCTTTTAATATACATGTCTCTAACCTACACCAAACAACAATATTTAGGTTATAGGTTTAATTTCGCTATAAACTACAACAGAATAAATAACCTAATAAACACCATTTATTTTCAGATAACTTTTTATTCAGTGCTTTATTTGGCAAATAAATATTTTATATTTTATATGTCAGATAATGTATAGAACAGAGCTATAAAAATAGAGAAATTAGAAACTTATATCAAGGGGTGAAAAATGAGAAAAAGGGGTACCAAGGAAAACCTGTACACTACAAAAACAAAAGTAGAAGAAATTTAGTAAGTGACGAAGAAATATTGAGCAGATGAAAAGAATACTTTGAAGAACTTTTAAATGAAATTCCCACAACAGAATATGAAGAGGAAGAAGAAGTGAAGGAAAATGTCGATCAAGAACGAATAGAGGAAAGACCGCCTAACGAAAAAGAAATAAAAGAAATAATAGAGAAACTAAAGAATAATAAGAGCCCAGGAAGAGATGAAGTAACAGCTGAAATGTTTAAATATGGAGGACCAGTACTAATTAAGCATTTGGAAAAGTTGCTAAAAGACATATGGGAACAAGAAAAATTACCGAAGGAATGGACCGAAGCGACACTTTGCCCTTTTCACAAAAAAGGCGACAAAAGTTTATGCCACAATTACAGGGGAATAGCCCTACTAAATGTTGCATATAAAATACTTGCAGTATATATAAAAGATAAACTATCTCAAAATATAGATAATGACATAGGGGAATATCAATGTGGATTCAGAAGAGGGCGCAGCACAGTGGATCAAATTTTCCTACTGCGCGAAATACAAGCAGAAAGCTACGAATATGGGAAACCTACAATGGCCCTATTCATCGACTTTAAACAAGCGTTCGATAGGATAAAACGCAAAGAAATATACAAAGCACTACGTGAAATGGGAATTAGGGAAAAACTGATAAGAATGGTAAAAGTGACACTCCGAAAAACAGAGAATAGGGTTAAAATAAATGGCGAAGAAACAGATAAGTTTGAGGTCAGTGAGGGGGTGCGACAAGGAGACCCACTGTCATCGCTGTTGTTCAGTATCGTCCTCGAAGTTACCATCAGAGAAGCTGGAATCAACAGGTCAGGACTTATATATCAAAGAAAACACCAATGCTTAGCATTCGCTGACGACATTGTACTGATAGCCAGAAGTAAGCAAGAATTAAAAGAAATAATAAAAAGATTAGAAATGAAAGCGAGAGAGAAAGGGATGTACATAAATGAAGAAAAGACCAAATATATGGAATGGACAGAAAGAGATTACCTACAAGAACAATATCTGACAGTAATAACAGATGAAAAACATATAAATTCGAAGAAGTAGAAATATTCCAGTATTTAGGAGCGACATTCACGAGAAGACCAAATATGAAGGAAGAAATCCAAGCGAGAATTATGGCCGGTTACCGTTGTATTTTTGCACTAAACAAATTATTAAGAAGCAAAAACATATCTAGAAGGGCTAAGATAAGAATATATAAGACTGTAATAAGACCTATGGACAATGAACAAATCCGAGCAAGTCTTGCTGCAAGTCTGGGAAAGAAAAGTCCTTAGGAAAATATTTGGAGGTAAATTATGGAATGGTATATGGATAAAAAGACCAAATATGGAATTAGAGGAGATGTATGGAGAGCCGAATATCGTAGGGATCATAAAGTCACAAAGACTGAGATGGTTGGGACACATCCAAAGGATGGAAAACACGAGACTGCCAAAAAGAATGTTAATGGGAGGAATAGGAGGGAAAAGGAAGAAAGGCAGACCGAAAACCAGGTGGAAGAAAGATGTTGAAAAAGACATAGAAAAACTTAAAATACCAAACTGGAAAAATAAAGCAACAAACAGAAAAGAATGGAAAAGAATAGTGACCCAAGCCATGGGCCTTCTAGGCCTGGAGAGCTAAATTATATATATATATATATATATATATATATATATATATATATATATATATATATATATATATATATATATATATATATATATATATATGTCAGATAATTTTAATTTATTTTATCTGTCAGTTTATCTGTTCAGATTTCATTAATAGGTGACGCTAGAATTTTAAATCTAAACAAACATAAAACTTTAAATTATTTTGTATTAAATCGTACCTTAAAAATATTAATAATATTATTTATTAATTATATTAATATGTAATTAATACTTTTTGTATTATTAATTAAACGTATCGTTTCAAAAACAAAATATGATTGAAATGTCAAATAATGATAGTTCAGATTTCTTTCCTAGATGGCGTCGTTAGTTTACTGGACAAACGGTGTGACTTGTCATCATAGCGTTTTATAAATAAGCGGAATGACCAAATTTACGAACGTTTTTGAAAATTTTTGAACCTGTTTCACATAATGCCAGTGACAGCTACAGAAATTAAAAAAGAATTGGAATTGCTTAATATTTCCGTAAATTATCTAGTAGGTCAAAGTGATGGAACGGCTGCCATGAAGGGAAGGTGACGTTCAAAGTAGTATAAGAAAAGATTCCTTAGATCTTGATATGCTTATATACTTACAAAAGTTGTTCCTTAAAAATTATAGACTAAGACAGAGTTATCAAAAAATTATAAAATACGAGTTTTAATGTTATATTTATAAAATAATACCTCCAAGAGATTTGTAAGAGATAATACGTAATTAATACTTAAAAATATGTTTTTTTAGATATCAACACTTATCTATTTTTAATATAAGGTCACCCAAAACCTTTTTATAACATTATTATGATCGATCTTCTAATAATCAATAACTGAAATCGTCAACATATATTTTAGTTGTCGAGAGAAATATTACTTAAAATCAATCGTATAAGTCCCCGATAAGATAGTACATAACAATATCTTTATCTGCAATTTCCAGAAATTTTTAATTTAAAATAAACATTTTCGATAACTTTTGTGTATTTATATTTTTGAGGATTGCCCGAGTAGACTAAAAGGGGCCTGCGTTGGGTTTCTGATAAAATATAGGATGTCCCAACAAAACGTAACCTGTATGTTGTTTTAACCATATTAATGTAATGATAATTACATAATAATATAGATAAACAGTTAATGTGTATATTTCAACGTCTTTTCTCTACGCAAAGAGTGTAATAGACGGTGTTTTTCACGTGTAATTTGTATTGTTCTGGAGCTATTTTCTTGTGGTATTTTAAAGTAATTACTATTTCAATGGGAATAAACCACAATTGAAGGTTAAAATAAGTTTATTGACGTTTCAATTTCTACTTCGGAGATCGTTCTCAAAATACAAACATTAATGAATTAAACAAATTTTGTTTTTTGTTACTTGGTAAAAAAATCTTCTAATGATTTAATTTTATCTGAGTCATTTATATTGACAATTCAGACATATATGATACATTTTAAAGTAGACGACTTTAAAATGATATTGCTGAGTTGCGTTCCTGGGACGACTTTATTGTGAGATTGTCACGTGCCATGATGACAGTAAAATTCTCCTGTTAGTGATTCCATAGTAAATTATGAGGAAAAAAACCTCATAATACTATCCCGACATGGTAAGTATTTGGTGTTACATTTAGTTTACTCTCAATAAACACCAAATTCTGATTTTATATGTTTGTTATTTAAAAAACATAAATGATATATTTTCGATATGTTACTGACGTACTAATAGTGGTATTTTCCTTTTATTAACTTCGTCTTTTAATATGAGTAACCAGATTCTAATGCATTCTGCCGAGGAATTTGTAACACAATTGGTCTCATTTAGCATCAAATTCGGAAACGCTACGAAGAATAAAAAAAGATAAAGAAATCTCAACACTATAAAGAAAAGAAAAATGAGCTGCTTTGGTCACATACTAAGAAACGAGAAATACGAATTGATGTTGCTGGTCATACAAGGGAACGTGAAAGGCAAAAGAGGGCCGGAGAGAAGACGCAAGTCCTGGCTGAAGAATCTGAGACAATGGAGTGGGAAAACGTCAATAGAACTTTTCAGAACGGCTGCAGAAATAGAGTCAAATGGGCCATGATGATCGCCAATGTCCTTCAGGATAGGGCACGTTAAGAAGGAGAAGAATAGGTATTGACGAAATGCTTGCAATCATTTCCTCGGTTCAAATTACATTCGCCAGCTTTCAAAAGTCAAAAGTTTTTGTTCTATGCAGAGGGCAATACACTTAATTGACGAATTGTAGAATTTTAGTGAGAATATAGCCTCGGGACTAGTTTGGGGCGCAGTCTATTATAAATTTTTACCTTAACAACAATTGTAGTGTAATAATTCAGTAGCTGACAATAAAACTATATTTTATTCCACGAGTTCAACATTTTATTTTATCATCTCGATCGAGAAGAATCTTCTTCTTTCTTCGTCTTTTACCGAAGGTTGGCGACCATCAAACGATAGGTTTCTCTGTTTTGTGCCGCATGTATTATGTTCGCAGCTTCTGGTATTTGAAACCATTCTCTTAAGTTTTTCAGCCAGGATTTCTTCTTTCTGCCCAAACCTCTTCTACCTTCAATCTTGCCTTCCACGATAAGCTGTAGCAGACTGTACTTATCATTACGGAACACATGGCCCAGGTATGACGCTTTCCTCCTTTTAACAGTTGTTAACAATTCCACCTCTTTACCCATTCGTCTTAATACCTCTGTGTTGGTCACTCTGTCTGTCCAAGGTATTTTCAGTATGCGTCGATACAGCCACATTTCTAGAGCCGCTAACTTCTTTATAGTTGCTGCTGTTAACGTTCACCCTTCAACTCCGTAAACTAACGTAGAGAGTACGTAGCATTTCGTGGCGCGCCATCGGAGGTTAACGCTTAGGTGGCGGTTGTTTACGAGCTTTCTCATTTTGATGAATTTGGATCTTGCTATTTTAATTCGGATCTTAATCTCTACGTCTGGGTCCCACTTATCATTTACTGTATATCCCAGATATTTAAATCGGTGTACTCTTTCAATACGTTCGGCTTCAATATTCAGGTCGATATGTTGAATGTTCTTTTTACTGATCACCATAAATTTAGTGTTAGGTTTCTATTGATCTTCAGTCCAAATTGGTTGCCAGTTGTATTTACTCTATTTAGCATCATCTGTAAATCTTCGATGTTATCGGCCAGTATAACAGTATCATCTGCATATCGAAAATTACTTATTGGTACGCCATTAATCTTGATGCCCTCGTTGTACTCTTCCAGTGCCTCTAGAAATATTTGTTCCGTGTACAGGTTGAAAAGCAGTGGCGAAAGAATACAGCCCTGTCTAACCCCTTTCGAAATGGTTACGTTTCCACTCACTATATGTCCATTCTTCATGTGGGCTGTTTGATTCCAATATAGATTTTTTATAATCTGGATGTCATTAGTGTCAAGTCCTGTCAGATGTAATAGCCTTATGAGTTTGTCATGTTAGTGATAGTATCGAATGCTTTCTCATAGTCGATAAAACAGGCGTAAACATCTTTCTGTTGATCCAGACATTTTTGAATCAAGACTTGTATTGCAAAGAGCGACTCTCGAGTTCCAAAACCACATCTAAAACCGAACTGTGTTTTACTTATGCTGTGTTCTAATTTTGTTCGTATTCTGGAATGGATAATACGCAAGAATACTTTAAGGGTGTGACTCATTAAACTTATAAGGCGATAATCACTACACGTCTTAGAATTCGATTTCTTGGGAAGAGGCACAAATGTAGATTTCAACCAGTCCGATGGACTTTGACCAGTATCGTATATCTTATTAAACAGTTCCAATACTACATTCAGGTTGTTGTCGTTAAAAACTTTTAAAAATTCGACTGGTATTTCATCGCATCCTGTTGCTTTCCCATCTTTCGTTTGATCTATAGCTTTTATCACCTCACTTTTCAATATTTTTGGTCCATTCAGATCAAGAGTGTTCGTAGAAATATGACGATAATCCGTAAACAAATCTTTTATGTAATTTGCCCAAGTCTGCAACTGTTCTTCTTTATCTACAATAAGTTTGTTGTTCTCGTCTATTAACCTACCAAACTGTTTTTTCTTGTAAGTATAAGTAAACTCTTTGATTTTTTTATGCCTATTAAAACTATCGTGTCTTCGTTCTAGCTCTTCTATCTCTTGACATTTTTCTTGTAACCATTTCTCTTTGGATTCTTTTATCTTTCTGCTGACAGTTCTATCCAGTTCTTTATATTGTTCGGGATTATTCTTATTTCCCTCCTTCTGTCCATAAGGTGTAATATTTCATCTGTCATCCATTCGTTCTTCTTCTTCCACTCGTAGTCACCAATGACTTCTTTCGCACCGTTGCATATAGCGTCCCTTAAGTTGATCCAGTCTCTTTCAATATCATCAGTATTGATTGTTAACGTAACATTACTATTAATGCTATTTGTAAGCTTGACTTTTATCTCGGGATTTCTAATTTGATCCATATCTAATCTTTTGTTATTCTGTTTCTGGATTAAGGTTTTTAGTCTGACTCGTAATTGGGCTACAAGAGGATTATGATCAGAGTTTATATCAGCTCCAGGATATGTTTTGGCTGATATTATTGCGTTACGGAATCGTTTGTTAATTGTTATAAAGTCTATCTGATTTCTAACGATGTACCCAGTCCTGTCCTGTGGTGACCTCCAAGTGTACAATCTTCTTAATGGTAACTTAAACCAAGTATTTGTGATAATTAAGTTTTTCTCCTGGCAAAACTGTATTAGTCGATCACCTCGCTCATTTCTTGTTCCCAACCCATACTTGCCAACTACTTCACTGACTTCGCCTTTTCCTACTTTGGAGTTAAAATCCCCCATTACCATGGTTATGTCTTGTTTCTTTAGGTTTTTTATGATTTCGTCTAATTGTTCGTAAAACTCTTCAACTTCTTCATCAGTACTCTCAGATGTGGGAGCATAAACCTGAATTATATTTATGTCTAGAGGGTGCGCACTTTGTGGATCAACATGCAGCGTTCTGAATATGGAATAAAAATTTTTATATGTTTGTTTATATGTTTATTTGTTTGTTTGTTTGTTTATATGTTTGTTAGAGAAGAATCGAACAGAGGAAATTAGAAACAATTTGAAAATATAATTAATTACATTCGAATTGTCCAATGGGAAAAACAAAAAATGGCAAATGGGCAAATCTCGTCCCCAATGAACTAATAAAAATCGAGAAATCGTCGATAGAAGTTGTGAAAAGATTTATGTATTTGGATCACGAAATAAGATTAACGCGAGACAGCCATACATCTGAGCTACTCAACAGAGTAAGTTTAGGTTGGGTTGCATTTGGAAAAATTGGAGACGTGTTTAAAAGAAATGTCCCAATCTGTTTAACAAAAGAAAGCTTTCAACCAGTGTGTTGTACTGTAATAATCCAAAAAATCTATAATTCTCGAATGAGTGCGAGGTTTTTTGGGTAGTAAGAATGTCGTAAGAACCTCCCCCACATCTCCTCCGACTCTGAGCAACGCGGCCTCGTTCATTTTGCGTACCTTGAACACTATCCAACGTTTGTTGTGTTACACTACTAGTCCTCACATATAGAGCAGAAACCTTAGTGCTCACAAAGCAACATAGGAGAGACGCAGAACAAAAATAGATGGAAACTAGCGGACCAACTCGACATCGAGTTTTGATGTAAGTGTTGCTGATATTTAAGAGGGGTGGAATCTAACGATCCATCGTTTCCGTCGCCTGGTGTAAATGTTCCAAAAATCCTAAAAATAAACTGTATCGACGCCAATTTTTTTAAATTGAAAATCGATACAGTAGTTTTTTAGGATTTTCAGGAAGATTTTCATTAGGAAACGGAAACAATATGATTGTTAGACTCCGCCCCTCTTAAATAAGTCATTCAAATATTTTCGGCATGGCAATGCAGACAGTTCTATGCAGTCATTATTGCATTAAATTTCCCATCCAATACTGTCCAACTGTGGGAAGAATTCAAAATACAAATGTCAAATGATTATATTCATCAAGGAATGAACGAAGAAGTAGCTATCAACCGTCCATTGGTCGACGTTGAAGACATTCTTTTCACTCATAATGCAGACTGCCAAAAACTTGGTCTACCTGTTCCGAATCGCGACATGATTGCACAAAGAACAACGACTGTTATGAATCCAGAAGAAGCTGCTGTTCAATTTCAAGAAATGAAATGAAATGAAACCTGTAAAATTCCTATACTTTACTATAGGAAAAATTCATTTTATGGCCGCCATTTTTAAACCGGTTCGAATTTTTTAAATTTTAAACCTTAGGGGGAATCTAAATTTGTTTAATTATTCGAAAAAAATATTCTCCTACCTATCACCGTTTAGGAGGAGTATTGCGCACAAGAAAAGGGCTTAGCCCTTTAGTATATAAGATATCTAGAGAAGGTCTAATTTTAACAATGGACAAATCAGGACCGATGGATGATGATAATGAATTATTGTTAAGATCGATGAGAATTGTGCTGTTAAAGTAGTCGAAAAAACAATATCGAACAAATTCGTGAACATTTAAAATCTTGCAGGTGAATATTTTTTATTTATTTTATTGAGATAGAGAGATGTAAGCATCCACTAATAACATATTCCTATGTTAACGATATTTAGGCAAAACCGAGTTGAATATATAAGGAATGAAGACCATGAAATAAATGTATGAATATTTAACTATATTAAATCATCTGCTTCTTCCTGCGATTCATAAAAACGAATCCTTTCCGTTTACCACCGTTAATATGCATAATATACGTTTTCAGCGTACAACGTCAGGCCTCAAAATTCGTGCGATGTTTTTTACACTTGTGGAATAAGCGTGGCTTTGTGTGATATGAATACAAATGATACGCAAGGTTAAAATTTTTGGAAGTATAACTCGGAATATTTAATTAAAAATTGTTTTCAAGCCTGACAATAAATATGTTAATATGAATTAAAGAATTTCGTATTCAACAGAAGACTTTTTGCGAATGATGTTAAAAACGGTTAGTGGTAACAAAATAACGATCAAATAAGGAAACTTTGAATTTGACACAACTGCACTAGATACATACTAATAAATCAAAGCCAACCGAAGGTCTCTGTCTAAAATACCACTGTCTGGACATATTTTGTTCTGAGATTAACAAAATTTTAATTACAGCTAAATATGCACCATTTTGTCTTCTATTTCAACTCATTCAAACCTCTAACAACTGCTTGTAACTGTACTTCTTCTTCTTTTTCTTCATTCTTGTGTGTAGGCTTTAAATCCTGTTTCTTCTTCAGTATTAACCTCCTAAATTGTTGAAATTACCGCACCATCTTTTTCTTGGTCTGCCAATACTTCTTCGTCCATTTGGTGACTTATCTCGTGCTATTCGTACTATCCTATCCTCTGCCATTCTACTAATGTGTTCGTTCCACTCATGTTTCCGTTTTTTCACCCATCCATTTATGTCTTCTATATTACATGCTCTTCTTATGTTTTCGCTTTTCTCTCTATCCAACAGACTTTTCCCTGATATTCGTCGAAGTATTTTCATCTCTGTTGTTTCTAGTAGTCGTATCGTTTAAGATGTGTCAGGTCTTGTCTCCGCCGTGTATGTTAATATAGGTCTAATTGCTTTGCTGCTTTATAGATTCTTGTTTTTGTGTCTTGTCTTATTAGATGTTTGTTCTTCCAGATTGTGTCATTAAGAAATCCCGCCGCTTTACTTGATTGTAAGCTTTGTTGTCGCACTTCTTCTTCAACTGTTATTATAGTCATTCAAAATTTACGGTTGCTTCAAGCGTTGTTTCTAAGAGAACGGTTCATTCTACACAAAAAGTGCTTATAAACATTTTTGTTTATAATTATCTCAGCTACATTTTTTATTTAAAACATTTGTTTCTACTGCGTACTGATTCTTGGTAAATCGATTTTTTTGCGTTTTTAACCCCCTACGAGGTGGGTTTTAGTGGGAAGCCCAGGTGGAAAAGTGGTAAACTTTTTTTCATCTTTTTTGAGGTCCCAAAATTAATATTCTCGGCAAAATTCAGCTTGTTCGTATGATTTTTAGGGGTTCAGTGGCACTTTCGTCTCTGATGACTGGAGTATTTAGCAAATTTGTTTAGTAGAGGTGAATCACTGCAATTTTTCCACATCTCTAAAACATTCACATTAGATTGAATATTCTTTAGTAATATCACAGTTTTTTCTTTTTTATACTATGGTAATATACTGTGATAGTTCATTGATTCAACAGACAAAGTGAAAGTAGAAAATACGAAGCGTGGAAGAAGAATATTAGAATAAAAATTGATGTGTTTGCATTTTGTTTACACAAACATTTTATTTTTTTTTTAAATTCGATCTCTTTCGTTTTTGGATTTACACCCCTTGTATACAATCAATTTTATCTCGTAAGCACTTTTCGAACAATTTGCAAAATTAATTCTTCTGAATATACTTTTTTATAACCGACATATTATTATTTTTGCAGGAGAAAAAGTATTTCGACTCATTTGTAAAGCAATTTCTATAACAATGTATTTACACCTCGTTCATTTCCCTCGCCAATTCTCTCTTAATTCCATTAAGTCTTAATGAATTCCCGTTGGTGTCCGTCGGTTCGAGCACTATCTCGCCTGCGGTGTGTCCGAATTAAATGCCCCCATGTCGGACAAGTCGATAAAACCTGCTGGAGATACCACCGCCTTCGCTTCTTCTTTTTTATTTTATTCTTCTTGTTGCTTGTCTCTTCGGAATTCGAGCGACGAGGGCTTCGTGGTTGTGGAATACGTGAAGTGTGACTGGGCGAGTTTTAGATTCGAATATCAAATATTATTTAACTGAGGAAATTCTTTATTGTGATGATATTAATATTTTTACCCAATTTTTAGTTATTTAAAATATCTATATAGGCACAGTAAATAATAATAATTAATGTTTATTGATTCCAACGTACAAGAAAGAATTATAATTAGTAGTTTTTTTACATACATGTTAATTTTACATTTATCACTCAAAAACCAAAAAAACATTTACTCATTACCCGTTAAAACCTATTGGTCGAACGCGGGAATAATGTGTGACGATATTTAATTAGATTTATGTAGGTGTAGCAGACCGACACTAGGACGACGTCAGATGATATCATTAATGGGAAAAGACGAAAATGAAATCACAACTAGAGAAAACATACTGACACGAATAGAAGAATTTTACACAGAACTTTACAGAACACATCAACAAGATGATGAAATGAGACCAGCACGGAAATTAATAAAAAATGTTGGATCAGAAATAATGCCAAAAGTAACAATTTCAGAGGTAACTACAGCATTGGAAAACATGAAGAGAAATAAAGCTGCAGGAGAAGATAGTATTACCACAGATATGATATTAGAAGGAGGTAAGGAACTAATTGCAATTGTAACTAAGCTTGTGGACAGTTGTTTACATCAGGGCAAAGTCCCTAAGAGCTGGAACAACTCTAAAGTAATCTTATTACACAAGAAAGGTGATAGTCGAAAATTGGAAAACTACAGACCCATCAGCCTACTGTCACACCTGTTTAAAATACTCACCAAAGTCATAACTACTCGACTAACAAGGAAATTAGACGAATACCAACCATACGAACAGGCAGGTTTTAGAAAAGGCTATTCAACTTCCGATCACCTGTTAACCACAAAAATATTAATAGAAAAATGTAACGAATACAAGTTTCCAGTTTTCCTAGCATTTGTAGACTACGAAAAAGCTTTCGATACCATAGAACACACGGCCGTAATAAACGCAATGCAAAATTGTAGAATAGACAGCAGATATATTAACTTAATAAAAGAAATTATGAACCGAGCTACAGCTACATACTACCTAAATGAAAATGAACACACGAACCCTGTACCATTAAACAGGGGAGTCAAACAGGGAGATACTTTATCACCCAAACTGTTCACCTTAGTTTTGGAGGACGTTTTTAAAAACCTAAATTGGAAATATAAGGGAATAAACATCAATGGCCGCTACCTCAGTAATCTACGATTTGCAGATGACATAATTCTGATAGCTACTGACCTACAAGAAATGCAAACCATGCTTTTAGAACTACATACCGAATCTTCTAAAATAGGACTGAAAATGAATTTAAACAAAACAAAAGTCATGCACTCCGAAGACACCGTGACAATAATAAACGATAAAGTTATAGAAAAAGTTGAAGAATATATATACTTAGGACAAAAAATAATACTAAATAGGGAAATTCAAACTGAAGAAATAAAAAGAAGAAGAAAGTTAGCTTGGGCAGCATTCGGTAAACTGAACTATATACTCAGAAATCAACAAATTCAATTACATCTTAGATCTAAAGTTTTTGATGCATGCATTATTCCGATATTAACTTATGCGGCACAAACATGGACAATCACAAAAAAGAATATGAATATACTTAGAGTCACTCAACACGCGATGGAAAGAGCAATGCTAGGTATATCACTTAAGGACAAGAAAACAAACACATGGATAAGACAGAAAACCAAAGTCACCGATGTGGTGCAAAAATCATTAAAGTTGAAATGGGAATACGCTGGACATGTAGCTAGGAGCGATCTAAACAAATGGCACAGATCAATTTTAACCTGGAGACCATACCAACACAAAAGACCCAGAGGCAGACCTCCTATGAGATGGACAGATGATCTGAAAAGGACTGCAGGGAAAAATTGGCTACAAGTAGCGTACAATAAAAAACAATGGAAAGGAAGACTTGAAGAGGCTTATGTTCAGATGTGGACGTGAATGGCTAGACGAAGAAGAAGAAGATGTAGGTGTATAATAATCTACAGTCATTGTATAATATGTATATTACATGTATTTAATTTTTTTTATATTTATACGAACGAATATTACAAACCACTCTATTGCAAATATTCTTCTTTTTTTTTTTAATTTTAATCATTATTAATTAGTCAGATCGAAAAATGTATGCACAAACATACGATCTAGGGTTAATACATACTTTTTAAATATGTATAGATTTTACCATACTTAGTGAATTAAGAGTATTAATATTATATTTTTTATATGTTGGGAAAGTGATTAAATATTTTTGGAGCAAGATACATAGCAGATCTCTGTCCTATTGATTTCTTGATATTTTCCAATTGAACATGTTAATTGGTTTTAGTGCGAGTCTCGTAGTGATGAGGTGAAGTACGCAGGATATGCTTATGATTGTATGTGTACAGTAGCAGGGAATACATATAAAGTTGAGTCGTATCCATTACTTTAGTATCACAGGATAAATAATAAATTACAGGAGTATGTTATTTTTTTATTAATTATTATTTTCAATATTTTTGTTGTAATATATCGACTAAAGTTCCTATTAAGCGTGGAGTCAGACAGGGATGTGTTATGTCACCGATGTTGTTTAATGCCTACACTGAACCAGTTTTTGAAATAGCGTTAAATAATCGCCGCGAAGGTGTTAAGATCGGTGGTGAAATTATTAACAACATCAGATACGCCGATGACACCGCAATAATGGCAGAGAGTCTAGAAGATCTTCAAACCCTGTTGAATGCTGTAAACAACAAATGCACTGAAATGGGCTTAACAATCAACGCAAAAAAAACAAAATGGATGGTGGTCGGAAAAATTAATATCGAAGACTCAGTGCTAAGATTAGATAACAAAATCCTGGAAAGGGTGGAACACTTTAGATATCTGGGTAGCTGGATTGACTGCAGGGTTGAAAGTGACGAGGAAATTTCGACCAGAATAGAACTCGCACGGAAAAACTTTATTAACTGGCGTTCTGTATTATGCAGTAGAAGTCTGTCGTTGACCACACGTCTAAGAGTATTGAAGTGCTACGTCTGGTCCACTTTGTTCTATGGATGTGAAACCTGGACAACAAAAATAAAAAATCTCAACAAATTAGAAGCGTTTGAGTTATGGTGTTACCGTCGCATGCTCAGAATCCCGTGGACAGCACACATATCTAACGAACGCGTGCTAGAGACCGTGCACAAAGAGCGAGAATTGATCAACATCAGCAAAATGAGAAAGGTCCAATATTTCGGTCATATAATGAGAGGACCTAAATATCGCTTACTCCGGTTCATCATTCAGGGCAAAATCGAAGGAAAACGTTGGGTCGGAAGAAAACAACTGTCCTGGCTGCGTAACATTAGACAATGGACAGGTCGAACGGTCGAGGAACTGTTTCATCTAGCTGCCGACCGAGAATCATTTCATCAGCTTGTCAATATGACGATAGCCAACGCTTGAATACAAGCACGGCACAGAAAGAAGAAGAAGATGTCGACTTTCTTGAAATAAGTTTTTTGTACACCGCCCCACCCGAGAATTCTATATCTAATTCTAAACTCAACTAGTGCATAATATAATATTTTTAAATATTTTAAATCTATTTTAGATTTGAGGAATTTAAACTTTGGAACTAAAGCTCTCAAACACTTTGTTATTTCATCTATCTGGACATCCCATCTTAAATGAAAGTCGATTTTTAAATTAAGTAAATTCGATTCGATTTGACTTAATTTTATTTTATTTTTATTTTATTTTATTTGCATTGTATTTAATTTCATTTAATTTTATTTAATTTTATTTAATTGTATATATTTTCATTTAATTTTATTTAATTTTATTTCATTTTATTTAATTTTATTTAGTCACTTTTGGAAAATCGAGTTGGAATTTCAAATAAAATTTTATGCGATAAAAAGCAAATTGAATGAAAGATTATCACTGAAAACTTGTATTTATTTATATAAATAAATATTTTCATAATGTAAAAACACAGTAGAATATCAATTCGATCTATTTTTATTACTCATTTTCTATGAGTACTGTATATACAGTGTAAAGTATCTCATTCATTTACCACAACTTAACTCGTCGATATCTATATTCAGTTAAATCGATCATAACCCCATTTGAACCAATTTTCGATACCAACCACATAATTTCGTGACCATTTGCTACTCCTACTACCGAATTGCAGCTCCCATCCATCGATCTCAAAGAGCTCCGAACTCTCCGACACTTCGAACCACCCCTCCCGCTCTTCCAAAATGCATGCCGCCAACAAGACATTTTCACACTTCCTCGTATACGACGAGTCCCGAGATCCAGCATCCCGCCGCGACATAGCATGCCGTTTTGTAACAATAGAAGATCGACGTCCCCACCCTTGCCGAAGAACCAGTGAATTGGACACCGATGACGCGGTGTTGCCAAGTCGATGGTAGGAAATCTGAGGTCGGTTTGTGAGTTTCAACAGAATATAAAAACAAATATAGTTTTAGTTGGTGAATGTTTAATTTTTAATTGTTCGCATTAACTGTGTTCGATTATTAACGTAGGAACAATAATATCGAGCCTTCGAAAATCGTAATTATAGGATTGTGCAATAAAAACTTCGACTTCGACACACAATAATACAAACACAAATTATGTACATAAATAACCTTGTTTACAATTTTCTGTATTTTTAAATCGCAGATGTAAAGTAAATGAGATAATTTAAAATGCGTTTAACCCTTTTTGGGTACCTTTATGACATTTGCAGGCGAATTATTAGTCAGGAAAAGGTCTCATCAAATTTGCGATAAAATGAGTGAACTGGGACTAAAATTTTTTGATGGACCACCATCAGATGTACCAAATAAAGTTTATCAAAATTAAGTGCATAAAAGTTTACATTCCAGAGGTTCTGAAAATGTTTTCTTTATGTAATGTATATAGTGTAATGAATTACGCTACAATTTATTATAACGTGAATTAAATGTTACCAGAGCAGACTAGTTCGCACCCGAGATCAAAAAACCCTTTTAATTATATACTAGTCCACTCCCATGGTTAAGTACTTATCTACTAAGTTCTAGGAAAATTAATATCGGCACAATTAGTACTGTGACTTTTGTATTTTATATAGAAGTTACCTTGGTAGAGCCTATTATGACTTATGGGGCAGAAGTTTGGCAGATCACGAAAAAAGATAGAAAAAGAATAGAAGTAGTAGAAATGGATTTTCTAATGAGAGCGTGTAGTGTATCCAAAAAAGATCATATCAAGAATGAAGATATTAGGAGGACAAATACTGTATATTCCAGTGTAGACAGAATTGAAACGAGACAACTAGTGTGGTATGGTCACGTGAAGCGAATGAATGAAGATTGAAGATAGATGGCCAAAGAAAGCTTTAAATTACATACCACAACAAAGAAGGAGAAGGGGAAGGTCTTCAGTTGCCTGTGAAGAAAATGTACGGCACATGATGAAAGATAAAGCCATCAAAGAAGACGAATGGGTGGACAGAAAACGATACCGGGCGAAATGCGAGAAGCGGCAGAGGCTGTAGGAACTGTCTTATATATGGAAATGATAAATAAAATATTAGTTTTTACATATTTATATACGAGACACATTTTTGTGCCTATTTTGAAAAAGGTTAGTGATTGATTTAGAAATTTTGATCTGGATTAGGAATTTTGTTAACTATATTGGTATTAATTCTGTTTTTAAAAATGACTGAAATAATTAGTGCTAATTTGAAAATATATAAGACAAAGCAATACAAGTGAATCGATTATTTCTTAAAGGGACTAAGCGATATTTTCAAGTTTTGAGAAAAACAGAAGAATGTTGTTTATTTTTTAACCTCTTGATATTTTAATCTTTTTATTCCTTTTTTCATTAGTATGGTTCGGTTAAAGGTGTGTATTAATCAATAAATCTAGAATTTTGGATTTTCTTTATTGGACAGATTTTTCAAAAAAATTAACTTAGGTCCTTTCAGAAATATACATTTGATAAAGCAAATTTAATTTTTTTGGTTTTTATATAATCCTATAATATGGTCATTTTATTGTGAAAAACAGCCAAAAAAATATATTTAACCAAAATTTAAAAAATAATATAATATAAAACAGAAATAAAACGTTATTCTTAAAGTTTAAATCAAAATCGGAAAAGAACATGGTTTTCAGTTCTATTAAGATGCTTTGGTTTTGGATTTCTTGGTCGTCAAGGAATTTATTATGTTAACGTAAAACTCTTGCTTATCTTCTGGTACCCACTGGTTAAGGCTTTTTAAATGACCTATTTTTGTTTCCAAAATTGGCACCATGTCTTCAGGATATGCTGGTATTTTGGGCCATTCGATATTAAATTGGCTGTTGTGTTTCGGTAAAGCCAAATGGAAGTGATTAACGCCAAAAATGCTATTAATATATTCCGATGCCCTCCATAACCTGGAGTTTCGGAGCATAATGAACTTTGATCCAATAAAAAGCAAATATCGAGCACAGTTTATTAATTAAATCTTAGCATCTTCAGGGGAATTTCGTCAATTTTGGCCTATCCAACAATCATAGAATGCCATAAACATAAAAATGTTGCGTTTAATTGCTCTATTTTGTGATCAACAAATTTTTGACCCACTTGAAGTACTTTTCGGTGCACTTTTTTAGGTTTCACAGAACGCATTTTTAAATAACGTATGGTCCTAAAGTTTTGGGAAAAATTTCACCTGGTCTGATTGAGAAGCAAAATGCATTTAACAAAGAAGGCCATGGAATTGAAATGTCATCAGTTATTGACATTTAATAAACAAAGCAGAGTATTTTGGTTTGTGCTCTGCAAAATGTTTTATAAAATTGATATTCGTCGAGGTATTTATAATATGGTTGGGCGAATGTCAAAACGAGATATTGTTAATATTTATGGAGATCAAAACATAAGCAAATCGACAATTTATCGCACAATCAGAGAATGTGAAGAAGGGATACCATGTGTTAACTTGGGTAAAAGTGGCCGACCGCGGATTTTGAATCATATAAGAGAGGCAAGACTGATTGAAGCAGCTAAGAACAAAATTGGGGTCTCACAGCGAAAACTGGCCAAAAGATTTCATGTTGGAAAGACTACAGTATATAGGACCCTATCGAGTAACAATATTATCTACCGGAAAAGAAGGAAAGCTCCAAACTACACAGAGGATCAATTAGAGAGAATTCCGAGATGTTGCCGCGCTTTAAGGCGAGTGCATTTCGTCAACAAGTTGATCGTGATGGACGATGAAAAATATTTTACTTTGTCCAACTCTGAGATGAAGGGTAACGATGGGTTTTACACGAACGATTACGAAAATGTACCTGATGAAATAAAATTCAAAAGTAAGAAAAAATTTGAGGACAAAATTTTGGTATGGTGTGCAATTTCTGAGGGTGGCTTTATCTCACAGCCCTACATTGGTGTTGTTCGAGGCGAAGCCTTAAACGCAAATATTTATATTCAAACATGTCTCTCTAAATTGCTTCAGTTTGTGAACACACATCATGCAAATGATCAAATAGTCTTTTGGCCAGATCTTGCTTCATGTCATTACGCGAGGATCACAAGGGACTGGTACGAAACTAACAACATTACCTTTGTACCGAAAGCAGACAATCCCCCCAACCTACCTCAGGCTCGTCCAATTGAAGAGTTCTGGGCAATATTAAGTCGGAAAGTCTATAATAACAAATGAGAAGCACAAAATCAGGAACAGTTAAGACGCCGCATATATACAAAAATTAGAGAAATTGACGCCGAGGTCGTCCAAAGGATGATGCAACGTGTCAGGTGAATTATTACGCAAATCGAAAATAATGGTCCCTTGTCTGTCATTTGAATTTTGATTTATAATAAGGATAGTTAAGTTAAATTGTTGAATAATTTAATAAAAATATAAGATTATTGTGGTCAGAGTTATATGCTTTTGAAAATTTTCCCAAAACTTTAGGACCATACGTTAAGTGTCAATTTAAATATCCTTTAAAACTTCTAAAACTTGAAATATATTAGGGTGCGGATTGTAAAATAACGAATTAAATTTAGAATGGAAACTTTCACAGGCATTGGTTGTACGCTCAAGTGATGAACTGTTTTTCGCCCAAATCTCAGGAGGGAAGTCTGCCTCTTCAGAAATATAGTTGTCCACCAAGTATTCAGCAAATTATTGTACGGCTTGGTGTTGTGTTGGTACTATCTCAGTAAAGTCTAAAGCAAAACACTCACCTACGTCTAATGAATCTAGGAAAAGTAGACCAAACATATATATAAGATATTGCCCGACGTCATTGTCGTTTGAATACTCAGTAGCCAGTCTACCATGATTCTCCGAGATCTACATCCTTTTATTTTCGCCGATGGAAACACTTCACTTATAACTGCATGAATCGCTTTTTCGAAATCGCCATACACAATCTTGGGACTAAAATTTAGGTTCAATTTTTGACAATCCGTCTTTAAACAATTTAAGGCAGTCGGATATGAATTTGCTAACTTATTTGAAAACAAAAAGAATGCCAACGGCACATAGTATCCATTTTCGAGTACGTGAACTGTAAATAATTGAGTAAAAAATTTTGTGCAGTATTTAAAACTTCCATCAACATATTTTGCTTCTAATTTACTTAAAAATGTTAAGTTGGATATACAAGAGAAAGCAACAAATTTTTGTACCAGATCATTTTTTAATAAAAATTGTTATTTTTGATGGTTGTCACTTTTACGGAGTTCAATGAGTCATGTACTTCCTGCACGCTGTTCGGAAGAGTTATATTTTAGCTATTTATTCCGGGTTTGTCTGGATTTGACTTTATTTCTACCTCTTACTTTACGTTTTTCTACCCTCATGTGTCGATTGTCGTCCAAAGCTTTAATTATTTATATTAATAAAAATGAATCGCCGAAATATTTATACGGGCATCACTTCATAACGACTGCACCAAATTGGATAATTCTTTGTTGATGTGTTTGTTATTATTAGGAGAAGGTTTAAAGATTATTTTCAAAAAATTGTACGGAAAGATCTTAAAAACAGTTTTTTTGTCATTTTAAATGGCAAGATAACTAATAGATGGCTCCATACCATGACTTACAAAGGAAGCTATGATTAACAAAATAAATAGAGAGTTATTAAATATGTATTTTATGTCATCCCTTAATAAAAGCACCTTTATTTGGACATATAGGTGAGACATATAGGGGCATATGTGGACAAATTTCAAAAAAAAAAATTTATACTGCAAAATGAGATTCATTATAAAGTATCGGCTTCTTCAATGTAAGATCCGCATATTTGTGAGTCTTTATATACATTTAAATTTGCAGTAATTAAAATTATTTAGGGCACGTGCATTAAATTCCAAGTACATGTAATTAGTCTACATGTGTCCCTGAGGGAGGCATATGTGGACAAGACAATATCTGATAACATATAATATACATTATTATGTATACACTATATACTAACATATAATATACACTATTTCACATAATACATTGAATTATCCCATATTATACCCATGAAAATTAACGGAAACCGTAAAAAGGACCTGGATCTTGCTGTCCCATTTTTTTTCAGGAGCTGACAATTTTCTCATAATATCGTTTGCAGAAATATGACTCTCTCATCCTTCTGATTTGAAAATAAAAAATCTTGTCGCGGCGTCATTTTTAAAAAATTTACTAAAAATTCTGACTCTTCTAGTTCCTTTTCGATCTGACCAACAAAGAATTTGAGTGTTTTTTTGTGTAGCAAATTTAATCAGAACAAAATCCCTTTCTCGATATTCGTAAGATCCAAACCAAAATCTTTACCATCTTCAGTCTCAACTTCCATAAGACTATCATCTGATTCTTCGCAATAATTCTCAATTTCTCTTTCTGATGTCTCCTCATCAAAAACTTTGCGAGTATGGGATTTTTTCTTTTCTATATTGCTTGCCTTTCTTTCCTGAGCCCGTTTTTCTTTTTCCTCCTTTTCTCTTATTTCATTTTCGAATCTATTTTTTTTTCTGGTGTATAGGTCAGAATGGTTGAAATTTTTTTCTTTCTTCCTTTCTTAGAACTTATTCTCACGGCCTATGGGTATGGATGAATTTGTTCCGTAGTAAGTTATCGGAAATAATTACAAATTTGAAACTTTGTTTTTCGGTAGTTAAAACAGGTTAACAATTATTGTTGACTTGTGGTTGAACATTTGCCGATGATGATGAAGAAGGAATTTCGGAATTAGAGAGTGTACTGCAATTTAGACAATCATCAGTTGTGGTATCTCACTGCGATACGTCACTGACTTCCGTAACTTCAACTCCTACGAAATCTTCTGAGGAAAAAATATTTTTATTAAAGCGATAGCAACCAGTGCTTAAAAACCCAGAAATAATATTTGTCCCATTAAATGCTTCGTCAAAGACTGGAGCTGTTAGATGTGCAATGTGATAAATTGTTATAGCTTTTCCAGGATGTGTAGACATCCATAAGTTGAATGCTGCACGACAACGACCCTTAAGAGGGAAAAATACACACACATCTAGAGGCTGCAAACGATGTGTTGTGTGTGGAGGAAACGTTAAGAGTACTAAACCATTTTCCCTGCAATACAATATAACATCTAACGTTGCATGTGTATTATGATTATCCAAAAGTATTAACGCAGGGTTTTCCTTAGAAGCATGCATGTTTTTTTTTTAAATATACTTAACCACTTCGAGGAATCCCTCGTTGGTCATCCAACCACTTGGAGAAGCAATACCAATGCTGCCTTCTGGAGCTCCAGTCAGGAATTACTCTTTAAATCGCACTCGTGGGAAGATATAAACAGGTGGAATAGCATTTCCATTGGCAATGATTATTCCAACAAACGTGACTTGCTCACCTCTCTATGATTAGCATTAAGTAACAAATAGGATCTTATTGTCATTTAGGTATAGAGTATTTTTATATTATACAAAAATATTTAACGTCATTTTCAAAATAAAAGATTTTTTAACATGTTAGCAATAACTCTCTTCAAGACATGAAGTATTTTGAACTTTATTAAGAGATCCTGTAATAAAGGCGGCTGTCATCTTACGGTTTCAATGTTAACTCTCTAATGTCAGTATGGATAGATTGACATAACGACATTGCTGTAAGTATTTAGTATTGCGGCTCCAAATAATAACGATGAAGTTTCAACATATCAGATGTGAAGATATGTAAATGAGACGGTAAAATAGAGTAAAATAAAATAATATTAAATACAATTAAAATAAATTAGAATAAAATAGAGTAGAATAAAATAAAAGAAAATAGAATAAAATAAAACAAAATAAAATAATATAAAATAAAATAAAATAAAATAAAATAAAATAAAATAAAATAAAATAAAATAAAATAAAATAAAATAAAATAAAATAAAATAAAATAAAATAAAATAAAATAAAATAAAATAAAATAAAATAAAATAAAATAAAATAAAATAAAATAAAATAAAATAAAATAAAATAAAATAAAATAAAATAAAAATAAATACATTTTCAGTAATTTATTTTTTAACTATCCCCATGTATTGTACTGTGTTTTTTATCAATCGTATCTGCCTATTATGGTTTTTACGTCATCTTCTTGCCTGCTTATCTATATTTTTTCCATGCCTTTTCCGTATTATTTACTTCGTTCTTCACTTCATTATTCCACCACCTTGTTCTTTTAAATTATTTATTACATTGTTTAACAACATATACTTTTGTTACTGTATTTTTTAATACTTCCTCGAAGGCATTCCATCTTTGTCCCACTATCCTATGATTTTGGTCCTCATTTGTCTTAAAACTTTTGCTAGTTTTTTTTTTAGTAAAGTTCTGGCACTCTTTTTATTCTAAGCACTTATCTTTTCCTTTCAGTAAATTTTTGAATTCACCTTTCTCCAGTTTATTATTGACCCATTCTGTGATTTGTAGTGTTTCATCTAAATTCCCTGCCCGAATCTACCATTCTGGCAACACCGCGATCGTGCTTGCCCGTTTTTTCACAGCACGCCTGATATAACAACCTGTAATCTGCTTACGGGCGAGCAGTACTCTACAAGCTGCGTTGTAAGCAAAATCGTACGTCGTTCGCGCGACGATTTCGCACCGATCTCGTAAAACAAATGAATGACAACGGACTTCGGCGAATCATTCGCGAAGTTGGCTTCGGCTGATAGTATTTTGTTTGGAAAGTGCTCGCACATGTTGTTAGAACCCTTGCGAAAAGTAAATATATCTAACTGTGAGTTATGAAGTTGTGTACAAATCTTTCGACGATCTGTGATATCTAGTAAATAAGTGACAGTTGATTTTTTCTGTATTGTGATATTTGTTACTGTTAATATGATGCCGCCTGCCAAGAAAAACGGCAAAAAACGGGTCAAGAAAACAAACGGTAAGTAGTGATTTGTGTTTATATACTTTAGCTTGATGGTACAGTGTGAAGGAGCTAATTAGTCGGCAAAAAACAATCACGTATTATAGACGTTTAGAGACAAAATAGTTTTGATTATTTTGGTATTAGTAGACTCGTTCAAAACAAGTTATTTATGAGTTCAGTTTTAGAACTTTGTCTTGATACGATAACTTTCCAAGAAGCATTATATAATTTGTTTATTGTGATTCACTTAAAACACAGATAGATCTATTCATCCAAGTTGTTTTCTTTAAAACAGCAAAATCATCGGAAAATACACAGACAACACAATTTGTATGAAACTTTTGTCGTTCCACTTATAACGATTGTTCCCATATTGTTCTGCCTGTTGATAAAACAGTTTAATTTGTCCTTTTCACCTCATGTTTTTCTATATGATCTGTCCATTTCATGTTCTTGTTGAATTGCAGTTGTGTCTATTTTATTCTTAATATGTTCGATATATATTGCATTCTATTTGGTGTTGTCAATGCAACCTCATGTTTCTTCACTTAGTGCACAGTATTTGTTCACTTAGTAATAGTTATCTTTATTTTGGAAAATTTACATCAGTACAAGTCGATAAACAAGCAATATTGAAGAAAATAATTTCATGATATTATACAAAAAATATGTGATTTCCATTAAATTTCAATTTATTTTTGTACAGCTTTTTATGCTATCTTGGGAATTCCATCTTTACAAATGAAAATCATCCCCGTTAGCGGGGTTTTCTCTTCCTGAAAGGCATTTTCGTTGAAGCAGGTTTTTGAGATCTATCATTGTGTTTTTGTTTGTTTCGGTTGTTTTTCTTTTCCATGATGAATTTGATTGAATCAGAAATTTATTAAGTGCTTTTGGTCCATGAGGCCAAATGGAGAACACGAGATCTCCACCATACTGTGTGTTTTTGATATTGTTTGTCTCAAATTCTTGCATGAATATATGTATAACTATAATTATAATTATTGTGTACACAATGCTGTTACTCCAAAAAAACGAGATGCTTTTTGTTTTCCTTTGGTAGTTCGCGTTTGTCTATTGGCAGAATAATTATGGACTAATCTTTTTTAAAGGATTTTACGGCTTGTAGTTCCTCTTTTCTTACATTTTGTTCCAATGTTGTATGACCCCACTAATTCTCTATGGTAGAGAGATGTGTAGATAATACACCCGCTAACTAAGTAACCTTTTAATGGATGCACCTTTTAGTTGATTTTTTTCGTAGTAATTTAGATTCATTTCACATCCGTCTACAGCAAAAACTGTACAAGTAATATATAATAGTGTTTTATAACACTCGATTTTAAAACGTTTTTTATCTTTCGAGGAAACAACGACTTACTGTATAAAAAAAAACAAGAGAAATAAACATTTATCAAGTGTCTGTTTAAAATTCTTTACAAAATCTAAAGGAATAATAGAATTAGTGTCTTTCTAAGAAACATGCATAATCCCAAAATGTTGTGAACAGATGTTTCCATTTCTACCAAACTAGGTACCTGTATTTCGATTGTTCTGGGTCACTTACCAATAAAAGATGCAAATTGTTGGAGGCGTTGGAAAACCCAAACATTTGCCAGTGCAAATTTTTAATAACAAAGGGAATTAAATATTCATTTTGGATTTTACGACTATTATTGATGATTTTATTCAGCTCCAGGTAGAAAAGAATAATTATTAACATTGGATATTTCACGCCCATATTTTAATGAACAACCATAGGGTCAATATATTCATAAAAATCGTCAACATTCGCATGTTCCGATCAAAAATATAACTAAATTTTTGAACTATATATCGACACCTGATATCAAAAACATTGTATTGTAACTCACTTTTGCTGAAGAAGTTTAGAGGAGAGCGATTTAAAAAAAAATCAACATTTTATTTTTTACTTCGTCAGTTTTAATACTTTTTGTAGTTTTCTTAATCCAGATTATATAACTTTTCCTCAGCTTTTCACTTTTACTCACCACATTGCTGTTAAAATTACTGGTCTTGATTTAGGTCGACTTACAATACCAAGTTTTTCAAGAATTTTAGGTGAAGATTGTAAGTGGTTTATACAATGAATGATATTTCAACATAGTATATAGTTATAAATGCTAACTAATGAGTATATATCAAAATAAAGATATTATTATTAGTTTTTTTTTATCGAATTTACCTTAACGTGATTTTTTTACTCAACCAAGTATCTAAGAATTCACATCATACATACAAACAAGGAATAAATAAAATAATATATGTTAGATTTATTTATTACAAAATGAGCATTTACAAATTGTAAAACAGTTTATAATATTTGCATAAAAATAACCTTCCGCAGATCCAATATCAAAGATAGTAAAATTCTTTAAATTAAACTTCCTTTTATAATAAAACAATGATACTTCTGATTGGGGTGTAGTTAATATTTTTTGCAAATCAAAGCAGGCAGTTACAACTGTTGATGTTTTCTTAGAAACTTCTTTATCGCGATTTTTGGGTTCAGGGGCAACACTTTTGTTTGCAATCTCTCTCTCTCTCTTCAATCCCTCGGAGGGAGTGTAGTGTAGTCATTTTTTTTAACTCATGCATAGGTCTTTTGCATATACCTGTTGATTGATTCATCTTGTTGAAGATCTTCCTCGTGGTTTTCTACCTTTCCTTGGGTAATAAGTCTTTCCATATTTCTGGCTCTGCTCTTGTAACCTGCCCAAAGTATTTTAATTGTTGGAGATGAACTTTGCTGGATATCCGTTTGCCGACTTTTAGCTCATTTAAAATTGAAATATTAGTCCTGTGGTCGGTCCACGGAATTCGCAACATTTCAGTGGCGTATATCTTTCGTCTTTCCGCTTGTCGTAGATTCACATCAGTGTGTTTTGTATTTGGTCTTTCTCTGCTTTAGTGTTATGTAGATTATAAGTGAGATACTGATTTCTTTCTGTGCAAAAAGCCAGTACAGTTAAACTAAGTATTGAATATGTGTCAATACTGACTTTTGGTGGCTGGCTTATTGCAGCTCTAACATCCACTTTTTTATACAGTGAATACAATTTGGGAAGCGTTAAAAACTAATCAAAATACATCCTAGTTGTTCTTTTCTTACGTAATGGGATTCATTTGCTTGAATAGAGTTTATATGCGCACGAATGGAATTTTTAATATTTTCATCTACAGCATTTGCTATGTTCCTATGGCGACCAGGCATATCTCCAGGTATAAAGCCTTCACCTTCCTATCAATTTTTTTGAAAAGCTTAGTTAACCACATATCTGTTATGTTAAAAGTGTCCAAAAATGTTTTTTTTACAAATTTAAGTCGGTGTTCTGCTAACTGTAAATTATATTCATATGTCAAGTTTCTTCTGGACTCTAACTTTGCAACTTTTCTCTCTTGTCTAAGAACATATCTATATAAATTTTCGCTCTGGTTGTCATGATCAGCCATTTTCCAAAAATTATTAAATAAATTAACTCATCATTTTCAGATAATTTCGATTTACATTCTGTTACATTTTTCGTTACATCCAGGTCCCAATTCTCTCATTTTCATTAGTTTTCCAGTTTTACTAGTATATTCTTGGCCAGAGTTTCACAGTTTTTTTATTTTCCAAACACCTGTATCCCTTTGTCTCTCCCTTCCCAGATTTTTGGGTATTGTTTTGGGCATTTCTTTGGGTATTGTTTTTTCTTATATATACACATCGGTTTAGAACGTCTTTCGACGTTGTCCGATACCTAAACACCATCTCTTCCTATCTTCGCAGTCGTTTGTTGTTAAATTTCTTTCGCTCATGGACTTGTTTACGCCGTGTTGCCATTCTAATCTGGGTCTTCCTCTTTTCCGTCGACCTATCGGTTGCCATTCTATTACTTTTTTGGGGAGCCTTGATGCTGGCATCCGTTGAACATGCCCATACCACCTTAATTGTTTCTTCTCTATATCTTGAGTTATATTTCCTTCTATTCCCATACGTTGTTTTATTACATCATTTCTGATTCGGTCTCGTCTGGAAATACCTAAAGATCTTCTCATTGCATCCATCTCTACTGCTTCTATTCGCTTTTTGTTCTTTTCACTAATTCTCCATGTTTCAGCGCCATAAAGAAGAGTAGTTTTAATCATGGTCTCATATATATTAAATTTCCTTCCTTTCGTTATCTCTTTACTCCGCAGTATACCATTGAGACATCCTAAGACTTTCTTTGCTTGAGTGATTCGTTTTTCTATTTCCCGTGTATCAGTTCCTGTATTGTCAAAGGCAACACCCAAGTAGTCATAGCTCTGACAGCAAGAAATATGTTGTCCGTTTTCGAGGTCTATGTTATCTGACTCGGTTCCAATTCAATCAGCAAACTGGAGTGTATATATACATACATTCATTGCTAAGCTCTATACCCATCCTATGTACCTTTCTTTTCCATCTTTCCAATGCCGCTGCAACATATATCTTGAATAAGGTTGGTGAGATACAGCCCCTGTCGCAAGCCTTTTGTAACCAGGAATTGTTTTTTCTTAACAGATGTATTTAATGATGAATTTAAGGTGTATATTCTTGAATGCAATCTTAGATGACTACCTTGAATATGGTGACTTCGTCTTTTAACTGCATTTTCTTAAACCAAGGCGATAATAAGTGATGTTTATACCTTTGGTGAATGTAGAAGTTTCCACTGTCGATGTATGGTGAGTATGTAATGCACTGTGAACATTTGGTACGTTATTTTTATCAGTAGAAGTTAGTTCGGTCGTAAATGATATACGTAGGTGTTATTATTTTTGTTTGAAATTCTAAACTAGTATTTTCACGCGAGTTTCTAAGATTTAAGACATGCTCAGCAGTTGATAATAAAGAATTTACTTCTTGTCTGCCTGGTAAATTGATTTGAATGTTATATACAATATTCCACTACCTCGCTTTTTTGAATCACAACTTACAATGCAGTTGTAAAAACTTACACAATAAATTTTTCGAGAAAAACATTGTATAAAATGTTACAATGCTTTTATAAAAAATATTCATCAATAATAGAATTTTTCAATATTGTAACATTGATTAAAACTTTTTTTATACCAAGTGATTCAAAATTTGCACTTACAATGAGGTTATTTTGTTAAATAACTTTATATATACATAAGATAGGATAAAAGTAATTAGACCAAAATAAAGGTTATCTTTTATATATGTTTTTTAATCCATAGTTGAAAAACATTGAAAGTAGAGTTACAATGTTATTCTAATACAATTACGAACTTTTAGTAAAACCACAAAATTGTAAAAATTCTTTATTATTTAAAACATTGGACTCGTTTCGACATCCCTGCCATCATCAGCTATAAATTTAGGAGAAGGTAGGTAAATCTGAAATGCACCAGAATACACAACTTTAAGAAAGAACTTAGTGGACAGAAGATGATTTAATGTAAAAAATTTGCTACTTACGGATTATAATTACAAGAAGTAGGACTCCAAAAGTCCAATTGCTCTCTTCCGGGTACCATTTTGGAGAGATAGGATGAGATAGGTCACCAGAGTTTGTGACGTGTGTCAGTATTGTCCTACCTACTGTCAGTCGACATAGAAACTATTCTTTATTACTAGAGCACTTTACCTTCGTACTTCTTTTGTTGTATAGTAGAATGGTTCATTGATTATCTAGTGTCTAGCGATAATCCAAAACAGTCACAGATTCCTGAAATATACTTTTTTTTGCTATACATATAGGCTTTTTATCCAAATTATCCTTATTCTTTTTGACAATCTTGTTTTATTTGAAATGATGTTAGTTTTTGTTTGGTATTTTAGTCTTGTCAATTTAAAAAAAATATTAACTAGAAAAACATTTCTTTTTCTCAAAATCTCTGTTGTCTACGTGAGAAGTCGCAGTAGTCTTTGACAAAACAAAAACAATAAAACGGCCCCATCGTCGGCGTATCTGGCGTATAAATAGGCACAGTCGCGAATGGCGAATCACAGGTGCTTTAGATTATTTTTGTTCAAAGCGTGCGATGTGAGGCTGTTATGTCATCTTTTTGGTGTCTCTCTTAACCAGCCGCAGGCAAGCAGCTAGACAGACAGACGTTTCGTTACAGAAATAATAGTTTGAGACTCAAATCTATTTTCGAAATTATACATCCAGACGATATAGAGAGTGTCGCACTAGGGGCTGGACATTTACGAGTTCATTTATGTTTTTATTATTATTTCTGTAGTTGTTTTGATCTACAGTTAATTTGATAGCCATTTTTTTAGTTTAATGTCGGACCGAAAATACTCAGCTGTGGTGTTGAATCAGCAATATAATTTGGAGGAATTAATACCTCTCAAATTAAAAACAACAAAGTTAGATTGATATATATATATATATATATATATATATATATATATATATATATATATATATATATATATATATATATATATATATATATATTGATGAAAGAATACATGACCAAATCGACAGCTCTCAATTAATGGAAATCATCCTTGATAGTGCTAAAAAAATCGGAGGCCGCAACAACAAAGTGAACATAGTACACTCTGATAAAGCTAAAGTAATGCTAAAACAAAGAAGGGAAATAAAAGTAAGTAGCAACATACATAGAATACAATACACAGAATTTTGTAAGACAATAAGGAAAAATATTAAGGAAGACATAAGAAAATACAATGAAAGACTGGTAGAAAATGTAATTGAGAACAGGAAAAACTAAGAAAACAAAAAAAGCATTAATCATTGGGAAGAAGCAAATCGTTTGCAAATACAACTTATAACTAAATTCTACAGCGAACTATACAAAGCCCATGACACACTTGATCAATAACCAAGAAAATGTACCAGAAGTCCTTCCGGAACAAGTAGAATCGATAATTGCAAAAATGAAAAATGGTAAAGCAGCTGGAATAAATCTTAGCAGGCATATTTACGAATGACATAGACATTATTGCTAGGTTCACAGAATCTCTGATCGAAGCATTTCGATCACTAAGGGCGTCTGCACTTAGAATGGGATTAAAAATAAACGCACAGAAAACCAAGTATATGTATTGTACTAGATCAGGCAACCAGATACCTAGACTATTAATTGATGATCTGGAACTGGAAAGTGTGGACACCTTCGTCTACCTGGGCTCGCTGCTGACCAAAGACAACAATGTCAGCGAAGAAATTAAAAGAAGAATAGTGCTTGCCAATAAGTGCTATTATGGCTTGAGGAAAAATATGGCCCCAAAACTACCCAGAAAAATTAAAGTTACCATATATAAAACACTAATAAGGCCAGTGTTAACATACGGGTCTGAAACGTGGTCACTTACACAGAATGACCAAGAATTGCTTAAACGTTTCGAGAGAAAAATTCTAAGGAAAATATATGGAGGAATCCAAGAATTAGAATTAGTATTAGTATTAAAATAGTAGCATTAACCTTCATAGATTTCGAGAAGGCTTTCGATTCTATATATCCCAAGGCAGTAATAGAAGCTTTAGCAAATATATACCGACAAGAAAAAGCTAAGGTAAAAATTTATGAAAACGCTCCAGAATTTCCCACTACCAGAGGGGCCCGACAAGGAGACACAATATCACCAAAACTCTTCACTGCAACTCTAGAAAATATATTCAGCAAAATGAACTGGCGGAACAAAGGAATATCTGTTGATAGAGAATACCTCAGCCATCTAAGATTTGCAGATGACATCATTCTGATTGTTAACAATCCTGCACAACTACAAGAACTTATAAGCGACCTAAATGCAGCTAGCAATGAAGTTGGCCTAAAAATGAGCTTGACAAAAACAAAAACCATGTACAACGATCTAGTGGATGTCCAAGATGTAATAATAAACAACACTGCACTTGAGACAGTAGACGAGTATGTATACGTGGGACAATTAATACATAAATCTGACTCCTTACTTCCAGAAATCAACAGAGTGAATCTAGCTTGGACATTTTTTTTGGTAGAAATGCAATTATATTCAAATCGAAGATGCCAATCCACCTAAAGAAAAAAGCATTCGATCAGTGTATACTACCAATCACGACATACGGCTGCGAAACTTGGACACTGGGCATCAAGAGACCAAGGAGAGGTCCAAATTTAAGATGGGACTATGACATAAGGAAACAAGCCGGTACAACATGGCACCATGGATAAATCGTCACCTATGTAACAGATATAGATGATGTTTTCAATAAATATAGATAAAAGATAACTTGATTCACGACAAAGATAAAAAGATAACATTAGGATAGAATATTTTGCTACATTCTTTGCATAGACCAGACAATATTTCTCTTAAGCTACAATATCCAGTAATACTTAAAGGAGTTTAAATACCTGGGGGCGATAATCACAGCGGACAACCACATAGAAAAAGAGGTCTCAGCAAGGATAGCTGCGGAAAATAGAGCATTATACTCCCTTTCAACATTATTAAGATCGAAGCTGCTAAAAATAAAATCTAAATTAACACTGTACAAGTCGATTATTTGCCCAATTATTACATATGGCAGTGACACATGGATTCTCAACCAGCGGGAAATCAATAAGCTTCTAGTATTTGAAAGAAAGGTTCTCAGAATAATATTTGGCCCCCAAAGAGATGAATTCACAGGAGATTGGAGAAGACGCCGCAATGCTGAATTGGTGACTCTGTATGGAACTAAAAACATAGCAAGGCAAACCGAATAAGATGGGCAGGTCACGTGGTATGATCAGAGGATGACAGAGTGTTAAAGACAGTGTTCTTTGAAAGAGCAGATGGTAAAAGGTCAGTAGACCGACCGAGAAAAAGATGGAAGGATGATGTTGAAACCGATTTATCTAGAATTGGGGTACAACAATGGGAAATAGAAGCGCAATATCGTAGAGGATGGAGGGCGATAGTGGATGCGGCGAAGACTCCCCGAGTTGTAAAGCCAGTGAAGAAGAAGAACAATATCCATATAATATGGCGGCTACGATAGTCCGTATTTTATTGCTAAATTTTTGCTAATTTAAAGTACCCCTCACACCATGTGCTACCGATCTCAGTTCCTTAAATTCACAAAAATGCTAATAAACTAGTTTTAAGATAGGTACACATGCGTAATTTATTGCTATAGTTCTAAGCCTTTTATTAATTCCGAGAAACAATAAGTGCTGTAGCTTTCGATAGACAATGTGTATTGTAGTTTAAGTGTGAAGTTACAATAATTTTTGTGTTTTGGAAGCAATAAATAAATAAAGGTGAATCAATAGAAAGCATTTTTGGCTTTGAACTGCATCAATAAAGTAATAAAAACCATGTATGAACTGGTCTTAATTACTAAATAAATCTTTTTTCCTGACATTTTTAAAACTCTTTTGCGTTAACCCTCCTTTCCACGGGTGGGGTCCATCAGGACAGCTATAAATGAAATTGCTTAATTTTTTCAATTTTTTTTTTTGTATTTTTTTCCTTCACTCGGTGTACCTTTTAATGGCAATGAATAGTACACTTTAGCATAATTTGGTGAAATTGTATGAATCCCTTCAATCGCTACCTGTAAAAGTGTCCTGACAGACCCCACCCGTGAGTGGGCGTTTCTTGTTTTTGTGCTATGGCTTGGCTAACATTGCAGCTATAAATGCTTTTATTATATACTAAGATTCAATAATACGAATGCAGAATTTCGGTCTTCTCGTCAATTGTTTCTAAAGTCTTTAGGAATTGCGGTAGTCCAGAAAAAAATAAAAATACGAGCACCAAATATGCGTATACCGAGAACATCACGGTTACTTGCTGCAAAATTTTCTGGAATTGAGCAAAGGACGAGGGATGACCCAGCCCCAGGAAAACGGGGATGTGTAACTATTGTAAAACAAGAAAAACTAGATATTTTTGCCAATTGTGTAAAAACTGATTATGTATGGAACATATATAAGCGTGTTGTGCTGATTGTGTAGAAACAAAATTAACATTATTTAACCTCCTCTATTTTCTGTTTCAAATTTTAATTTTGGATATTTAGTTTTTACTTGTATTACTGAAGTATATAGAGTGATAATGTTGTCTTTTTTTATATTTTCCTTTTGTATTTTGCCGTTCATAATTTTTTTAATAAACTCTTGTAAAAAAATAATGGTGTTAGTTATTTCGCAGTAAACTATACCAATACATATTGATACACATATTATATGTACATTTAGGTAGTACAACGTTATATCAGTAAGTTTCCTTAAAAATATTAAAAAAAAAAATTTTTTTAATGAGAAATAGGATGTTTAAAATTTGGTCCTGATAGAGCCCACCCGTGGATTTGTGTCACAAGAAAGTCACCCGTGGAAAGGAGGGTTTTGTAATGAAAATTAAAGTATATTTAAAAGTCTCCAGTTTGGTAATGTAGTATTGTTTATTTATTCTATTACAATAATTATATTTTTGTATATATTTTAGACTATTATTTGCAGTTAAATAGGTTCATATGTTTGTGATTATCAAAAATTTCGTTTCGTAAATTGCCTTGGTTTTCTTCCGACTTCACAGAATGCCTATTTATAGATATTTTTCTATTGCTTTGATTAGATAAAATGCACCTCTTGTCATTTAGTTACTCCTTTGTAATTTTGTTTTTGCATAGCATCCAATAAACAGATAATAAATACACTACGAGTACCTATAAAACGTCTAAAAAGCGCAACTGCATACTCCAATTAATAAAACAAAACGCAACGATCACGTTTGTTCGAGTGAAAGCCTAAATTATAAACTAATCTTATCCTCGGAGATTGACCGACCCGACGTGCATATTTAGAAAATCTTACATCATTTCGTTGGGAAAAAGAAAATAACCTATAATTTGAGATAAATTCATGTAATGAGGTCAAGCGAGTCGCTGTTTGAACGAGAATTTGCAAAAAATATAGTGGAACAGGAAAGATTTCGATGATGGTTTTGTAAACAGCTATTAATCGATCAAAAAAGTGCAGGAAGACAACTTGTTTACTGGGAATGCAGCCAGTCATTTCGAACAACAACATGTGGGAAAATTTGATATAGTTTGGATATAATTGCACCATGAGGTTCGATGTAAACATCAAAATAACACGTAATCCAATCATTTACTATGTTTTATTTATCAATTTATAGCAAAAATATCAATTAAGAGGAGCTCTCTATTGATCCCTGGTACATATTTATTCTTAAGAGTTTAAGAATGCAAACAAAATGATTTTTATTATCTACAAAAAGGAATTTACTTTAAAACAAGGTAAAAACTATAACATTAGTTTTATTAAATAAATAATCAAGATTACTTTTATTCGTTTAAATAAACACTTATTGTTATGATTATGGTAGATCAGGACAGGACCTATTTATAAGCCTTTCAAACATTTAGACCTAAGGCGGGTCGATTGTACCACCCCTATCATAAGGACTAGGCCCGTAAGTACCTGGTCTTCGGCCATGCCGCTCCGGGCTCTCATATCTGCTTAAATCAGCAGGGCGCTCCAAATCTGAGCTCTTCCTGCCGTTCAGAACGTCTACTCTAGTAACCTTATGGCCTCACAAAAAGCCTTAAGTCTCTTTAAGGGTAACTCCCTCATTTGACTCGGTTGCATAAAGGCATAAGGACCCAGGATCTTATGGAGCCGATGAGAGGCGAGTGCCGGGCACTTCCAGAGATTTCCTCCTCCTTATCACAAAGACGGCACCGTGGGCCATCTGCTAATCCAAGCAGATGAAGGTGCCGCCTGCTTCTACGGTCTAGAAGAAGTTAAGTTGTAAGACTTTTAACCTCCACAACTGGCCCAGGAGTTCTGGAACCTCCGCAGGGGAAGCTCCTTGAGACTCCCCCCACCAGTACTAAAAAGCAACCCAATCACAGGTTCGGATTCCTAAGGCAGAGTAGATGAGCTCTGTCTTGTCATTCCCTTCCACGCCTGTGTGTTTCGGCACCCATACCAAGTTAGCCCTATTGGTCAGCGCATCAACAAGTGCCCTCTTGCACTCAAGAACCAGCTTAGAACTGACTTTGGTCGCGTTTAAAGCCCTTAGCGCTGGTTGACTGTCAAAGCAGATAGAGATATTCTATATATAGGTCCTACCTGAGCAAGCTATATCTATAAACTATTGAGCACACACCAGGATTGCAAAGAACTTAGCCTGAAAGACCCATACATGGGAAACAAGATTCTGGCTAGATTCAAATCCGATTCCGCTACCTTATACTAAAGCACCTGCCCGTTCTATTCTGGACCGATCGGTGAACCAGGTAACCCCACTTTGACGGATCAGTGCGGGCTCTCGTTCGAAATAAACACTTAAAGCAAATGAAACGGGCTCTGGTTATATATTATATGCCTGATATACTAATCAAAATTTCCAAAAACAATGCACAACTAATTAAACAATTTTTACGAGTTTCGAATATCTTACGATATATGGTCAGGGATTAACTGAAGCTTTCTTCATTGCGTCTTAGGTTTTGTCTTATATAAAGGGTTATGGACTCAATTTCAGGCAAGTATTTGCTACATTTTCTCTATTCGTAAGCATCGCCACGTATTATAATATTCTGAAGCAGGGATCCAACGGTGCGTGAAGTCTGGAAGTCCTCGCCCGAACAATCGGAAATGTGGTCGGGTCATTCCAATAGGCGTGGAGTATCAAGGTTCTAGTTTAGTTTTTCGCGCCAGCTTCCGAGCTCCTCTGAATCGTGTTGATATACCGAGAAATGACGGGACTTACCGTGCCGACCGAAAATCGCCAATTCTGTCCTGTTCCACGGTGGGTGAACTGGCAAGATTGGAACGAGGAGTGGCACTCCACACGCCGTTAATCTTTTAATAGATACTCTAGATTTCTAACATGTTTTCGGGGTATATTTAGGGATGTTTTCAGCGTCTTAAAATGTTTCAACTGAAATTGGTTGGCTTTTATCACAAAAGGCTCTTTTGTCATCAACGAAGTGTGAGAAAAAAATGTTTGCTAGTTTTTATCTTTTTTGAGAAGGTATGGCATAAGTACATATTATTTACCACATTTTATTACCTACCAGAACAGTACTCTATTTCTAGAATCGTAGATATCAGACAAATGCTTTATAATCAAGCAAAAGGAAGTATTGGACTAGTTCTGGACATTTCATACACCAGGATTTCCCTTGAACTAAATCAAATTACTATAAAACAAATGAACTCTTGTTTCCATATGAGAATACTGCAAAATTATTGATTACTTGGACGTGACTCCAAATTATCAACTCATAAGTTGTTGCTTTACAATCAATGGCGGTTGCTCTATCTGGAGTACCTGTGTAAAAAATTGCTGTACTCTTTTGGATAACCTAAAACTGGAAAAATTTTGATTACATTGTGTGAAGTAGTAGTACTTACACGAGGAGGTGAGGCGTGCATTCCCAGGTGTATAATACCCTCACATGCCTCGTGTGTTTGTTTTTGGATTTTTTTCTTTTAAACCAAACCATTATTGCCATTTCACTTGCCAGGTCAAGTGTCATGCCAACTCGTTGAGTTCAGTTTCCTATGTGACTACCTTTTCATGCTTTCTTCTTCACTTTTCGGATTGATACTCTAGTAATTGGTGTCTGACATAATAACTCTTGCCTGTTGAGGAAGTCGTCCAGAATGTTAAGATTTTTTTTAGCCCTCCATGATTCTATCAGCAGGTAGTCTCTGGTGCAGCCATCTTGTTTTCCATTTATCGTTGTTTGTAGTGCAGATATCTAAGGTTTCTTGTTCCCTTCTGCAGCTTGTGCGTAGCCTGTTTTCTGTTCTGGTTACATGAAAAAAAAGCGTCCTAAAATATAGAAAACACTATAAGAAAATAAGAAATCAAAAGACAAATTACAATCTCACCCGATTTCCTAAAATCCACTGACATAGTCATTATCATGTTTTATTCAGTAATTTGAATACTGAAACAATAGGTATTTGCTCGATTGCCTAATAATTTAACAAACAAAACAGTCTTTCAACAAAATTCAAGCCGAACAAACATATATTGAACGATTTATGTTTAGCTATTAAATTTCGGTAGATTTCATATCACGGTTTTGTTGCTTACCAAGAAATTATATTGTGTAAACACGGCTAAACAATTTTTAAATAGTGCATTCAGCAGCAGATTTCGTAAAAGGTCAGATCAGGGTATGTAAAGTCATCACGGTTGTTAAATTTACATATAGACAAGCTGATAAGCAGTTTTTTATCATTGAGAAATGATTAAATAGCTACATTCCGAGGAATATGGCAAATATTTCTATTGATGTATGATATATAATGCTGCATATCCACACGACGTGCCTTTCTTCGATAGGACAATCCTGTATGATTTTAGGAAAATATCTAACAAGAACAAATCAGGTATGCAGAATGGGCAAAAGAATTAATTCAAAGTTAATTTGGACATTATTCATAGACCAATTATAGATACATTGAGAAACTAGTATATCTGCGTACTCTAGACTCTAGAGACGTGTATCAGCAACTCATCTTCAATTATCATTAGACCAGGGTGGTGGAAAAACGACTAAATTTGGATGTAAGAGGTTATATTCGGATTTTTGCAGAAATAGTTATTTGACAACTTTAGTAATACTAATTAACATATTCTCGCTCTTAAATAGGTCGGGAACATTTAAAAAAAAATATTTAAAAATTATTACGATTTTTTTCTACTTTCCTTGTTTATAACTTTAAAACAAGTCATTTTGAAGCAAAGTAGTAGTGAAATAAAATAGTGATAATTGGATTTTCTATAAGATACGGCTGGTTAAAAATATTTTAATTTATTGCTCTTGCTACCAAATAGCAATAAATATAAAAAAGAGGGGGAAACAAGCTTATTCTTATTTAATATTTTTCAACCACTTAGATTGCACTTAGGACTTTTATAATTCGTCAGGAAAATCTTCATAATATAATAAAACAGCACACCAAATTTCATTAAAATCTATTTAATAGATTTCGCGTAATAGTTTTGCAAACTTTTTTTGATATACCTATAATACCAATAAATTGTCATCAGCACATAATATGCAGGAATCTATTGATCTATTGATACCTAAGTTAATATTTATAAATAATACGATAAACAGTGTTGAATAAGTTGCAAAAATTGGCAAACGAGTTCCTAAAAGTGTCGAGATCTATTAATAAATCGGTAATGTCACGCAAATAACATCAGTAGGTCGGTATCTGTTGCTAAGATCTGTTTTGTTTTGTTGACAATGTTTTTAAAGAGAACAGCGGTGCTAACACTAGAGGAATAATCATTAACAATATGATAATTGGTGTTTTGACGCAAAAAATCACTAATTCTATATGAACGGTCAAACAGTATTTGTACAACCGATTTTTACGTGTTAAGAAATTAGAACTGAGGTGTATAAAAATCATTAGACCAATAAATTTCAATTCATAGCATTGGCGATCAGCTATACTTTCTTGTTGGGATTTTGTCTTTTTTTATTTATTGTTTTACAACATATTCTTGTTATATAACACCATAATTTTTTCTTCTCATTTATTGTACGTGGCGGACCTTGTTAAAATTTTTATAATATAAAAATTTTCAATAATTTAACACATATTTCAAAATATATCTCTTTAATAAATATAAATAACTTTAATAATTTAAATAGTAAAAAAACATCACTTTTTCTTTCAACAAACAATAGCATAGAAACTTCCCTTAAGAAACTTCCCCCTTACTTGTCAGACAGTTACAACATTGACCGAAGATCACCCATTATCTGCAATATGGGATAGTTTGAACTATGTATCACCAATCCTTATATAAAAACTCTTGTACCGGAATGTAAGCAGTATTTTGTTTATTTCTAATTTATTACAATTCAACAGATTTTTTCTCTTACCAATTTGTGGGTTGTTACTTTGTCTGCTAAAGTAATTTTATGCATATTAATAAACACAGACATGTAATATTGGCATAATTACTATAACTTTTTTGATCTATCCTATAGCACCCTAATATGGGCTTTTTATAATTTCAGCATTTAATTTACTTTGTACCACTGACCTGATGATGCTTTGCAAATTTTAGAAAGCGAAACCGGTCGTCTTGGGTAGTAAAATTAAATTGATTGTGAGTGAGTCTAATTTATTTCTTTTACCTCTTTTTTAAAATGGACTCACACAAGCAACACATTCATGATTAGTCATTTGTAGGTTTCCAATTATATTATCGTTTTATGTCAATTCTGTCTAAATTTTTTGTATCTTGTCATTTGTCAATATAAATCGAGAGATAGGACCAGATATTGAGGTGATAACTGCAATCAAATCTTTAGAAAGTGGTGTTTTCTGGTACAATCTCATGTGAATTAGTGAAGTAAATCGACGACCAAGGAATTCGTTGATTTCAATTTGTTGCGTTTTCACGATTCTGTCGCAACAGTTTCTATAGGTTACACCATTGTCTGATGTGTAGGTATATGCCTGAAATAGTATTTAAAAAAATTAATATATATAACACAAAGGAACTAATAAATATCTGCTGATAAGTTACTCCTTCTTAATTTTTTTTAATTATTCAAGCAATTATTAACACTTTCATGACTCAATGGAATAGCTGTGAAGGTTTGGAAAGCTCTAGGAGAGGAAAGAGTTGATGTTTTGTGACAAAAAAGGTGTAGAGGGGACATTCAGGACTGTAAGAACTATACAGGGATAAAGTTAATGTCTCATACATTGAAAATTTGAGAGAGAACTGGGAGCGAAGGTTAAGGAGGGAGACATCGATGGAAGAACAGTTTGGGTTTCTTTGGTTGGTTGGTTTCGTGAAGGGTATGTACGAGGGAGTGTACACCAAAGTAAAGACATATCGGATTGACCGATAGTGACGGTTGGTTGCATCAATGTTCTTAACTGAGTCCCTATCTGTTTAATCTCGTTACTGATGTACTGACAGAGAAGGTAAAAGAGGGAAGTCTTTAGTCAATGCGAGTGATATTGTGTTAGTGGAGGAGAGAAAAGAAATGTTGGAGAGTTGAACAAGGGCTATTGAAGAGGGAGGACTTAAGGTTAGCAGATCGAAAATGGAGTGTATGTGGTTGGTAGGAATAGGAATGGTTGAGGACATCGAATTGCTTGAGAAAAAACTAGAACGAGTAGGAGAATTTAAATACCTTGGCTCCTATGTAACGGAAAATGGGACACTAGATCTAGAAGTTGCCCTTAGGATACATATAGGTTGATTTAACTGAAAGCGAATGAGCGGGATACTCTGTGATCAAAAAATCGGGGAAGATCTGAAAGGAGAGATATACAAGAGTGTGGTGAGGCCTAAGTTAGTGTACAGCAGTGATGTATGGTCTGTAAAGGAGATTAAGGAAAAGAAAATGGTGGTAGCTTAAATTAAAATGTTACGGTGGATGTTGGGTAAGACTAAAAGGGACAGGATCAGGAACAACTTGATTAGGGAAAAAACCTGGGTGACTAAAGTCTCAAAAAGTTTAAGAAAAACAACTGGTTTGGTCACAAAAGAGTTGTTAGAAGTTAAGGAAAGGAGAGGTAGAGGAAACTCGAGGAGAAGATGGAAGAACTTTGTGGTAGAGGACTTAAGAAAGAAAGGTTTAAATGAAGAAGACACTGAGTGGTGAAGAAGAGTACGGAACTGCGACTTCTGAAAGGGGAAAGGCTAAGGAAGAAGAAGATTAAGACTTCTGTACTAGGGTACACAGATCACATCCTCGTAAGAATTTACCGATAGTTTTGTTAACATTTTATATCGATAATTTAGTCTCACATAATCAATTAATTTATAATTTGTTGCACCACGATGTTCTTACTATTAACACAATTATGCAGCTGTTTCTTTGCCTAATGAAACTATCGAGGAACGCAACACCGGAATTAATTAACCTTGCGTTCAGTTCCGTGGTAATGATAAAAAATGAATAATTGTATTTAAAATGTGCTGATCTATACATTAGTTATCATATATATGCAAATAGTGCGAAGGTTTTGGATTTTTATGTGCGTAGGCGAAGTAATTTTATCTACAGTGTAGCTTTATTCCTAACGAATTGATATTCAAAGACTTGCCGCTGATATCAATATTCTTTGCACCGAACCGATATACATAAACCTATTCCAGACAGTTTCAAGTTTGGTATAAAGTTAAAATAGTTTACAGGAATAAATTACCGACCATGTTATGTCAATCCCAAAAGATTGGCTAAATAACGCATTCTTATCTATATTGAGGGCATCATTAAATGAACAACAGTGAAGACAATATCCAATATTTCATTACTACTTCCTTTTACAGAAACTATTTGATTTCACGTTTAGGTCTTCTTATTGAGCCGCTCTGATGAGTCCTGAAATAACGAAATACCTATTAACGAATTGAACAGGCACTATATGTGAAATCAAATCTTAACTGTCTTTTCTATATCTTTATTTACCCGTATTTTGAGTATTAGAAGCCAGTTCATGAAAGGTTCTTGCTTAGATGAATTGATATGATGTAAAATGCAATTTTAGATTCCCCATGTCGGTCCATTCATCGTCTGCTTGCCTTGTAAACCGTAGAAGGTACAGATTTAAGTAAGAGTTTGAAATAGAAATCTTCGGATTTTTTACTTTTTGCTTTCCTCTGCATATATCTGTGTTGTGTATGATTCTGTGCACCAGATATAGAGGACCTACACTTTAATGTCGAATCCGAACGACGAAGTGTAGATGAGTTGTGCTAAATCATCCGAAGCGATGATTTAAGCAATAATGTTTTATTTTTGTAGCGAGAATCGAATCCGCATCATTCAGTACGAAGGCATTATTCAGCTCACTTACTTAGGTCGAAGCGTATGACTGAATCTTTAAAAGACCCCTAACAAAAAGGGGGAGTTAGATATGTTTTGTTAAAGGCAGGATAGGAAGGAGTTTTCATAGAGAAAACAAAACGGATTTCCTCAACCAATAACGAACATTACCCTGAGGTGGGTACTGACCGAATGAAGAAACTGTTGGAACCAATACCAATACTTTCCACTATTGAAAATGTTTAAACATCAAATAAAATATTACTTACAAAAAAGGTTTATTTACTTTGCTACTTTTGCTTACGTGCCTTCATAGTGTTTACTGTTATTTTTGGACGAAGCCATTATTTTTTTTTTATTTGAAAATTGCTATAAAATAGATCAGGCTTTGTGCTAGAATATTTGTTTCCGTATTCCATCATAGTATTTGTGGAAAAGTACCAGCGGTCACACTGTAATTATATTTCAAATAATCAAGTCCATCGCTGTCGTACCTGTGCTTACCTATGCACGTAAAAAATGAAAGAAACATTCAAAGCAATCAATTACACAAATGAATAATGACAGTTGCATACGATTGCTGACAAGCTTTTTCTATTTTTTCCAAATCATAACACGATTCTGATATTAGTGTAATTACCGACAGGTGGCCTTAATGTCACACAGTGAAGGCGACGAAGGAACATCAGAATTTGCGACAAGTACATAGTTTTACATCGCAAAATTGGTATAATTATTTTAATGAAATATATTTTTTTCTTTTACGAATATGAACAATCACGTAATAGAATCTACAATTTCGCAATTGACAATTATGAAAAGTAAGAAAGTAGAACATTTTCAAAGCATTTCCTATTTAGAAAAGACCGTCAAAAGAAAGAAAGATCAAAAAATAATCTACATCAAAGTTACTGAACCCCTTTTCGGGAGCATTTCGATCTTAATTTCTCGTTTTGGAATCTTGGGGGCACGCATTGTTTTACTAAATAAAAAGAAGTTCTTATGTCTATGGTGTCAGGACTGATACAACGCGTTGTAGTCATTCATATACAGTCAAGAAGGGACTATTTTTACATGATAGATTCTGGTGCAGTAACCCTACTACACAAGCATTAACACTACTTATAATCTAAAATTTACTACTTTTGTAGTCAGCTGGCATCTTTATTATAGGAGTTTCTGCATTTCCCCCCTTTGTTCAATTTTTCTATTTATTCCTTACTCTGTTCTTTTTTCTTATTTTTGGTTCACTACTTTCCACTTCTATGCAAACTATCGTGATATCCTGCAGACGATCAATTACTCTAGAGGCCCTTGGTGCTTTCCATAATACTAAGTTTGCTCAGTTTATGGTACTTATATATCCCCCAATATGGTAATTTTAAGTTTATTCATAATCAAACTCTAATCATATTGTAAATTCCCAACATAAACAAATTATCGAGGCCTGATACGCACGTGTTCGACGATATTCGCCTTCTCATTCGCCTTCTCATTCGCCAAGAGACTATTAAATATAATTTATCGCGCGAGAATGATTGTCATTTTACAGGTCCAAAATAACCAAATTTTCAGGAAAAAGTTTTTCATTTTCCTGAAAATTACTAATAATTTGTCACGTCACATCGGCAGTGATGATGGGTTTGTTCCAGAAGCGCTGTGGATGTTCAAATAAAAAAAAAAAGGTGGGGACTACCTTGAAGAGATGGACGGGAAATCTTTTGAAAACTAGTTCACAAATATACTGCCCGATTAGAAGAAAACTCCATTATCGTATTGGACAATGCGCCTTATCATTCTACAAAAATGGAAAAAAATTAAACTATCGCTTTTAGAAAGACTGATATCTGAGAACTCAATGTTAAAACTGCAACTGTTAGTTATTGTTAAGCAACATAAGGGACTATATAACAAATACATTATTGACGAGATCACAAAAAGCCAAAACAAAATAGTTTTAAGACTGCCTCCATACCATGATGAGCTCAATCCGATTGAACTCATCTGGGCAGAAGTGAAAAATTATGTAGCAGCCAAAAACAATATTTTTAAATTTGCAGACATGGAAAATATTTTTTATGATGCAATAAATTATATTAGTTCAACCTTCAACTATATGGCATAAATGTGTGCAACACTTTGTACAAAAAGACTATTTCAAAATGTGGAAGTTGGACAACATCCTAGGGACTCATATCGAACCAATAATAATAAATCCAGACGAAGAAAGCAGCATATGTAGCCCCTCGGACTCTAAATAATTTAAATCTATCTATATATATATATATATATATATATATATATATATATATATATATATATATATATATATATATATATATATATATATATATATATATATATATATATATATATATAAATATATAACTGTTTTGGATGGGTTGGAGTCAATAATAGGGCTATTGGTTAACTATTTTTTTAATCTCGAGCTTTCAATTGTGTTTACAATTATTATCAAGAGCTAAAAAAGACAAAATACTTACAAGGTTGAACTAAAAAGAAAAAACAATTTTTGTTAACTTACCAAATAAAAATTAGTTTGGTAAGTAAAAAATCACTGCTTACATGTTCAAAATATTTTATATAAAAATGTTTTGATCTAACAAATGTTTCTCCGAAAATTTCTATAATTTTGAAAACATTTTTTTAATATAAAAATAATTGAATTTATAAATAAGTTCAAATAGCATTGTTGCATTCAAATTGCTATTTGAACTTATTTATAAATTCAATTATTTTTATATTATAAAAATAAAAAAAAGTTTTCAAAAAAAAAAAAAAAAAAAAAAAAAAAAAAAAAAAAAAAAAAAAAAAATGTTTTCAAAATTATAGAAATTTTCGGAGAAACATTTGTTAGATCAAAACATTTTTATATAAAATATTTTGAACATGTAAGCAGTGATTTTTTACTTACCAAACTAATTTTTATTTGGTAAGTTAACAAAAATTGTTTTTTCTTTTTAGTTCAACCTTGTAAGTATTTTGTCTTTTTTAGCTCTTGATAATAATTGTAAACACAATTGAAAGCTCGAGATTAAAAAAATAGTTAACCAATAGCCCTATTATTGACTCCAACCCATCCAAAACAGTTATATATTTGTTCCAAACGAGTCACAAATATATATATATATATATATATATATATATATATATATATATATATATATATATATATATATATATATATATATATATATATATATATATAAGGATTTTTACAACTGTCGTCGCCTTCCTTCTTTCAGCCAACGTCTCCAGTCCTTTCTGCTCTGCCATTCTCCATCTCTAAGGTCTCGTCTTTCCATGGCCTCGTTCACTTCATCCCTCCATGATCTTCGGGGTCTACCTCTTTTCCTCCTTCCTATCCTCTAATCCGAAATCTTTGCTATCCACCTTGTATGATCTGTTCTTCTCACATGCCCATACAAAATTAAACGTTTTTCTTCGATGTAGCGAGTATGTCTTGTTCTACTGCCATTCTTCGTTTTATCTCCTCATTTCTGATGCGATCCATTTTTTTCACTCTGCAGCTTCTTCTCATGAACTCCATTTCAGTTGCTGTGATTTTGGACCTGTTTCGTTTATTTATTACCCAATTCTCTGCTCGATAGGTCATTATACTGCGTACCAAGGTGTTATAAATTTTCTTCTTTGTATTTCTGGTAATCTTTCTATCCCACAGTACCCCGTTCATTTGTTTAATACATGTTCTTGTCTGTGCTAATCTGCTGGTTATCTCTTGCTCGGTGGTTCCATTTTTTGAGAGTATGAAATCTAAATATTATTATTTTATTTAGGTATTATCGTCCATTTCCAAGTTTCTCACTGGTTCTTGCTCTGTTGTTAATTAATAATAATTTGAATGGTATGTTATTACGGTTTGAAAAAGTTATGATGATGCTGCTTTATTAAAAATACTTTATTATGTATATCCTAGTTAATAAATATTTTATTTTAGCACATTTTTCTTCAATTGGACATTGAATTTTACTCACCGTTAAACTTCAAGAAATTCTTACAGTTTCAAAAAGTAAATATTTTTAAAAATCATAATATGATACACCTCAGTAAGACTTTCACGTGCAATTTTTGACAGTTGGGAATTTGTATTATGAATGAACTGTAGGTGTGAAATTTCCGGATCTACATTATGACCTATTTCGTGATGAAGATGAATTCTTCGGTTGGTTTGACCAATGTAAGATTGTGGACAGTCTCCATAAGAAATTTCATAAATTGATAAAATCTGCGTTGTTTGTAATAATGATCTTCTACGGATATTCTACGGATCTTAAGAAAAGGGTTTTTAGCGAGGAGAAAAGATTATTTTCATTCTTTTTTCATCAGTGATCCCTTCGATGTAAAGCTTTGTTATGGTCAGTGTCTGATTTATTAGATTGAGAGTGAGTGAAAGATAGTTGTTAATGTTAATTGGTGCTCCTGTTAATATAATTTTCGAGATAAACGTTTTGCAGGAGGGTTTGTTGAAAAGACGTAAATTTTGCGGATCTACTGGAAACAAGGGAATTAATAGTTAAATAAATTTGTAAAGGTATGGTGTGAAGTAAGTAAAAATTTTTCTTATGACTTTCAGTAATTTTAAGGTTGAATCGGTTTTCATCTGTCTCATGAACTAGATATTGAGATGTATACCATTCAGAAGGGTTTGAAAAGAACTAGAGCAGGGGGTGTAAATGACGAATATCATCAATATTACCCATTGTAAAGCGTGAAGTTCCAATTGGAGCACCCTTGACTTATATTTAGAATTTATTTTTAAATGTATGTTGGATAACCAATGTTTAATGAGAGATAAGTAATCTAGTTAGATGTTCTGTCCAGAGTATGTAGGGTTTCATCTATAGAAATGTTTGTAAATCTTGAATTGAACTGATATGATAATTTAAAAGAAAATCTTAGGGGTTGTTGTTGGTTATATTAGTTATAACAGGTATTTTTGTCAGATGAATTCTTTTTGAGTCTATACCACAATCTGATGAGCTGCAATTACTTCGGGATTATTCATAGGTTATCTGGTGTGCATAAATGTGATAAATTATCTTCTGTCTGTAACAGTTTCTTCATTTTTCTCAAATTTTATAATATTAAACATACAGCTTAGTTAATTTTCTATATATTACTTAGTTTAAAGTACTTTTGTAGTTCTGCCACTGTTGTTAGGTCGAAAATTCAGCCCAAAGGCTCTCGATTTTATCACAGTTGTTGTTTCTGCTGTTCGCAACAACTCTTTATTACCTGTTATTACGATTCAATTTAAATGAGTTTTAGTGATTTCTAATAAACGACTACGAAGATGTTTAATTGTATGGAAAGATGGTCGGGCGTACCCACGCATTTACGCGAGAAGGAGAGAGAAAGATAAAGAACGTATTTAATTTCCTGGTGAAATTTTCGCAATTCAATTACAAAACTGTTGTAATGCGAGGTTGCAATTTAAAGAGAAGTCATCGCTCGGGGACAGAAGTTTAATAATTCGGAGTTGATCGTTTTATGTTGTGTTTCAGTAAATAACTGCAAGATATTGACCTGATTGTTTATTGTGCCTTCTCTCTGTAGATTAATTACAAATTGTACCTACGGAAATTTCCTATTTATTTTATTGGAGAAATATGTTTCATTACTGTTGGTATTTGTTTCGATTACTCGAACTGTTCTGTTATGTCCTCCGTTGCTGGACATAAAGGATTTCTTCATGAAGGTTTGTTAGCATTTGTTTTAAACTGTACGAAATATTGCCGCGAAGAAGCTACATATATCAACATTTAAATATGCCACAAATGGGGTAGAAAAAACTTGTAGTTGCGGTGTTGCAATTACCACCTTATTTTTGCTAATTTAACTCCATTGATCTAATCTGCGCTCAATTGGAGGGATATATCGCAACATAAAATAGCACATTTAAACTTGCAAGTTATTTGTGACCTACTAAATAACTCAACATTAAAAATTATATTTGATCGGATCATTTTCCTATTAAAATAGAGCTTAAAATTAATCCTACTTCATTCCTAATTAAGCCATCAACAAAATGGAACGATTGCCGCGCTGACTGGAAGCTATTCAGACAGATTTAGAAAAACAATTATCTACATTTTTATCATCTAATAATCTTTCTAATGATGAGAAATGAGAAGACAGCCCTACTCTTTCAGACTATCTCTCTAGCTGCTTCCAAATCTATGCCCATAAAAAACCTTTTACTCCTTCAATGCCAAGGCCTTATTGGTGGGATGAGGAATGTACATTCATAATAAAAAAAACGATCAGAAGCCTTGAAAGCGTATCGAACCCAAAGTAACCATAATAATTACATAAACTATAAAAATATATCAGCCCAAACCAGACGATTATTTAAAACAAAGGAAAAAAGTAGTTGGATAAACTTTTTAAATAGTCTAAACAAAAGCACACCTCTCTCAAAAATATGGTCAACCGTCAGATCAATTTCCAATAACTATCAGTACAACAAAAAACCTCAACTTTCTGAAAATCTCATTAAACAGATGTTAGACCAACTTGCACCTTCATCTGCCTCTGGTAATGTTGGTAGGATTAAAGAAATTTTTCGTTTTAATACTAGTATAGATTCCATGTCAAAACCTTTTACTCCTTCAGAACTAGATTTCGCACTAAAAAAAAGCAGAAATACAGCCCCCGGTTTAGACGGTTTTACTTATAAGATATTGGACAAATTGCCGTCAAATGACAAAGATGTTCTCTTACAAATCTTTAATAGTTGGTGGTTGAAACAAGAATATTGCGATACTTTAAAAAATATTATCATATGCCCTTTACTCAAATTTAACTTAAACCCAGAACTTCCATCATCTTATAGACCCATTTCTTTATTATCATGTGTGGCAAAATCCTTTGAAAGGCTTATAAAATTTAGATTAGAACATTTTATTAAACTTCTAAACTTTAGAACTTAAAGTAGTTCAATTTTTCCCTACTCACAGTATGGATTTCGTAGAGGTCGAGGTACCATTGATGCTCTCATACGTTTAGTTACGAATATTCAACTCTGTTTCTCAAAAAACGAATTTATGCTATGTTTGTTTCTAGATTTAAAGGGTGCATATGACGTGGTTGATTTGGATACATTATATTCAAAAATGGTGGGGTGTGGTATTGATAAAAGATTATCTGTAAATATAATAAATTTGTATGTGAATAGAAAAATATACTTACGGGACCATAGAAATGTATTACACGGTCCAAGAATATTATATAACGGTCTCCCACAAGGCTCAATTCTAAGTCCTTTATTATTTAATGTTTATACTGCAGATCTGCATGGTTTGATGGATGAAAATTGCAAAATAATTCAATATGCAGACGATATATGTTTATATACCAGCCATAAATCCTATGAAGATTGTATGTTAAATCTAAAACTTAGCTTTAGTAACATAGATAAGTGGGTGAAACAAATGGGTTTTAGTATATCACAAGAAAAATCTTCGATTGTATGTTTCACTAGACATAGACAAAAAGTCACAGGCAAATGCCAGATAGGTGATTATAATTTCCCCTTAGCAGAAGAGTATAAGTATCTAGGCATGATCCTAGATAAAAAACTCTTGTGGTCCAGCCATATAAAGTACGTAAAACAAAAGTGCGAGCGTGGAATTAACCTTCTGCGTTTCGTTTCTAAAAAAAGATGGGGTGCAGATCAAAATATCTCTTTAATGTTTTATAGATCCTACATACGATCCATTCTGGATTACGGTTGTATTCTTTACGGTTCAACATGCAAAACAAATCTATTAACTCTTGACATAATACAATTTAAATCAATAAAAATTTGTCTAGGAGCTATGATGTCTTCACCAAACCAAGCAGTTCTAGCAGAAGCCCAGGAACCACCTTTACACATACGTAGGCAAATGTTAGCCAACAAACGTCTAATACCATACACATCGTTTAATACAACTATGGTTCACAAAATAGGTTTACTTTTGACAGAAAATTTAACAAATTCTTACTGGAGAATAAAAAATTCTCCCCCTTTTGCAGAATCTTTTATCGATACGAATTCATTTCAATCTTATATATTACAGCTACCAAAATTTCCTTTTTACATACAAGACTTTGAAGTTCTGATAGACAAACCAACCATTATAATGCCCTCTTATTCAGACTTGCCAATTTTAACTAATCTGATATTCAAATCCATACTAAGCAAATTAGGGGAAGATTTAACAATAATTTATACAGATGGTTTAAAAACTGTTGAAAGTACTGGTTTTGCTTTTTTTGTTTCAAACAGCAATTATGTTGAGAAATATCGAATTCCTGAATGTTGTTCTATTTTTACAGCCGAGGCTGCTGCTATACAGAAAGCACTAACTTGGTGTGTCACTAATTATTGTGAGAACATCGTAATAGTATCAGATTTTCAGGCAGTATTACAAGCTATTCGTAGCCAACCATTGGATAGTTTTGAAAACTCCATTATACTTGATATCAAATAATTATTACATGATCTAAAATTCACAAAAAAAAACAGTTACTTTACTCTGGTTTAAAGGACACAATGGAGTAATTGGAAACGAATTAGTGGATGGTATGGCAAAAAATATATCTGAGATATCCGAAATTGCAAATTTTTACTACTTTAAAGATCTTTTTTCTATTATCAGGAGTATTGGCAGGGAAAAATGGATGTCAAAATATAAAGAGGTTCAGAAGGCTTCAAGAAACCATTACTTTTCTATTCATCCATGCTTACCAAAAAATATTCCCCATTTTAATTTTAACTATAATAAACTACATTCTTCGTTAATAACCCGGTTAAAACTTAACCATGGCCTCTTTCCAGAGCATCTGCATAGGATTGGAATCTATGAAACTCCTTTCTGTCCTTGTGATGGTAAATATGTCGGAGATTTGAACCACTTATTTTTCGATTGTCCTAACCATAGGGAACAGACTCGGAGCGTATATTTAGGTTTAATTGATCTCAATATTAGCCTACCAGTTAACATCAGCAATCTATTATCTTATTCTGACAAATCTATATATAATATTCTAATCAAGTTTATAAACGATTCTAAGATAAAAATTTAACCATCGTTATAACAATTTTCTGTGGCAAAAATTTTTTTTTGTCTAATGCCATCTCTCTTTCTCTCTCTCTCTCTCTCTTTCTCTCTCTCTCTCTCTCTCTCTCTCTCTCTCTCTCTCTCTCTCTTTCTCTCTCTCTCTCTCTCTCTCTCTCTCTCTCTCTCAAATATATTATATTTGGCAGCTTTATTATAAGACATGCCATTACAGAGGAAGAAAATTGCTAAACACTCAGAAAGTTCTTTGGGAAATGTCGAATTTTCGTCTTTTGTCGATCTTTTATATTGAACTTCTTACTTTTGAAATGTATTTGAATTTGAATTTAGAATCTATTTGAAAATATTGGTTTTTTATGTTTAAAAGTTTAAAATTATTATAACGACTTTTTGTGAATATCGATGCTACTGAATACAAAGAATGATTTTACAATTTGATACAGATATAATGTAGTTACTTACAAGCGAACCATTAATGCTTTAATAGATTGATTAAGCGAATGTAGGACGGTAATGAGGATGCAATTATGCGGAAAACTGGTAGAATTTATAGCAAACTTAACAGAATGTATTAGTATCAATAGCCAGTGAACGGTCGTGAGAATATTGAAGTTATATTTTTATTAAGAATATATTATGTATTAAGAATATACAAGCATATAATCGTTTTCATATAAATTAGTTTATTAAAAGTAAGTAATTAATATTTTCATAATCAATAATAATAATATAGTGTGTTACTAAAACTTATGGCGCTTTTTATATCGTAGCGTATTTAGGCCAGTACAGGAAAAAAAGCTGAAAAAATCTTATAGGTTTTTCAAGCTGATTTTTCTTGTTTTTTTTTAATAATCATAAAGAGTGAAAAAATCATTTTTTGCCTAAAAACGTTTCTTATACATTTTAGAGAAAAATGCTTCAAATAAAAGTTATAGATCTTTTGCCAAAAAAGGACTCAATTTTGCCAAACGATCGCTAACAACCGCGTCTTCGTTGTTACTAAAATTAAGCATACGCAGAAGTATCTCGAAGCGATTTCTTGACATCTGTTCTTAAATTTTGTTTGAATATAAATTAGTTTCTCCAGTAATCTGATATTTTGGAAAATCTTGCTAGGTCCATTTACAAAACGATAGCAAAGAATATTCTTATTTCTTCTGCATCAGTGTTATTCCATCTGTGAGGTCGAGAGTTCGGCTGTATCCCAACACTGAGCTTTTGTTGTGCATATTGTTTCAGTAACAATAAGACTGGCTACATTTTCATCAAAAAATATGTTGAAAAAATCGGACTTTTTGCTAAATAAGTCTCCACAATTTCATCTGTTGGTCCCACTGAATCGACTGCGAAATTAAAATATTTTAGAGACCTACCGATAACTGGTCCCCAACGTCATTAAATTCAATCTCATTTTCATCTTCTCTACATTACTGAGATATCGCCGCTTCTATAGTATCTTCTAAGAATTGTACATTCGTAACATGAGGAGCCTGCTTAGATGTCGAAGCAACAGCGATTATATCTTTTTGGATAGGCTCAGCATTCTTATAAACCTTATCGAATGACCTGATAATAATGTTATTATAAAACTAAAAACTGAAAGCAAGCCAAAAATACTCGGGTAAGAATATTACAAAACAAAAAAGTTTTGGACAAAGTAGAATGATAAATAATTAATTCCAGAATTGCCGCTCACTGAATATACTATCAAACAAAACTCACCTTTTCACTCTTTTAGGCCATAAAACTTGACCACCTGAAGAATTTTCAATTCCAGACTCCAGATTCCAGTTTTATATTCATCTGTGAAGAATCGCCTTCAAATGGCTCTTCCTTTTCATGTTCTTCTTCTTCAGAAAGCATTTCATTCCATAACTTTTGCAAATGTGCCAAATTTTTTTCGTAATAATCACTCACTGTGTATCGAAATGTATAACTATGAATCAAGCATAAAAAGCAGAACAAGGCTTGCGATACGATAGGCACCAAAAGAAGAAGAATATGACCAATAGGAACAAAGATTGCAATTTTTTTATTAATTAAAATCATATTTCCATTGTTTATTCACAGTAAGAGCTGAAAATTGAACAGATTGTAAACGAACATCTAAATTTTTTATAGATGGCATATACCGAGAAGGACTAAACAGATATAACAGATATAACCATTAGACTGATGGTACCTATTCGTAAAATACCGCCTGTCCGAACCCCGTTTTTTAGAATGGAACTTCAAATTGAAGTGCACTGAAAAAAATTACAATATTTCCATTTCTATGGCACGTAAAAGCTTGTTTTTTTTTTTGTAAATTGCGGTTGCTCCGTAAAATAAAGCCGCGTTGACATGGGTAGTGTACCTAAATAGTGTCTGTCGTTGGTTACTTTACGATTCTGTTTTATTTTTTCTATAGTTAGATAATGAATTAATTATGTTCTTTTTTATTTTTAGGTAAGTTCGGTGCTTGGTACCTTCCATTGAAGGATCTGTAAGTAAGAATATTAAATTTAAATATATAATAGACGCGTACACCCAAAATATAAGATCATGCCCGTATGGTTAAATTGTATAGTGTTATTTTTTCTGATTATTATTATTATTTTATAAATTATTGACAGTTTCTATTATTTTTACTATATGAAATACCTCAGGTATTCATGTTTCTCTTATCAGCTCTACTTTATTTGCGTCAACACTTGTTGGATATATCTAGATATTGTTCTCTTCTCTAAGAAGTCGATCCAGTGAATCTGGACCTTTTAAAAAAAGTACTGGCACACTTTAAACGATCTGTAGTACGGGAAATTTTGAATGGGAACTCTTCATCTCTTCCCGGACCTTTACAGGCACAACCGTGATCAATCCAACGTAGGTTAGATACAAGTTTGAGTGCCAAATTGGATCCCTGCCACTAACGGCCTTGTTTCGAGTACTGATCAGTATGTTCTCTTGAAAGTGAAAACTTTTAACATTGACTTGCCTTAAAAAGTTTACAATAATATAAAGAGAAGATATTATACATACTCAAAATTTATTCAATTATATACTAAGTGACATAGAAATCCGAACACCCAGTTTAAATGATTTTATTTTAATAAAATTTTGTATAAGTACTTAATGAAGCATAATAAGTAAATGATTAAAATTTCAAAATGATTGCACTGGTTTAAAGCCCTTTTACCTTTAATAATGTGTGGATGCACCCCGATGTGTTACGCATTCTCCAACGCGCCTAGGCATGCTTCTGATCAGGTGGTCAATGTCCTCTTGTGCTATCTTCCAGGCAACCACCAACTCATCTCAAAGTCCTTGTAGAGTCTGAGGAGGACGTTGCAAATTGAGCAATCTCCTACCCATCATATCCCACACGTGCTCAATTGGGGATAAGTCGGGAGATTTTGGTGGCCATGCTAACAATGTGACATCATTATGTTGAAAGAAGTCTATTGTGACTCTTGCAACATGTGGTCGGGCATTATCTTGTTGGAAAGTTGGATTTGCCAGGGTGTCAAGATAGGGTAAAAGGTGGGGTTCTAGAACTTCTTGGATATAACGCTGCGCGTTCATGTTACCTCTGATGAAGATTAAAGGTGACCTGGAACCATAAGCTATAGCACCCCAAACCATAACTCCAACAGTGTGATGAATATGTCTTTCAACAAAAAACTGTGGATTCCTCCTTTCACCACGTCACCTTCTAACCCTCGCTCGACCATCGTGCATGCCTAAACAAAATCGAGACTCGTCACTAAAGACAATACTGTTCCATTCCTGATTCCAGAGTGACCGTTCTCTGCACCACTGAAGGAGATTACGGCGGTGTTCTGGAGTTAAAGGGAAGACCCAGTGTGGTCGGTATGAAAACAGGCCAAAACTTCTCATTCGTCGGTAAACACTGCACATGCAAGTAGGTCTTCCGTGTTCTGCAAACCATTCATTTGCAATGGAGCTGGTAGTGGAGAAACGGTCTCTTAAAGCCAATAATCTTAGGTGGCGATCTTCATGGTCTGTTGTTCTACGGCGGCGTCCAGTGCCCCTTGCTCTTTGCGTACGGCCTTCTTGAAGCCATGCCTGACAACACCTAACCACGGTGTCTACACTTCTTGGCACTCTAACTGCAACTTCCCGAAAATAAAGTCCAGCTTCCCGAAGTCCCATTATACGGCCCCTATCAAACTCACTAAGTTGACGAAATCGTACAGGTCTCCGTACTCTAGGCATCGTAACCAATCGTAAAGAATTTCAAGAACCACAATCCGCCAAATTTTGATCTTTATTGCGGCTGAAATATTCCTTTTTAGATTGTTAGTGAATTTAAAAACAAAAAGTATAAAAACCGGAATCTCCAACTGATAAGGCTAAAAACTTTATCACTTGTTTTTTTCAGTAAGATAAATAAATTACACCAAATTTTATTGAAATAAAATCATTTAAACTGGGTGTTCGGATTTCTATGTCACTTAGTATATATTATAATATCCTACGTAAAAATTACCTGAGCCCTTCTATCCTGCTAAAAGATAAAAACCTCTAAAAAGGAATAAAATAAAAGAAAAATCACAGCGTTAGTACTGGAAAAATTGTTTAGTACATCCTGAAGACTTTCACTGCTTTCCACATAACATATTAAAATAAATTGTTTTATCGATGTATCAAAGAAATATTGACCTACCGTGTGATCATGCCGGCGGCCCCAAATTCGAGTCCATATCTGTTCGAGCATCGCTCTGCTTCGTCTCGTTCTTTGGTTATAGTCTCGAAGTCCGCGGCGTTGGTCGTGTAACATGTTTTGTTAAAGGATTCTTCAACCTTCACGAATCTTTTCGAACGATTGTCCAAAGATTATTATTCACGGTCTGGTGCCATCCCTTGAACTCGTGCCCCGGAGATACACACTCGAATGTATTCATCTTGTGTCCGCAAGAAAAATGTTGGTGTTGCTTTCCGCTGGTTTACCGTAATACCTCGAAAGAAATTTTATTTATAAAATGTAAGGGGTTAGCAATACAGGCGTCTTTGTGATTGATCTGTTTTTTCGTATATTTATATTCAGTTATGATCAAGCAGTTACTATTGACTGATAAAATACATTAAAACCCTAAAACTTTTAAAATATTTAAGCACGTACTGCTTTAAGCAACTCCATCAAAGAGTATGGAAGAAAATGAACATATTTTTGTTGGTGAAAATTAATTAAAAGTGTACTAATAAACGTCAGCACATGTCTTATATACCATGTGAATTAAACTTTTTAGATAATATTTTAGTAGATAATGACTAGTTCTCTTATCTTTATGTATAAATACTTATTTAACTAAAATTTTCTTATTTATGGAACTGGAAATATCTAATATGCCTGCCGACCGTTTGTTTTGGCCGACCGTATACTTTCCATCAGCTGTTCTACAAGTTTTATTTAAAAGTCCTTTATAAAAGGTATATAATTAAAAAGACCCTTTCGGGCTACATCACAAAACGTTTTCTGACTAAAAAGTCCATCCTCAGTGTATTATCACCAGGTGATAATACACTACACATTATATATTACATTTTTGTTGTAAATATTGTGTGGTGTTAAAGTATTTAACAGATACCCTGCATGGCAATGCAAGACTCCCAAAAGGAGTTGCTGCTCACCCTCAGACAATGGCTGAATAAGTTCTAGATGGCAACTATCTATAACTATAGATTTAGTGGCTTGATTGATGTACACCTGGTAATAATGGTCTTTTTAGTCCGAAAACGTTGGTTGATGTAGCCCGAAAGGCTTTTTTTAATTATATACGTTTTATAAAGAATTTTTAAATAAAACTTTTGTGATTTATGGTATACAGTACTACAGGACTTTCATTTTCCTTGTGGATGTTATACTCTATCTATACTAGTATACGGCTGATCTGCTATATAAGCTCTACGTCGACATACGATAGACTTTTTGTTTGGTTAAGTTTACTGGTTTGCTTTTTTTTCAGGAATTACTTTCACACCGGCATTGGTGTTTTCTATAAAAAAACAGTATTGTTTTCGCAATATTTTCAATCACATTGTCCCACGGCTGCCATATTACTATTCAAAATAATTAAATTACAGCAAACAACACTCTAAACTCTACCAACAAGCTGCTACATTACTATTCAAGCTAATTAAATTTCAGCAAATAACACTCTACACTCTACTAACGAACTGCTTCCAACTAAAGCGCTTCGCACCGGCATCCGGTCGATTGTAACAAAGAAAGGATCAAACGTCGCCGCATTTAAAGAACCCTCTAATAGCAAAAGTGAATTCTGCTGAAGGTTTACCTCTAGAACCCAGACTGGAGTCATTGAAACCTATTTGGTACAGAGACAGAGTTTATGACCGGTGTCTTCTGGCTGCTAGTTCTCCTTATATTTTTATTTGTAGACTCAGAAGAGTCACTCAATTATGAATCGTCCACTAAACCATCTTTTTTTTCGTGTCATACTATAATCCTCGAGAATTCGCCAACTCTGTTAGTCATCACTTATCAACACGCCTGGGCACGATGATTTTACACCTCGGAATTTTGGTATCATTATTGCTAGAGTACCATATTTTGTAAGTCTTCTTCCTTCTTGTTCATGTGGCCTGTCCTCATCGGAGGTTGGCGACCATTAACTGGAATTCTTCTCTATACTGAGCTGTCCTCCCTGATTTTAAGCCAATAGCGTAAGTTTCGCAGCCAAGGGATCTTCTTTCGTCCGATGTCACGTCTGCTTTCGATCTTTCCTTCAACGATCAACTGCAGAAAACCATACTTATCGTTTCTTAAGTTAAGGCCAAAATAAGCTATCTTGATGATCTTATCTTTCGAATACTCGATCATTTGATAGTAGTACTCCAAAATGTCCTTTGCACGATGACATTCGAATTATTTGCCGGTAGTACTTCTTCTTCTTTCAGTACCCTGTCCGATTATCGAACGTTGGCGATCATATTGGCAATAATAACTTTGTTTACGGCGGCTCTCTTCTCGGAGATTTCGGAGCTAGGATGTTCTTCGTCGGCCTGGGCCTCTCCTTCCGGCGATCTTACCCTGTATTATGAGGTGTACTTAGTACTAGTACTAAGCACTACTACTAAGCACTACTACTACTACTAGTAGTACTTAGTACGGTAGTACTTAGTACCTATAAATTATCTACCCTCATTGAATTCTTCGAGTCCATACCTGTAGTGGTTATCTCGAAAATGTTAAATGGAACCACAGGATACAGAACCTAAATCATTTGTAGCCCTGACACTTAATTAAGCGACTGGTCCATCCGAACATCAGGAGTACAAAACCACAATAAAAAAATACGTAAGAATAAGTTCCATGGCGTCAATAGTCGATCTCGCTCTCGACCGCACCTCACGCCGAGGTCTATCTCTTTCTCCATCTTGTTCTTCGTGTGATAATGGTCAATTCTAATGAACTGTCAGAACAAATCAAGAAGATGTATGGCGGGGCATTCGATCCGGTAGTTGCGGGATGTTATGCGAGATGGGGTTCGTCAGAAAAATGAAATCGAAAAATTAACAAATCTGCCGAGGAGAAATTAATAGATGCCCCGATGAGAATTAAATTATACTTGGAACGATTTTTTTGTGGTTTATATACATGAACACAAGTACCTGTTTGATTGCATTCCGTTTTTTTTTATTTATATTAGTATCCTTGGGTTTAAGTTCAATAAGTAATATTAAATTTGGAACTAGATTTTATTGTGCCGTTGAAATCAACGTTTCGTAAACGTTGTTTTCCGTTGAAATCATAGTTTACTGTCATTGGAGCCAGAGTTTTAACCTTGTTTAGGCTTGCGCCTCTTCAAGGAATGGGGTACTCCTTTTTTTTTCTCTCGGAGTAATGCAAGTGTGGTAAACGAGATGAATGTTGTATTGGTGGAGAAGTAGTGGACTACTAAGAAGCAGAGGGGGGGTTCAGAAGATGGCGTGTCTGTGTGGACGATTGTAAGGAGCGCACATGAGGAATTTGGGAGAAATTTGCCAAGCAAATTAAAAAAAAAAGTTATGAAGAAGTTTTGCTGGAGGAAATGGAACTTTTCTTTTAGGAAACTTTTAGGTCTTCAGAGAAGCATAAACGCACGCCTTGTGCTCGATGATGGGTCTTATAAATGTTTTATAGGTGTGCGATAAAGTTTTGGATGACGTCTTGCCCAGTTTACCGGACAACACCGTCAGGAGATTAAACCTCTTTCTCACCCTGTCTAGGGTATCTTGAATATCGGTTTTCCAGTTGAGACTCCTATGAAAATGAACTCCCAAATAGGAAACCGAGTTTCTGAGAATAAGGTCCTCACCCAACAGGGTTATTCGGCCCTGGACACTGCGACATTTTGAAGTTTCAAATAAAATTGCTTGTGTTTTGGACGGATTTATGGTCAATCTCCATTTATTCCACCACCTAATGACTCTATTAAGGTAGTTTTGTGCTCTGTCGAATACAGACATCCGTTCATGTTCTCTGTGTGATCCTGACGTGAGGAGGGCAGTGTCATCAGCATAAAGCAGAAGGAACTTTGATCTTTGCTGTGGGCGGGGGATGTCACTGTTGTAAACTGTGTATAATATTGGTGCAAGTATTGAGCCCTGGGATACTCCAGCTCCAGAATGCTGAATCCGAATTGGTAATCTGGAATTGCAAAGTGAGCATCTAGGAATTCTACGAGTCTTTCCTTAAGGATTCTCTCGTAGACTTTACCTAGGGTGCTTAGTAGAGAAATAGGTCTGTACGATTCAGGGTTGGTGAGGGTTTTCCCTTCTTTGGGAATCATGACTGTGCTGGCCACTTTCCACGGAATTGGAAAATAGCTCAGCGTTAGAGATGCATTTATTATGTTGGTGAGCAACGGGATAATATTCTCTGGAATGGAATACCCTGGGAATACCCTGGATGCCATCAGGGCCAGGGGATGTGTTTCTACCAATGTTACACATTGGCTGACGGTGTCCTCAGTCACAAGGGCCATCATCGGGTGAGGATGTGGTCCGTCATGTGTCTGAGGGTAGTAGAATATATCTTCCACTCTCCGTTCGGCGTCTCTTTTGGATCTTTCGCTGATACTGTCATTAATATATAATTATTTTTATATGGGCGTATCGTTGGTGTTTTCGAAAAAGGTAAAGTGGAGATATGTATTGTTATGATTGTTTATTTTGACTTTAATCTTAGTTTATTGAGCCAATAAAAAAAAATATAACTTATTTTTTATCAAAAGTAAAATAAACTCCTTATATTAACTGTGTTCGATGGATTCAAAGATTTTCTAGTTGTCTTTTATCGGGATAGAGAAGAAGGATAAGAATAAAAAATATATTATATCACAAAAATTTACGTTTCTTTATTTTATATGAACGAATAAAACAATTATCAAATTTTGTCGTTATCTTATCAATCAGCATACAAGAAAATAAATCAAATTTTTATAATAATAAGATTTTAAATCTACATACATTTATATTAAGTGAAAACCAATTTTACTTAAATTTTTCTTTACTTGAAACAAGAAACAACAAAACTTTAAACTTTTGATTAGCCTAACAAAACCTCAGTTCTTAAATTTGAATGCTAATGACCATGATGTCAAACCGATCCTTCACAGATATAAAATTCAATTGTACAAAACACTTACAGCTTATTTTCTTATTGAGTTGTATGTTGGAACATACCCAGAAAAATCCAGTCTCCTCAACTATGTGATCTCTCCTTTTTGGCACCTAGGCTCCTTCCTAACGTCTCTGCAAACCTGCTGCACTAACCAAAAACACCTGATGCACTTCTCCAAAAAACTCAACTACTTATTAATGACACAAGGACCTCCTTTTGTCAACTTGATGCCGTAAAACTACTTTCACAAATCTTCACAAAATGCCAACGGTAGATACAAGGACCTCTTTCAATCTACTTGCTATCTCCTTCTGCAAAAACTATTCAATTCTTGCACAATGCCGGTATCCAATTCACGAACCACACCCTATCTTGAGACAAACGACTATTTCCTTCGATGACCAAATTATCACTGACTTCTCCGGTTCTCATGATCGGCTCACAAATTCCCATTTAAAAACGACCGTCCAATCAAAAGCTCAAATTGTGTTTACCATGATTTTGGAAAAGCCTAATTTCGGTTTCAGAGAAAAACTAAATAGCTTACTTTAAAATTGGTTTTGTCAATACACAATTTATACATATTTCAAAAGATTAGAATATGGTCATTTAATACTTGATTATACAAACAATGAAAAGATTAACTTACAGGTAAAATGTCTTCTAATTCTAAACAAAGGTTTTTTGATAATTTTGTTTGAAACGGAAAAAAGTCGTTTGCCAAACAAATTTATATTCTTATCTACACTAAATCTTATCTTAAATTACTATATACATTTTGTTTATAATGATATCTTAAAATTTTATTTCGATGGATCTTTTTATTTATTTTTTTCTTTGGTTGGGAAAGAAGAAGTATGACAGTATATAACTTTAAAGGTCTTTTATGGTGTTATATTTATTATTATTTAAATCAGATTGAAATATATTTTATTTAGGTTCTGTGTGTCTTTTTTGTCATTGATTGCGTTGGTATTTCTTTTATTTCTATTGATTCGTACATCTCCCTCTTTTTGTTTTGCTCGGTTTTTAAAATTTTGATGTTTTCTAAGTCAATTTTATGCTTCTTCTCATTTTCATGTTTTGTGATCGCAGTGATGTTGTTCTTGTCATATTTGTGAGAACGATTTCTGGATTGAAGAAGTTTACTGGTTTACCCAATATAGACACCTTCACAGTTAATATATGGTATCTCGTAAACAACATGTGATTTTTTGAGTTTCGGAGTTTTAGTTTGGTGAAATATTTATTTAAAAGGTTGTTGCCTTTGTGAGCCACTGTTATGTTATGTTTCGCTAAAAGATTCGTTAGTGGTTCGGATAAACCTTTTATATATGGAAGAGTTATATGTATTAGTCCTGATACTGTTGGGTTTATTTTTATTTGTATTGTAAAATTTATTTAGTCTTGATTTGAAAACAGTTTCGATTAGGTGTTCGGGATATGCATTATTTAGGAGGGCTTTTTTTGTTTTTTTTTATTGCAGTTGGTCTGTATTCTGGATCTGTTAGTTTTATAGATCTATCAGCAAGACTGTATTAATAGTGTCTTTATTAACCACTTCATCGCCTATTGTTATTCACTCCCCTGTTCAGATTAACTGTTTGGTCTGTTTTGTAAACCAGAAATTTTGTTGATTCTATTTTATGTACTTTTATTTTGGTCAATGGTTTTGTTGTCTGTATGTTTAATAGCTCTCTTTATCTGTCTCTGTCATTACAAAGCAATACTAACAACCATAAAAGCGTATTTTCGGTGTTGTAGACCACCACTTTTACGATCGCCAATAAATGCAACCTACTTGCAGAAAATTGCCATCATAATTTTGATTATAAAAATTAAATTACCTCTTTAATGGGCTATAATTGCAGTATACATTTTATGCGTTGAAAAATTATTGAAAGTTTTATGTGTTTTCGTCCACTCAAAATTGGTCCAATACGGTAATAGTGGGTAATTAATTAAAAAAATACATGTTATAATTATCGTCATGATGAATGGGGGGTATAAATCAATGTAGGGCACTGTGGTAGCGTTTTTTAGTTGAATAAAGCCCACCCGAATTGCCAATTAAAATCATACCAATGTTGATTAGCAGTTTCATAAAAGACTTAACTTTTTAACAGAAAATTTAGATTTTTCGTTACGTTTACGATTTTTCGTTTATAGAGAACTATGGTTTACAAGGCGTCAGGCTGATAGGATCACCAATCAGAATAAATGAGAGAGAAGTCGAAACCGTATGCAGACATCTAAAGAATGGCAAATCACCTGGCCCCGGAAATGTAGCTCCGGAACTCATTAAACATGGACCCAAAATACTAATTCAACGACTACGACAACTTTTCCAGGTATGCATAAATAAACATGAAATACCTGAGGAATGGAAAGAATCGCATATGAGCACCATCCATAAAAAGGGAGATAAATCGAAACCTGAAAACTATAGAGGAATTGCAGTTACTAGTAGTATTAGCAGAATATATGGGAAAATAATAAAAAATCGAATAGAAGAAGAATACCAAGATATGGAAGCCGAAGAACAGGCTGATTTTCGTGCAGGTCGATCTACAATAGACCATGTCTTCTCTATTACTCAGATAATTGAAAAGAAAGTTGCTCGTGGCCAAGAAGTCCATCTGACGTTCGTAGACCTTAGGAAAGCATATGATAGTATCCCGCTTGATAAATTATGGGAGGCACTGGGGAAAACAAATATAAATATAGAATTGATTGAAGCAGTAAAAACGTTGTACTACCAACAAACAACAAGAATTAAAACAGGAAATCTGATAACACCGGGATTCAAAGTGACTAAAGGACTAAGACAAGGATGCTGTATATCCCCAACATTATTCAAAATATACCTCGAAGCAGCACTCAACAAATGGAAGAAAAAATGTACGCATATGGGCATACCACTAATAGACTTAACTTTGTTCACTCTGTGCTTTGCGGATGACCAGGTCATCATTGCACAGGACTCTGAAGTCCTTAGTTACATGATGCGAAAACTATTAGAAGAGTTTACAGAGTGGGGTTTGGAAGTGAATATGGAAAAAACTGAGTACATGAGTATCGGACGAGATCAACATAACCTTCTCGTAGAGGAAAATCAAGAGATCAAACTATGTGATGACTACAAATACCTAGGAGTAAAGATCACTCAGGACGGAAAATTAGATGCAGCCATTAAGGAACGAAATACACAGGGAAGGAAAGGCATAGCCTTACTGAACAGCGTACTGTGGGAAAAACATCTCTAAAGAAAATAAAAGAAGAATATACAACACCATAATAAAAAGTATCACAACATATGGATGCGAAGTGTGGCCCCTAAAAGACAGAACAGAGAAAATGCTTAGAGCAACAGAAATGGACTTCTGGCGCCGCTCGGCGGGAATCTCCAGACGCGACAGAATAACAAACGAGAGAGTCCGAGAAATCATGGGGGTTACACATAATATTGTTGATGACATCAAAACGACACAACTCAGATGGTACGGATACGTAAGGAGAATGCCGGAGAATAGAATACCAAGACAAATTCTTGAATGGCCACCAAGAGGTAGGCGAAGACCAGGAAGGCCTAGAAGAAGTTGGAGAGAAGGAGTTGATAAAGAAATCAGAGAAAGAGAACTGGAGGACGATCTATGGAACGATAGAATGAGATGGAGATTGGAAATCGGAAGACGTCGAAGAACGTTGTAAACCGACATTATATATATACGTTACGTTTACTTAATTTATCAAAAAATTCCAAAAGATTGGATCCCCCGTCGCATATTGACGGGTAAAATTCAGTAGTACGTTTATAAACGTGCTACAAAAAATTGCAACGCAACTGCTCCAACGGTTATAGACTCATTGGAAACCAGTTACAGTCAGATCGCATCGTGGGCGTTTGCCAAGATCACAAAACAGTTGGAAGCGCAATCGGTTTCAGATCGTAGTTTTACGAGTTGCACCGTGGGCGCTGGGCCTATGTGACCATGTACATTGTAGCATTGTTCCAGGAGTGGTTTCAATGACTACAACAAAAAATTTGTTGTATATACATTCGCTTACATATACCATCTATTTCAGCCGTTAGTTTCTTGAGGGCCTGGAGATGCAGTAAATTTTGGAAACAGCGAAACCGGTGACCCAATCTTTGTTTTAATTAAACAGCGAAACCGGTGACCCAATCTTTGTTTTAATTAAAACCTATTACGGATTGTGAGTATAAGATCTTTTTTCTCTAAAATTCATAAATATGTGCTTATACCAGCAACCCTTTCGCCATAATGTGTTGATTATACTAAGATCCGTATCGATAGCGAACTGAAGGAGACGTTCACCTTTGTCATTTCGCTCACCTGTCATTTAGCAATATCGCTCCTTTCAAATGGTCATCTATTTTCGTTTTGTCAATATTTGCATTCCAATCTCCTATTATCATTACAACGTTATATAATTCTATTATTTACATTAATAATATTTATAATCATACAACTTAAGTATCCGCTTATGAAGCATGCACATATTAGAAAACGATTTCTTGATAATAACAGCCTTCGAACGCTATCGGATTGGAAATTATAACGTTAGCTGAACATATTGGCGCCATTCACGTTCGATTATCAATATTATATTTTCTAAACAATCGCTAGCTGATTTGCATAAATATAAATAATTCATTTACTAAATTGGATTTCAATGATGCATTGTGGAGAGGATTTTTCTTGAAAGTTGTGGCTTGCTGGCTGTATGAGAGCGGTATTGTTGAGCCTACGCACTCAGTCTTACCGGCCGATCTCTTGGAGTACCTCGCCTTTCTTTTTTTATATATAAAAGAAGTAGGCATATATCGTTAACCACTGTTACAACAAGTTGATTTTTTTCAAGTTTTGTGTTGATTTTGGTGCTAGAAGGGCGATGATAAGAATCTTCTGAAAGTACAAGTTTTACGTTTGGAGTTTGGACAATTTTTTTATAAACAAAATAATATCAAATGCAAATGGAAATGTCAGAAAATAAAACCTGTTCTTCCACCAATTTTCTATAAAAATTACTTGGAAAAATAGTTTGTATGTAAACATGTCTAGATTATTCGTCTATGGATATTGCATAAACATTTCTACTAATTTTATTTTTCTTATCACAAACTCATTCGTTTCTTTTATGTTATTGATGTGATTCCCAGGCTATAAAAATCTGGTATATGTATAATTAGACGCAGAAATTACTCCTAATGACAGGCCATAATTAAAAATTTGTCGGAAACGATCAGTGTCTTATCTTTTGCCTAAAACCTTTTTGTGACTAATTAGCTTAACATATTCAAATATCTCATTTAAGACATAACGAGAACGACATAAATACGTTCGGAAAATTACGGCAATCAATTATTTAAAAGTCTTTTTACAACTTCTTAATCCTCTCTTAAATACCCATTAACAGTCGGTTCATTCTTCAAAATAAAAGAGATAGAACGGGTTATTAAGTGATGCCAATACCCGTCTCACTCTTTAAGGTGATTAGTTGAGTAAACAGGAAATAGAACATATTAGACAATCTTATTATAACGCGAAACGAAAGAGATTTCGGCCAAAAATATAAGCAAATAGAGGTGCGTTCATTGAATCCATACTTTCGATTCGGATTTTATGAATCGGGCTGTCGAAAGAAACTGTTCTGATTTCTGAAGATGTGTAAATAAAATAGTCTCTAAATAAAATAATTCTTTTTTTCTAAATGGTCTAATATTCATAATGCCATTGGATACATGGTCTGGTCCATTTCCTACTTAGCCTTTTCCTTAAACAAATCCTTACAAGTCTTAAATATCTTATAATAAAGATTGCGTATCTTAAACGGTGGTCTCACTATCACATCTAAAACTAAAATTAAAAAAGCTAATAGTGACGTACCTCGCAGACAAGCCAAGCCCCATTACAGTTATCACGAAGAACGAAAAAAACGTGATGAAGTAAAAGATTTAATGCTCCGCCATTTATTCATCGCGGCAAATTGGAAATATGTCGTTAATTGAAACATTTCATTATTTATTACCCAGCTGTCATTTCGTTAAATGCTCACGGTACAGGTGGCTTCAAATTGAAACTTTCAGGACTTCAATAACGTAATCGTAAACCGCAAATTGGCCATTTGTCGTTATACGACGTTTCGTAAAAAATCATTTTCAATTTTACTAGTGTCTATACAAGTTATGACTGGTGTGGAATGTCGTCTCTTCGGTTGTCGGGTGGTTCGAGAAGTATGAATAGGTGTTTTAATTTAAAGAAGGTAAATTATTTTCATACTCAGTGCATTTGGATGTCAACATTGGTTATCGATTAAGTCTTCTACGTATTGTTCTTTCTAGTTTAATTTATTGTTTTTTCTTCTCTCCCTCTTTTTGTATCTTATTTTGGTCTTTTTATTTCTTCCATTCTTGTTTTGCTACACTGTATACTCCTCCATCTCCTGCTTTCTTAAAGTTTGTTGTATTTAAATTTATCCTTTCCTTTGATTGTTACGTTGTCGTCAATATGTAGATCTTCTATGTCTTCTTCAGTTGTAGATAGGTACTCTGTTTTCGCGAGGTTAATATGGTATATATTAGCCATATAGCCAGCCATGGTATATTCTTCTTGAAGTTTCTTCATCAGGTAACTGAGGTCTTCTTGGTCTTGTGCAATCACGACTTGATCGTCTGCAAAGCTTAACGTATAAATATAGGTATTAGTTTCGTACCGGTACTCCCATGCCTTCGCATTTTCTTTTCCATGTAGTCAAGAATATTTTCAATAGGGTTGGAGATGTGGAACAACCTTGCAGAAGCCCCTTTGTTGTGGTGAACACTTTATTTTCTTTATCCAGAGCTTTTGTAGCTTCTATGAGTTCCGTCTGTATTTCTAATTTGTACATTGCCTACCATAGTTCTAACCTTGGTACAGAATCATACGCCACAAATGCCACATGTATATCCCTTTTTTTTTCTATTCCATCAGTTGTTCCAGTTGTTTGCCTTTTATCGCTTGCTCTATCTTTTCTCGCAGTATCTTAAATATAATCTTCCTATTGATGATATTACGCTTATTCTTCTGTAGTTTTCGCATCGTTTTCTATCTCCTTTCTTAAATATAGATGTGATATATGCCTCTATCCATTCCTTTGGGAGCTGTTCTCCATTTATGGCTTTCTGAAATATCCATTTTATCATGCGGTATAATTTTTTTGAGCCGTACTTTATAAGCTCAGGTGAGATGCCTTCAGGTCCCGGTGCTTTCTTATTTTTGATTGCTTTTATGGCCTTTCTCATTACCCTATCTGTTATTTATATTTCTTGTTGTTGGGATCCGCTTCGTCTTCGCCTGTTTTCTTTTCCGATGAATTGTGGTCTTTGTTCTGTTAACAGTTCCTTGTAATAGTCCTTCCATTCTTAGTCTTGTGTATTTCCCAATTTAATTTTTTCTTTTGAGTTATTTTGTACTAATTAATTAGCAATAAAAGATGCCGCCCTGTAGCCCTTTTCATTGCTGAAATATAGCTATGGCTATACTAGCTTCACTGTAAAGTTAGCATAACCATTGTTTCACAGAAACGGTTGTAGCAATAAATTGTTTCTTGGCGAAAAACTTCAGCAATAAATTTGCAACTAATTCCTACCGATTGACTTTTCTGGTTTTAACGTTTGTCTTCGATATCTCGACTAATTAATTAGTAATACAATATACCGCCAAGATGGTCCTTGTAGCCCTTTTCCTTGCCGAGATAAAGCTACGGCTATGCTAGCTTTAGCGTAAAGTTAGCATAAAAACAAACAAAAAAAAACTGTTAGGTTTAAGTTCTTAGCTGAAGAGCTGAAGTGGGAGTAATATGACCAAAGTTCAGGCTCTAAAAATCGCTTTTTTTCGGGTGGAAATATGTATGCTATATATTCGTATATTCTTTCTTACTTCTAAACAGCTTTAACTATTCTAAACTATTTTCTTATTGAGTCTAGGCTGGTATAAAACTGCAAACAATTTTTTAACAAACTAGCAGCAAACAAGAAGGTAACTTTGATGGGGTTTCCAGGTTATACATAGATTAGAGGAAAAGAGAAAGCTGTCTAATTGGCACCAATGAACAACTATTCTAGTTACCTCATGATTTGTAGAGGTATAATCACTATAATTATAGTAAATAGGGAAATAATTTAATTCAAATGTGAATGCAAAGGCATGTTAAATACTTTTACTAGGCAAAGAGCATCAAGAAAAGTGGAAAAATTATAATACAAAGTATTTTTTTTATATATTAAACACCTACTGTGTTTATACCATTGGAATCTGGTCAAAGCTGACCAATTATTATCAATTTTTATCTGTCTTAATTTACTAAAGTATACATTCTAAGAGCTTACTCTATGGCGTCCTCTTATTTTATCTAACAGCTATGCACTAATACCTAACATGCAAATTCACAACACAGCACTATGTTCTGCTTTTACACTAATTACACTTTACACTAACTCAAATGGTTTTGTTCGTTTGAGTCTTCTTTCTAACCCAGTATTATCGAGGAGCTGGATGGCCTCGATGTTTACGTGTTTATGGAGCCGTTGTTCGTGACTACCTGCCATCTTCTTGATAATTTTATTTACATCTTCCATCTCAAGGTCCATGTGGAGGTCGACATTTCTGATGTACCAAGGAGCATCAACGATGTTCCTTAGTACTTTATTTTGGAATATCTGGATGATCTGGATATTACTTTTATTAGCACAACCCACGAGTTGGCAACCATACTGGTCTCAGTATTTGCTTGAATAACAGTTGTTATTATGTGTGGACAAAACTGACTTTCTTCCCATCAGCCAATACATTTTCTTGAAACGGATACCTAGTTCCTCCCTTTTCTTTTTGATATGGGTTTTCCAGCGAAGCTTTGCATCAAGTGTGATACCCAAGTATTTTGCAGTAGATGCGTGCGGTATTTGGGCATCATTGATTTAGACTCGTTTAGTTTGATTTTCTATTTTTTTGTCCACTTATGGATTTTATCTATTGACAACTGTGATTTTTCTGCTGCTTCTTCACTGGTATCACCTACTGCTAGAATGGCAGTATCATCTGGAAAGGTGGCTATAGCATCATTTTCTAGTTCAGGTATGTCGCATGTGTATAACAGGTAGAGGACCGGACCTAATACACTTCCTTGAGGGACTTCTGCTTTAATTTCTTTTAAATCTGTGTAAACGTCTTCTTGTTTGATTCTGAAGTATCTATCAGATATGTATGACTGTAGAATTTCTGAATATTGTCTAGGCATACTTACATACTTTATCGAATTCCTTAGCTACGTCTAAAAATATTGTAGAGCAGACTTTCTTTTCCTCTAACGATTTCTCAATTATGTTAGTAATTCTATGTACTTGATCAATAGTAGAGTGTTTATTTCTGAAGCCAAATTTGTGGTTTGAAATCAGTTTTTTTCTTTTCTCTAGATAATAGAAAGTCATTCCAAAAAAGACTAACTTCAGATAAGATTAAATTATTACATAGATTTCTATAGTCACTGATTCAGTTCTTAGCTATTTGAGCTCAAGCTCAAAGATTCATCTATTAAGAACTGTTCCTTTGGATCCCCACCTCTACACATTAACGACGTGTCAATTATTCGCGTATTGTAATATCTATCATTCTGGTTGGCCCAGTAGATACTTGGCTCAAAAAATCATTTTGAACAACGTCGACCTTGTCAATTTCGTCCTCAGTCATGAGTTACGTGGAGTGTGTATAAAAATAAAATAAATTATACCTATTAATAAAAATAAAAATAGTGGTGAGTGCGCGAGTGCCCTATTGACGCTCCCACCAAAATTTCTAAAGCTTTCGGTGTTTGACCCAGGTACGGTTTAATAAGTATTTGAGTGTAAGGTTTCTTCTTAATTCTTTTTAAAAATTTCCAGATGATTTGCTTTATTTTATAGTTTCGTTAAAACAAGTATAAGTGAGAAGCTTGAATTTATCTGAAAGGTATTTGTTCTTGCACCATCATTATGTTTAATATCATCAGCATAACCATTGCAATCGCAAAGTTGTGATCCGGATAGTTTTAGTCTATAGAGGTTTGTCTTGACAGTGGCATGATTAAAGAGATATTTAACAAACATGGAATAGATTTTTCTATTGGGGTAACTTATGAGGACAAAAGGCTCAGTAGGTAAAACAGGATGATTGTTGCTTCGATTGCGCAAAGCGTATCAATCAATATCCCAATTTTGTTTCAGACTTCTTGAGTGTAGCTATTAGATCGATGTAAGCCAAGTTATTTGTGATCCTTGTAAGATCGCCTCTTTAGTAAAAAAATCTGATTTGATGTTACCGAAGTGTCCCTTTACTCAGACGAAAGGTATAGAAGTATGTTCTTTAAGCAGCTTCAGATAGTTTTCTAAAATTTTAGCGACAAGACTATTATGTGAGTATTTTAAAGCTAATAACGCAGACATTGAATATGATATAATTACAATTTGGTGGTTAGAAGTTTGTTTGTTGGCAGCCCACTCTAGAGCTTAATAAATTGCAAACATTCTTCAGAGTATATGGAGCATCGCTTATCTAAATTTATCATTAGAGACTCTTAGTAGTTTGGAATATATACAACACAACGGACTCCCAATCTTGATTGTGAATCATCCATGAAAATCATGCATGAAGCTTGGATCTCTAATGCTGAAAATCAATTGGATTCTCCAATTGATTGAGAAACGTTAGGATATGCTACTGCTAGAATAGGAGAATTTTTGTTATGCCACCATTTGTCGACTAAATTAGAAACAGAGATGTCACATATTTTTCGAGAATAAATTTTTCAGCTAAAAATAGTCGTCTTAAATCTAAGGTAGATTCCATAGCTTCAGCTAAAAGATTATCTGTAGGTGTAGATTTGAGCGCACCTAGAACCAACTACAGATAAAAAAAATATAGTGCAGTATTCCAAAGAGTAAAAAATTATAGCAAAAACATTACGAAAATGAGTCTTGATACAAAATGCGAAGATGATTTACGGAGGTAAAAAGCAAGTAAGAATATGAATGTTACAACATGAAACAGAACAAAAAAAAAGAGTAGGGGAATGAAAAAAATATGTAAAAGAGTAATAAGAGAAAAGAGTAGTAAACACCAAGGGGTGTTGTTATGAACTACAGAACAAAATATTAAAAGTAATGAAGTGAGACAATTCTATACAGGCAAAAACAAAGGAAGAACCATTTTCAAGTTCTTTGTAACACAGGACTGATCTGCCGTTCCGGGACAGTTTTTAAAAACGATTTATTTCAATAAAAATTGCAAATTTTGTATTGCAAGAATTAAAGTATGTATTTAACTTTCTTATACAAATATTGATATCAATTTTCTTATATAAAGGTTAAAATCAGACTGACTAAAAAACAGAAAAAGGTTTTTATTACAATTTGGAAAAATATGCAACGCCAGCGTCTAGACACAGGTCGATTACAGTTCAAAAGCTGATATGGCTTAAATACGAGACATAACCGTAGTTAAGCCAATATTACTCAGGTTATAAAGGTTCCATTGGGCCAGGCTTCATCTATGGTTTATAGAACTAAACAAGGAGATCTACTAACAGATGAAACATAAATTGAGGAGATACGGAAAGAACATTTTCACCAGGTAATAAATGATAATATGGCAATAGAAGAAGAGGATTAATATAGAGAACACATTGAGTTAGAACCCATAACACAGGAAATTAAAGATTTCAGTGATATAATTGCACAAGTGAAGCTATATAATAGCCCAGAAAATTATGGTATTTCAGCAGAACTATTAAAATATGGAGGGTAAATATCAATTTTTACAATTCATGTACAGAAAGTATATGAACGGTTAATAATATAAAAAAAAATGGATAAGAAAATGTCAAAATAATGATCAGAAGCAGTAAGAATACGGAAGCACTGCTGTTGAAATAACATATCGTGGACTGGAATTATTTATTCCCGATGTTTCAGATGCAAATTCAGCAAACATTGTAAATAAAGTTATAAATTTAGGGGTTGGCTAGAAAGTTTTGTGTAGCGGACCCATCGAGCAAAAAGACAAAAGAGGGAATGTAAAGGTAGTGGGGGCAAAAATATTGTTAGACAGGAAGTGCCATCTTGAGAGGCCAAATTAAACAAGGAAAGAGAGTCTTTCCTTGTTTAAGAAATCAAATTTAGTTGGGTTATGTTATTATGTGTCCCAACTGTCACATGAAATCTTATTTATATTGAAGTTTTTTAACAATTGTTTCACATTTTAGACTGTTATCGTTAATATTTAATTAAAATTTTCTCGTCTAAGACACATTCTGAAAACTATTTTATAGCTACTGTTAATAAGTGTCGGAAAATTTAAATTTGGCGCATTCGCATTTCCGGATATGTCGGCCATCAGAGGCCACTTTTTTGGTCGCCTTTTCATAACGATTAGATTCCCTCTTTTGTCTTTTTGCTCGATGAGCGGACCTCTTGAACAATTAAAATCTTTTATTGTAATTGAGATTTGACCAATAGCTTCCATAATAACCCGCTCATCTATCTACAGTGCTATTAGATGTTAACCTTACCAATAGACTCTTTATAACTATCAATAAAACTAAACTGAGATTCTGTGGTCACATTGATAAAAGAAGATAAGGTGTGGAAAGACTGATAGTTGAAGGCGAATGCGGCTCTCGAGGAAGATCTCCATCGCATTAGCCAGACCAAATAAACAACATGACTGGTTACTCATTCTTAGAAGGAAAACAGTGGAACCAAGAAAAGATAAATACACAGCAGTAGGCAACCGAATGGCACGACCGTACTACAACATTACGAATGATAAAAGAGAAGAAAAGGAGTTTCTATATAATTTAACACTTGGTCGAAAAATTAGGCATTAAAATAATGATTAAGATCTAGAAGGTGAAATGCGTACGTAGAATTTGTTTTTCTTTTACTAAAAGCCCTTTTGTGTTCTGTTATACGTTTGTTAAAAGTTCCACCAGTTTGACCGATGTAAGTTTTTGGGCAGTCACCACATTTATGTTTGTATACACTAGTGTGTAAGTGATTTTTCTTTTGGTTTTTGTTGTTCTTAATATATTTGCTTAAATTGTTGTTTGGTCCTAAAGCTGGTGTTATTTATTTTTGTTGATATCTTGCCTGTATATGTAATCGAGCAGAAGGTTTTTTCTTTGGTGGTGGAAAGACTAACTTCAGGTGTTTTTTAGGCAGTTTTTTGTTTAAAATTTTATTTGTGACAATACACTTGAGAAAGGCCCTCTGCCGAAACAGCTGTAGTAATAAAAAATTGTAATACATTTTGTGGAAGGGTAGAAAAAAATGAACTTCTTTTGTCTACTTATAAACACGGGCCTGGCATAACGTTCCATCTAATTTAGGGTTGACTGTCATTCTAATGCTTGTTAAGGTTTATTCCCTCCGTCCTCATTTATTACCTTTATTCCAATAACACTTTTCTTGATTTAATATTATTATAAGCCGAACCTCTATAATAAGTTTTTATTAATTTACTGATGTATAATTCCCACAAAACTCAATTTTTTTGTTGTCCCCCTAGGCACTTTCAATCCAGTAAAAAATTAATTAAAGCATTAAACCACCAACCAATATATCATAATACTATTGCCTAAACCCGAAACGATCCGCTTTGAATTGAGGTATATAGACCATAAAAATCCCACAGATATAACAGCCATAGTGGTTTTGTCCCTCCATAGGTCTTATCTAAAATTCGAATGTAGCCGCGATAAGACCCAAGTAAAATTTAAAATTTTACGATCCGAGAGTCTTTTGCGGTCGAGATCCGAACATTATTTTAATTGAGTCGACATCATTTTTTGACAACTTAATGATTTTTCTCAATTCTGAGTTATATACAGTTACATTCCGGATTATCGCAACATTTTTATTTATTTTTATGAGTGAGAATAGTTTACAAGTTGAGTAATTAATTTATTGTTTGTATACACAATGAGAGAATAAATTTGTTGATCAAGGACTCATCAACAAATCTTGGAATTGTAATTCACTACACAAACAAGAGGAAAAAGTCAATTGTAATACAAGGGTAATTAACGTTTATCTGCATATTATCAACAAAACAAAAAATGAGGCAGATATGATTTACTTAACCCTTTAAGTGGTTCTGGGAAATAGTTTCCCACTTCTAATATCTTAATATATTTTTACCTAATAACTATTGTAAAAATCAATTTAGGCAAAAATATTCAGCCCAAAGTTGGATATTGTGGTCTTTAACAAACGCTAAACATTTCAGATCGATCATCGATCCATTAATTATTAGTTTTAAAGTTGTTCTATTTGTTTATCCCAAAGACCTATTTTTTGCCGTCACATTAGTCATACCAAATGAAAATTTAAGAGAGAAACTATCAATATACACCAAAATACACCCTTTTGTAAAATTACGTTTATTTTTGATTTATAAACATTTACTTAAAATAACTTTTGAACTATTTATAACTATATAGTTAGTTTTTTTTTTAATTCACAGCTAATTTGTTTATAACAATGAAGGAACGTAATTTTCGACATTTGAAAGAAAAGGATTCGTAGTTTTTGCAAAAGAACTTGTACAAATATGCACTATAACAGGATCCTCTGTGAATTATCATAAATATGGTTCAAATTAAAACTAATAGTGGCGAGTGGAGGAGAACCCACAAACCTACTACAATTGTTTATATCTCCGGATCTACTCAACGGATTTTAATCTTTCTTGTTTTAGTTTGAATGTACTCTTTGCGTGCATTACAAATATGTAATTTGTTTATAAACTAATTAGCTAATAAACAGTGTAATTTGTTTGAACATTTAATGAAAAAAAATTCCCCCAAAAATCGATATTTTTTGTAATACTATCATTGTTATCCATAGGAAAAGTTAAAATACACTTTCTTTAATAAAAAATTCAATATTACTTAATTTTAAGTAAACATAAGCTATTATGTATATGTTACATATTTAATGAGCCTTTTACTTATATATACACTCAGTTGCAATAAAACGCACCGAAGAGAATTTTGGTCAAAATCAAAGTATTGAAGTTTTTTTTTATTTTTAGCTCTATTGTGATGACTTTTTTTAGCACATAGTGAGTTTTTTAATAAAATTTTGTATTTGACTCATTACACAAGGTTAATCGAAAGGAGGTTTTTTATCCTAACTTTGAAACATCCTGTGGATGTTTCCTGTTCCCTGGAAAATTGTAGTCTAGCCACTACGTGCCGTGGAAGTAATTTGGGCCCAGTTGCTGGTCTGCAACTTTGCAAACCAAATTCATGTAATCTTCGACGAACTGTAAACACACTTACATTATTGCCTCGAACCTCTTGAAGCTTATTTCTTGTTTTCACCACTGTGAAATGACGATCCCGCAAAGCGTTGACTCGTATAAAACGATCATCTAAAGCGGTAGTTTTGCGCTTCCGCCTCTTCCCGCTTTACGCTTGTTTGTTCCAGTTCATACAAAACGTTCTACTACCGTTTGGGTGCTAAAGCGATGAGTGTGTAGTACTCTAGCCACATATTCATAATTTCGCCCATCTTCAACCAGAGCAACGGCTTTCGCACAATCTTCGACACTAAGAACCATGATCAATCATAGGTAAACAAAATGTAAGTGTCAATATGACATAATGCCACCTCGTCGTATTACAAAATAATCGTAATTAAAAAAGTCCTTAATTGAGGGTGGCAAATTCAGTTGGCTCTAAAAAATGAAAAGGCATATTTTGACATGAAACAATAAACACAATGCTTAGGATACATGGTTGTAACCGAAAAATAAGGCTTTACGAAAATTCACAAACGGAAAATTCCACAGGATGTTTTAAAGCTAGGATAATAAAACCACGTTTTAATTAACCCCGTACAATAAGTCAAATATAAAATTTTATCAAAAAACCGACTATACCAAATTAAAATTTATAAATTTATACACAGTAAGCTAAAAAAAACATCAAAATAGGGCTAAAATTAAAAAAATTGAAATACTTTGAATTTGGCCAAAATTTTCTGTTTCTTTTTTTGCATCTGGGTGTATTTGTCACTTATAATATAATTCAATATTATGAAAAAAATCGGTTGCCTGTAAAGTCGGTTTTACGGGCGAAGATTTTACGTGACAACGTCTTTTTCTCGGTAGAATATTTATTGATATGAATATTATTAAATTGCACAATAGGAACAAGGAATTGAATGAAAATAAGAATTGCACAAATGTTAACTATAGAAATCAGTTTCTCAACTTTTGTGTCAATCTAATCAACCAATCATAGTTTACGATAATGAAATAGTAGTGTACAATTATTTACCTTTATTGTTGTAGTTGTTGTAAATGACGAATCTAAGCACTCCACATTTTCACTACAGACACAGCTGACGATACTTTAACCACACGTGTGAACTTGTATTATGACGCTTTCTCGGTTTTCCAACGCCAAGAACGCTCGAGAAAGACAGAGACACAAGCACGCACCGATTCAACGCGCCTAATTCTCTAGTGCTGCGCGCGCAGCGGACCGATCATGTTTGAGTGGGAGAGAGACGCAAGGCATTCGCCGGTCCGGCGGGCCTCTCTCTCGTTCGGTGACTCATCGTAACAGACGTGAGCGGGCGTTACACTTTTTCATGAGTGACTCCGAGCCACAACCTAATTTAAGACGTTGTCACGTCAAAAATATAGGTCCACCAGACGATCCGGTTATAGCGCAATGTCTGTACAACTTTTTTTTACAAAAACTACTAATCCTTTTCTTTCAAATGCCAAAAATTGCGTTTCTTAATTATTGTTATAAACAAATTTGTTGTGAATTAAAAAAAAAAAGTAACTTTGCCCCAAATTGTAGAACAACATTTTTTTTTTTCAGCAAAAAACACACACATTTTACACACAAAATATTTTTGCGTGTACAGAATCTGTCTCCGGCTTCTGTACGCTTAGTAGCTATTCTTCAATAATTTTAAAGTGTATGTTTGTCCTTGTGTAGTGTAGTGTGCTGTACAATTATATGTTTATAACATTTTATTCTTGTCGGATAGGCCGCAATTGACGAAATGCTCCTGAAGATGATCTAGGGATCGAAAGTACTTGGGCAAGATTAAATTAAACTGTGCTCGATATATGCCTTTTATTTGATCAAAGTTCAATTAACAAAGACGCCGACAGTTATATGGAAAACATATAGGTTTTCTTTATATAAGCCTCTAACTAAAAAAATTGTCAGATATATGGATTAGTCACGGTTCCGAACAGGGTCCCTTTTTTTGCTTATTTCCCTGAGATAATGCAGCAGTATTATGGACTCACATTGGCAACCTTTTCATCATTTGATTCCTTTATTTATTTGAATTTTAAAAGTATTGAAACAGAAGTGAACAGTATAATATATTCTTGGATTTTTTTTAACGTTTACAGTTTTGTATTTATAATAGCATCTAGCTATTTATGCATTCAATATGTGTTCGTTTTTTAATACCATTATTACGTAAATGTATTCTCGATATAACTATTCAAATGGTCTTGACGTAGGTAGTACAATAATTTAGGCACGACCGTGGAAATGGTCCCTTCTTTTCATAATTTAAAATTATTGTTAACATTCATTGCTGTTATCTATCTACTAATAACTTTACACCCAAACACCTGAAATTTACTGCTCGAGCCCACGGGCGGTTTGTGCGCCCAGTCAGTACTTCGGTTGAGATAGGCAAGACAAGGACGTACCACGGCGGGTACAGGATTGGATCGGCTAGAGTTTTTCTGCACAATATAAATATTTTAATTTTTTTTATTCTAGATCGTAAATTTTAATCAAAAAATATTTTGTATGTACTGTATCTCTACATTTTAGTCCAAAAGATCTAGATTTATAAAAACGCCTATTACACGGTGCTGCAATTTTGATGTCTAAGTGTTTTTCTAGGGCATTTTTTGACGCTGAATCCAAATCCGTTGAGATTTTTTTCCTATCGCCTACAGTTTTTTTTTGGTACAAAGATTGCATAAAAAGACATTATATTTAGATATGTGACTGAAGGTTTTATCATTTGGTGATGAAATTGTTATGACTTGTTCATAACAAAATATTCGTTCATATTCGAAATATTGATAAAGTACTTACTCGACGGCAAAATTTATGTCTACATTTGGCAAACCTTCTAATTATGGCGGGAAGTATTAGCCTCCTGGTAATAAGCTTAGTCGAGATTAAAGATAGAGAAAGAGAATCAGTTTCAATTCTACTGTCATGTTATATGAGCAGCTAAATATTTTTTTATTATTTGTTTTAAAATGAATCAATCTTAGAGCTTGTGTGTGAATAGCCTTAATGTGTTTTGTTATATTTGTGGTGTTTTGTGGTTGTAAAACAGAAACAATATATCAAATTCGTAGACAATGTGTACTTTTCATATTTTGGTGTAAAACTTGGCAATCAAGACAAGGCATGGATCCCTCATATTGTTTGTCGAATTTGTGTCGAGGCATTGTGAATATGGTTAACAGATAAAAAGAAAGCTATGTCCTTTAGAATACCGATGGTCTGGAGACAACCATCAAATCATGTGGATGATTGTTACTTTTGTCTGACTAGTATATGTGGCTTCACTGTTAAGAACAATAAATCTATTGTATATCCTAACTTATCTTCTGCTATTAGACCAGAAGCTCATAGCAACACTATATCTGTTCCTCCTCCTTCTACTGTTCTAAAATATGTTAGTGATGACTGTGACTCTGAAAGTAGTGACAATGGGAGCAATGTATGTAACGAGGTATATCAACCTGGTGAAGATCGCTCACCTAAACTTTTTACCCAGGAAGAATTAACTGTTTTAGTTAGTTCTTGGATCCAGATTGAAATAAAAAAACTTCTTGCCACGATTGTCATATATTCTTGGTATCGTCATCGTGAACTAAAACTTGCTCTTAACTTTCAAGAAAGAGATGCAATGGTTTTTTTGTAATAACGTTCAATCAGTGATGGAAAAGTTTTGAAATTGACTATAAACCTACTGAATGGAGACTAGTTTTAGATTCATCAAAAGCTAGTTTAAAAACTGTCCTTTTACATAATAGAAACAAATAATATGCTTCAATTCCAATAGCTCAGTGCTCAGTTTGTTTTTAAGAGAAACATACGACAATATGAAAATTCTCTTTACAATTTGAGTACCAGACAAACAATTGGTTAATTGGATAGCAGATTGGAATCGGATAGCAGAGATAGGTATAAAGTCTATACTATACAGTGAAATCTTGAAAAACAAGAACCCAATTGACACCAGGCTTAAAGAATGTCATAAACAGTCCATTATTAAATCCCAAACATGTTCTGCTTCCACCTCCATATATGAAACTGGGTTTACTGAAACAATTCGTGAAAGCGTTGAATCAAGATAAACCATGTTTCCAGTATTTGCGTAAGAAATTTCCTAAGATAACTTCTTAGAAAATAAAAGCTGGAATTTTAAAAAATGCATGGATACTAAGGGAAAAAATCCATGGAGGAGCTTCAAATCGGTTCTTTAGAGGTTTCTTGGGAACCAAAAAAATTCCCAATTACAAAGAAGAAGTAAATAGCTTGTTAAGAAATTTTTAAAACCTAGGTTGTCTTATGAGTGTAAAACTTCAATTTCTTTACTTATATCTGGACTATTTCTATGAGCTATGGGCTAGAGATTGCGTCCTATGCTCGTTGCTGCGATCCCGACACCTCAAGCGATGGCTCACCATCTCTCGTTCCATCCCATTGATCGACTTTTACGAACGGTAGGGACCAGCACCTTAGCAGTATTCGCTTCGTCCTTTCGCTTCGAAGAGTTACTTGGACTCAGCCGCTGGTAGACAGCCGGACATCCCATTGGTCGACTCTTGCGACTGGTAGAGCACCCTAGTTCTTTTCATCCGTTCGCTCGTAGGAAGCTACTAGGATCAGACCGCGCGCTAGACAGTCGAGAGCTAGAAATTGGCGAAGTACAAGTTACCTTTTTCATGGGTATCAGCACAAAGGAATTGCTGATGACGAGATTTCCGATAGCTCAAGAAGGAGCTAGTATACTTTTTATTACATACCGTTTATTACAACACCTCTAAATACTCTAAGAGATTCAGAAAATTGAAGCCCTGGCAATTTCTGTCCTATTCAGAATATTTCCTAATATTATTTATTTTTAAGTTTTCTCAAACCGTGTTCGAACTCCTAGATTCTTTCTTTTGTTTTTTTTACCAGTCATTTCTGCCTTGAAAGTTTTATGGCTCTACGATTCTTGTTCACTAGTTGTAAAAACCTCTGGGCTGGAATGCTTCTAGCTCAGAAAGTTCACTTCATTTTAAAAATCTTGCTAAATATTGCTATTTTTGAAATGTTGTCATTTTAAGTTGTTAGATTATTTTTAAGTTTCTGTTTTAATCTTGCTAATGAAAATATTAATTTTCTTTCTGGACAAAAAAAATTTGGGACAGTACGTCTCTGTGCTCCCATAATCGTTGGTTATAAAGTGCAGCCCTTGGGTTAAAAAGAGATGGAGAACGGGTTGGAAGAGTGAAAAGGACCATAAAAGGTCCCTCGAAATTACAGTGCACACGCCTCGAAGGCCGTAAATTAAAAGGCACTAATCTTAGATTTAATATCCGATAAACGTGGCCAGTGGATTTTTTATTCTTATTTTTTTTACACTTTATGTAAAATACCAAGAAGACAACTTTGTTTTCTACGTGAAAAGTATAGTAAATAGAAGCTACGAACAGAAAAACGGTTTAACGGATGTTAAAAAGTGGACAAATAAAAAAAATCAAAAATAGATATTTATTGATCAAGTATGTACATGTTTTTGCCCTGACGGCTACTGTTCTCTGGGGCTAATTCGTACTTTTCGGTCCGTTGTGTTTGAACTTTCCATTTTAAACTAATTTATTGCGGAATTTTTATATTAACTGCTATATTTAATGGAGATGAACTACAATTTTCTATCCTTTCAAGATTTCTGTTAATCCTTTTAAATATAGAATTGTTTGGAAAATTGTATGGAAAAACAAATAAGTAAAAACAGCTTTAACACGAGTTAGAATTAATGTTTGTGCTAAAACGATTTGTTTAAACAGTGTGCTAAATAAACCCCAAATACAACGTATCGAAAATTATATGAGAATTCGCCGAAACGTCTACGAAACCTTCCCGACAAAATGAAAACTTTTCCCAACGACTGAATACTGAGATAAATATGTACAAAAACATTTTCTCCATTCGTAAAACGCAGTGAACGTTTTCCGGTGAAAATTACTTTATATTTTTAAATTCATCTCAATTTTTATTAAAATTAATTATATCTATTTTTCATTTTCAGGTAAGTTTTTGATTCAGTATCTTCCAATGGATTATCAGTAAGTACCACGACTCAGTTTAACTCATCATATTTAGAGAAAAAAATAATTAATCTACATTTCGCTGTTCCGGAAGTATATGGACACAACTGTAAAATTTTGAAAAATGACTTTATTGTATTGGATGGATTTTCTACATATTTGTAAATAATCATAATTCTACTTATGAATTTCGGCATGACAAAGGATTTCGTAAGTACAATTATGACGATTTACAAATGTATAGAAAATGCAGTTTTGCTAGAACTTATGATGTTGCACTTTTGTTTTGCCTCATCAAAAATATTATATGGATTTATTTTGATATATGTGCATATGAAAAATACAAAGTTAGTCGTTTTGAGACGCACAAAACGGTACACCATAAATAAGCTAGAGTAACAAACGGACTTCGGTTTAATAGTCGTCATAGGTTCTCCACGGGTGGTAACAACTAAAAACTGAGTAATTTTTTCTATCGTAACATATTCGTTATTTCCTTCCCTTTCATTTGCTATGTCGCATGTTAGGATTCAATCAGTTGTTTATATTGTATTCAGCCAGAGGCCTTCTTTAAGTCAATAAATCAAAAATTTGTCTTTTAGTAAATATATTTTTATCAATAGTGCTCTATGATGTCTCGTATGTCGCTGTACGTTCATTAATAATGAAGAAACTCTGTAGTGCCTTTTGGTAGTCGCCTTGTTTGTTGTTCCTATCTTAATATAGTGATATTCTTCCCTTTCATTTAACGTATCACACGCTCCAATTGGACCAACAACAACGAAGATATAATATAATGCCGCCGCTGAGGTTTTCGTTACGGACAGACAGACAGAATAAGCAAACTCTATATTGATATTCGTTACATCCTCCCCTTTCATTTGCTATTCTGCATGTTAGGATTCGATCTGTTGTTTATTTTGTACCCAGTCAGAGATCTTCTTCAGGTCAATAAATCAAATTTACCTTATAGTGAGTCTATTATCATCCGTACTGTCAAGTAGTATCACGTATGTCGCTATACGTTCATGAATAACGAAGATAGGTGTAGTGCTCTTTTGGTAGTAGTCACCTTGTTTGTTTTTTCTATCTTAAAATAATCTTTATTCCTTCTCTTTCATTTAACGCATTATATGCTCCAATTTGGCCAATAACAACGAAGATATGGTAATGCTTGCGCTGAGGTTTTCGTTACGGACAAACAGACATTATAAGCGAATTATATATTATTATATTGATGATTGATAATATAAAAAAATGTAATAATAATCTCCCTTTATATCTCTATAATACAGCATGATGTACAAGGACGAAACAAATAAGGCCAATCCTACGCTTCAACCGGTTATTGACTGTGGTTTTAAAGAAAAAATTTCGTTTTATTCAGTATGAGTCGACCTAGAGCCTAGAACCTAGATAATATCATGTTTTCTGCGTAATAGTCACTCTATTGTTTAGACAGTATAATTTTTTCTTTTAACTTAAAGATTATTTAACACAACATGTTTAGTAGAAGACCCATTGATCCGAGAAGAAGAGGAAGACCCAGAACAAGGTTCCTTGATAACATCGATGAAGACATGAGAAATATGGGAATACGTTCTTGGCGGAGGAAGGCGATGTATAGGGACAACTAGAGAGAAAATCTTGAGTAGACTAGGACCCACGCAGAGTTGTAGACCCAGAATGATGATGATGATGACATGTGTAGTATCAGAATAGGTAATTTTAACTATCGATACATGCAATAGTGCATTGGAATATCACCGCAGGCGATCTACTACAAGAACGCTAGTATCACAAGGGATTCAAGGCAGACAATCTTCTTCTATTACTCCTTTGGTCCATTCTTCTCCGATCTTAATATTATATTTATATTCGTTAAGTCTTGTTCAATCGCCAGATATCTCACCATCGTTTGAAGGATTTAACTGGCTGTTTGGTGCCTGTTGGTTGTATATCCCCTGGTATTCTGACTAATATTTCATTATCCATTTATGTAATGTACTAGAACAGTAGGGAAAGCAGAATAACAGGGATTTCTTCTTTTTATTCTCTGTTCTCTTCTGTTCATATAAATCGTGTTCCATATCTACGATAAATCGTCTCCCAAGATTGTCTTCTTATACTTATTATCTTACATTTAATGTAGTAGACAGAGAAGTGGAACTAGCTTGTTAAACGAATGTATAGTGAGAGACTAGCCCGAATTGCAATATATGTAAGAGCAAAAGACACTGGACCACCAAAAAATTCTTGGCAGATTGTAGTAAATACAACTATAGCCTACTGTCTGCTGAAAACAAGCATAAGCCCTAATATTGGAAGAAGAAAGACTATTATAACAATCCTCCGTTTTACTATATGGTTTATGACCGGAGAAATGTTTGGGCTTTTACTTTTACTGCATAAAAATAATTTGCTAACTTTTGTTAATTTGAAGTTCTTTTAAAACTTCAATAATGAATGAAAATTATTTACAATGTAATTAATTATCCGTGTTATAAAATTAAACATAAATAAAAAAAATTGTCGTGTGTCGTGTTAAACTCCGCGAAAATCAACTCAAGGCCGCGGCATAACGAATAATTCACGTGTATTCTACTGACGTCCTTTTAATTAGCGATAGCCAACGAATAATGACTAAGCAACAGGTGTTGATCTCAGTGTTCTATGAATGAAGCTTCGTAATGAGAAAATGATGATTATACGTTGAGAAACGGAAAAACCTGCAGATAATAACTGTGGAAACAATGGCGAGAGGAGAGCTTTGGATTATGATAAATGTTATATAAATATAGGTAGGAATCTGTGTTTCTAGAGACTGGATGGGGACAAAGAATGTTCGATGTAGTTTTTAAATGTTCAAATTTTGCGTTATTTATGGTATATGACGGTTTATTTCATGTAATGTAAACAATAGAAAGTTTTAAAAATCTTTAATTTGTTTAACCCTTTATAGGGCAGAATTATTTTTTGGTAATATAAACAAATTCTTTGCAGATTATAGATAAGGAATGATCCGTTATTGAACTTTCATTCGTATTTTCATTTTATTTTCACTCCTTGTTGTTTTTTTTAGGTGGTTGAAATTTCGACCACAGCCTGATTAGGTATGTTGACTTTGGTAAATGTAGTTGTGGTTCCATAATCGACCACAGAAAAAAACACATTAATTAAACATTTTTATTATGAAATAATGGAAAACATTGAATACATAATGCAACCTGGCAATCTGAGCATTTAATACTTGAACGTTTTGGCTTTGCTCTCGTTGAACAGAGTGCACAACGTCTTGATGTTCCTTTTTCTGGCATGTGATTGCCAACATCGCTTAGTCTCACCGTGCTTTCAACGCTAACAGAATTAGTGGTTGCTCCCATTTTCTTCAGTTTATTTCTTCCTATTGTTACCTTAGGTCCTGGTCTCTTTCTGTTATAGAAATCACCTATCAGCTCGTTGGCCAATACACTTCTAAAATACAGGTGATTCATTGGTTTCGATTTAATGGACCTCATTTTCATTGTAGTCTTATAAGTTATATATGAATTTACCACTGCTGCATCAATCAAATAGTAAATAATCTTCATATACCATCTTCGAGATTTCCATGAAATTGGATAAGAAGCATGAAGTTGATCGAATAGATCGACTCCACCCATATAGCGATTGTAATCACTTATGGCTTTTGGACACTTAACACTTTCTTGTTCACCATTCAATTTTCTTCGCAAAACTGAAGTAATCTCAAGTGGATTATGCATAGTACTGCCGACTAAAACGCATTTGCGCCCCCGATCTTTCCATTTAACAACAGACATATCATTGGACATGAAATAATCGTGTTCTCCCATTTTCATTGTTTTGTCCTTTCTCATTTGTTTTGGAGAGCCTTTACGATTTATTCTAAAAGTTCCACAGCAGAACAAATCATAGGTTAACATTTTCTTAAGAAGAGGAAAACTCGAGAAAAAATTATCGAAATAAATGCAGTAGTTTGCGCCTCTAAGAGACTCGGTAATGTCTAATACCGTTTTAGCGCCTAAACCATATTCAGCATGTTGTGATTGAGATTTGCCTTCATATATGCTAAATTTGTGCACGTATCCAGTTTCGGAGCATGCAACGACCCAAACTTTAAAGCCTCTTTTTATGGGCTTTTTCGGCATATATTGTTTGAGAGAACTTCGCCCCTTGAAAGCAACCATACTTTCATCTACCGCAACATTTCTACTTGTATAAAAGCTCTTGAAAGCGTTGCTGCAGTTCTGTTATCAAAGGCCTTACTTTGAACAGTTTGTCAAAATTGGGGTTATTTTGATTTCTTTCAATGTTTTCGTTATTGTTTAGATGGAGAAAACGAAGAATTTTTAAGAATCGTTTTTGCGTAAAAATTTGCGAAACTCTTGGCACGTGCATGTTGATATCAGTTGACCAATAATGTCTCAAACTAGGTAGTTTATGAAACCCCATGATTATAAGAACCCTTTCTGCTTTCAGTTCTTCCTCAGTTAGGTCGAGATTATTATGATTTTGTTGTTGAGCATAGAGATTTGACTGTGTAATTATATTAGCTATAATATTATTATCTTTGCTCATGAACAAAGAAAACACGTCGAATGGTGAATTTATATTGACCGGTTTTGCTGGGCCAAATGGTCAGGTAAACGGCGCATTCGAATATTTTTGTGCATCAGAAGCGTTCTTTCTCCATTTATATGTATCATCGCACTTTACTGTGTTCTCTTGGTTCTCTTCTTTCGTCTTCGCCTGAGGAAGTATCGACGTCGTCAAAAATGCGATTTGTTCTTACCTGAGGGTGGAAAGCTATATCATCCATTGAGTCATCTGAATCAACATCAAGAAATTCAACCTTGTCATCATTAGACAATGAAGTAATAGTCGCGTTGGATGCAACCGACGTTCGGTTGGAAATAGGAAGATTATCTTCTGCATCAGAATCACCCTCAAAATCTGAATTTATGGCTTGTTGATATGGAATACCATCTATGTAATCAAATAAATCATCCTGAGTCATATTTTGTAAATTTTCAAGTATATTGCGGTGTTCCATTTTACTGCAAAAGATACGTACATTGTTGTATACAAATACTTGAAAAATTTAATTACTTGATCTACCGCACAGCAATTTAATTCTTGGAAATATTATTCAAGTAAGTCAGATTTACGTAAAAAAACAATATAATTGTATAGATTTAAAATAAACAAGAGTGAAAATACATTTCAATAGAACAATTGTAAAATCAGCATGTGCTACTTTGAGGTTATGTTTAGTAAATCAAGATATATCATCTTAGCGCCAATAAAATCTGAATAGATAATAAAAGACCATAATACTGTGATGTGTTTCCTTGAGTTTGATGTATAAATCTTTTGTAAATTATTTTTCTAACTTTTACAAACGGCAAAAACCTGTGATCACGTTCAACGGTAACTTACAGAGTATGATGGGTTGTGGTTGGCGAATCGACCACATTGCTGCCACGTTGCCGTATTTTGTTCTGTGTTGTTCATTTTGGGTACAATTCATTTACAAACACTGAATTTGCACTTCGATAACTTTTCATGTCAATTACTAGCTCATAAGTATTAATAAGAGCAGTGGTCGAAATATCGACCACAGACCTATAAAGGGTTAATATAATGATTGTTGAATGCTCCTTTTCAGCTATTTCTTTTTATGTATTTGTTCTTCCCGCTTTCCTTTTCTTAGATGGTTATATGTATTTGTTTTTTCTGTGTTTTTTTTTTTTCGTCAGGTCTTCATTATATCTAACTTTTCTTATGCTATTGAAAGAAGAAGTCACATTTATACCGCAAGTTTTTTTTAACTTTAGTTTGAATTCATTTATTCTACGTAATATTGATTTCCAGGACATACAGATCTCCCCTCTACTTAATATAGATTTTCAGGACGTACAGGTCTTCCCTCTACGTAATATGGATTTCCAGGACATACAGATCTCCCCTCTACTTAATATAGATTTTCAGGACGTACAGGTCTTCCCTCTACGTAATATGGATTTCCAGGACATACAGATCTCCCCTCTACTTAATATAGATTTTCAGGACGTACAGGTCTTCCCTCTACGTAATATGGATTTCCAGGACATACAGGTATCCCCAATTCTGTGTTTATTATTGACATTAAATACGTCATTCTCTCACATCCGTTTCGACCATCCAGTTAAATTCTTCTTCTTGTGCCGTACGCTATGCAGCGTGTCGGCGGTGGTACTGGTTGGATTATGCTTCTTCTTATGTCGTACCAGTTTCTGGGCTCTGGACCATGAGTGTCGTTTGCAACATGGTCCTTCTTCGACCTTCAATTTTGCCCATTAAAATGATTTTTAAAAGATTGGTCGCATCTTTACAAGGCTATAAGTTTACACAGTTGGCATGATTGGAATATACCAGGTCGTATTTACTCCAGAAAAATCGACAATTGACCAGATTCATTCAATAAGACAGATCCTCGAGAAAACATTAGAATTTAACATTGAAATCATCACTCATTCGTCGACTTCAAGGCCGCATACGACAGTGTCAAGAGAGCAGTACTATACCAATCAATGCGTGAGTTTGGTGTACCAGAAAAACTTATCCGATTAACGATAATGACAATGTCTAACTTACAAGCCAGCGTTAGGATACAGGGAGAAATTTCTCGATCCTTTGAGATAAAGGATAAACTCAGACAAGGGGGTGCCCTGGCTTGCTTCCCTTTTAACATTGCCTTGAAAAAGGCAGTCCGAGACACACGAATTACAGACGGCGATACTATTTACAATAGATCGATAGAAATCTTAGCATACGCTGATGACATTGACATAATAGGGCGTAGCAATCGAGATGTTGAGCAATATTTCCTAGAATTGGAAACGGCGGTCTATTCATCAACGAAGACAAAACCAAGTCCATGTTCTATATGGTTTAGCGATCTTTAAGTGACCAAGTCTCGCTACTATATAATATGATTGACCATTGTGACATTTTAGGACGCGAATACGGAGACTCAAAGGAGCTTCGCTGACAAATATGGCTGTTGGATCATGCTCATATCTTTTCCATCAAGACCAATCTCCCTTAACGCCTGTATTAACACTTCATGTCTTACATTGTCAAAAGCTTTTTGGTAATCGATAAAGCAAATAAAGATATCCCTCCTTTGGTCATAGCATTTTTGCAATATTAACTGCATGCAAAAAAGTGCTTCTCATGAGAACTGTTTTTGAAACCAAACTGAGCGTCTCCTGTTTTCTGTCCAGACTATCTCTGCCCCAAATGGATCTCAATTAGCGTCAAACAGACGAATCTTCAGCACAAAGAAAAAAATGTACTTATTATTAAGCCAGCTTATAATTTGGACCATCAACTGTATAGTTAAGCAAATATTTTAGATACTCTACCTTTTATCTACTAACTTGCACTTTCACTTTAAATACATATTTCCCCTTCCGCTGTATGGATTTCCTATAAATGCCACGTCATCATTAATATCTACATTATTTAAAGTTTTTTTGTAACCCATTAACTGATGACGTCAACATTTCCACAAAACATTTTTTCAACTTTTTATTTTTCAGCTGTCAACCCGTTTCAAAAGTTACTCCAACCCCTTCGCATTACGGCCGGTACCGCCCATGTGTCGATTGGTACCTGGCGCCTTCCACAACCTGCCTCACAATATTTCTCCTCTGTTTTTTTATTATTTCTGTCTTTGTTTCGATCTTTTGAATAAAAGAAGAACTCGAGAAGAAAAAACCGTAAAGTTTTCGATTCTGGTCACTCCCCTTCGGTGCCTCGATAACTACAATTATACAGGGAATATTAGAAAATTATCCGGTTCGGTTGGTATTTAGGGGTTTTAGTTGAATGGGTGGTTAGTTAGGTACTTAAGGGTGGTTATTTTATGTTCAATTAATTTCTGACATAATTAGTACTATATGGATGTTACCGTGATTGCCCTGAAATATCACTTAAATTTGGCTCCACAAGCACATTTTTAAAAGTAATTTTTAAAACTGGAACATAAAAAGAAATAATTTGTCTAAGTCCCAATTATCCACACGAATTTAATATTTAAAATTTACCTGCCATTTATTAGGTTTTAAGTTGTATAGAATTTTAAAAGTACCTGTATTCTTTTCGAAACTGAAGAAACATAAATCAAAGAGTAGACTACTTATCTCTACGATGGTTAAATTAGATCAAATGTGATCTTCTGAGCCTAACTGGAATGTCCCATCATAAAAATGAAGAATTACGTTATAAAAGCTACTAAGTACTAGGCAAATTAGAAGTAGTATATAAAATTATTAAAGAATAAATATACGAAATACATGCCACAAGAATTCGGCATCAGAAATTTTGTTTACATTAACCTGCAGCTCATAAATAATTGTTTTTAGTTTTAAACCAACTTCGAGTCCACTTGAAGAGCTTTTTAAAAATGATAGTATTTTGATGTTTTTGATATAAGTACTAGAGGACAAAACTGAGTTGAACCGCGACCTTGAACCACTAAGGAGATGTCAGAGATTCACATCATTGCTTCTTCCGTATTCCTTGGAATAGTTCAAATGTACCAAGGTTTTTATTATCTATTGTAAATCTTTTAACCTTGAGCAAATAGTTCAGCCTGTGATTGTATATCCGACTTTAAAATTAAAAGTTGACGACGACTATGCTGTGTCTTTCTCCATCGAAATAATAATTTATGAATGCCTTTCCTTAATGTTTCACAGCTGCTTAATAGCCATAAGATACATTTTTGGTGAATTTATTTTAGTTTGGAACATACAATGTAAAATCCTTTACCATCATCATCATCATCATCTTAATCACGTTGCTTCAGCCCTTAAAAGGTCTCGACCTTGTTAAGCTTTCTCCACCATTCTACTCTGTCGCTTACTTGGATTTTCCAGTTGGCAACACCGATCTTCTCAGCATTCTGTGTTACCCCGTCTATCCACCTCAGCTTTGCTCTGTTCTGTCTTCTTATTGTTGTTAATATACTCGTTGTTAAAATCGTTTTAATCATATTCGATTATATGTCCCCAGGTTTCGGACCAGGACTACATATCCTGTCCACTGTAGACGGTTGCTCATAATTTTTCGTCTCGAAATATGAGAGGCACAAGTTTCGAACTTGTGCCTCTCACATCCAATTCCTATGGCAACGTTTTAGGTCATCAGTCCACCTCTGCTTCGTTAAGCATCATCATCAATAGAAAAGTTTTAACTTTTTACAATGACTTAAACATTACAAGCTTTATGAAGTTCCGAAGAGTATTCTTTTCTTCTTCCTATGCCGTCCCCCTTAACGGAGGTTGGCGACCACATTTCTAAAAGCTTCTCTGTCTTTTGCAACGTAGAATAATTCGTCTACAGTCATGTTTGTCCAGTCTCGAATATTTCGCAGCCATGACTTCCTCCTTCTACCTATTTCCTTTTTGCCATCGACTCTACCCTGCATGATGACCTGCAGAAGACTAAAAGAAGAAGAGACAGAAGAAGAGTACTCTAATTTTATAATTTGTAAGATTTCCATACTTCCTCGTTTTTAATTTTTATCATATATATATATATTATATAAAATACCTCCTCGGATTACCTTATTTAATGCAATTTTTAAACTTCCTTAAATATATTTGAAGTGAAGTAAATTTTTTGTTCACCTCAAATTTCAGTCGCTATTAGAATTATCCTTTCATTATACATATTTCTTAAAATTTGAGAGAGTACTTTTAGGTACTTCTTCACCTTGTTCGTTCTCATTTTTACCCACCAATGTGGACTTCTCGATGACGTGAGTTCGAAGTACTTTAACAAATTCAGAAAGCGCCTGAAAAAGAGATCTTGGACGTGATACGAGGGATAAAACCGGCGTATGGAATCTTGATATTGTTTCGACCGTAGACGGAGGGAATGCCTGCTGCACCACTACCGCGCCTCTTCAGTACAGAGCCGGTTCCTCATTTTTTAACCCTTCATGAATTTTATTCGGCTCAAGCCAGAAAATACATCTTAGAAACGCACATATTGTCTTGATATGTTAGATTATTTTCATTGTCCATATTCTTCTGCCACTTTTGCTTAATATTTCTCCCTCCGCATCTTAATATGTTGCTTATATTCCGGTTACCTTTGTTCTAAAAAAATGCATTAGTAGAAGAGATTCAAGTAGAAGTTGAGATGGTAGTTAATGAAGAAACTTCTAGACTGCGGCAACTTCAGCAAACTCTTCAGTCTGATAATAAAGCTGCTCAACAGTCACAAGGTGAGCTAAAGCTACTTCAAATCATTTTTCAGTTGGCTTGAGGTAATGCAGCAAATTTTCAACAGATTTTTGAAGGTGTCAATACGTAATTGAATGAAAAAGAACAGTTACTGGAAGCAGCCAAATCTAAATTAGATAAATTAAATAAAGTTAATGGTAGCTAAAACTGCTCTGGCTAAAACTAAACAAGTTGCTAAGAAAGACGATAATCTCAACATTCTTTTTTCGCTACTTCATCTACAGCATACTTATTAAGTTTTAGTAAATGTGTTGTGAATATAACTGTAAAAGCTATTTTTTTAATATTACTTCTTATGCCTTTACTTGTTATTCAACCTAAGAGTTCCTTGTTTTGCCACTTCATTTATGTAATGTTTCTTTTAATCGTGAAGGCTAACTGACATTACATTGTCCATAATTACGACAGACTTGATGAGTACGGAATGTATCATTTCACCAAAATGATCTTTGGTAACAGAAGTAATTTCATCGGGGTAGTCTTTCGTAAAATTCTTGATCAAGTTACAACTACTACATAATATCTATGTCAACGTCATAGCTACTGTGCTTTCAATAATTTTCAAACGGAGTATAACTAAGGAAAGTTCGTCATTCGACTAGGTTTCACAAAAGAACATTTAGCAATGCTGTATAACCATTTCTTTTCCTCGGGTGTTTCCAACTCTTTATACAGCTGTGCAGATTATATTTCCTTAGCAGTAGCTACAGCGCGCTTTGCTTTCCTCTTTGCGACGTTGTATTTATGCTTATCTTCCTTTCTTTTAGACCTGTCATACCTCTTTATATCCACTTTCTTCTCTCTAACCTTCTGTTGCACCTCATCGTTCCACCACCAAGTTTCTTTGTCTCTAGGAGGCCCTTTACCAGATGTTTTTCCTAGCACTTCCTCTCCCACTCGCACCACAACTTTACTGTTGGTTTCCCATCAGTCATTTACCATATCTTTTTCCTCAAGCTCTTCCAGCATTCTTAAGACTATTTCCAAATCCTTATCCTTTAACTTTTATCATTTTTTCTTTCTGGTGCTTACTTGCTTTCCTTTCTGCCTTACCTTTATCTCCGTATCCACTATTACCGGTCGGTGTTGACTAGCTACACACTCACCCTTTATCACTTTACAGTTCGTATCTTCTTTTAGCTGACTTCTTCTACACAGCACAAAATCTAAGTTACCCTTTCCCCGCTAGATAACATACTGGACTTCAGTCTTCATAAAGAACGTATCAATGACAGCCAAATCCCATGCCACTGCAAATTTAATCACACTATTTTCTTTATTATTTCTTATTTCCATCCCCATATCTCCATGAACTCTTTCTATTCCCGCTCTTTCTGTACCAATATGTCCATTAAAAATCACCTCCAATAAAACACTTTTCGTCTACAGGAATCTCAAGTATCTCGCAATAAAGGGCCCTCCAAAATTCTTCCTTTTCCTGTTCTTCACACCCTACCTGTGGGGCGTAGGCACATATGATGTTCACGTTGGTATTGCCTGTATTCGGTTGGACACACATTATTCTATCACTTCTTCTGGTTACCCTTAGAAGATGTTCCTTCCACTGGTTGTTCAAAATAATACCTACTCCATTTCTGCCGTAGCTGTTCGAAATACTATATAAACTTGCATCCATCTTTAAGATCTCTCGACTTATTACCTTTCCAACGAGTTTGCTGCACAAAAGTACACCAATCCTTTTCCTCTGCATGAAATCGGCGAGCTCTCTGCTTTTACCTGTCATGCTTCCGACGTTGAAAGTTGCAACTCTCAGGACTAGTTTCTTTGGCTCCTTCCTTCCTTCCTCTAAGAGGTAGCCCAGCTCACTTTTTGCAGGCGTCAGGCGAAACCGCAACTGCCTCTAAACTATGTTCCATATTCCTTCTTTCCATGGTTTTAGCAAGATCTTTACTGCCGGATACCCTTCCTGAATACAAAGCTACTCAATTCACCCAATAGTGGATAAATCAGAAACTTACTAAAATCTTCAGACAAAAAGCTGCCTACAGATTATACTACATCCTAAATACATAAATAAAAATCTTGACATCTTTAGGTTGGATAGGTTGGCTTGACACCAGGGACCCAAATTAATATTTAATCTTCATCTATTTCTATTTATTTTTATATGAAATCTATTAGTGATTTTGGGGGCCGAAAACTAAGACCTGCCCTGGTTGTTTTCCCCGGTCATGCCTCTTTTAAAATTTAACATTTATTCTGTTTTTTTGGAACTTCTTTCTATACATTCTCCGCGAGTACGGATCATATTTCGGTCCTTTGAAAAGTATCTTTTGATGGCTTTCGAATCGGACAAAGGAACGCTTTCTTTACGATCTTTTTTTGTTTAGATTATTAAAAGGGAATTCAATAAGGCATTAAAATTTCGGGAGCTTTGATTTTTGATGTTGCCTTTTCTTACTTGTCATTGCCATTTTAAGGATGTCTTTAAATAGATTTATACCCACTTGGAAGATATATCCTTTAACACCACCAAACATACTATATGCAAATCCTAAAAGTCTGTCAATTCATGTACATAAAACTACAAACAGAGTGATTTTTATATCATTTAGTTGTCTAGAAATAAAACACTGAAACCTTTCGTTTTCTACACTTTCACAAAATTTATTATAATTAATTATCACTACAGCTGTTTCGGCAGTGTCTTTCCCAAGTAATGTATTTTTACTATGCATATACACTTTATGGGTTAAGGGGAGAGCTGTTTGTCATTCAGGAATATATTTTGTATTTTTTAATTTATTAATTTCCATAGATTCGAATAAAAATAGCCTTTATTTTGTATATGGAGAATTTGAAATCGTCTTTAAAAGAATGATGATAATCTAGAGGGTGAAGTGCGTACGTAGAATCTGTTTTTTCTATTATTGAAAGCCCTTTTGTGTCCTGCTGCATGTTTGTTAAATGTTCTGCCAGTTTGACCGATGTAAGTTTTTGGGCAGTCACCACATTGTTGTTTTTAATATATATATATATATATATATATATATATATATATATATATATATATAACAAGAGTCAAAAGAAAAAGCACTTACACAGTGCTGGATACAAACTTACATGTATGGTGAGTTATATTTAAAACTTACCTTTTAAAGATTGATCTTTACAATTCAGTCTGCACTGATTCAGTCTTCTCTCTAGTTTCATCTAATTATTTTCTAGCACGTCATCAGGATACATTTATTAACAACAAATATCTCTTTAAAACACTAGGTAGACTTGTAGTAAATAATAGACTAGAGATTTTCAGAACTCTAATGAACTAGATTCTACGTTAGAAAGCGGGGGTCTCTCAAAGAGCTGTGAGAACTTGTCGTTTTGAATGGACGCTTCATCTTGGGTCGTTGTCGCTAATTATGTGAGTTGATCACGAGCGAGTGAAAGCTAATAACGATTTAACTCCAGGTACTAAGCCACTTGTTGACGCTTCTATGAGAGATGAGAGTGACTATCAATTCGCTAGATTTTGTTTGGGACAAGAATGGATGAAGCGATGAAACTCAGCAAGGACCAAAAAAGATACTGCGAATGAACCTCAGTGTACCTGAAGTACCTGCTGAAGCTTTCGACCCAAAGGAAACTCTCTAAGAGAGTTAAAATGTGTTTGAGTCATATGGGTTTTTTGCCCGAAGAGGCTCTTTGTCATCACTGTCTAGTGCGTGACGAGACCACGGTGCATGTCTTAAGCCACTGCGAAGGCCTTGCAAGACAAGTAAAACTCGTGAGAGGAAAAACCGAAAGGATTAGGCATATGTAGAAATACGAAAGAATATCAAGACAGTGTGAATCTCATCAAGAGGGCTATGCTATTTGTACAAGAGGAGGTTTTGACTATACACATCCATTTTGTTTTGTTTATTAATTCCTGCAGCGTTACTTTTACACGCTGCTCCACACTACTCCCACCAATACACTATCATCGGTGTATTTCCGCCGACAAATAAGTTGTTTATTTTAATGCCGTAGTCACTATTGAAAATATAAAAAAAATGTTAGAGCTATACAATTTTGGTGTATAGTTAGTTTTTATTTATTACTTAAATTCGGTTTTTTGCTATTTCTGTATGAATGAAGAGGCGAAAACATCCTTATACGTAGATATACATCGTTAGGGGCAGATAATAGCCTGATAATTCACGCAATTTTACACAGTATAGTAATTAGTACTTAAAGACGACGATGCAGCTACTGTAATAAGTACTCAAATAAATAAGCGTACCGTGCAGTAGTAGTAGTGTGTGTTGCTGGGTGGTACTGCATCCATCAGGTACCGCATTATCGGTAAAGATACGCAATTGAAAATAACCGTCCAATCAATAATAATCAACGAGGAGGGCTATTAAAAGGAAGAGCGCGAGCTGACCGCCATTAAAATGTACTCGTCGTAGAGGTTACGAACTTGAAATATTAAAATAATTACACCTTTCGTACATTGTACTTTGTAATCGCTACTGTGTTGAGATAAGGACGTTCTCGCAAGTCATTGTCATTCAATTTATTATGTAATTTATAGTTTTAACGTAATAAAGTGAGCTCTGGGTAGGACTATACATTTACAAAGATGTATCAATGCAAATAGCCATTGCTCATTATTGAAAGAGCCACCCAGTGATGAAATAAAAAAAAACAAGAACTGATTAACCCACATCATGGTCAACTCCAAAATATGGCAATAGCTGTATATAAATTTTCTGTATGCCGTAAAATCGACATGTTTCAGAAAAATTAGAGGAAAACGCTTCAGAGCCAAAAAAGTCAGACTCGGCCTAACTGTTTTGCCGAAGGGCACTCTATTTATTTCCAAGGCATTAACAGCATATGTTTTTGACCTTGAGTTCATCACGTCTTTATAAGAAAAATAGCATAATATCTTCGACGAATATTTCACTGATCAATGAGCTGTCGTATCTTATTCTTGTACTTTTTTAATATGACCTAAAGGGGAGGAAGATTGAAGCGGAAATTTTTTATTATAAACATATTTTTATATCGTTTTTGTTGTTATAGTAATATAATATTTTCCACGACATGTTTTGCAGTACCTACTCACTAACAATCTCATGCATGATTTGTATAATACGCAACCTTGTCGTACTTCCTTTTTTTAACAAAAAGGTCTGGAATCTTGAAGATAATTAATAAAATTGTATAAATAAACAGTATGTAATTATATTAAACTCATAAAACGACAGTGTGCGTATTTATAAACATAGGATAGTACCGATAAATTCATTTAAATGAAAAAGTACTTAAAGAACCAGTTTTGGCGGAATGGTTAACGAAGTTTTATTCATCCACTGACCTTATCATCGCTACACACCGTGGAACATTGAGTATGTGTGTAGCGATTTAGATTACTTTACTTTTATTCTGCAATTTTACTCTCTTGTATATATCCTTGTGAAAAAATTGAATTTAGTACAGATGTGTACTATAGAGATGGTGGTAACAATAATTGTAGGAGCATATGGATTATTATAGTAAATAGGTAGGTACTATAAAATAAAACAATCACAGCTATAGATTGTCTCAAAGTGACTAGTCTGTACAGGGTAAATGCACAACATCGATGCCATACTTCTTTGCAAACTTGTATTAAAATAAACGTCACTTCTTACTGCTTAGCCTAATCCATCTTTTGTGTTGAGGGTAGCTTAAGTACTAATGCCCACTAACGACCCTGCCTGGCTTACTTCTGTCAGTGGTTCTCAAACATAAATAATATTTGCTACAACATCACATCATTATATTAGTATTCCAAATTATGTTATTGTAAGAAGCAAAATTTTAAATAGGCACTGTTATCAGTTAATGTGTTAATAATATTTAATAATATCTTTTGTTTTTCTAGCATTCAGTGCATTCTTTCGTTATTTTGTTCACTTTTATTTTTATTTATGTGTGCATAAGCGGTCGAAAGAAGTTAAATCATCGATCATCATTAAGATGTCTATTGTAATTTCTGTTGCGATATATTTTAACTGAATTTAGAATAATATACTTCTTCATTTTAAAAAAGATACAAATCAAGCACCACGATAAAAAAAAACTAGATATATACCAGTAGGAAAAAACGGTCAGATAGCCAAGCGGGCTGGGCGGCCGGTTCTCATTCGCTTCACTGCGAAGGATGTGAGTTCGATCCCCAGCTCGGTGTACAGAAAACAAAAAGGCTAACGCAGCAGTTTAAAATTCTAAATGAATCTGCGGCTTAGACTAGAATATGCTGGTGTCTGATCGGCCTATGGTGGAGCAGTACGGCAAGAGATAAGGGCTTGCGGCTCAGTGATACTCCTCCATAGACCCCTACCGGAAAGGCGAGGCGCCTAAATACCGGTGTATATATATAGGAAAAAACGACAGATCACACAGATCAACGACGGAGGAATACGAATATATAAAAAAACTGCATGAAAGACGCAGCGCTAGAAGCCTTAGGGCCACAGGTACGGAGAGTAGATAAACCATATTGGTGGGATAAAGAAGTGGAAGAAAAGATAAAAAGAAAGAAGGAAGTGTATTAAAAATTATTACAACAGGGAGACGAACAAACAAAACAACAATATAAAAACTTGAATAAAGAAGTCAAACGAGAAGTGGTTAAAAAGAAAAATAGTGCATGGGAACAAAAATGCCAATACCTAGACAACTGTATATGAGGGACAAAGAGCTCTGAAGCCTGGAGAACTATAAAAACGATGAGAACAACGACAAAAAACCAAGTCATAATAAATAGAATACCAGAGAACACATGTGTAGAGCATTTTAAGAACTTATTAACAGAGAGTAGAGAAAGGTTTAAACAGACAAATGAACAAGTGGAAGTAGAATTAAGAATAGAAATATCAATAGAACAAGTGAAAGAAGCAGTTAAGGGAATGAAATTAAGAAAATATTCAGGCCCAGGCGGAATACATCCAGAGTTGATTAGGTATGGATCATCCAAACTGTTTGAAATGATCCGAAAATTATTCGAAAGATGCTTAAACGGAGAAGAAGTTCCAGAAGAATGGAGACAATCGTATATCTCTCCAATACACAAGAAAGGCACAAAGACGGATCCTAAAAACTATAGAGGGATCGCAGTGATTGCTACTATAGGCCGACTATACTCAAAAGTACTACGAAACCTGATAGAAAATGATATTAAAGACAAACAACCCGAAGAACAAGCGGGATTTAGGGCCGGACGCTCCACTATGGATAATATTTTCACATTAAAAATTGCAATGGAAAAACGAGTGCAGAGAAATGGAGACACTCATATAGCTTTAATAGATTTGGAAAAAGCATAATTATGACAGTGTACCGATCTCCCAACTATTTTTAGAAATGGGTAACTTGAAAATAAATCCAATTCTTATTAACGTCACTCAAAAATACTACGAACAAAACTTTGCAAGAATTAAAATGGGACAAGAAATCACCTCTCCTTTTCAAACAACAAAGGGACTAAGACAATGCTGCTGTCTGTCACCCACCTTATTTAAAATCTATTTGGACAGATCCTTAGTGAAATGGGTAAAAAAATGTAGAAACATGGAAATAACGGTGGAAGAAAACACGCTATATACACTTTTCTTTGCGGTTGACCAGGTAGTAATTGCTGAAGACAGCTACGATCTTAGCTATATGGTAAGAAAACTGCAAGAAGAATATGAGGTGGCAGGTCTAAACATGAATATGACAAAATGTGAATATCTCTCAGTGGAAACAGATGAAATATGTGACCTAGTCTTGGAAGACGACAAAATCAAAGGCGTGCAATCCTGCAAATATTTAGGGGTCATTTTTAACAAGAAGGGAAATGGCAGAGATGAAATCAGGGAAAGAATAAACAAGGGCAGAGCAGCGACCCGTGCCTTAAACTCACATTTACGGTAGTATAGTCCAAAGTATTACACTTTACGGTTCGGAAGTATGGGACGTCACCAAAGCTAATAGAAATAAGCTGATGGCGACAGAAATGGATTATCTGAGACGAAGTTGCGGTAGATCGAAACTGGAGAGAGTTAGAAACGAACAAATAAGAAACGAAATGAAAATGGAGCGAAATATCAATGATGGCATAGAAAGAAAACAATTAATCTGGTTCGGACATGTTAAAAGAATGCCAGAGTACAGATGGCCTAGAAGAGTACTGAAATGGATCCCTCCTGAAAGAAGAAAGAGAGGACGACCACGGAGAAGTTGGCGCAACGATATTGATGAAGCAATGAGGGCAAGAGACCAAGAGACAACTGCATATGACAAAAAAAGATGGAAATTGGGGCGGAGAAGCGGCGATAGCTGTAATCAATCAATAATCAATATATATATATATATATATATATATATATATATATATATATATATATATATATATTTCAAGTTCACGTAAATAAAAATAAATTCGACGTCACTATTTTCTGAGTTATAATTTGCGAAAGATATTTTATACGTGTGAGCTAACTTCTTAAAACGAAGATTTCAGTGCTGTATAATAATAATTAGGAATGTATCGTTATCTTTTTATAACTATTCGTTACGTCGTTGCCATCTCTAGTGTAGAGCTGCAGGTGCGCAATATTTATACGTTTCGCATTGCATGTCGTTTAAATCGCTCAAGGCCGGCGATTATTAACAAAAATCATTACTTCCGAATAACTGCAAACAATTACATTGAGTAACATTTTATAAATGTATTTACGGATTATTTATCGTATATAATAGCACGTGGTTTTTGGCTTGATTACCGACAGAGGAGATTCTTTTCTCTTTCCATTGAAGTTTACCGCCCCTGCTGCGTTTTGTTTGTTTATTGGAGAATTTATCGTTGTATTGAAATGTGCATGATATTGTAATAAATGGGATTTTCTTTACAGTTCGTTTACTTGATATAAAAATCGGTGATATTTATTTGTGATTGGCATAGCTCACTAATGAAATTTCATTACTACGTTCCAGAGTAACTTTTGTTCATTTCCTGCTCTCTTTCTTCGAATTCGATCATGTAAAAAATTATTAGTGGAATTGATTTGTTGTGTATTACCTGAAATTTTGCTCGAATCATCAGTTGATGCTGTTGGATTTGTCTTTAATTGATCTAGATGAATTTTCAAACGGAATATCTTAAATTGATAACCTTACTGTTTTTTTTTAATCATGTAATTATTTTGTTTAATCATGTAATTATTTGACGCTATATGAAACGCTATAACTTTAGCAAATGGCGGCAATGGCGCCAAATGTCAATTCGCTTTTGACATTTGTGTTTGGCCACTCCTTGGGACTGGGACAATACGAGATGCTCCGGCTCCGAGAGATCTGGCTGGCCCGGAGCCCGAAGCAGTTCTTCTGAGAGTATCGCTGTCGCTGTTGTTCCCAAGATGTCGGAGAGGAGCCCGGAACATCGACAAGACGACGTGCCACGCAATTGGTCATTATCCAGCGGTTTCTATGCAGAATTTCGTTGAAAGATTTGAAGATGTTTCCTTAGAAAGTGTAGACAATGCATCAGCTGTTATCTGTTGGCCGCCAAACGCGTCTAACCTACGCTAGAGTCATCTTGGATCTCAAAGAAGAAGACGATTTTTCATCGAAAATTATCGTAAGCGATAAGGCTCATTTCCATCTTAGCGGTTACATGAATAAACAAAATGATCGTTTCCGGGGTACCAAAAATCCGTATATCGCCCACGAAGAGCCATTACACCCACTCAAAGTTGCTGCGTGATGTGCTGTTTACGTTTTCCATTTTTCTTTAAGAACGCCGCAGACCAAACGATGACTGTAGACGCTGCGCGCTACAGAGCCATGATTACCGAATTTTTGTTGTTCCAACAGGACGGTGCAACGGCGCATACTGCTCACAACCGATATTGTGAGGAAGCATTTCCGGTTCACTTAATCTCTAGTTTTGGTAACTTGCACTGGCCGGCCAGATCCCCTGATTTATTTGTTCCAGACTTCTTTTTATTGGGTGTTTTTAAGTCGCGTATTTACGCCAACAAGCCTTAGACCCTTGAAACCCTTAAGAGGAATCTTAGCTAGGAATGTGAGAACTTGTCGCCCGAAGTTCTGGCAAGAGTGATAGAAAATGCCATAAAACGGGCCCGTATGGTCATCAACTCTGGCGATGGCCACTTAGTCGATATCATTTTCTTGTCCATTTGAAATAGGTAATACGAAATAAGAAAAAGACTTACTCACAATCAATATAAATTGATTGTAAGTATTTTGAGATTGGTTTAAATTGATTGTGATTGTCTTATTCTTATTCCTTTTTACCTATCTAATAGATTACATAGCCAAATTTCTTTCTTTAAATAAATGGTTTCTTTAAATGTTTTTGTCTAATTCGTTGTAACATCTGTCTTTTTCTTTTCTTCTTCTGTGCTATTACCTGTGGATAAATATGCTATATAACTGATCTTATATTTTCTCTGTTGACCATAAAGAAGGATATACTTAACTGGAGTCAAAGGTATGACTAGAAAGCTTGATAAGTTGACCAAACTGATAGTGGCGACTAAATCGAAATATCTTAATTGTCTTGTTGATGTGTTATGAATCTGGGAATGTTAGTTGACATTTTCCTTCGGGTTCGTTAATGTGAAAACTACAAACAATGTATTTATTGTACAAATTGTAAATAAAGTAAACAGAACTTCAAATGTCATGGCTTTTGTATAGAGGAATGTATGTGTTATATCGATCCTGCATAGAAAATATACCTGCAGTGTATATTAATAAAAAAAATCATCAGTATAGTAACAATTATAAGCCAATCCTTCTGTTACTCTCTGCCTTAGAATCTCAAATATTTCATCTAGCAGCCCGAAGCAATAGGTAGTAATTCACGCTAGGACAATTTGCAATCGTAAAAAAAGATCTTAATGATCTCCCGGCTACAAAACTAGTAGTTTCGTGTAATAACGAACCCTTTATTTTTGAGATAATTATAGATAATTGCTTTTCATTTATGCAAATTGTAGATAAAATTAATTTTAAGCCATAATTCGTTGTGTCGGTTACACAATAATTTTAGCATATTCAGATTCAATTTATGTAAGTCAAGTTTTTAATGTGTGTGATTAACTTGTTTCTTTTCTTCAGTTTTTTCATCAATAATTTAGTTTTTCCTATTTTTTATTTTGTTTATTCGAAGCATATTGTTTAAATCCGAAAAATAAAGACGAAGAAAGCTTTTTATAATGTTTGAGTTTCTTTTTAGTGGCACTTTTGGAATTTCTTCCTAACTGCCAATACATCTTATAATCCTTATCCGGGCAACACATTTTACTTACGTAACCGGTCACCTCGGGTCCATTGGACCCACCACAGTACTTAAGTGTACTATTCATATTTACCCATATATTTCTAATATTCTTTTTTGATTTTTTATTAAAGTTAAATTTAAATTGTCTAGATTAAAAAAAAGGTCCTACTATAGTATGCGGTCTACCTCAAGGGTGCGATCTACCTGAAGGATTTGCACAAAATAATGAAATGCAAGAAAACTTTTCTAGAAAAAATATTTTTCTTCAAACGTCAAATAATGATGACATTACTTATCTAACTTGATCCTGTCAAAGTTTGATGTCTCCGCCGGCAGCAGTTTTTTTTTCCCATTTCTTTACGGCGGAGGGAAAAATGTTGTCATGGCAACAATATGAAACATGTCACAAAGCAACAATACTTCTCAAGTGATCTATTTTGGCATGCGCTTATACTTTATAGTTTTCAACTGAATAAGTTGAGGAGGAAAAAACTGTTTGTCTTAACTTGGTCATTCAGAAATATGTCTGCATTTTTTAATTAGTTAATTTCCATAGATTATAATAAAGATAGTTTAAGGCCTTTATTTTTAATGTGAAGAATTTGAAATTGGTCATTAAAAGAATGATTGTGGTCTAGAAAGTGAAGTGCGTTTTTAGAATCTGTTTTTCTATTATTGAAAGCCCTTTTGTGCTCTGATATCCTTTTGTTAACAGTTCTACCAGTTTGACCAATGTAAGTTTGTATACACCACTGTGCAAGCTTATTCTTTTGGCTCCTGTTTTTAATATATTTGCCTAAGTTTTGGTTGTTCTGAAGGCTGCTGTTATTCCTTTCCTTTTTATGCGTTTGGCTATTTTTGCAGATATCTTGCCTGTATATGTAATCGAGCAGAAGGTACTGAGTTTTTTCTCTGGTGGTGGAAATACTAATTTCAAAGCTTTCTTATGTAGTTTTTGATTTAAAATTTTATTTATTGTTTGTTAGTTGTACCATTGTTTACTGCTATTTAGGGACACATGGTACTTTAAATTATAAAATAATAAAGTGATCTTGAAAATGACAAATCGCCGAAACATTTGAAGAATATTAAATTATTTTATTTATATTTGTAAATAATTATTATATTCCATGATATACTTCACGCATACCTCTTCTTCGCTATGTCATCATAACCCAATTTTATTTCGGAACCATCCATTTCCGTTCTGCGTTCTTAATTTTTCGAAATAATTGTCCTTAATTGATTTTCAATTATGCAAATTAAAGATAAAATTAATGTAATTTCGTAATTTGTAGTGTCAGTTACACAATTATTTAACCGTATTTACATCCAATTACGTAATGTCAGTATTTAAGTGATTAATTATCTTAAAGTTAAATATTGTTAATTTTCTCTCGATACAGACACATACCGTCTAGAAAAATAGAGTTCCTTCATTTTTATTTATCGTCTGAGTGAATTACGAGGATAAAATAATAAATTGTTGTTGATAGACATATTAAAATCAAATAGCCCCTAATCTGGGAAATATGGTGGATATCAATTCAAAAATACACTAATGTCACCTCTGTCGCGTTTATAGTTTTGCAACACTTAATCCAATTACAGTATTTTTGCACTGCTCTTAATCTTTTATACCTAATATGGCCATGATTGCCAACTAAAGGCTCATCTGATTGTTTAGATGCCTGCGAAATGTTATGTTAATTATATGTACACAAAAACAGTTAAACGTTACAGATTCCATATATGAAATAAGGAAATATGCGGTCATCTAAATTTAATTTGCAAATGTCATCAACTTTACCGAGTACGGATTGTTAAGTTTGTCATCTATTTTGCAATTGAAGGTAGTCGAAAACTGTTATTTGAGTTAATAAACCAAAGCATAGAACACAGTAATAAAAACAAAACAGTAAGTACACTTTTAAAAACAGTGATAAAGTGGCACAACAATTTGGTGTAGTGAATAAATTGCAAAAAAATATTTAGGCCTTATTTTTATGTGCTGTCTATAGGTTATTTAATGACTGTTGTAATTTATTTTAATTCTAAAAAGTTGTGTGATCAAAAATTCGTTTTAAAATTAATAAACCCATCTGCCCAATATAATATGTCGAACAAATATCAAAATATAAACTGTTTCCAGCTTCTCTTTCACATTTACATTAAATAAATACATTAAAATCAAAACCAATCTTTTAGACGGCGTGCCTACTACAGAACTTTTCAGGCTTTGGAAATCAATATTTCTGTTTTCTATCGTTGAATTTCCAAGCAAAACATTTCTTTGTTTGTTTTGAAACTCAATATGACCACTATTAGAAAGGCCAACTCTCTAAATCTGTAGGAAAATATCCAAAAAACATTCCGGCAGAATTTGTTTGCGTTATATCATTTTCCCAGCTGCAGATTCGAGCTACTCGAGCGGATTTCCTCAGTCTTTTATTGATTGAATTACACATAGTAGTCATTGGCGTCTGTAATGGTGGGCCATTTGATTTAGACTATATAAAAAAGCTTTCAAGAAAATACGGGCATTTGTTAAGCTTTTTTTTTAGCGTTGCAACTGCATTAGTAATGTTCATCAACATATCGATATTCACGATAAAAATGTTTCAGTCCTTGCGTGAATGAATATATCTTCTGCTGCTTTTATGTCATAAACATCCTCTTTTAGTACTTCCTAAGTTTTTCGCCTCATTGATTTTATCACTGAATACAAAATCACTCTCTCTTTATTTCTCGTGGTACTTTTTTATTGACTACCCATGCTGCCTTAGTTTTGCCTCAATAGATGGCCAACCTAGTCTTCCTAAGGATAATCAATGAATTTTCATTGATCATATTCATTTATTCGTTTTGTTTCATATATTCAGTTCATAGACAAGGGGTTACCATTTCGCCAAAACTTTTAATAACTGTCAGACGAATAACACCATCAGACCAACAATGAAGATTAAAGACACAGTGAAACACGTATCTCTATAGAGTAGGGAGGGCGAGTTAAGTTTCACAGCACTTAGGCCACAATTGAACCCATTGTGCATCCTCCCAGGGAGCTGTCACCCTTAGCTCATTGTCCATCTTGCCATTTCTAGGAAGGTGGACAAGTCACCAGGAGACACTCTCTTATGTGGGCAGGTGTGAGCCAGGACTCGCCGAACGCGTACTCTCGTATTAACGATAACTCTGGGCATTCACATAGGACATGCTCGACAGTTTCGTCTTCTCGTTCACACTTCCTACATAGAGGTGTATCTACTAGCCCCAGTGTGTGGAGGTGTTTGCTTAGTTGACAATGACCAGTTAAAAAACCAACTGCCAAACGTAGATTTTCCTGGTCATTCCCAAGTACTTCTTTGATGTTGACTCTTCAAGGTTACAATGTAACTACAATGAAATGGAGATGGTCAGGTCATGTGGTGAGAACATCTAACAACAGATAAACTAGAAGAATACTATAATGACGACCACGAGCAGACAGAAGTAACAGAAGTCAACTACTGACGCACTTATGACAGCCCAGAATCGAGAGACATGGAAAAGCTTGAAAGAGGCCTAGTGGACAATAATGGCTACATGGTAATGATGATGATTCAGTCCTTACATCATGGATCATGGCATATATCCTTCAAAAATCATCAACATATATTAAAAAGCATTTGGGACATTCTTACTACAATCTTGTCTTAGTCCTTAATTTGTCCTTTGTTGAAAACAGAGATGTTCTCTTGTCAATTGGATCAATAAGCTTTTCCTCCAATAATTGATATTGTTTTTGCCTTGGAATCTTGTTATGTGTGTTTCTTTCACTTGTTGGGTTCCATTATAATTCTTTCCTGCTTCTGATATTTTTCTTCTTGTCTGGGGTAACATAAGCTAAATACAGGTTTTCAAATTGCTCCGTTCATCATCCCCCATATCTGTTTTCGTGGATTATTTTTCTAGAAATTGATTTAAGCGTCTTTGTTAAAGATCTCTTGCACTTTATTCTTATAGCAAATATATCTAATTTCACTTGTTTTGATAACCCTTACTTCGCAACAAAGATAACAACACATCATCACTACATACATAAATACCAATATGTATCTTAAACAGAAACCAATCAAAATAACAGTGATGCGTAAAAATGTATGTTTGTATATTTTTTAGATAGATATCCTAATACAAGTTGCAACTCTATTGTTTCATCTATGTTATCGTGACTAGAATGAATTTTTTGTTCATCCTATTTTTTCCTTAATAAGATAATGTAAATAAATCCCCTTCTTGGACGATGACGTCAAGTGCGCGCTCCTGGAGGCGATAAAAACCCCTACGCGAATAACTATCTCCATCCACTCTGCAAATGGCGTCCAGAAACGTAAATAACGATCACAAGGACGTTGAATCGTAATCATAGACGAGCAAAAAGGGTGGCATGCCATGCTACCCCGGGCATAACCATGGTTACCATAGGAGAGCGGAGACCAAGCTACAAATAGAAAAATAGTCCTGGAAGTGCTGCGAAAACTGCTGTATCGATTTAACTAAGACGTATTCTATCAAGATTTTGAAATATAAGTATAGAATATTAGTAGGGAAGTTAGTGAGAACAATTTTTCCGTTAACAGAATGTTTAAAACAAATAAATATTGTATCGAACTTCTGGCGCTACTACAAGTGCAAGAAAAAATTACTCTGCAATGTTTGGTACAATCTGTAATTTTTAATGTAATTTCTAATGGATCTTATGAATTATAGTTCACATTTTGCACAATTCTATTGGAGACCGGTATAAAGAAATCTTTTCTGGAGTAGCTCTTACACTTTTTTTGTTTGTTAGTCATATATTTTTCTTTGGTCGCAATAATTTCCGGTCAGATGGCAACTTTATATTATAGCTTGAAATATTTCTTTATCCTCTACGTACAATGTTCAATTTTTTTGATAACCGTTTGATAACGGATCTTTTATGGAAACCTGTTTTCACGGGAAAACAGGTTCTTATTGGTCTTTATGTATTCACAGACAAGATAGGTTTCATTTTTGAAAGAAAATCTACTTCAGCAACTTTCATAAAGTCATCATTTGCTTGGTTTTATCCGTATATGGAGTTGACTTCCCTAATTACTTCCATATACATCTAAACATCTGCCACCAGATATGTTTCTTTTGATCTTCCTCTGCTATTCCTTCCAGGGCTTGACATTAGACGATTCTTCATACTGGATAATTACCATGTCAGCGTTGAACATGCTCCCTCATCTTGGCATCAATTGGTGTCACACTTACACTTTCCCTATTGTTTTTATCCACTCCTCTACAACAAATATTTTATCAATTTTCATATAGGCGAAAATAGGCACCTACAGAAATATCCACACACTAAAAAGGACGTACAACTAAGATGGCAAAAATGCGTCATTAAAAACGGTGGTAAAAAAACCTTGCTCTAACAGAGGCACATTCCGTAACTTCAGAGGAACGTTTCCTTGAAGATTGATTCAATGATCTCTTTCCTGGTGTCCTGGACTGTTAAATGCCACTATTTTTCGAACCCCTACTTTCATCTCTTAATCTGTGGACCCTTATTACATAACACGAACGGAAGGGCGATGCCCTGTTTTACTTTAAGGGTCTCTCTGGGATCTTTCACCTTGGACTGAAGATTTAGAGAAGTGCGCTATTTATAACAGGTTGACCTGGCTAATGGAACGAATAATTCGACTCTGAGAGGGATTAAAGTCTCCCTTAATAGCTTTTCTGGTTCTATAAATCGGCTCTATAGTGGCTATATATATCCGTATCGTTTAATGCCATTACGGAAATAGATGATCAAGCAGACAGTGTATAGACATAAATAAATTAATAAAAGTTACGATTAGACGGAAAATTCCTTCTATAAAATAATAATGTACTTTGTGGTTTAATATTTTAACTCATAAATTAATTCACAGCTTCTGTAGTATTGTAGTGTTACTTCTTAAATTAAAAAAAAAATGAGATTATTTGGTCAATACTGAACAATTTTTTTCCGAATAAACCGAATTTCTTTTCTTTACCTGTCTTTCCATAACATGTATTTTAGGATTGGACCACAGGGTGAGTCGTTCCCTTTATTTTATTAGCTTCTTTCTTTGCGCCGCGCTTTTCGTAATTTGCTTCTTCGAAAAAACAATTAGCAAATTTTCAAATGTTTCTTTAATGTCTGTCAAAACCCGCTACCTAACTATGATAGCCTGGGAACAAACACACTTGCTGCCTTCCGACTTTCCGACAACTTTTTATTTAGTAAAGAAAATCGTGCAAAGATACCAATTATACTTAGATGATGGAGATGATCTTCTTTGTATTCGCCATCCCTTAAGGACATTGCGAGATTATCACTGCCTATTTTACTTTGTCTGTAGCAGTTCTGAAGAGTTCTATTTTTGTTTTTCAACTCCACTGCTTTAAATTTTTCAACCAGGATGAGGGTTGTCTTTCCGGTCCCCTTTTTCCTTCCACTTTCCCTTTGCCAATTGCATTAACTCATATTTGTCATAGCGTCATGATATCACGATACCTGCATCAGATTAACGAAGGAGTGCCTCTTTAAATATCTCTTCTGAGCACATATTAAAAAGTAGAGGGGATAGTAAACAGCCTTGTCGTACTCCTCTTCTTATAGGTATCTCTTTAGATTTTTGTTGGTCTTCTCTTATTATGGCTTTCTGATATCGGTATAAATTTGTAATGATTGTCACATCCTGAGAATCATAGAGATGATACTTTACTAAATTGATTTGATGCTTTCATTTCAATTTTATACTTTTTCCAAGCTATATTATTTTACTTTTTTTGTAATTGGCTCTGTCTATTTGCTCTCTTCTCATTTATTTGTCATCCTTAGTAGTTCTGAGTTTTCTATATTTACCTTGAAATTGTATCTTGCAATAGTTTTGTTATACTAATATTTGTTTTGTCGAAAGTTGCATGCCTTCCACAAGAAAATGTGCTAGGGACATTACCCTTCCCAATTTTCACAACTGATATGCCAGTTACACAAGACATCACGATTGCATAGCTTTCTAATGATGTAACTGGAGGTGTAACTGGAGTAACAGAATGGTACTAGAAGATAAAGGTTAGCGAAGCAAAATATGTATAAATTTCGTTTATGACTAATAGGTGGATTTCTCTACTTCATTAACAATCATTAAAACCTTGACCAACGGACTTACTTTGACTAACATATTCAAATTGTCTTTAAACAACGAACTAACCAGGCTACCAATAGGGACCAGTCGCTAGGGGACTACTCGGAGCAAAAAGGCTCTTATAACATATAAACTTCCTATAAAAAGAATCATCGACATATGTTTTCCTTGCAAATGTTAACCTTTAGCATATTTATTTAGAAATTCTTTAGTGAAGTTGATTGCAAATTGTCTAATTGTCAAACTATAATTAGTAGATTAGAACTAATTATACAAACAGTATACTTACCTGAGTCTTTTTTAACAGTTTCATTTTGCTTTACAATATAGTGAACCCGAACGAGTTATACTAACATGGAGAGAAAAGTGGTGACAAACCATTTGAATAGTCCATGACCTATAGGTGTGACTATAACAGTTGAAAAACTTGGCGACCACATTTCTAAAAGCTTCTCTGTCTTTTGCAACGTGGAATAATTCGTCTACAGTTATGTTTGTCCAGTCTCGAATATTTCGCAGCCATGACTTCCTCTTTTTACCTATTCCCTTTTTGCCATCGACTCCACCCTGCATGATGACCTGCAGAAGACTATATTTATCATTCATCAGTATGTGTCCAAGGTATGCAGTCTTGCGTACTTTTATTGTGTTCAACAATTTTTTGTCTGGACCCATCCTTCTCGGCACTTCCTCATTGGTGACCCTGGCAGCCCATGGAATTCTCAACATCCGGTCTATCCAAAGTTCAAAGGCTTCAAGCTTCTCAACTATTTGCGCTTTTAACGTCCATGTTTCTACCCCCTACAATACAATAGTTGCGACCAGACGTAACATTCAATCATTATAATCATCACGAAAGCCTGTTCTAAATGTTTGCAATTCTGTATTTTGTGTGTCTGTTCATTTAGTACGAAAGCTTTCACTAAGGACCAAGTTTGACATTTACAGCAAAGGTCATTTGTGATTATCTGCGAAATGGGTCATTTTTCATATAACCATAAACCTTAATAACTGGTGAAGCCATTGGAATCTAGGCATTTATTCAGTGGTGTATCTGCGCAGTGATAGTTACTATGTATCAAGTTTTAGGTAAAGTGTATCTGTAGCCACTTTTTCTATGTAGCGCTTTGAACTTGTTTATAAAGTCATTTCGATGACTTGATAATATGCCGTCAGCAAATCAATGATTGTTAAATTTTTCGCTAACTTTTGTATGTCCGTTTCTTCTCAGCTTATCATTTTAACGGCGTGCTCCAAAACGGTGGTAAAGAGGCTTGGTGATCTAAAGCTCCTTGTTAATCTGCTCATCTATATTCAGTGGCGTTATGATGAGAATTGAGATGTGGATTTATCGATGAGTATTGCGGATAAGTTGGGTTGATCGAATAAGAAATGAAATAGTTTTACATCGAATGAAAAAGAGCACAGAAATAACAAAAATGATAAAAATTCGAAAGTTACAATATTTCGGTCGTGTAATGAGACATACAGATAGGTATAACCTTCTACACCTTATAATACAGGGTAAGATCACCGGAAGGAGAGGGCCAGGCCGAAGAAGAACATCCTGGCTCCGAAATCTCCTAGAATGGTATCAAGAGACCACCGCTAATTTATTTAGAGTCGCCGTAAACAAAGTTATTATTGCCAATATGATCGCCAACGTTCCATAATCGGACATGGTACTGAAAGCGAAGAAGATTCTTTCTATTTCACTAGATAGATCTTCCACGCCTTGGAGCAAATGAAAACTTTTGTTGAATGTATATGTTTTGAGTTTTTTATTCAAGATTGTTAATTACAAAAATTCTTGTCTTGTAATTTAGTACAATATTTATGTATGTCTTATTTTGTTGATTCTTACTTCAAAATCCTATTATGCCTGAAGAAAAATAACGTTCAGTCTGTTGTTTTATTACTAAGCATTTACCTTTGGATTACCTGTACCACTGTTTGTAGACTACAGCAAATCTACCAGGCGCCAAAATACTTGGATTATAAACATCGACAAGCTGTAAAAACGAAATTTTATTTGAGTTTTAACGTCATTATCTAGTATTTACTTTTATAGCTACAACACACTTTCATAACGTTTATTTACGTATTTTTTTATAAACTAAAGTAATTATTTTTTAATGTTTTAATATTGTTTTCTTGCTACTAATATTTTCATTTTGTTTCAGGTGAGTAACGAGAAGCCTCTGAGAAACAAATATGCCGGAAAGTAGAGTGAATACTGGTGAGATTAGATAAAATTGTTTTTGTTTGATTTATATTATTAGTGTTAGTTCAAACAATTCTTCGAAATACTTGAAATCGTTGACTGTGGGATGTTAAGGTACATACTACATTTACGTGATTGATAATTCATTCGTAAATAAAGATATAAAGATAAGATCGAAAGGAAGACGAACATATTTACATAGTACAGCTTTAGGATATTCTTCTTCTTCCGTTTCGGGATGTTGGTGACCATCATGGCAATCTGTATTTTGCTCTGAAACGATTTGTGGTTGTTCTTTTAAACCACGTAAGTAGATTTTTTAGCCAGGAAATCCTTCGTTTTCCTTGAAAAATTAATTGCAGCAACCAATATCTTTCGCTGTTCCTCATGATGTGACCGGGGTATTCCATTTTGGCTGTTTTTATTGTGGTTAACAACTTTTCCTTTTTGCATTCTTAATAAAAGGTCCTGGTTAGTAACGTGGTCGTTATAGGATATCTTCAGGCTTCGACGATAAAGCCATTTCGAAAGACTCAATTTTCTTGCAGGTAGCGTCTGTGAGAGTCCACGACTCAACTCCGTACAACAGTATAGGAAAGATATAACATCGTTCTTCTGTTCTTCTTCTTTAAGTTCCATCTTATATCGAAGGTTGGAAATCATCATGGCTATGCGGACTCTGTTGACTGTCGCTCTAAAAAGTTCTGCACTACTGCATTCAAATCATTCCCTTAAGTTCTTAAGCCAGGATATTCTTCATCTTTCCACATTTCGCTTTCCTCAGATTTTGCCTTGCATAATAAGTTGTAATATTGCGTATTTTTGCCCTTTCATCACATGTCCTAAGTACTCAAGTTTTCGTCTTTTGATAGTTAATATTATTTCCGCCTCATTTCCTATCCTTCTAGTTACTTCCACGTTTGACATTCTTTGAATCCATGATATTAGTACGATTCTTCTGTAACACCAAACTTCAAAGGCGGCCAACTTATTCAGATGGACTTGTTTTATTGTCCACGCTTCCAAGCCATAAAGAAGAGTAGAGAACACGTAACATCGAAGCATTCTCAGGCGTAGTTCTAACCTGATATCCCGACAACAAAGAAACTTTTTAAGTTTAATGAATGATGTACGTGCTATTTCAATGCGTGTCTTAATTTCTTTGGTTTGGTCTACATCTGATGTTATCCATGTTCCTAAGTATTTATAGTTATTAACACTCTCAATTGCAGTATCTTCAATAGTCAATTGGACATTTGCATGTACAGATTTAGTCATGATCATGCATTTAGTTTTCTTTAAATTTATCTTCAGTCCGTACTCATGACAGCGTTCATTAAGGCGTTGCATTACGTTCTGTAAATTATTGTTGTTATCCGTCATTATTACTGTATCGTCTGCAAAACGTAAGTTATTCAAAACTTCTCCATTGATAGATATACCTTCTATTGAGTCTGAGAGCGCTTTTTGAAATACCGCTTCACTGTAGACATTGAAAAGTAGTGGGGACATCACGCAACCCTGACGGACCCCTCTCTGTATTTTGATATTTTGGGTGTACTGGTTGCCAACTCTTACTTTGGCAGTTTGATTCCAATATAAATTAGATATAATTTTCATATCACGTCTGTCAATATTTTTGCTTTTTAATATATCTACAAGCTTTTTATGTTGAACCTTATCAAATGCCTTTTCAAAGTCTACAAAACATAAGTACATGTCTTGATTCATGTCCATGCATCTCCGAGCCAGCACATTCAAGCCGAACAAAGCATCTTTTGCACTCATGCCATTTCGAAAGCCAAATTGTGTGTCACTAATTTCATATTCAAGAGTTTTAACAATTCTGCCGTGAATTATTTTCAAAAATGTTTTAAGTGTGTGACTCATTACAGTTATTGTTCTGTGATCTGAGGAAGTTGTTGCACTTGGATTTTTGGGAATTGCTACAAAGGTCGATTGCAGCCATTGTCTGGGGATTGTGGCAGTCTGATATATTAGATTAAAGAGTTCAACCATTACATCAATAACATCTTCATCGATGAGTTTTAATAATTCGATTGGCACATCATCTGGTCCAGTAGCTTTACCCTCTTTTGTGTTTTTGATGGCATAGATGACTTCTTCTATTAATATTGGTGGTCCGGTATCCTCGGTGATTTCTAATGACAATTCTTCTCTTTCATCAATAAATAGTTATTGGATGTAATTGGTCCAGTGTCATAATATCTCCTTCATATCAGTAATAATATCCCCTTTATCATTTTTAAGGATATTCGTTTTTGTACGTTTTCTAGAACCTGTCATTTCATTGATTTTTTTGTATAAATTAAAGCTATCATACTTTTTATCCAAATCTTCTATTTCTTTGCATCTGTCGGAGAGCCACCCCTCTTTTGCCTCTCGAATTTTTATCTGATGTTTCTCTGAATTTCTTTGTATTTATTCAGGTCTTTTGCTTTGTTTTCTTCGTTCTTTCATAAGTTCAAGAAGTTCTACTGTCATCCAAGGTTTTGTTTTTTCTCCAACTGGTTTGAGGATTTCTTTTCCAATTCTTTATGTAATAATTTAACTAAATAAATAATTTTTTGCATATTCTAATAATCTGAATCGATCATAGAGTGTGTTGGTTTATCAGCAAAAATAAAAAAACATTTCGATACCTTGAGCTGTTATGAAGGCCAAAAAAAGAAGAATAGCGTTTTCCCACATTCTTTAATAGAAAATTACAAGTCCATTAAAAACATACAAGGCTAGATAACAGAAAAGGTAAATCCTCTTCAGAAAAGCCGCCAGATATCCTAGTTTGCCACTAACTGTACGATCAATTAAAAATTCTTTGTAATCATCTTCTACTGCAACTACCGGTGTTTACCTAAGATAGTAAGCATTAACAGGAGCACAGAAAAAGTTGTCAGTTCTTTGAAAAAATAGCGAAATGTGCAACGTATTGAAAAAAACCCATTGAATTGAGTTCAGTTGACCGCAACGCAGTAGCGTTGCATAAAATTCTTAACTATATTAAAAATAATAAAAATATCTGAAAAAATGGACAATTTAGAAGATCTTTACTTGAAATAAATGGATAAATTTTGTAATATTTACAAAATAACAGTACAAAAAGCAGAAATAAACTCCAACTTCAATACATCTAATAAGCCAATTGGATATGCAATACAGTACAAGGCGAATGTTAAAAAATCTCAAAATAAATGTCATCTAAAACAGTGCACTAGCAGAGACCTAATAAGAAATTAAGACAGAGTATTTTCAACCACCCTCATCATTGGCTCTAAGGCCTGTTCCAGAATCAGCTTCCATTCCTTCCTATCATTCGACTTTGTTTTACAATTTCGAGTCTTTCACCTGGTCCTTAAATCGTGTTCTACGCCTGCCTCTTCTCACTCCATTTTGGTCCCTGGTTATAAATGTGTTTAAGACTCTTTTCAATGCTTAAATTGATCTTATTGTTAATTTTCTCCTCCTAAGAGTCTTTTCAATGCTTAAATTGATCTTATTGTTAATTTTCTCCTCCTCTTAGTTCTTAATAGGAGGTCCGCGTATAAATATTAAAGATAACACCGAACAATTAATGATTTGTAATGATCTATATCCGAAATGGTTACGTGTCTGACAATTTGAAGAAGACATAAAACACAAAAACAAAGTAACCAGGAGCCGAAACTGTGTTTAAAAAAGTCTTTAAAGCATTGTAGTGTTGGTTTCCCGCTACATTAGCCCAAACTGAAATTTTATGCTGACCTTTCCCCAAAAAGAAAGACGGATTGTCCTTTTTAATCTATTTAATTTATTATATAAACACAGATACAATTAACCCAGGTCGGGTCTCGAACTATATGACGAACGGTGTCAGCAATACTACCAATTGAATTGAACTGAACTGTGTCTATTTACTTTCTTCGTTTTTAAATATGCGAATTTCTTCAAACAATTTTTAATTTCTAATCTCTTACAAAATAAAAAAATTACGTCTAATGTTGAAATTCACTGAACAGTTGATACGATATCTAAGTAAATCTCAACTGAAACAAACAAAAATTCAAAGTACGTTCTGATGCCTTGCCCAAATACAATTGTTAAACACAACCAGTCTATGTATGTTGGTCACTAGCTCTAGGTGGTAAGCCTACACGCGGGAGACAAGCTAGTGCGTATATTTCAAGAGAACCGGAGACATCTGAAGATAAAGAGCCCATAATTCTTAGACATAAAAATATCCTTCATATTTCCAAATGCAGCCCAAGCGAGGTTTATTCTTCTTTTTAGCTCGATTGTTTGGTTGTCTCGACTTATTCTGATCTCATGGCCCAAGTGTTTATAGGAGTCAACTGGCTCAATATCTTTGTCTTCTACTGAGATGTTTTTGTTGTGGATTAAATTTGTCATAAATTGTGTTTTTGAAAAATTTATTTTAAGACCAACTCTTTTTGTGACAGTATGGAGTTCTTGGAGCATTATCTGTGCCTGATCTAAGCTGTCTGCAATAAGAATGGTATCATCTGCAAATTTAAGGTTATTTAAAAATTTTCCATCTACATTGATGCCCGTTTCGTTCCAATCTATTGTTTTACAAGCGTATTCTAGCAAAGTTGTAAATAATTTAGGAGACACGTTGTCTCCTTGCCGAACGCCTCTTTCAATACGAAAGGTCCCAGTATCTTCATTAAGTCTTAATGTAGTCTCCGCCTATAGATGTAACAAAAACCAGTAATGACCATTTTGCCAATAGGCTCTGTTAGCAATAGAAACTTCTACATGCATTGTTGAAACCCTGAATGCACTAAGAAGACGAGATTCTTTTTTATAAAATGCAAGAGGTACTTGTGTATTTCTCCTAAACGAGAATATTTTTTAGTTTCATACTTAAATTATATGAAAGTAAGTCCTGATGCCCATTATGCTGCCCTTTTTGTCGTCACAAAATAAGAGAGAAAATATTGTTAAAATAATAAAAACTCTTCTCTTGAGACTAAGGAGGGGCTATACCATTTCAAATGGTCTAGTTCTTTTGAGACGTCTAGTAACATTTGTGAAGCAGAAACGACTTTTCTATTAGTACGATCATCGCTAACCACCTTAATCGCTCGATAGGAAATACGAATAAATAGTACCCTAGGATTATCGTTCAATGATCATCCTGACAATCATTCCAAGGAAAGCGATCTTTTATTAGGAATGTGAATTTTTCTACGCTCGAAGCCAGAAGTGTCGACAGTGCAAAGTTACCACTTCACTACGCCTATGTTAAAGTAAGGCGCCTTTTGAACATTACTTATCCGATAACATAAGGTTTTAATATTGTGTCCACTATTTATAAATTTTGTGACGACCATGGAGCGGCATTTGTGAGCACGCCGTTAATACGAAAAATAATTATCGCTTTTATGTAAAACCCGATAATTGCGCAAGGTCGTTGGGGATTACCTTCAAACAAACTGTACAGGTTTGTAGAAGAAATATGTGCATTCCTTTCGTCAACGCTAAACACTTCCAGATCCGTTTGCGAAATTAAATAAAAAAACAATTATAAGCAAGAAAAACAAAAACCAATTTTCGAAGAAGTTATTTCTTTATGGTAGTCTCTCCAGTATGAAGCAAATTCTAATAAACTTTCAACAAAACTGAAATAATTGACAATGGTATCAATTAAAGAAGATTATCAGCTATTTTATATAACTTTGCTATCAATTTTTTTCAAATTAGTGCAAGTTTAGAGCGATCTACATGAACATAGTAGCAAATGGTAGAATTGGACCAGGTAAGATATCTGAAGATGTGGACTGTGTTAGGTGAGCCACGAATAGCACGTTACACAACAGGTTTTTGAAGCGAAGCTATACTCACGTTGTATTACTTTTTTTCTCTATAGTAAAATTCTGAGGTAAGCGTCACGGAACTAGCGCCACAAGATGGTGTCGTCACAGGTAACGTCATAGAATAGCGGTTCTTGACATCGATTCACTACTCTCGATCAATTCGTTTCTAGTCATCATATATTTACTATAAGCAGGTTTAAATTAAAAACTGCGTGAAAAATAACTCACAAAATGTAGACATTAAATGAGAAGTATAAAAATTAACAGAATATCTGTCACTAAAAGATTCGATTCCTAACGATCGTCAAAATTGAACAAAAGTCATATATATTGAATTATCTGTTTAAATTTTTATGGAATTTCTTGTTTTAAAATAATTTCATATAAGTACAATAGTTAAATTTACTGTCAAATAATATTTAATTCTATCTTATTATTAATATTTCATCTGAATTTGACAGGTCTGTCAGAAGTAAACAACGTATGCTTTGTTAATACGCTACCAGGTGGCGTTAAGAGCAAATATAATAATTTGATTATACAGTATTATGTACGACTCTATAAGAGAAATGTACCAAAGGAGGCTAGCACAGAAGATACAGTTGAAACAAATAGACGACATCGAAGATATAAACGCGAGCTGGAAGAAAATTAAAAACAACATTGAAGAAGCAGCAACAGAAGCACTAAGAAAACGCAAAGTCATACTGAACAAAAGAAACAACAACAATACACATGGCAGAATTGAAGGAATACAATAACATACCAGCAAACGAATGGAAAAGATACCTGACGGAACTGTTTAAAGGAAAGAAAATAATAATCAACACAATAACGTACCGGAATTAAAACACGAAATATTAATCAGTTTTCAGGAAGTAGAGATAGCCATAAATTCACTCAAAAGTAGAAAGTCACCAGGACAAGACGGAATAACCAACGAGCTTCTAAAACACAGAGGCAAAAGTATAACCCTAGAGATGACAAAACATACAAAAACTAATATTGTACTGCAAGATACCAGACGCATGGAGAAACAGAAACTAACAACTTTATCAGATGAAAACAAGGATTCACATCCGGAAGATCCTGCATAGACGCCGTATTTGTACTAAGACAAATCAGAGAAGAGGCCGTCGAGTACAATAATCCAGCATATTTATGTTTTATAGACATGACAAAGGCTTTCGATCACATCCAAGTCGAAGACGTCTTACACATACTGTATAAAAGAAACATACCAATCAATATTATAGAAACCATCGAAAACATCTACTTACATAATTGAATACAGGCAAAGATAAATGGAAAACTAACACAGTGTATACCAGTACAAAGCGGAGTCAGACAGGATGACTCGTTAAGCCCACTTCTCTTTAATATACTAATGTTATGCAGACGACGCCGCATTAATCGCCGAGACAGAAGACGAGCTCCAAAGATTAACACATATCTTCAATACAACAGCCAAGAAATACAATATGATAATATCAGCAGAAAAAAACAAATGTATGACATCTAAATACCCACTACGATGTAAAATCGAAATTGATGGGAAAATAATAAAGCAGGAAGCAAGGTTTAGATATCTGGGAATAGATATAGCTAGGAGATGTTGAAGAAGAAGTACGACAACAAAGCTTAAAAGCAAGTAAAGCGACGGGATCTCTTAATGACACAATCTGGAAGAACACCTAAGACAAGACACAACAACAAGAATCTATAAAGCAGCAATAAGACCTATATTAACATACACGGCGGAGACAAGACCTGACACATCTAAAACAAGACGATTACTAGAAACAACAGAGATGAAAATACTCCGACGAATATCAAGGAAAAGTCTGTTGGATAGGGAGATAAGCGAAAACATAAGAAGAGCATGCAATATAGAAGACATGAATGGATGGGTGAAAAAACGGAAACAGGAGTGGAACGAACACATTAGTAGAATGGCAGAGGATACGATAGTACGAATAACACGAGATAAGTCACAAAATGGACGAAGAAGTATTGGCAGACCAAGAAAAAGATGGTGCGACAATTTAAACAATTTAGGAGGCTAATATTGAAGAAGAAACAGGCTTTAAAGCCTACACAGAAGAAGGACGAAGAAGAAGAAGAAAGAATATGATTATAGAAGTAGAACAAATGTCAGATGAATGGAGAAACTATATTTTAATACCTGCGGGCAAAAGTAAAGCGATATCTGATACTTAGATGTCTCCTTGTACATGGTATATCCTCATTGTTAGCTGTAATTTTTCTTTTCACTCTCCTTTTCTTTTTTCTTTAATTTTTTTTTTATTTACTATAATATAATAGACAATTTGCTTGTTGTATTCGAAGCATTACATTTAAATGGTACATCATTTTTTTGAATGTCCTCTTGGCATTCGTTAGATATTGTGTTATTCCTACAACTTAATCTTCTAGTTTTCTTTGTTGCTGTTATTAACGGGAAGACACATCGAAGAAAAAATCAGATTACTTGAAAACGACTAAATAAATGGAAAACCTGCGGATGACTGCCTTATCTCTATATATTGCTAATTTTAATTTAAAAAAAAAAACGTTTTTTCTTTCCAAATTACGCTATTAATCCTACCTCAAAAAACCGACATATGCATCATTTCTCTTCGGCCCAAAAGAATCCCAACAAAATACAATAAGAGCAAAGAACGTCCATCAAGCGAGAGGAGCCCGTCCGTCCGTCACACATCGTTTTTAATAAGGGCCTATAATAAGCTTTCCGTTTTTGAAAACTGAAACGGCTCCGAACCGTTTAACAACACCCAAAAACCCAATTAACAGACTTCACGAGTACCAAGAGCGAGAAGAATCGAGATGAAAATGAGGAGAGGATAGAGGAACCGTATATGCCCACGAGAGACTTAAGTCGATGTCGAGACCACTTTGAAGGCGCCAGGCCAGGGTTCGAATTTTGTTCAGGCTGTACTCAGACTTCCTTACCTGCTAAGCGAAGAAACACCATCTTAAGGGCTACGTTGCCAGCGCCGGATAAAATCCCTATCAACCGATTATTTTGTACTTTTACTTACTATAATATATAATTTCATATATTTGATGTATATTATAATGTTATATTGCCTATAATGTGATATAGTGAATCAAGGAACAAATCATAAAATTGCCACAGGACTGTCTAAATAAATGTAGAGGAACATTTTAATCTTCTTAGACTGCTTAGAACTATATTGCTTGCAGAAGATATGTAGGTATTAATTTTTACTTTGTTTTACATTTGCCATTTAGTCTGATTTTTAATGTTTTCAATCTTTTTTTTTCATCTAGAAGCTGTTTTTTTTGTCTCTCTGAACTACTGGTTCGTCTGTAGAAATGGGGTCATCGAGACCTATTTGGGACAGAGACAGGACCAAGGTCGCCTCTCCCTTTATTTTTTTATTTGTAAACTCAGAAGAGTCACTCACCTCTTGAGTCCTCTTCTGGATCATCTATTTTTCCTTTTATGTCCATTTTATTCTCACGATTGGGACGTGGGACGTACCAGGCACGTCAGAGTTCGCCAGCTTTCTGGGGCATCGCTTAGATAACATTTTTCCTCGTATACGACGCATTCCCGACAGTACGGTGACACACTAAGGTAGACTCAGGAATGTAGAGCACAGTAGTTGCAGCACGAATCTCATCATATCATGAGTTAGTTTGTAAATGTCTTTTTTGTTTGTACATAGGTGTATGTGTGAATTTTTGTCTCATGTTCAATCAGCAAATCTACAGACAATAACATATGTGTGTTTATTTTGCGATACATAGTTAAAAGGTCCTCCAAAACATAACGATAGAATATAACTTTAAATATGTGAAGGATTTCACATACCTATCTAGGCTCTCTAATCACGTAGGTCAACAGCGTTAGTGAAGAAGTTAATGTGAGATATGAGTGTGATGTGAATGAGATCTGTTTCGGTATGAACCGATTTAACACGTATTAATCAACATAATCAAGCCTGTTTTACTTTGGTTCTTAAGAAAGTCTTAAATATATAAAGAATATATAAAACTCTTATCAAAGCTACTCTAAACTTCATTCACTATACATATTCCCAATTGTCAACAGAAGCACGTGAAAGCCAAACAGGGTCGTACTGATGTGTATCATATGATTTTTTTAAATATTTACTTTTGAAACTATTAATGTAGGTTAAATCACAATTAAACTAAACTCTAAAAAATAACACGACCAGTAAATAACTTAACAATAACTATAACATAAATATAACACAATATATTAACTTAAAAATCAACACGATACAATTTGAATTTAAACATGCTGGCAAGTTTGGACCTGTAACATGAGAATCCGTCTGGCTTAAGGCAATAAATTATATTTAATAGCCTCTTGACGAATGAGACGGCGAATATCAACACGTGCTCATGTTTACAGATGGGAATTTGCTAAACGAATGAACTTTATCATACAGAAGGCGTTAAGAAGACTGACGCAGACTAGCTCATGTGGAACTGAAGTAAGAAAACGAAATGTATAAGAAGGCACCAATAGGAAGGAAACCAGACCGAAGGAGAGGCCCAAACTTCAGATACATGAAACAAGTGGAAAAAGACCTAAATATTCTGACTATGACTAACTGGAAAAGCAAAAAGTGTGACAGTAGGAATATATATGAATATATTTAAGCAAGTCAATGTCCATAAAGGGTTGTTGAGCCAGTGATCTATCGGAAATATCTTTCTCTTCAATGACGCTACAGCCCAAATTGAGTCTTGGCCTCCTCCTATGCCTCCAATCTTGTCGGTCCTGCGACGATCTTCTTAAGATTCTTACGTCTAGCAAATTTTGCGCGTCCCCCCACTTTTCCGTGGCCTCCTTTTGTCTTGCGCCCTGCATTTTACTATCTAGTCCTCTTTTTGGGGAATCTTTCGGTCTCACTACATGACCAGCCCATTCTCTCTGAACAGCTGTTGGAGTTCAGGGTTGTACCTGGATCTCCATACTCCGTTTTCGTTAATAGGTTCAAATATCTTTTTTATAGATTGAGCATACAAGTCGCTTTCATCATTCCAAATTTTGTTCATATTCATGTGCATTTGTTGTCCTTCTAAGTAATCGCCACCTAATTTATATAGCTCAGAGGGGAAGTTGTCAATACATGGAAGCCTTGATATTCTTTTGTGTTCAAATTGCTTGTTTTACCTCTTCCATCGTCAGGGGTTCTATATTTTCGATATCTGCCTCAATGTGATGCATGTTCATATGCTCTTTATTTTCTTGCGTCCCTAAGAGTTTGAAAATATGTTTTCCAGACCATTTTTTATTTGTTTTGGATCACTGGTTATTTGCGCTTCTTGATTTCTGCATATATTTGTTCAGAGTTTGTATCCTTCTCTTAGATTACTTAGATATCTATACGCTTTTATTATATCGTTGTTTTGGAGATTTTCTTCCATTGTCTATATTACCGTTTTAGTATTTTCTTTTCTTTGTTCGGCATATTTTATCGGAAATATCAGTGCGTTCATAATTTTCAACTGGGTGTTCTGTGAGATGTGGAAATGATATTAATACCTATAAATTCGATAAATATGATTCGAAATTTAAATTCTCCATGAAATAAGATTATTTTGTCCCCATTTAGAGATTTGACAACTTTAAATAGCATATAATTTTCAAAGCTGAATAATAATGACACATTAAAAAGCGTTATTAGCATGTGGTCTCTCACCTACGTAAAATTTCTCCGATATAATCAATATATTCATTCATTTTATATCATTGAGCAACTCGCATTCCACAACGTTATTCCGCCCGTACCCATTAACAGCAACCATCGGCAACGCCGCCTTCGAAGTCACCATCTTTTCGTATCTTCTGTCCAGCTCTCAAACTTAAAACAGTATCGACCGAGATTTCGCGGTGCGTGAGTGACTTAAGTCGATTTCTAAGCCATATTATCAGTTGTTTTAGTGTTTAAAAACATTACAAATCGCCCAATTTGTGTATATTTGTTGTCAGGAGTTATGGTGTGACGTAGCTGGAAAGATGTACTATGAGTTAGGTGAGTTTTTCGATCAGTTTCCTTGAGATTTGTCATTTGTGGGTAGAAGAAAGTGAGATACAGACAGACTACTGGTGTCATGGCAGCGCTGTGGGAATTGTTTGCCTTGGTTTTATAAGAGCTTCGGGTGTAGGTTGGGCTTTTAAAACATATTTTGGAGCCTGTAAGTCGGCTTTTACTAAAATTATTTTGTAAATGCTAATTTCTATTAGCAAGATCAACGTGTCTATTAAGACAGTAGTTTTTTGTATATAATATATTTAAGTGTCTATTTTTATTTATTACTTCTTGAGTGTTATAAAAGACCTATTATTGTGCACGGGAATACATGTACATCTTAAATAATCACAATTTAACATTTTAGTTTTGTTCTAAATATAATAAACTGTTATTATTAATGAAAGTTAATACGTCCGAAAATGTGAAATAAAAATGATACAAGAAGTATTATACAGAAACAAATGAACAATAATTAAAAGTCGATAAAAGATAATTTGTCATTTCTATTAATAAGTTGTGAAATAATAATGATTGAATGATATCCTTTTAGGGTATATACAATTTGTGCATTTTGTAGTATTACATACTTTGTTAGTGGTAACCATTGTTTAAAATGAATCAGAACCACGGAAAAGCGGGAAAAAGAAAATCAAAGTGGTGTGGACTTCTTAATTACACTTCAGATGTACTAATGCCAATGATGTTAGTGTACAGTACAAATATTCACGCACAGAAAACAATTAAAAGAATAATTGTATAGAGAATCGCAAAACTCTAGGTTGTCCCCTCAATTTATGACCGTTTTGGATTAAGAATAAAAGCCTCTATTCAAATGGCTTGAAAGGTCATTGAAAGTGGCAACAATTCTCGGAATATATTAGAGGAATCTTCGAAAACAAACCAAAATAATATCAATAATATTCTACAATAATTCTTCTATTCTAAATTGTAGTGGTATTGTATTTAATGACAATATAATAACAACTTTTATTAGGTATTAGTAAATAAACACATGTAACCTTACAGTATTATCAATCATCAAATTTCGAGCCATAATCATTTTGATCGATATCCTCATTCAGATTGTTAACCATAACAGATATAATGATCGTTTAGATGTAATTTTCACGATTTATCCATTTTTCTACCCTTTTTCGTACATTTTTCAAATTGTATCCTACAATTTCATGAGTATTCAATGCTTGTTGCATTGTTTTCAAAACTGCCTCGTCAGTGCAACCGTTATATTCAATATGGTTATCGTATAATCTTTTTCATTTTTGCCACATTCATTAAATTTGATTGAATTGGCGATGATAAGGTGGAAGTAACACATGATGTCCAGATCTCTGTAATAATTACGTACACTATATACATATTTTTAGTTTTCGTGTCTTGTAAACCAATGTTTTTATTGACTGATTTTGACATAAAGAAAGTTGTTGAAAATTGGTTTGAGAATAGATTTGTAGAAAAGTTCAGTTATGAATTCAGTTAGGAAAGATTCAATGGAGAAATGATAAACGATTGTGGCGAAATTCCGGACTGATATTGCTGTGGTTGTCGCATTTTTTGAACAGTGATTTTTGAAATTCTGCTCTTTGCTAGTTATTTGTTTGTTTTTCTATTCCATCCTTCCAGCAAACTTTCTCCGCAATAGATAGGTCTCAAAAAATTTTCTCCCATCGGTGTAATATCTCATCTAACTTTTTCATAATGCGATTTTTTTTACGTCATTAGCGTCTCAGTTTCCATATTTTTATTCTTCTCAGCTATTCCAGCTTTCATTCTTTTATCAGAGAGCTTTCATTCTAAGAGACTCATATTAATGAGTCTCTTAGAACTATGGTAGTACTATACTTACAATTGCTCGTCTCTCTGGCAATCGTTTGTTGCAGTCCAAGCGGGACCTGTAGAAAAGCAGACCATTATGGACATTTTCCATAGGAGTCTATTTTTTTGCTGGAATGACTTCAGGATGTATCTTGTATTAATAATCACGATATCCGCTAGTCGAAAACCTTGTACTTAATATTTAATTTAAAAAAATCTGAAAAAATCGAAAATGTTTGCTTTTGCGCCCATTTTCCATAATAATTTTGCAATCCAGGACCCACAAAAATTTACAAGTTTTTAGTAATTTTCTCTGTATTTTACTTTGCTGCGAGAATTTCTGATTAAAAAATGAAGAAACGGCATCATTAATTACTTTAGCACCAAGGTGTGTCATTATTAATTCAAAAATTATTTTCGATTGTACAGGGTCAGTCAGAACAACGGAATGAACGAATTTTGTGTTGTTGTTTTTTTTATTGCTTTTACTCTGGAACTGAAACTTATTTATTAATAAAACTCCTAGAAGATAATTAATAAATGTTTATTAGTAATTATTAATCATAATTATTGTGAAACAACGAAAAATTTTTGCATGGCTCACATGTACGCCACCAAGTATAAGATAAAGGTACTTGGTCCAGGAACGGTTGGCACACATGTATGTCGCAGGGAGAAGATTTAAAATATGTTGTTATACTCGTATACAAACAAAAAGATCTAATATATTGTAAGTAAAATACTTTTAGGTTTTGTGAAAATTTGCAAAACATGTTCCAACACATAACCCTGGTTTAGTTAACTGAGCGATGTTTCTTGCATTATTTACAAGGATTTGTATAAAAGAAGTGTACAACAAGATAATACAAAATTTGCACTTTTGAATTTTCTGGTGCCATTAGCAGAACAGCTAATTGAATTAGGAAGATCGAAAATTTTTAAAGGAGAATCTAATTTTTTTAAACTTTTTTCCCCAATTGCTATTTCTTAAACAATAAACATTAAATTTGAAAAACGAAACTTTCACCTTTTATAACTTATTTTGTAGGAGCAATATCTCCAGAAAATGTAGACGCAAAATGCAAAAAATTTCGATTTTTTTTTCAGATTTTGCGATTAATTTTTAAATAAAAAATTAAGCAAAAGGTTTGCGACTGTCACATATCGTTATTATTGATACAGGGTACATTCTGAAGTGATTCCAGCAAAAATGTGGAAAATGTCCAATTCAAAACAGATTTCGCCTGGATTGTTGTGGATATATGGATCTCCCAGTATAATACATTTTATCTATACTTTATAATACATAATTTTAAAGGTAAATATATCTAATCCAATATTTTTTAAAAATCTTGATCCGATCAGAGATTACTCACATTAAAAACAATATACAAAAATCCATTCTGAAAGAAAATGTTTTACTGCCCATAAAAAATTAGTAACGTCATTCCCGAAAAAAAAATTTGGCATTGCTGAAATTTCGACCACCATTTTATTAGATAAATAAAAAAAAAGTCGTCGATAGAGTGCCAGAAAATTTTGAGTTATTGAGAGCAAATTCTCAAGTAAAATCTCCTTTTACGTCATCGACCAGATGGATCTAGAGAAAGTGACATTAGAATCTGTAAATATTTTGAAAAAGTTTAATGTTGAGAGTAATGGTTTTGCGTATGAAGTGAGCAAATAACCCGAAAATAAAATTTTATTTATATGGCAAACGATTTGCAGTATAGGCAAACATGTTTCAGTTCTAGTCCTTGAATATTGAAACGTTAAGTTGCAGTAGGTAGACACGCGGAAACATTTTCAAACGATCTATTATGTTTGTCTTGTCCCATATCTCCTGGGGTATTAAATATCTAATAACATGTGTTGCGGGACTAATAGTTACTGCCCTTCAGGGACGATTTTTAAAAAATCATTTAAGATTTCAGAAATACGAGAGAATGTCGTAAACTTCATTAAACATTCGTTCTTGACAGTTACAATCAGACTGAATAATAATTAATTAAATGAAATATGTTATACATTAGAAAAATAAATAATATAGTATAAAATATAGTGTGCTTACACCATTTTCCATCTACGCCTGAATTCCAATTGTTACCATCTCTCTCTATCATGCGCCAATCTAATCCCCTGTTTACCTGCTACTACTCTTATGTCATCTACCCATCTCTTCTAAGGTCTTCACGTGCTTCTTCTCGCCCCCTTGGTCTCCATTCTAAGATTCTCCGTGTCCACCTGTTATCATGATATTCTATGTGGTCGGCTAGCGCCATTTCCTTCCATTTTGCACCACCTTTATTATTTTTGTCCTTGTTCATATTTAAACGATCTACCAATCAATATTTATCCCTTCCATTATCATACTGTCCCACTATCACAGTCAAAAAATTGTATCTCGCGAATAAAAATTGAATCTACCTAGCCCGCTTCATAACAAAAATCCAATGTACCCTCAAATATTTATGTAGGGATCGAAAATAGTTTGTCCATGTTTCCTTCTGACTGTGTCCCGTCTTTATTAGTTCGTTGATATCGTTTCTTTGTCCTCCGAGATCATTTTTCTCTTTGTGTTTCGCAAAGTCGTGTTCCATTTGTTTTGAGAATCTCTCCCAGTGTTCCATTTTCACTTTTCTGACTAAAAGTATTTGTTTCATTTCAGATTCGTTTAAACTGGTTGTATGGCTGTTGTGTTTGTTTTTTTCTGTATTGTAAAATGGTTTACTTCATTTCTTTACATTTTGTCTTCACTTCCTCTCTAAACCATGTGGTTTTCTTTTTTGTTCTGTTAATGTTCGTTACTTTTTTCTCTCCAAGTGATTCTGTTGCTGCGTTAATTATGGTATTTTTGAGTTTTTCCAGGAGCGATAGCTTTATCATTTTGAGCCATAGCTATATCTCGGCAATGAATTAGGCTACAGAGCCCATCTTGGCGGCATATTTTATTGCTAATTAATTGCTATTGATTAGTACATTGACCAATCCTCAAAAGCTACCCCATCATCCCTTAGATCAAAACTCATCCCCGAAATAATCGAGATATCGGCCAAAAACTTCGAAACCAAAAAAGCAACCCGCTAAAAACTAATTGCTCATTTATTACTGAAGTCTTACGCCAAAAAACAATTTATTGCTTCAGCCGTTTCCGAGAAACCTTTTTTATGCTGATTTTGCCAAGGAAGTACTAAAAATTGGGTAGATGGCGCGTAAACAAGCTGGGCCCTAGCTTACCATCTTACCACGGATAATATTTCAGTATGCTAGTGGGGGAGGCCGTGAACTATACAAAAAACTGTGACTACAACCTAATTTATAACATCCAAGTTTTGACAAGACATGGATTAGCTGGGTTGACTACTGTTGTGAGAAACGTAATGATTGGTGGGCGAAATGGATAAAAATATATTAAAACAAAATGCAGCGTGCTGATTTATGTATAAATTTCTTAAAATCTGTACCCAGGGTGCGGGGTTATTTGTCAAGTCCAGACATGATCAAGTTGTGGCAAGTGTAGCCGATTAAAAGTTAAATAAAATATTTTTTACACAGCCTTTCAAAAATTAGTTCTTTTAATTAAATCCTCAAGAAATCACGGGACACCTTGGTCGAGATTTTGTTAAACAATTTTTTCATACAAATTTTAAAAATTAACTTTTCCGTCACAAAGATTTTTGAGTAATTCTGTGTAGTAACTTTTCTCAAATATCCGAAACGCACTAAAAAACCATTTTTGAAATTAGAAAGTACCTAAAGTAGAGTTTCAATATCCCTGTACAAGATTCTGATATATTTTTCAAAATTATTTTATTGCAAAATCCTTGTTTTTATAGTTTATTTTTATGAACGAGAGAGTAATTAGCATAATTTTAACTGGTAGCTCCGACCACTCCATGGGCGTGCTCAAGATTAATTGAAAAATTACTTTGAATAATTGTAAAAAATAAATGAATTATTTCAGTGTTATAAAGTGTTATGTGTATGTAAACAAAAGTGACCTCTTTTATCACACACTATATTAGAACTGACTGGCCTACATTAAAAAGGGTTTTAAAAAACTCACATTTTTTTTAATTTTTAAAAATTACAAAAGAGAAAAAGAGTATTTAAAACCGTCTAAGGTATGTTAAATAGATGAATAAAAATATTAATATAAAACTTACAGCTACTTGTTACAAATCCAAATCAGATTCAGAAGATGAACTTTCAGAACCAAGATTTATAATAACTGGCTCGATCATTTTATCAGTAATATTGTCCAGCTTCCACATTTTTTCCTCTTCTTTAATAGTGTGATTTACGGCCTTTTCCCAGTTTTCAGGTTTTACATTATTTACGGCCTCCAAAAACAACTGTTTAACATCATGAATTTTAAAAGTGGTATTTTTTCTTGAAACTTCACTCTTTATCTGTGCCCATACCAGTTCAATCGGGTTTAATTCACAATGATATGGTGGGGATCTAAGTACTGTCATTCCACGATTTTTGGCAATTTCTTCAATTTCGTATTTTTTAAATTTTTCTTTATGAAGGGCACACAACGAATAAAGTTCCTTTCTTATAGATCCGGGATGGTACGTAATATTTTTTGAACTCAGCCAATTCTGCAAGTCTTTTTTTAACCACTTGGTTGTGGGCAGTCCTTCTATAAGTCTGGAGTGATAACTTGCATTATCCATTACTATTACACAGTTCTTAGGAAGAAGATCTATCATTTGTTCGAACCATTCTTGAAAGACATCAGCGTTCATGTCTTCATGGTAGTCACCGGTACGAGTTGATTCAAAAGTTAATAAACCACCTTCAACAAAACCGTCTGAACTGCCAATGTGTACTATTATCAGCCTGCGTCCCTTTCCTGATGGTGGGTTTAAACCAGTAGATAAGTTATTTACAAAAGCGTGCCTTTGACTTGTAACAGTTTCATCCTGCCAAAATTTATTTGGTGTATGACCCTCGTTGATCCATGTTTTATCAAGATAAAATATTTTTCTTTTTTGGTTTCTCATTTCCTTTATGGTTCTTAGAAAATGTCTTCTCCATATGACAATATCGCTTCTTTCTAATAAAATAGACTTTCTGGGATTCTTTTTCCAGCGGACGCCTATTTCTTTTAAAAGTTTCCATAACGTACTTCGACTCATTTCTGGGTAATCCTTATCATCTCGAACTGAGACAAGAACTTTATCCAATGTTGGAAATTCTTGTCTAAAGAAGAATTCATGCACTTTCCGTCGAAGTCCTTCTTTAAAATGATATTCTATTTGAAATTTTGGTTTCCCTGGAGCATTACGTGGCATTTGAAAACTACCACATTTCTCTTCTTTAATAACTCTGTAAATCGTAGATTTCCCAACACCAAGTGTACTGCTAACTAACTCAACGGTCTCATCAACACTTTCACATAAACGTTTGTCTGTAAATGATTTAAAACAATTAAATATTAATGTTTTTTCATTAACTGTTAGAGGACCAATTTTTCGGCGTTTACACGGCACTTCCAAATTTTCCATAACACTAGTATACACAATAAACTGCACCTTGCAACTGAAGTACCTACTTTTAGTGAACTGTTAAGAATTTTGAATACGCCACTTGGACCTTCCTATATACAAAATGGAAAAACCCACTATCACATTTTCTGTGGAATAAGTTTAGAAGGTAATTATCTAGTCAATTACTGTCGTAGATTCCTGGAATTAAAGAATTAAATGTTTGATTGTTGAAACCCTTACTTCGTGGAATGCACTCATTTCAGATAAAATAAAACGTTTTATTTTATCTAAAGAATTAAACTTTATTTTGCAAATAGGTAGGTACTTATTAAACTTTTATTGGTTATATATAACCAATAAAATAAACATCTTACATTTCTTGCAAATTCATTAGTACCTGTTAACCTCCATCACTCCGACACTGGCAACCTTATTTAGGGATTAGTAAACCTCACAACTATTGTATTCTATTCTGCTCCAACCTTTATACCTGGTGGTCATACTCAATTTAAAATTGTTTTCCTATATACTTCTGTAAACTTGTTGACAAATATCTGTTTTTCATTGAGTCACCCGTATCAACAGTTTAGGGATTTGCATACATAATTTATTGTTTTATTACTCTCTCATACATAAAAATACACTATAATTGTTAACATTTCGTACCGCAACCACGATAACTTCCTGAAGGCACATTGAAAAACACACTTATTTCCACTAAAAAAAAAAGAATATGGACTCTGTTCCTTCCAATAAGCCTATTTTAAAAGTCATGACTACTCAGTTCTTTGATCAAAATTTTTTTTATTTCCTTCTCGTAGCATATTTCCCAACATTCAATTACGATTTTTATAAAATGCTGCAAATTACATAGATAACGCGTTTATCATCATCATTAACGAAATATTTTAATTACAAGTTCTGTTTTTTATAAATATTGATACACCAAATACCTCGACACCCACTTTTTTCAAAATAACCAGATACTTTTTCATTTTTGTTTTGTTTCAATTGATAACCGCTAATGAAAAGCAATATTGTATCTGGTTTTTAAAAGCCTTGCTAATAATTAATGCGTGGTTTTTAGATATGACGTAAAAATGTGTGTTAAATTGTTTATTTGAGGAATTTTGATAGCATCTGGAATTTAGAAATAAATTCTATAATGGGTTGGGTCGTAAAAGATGAGCTCTGTATAATTTTCGGTTTGTTCGAATTAAATCATTCAGGAAATATTTTTGAATAAATCGTTCATTGTTGAAACTGTATAGGAATATTATAAACAAAAATATTCTTTAATAAACTCGATGCACAATTAAACACTTTAGTTCTTCTTTTTTTCTTAACAAAAAATCAAAATTCTTCTTCTTTCCTTTGAACTGTCGCAACATTCAGTGCTATAAATCGTATAATTAGCCATTTTATTTCATTAGAATTTTTCTTTAACACGGCATCTAACTCAACTGTTTGCATCTCCTCTGTATGGCCCACTAAGTTTAAAACATTTTCTTTAAGTCTCTGTTCATTTTCCCTTCTGCTTTCTAATTTCTTTGAATTCCCTTTAATTACTTCGTGCTAACACCACATCATCTGTCTCTCTCTCCAATGTCGTTACAGCTCAAATTGGAACCTCGCCTCCCCTCGGTTTCCACCCCTTACATCCCTTTCACTGACTACTCTCCTCCAGTTATCCACACTCAATATCTCTTTAACATCGGTTCTTACTTTGTTTATCAATCTCTTCCTTGCTTTTCCTACTAGTCGACGTTCCAACATAGTTCCACTAAGCGTTTTTCTTTTTCTAATGGCGCTTTAACCCTTTGTGGATCTTGGTCTACTTAACAACGTTCTTCCTTTCTGACCTGTCGGATACTTTCCTTCGCAACTGTGCCTGGTGTTTATGGTTTTAAGTTCTTCCTCTACATCGTATATCCACATTTTATGGAGCCTTCCTCTTGTCCTAGTTCCTTGGGGTTTTCATCTCTTGATTACTTTTACAGCTCGTAATCTGGCATTCTTTCTAAGTGTTCTACTTGGTGTTATTATCCAGATGTGATCTGCCTAGCGCAATATTTATATTTTTGCATAATTTGCTCACGAGAGGTGTTTGTAATATTGATATAACTCGTTGTAAACCTTATTCTCCACATACGCTGGGGCTTTATTATTCTTCAATGCTTTGATAGGATCCATTATTTCCTATCTTGTGGTTGGTTATGTTAATTTATTACTCTGGTTCTGATCTTATATTATCTCCAAATCCGCTACTGCATGGGCTGTATTTGTTTGTATTTTGCTCTGTATTTCCAGCCTGTTTTTATTGCTGCATCATTGTTGATAATTTATCCTTCACTATTCTTCAAAATCTTCACTCACCTGGAACTCCTTTCTTATTCAGTGCACACTACAGAATCCCGTGGTGTAATCACGTCATACATTTTCTGGGGATCAATGAATACAATATTCTGGTTTCTTTATTCCTATATTTATATATCAGCTGCGTTTAAAACAGCATATATGTTATTTTATTTGCCTGGCATACTAACAGCACTAACTTTTTTATCATATAAGATTTCTGATCACCAAACGTAGAATTAAAACAAAATGTAAATTTCTTTGAAAGAACATCCAGTGACACTAAAAAGTGATAGTAGAAGTAAAATCTATCAAACGGGGAGATAAAAGAAGAAATATGTTCAAGAATATTTGCTCGCTATACCACAGTACCACAATTGTATCGAGTGACTCATATTTTCAACGTAGATCTTTGTGGGTTTGAGGGGAAAGGAAATCGGCGAGTTGAAGACGTGCGGTTATTATTAAAAAAAGAATTAGAATTTTATAACGAATGGATTGTCATGAAAATTATTTTCTAAGTTTATAGATGCCTTGGAGGAAGCAAACTAATCCTTGTTAAATATATTTTTTGAGAAAAAAAGCCCCTTATCTGTTAAAATCCGAACAGTTTAAAAATAGACCAGTCAAATTATTGAAAAATGTATGTCATATAAAACGAGATCTCTTCTATTTGGACGTATATTCTTTAAACAGTCAGAAGAAGAAAGTTTGTGTAAATTTTTAAGAGATTGAACAGATTCTGCAATAATATACTAATTTGTTTAGTAAATAATAATTAAATTCTCTCATTTTGTCGGTATTTCAACAACAAAAATATTTTTTTAAGGGGTAAACGTCCAATTTTACTGGCCTATAAAAAACCATCAAAACATGAGTCACTCGCTACAATTGTGGTACTTTATTGTACACAATAGTGTAGAGCAACTTGTACGAAAAACCCGTAATGGAAAATAACGGCTGAAGAAACTTACCATATTTTAACAAATTTATAAGAGAATTTTGGATAATAATAATGATAAACCGATACAGCAGCATCGGGGGGCCCGATAAATTTTGAAATTTGAAGAAAAAAACAAGAAAAGATAATAAACAGACAAGATAAATATAATAAACGTAAACGGACAGACAAGACACAATTCAATAAGGATATGTTTTGGGTCTTTTAATAAGAACCATAAAAATATCTTTGCATTTTAAACTATTGTTAACCTGTGTTAGTTTCAGTTTGAACTATTGTAGCGTTTGGTTAAAATAAGCATGTTAAATGCCGTACAGTTTTTGTTTTTATATATTTCAACAGTTATTGTGGATTTTTTAACTTTCTTCACAGTAGCAGGCGTATTATTCTAACAGCCTACATATTCAGTGCCTTGTTCGATTCTGCCACTAATAACCAATGTGTCCAATAGAGCGTAACATTGAACGTACCTACATACCAATATTTCTAATGTCGCTCATAAACCATTTATCAATTTTAATAGGTAGCCTAGTTATAATATAGTATATTATCTACAGAGTGTCCTTGGAAAGAGAAATTGCGGAAAATAAAAACGAGAATAAGTACCAATACATACTAAAAAAACAACTTCATGAACATCGGTCCAAATCCCTAGATAACTTCATTTCACCTTTAGTTACATTAACTACTTCGCTATATGCAAGTTCGAAAGAGTGATATCTACTGTCACATAGTGTCATAGATCAGCGAAATTATTAGCACTTTTAATATATGTATAATGCGTATGTAAACTGCAAATGGAATGACCTAAATTTGTTTATTGAATACAATAATTATTGTAATTTATATCAATATTTAACTTCGAACAATTTTTAATGGATTTTTAATTATAAAAATGGTAAATAGATTCTTTACGTTTAGATTTCATCATTTGAACATTAAAAAGGTTATTAAAAGCTACACATTTCCAAAGAGCGTGTCATAGATCAGCGAAGTTTTTAGTAGATTGCAAATAAAACGACTTAAATCTGTTTATTTAATACAATAATTATTGTATTGTAAATTGACTATTTCTTGTTGTATTTTTATAAATTAAAATACAGTATTTGCAAAATCCCATTTTCTTCAATGATTATCATGATTAAATCTTCGCTTGTCCTCTATTGGATCTCCCTCATAATTTTTCAAATGTTTTAATCTTTTGCCTCTTGCATCCAATTCCTATGGCAACGTTTTGGTAGGCCTCTTGGTCTCCATTCCAATATCCGCTTTGTCCATCTCTCATTGGTCATTCGAGCCACGTGACCTGCCCAGTTCCATTTCAGTGTCGCTATTCTCTCTACAGCATCAGCCACTTCCGATCTTCCTTTTAGCTGGCGGTTTGGGATCTTATCTCTCAGTGAAACACCCAACATCGAACGCTCCATCGCCCTTTGATACACATAGATCTTTTTCACTGTTCTCCTTGTCAATGATAGTACTTATGAAATGTGTTAATAAAAATGCAAGGTTTCGCCGCTTCACGCGCACGATCGTTTCTCGTATCCCCTCCAAGTACTTTCACACGGCGAATAAGTGCAGGTTAGACATTTTTAAATCGTTTTATAACCTTTGTCAGTGCTAGGCCTCGAAAGAACATGTTGTTTAAAGTCACAAGATCTTTGTACAAAAGCGTATCAAAACCCTAGCGAATACCGTTGAAGATGATATATTGTTAGAGAAAGATATTTAAAAATCGAGTTCCATACCAAAGGCTAATGGTAGGTAATATGTCGTGTTATTCTCTTTGAACTTAAATCATTCGATTTTTACAATATGTTATTGACATCTAATCTAAGTTATTATGCCTTAAAATATGAAAAATCATGCAAAATGTACTATCGATAATTTTAAACCGGAGTATAATCAAAATCATAGTTTTAGTGTTGAATTTTCTTATATGTATATTTACTTCTTTTTGGTTGTAAAAAGCAATTTAACAAGGACATATCTCCCACGTTCTATATGTAGAAGTCCATGTGAGATTAGTTATGTCTTTTATTCTTACATTATAAAAATCATATCATGAATGTGTTGCTTGTGTGAGTCCATTTCAAAAGGTAAAAGAAATAATAAATAATTAGACTTACTCACAATCAATTTAATTTAACTATCAGACGACCGGTTTCGCTTTCTACAATCTGCAAAGCATCTTCAGGTCACGATAAAAAGTTAAATAAATGCTGAAAATAATAAACCCATATTAGGGTGTTGTCTAATAAAGGTAAAACAAAGATAGGTGATATAAATTATATAAATTACAGTAATTATGCCGATATTACATGTCTGTGGTTTTTAACTGTTAAACAATTACAATAGTTGACTTGAGTTCTCCAATCAACAATACAAGTTAGTTTGAACCATGTTTTTTCAACCATCAATTAATAGAGTACCGGCATGTAAGTAATGTTTTATTTATTTGTTTATTTATTAATTCATTACAGTTTAATAGACTATTTTACCAATTTGTGGGTCTTACCTTGTCTGCTTAAACATTTTATTCATTTTGAAAAACCACAGACATGTAATATTGGCATAATTACTGTAATTTATATAATTTATATCACCTATCTTTGTTTTACCTTTATTAGACAACACCCTAATATGGGTTTATTATATTCAGCATTTATTTAACTTTGTATCGTGACCTGAAGATGCTTTGCATATTGTAGAAAGCGAAACCGGTCGTCTGATAGTTAAATTAAATTGATTGTGAGTAAGTCTAATTTATTATTTCTTTTACCTTATAAAAATCATATTTATTCTATCGAATTTGTATATAGTTTTTGTCTGTAGGGAGTTTTACATTATTATTTTCATCATTTTTAATATACCTGCTCACTTTTTAGAGAATCTTAATCCTGTATCCCCTGCAGGTGAAATGGTATTTTATTTCTACCTAGGGTGTCAACCCTCGTTAAGGATTAGTTCTTTTTTACTTTTGAACAGTTGGTCTGGTCAATAGCTAAAGTTTTTGTAATGATATTTCAGGTGCTATAGAATTATTTCTCTTTTGTGTTTTCATAATTAGAATAAAGATGATTTGTACTTTGTTTTTAACTCCGCCCACCGCCACTTCACCTGATTTATCACATGACGTGATTTCACTGACAAAAACGACAAAAAAACTAACACAGGCGAGAGCTAGGGGAATCAGACGCACAGTTGAATTAGAGGAAGGAAAATATTGAAACTGTAGAAAGTTTCACATATCTGGGAGTTACATTAAACACGGATGGAATAGACGAAACAGAAATTCAAAGAAGAATAGTAAAGGGAAACAAAGCTTACTTTTCAGTCGCCCATGTGTTCCGCTTCAAAAACACACACTGGAGATCGAAAATCGAGGTCTGCAAGACTATTATCAGACCAATAGTATATTACCGGTGCGAGACATGGGTGATAACAGAAGACACAAAACGAAAGCTGGAAGTCTTCGAACGAAAAGTTCTAAGAAATATATTTGGACCTATTAACGAAAACAGAGTATGGAGATCCAAGTACAACCATGAATTGTACCAACTGTTCAAAGCACCGATCTCAGAATTCGTTAAGTTTGGATTAGGCCAAGGCTCGATTTGTGCTGTAGCGCCATTGGGGAGAGTGATTTTGCTGGTTTTGTAAACGGCACGTCTTAGTTATGTGACATTTTGTTTTCGTTCCACCCGTCCTTCGGTCTTTCCTTGCCTTCAATGTTTTTTATCCTGCTCTGCTTGGGAGTCCACGCTTTTTCGCCGTATGCTTTTTTTATTATCTATTGTAAGAAGTTACTCAGAAAAATATAAAATGCGACTTTGGGTTTAACCTCTCTGATGTAAGGCTCACTGTGTAGTCTCACTTTCGTAAAAACTCATTTCTGTAGTTAACTGGACTTCTTGTATACTTTTAATATATATTTATTCTTTGTGTATCCTCCACTCTTTTCTATGATTTGTGAGTGTTTTTCTATGATTACTCTCTTAAGTTTATCAACCGGTGGCTCGGAAGCCTTCCGTCCTTCGGTCTTTCTTTCCCTCCAATGTTTTTTATACTGCTCTACTTGAGCTTTTTCGGCGTATACTTTTTCTATTATTGTAAGAAATTACTAATCTCCTAATACTATAGAATCCTCCACTCTTTTCTATTATTTGTGAATGATTTTCTATGATTATAATTTATCATTCCTTATTTGCCCCAACTATTCTTCGGCTTTTCTTGACTTAGAGAACATGTTTCGTAGTGCGAGATATCCGGACGCGCTGTATATAGATTTTTGCACATTGAAGTTGCAGAACACATGGTAGCCTTTCCTATATCATAAAGCCATCTCGCCATTAGTTGTCGTTGTTGGCCATACGTATACAATATCTGTCTATATCTAGCTATCTATTGTAAGTATCTGTTCAAGGCCGATTCCAATGTGGGTGTATTTATTATGTTCAAATGGGACGGGCATGAGACATAGGCGATACATTGTCTATCGCCGTCTAAGCAACTTCTGCTTTAACAACAATCGGTTTTCACCAGTGGCGTCGTGTGCCCGTTAAAAAATTGGTTTCGAAAATAAATGAGTCGATTATAAGATATTTTTGGAATAAATAGACTTATGATTACCGGGATATACTCTCCTACCAAACTATATAGCAAGAAATCGAAAATGACGTAAAAAATAACAAGTAGAAAGAAGTGAAATCAAATATTTTTTACGTAAAAATATAGAAAAATCTGCAGGATCATTAAGTACACAGTTAAAAAATCAAATATATGACAAACAGACATAAACAACCCCACGATCATTACAGACAATTGAATTCAACAAAGTTCGTACGGATACAAAGGAGATCCTTAAAATCACCCTGTAAAAGGGAAAATTAATGGTGTAGGAGTAACAGTGTAATGGTGTAACAGAGTAACAGAGTAATGGTGTAACAGTGTAATAAGTAGAAGTAAAAAAGACAATGATCAAAAAGTACGACGTGTTTTCTTCATTCTATCAATACTTGCCTTTGGCAATTGCATATTTTGTTGCCATTAAGTAAGAAAATGAATTCACAGCGGTTAAAAAACGTTTGCTTGATATAACCCAATTAACAAAACGCCACCTATACGAGTGGCGTATTTTTATTTCTATAGTTTGATATTCATTTTTTATTTTGATATATACAGGGATAGACATAAGATAGCTGGCAAATTTGCAAAAAAAATATGTATTTACAATAAGTGTTCAAAATGTTCACCATTTATCTCAATACACTTCAAATAACGTTTTTCGATCGAATTAATAATGCGAGCAAGCATCGCGAGATCTTCAATGTTTGAGATCTTCGACGTTTTCGATCTTCGCGCAAAAACGCTGCTCTTACGCACGTCCCAAATTGAGTAATGTCTGGCAACCTTGGAGGCCACTGTTCGTTTCCACGTCTACCGATCCATCCAGGCAAATAGTGGTTTAGCATAATCTAGCTTCGTAATCGCGATCCTGACAGTAAAACTGTTTTAATAAAAACACAAGCTGTTATAACGTAACGTAAACTTAATGCGAACGTTTTCTGTCATTTCACTCGAAACACTACAACTTAACTCACGAAAAAACTGGTATTCGTTCGTTTCGAGGTCGATTAGCTTATTAACTTAAGCCCAGCCGGGTGTGTTGCTAGGTAATGCACGCTGAACGCGGGAGAGAGCTGTGGAATTCGCTCAAGCGTCGTTTCCGAGGACGCTAGCTGACTTCTGTCCACCCTTGTATATATACATATATATTAGTGTTGTATCAATCGCGATTGATTCATTCGTTTTGATTCAATCACTTCAGTACTGAACGACCGAATCCCGCTAGTTCATAACGATCCGATCGAGCGGCGACAAAAATCGATTGATCGACCGCCGACGACGCCGGTCGAACTAAAACAAAACCCCTCAGCCAAAACCCTCATTACTTTCGGTTCTCGGTCGTTCGTCGTTTCTCACTTGCAATGAAGACCGATCGGCTGAATGCGTTCGTTTAAATGATTGAAAAATTAAAACACCAAATATTGAATTAAGAACTGCTTGCAAAGCAGGAACTTAGCTACAGGCCGGAAGTATTATTAATGGGCCCCAACGATTACTTTCGCTTGTGTTGTTAATCGTTAGTAGGTAGTTAAAATCATAAAATATCGTTTTTCTGCAAATGTTCCTTTGCATTTTACTTACAATTTTATTTTTCCAAATTTTTATTTTATTTTTGTTTTAATCAGAAAGTTCTGAAGATACTCAAAACTTCTCAATTTATCAGTATCTGTCCTGTTCTTCGTAGATTTTAATTTTTGCCGCTGTTTTGTTTTTTGAGCATTACTAATCTTACCGATTACTTTTTGTGAACCGTCTATCATATTTGAACGATACAATGTGGCCCTGCTCTTATCGTGCAATGATAATTACTTAAACAAAAAATCGACAGTTCACAATCTGAAAATGTTGCAATTGTTTTACTGCTGTATCTAATAAATTTCCGACGCGACACTTGAAAAAGGCCAAGGGATTGAGAACGAAAAGTTTATAATAAATGAGTCCGCCTATGCGGTTTAATACCCGGACATTAGCATTATTATAAAATAAATAACATTTCTCAACCTCGGCGAACACGTGTTCATTGTAAAGCGATTATTTCCAATTTTAAAAAATCCCTAAAGCCCGCTCTACTGCCCACACACCGAAACTGTTTACTGATTCTGATTGTATTATTGTTCTTTCGTTTCCCCATATTACAGATATTTCGTGACAAACTATTTAGATTGCTATAAAAGACCCCATATAATAAACCCACTCTTTCTTCTAATTGGCTTTTTCTTGAAAGGGTTATTATTCCGTGTATACTTTTTTGTGTTTGTGTTTTATTGAAAAACTTCGCAATTGTAAAAGTAGACATTTATAAGGTTGGCGTTGTATTTGGTTTATATTTTGTTTTTCGTCTTTATGAATTACATTTCCTTTTTCGTTGGATAATCAGTACCACATATCATATGTTTTCTCAAGATCAATACAATATGGATGATTATTTCGTTCCTCCCATATTTTCTATTATCTTATATTTATCTTGTAAGTATGGTTTTCTGCAGTTGATCGTTGAATGAAAGATCGAAGGAAGACTATACATCGAACGAAAGAAGTTCTCTTGGCTGCGAAACTTTCGCTGATAGCTCGATATCAGTTTATGGTCACCAACCTCTGATTAGGAGAGACTATAGGAAGAAGAGGATTGAAAATTGCACCCTTTGCATAAATCAAACTTATTTTCTGATATTTTGGTTTCTTTACCTGTAAGCTGTAAATGCATAAACAGGCACTGATATACTGATTCTCCATTTGTCTCCTCATCCATAAGAGGTGATCAAATGTGGTTCTTACTATGCGTAGGAATGGTATCCCTTTATGAGAGCAATAGTACATTTAGATATTTTAACGAGTTTTTAACTAGCTAACTTTTAACTTAAATTTATTTCACTTCCTATTATTCTTAGATATTCTTCCTTTCCATTCAGAGAAGTTTGCAACTGATGATTTGTAATTATTTGCGTTTTATGATTCCATATTGTGTGAATAATTATCTTACTTCATATGTCTTTATTTTGTTCCGAGATATTTCTGCATTTATTGCCAGTTATCCGGATGAAAATCTTTTTTTCTTTGCTAGTGTTTTGAGTGTGTAATCTCCTTATCTTTGAGAAATACAATCATTGTTTTACTATATCAAATAGTTCATTAGTAATTAATCAGCACTGGCGACTTTACAATAATATTGTTTCCCCAAATATGGGGAAAATGAGGCATTTATCACCAATTTTGCAAAAATAAATTTTGAAGAGAAAAACAGCTTTTCAATTTTATGTATTTTTTATGTATTTCTGCCAATCTTTTACTTACGTTTTAAATTTCTTTTTCAGTGAAACGATGTTACTGCCAAGGCCACTGTCCTGACAATCAGTTCAATGGTACTTGCGAAATTCGAACTGGAGGCGTATGCTTTACGTCTGTCGAAGCCATCTACGATGACAGTCAGGACAAGGATGTTCCTCTCTACACTTACGGATGTCTGCCCGATGACGAACGAGGACTTATGCAGGTTAGTCATCTTGTTAAGGTTGATCTGCACCCACCCAAAAAAAAACTACACATTCAAAAAATTTAAAAAAAATTGAGAAGGTATATGTGATCACTAGAAGTATTTTGACAAATTTTGAGCAAACTTCATGTTTTCATTTTTAAAAAAAACTCAAAAAAACTACCTTTTTCCAAGTATAAAGCGGGAAAACCAAACATACGAGTTTGTTAATTTTCTTACAGCATAAAGATATAATCCTAAGAAATACTTATGAATTTTTTGAAAATTTTTGAATGTCCAGTTTTGCCACAATAGGAAAAAATAATATGTCCCGGATTATAATAAAGCTACCGGTAAGAAACCGGACAAAATTTTAATAACAACATTTAAAACTATAAAATTGGAAAATATTTGCAATAAAACGTTGAATATAAACATGTGAAAAATCTTGTTAAACAGAATTATATCTTGAACTGCCGCCATCAAATTGTCTTGTAGAGAGTTAGCTCCATCTGAAACATCGGTAATATTTATAACTGATCATTACTTTCGGCTTGAAACGCTTTAAACGGAACGTCATACTAGCAGGTGCCATATCAATTACTTTAGTCAACACTTTGGCATATTACAACAAAATTTAATAAGAATGATATCAGTTTGAATTTTGAACTGGCCATGCTGAAACTTACAGAATAGTAGATACTGTAACTTTTGTTTTCAAAGTACGACACAAACAAGATCATATTCAATATAAATTTGACAAGTTACTGCAACAATGTGGACATATTTCCATAAAGATAAATCTTCCACCGTAATATCCAGACTTAACTGCTCACTAGTGTTTTAGTTTTCTGAGATGAGATTGTTATTAAATTCTTTTGCTGTTATGTTAAATCTGTGGACCAGTTTTTGCAGACTATCTTCATCTTGGGCTATCAATATTGCATCGTCTGCCTAACAGAGTATTTTTATTTCTTTGTTTCCCATTATGTATCCTCTTCCTTTGTTAACGCTTTTGATGATTTCATCCATGATTACATTAAAGAGCATGGGGCTCAATGAGTCTTGAGCTTAGGTTCTGTAAATTGTCTATCTATTCTGACTTCCATTTTGTTGTTTTGGTAGATGTTTTCGATAGTTTTTATAATATTTAGGGGAACTTCTCTATTATACAGAAGAAGGATTACTTCTTTTAGTCTTATTCTGTCAAACGCTTTCTTTAGGTCAGTCAGACATTATCATTAAAGATGGACCAAAAGACTCATAGAATGGAGACCTAGAAAAAACAAGAGACGGTGGGCCACCAACAAGATGGATGGGCGATCAGGAAATTAAATGCGGAAAGCACTGTATAGAGGACAGTTGAGAGAGTGCACATCCCTGTCGAACCCCTCATAATAAAAATTTCTTCGGACATCTGACCTTGACTTCTACTCTGATTCCAGTACAAACCGGTTATTATCCGAATGTCTCGTCCTCAAAAAATAATGATTAGTTTTTTTATTGTCTTTTCTTGGAAAAAATTTAAATACTTCATAAAAACTTTTGCTGGTATCACGCTAACACTGATACAGTAAACTTCACAGTTGGTAAATCTGTGGTCGTAGTGACAAATTAGGAGATATGGCAACAAACAATAACACCTTTGGCTTTGCATTTATAGCATAGACGTGTTCTTCATTACTATCAATAATTTGTACCGTTATTAAAAGCAATTTTAACAAAGCATTTTTACATAAGGATATCCTGGTGTGATAAAACGATAAAAGAAGGTATTTTAAGTACTTTCTAATAACTATTTAATGTACCTGTAATAAAATCCATAATGATAAACTAGCTCTCATTCTTTCATTAAATGAACAAGAGATAATTTGCATTATAATTAATAGGCTATGAGATAAAATCATATATTATGCTGGAAATTTTATCTTGATAGTGAGTTGTTTAATTAAATTCACGAGTGATATTTGCGTTCTATTCGCTATTCTTTCAATTACTTCTTGTTTGGTAATGACATTCATCCAGAAGATTTATCTTAACTTTCCATTAGCTCGTAATAGCCTTTATTTGTTTAGTTTCTCGTTTTTCTTTAATGATCTGTTGTTAAATAGTCTTAAATACTCCCTTGTTCATCAACAACCTTTGTAGTGACTATATTCTCCGGTATGACAGGTGTTAGTCAAAGAACCATTTACAGATTTTTAAGTGAAAGGAAACTGGGAAACGTTACTGAGCCAAAAATACTTGAAGGAAAACGACCAATGAAAATTGATGACTTTAGTAGAAACGTCCTTCGGAGAAAAGTTCATTCGTTCTATTTAAACAAGGAGATTCCTACGTTGGATACAATATTAACCCTTTAACGAACAGAACTATTTTTTTTTGTAAAAATATACTTTTGAATTGTAAAAGTAATTCATTATGCATCATAAACAAGACAAAAAATGGTTCTTTGTCAGAAGAGCTGTAAAGGGTGGTAGATATAGCTACCAGTGTGCATTTTGACAAACAACTATTACTTACTGGGCAATGGTATATATAGTGACCGGTAAAAGCAATTACAAAAATTTATAAAAAAATACTTTATTTTGAAAACAAAAAAACTAAATACAGGAATATTTTAAATTTATTATCTAAGAACTTTCTATCTACTATGGTAGGGTGCAAAGCAGTCTTTGCATAGAGCAACGTTACAAACTTAACAAATCAAATTAAGTAAGTGTGAACCAGCATTTAAAGTTGAGTTTGATGGAGTTCCAGATTTTGAAAGTAAAAGTGCTAATCAAATTATTAGCTAGTTCACTGCGGAACTGTAATGCTATTACTAACCTATCTAAGAAAAACAATAATGACGGCCTTCAAATTAAAGTGAACAGATTGCTTGCAGAAACTTAGAAAACAATGAGAAGTTAAAATGTAGATAAGTTGTCAAAACTAATAATAAAAGAATTCGATTATTTCAAAACGGCCAGGCTTACAACGTGTGCATATGCAATATATTTTGAATATTTCAACGTCCTAAGTGCCAATGGCATTTGCCTTGTAATGAAATCTAAACATAGTGCATCAGAAATGCAATAAAGTGCACGAAATGGCTTTGCCGAATTCGGAAGCAGGCGCCATCGATATAACTGCAACTATGTTGTGTTTGAACACGGTCAATGTCTTTTGAATATTAATAGCACTGCATTCAGTAAACGACTGTGTTTTAATTTATTTTAGTCTATTGATAAATTGTGTTTTACAGAAACTGTGTGGAAGTGATGCTTTTATTACTATACTTTATTTGTTGTCAACTGGCAGCACATTACAAGTGCAAATCTTCACTAATCTGCAAACAGCAGGTAAAGTGGTCAAATTGAAATCACTCAAAATAATGTCCTCTTCTCCTCCTCCTCCTCCTAAGTGCCTTCTCTGTTGAGGTTGGCGATCAATATGGCAAATTTCTCTCTGTTCTAGGCTTGATGAATTAATTAATTTCCTCTTGTGTGGGTCCAATCTCTGTTGTTTCGTAGCCAAGATTTTTTCTTTCGTCCTATGCCTCTTTTACCTTCAATCTTGCCTTCTAATATTACCTGGGGGTGCTCAAATTCCCTATGGCGTATTATGTGTCCTAGATATGACGTCTTTCTAATTTTGATAGTATTGACCAGATGAGGACGTGTGTTCATTGCTCTCAGTACTTCTTCATTCGTAGTTCTGCTGGTCCAGCTTATTCTTAGCATTCGGCGGTACATCCACATTTCAAATGAATTTAATTTGTTGACATACTGTTTTAATGTCCAGGTCTCCTAGAAATAGAAATAACAATACAAACCCATGGGTTGTATACCGAACAGGTATGAAAATTATGGATCAGTGGGAATCACAAAGGGACAGATTTATATGTTAAGAGTGTAGGCGCAAAATTCCGGGCCAATGCTTTTTAAATGCATTCATTTTTTTCAAATCCTGAGAAAACTAATAAGTATTTTTGAAAAACTTAAACGCAGAATTAAAGATTACAATATTGCTAAGGGCCAAAAGTCCTTGAAAACTTCTATAATGTTTATTTTAATAAGTTACAGGGGTGACAAAGAAGAGAAAATTTAGTGTGATTTTTAATTTCAAATATCTCACACAAAAAACTTTTTGTTTATTCTAAGGAACTTTCGGCCCTCGGTAATAATGTAATCTTTCATTCTGCGTTAAAATTTTTCAAAAAGATTTATTAGTTTTTTTCAGGATTCGAAGAAAATGAATGCATTTAAAAAGCATTGGCCCGTAATTTTGCGCCTACGCTCTTAAATAAAGTTAATATTAAAGCGGATACATCGTATTGATATCTAACATTTAAGCAATGTGCAAGCAATTAAAAACTTACTGATTTGCTTATAAATTATGGATTTCCATCTCTTCCTCTTCTTCTGTCCGGCCCGATTGGAATGATTATATATTGACACAAAGTTTTTCAATGTTATCAACAGTCTACATTCTTCCTCTTTTTTTACGTGGTTTACGGCATTGATTCAGTTATCTTCCGTTACGTTTTTTATGTAATTTAATAAAAGTTTTTTGACATCCTTCAATTTAAAAGTTGTATTTTGTCTGACCACTTCACTTTTTACTTGAGCACTATTAACTCTATTGAATTTAGTTGGCAATGATAAAATGGCAAACATAATATCGTTATTCCTTTATAATGTTATAAATTATTTTATTAAATAAATTATTTATTATTTTATATATTATATTATCCTGTATAATAGCGTCATATTCTATTGGAATACGAGGTTTTTCTTTTTAGTTTTGCATATAGCCGCTTAGATGGCGCCACCAATAAAGCCTTCTGACGCAAATGTAACCTCTATCTTTTGTTGACATAAATCGAGAGTTTCAACTTGACACAATAAGTCGTGTAGATACAGTGAATTTTTGAAATTAACAAGTCGGTCAAAAAATGGATCTTAGCTGAGAACATTTTCGTCGTTTTTCACATTTAAATCTTGCTATATTTTTATCACAGTATATTCTTCATTTAACCATGTTTCAATCTGTATAATATATTTTTTTGAGCTCTTCGAAATTCTGCTAGTTCTGTTTCAGATACTTTCTGCGCCATAAAATGATTTTTTCTTTTTCAATAAGGGTACTATTCCTCTTTCTCTTTAAATACCTAAAATTCGTTTCACGTAAAGTACGTAACAAAACACGTTTTAATATTTTTGGAATATGTTTATTAGATTGGAAAAAAGAATCAATTTTTTTTATAGTTGGTAATTCCTTTTTTAAATAAATCGGTTGTATCATCCAATTTTATTTGTTTCGTTTCTCTTGTCTCATCTCAGTGTTATTATAGTTTGTTTCATCATCTGTTTTAATTACTCTGTACACACTAGCTTCTGAAAATTTTATCAAAATACTACATAATGTAACTAGATCGCTTACATTCATATTTTATTCTCTGGCTCGAAGTTCTTCAAACACATTTCCGTCTCGTGTTAAATTGTGACGTTTCTTTTTGATACACGGTTTACTATTACTACTGTCAGTCAGTTGCCAAAACATTTGAACGGTTTAAAAATAGTCAAATTATTGAAATTAATTGCATATAAAATGAGATTTCTTCTATCTGAACGTACAGTTGGTTCCTAAAAAAACTGATACGACTCTTAAAGCGTATTTTGTAGAAAATTGAGCAGTGTATTTTGAAGGATAAATACTTATTATTTACATACTGTCACTGTCACTGCCAAATCTTAAAATTTGTCAGATAAATTATTCTGTTAAACTTCAAAAAATGGTTCCACATGCTAGCAAAGAACTAAAAGCAAGAATTGTAACGAAATTAGAAGATGGTTGGTCACTATCTGCCATAGCGAACCATTTTAACGTAAGCGGAACAACAGTTTTTAATATTAATAAAAGATGGAGAGATCAAAAACTCTCGAAAGAAAGCAAGGTTCTGGAAGATCAAAAATATCTACGATGCGAAAACTGCAAGAATTATGTCACAGTTTCCGGGAAGAAAGACAAAACTTGGCGCAGAATTAATGCATCGCGTCTTAGGTACCGATCTGCAGCAAAAAAACAAGCCACACTTACACCACAACAGAAGTAATCAATACTTATATTTGTTTTCATCAGCTACAAAGTCAAGATTTTTGGGACAGGGTAATATTTACAGAGGATAAAATTTTTCTTCTAAAAAGGACCAAATTGGGGTATATAGACCAGATAATAATAGATTTAATCCTCTATATGTTGATAGATATCGGGCAGCTGGTCATTTTAGAGCTAATGTATGTAGATGGATTTCATCTAGAGGAATGGGAGTGGTATGGCGTATTGATGGCCGTTTGTTGGGCAGACTTATCTGAATATTTTAGAAAACATCATGTTCCAAGTGTAGAACAGTTTTATCCAGAAAATAATTTTATCCTCCAACAAGATAATTGTCCTGTTCACATTGCAAATATAATAAACCAGTGGCTCCAGAGTAACAATATCGAAACCTTACCATGGCCCAGCTACAATCCAGATTTAAACCCAATCGAGAATGTGTGGGGGGTTATTATAAAACGGTTGTATCGGCGTAATTTTATACCTCAAAAGGCTGAAGAGCTGTGCCACAGTATACAACAGGTTTGGGAAGAGATATCTGAATAACACAATTTCATATTTCCTTTCACGCAGACTACAAAACTACTATAGTTTTGGTCTTCCAGACCCTTGTTTTCTATCGAGAGTTTCTTGTTTAGAAAAACTGTGGTTTTGCTTATGTTAAAATATTTTGCTGCCTCTGATAGCGCCCAGTTTTCTTTTAATTTGATTACAATTCTTGCTTTAATATATTGTTGAGTTAAGTCGTTTGTTTTATTCCTTAATAATAAAAATAATAACAACTCTATTTTATACAAAAACTATCATTTATATAGATACTCTTTATAAAATGCAGGAATTCAAAATAATATCAAAATTTAAACCTTAATAATTATTACAATTTATGAATTAACATATGTAATCAATTGTTTGTTGTTTGTTTGTTTATTTTATTATTTATCTGTTATAATAAATATAATATGTCAGGCCAATCAAATACACTGCTTAAAATGATCAAATCTTACTAAGAGTCGTATCAGTTTTTTTTAAAAACCAGCTGTACATGCTTTTGAAGTCAGAAGAAGGTTTTTGTCAATTTTTAAGAGAGTAAATAGACTCTGCGATAATCCACTAATTTGTTTATTAAATAATAATTAAATTTTCTCCGTTTGTCGGAACAAAAATATTTTCTAACGGCTAATGGTCCAATTTTACTGGCCTATAAAAGACCATTAAAACATGAGTCACTCGCTACGATCGTGGTACTTTACTGCAGATCTAGACATTTAATACTGTTTATTCATCAGCAGCTGTCGGGTGTTTTGGAATATTTTTGGAATAAGAGGAGTACCGCTAGGGTAGAAAAAGATGAAAAACCATCACCTCGAACACCAATTATTGAGATAAAATGAAGGCAATAAATTGAATATCTTCGCAAAGTCCCGATAAATTGGTTTAACGATACTAAAATCTTGTTCAATTTCCGAGAAAACATTTAAATTTACTTTAACAATAATTCAATATATTTTGATACGCCGATGTTATCGATTTGTGATAGCATGAATCATTTTATACAATTGTCAATGGATAAATATAGAATATCCGGTATTTTCGCTAAATAATCACGGATCGTGAATCTTTATGAAGGCTTCAATAAATACTATTGTTAAGGTTGTACCTAATTATAGTCTTGGAAAAAATTATTACATAATTTTTGAACATTTAACTAGGCTAGTTAAACTTTAAAAGCTGTAAAAAAAGCCAACTGCTCTACATTCTTATACCATGGGCATTTTTTTCCTGTTTTCTTCGCTCTCTATTGTGTTTATCTTTTACGTTGACAAGATATCTGTGTTTTAGTATCTTTATTTAATCAATTATGGTTAATAAAATAAATATTAGATCGACACACAGTCTTATTTTTACAATTTTTTTAATTTGTTTTCAGTGTAAAGGCCACCTCGTACCACACGAACAGAGTAAGTCCATCCAGTGTTGCAACGACAAAGATTTCTGTAACCTGTCACTGCTTCCTACCTATCCAGAACGACCGACGCCAGAAACACCCGGTTTCGGTACCCCTGACAACTTGCCGTTCACCGTCCTCCTTACGACCATTACCTTCTGTCTTACTCTAGTTCTTCTGATTGTCGCCATAGTATTCATGAAGAACAGGAGGAAAGATGTGCAGAGGAAGTTTGGATTGTACGGCAAAGGATATACTGGCGAGAAATACCCCCAAATGGAAGTAAGTATATTATCATATTCCAGATCATGAAAACTACAAAGGCAGATGTAGTGACTAAAATTTCGTTTACTGAGTGATCCCCAATATGGGATTCTTCAATAATGTATACACAGAACAAAAAATTAAGTGAAATCTATTTTACAGGTTCATGGTCCTTTGGTAAGCTTAATGGAACAATCCAGTGGTTCTGGTTCTGGTCTTCCCATCCTAGTACAAAGAACAATTTCGAAGCAGATCCAAATGGTTCATTCAGTGGGTAAAGGGCGATATGGTGAAGTTTGGTTGGCGAAATGGAGAGGCACCAAGGTGGCTGTCAAAGTATTTTTCACTACAGAGGAACAGAGCTGGTTCAGAGAAACTGAGATATACCAGACTGTTTTGATGAGACATGAGAATATTCTGGGCTTTATAGCGGCCGATATTAAAGGTAGGGTCTTGTATATACTGTTTCCTTAAAAAAAGGCTACAAATTTTGTTTGTATTTCAAATATTGCAGTTGCTCTCACTGATAACAATATTGCTATTGGTGATGGTCTTCTTTGAATATAATATAACCAAAAACGATACAAATTATCATTATCCTATTGGTTTAAAATATAGAAAATATTTTGAAAAACTCTGTATTTATAAACATTTATTCATGAAATTAGAGATGTAGGTGAATACAGTTCTGATTCTATCAAAAGAATGTGAAATAAATTACTATTACATAAGGATTGATATAACCCAATGTTCCACAGTAATAGCAAGACTAGAATCAATATATTTACTCTATTGCTATGATAGCTATTGCAATTTTTATAACGCATTCATCATCTACGTGCATAAAAGCGTTATTACAGATGAAATTCACTAAACAATAAAAGTTTTTTTTTTATATTACATGCTATGAAAATTTAATCAACTCAAATTGTACATTTATAAAATTAATAACGAAAAACTCTCTTTTTAGGTACCGGAAGTTGGACCCAAATGTTGCTGATAACAGACTACCATGAATGTGGTAGTCTCTATGATTATCTTCAGGACAACTGTTTGGATCCATCGCGGCTCCTGCTTATGGCTCAAAGTATAGCATCGGGACTTTCGCACCTTCACATCGAAATATATGGCACCAAAGGAAAACCGGCTATAGCTCATCGAGACATCAAGAGCAAGAATATTTTAGTGAAGCGGAATGGTGAATGCTGCATAGCAGATTTCGGACTTGCTGTGAAGTATTTGTCAGAAACTAAGGTAATCCATCATTCAGTAATAAAATTTTATTTGGATGTGATTTAAAAGTTTTGAATTTATTTCTGTTAGATTTATTATAGTCTGGTAGGAGCCAATGGTTTCACTACTTACTCTTATTGCGAAAATACTTTATCTGCAGACATACTCTGGCCATTTTTTCATCTGGGGTGTTGTATTTTAAAAAATATATTGCAACTATATGCTTCCTCTTACTACTTTTTTCTACTTTGTTCCAATTAAATATTACTTACAGTCTGTGGGGTTAGAATATATAGATTTTCTTCATAATTATTTGAAAATAAGGGTCGCCCCTTCGTCTTTATCGTACATTCTTTGTTATTTTAGTTTTTTGTCTCCAATATCACCACTGATAAGTCAATGTTCGACCAATTTTCAGAACTTCAATCCACTCATTACAGTTTTTTACTAAGATCATCAAACTTTTCCTGCTTATTGTAAAACAAAAATCTGCCATACAGCACATTCTTTTTAGGGTGAAATATGTTCTAACTCATTCAATATGTTTTGAACATTAGTTATCTTGACTATATTGTAGATCTATATACCCTTTTGATCAATAAGATGTAATAGGGCGGCAATCTTTCCTTTATCCTCTTTTTCATTTTTACCACTTGCTATTAAGTATATTTTTAAATTTTGTTTTCAAGTTGTTAATATTTTCTGACAAGTTACCCTCAAATGATGTTGGAATTGCAGTCTTACATCACCTATATTTATGTAAATTTTCGTCTTCAGGTCTGTTCACAAATTTCCACAGGGCTGTGCCATTATTATAAAGAAATCCTCAAAGGACTTTTGTATTTTTTATTAGAATCTAATTTTACATATCAAAACCATAGATGTATATATTAACATAGACTGAGCATGCCAGCAATGAGCAGTGAGGATAACATCTTTTGGTAGTTGTTCGATCTGTTTCTCTAGCGCATTGGAACTCCTCACTCCCGACCAAAAAGAGACGCTGCTATACTTACTTGATGTAAGATAGAGATACAGCTAACAACGGTAACAAAGATGGTGTTAGCTTTAGAGACTGCTCGGTCTATGTTAGTATATATGTCTATGATCAAAACCTACATCAAGGGCTTGACATTAATTGCCGTAGATGACATCTGTCAATTGTCTTCATCTAGTTTTGACCTATACATCATTGTTATTCAGCCACTTATAAGCTTATGACAGTTTGATTTATACATCATAAGATACCTTTATATTTTCTCAGACATATAACGAAACCTTTGTATTGTTTTCAGGAGATAGATGTCCCTCCAAATGTAAGATCTGGAACCAGGAGGTATATGGCACCAGAACTTCTGGATAAATCAATGAATGTCCACAACTTTGAAGCGCATAAGATGGCCGATATGTATGCATTTGCATTGGTCATGTGGGAGTTGGGCAGGAGGTGCGTCACTGGTGACAAACTCAAGGTATGGTTATTAATTAATAAATAGTTTCTTGACAATAGAAAAAAAATTTTTGCCCATTTTGCTCCCTGTATTTTTTGACCTTAATAACCAATATATTTTGTTTTTTCAGGGAGCAGATGAGTATGCAGTACCATATTATGACTGTGTTCCATCTGATCCATCTTTTGAAGACATGCTTCAAGTGGTATGTGTGAAAAAGATTCGCCCTCAGATACCCTTGAGGTGGGAGGGCGAAGAAGTGTTACAGACTTTAGCCAAAGTTATGCAAGAATGTTGGCACTCTAATCCCGATGTCCGGTTAACGGCGCTAAGAGTGAAAAAGACACTCGCGAAGTTAGATACTGATACAAGTATAAAGATTGTGTAGTGGTCTTTAATTTTGTAACTTTATTTTATATTTAATTGGGGATGGTGTCAGTATTTCAAAGCTTTGAGCTTAACAAAATTAATAACTTGTACTAAACATAACTTTTTTTAATTTCATCATCAGTATAAATAATTTTTGTTCATTTGGTAACTCATGCATGTTTTCCGAAAAGTTTCGTTTTTTTTTATGGTAATACTGGTACCATCCCCAGCAAAGACTAGAGATCTAAAATCTCTGAGCGCATTTCCGCACCTGTCACAAGCTTTAAACTCAAAACTCACAGATCCAGATGCGGAAATCGCAGTTTTTACTATATGTTGAAAGAAAAATTGTACATAGATGACGAAAATGTTGTAAATATTTGTTTATTAGTTAAAATTTCACTATTATATAGTATGTAAAGTCGAAAAAGTACCTATATATACATTCACAAGAGTCCAGTTGACCTAAATGAAAACCAAATTGTAGATATTAGACGAAGGCACAGTAACTCAAGAATATTATTTTGCCATAAATTTTTGGTTAACTGATTATGGTGGCTTCACTGATATTAAGGTAAAACAAATTTAATATAGACGGTATTTGCAATATTTAACCTTGAAGATAACAAACAAAAAATCTGCTTGTTTTCTATTACATTTTACATATTATGCATTGTTATATAACAGTCCTTACCACATTTTTTGCAATTCTTTATGTACCCATGGAATAGTGCCACTGCAGCTCGTTAATGATCCTTTCATTGCCTGTCTTCCTTCTTGGACTTGTCTATTATATAACAAATTTCAATGGTTTTCTCGAGAGTATCTGGATTCTCTTAACGTAGTTTCTGCTTAATATAAGTGTTTGTAACCTCACAAATTATCATAGTTTTAATCAGGTTATTCTGGAGTTCGCCTAATTTGGACTTCATCCCTCTTTCCTAAACTTCTCTGACAATATATAAGAAGTGTATTAAATAAATCACCCATTTTCTAACCTCTCTTTTCCATGTTCCAAAGTTTACACTACTAGCTGTAATATAAGTTGCCTAACTAACCTACACTATTAATCATATTCTCACAAGAGTTGCAGTAATATGTTGATCTTGTGGTCTTTTTTAAAATTGCAACTTTCGTAGTAGCAGCTTTCATAGAAAGAAGTATAAAATTCTGAACAAAAGCAACTGTTTTCTTTTCGTTTTTTCTTTGTTATAATAAAATTTGGACAATAGAAAATATTTTTGTCGATCTTTAAAAACAATTTTAAGCTTAAACTATACGAGAGGGTACAATTAAAAAATACAGCTATACTATGTATACTATCAATCTGTAATAATTTTCAATAGAATTTGTACGTATTCATCAACAAGGCTTATATTATATCAGTTAACCAAAACACATATTATTGGCATTTTGTGATATAGTATTGTGCAAATCGTTTGAGACAAAAAACCTTTATTGAACATTCCATCAGGAATATTACGATGTAGCAGATAAAACTATAGTTTTAACCATGTTCATGGTACATTCTTTTATCGAATAGGGCATTTTGCCAAGAGTCTATCCAACACGATTCATAAATTTTCTTAATATTATTTACTGGGGTTTCATATAATAAAGCAGTAAATAAGGAAACACTTTCAATTGAGATACTAATAAGGATTTATAAAAGTTAAAATGTTTTAGATACATGCATGTCATGAGGGACAGAGAGATAAAGAGTGGGAGAAAGAGAGAGCCAGAAAAGGAGAGAGAGAGAGAGAACCTTTCAAGTTGTAAATTAATGATACTATATATTGTTGGCATATGAACTTCGTTCTATCACGAACATCATTTACATATAAGTAAATGTTTTGGACACTCGCAATTTTTTTTTTGGGCCTACCATGTAGTTATTTTCAGGTGCATACTCTTAGTTCATTTTCTGTAGCATATTGATGCAATTGGTGATGTATCTTGATTTTTCTCTTCTTTTTTGTTTCTTCTAATGGCGCTACAACCCTTTGTGAGTCTTGGTCTTTCGTCCATTCTGCCCTGTCGGATACTTTCCTTCGAAACTGCCCGATGTTCATGGTTTTAAGATCCCTCTGTACGTCGTCTATCCATCTTTTACTCTTGTTCTGTTTCCTTGGGCCCTCCATCTCTGGACTACTTTTACAGCTCGATTATCTGGCATTCTTTCTAGGTGACCAAGCCAGTTTAGTCTTTGTGTCTTTACAAATCTGACAATAGCTGCGCTCTGCATTAGTTCATCCAGCTCGTGGTTGATTTTTTTCTAATATAGTTAATATCTATTTGTTGTTTTTCTATTTGATAGTTAGGATGTGGTATTTACTTTATCCATATAGTGATTTGTCTGTATCTTATGCTCTATGTGGTCACTACATAAACTTTAAATAATAAATACTACTAATTTTTACAACAAACTAGACACTTTTTGATTGTTAACACTTTGACATCTATCAAATTGTTAATTTCTCAGAGCCTACTTCAGGCTTGTTTATTAAACTATGGGGATTTGGTTATTTGATGAATAACGTGGCTAGTTGTTAAAGTATCTAACTTTATTATCCAACATAAGCGAATGAATCAAAAAACAAAATGTTAAGAAAACCTGAGGCTACAGTTGGGTTTTAATTTCAGTATTCTAAAATGCTAGACTATTCCACAGGGTATTGTGAACTTTGAGACACAAAATACAGTCTGGTTGGTACACCCGGTATGCGATGACAATAAATAGTCTAGCAAAAATATTATTACAGCGATATTGTTACAGAATAAGGACATATTACAAAATCACTTAAATCGGACAACAGTCTTAGAATATTCAAAACATCAAAAATGTCCAATTTTTAAGGTGGTGTGTTCATTTTGCTGCTTAGTGTATAATAAATTACTCAGCTATACTGAGACATAAGTCAAAACTAGACGGCGTTGCTCTTTTGTGCTAATACTAATATAGCTTGTAAAACATTTTTGAATCGATTTTTTGTGCATGCTCAAGTGGAGTGGTTAATTTTCACGTTGTAGCTGTAATGTCAAATGAATATGTGAAAAATGAGTGTTATCCTATTTTGGCTTATAACCATCTTTTATTTTTTTTTTTTTATAAACTCAAGCCCAAACCTGCTACATACTTCTGCTACCCTGGTGAGAAGTGTCTGCAGAAACGTCATCACGTTATCTTATTTTGTTCAGTCATTCTTCATTTATAAGTACATATTCCCTCGTCTATACCAGTTAGCGCTAGGTTCGTAATGTGCTCTGAATATAATGTGCTTATATTATCACAAGCATAAATCACAAGAAGGTAATAAAACGAACTAATGACTTGTCATAAATTAAAGTTTCTAATTGAATGTGTCATTATAATGACACAAAGCTGACACAATTCGAGTCCTACACTGTCAACATCTGTAATTTATTAAAATCAATACCAAAAAAAGGTTAAATAAAAAGAATTTGCACAGTACTGTATTTGTAATATATATTTGAAATACCTGTTTAAGAACAGTCGATTATCTGATTGTATACTTACTAATGGGTGTTAAAAATATTGGAGTTCAATTTCTGATTTTTATAAAGTGTGTTTCTTAGACAAAAATGAGTGTATACCTTTAAATATGTACAAAGTAAATAAGTATTTATTCCTAGTTGCCATATTTATTGGGTGCGCCAAAATTCCGAAAATTCTTGGAAATTGGCGTATTCTGTATAGTTAATTGTTAAGCTATTCCTATACGTGTGCCATGTATCAATTTTTGAGTTACTGTGCAAAATCAGCTGGTGGTATCTGCGACAATCGTCCCGTTGTATACTTTTCCGTACACTCGTTATCGAAAAGCACCAATTTATTGTATTATTTCGGAAAATTTGTCTAAAAAGTGCTCAAGTTAAAATTTTCAAGTGCAATTGAGATAGTCTAAGAATTTTTTGCATTAATTTTGTTGTTTCTAAATTTTAACACATGTTTAACAATTGAATTTAAAAATTTCTGGAAAATGTTATCGGATTTAACGGAATTTTCATTTTATTTCATTAATTGTCCATTTTGTACTTTTCAAGTAGGCCGTGTGACTGTTAGAATGTGCATTTATATTATAATTGTATATAAATTTATTGTTATGACTATATGTGAGCGAATTTGAATGTGCAGTAAATTTATTATTATTGCAAGACTGATATTTTGAATGTTGTGCGTTTTGTGAAGAAAATAAAATAAATATTATGTCAAAAATTATTGCATTTTATTTTTTAAGTTATTTCATCCAATTTATTCCAAAGATACAATACAATTAGTAATATTAATACATGGTTAGATATTGAACAGGCGAATGATCAAATCAGGAAAGCAATTCTCACATTATACCAGGAGAACTACCCAATCAAATCTAAGATGAGTAACAGACAAACACCTTGGTGCAGCAGAAAATTGTGACGTAGATTGTCACTGGCCGACCAATCACAAACAATTTTATTAACTGCGTTGTCATTGGCCTCCCGGCGGAAGGTCGCTGCTAAATTGCAAATACGAAGTGTATAAAAAGGCAGCACATCTTCCGATCGGCTTTAGAGAAGGCCTCTCGACCTCGACCAAAACGGCATTGACAGAAATCGTCACACACCTTACACAAAGTCTAAACGACGGAAACGTATCCTTAGGCATCTTCTTCGATGTTCAAAAAGCCTTCGACCAAGTCTGGCATGCTGGACTGACCAAGATGCTGTTGAACAATGCCCTTCGCATTCGTTAGACTTATTCATTCATATGTCTCTCAACGTCTAATCACGGTGAAAGTGCGAGGTCACTTTTCTGATTCTTTTACTCCTACAGCAGGAGTACCACAAGGTTCAGTGTTGGCACCCATATTATACACAATTTACAATAGCGACTTTCCCAATACACTAACACAACCACTTTGCTCTACGCAGATGATACAGCTCTCGTAATATCACGAGACATAGACTCAGAATTTAGGTTTGCTCAAAATCACCTTAACCTGGTCGACAGGTGGTGTGGGAGATGGGAGAGTAATACCTAACACAAATAAAACAAATGATTCTCTTGACAAATGACACCCGAGTCTCAGCCAGTTAATTACACCCATCATATCCGAAACACACAACCTTAGACTTTGGAGGGACCGACTACAGCTCTGCGACCGGATCGAGTACCTCGGTGTGGTGTTTACACAAACACTAAACTGGAGGACCGATCTGAACATAGCCTGTAACAAAACTAGGAGCAGATTCGGTCTACTCCAAGATCTTTTTGGTAAATTCGGAAGAACACATCCACGATCAATCATACATAGGTACATATAAAACATTTATTAGGCCGGTCATCGAGTATATATCCAACATCTATATGACGATGCGCGGCCATCTCACACAAAAACTGCTGGCACTGGAGAGGAGAGGAGAATCCTATGTAGAGTGAACAACAAACGCCGCGACTACCCCTCCGCCCTTATCCATCACCTGTCGAATATCCAGCCCATCAATGAGAGGCTCTCGTCTCTGAGCAGGAGTTACACAATCAAAACCATCCTAGGACAAAACTTCAGAGCGCAAAATATACGAAAAACTACCTGCTCATCCATCGGCAATGTATTCAGACGAAAACCTAAACCTAAAATCCCTTTCCTACCTACAATACTACTGGGTCTTGCCAGTAACGAGCTCCCTACTGAATACATTGACATCCAGGAGGCAACTACCCTCTACTATCGTCACAATAACTTTTAAACTCACTGTGAGCTTGCCTAGACAGGGGGGATCGGTTTTCTGTGGTTTCCCGATCCCATTGCACAATGATACCTGTCTATTGCAGAGGATACAGCCACGGCTGCCCTCAGGTGAACCGCGATTCAATACATTTACTATTTATCAAATTGTATATATATTCACAAATACTTTTTAGACAATAACTTCTGAAAAGGACCGTTAACCATTACCCCTTTCGCCGCTGATTGTCCATAGGCTCCTCCGACGACAATTCCAAGAAGCAAACCACCAGTAGAACACACAAAGCCAGCGAAAGAAAAAACACCACCCAACAAAACAAACCACGTCCTGAAGAGGTACAAAACCCTAAAACAGGACACCAAAACATCAATCAAAGAAAACCGTCCCAGAAAAAAGAACAACGATACAATGCGGTACCGATCGGGATCTAGTCGTCTTACATTACTAGCCCCGCTATACCTTGTTGGCAGAGTGCCATTTGAAAATTCAACGTTTATTATTATTACCCAAGATTGAGCCTTTTGTGAAGACGAGTCCGAACGCTATTTGACTACGAAGCATTCACTAGAAGGTGTAGAAGCCGGAGTGGCGACTGTTTGTCATTATTTCGTCGAGGTGAAGAAAAGTTTAATAGTAAACTTTAATAGTAAAATTGTCGACTCGGAGTGAACATTCCCTGCCTGGGCGAGCATCGATCTTTGAGATAGGACAGTTTGCCTTATACCTATCTCAGATCGTGCCGAACTGGCACAGTGTTCCACTGGTCCATCGACGGTTAGGGGTGAATAAAACGCCTTAGTGGCCCTAGAATCGCTCCTCACTCGGTGACCGAGACGAAGTCGCGCTTCGCCGTTAGAAACCTTCTCTACGGAAATAATCAACGTCTTTACAGGAGATAAGATTGTTTTCGCGGGAGGTAACGTGCGAGATGTAGCACCAACATCAGAGTCGCCACTCTGACGGTGTTCTCACACACCTTGTGGGGTGTGTGCTTGACCACACGTCAAAACGTAAAGGGCTGTCATCTCTGTGAAATCTAAAGCGTACACCGCAATTAGAATACTCATATTCAATACATGCAAGAAAATAATACACCTTCAAGTAAGAAACTATTGAACTGTTAAAGTATTCTAAATTGTCGGTGGGCTTCGAGGACTACAGAGCCACCAGTCAACTTCATGTGGAGTGTGGTTCGGGTACACACCATTACCACGAGGTTAAGGATGGATTCGAGAAACCTTTGATTTTTCTCTATAGTGGCGGTCGCAGATCATCCAGATATGGAGAATACCTCCGTGGATGCTACGGCTGTACGACACAAATAATTGAGGAACTGGGTAACATAATGTAAAACTGAATACAATCAATAGATAAGAAGAACGAAAGGGGAATCATGGAGGAGGTTCTGCCAGAGTATTTCAGATATGTTAGGTCTACTTAAAAGATCTGATAACACCTTTGCCGAATCTAATTTAGAGGTGAGTTTCTATCGTTAAGTAAAGATGGATTAAATGATGAAAAAGATAAGAGAACAATTAGATAGTATAGACGTATAGAGAAAATAAGGATACAACAAAAAATTTATGAAGTGCAAAATGATTTTCAGCTAATGAAAGTGAAAATGACATAATTAAAAGTCGACAATGTAGTTTAAAATCAGAAAATAGAGCCAAAAAGTAGGTAAAGAAAACCAAAATAAGGAAGTAGCATGTAAAGAAACCATTCATGACGAAACAAACGATAATGGAGGAAAATAACTATGCCAGCTAGAAGCAATAGCAAACAGTTCCATCATAAACATGAAAGAGAACATAAAGTAACTGTTGAAATATTGATATCAACTAAACAAAATTTAAATATTAGGGCTATATGTCTTTTACAGTAAGTTAAGGTTGGTACAATGTAAACTGTCAATTGTACTTTTGGAACAAAATAAAGTAAGTCTTAACTGTATACTCTACTGGTTCGTTTCATTTAAAAGTGTTAACAGTAACAGTTGGGATACCTGGCAATCAGATAGAACACATACTAATATCCAAAAAATAAAAGGATTATATAGAGGAGCAAACGCGGACATGAACCATTTTCTGGTAATAGGAGAAAGAAAAATGAAAGTAATTAAGACAGAGAGAAGAGGACAAAATAACAGAAGATGGAATCTGTGAAGTTGAGGGTATAGTGAGAGAACTATGAGAGTTAAGTGTTGAGTGTCCCAGTTGAGGAAATATGGAAAAACATAAAATAATCCATTTTGAATTCAGCTGAAAAGATGCTAGGTCAGAAAAATAAAAACAATGAAAGGAAACCAAGCAATAAAATTAATGCAAAGAGAAAAAAAATAGCAGACTAATGTTGCAAAACAAAAAAAAAAGGTTGTGGATGAAAGAGTTGTTAAAGGACCTAGGAGATAATAGTGACAACAGCGCTAAAGTATTTGGACACCAACCTAAAAGCTCAATAAACAAAATGCAGGCCAGTGGTTAAAATTGACCGTGGATCATGGGAAACACTTCATAGAATTATATAGATGCAAAAAAAGAGAGATAATGGAATAAGGAGACCAATATATATTACGATTAATATTTAAAAAAATGAAACAGAAAGAATACCTGGCCCAAATCAAATTGATTGATTGATCAAACGAGCTGATTAAAAACGGAGGGAAAAATGATTAACAAGCATCTACAACCTAATATACCTAAACATTGTGTTGATATGGAATTAAAGATGGTTTTCCACATGAAAAGAATTTAAATCAACTGGCATCAATAATCCATGCGCCAGCAAAGTAAAAAGGAGTTGTAGTTATTGGTGGCAGTTCGCGTTTTTTAAACGATGTTTTTGTGATCTCTGCTACAATATCAAAAGTTAAATGCTCAAAACTATCAAGAAAATGGTCGACAGAGGCAATAAAAAAGTTTTTAAGAGGTGTACAAAGAATATCCTTGCATATGGAACGACAAACTTCCGTCATATAAAGATAAGAATCAAAGGAATGCTGGTATGACATGACATCTCTCATGCGACTACCTGACTTTAGGATTTTATTGGATATACGTTCTAATAAAACTCGAACTGGTCTTGAATCATTCTCGGATGGTTCAAATATGCTTCTGAGTCTTCATGAGGTAACTCTTCTGACCCACCATCTGTGCTTTCGTTTTTTCTGTAATGTTTTCTCCAGTATTTTTTGCATTTCTAATGCTAAAATTTGCACGCACTATTGCTCTTGCCACTATTTTAAATACCACGCTCAAAAATGTATGGTAACCAATGCTGGCGCCAATAATCAGTGCATGTGGAAACCCACCTTAAGCCACATTGGTTGTAATGAAAACTACATTTTCAACTTTAACTAAAGATTTGTTAAAATTTCTGAAATCGTTTTCAAAAAAAATTATTTAAGAATTCTGTTAAAAAGAGTTACCGCCAAAGTTGTGGAAGAGGTTATGAACTTTGGCGGTTACACTTTCAATTTTTACCTCATTCCGCTAAAATATAGAAAGAAAATTTTACAAATTTGTATGTTCGAAAATATTGAGTTTTTTGTCAGGTATTTATTTTTGCAAAATTTGTTTAAAACTGTCAATTTATTACATATTTATATTTACATTGTGTTATTGTGCAAAACCAATCGCACGCAACTAAAATGTTTGTATGGATTTTATGTCGACAGTCCACAAACCCACATGTATGTTAACATGTGTAATACAGTTGATAGTGTTTTTTTTATAAATTGGATTGTAATAAAAAGTTTTGTTTGAATGGAAATTAACCAGCCAAACCAAGCACACCTATTAAAATGTTTGATAAATAAAATTATGTCGACAGTTGATGACGTTGACTCTGACTATAGTCTGACCCTGACCTATAACTGTTATAATTTATAACCATAATAAAAATAATATTGTGTTTTGATTATTATTTGTGGGCCGATCCCGGCGGTACTGCAATACCGGGCCAACCCGTGATAGAAGTGGAGCAAGCCCCTTAACCTTCCATCTATTTCCAAAAATCAGTTTAATATACTGGCCCCGCATGCGGGGCGTATCAGATATTAAGCTGATAAGAACAGATACTACACTTTGATCTTAGCCAGAGGCCGAGAAGCGATAACTAAAAAATTCCAAATCGAACTACTCGTGACCAAAATTAAACTACGTATAGACAAGTGAACACTAGCGCCATCTATCCCCGATAGCGTAAACTTTAGAGCGTAAATGTATTCTGTAATATGGACAAGAGTAAATCTAACTCGATGGTAAATATATGTACACAGTAATGATTTTATACATCTAAAAACTTTGATTTTTTTCAAAAAGATGTATACTTGAAGTAATTGGTTGCAGTCTTGATAATGGTGTTCGAAGTCCACAAGTTCTTGATGAACAGTTTCTTCATATTCTTTCGAGTAATTTTCATTTAATTTGCATACATTACGTTAGATAGAATTAGAATGTATAATATATAGGAATATGTAGAGCTATAGAAAATTTAGATTTAAATAAATCGGTAAATACAGTAAATTTATGAAATAAAACTGCCAATAAACCAGAATGATATAATCGAAAAACTTAATATAAATGCTTAATATAAAAACTTAAATATAAAAATAACTTAACTATAAATAAATTAATGAAATTATGTATTGTTCATTCGAATATAAGTATTAATGGTATTATTTAATTGTAAAATCAGACAACCACAAATTCAAACTAGTGAAATGATGGTTGCATGTACTGCATGACTATATTGAATACAGTAGGAATAAACCATCCAGTTAGAACTCGATGAAACCTATAAAAAAACATTCGTCAGATACCCAATTGAGATTAAAATGATGATTACATATATCTCAGGATTAATAAACCAAGATTGATGATTTCAAATTAATTTAGAGATAGATCCACTTATCAATAATGTTCTAATTGGTCGACATATTAGCTCAGAATAAAAATCGTCGTTTTTAAATATTAATATTGGTGTGAGTCTATGGTTATTATGCAACAATTTTAGGGTACTTTTAGGAGCTCCATAAACTTTTCGCAACAATTTTAGGGTACTTTTAGGAACTCCATAAACTTTTCGCTAAGTAGGTACTACCTACATAAAATATATTGTGACACTCTTGTTTTAAGTTGAAGGTTTGCCTTTTAACATCCCAATACCTACATTTGATAAGGTCCATTCGCTCAACTCGGGCATATTTTGACAGATTCATAGCTGGAAACCTACAACACAAAAGTTCCTAGCTCACAGTATTAACATTTTGTGGTTAAACTGTGGTATTAACAGCTTAAATAAACTTTTATTACAATGCGACAAGCGAGAGCTGGCGGGTGAGCTGCGCGAAAATAGAAAAGGACTTATTCTAAGAGAGATAGGAGAGGTACTTAATCGCGGGTGTCACAAATGCGTAGTTGCCGTATCAAAAATTTAGTTGGGATCTGAAAATTACGTTAGTAGATATGTACCGTGGTTATGTGGATGCGTGTGTGATAAACTTATTTACCACGAAAACAAAATAAAAATTATAATAATATTGAATAAAACGTAGAAAAAACTGTTAATAATATTTATTTTCGTAAAACGTAATTAATTCTCAAAGGGAAGGTATTTTTGTATGTATCGCGGACAGATACAAATTATGTCTTAATGCTTACTAAACTAAACAGAACACAGAACACGCGTTCCTTTGTTTGTTTTTCTAAGCCAGACGATAAACTCAAGTATTATCGGCCTTTTATCTTGTGATATCATTGTTGATTTAAGTCGGCTGATTCCTGGTGGTTCGTCAAACCCGTATAATTGGTGCCTTTCATCGAAAGTTTGCCTGAACTTCTCCACATATTGTGAGGCGCATCTACGGTCATCTGGTGATGAGAATCCAGCTACCCGGTACAGTAGGGGCAGGGGGGTAGGCTTCATACAACCGGTAATTATTCTGCATGTTTCATTTAACGCCGTGGTGACTTGTTGGGCGTGTCTAGATGTACCCCAGACGGGACAAGCATATTCCCCTGTTGAGAAACATAAGGCCTCAGCTGTTGTCTTCAAGACCTGGGGGTTTGCACCCCACTTGCTCCCTACAAGTTTCCGGAGAAGGTTGTTTCTCGTAGAAACCTTTTGTCTTGTGTTCTGACAGTGGAATTTATACGTTAGTGACGGGTCTAGTACTACTCCAAGATATTTGGGCCTATCAGTATGTTTCAAGCGTTGTCCCTCCCAAGAAACATTCAGCTTTACATGCGCCAGTTGGTTGTTGAGATGGAATGCACATACTTGGGTTTTAGTAGGGTTTGGCTTTAATGAGTTTTGTTTGTAGTGAGTTGACATCATGTTTAAATCCTCTTCCATTGTCGACTCTACTTGTGTGAGTGTTTTCCCCTTTACGGCTATACCAAGGTCATCAGCGTAGACAAAACTCTCAGTCTGAGGGTGCATTGGTTGGTCGTTGGTGTAGATGTTAAATAAGGACGGCGCCAGAACGCTTCCTTGAGGTAGGCCATTTTTTTGGGTTCTCCATCTGCTCTTCTTTCCATTTAGCAAAACGTAGAAACGTCTATTACACAACAGTGATCTAATGATATTTACCAGGTCGTAGTCAAGCACAGTGTTATAAATCTTAGTTAGCAGTGTTCTGTGGTTTATCGTATCATAGGCCGCTGTGAGGTCTATCAAGGCTACTCCCACTATGTCTTTCTGCTCAAATCCCTCCTCTATGTATTCTGTTAGGTTCAGCACTTGGCCTGTGCATGATTTACCTGGTCTGAAGCCTGCTTGTTGTGAGATTAATTTTGCATCTAATTTTTCCTGGATGCGGTTTAAAATAAGACGTTCATACAATTTATACAAATGGTATAGCAGGGATATCGGACGGTAGCTACTCGGTAGTTCAGGGTCTTTCCCAGGTTTCAGAAGGGCTACTACTTTTGATTTACGCCACAGTTTTGGAATCTGGTAGGTAGAGCGACAGATGTTAAATAGATCAAGCACCCATTGTCTCGCTTTTTGCCCGAGGTGTTTTATCTGCTCTGTTAGGATTTTGTCCACTCCAGGTGATTTTCTATTTTTCATACAGTCAATACCATTTTTGAGCTCTTCGATGGTAAATGGGTTTCGCAAGAGAGTTGTTTCCTGTACTTGAGTTCTTATAATCTTTGGCGTTTTGCAACGATTGTTTGTTTTGCCATTCAGAAGCAGTTGGTGGGCTATCTGATTTGGTGTTATTGTACATAGCTCTTTCATCTCTGTGGGATCACCATTAAGTTTTTTGATCATATTCCAAGCCTGCTTACTACTGTGCGTCATATCCATTTTACTTAAAGTCTCGCTCCACCGTTGTTGTCTGGAGGCACTTAGTGTTTGCTGCAGTCTCTCCCCTATCTCTGCCGAAACTTCGCTAAATGGGTCTTTACTATATTCTTCGGTGTACTTTGTCATAATGTCTTTTGCTTCATCGTTCAGACCAGATATGTAATGTTGTTGACATCCTCTGCGTATGTGTTTACATGAGATTCGTTTTACAAGTTTGATGAACGCGTCATAGTTTTTGGGGATCGGGACTACATTTTTCACTTGTGTTTCCAATTCATCAGCAAATTTTGCCCAGTTCGCTTTTTTAAAATTAAACCTTCGTTTGAAAGGAATTTTGGGAGCTTTTATAGCGCTGTAAACGGTTATTCCCACGGGCCTATGTTGCGTCTTCGGTATAGGCTTATATACCTTCCTAACGCAACGGTCCTCTAAAGACATGCTGATGAAGGTGAGATCAGGGTTGTAACCTTTCTTCCATATTTTGCTCTGGAACGAATAGGGCAGTTTTGGGTCATGCAGAAGTGCCAGGTTGTTTTGTTCAGCCCACGATTCCACAAGATCTCCATTCTTATCAGTTGAAGCGTAGCCCCAATGGACATTATGACTATTAAAATCACCCAGAATGAATCTGGTTTTTTGAGAAGCGAAATTTTTTGGAGGGGAGAAAACAAAGTCTCTCTGGGGTGGTTTATACACAGATGTCACTGTACAGGCTCCTATTTCGACGGTTAGTATTTCAATGTCGTTGTAGCATGTTTTTTCAGCTGATGTTACATCAATATCTCTTCTCACGAAGATGGCGCTTCCATGTTTTGCACTTGAATGTTCAATGATAAGCTGCATTCCCTCAACGCTAGGTCTATGTGCTGATATGTCACGGTGAGTCTCTTGTATACATAATATATCACACTTGTGGATTTTACACAGTTCAGACAAAATTTCCTGTTTGTTACAAGTAATACCCTCAATGTTTATGTTCATCATTGTCAGTGTAGGCTCTGAGAAGAGCCGTTGATTCTCGTTACTTTGTTCGGATCCAGTGGTGGAAGGATTGGCCGCCCGAGGGGCGTTTCCAGGGAGCGCCAGTGACATTTTGTTCTTATAATATCACTTGGTTGTATAGTAATTTCCAGCCACTTCTAGTCTGTCAAAAAGTAACTAAATTCGCAAAAAAAGAATTACTAAATTCACTAGACAGTTCGGACCACGTTCGGACTGGGAATAGCGAACCGACTTTATCACAAGTTTTTACAGGGGAATTACATTTGATATTACAGTTATGTTTTTGAACTAGAAATATCTCCGAAATTTAAGTTTAGACCAGATTTATATCTTTTATACGACATATCTAAAAATGGTGGTTGAACTCCTATAATATTAACTATTTTTCGTTAATGTAATTTTTGATTTCTCGATTGTAGCATACTGATTTATTGGCAGTTTTATTTTATTAATTGACTCTTTATTTAACTCTAATTGCTAATGTTTTGCAGAATACTTTGGCCCTGTATTTCAAAGATCAAATTGTCTCAATAGTACACTGCATCAGGGGGTTTTTACTTTTCAAAAATAACAGTTGAGAATGTTCTCCAAAGCATTAAAAGACTAAAACAAAAAAAAGCTACAGGTAATGACAATATACCAGCATACATTTTTAAAGGTTGTGCAGAGACTCTTTCTGTCCCTCTCACATTAATTTTTAATTTATCCCTTAATAAAAGTAAATTTCCAGACAGCTTAAAGCATGCAGTTATAACACCTATATTTAAATCAAGTAATGCTGGTAACGTAGAGAACCATAGGCATCGAGCAAAAGCAAAAAGACAAAAGAGGGAATGTAAAGGTAGTGGGGGCAAAAATATTGTTAGACAGGAAGTGCCATCTTGAGAGGCCAAATTAAACAAGGAAAGAGAGTCTTTCCTTGTTTAAGAAATCAAATTTAGTTGGGTTATGTTATTATTTGTCCCAACTGTCACATGAAATCTTATTTATATTGAAGTTTTTTAACAATTGTTTCACATTTTACACTGTTATCGTTAATATTTAATTAAAATTTTCTCGTCTAAGACACATTCTGAAAACTATTTTATAGCTACTGTTAATAAGTGTCGGAAAATTTAAATTTGGCGCATTCGCATTTCCGGATATGTCCGCCATCAGAGGCCACTTTTTTGGTCGCCTTTTCATAACGATTAGATTCCCTTTTTTGTCTTTTTGCTCGATGACTATAGGCCTATATCTGTCATCAATTAAATTGCTAAGATATTCGAGAATGTGCTTTATAACAATATTTTGAATTACTTTGGACATAGGTTCTGTGCAGAACAACGTTTTTACAAGTTTTGCAGCAGGGGCCATAAATAATAAGTCTCAGCTGGATGTCATTTTTACCGACTGTACCAAAGCTTTTGATAAGATTGATCACTCTATACTTATTGAAAAGCTAATCAAATTTGATTTTGATTCAGAAGTATGTATGTTTATAATGAAGTCATATCTTTCTGATACGTTAAATCAAGTTAAAGTGGGGAAAAGTTTATCTAAGCCATTTATGTCGACATCAGGTGAAGCACAAGGTAACAACTTGGATCCTCTTCTGTTCGCTATATTTATTAACCATTTGCCCCACTGTGTGAAGTTTTCGACAAGCCTGCTATATGCAGATGATTTTAAAATTTTTCGAGAAATTTCAACTCTGCAGGAGATGCTGCAATGTGATCTGAACTCGGTAAGTCAATGGTTCGATGATAACAAAATGTTTCTAAACACTTCTAAATGTCATGTTTTACTATCACTCGAAAAACACAATACATGGAGAACCAATACAAAGTTTCTAGCACTGTACTTGGAAGAAAGAAAACTTGCAAAGATCTTGGAGTAATGTTTCAGCAAAATTTGGGATATGGTGAAAATTATCGGATCATCATTGGAAAGGCATACAGAACTCTTGGCTTCATAATTCGTTATTCAAAATTTTTTAAAAGACTTGAAACTCTAATATCATTATACAATGCACTGGTAAGACCTCACTCTGGTTCTGTGAAACAAATAAAAGTTGCTTTTGAATTACTTGTTTTATTCTGTCTATGTTTAGTTTTTATAGTTATTAGTTTTTAGCAGTAGTAAGCACTCTTTTATAATAAATAAATTTTCTAGAGCTCTGCATATTCCTATAGATGTATACATATCCACTTCTAACACCATTATCAAGACTGATCAAGACCACAACCAATTATTTGAAGTATAGGGGAAGAGGGGGCACAGTGTTACACGGGGTACAATGTTAAATTCTCCGCCATCTTCTTAAAGTTGAACTTAAAACCGTACCGTCGTCGTCGTAGTTACTTTCCGTTATTTGTTAACAGTAGGTGTGTTTGTAGACCGTCACTGTACATTTGAGTGAAAATATAAGTGTTTTTCTGTTTTTGTACCACCAAAGTAAGTAAATGATACGTATTAAAAACTGTTTTAACTCTTAGTAAATAAATATTACACATTGTATTGATATATATTACTATAAATGCGTCTTGTAGCTACACACTCGTAGGACTAACATAACCCCAAAAATTCGTGACTCGGCAAAAATATTATTTGAATGTAAAAACGTCGTTCGGGGCACAGAGTTACAACTTATGAAGGGGTACAGTGTTACACTACTTAGGCGTGGGGAACAGTGTGATATTTCATTTTTTGCTAGAAAAACAATGAAAATATGCATGATGTACAATACTAATTTTGTACTAAATTGCATATGGTAGTAGTAAGATGTTTTATTTACTTTTGTATTTTTATTTCAGAATCAAAATGGTTCGTAACAGAAAATCCATCAGAAAAATAGCCTCATTTACCCATGATACAATGAAAACGGCCGTTCTTAATGTAGTTAATAACGGATGGTCAGTAAGGGCAGCAGCCATTCAAGCTAATATAATTCATATGACTCTAAAAAGATATGTTGATAAATACAAAGCTTTGTCTGAAGAAGAGCGAGTAAATTTCAGATTTACGCCAAACTATGAAATAAATCAAGTTTTCTCGAAAGAGCTAGAAGATCAACTAAGAGATTATTTGATTATAGCTTGTAAAATGCACCATGGCTTAACCAGAAAGAATGTAATGCAGTTTGCATATGAATTGGCTGTGAAAAATAATCTTAAGTTTCCAAATTCATGGAACGAAAATAAACAGGCTGGAGTAGACTGGTTGTACGGTTATATGAAACGATACTCCCAGCTATCCATAAGAAAACCTGAGGCGACTAGTCTGAGTCGTGCAACCAGTTTCAACAAAACAAATATTAACGAATTTTTTGACAATTTGGTAAGTGCTTTTAAAAAATTTCGCAATGGTCCAAGTCCAGAAAATATCTACAATTTGGATGAGACAGCACTTACCACTGTTCACAATCCTCCAAATGTAGTAGGTCCGAAAGGCTTAAAACAAATTGGACAAGTAACTTCAGGTGAAAGAGGGGTATTGGTGACGGTATGCTGTTTTATTAATGCAATAGGTAATTCTGTACCGCCCTTCCTTGTATTTCCCAGAGTTCATTTTAAGGACAGAATGTTGAAGGGAGCACCTCCTGGATCTGCAGGAGCAGCAGTAAAAACAGGTTGGGTCAACGGAGAAGTCTTCATCGACATATTGAGACATCTCCATCATTTTACAAAATCATCTTCAGAATCTCCCATACTACTAATTTTGGATAACCATGAGTCGCACATTACAATTGCTTCATTGGAATTTTGTAAGTCTAACGGAATTATACTTTTAACTTTACCCCCACACACAAGCGGAAAACTTCAACCTTTAGATAAAGCATTATATAAGTCATTAAAAACTCACTTTAATAAAGCCTGCAATGATTGGATGATAACTAATCCTGGCAAAACAATAACTATCTATGAAATAGCTGAACTCTTGGGCAAAGCATATCCACTTGCGTTTATTCCAAACAACATTATTAGTGGATTTAAGTCAACTGGAATTTGGCCATTGAATCGGCAGATCTTCTCTGAAGACGATTTTCTAGCATCTGCAGTAACTGACCGACCGTTTCCCGTAGAGCAGATGACAAATGAAACAGCTACGTTACCAATAAAACAAGTCGTTACTGAAACGCCTGATATGGCACCACAGCTAGTCAATAATGAAACTGCTGAGATAAAAACACATCAAATACCTGAGATAATGCCTGTGGCAACTGCATCATTTCAGCTGCCTTCATGTTCGGCAATATCCTCAGAAGTTCCGTCAACTTCATCATGGTTGTCATCGCTAGTCTCTCCAGAACAAGTTCGCCCTTTTCCTCGAGCAGAAGATAGAAAAGAAGGAAGAGGAAAGAACCGAAAACGTAAAAGTCAAATATTAACAAATACACCTATTAAAGACGCACTAATTGCTGATCTAAAAGTAAGGCATGAGAAGAACGCAACTAGAAAACGCGGTGAAATAAACACGTCAAAAAAATGTGGTAAAACAAAAATGTCTGTCTTACATAAAAGGATTCAGAAACAGACATCAGCGTCAGAAGACGAAGAGTCGCCTAATAAAGATGAAAATGACAGAAAGCGAAAAGAAGTTGTAAAAAGAAACGTTTTTCAATCAAATACACGTAAACTTCAAGATATGGAAGATTCTTCTGACTCAGAGAAATCGGAAGAATCTTTCTCTTGTGCTGATAGTGAATCAAGTATGGGATCGTTTATAAGTCATGACGAAGAGATATCCCAAATGGATTACGACGATAATAAAGAAATAAACGTTGGCGATTATGTTCTCATTAAAGAAGGTATCTCAAAAGGCATAGAAATATTGTCTATAGGACATATTATTGGCAAAACTGAAACTACAGTGAAAGTTACCTATATCCGTCGTTTATTTCCCAAGTTCACATTTATTTCCTCCAATGAAAACTACGTATTTAATGTCTCCCAAGTTGTTTTAAAATTACCAACTCCCAAACCTTCAGGCCAGACAGCACGCAGAAGTGAAATGCTGGTGTTTCCCGTAGATTTTCAAAATTATTATAATGTATTAAAATAAATTTTATATTATTTGTATGTAGAGTTACGACAAATAAATGGTATTTAATATAAAATTCTCATTAATCACTTCAGTATTCCTTGTGTAACAGTGTACCCCATAGTATATAACACTGTTCCCCACTAGTGGGGCACAATGTTACAATTGTATTTTCTCTACAAAATCGTTTTTACCGACTAGTCATGTAAGTTTTTCCTATAGTTGATTATATAATAGTATGCGTCAAATCCAAACAAGTTCTAAAATATTAAAAATTTTATTTTTAATGAAATCCTGTCAAAATGACATCAAATAAAAACATTTATGTAACACTGTGCCCCCTCTTCCCCTACTTTGAAAAAAAAAACCAGTTTTTATAGATGTATAAAATCATTACTGTGTATACTACATACATTACTCTTGTCCATAGATTACAGTATACATTTACGTTCTAAAGTTTACGCCGTCAGGGATAGATGGCGCTAGTGTTCACTTGTCTATACGTAGTTTAATTTTGGCCAGGAGTAGTTCGATTTTGAATTTTATTGTTATCGCTTCTCGGCCTCTGGCTAAGATCAAAGTGTAGTATCTGTTCTTATCAGCTTAATATCTGATACGCCCCGCATGCGGGGCCAGTATATTAAACTGATTTTTGGAAATAGATGGAAGGTTAAGGGGCTTGCTCCACTTCTATCACGGGTTGGCCCGGTATTGCAGTACCACCGGGATCGGCCCACATATCTTAATCAAAACACAATATTTAGAAACAGTTGATAATTTGCAAGTTATCAAGTCATACATTTTTATTGCGAATTTATATTCTATAATTCTATATCTATATTTCTAGTTCCAAAATTCGTAAATTAAAAAAAAAGGAATTAAAAAAAAACTATTTTAAAACAAAAAATGAATATGGAAACAAAAGTTTTATTATTCAATTTACAAAAAATTGTTTAAAAAGTTTTTACCAGCATTTTTTACATATTTATGATAGGACATTGACTCTTCATTCAGTTGTAAAGTTAGTATTCACTGAAAATGAATATTCTTTTTTGGAATACGATTTAAGAATAAGAAGAAAGTGTTCATCAAGAACTTGTGGACTTCGAACACCATTATCAAGACCACAACCAATTATTTGAAATATACAACAACTTTTTGAAAAAAATCAAAGTTTATAGATGTATAAAATTATTACTGTGTATATTTAGATATTTATCATCGAGTTAGATTTACTTGTCCATATTACAGAATACATTTACGTTCTAAGTTTACACTATCTGGGATAGATGGCGCTAGTGTTCACTCGTCTATACGTAGGTTAATTTTGGCCAGGAGTAGTTCGATTTTGAATTTTATTGTTATCGCTTCTCGGCCTCTGGCTAAGATCAAAGTGTAGTATCTGTTCTTATCAGCTTAATATCTGATACGCCCCGCATGCGGGGCCAGTATATTAAACTGATTTTTGGAAATAGATGGAAGGTTAAGAGGCTTGCTCCACTTCTATCACGGGTTGGCCCGGTATTGCAGTACCACTGGGATCGGCCCACATATTTTAATCAAAACACAATAATTACTTTACTTACAAACTATTTTTTAAACAGTTGATGATTTACAATACAAATTTAAATAACAGTGAACAGTCATACATTTTTATTGCGAATTTATATGTTCTTTATTTTTAGTGCTAGTTTTAGCCAAAAAATTTCAAAAAAATTGCAATAAAAAAAAACTAAAGCCTAAAACAAAAAATGAATATGAAACAAAAGTTTTATTTGATTTGAATTGATATAAGGTTGAAGGCTCGAATAAATGAACTTTGATAAAATAAAGGCAGATATCGAGCACAGTTTTATTAATTAAATCTTGCCCAACTACTCAGAAAAGCAGAAGAAAACCAAGGAAACGTATGGAAATACTGAAAGCCAAGAGAAGAGGAAAACAAAAGATGCCCCAAATCAAAATTTCTCCGACTATTTTGCTTTGTGTGCAGTGGATTAATGTATGATTTCATTATCTATCAAGGCTCATCAACAGAGTTAATACAAAATCACTCTGATATTTTTGGACTTGCAGGTGCGGTGATCTCAACATTGGCTGAAAGAATTAATGTAGCAAATGTTCAATTACATTTTGATAATTATTTTTCTAATTACAATATTCTTCAATATTTACGAAATAAACATATTTATGCATGCTCCATAGCCCGCGTTGATAGATTCCACAAACCACCATTTTCCAACGACCAAGTTATGAAACAGAGAGGCAGAGGAACTATTGAAGAACTGATAACTAAAGATGGTCAAGTAATTTTAACAAAATGGTACGACAATAAAAGTTGTGTTGGCATCTAATTACATAGGTAAAGGGACACCAGACACCTGCAGACGATGGGATAAAATACACAAAGAATATATTGATGTCCCTAGACCAGAAGTCGTAAAGACTTCTATAATTCAGCTATGGGTGGTGTTGATAAATTAGATTTTTTGTTAACATTATATCGAACTTTTATACGGTCACGAAAATGGACACTTCGAATGTTTGCACACGGAATAGACCTTGTTGTAATCCATGGCTAGAATATAAAAGCAAAGCCACAGCACTTGGGATTCGAAAAAGTAAAATTTTAGATTTATTGGCCTTTAGAGCTTACATAGATTTCACAGCTGGAAAGAATATAATTATCAGTTCGACATGCTTCCCACATCGGGACATACATAATGGCACCTGGATATCACCTGACGGAAATACAATCAATCAAATAGACCATATACTGGCTGAAAAAAGGATGGCGACGAGTATATTAGATGTAAAAAAAGCAGACGTGGCGCAAGCTGTGACTTAGACCATCTACTAGTACAGACACGGTTTAGATGCAAAATCAGTCGACAGGCAAAGGAAAAATACCCAAAACAAGAAAAACTAAACTTAGATAACCTAAAAATCTCTGAGGTACAAGAAAGATTTGAGAGAACAGTGGATGAAAAATTACTAGAAGAAAACAAAGCAGACTCCACAATAGAAAACCAATGGAACACCATAGGCAGTATCACACTCAACACAGCGAAAGAAGTCCTAGGAACAAAGACAACGGAGAGAAGAAACATGGTTCGATGAAGAATGCAAACTAGCTATACAAGAAAGAAATGAAGCACATAAGAATTAGATACTCAGACGTACTAGAGAGAAAAAAACAGAACTTGAGAACAAAAGATGAAGAGCAGATAAACTGTGCAGGCAGAAAAAGAGAAAGTACGAAAACCAACGGATGCTAAACATAGAGTTTAGGAAAACGAAACACGTAGTGTATACCAATTTATCAAACATCTAAGACAGGGATACAAACCGAAGACTAGCCTCTGCAAAAATAAGAAGGGTGAAATCATTAGCGATATGGACGAAATTAAGGGAAGCTGGAAGACATATTTTAAAGAATTACTAAACAAAGGGACACAACCACCATTACAACAACAGAGGCAGCAGCAGGCACGGCAGGAGGTACAACAACAAGAACTGGGGGAAGATGGAGAAGAAAATTAATTAACTAGACCCCCAACGCTAGAGGAGGTCCAAACGGCAATTCACATACAAAAAAGCCATAAAGCACCGAGAATAGATAAAATACCGGCAGAACTACTCAAGCAAGGAGGAAGGAATTTGACACAACAGATGTACCAGCTAATATGAGAGATATGGATAGAAGAAGAAATCCCCCAACAATGGAAGAAAAGTATAATCTGCCCTATTCATAAAAAAGGAGACAAACTGTTGTGTAAGAATTATAGAGGCATCTCTTTACTTTGTTCAGGATACAAAATACTCACAAACATCATTAATCGAAGACTCAAACCAGACGTTTACAATCTCTTTGTAGATTTTAAACAAGCCTATGATTCAATAGATAGAACAATTCTACCTAATATATTGGAAGAATTTGGCATACCATCAAAATTAATACGACTAGTGCAAATGACAATGAGAGAAACACAGGTATGTATTCAGGGACAGATCACTGATGCGTTTACGATAACGCAAGGACTGAAACAAGGCGACGGACTAGCTCCAACGCTCTTTAATCTTGTTCTTGAATATGTAATTAGACGGTTGACGGTGAGCGGAAATAACATACAAACAAATCTACCTAATTAGCAGCATACGCAGATGATAAACATAATGAGCAGAACAGTGAATGCAGCGGAAGAAACCTACGTTGAGTTGAAACAGAGTGCAGAAGCAGAAGGGCTAGCAATAAATACAGACAAAACAAAACTACTCATTCAAACCAGATCAAATAGACCGGCGCAGCAACACTTTATTGACGATATAGAACATGTGAATAGATTCACATACCTAGGAATGGATCTGGTCGCAAGCAATGAAGAACAACCGGAAATAAATAGAAGGCTTATGCTGACAAATAAAGCCTATTTCTAATTTTAATAAAATTATGTGTGGTTTTTAATTTCAAATATCTCATTCAAAGAAACTTTTTGAAGTTATACTTCTATACGCACGGTCGGCGTTGGAAATTCGCATGAGAGTGGATCTGTGAAACCATTACATATGTAAGATAATGAGTAAGAGAGAGACAGAAGATATATTTTCTCTCTCTTCCTCTCTCGAGAATAATTTCTTTTGTATTTAATATTATATATGTATATATAAATATATATATATATATATATATATATATATATATATATATATATATATATATAAATATATATATATATATATATATATATATATATATATATATATATATATAAATATATATATATATATATATATTTATATATATATATATATATATATATATATTTATATATATATATATATATATATATATTTATTTATATATATATATATATATATATATATATATATATATATATAAATATATATATATATAAATATATATATATATATATATATATATATATATATATATATATATATATATATATATATATATATATATATATATAAAATATGTATTAATATTAATTATTATGTATGTGATATGTTTTGTATTATTTAAAATTAAACGTTTATAATTATTTTAGGCTTTTGTATTTCAAAATAATCACTGTTTTACAGAGAACTGTCAATTTTGAAATCCGTTAGTGTCATGTCTAATTGGCAAATCCTTTACGTGTTTGGTTCATACTCTGGTGGTGAGTTCGAATTCCAATTAAGAATTTCCTTTTTTATTTTTGAAATATTTAGAAACCTCACGTAATCTTATTAAATATATGTAATATACGCAAAAAACATAAATTTTAAAATAAAATGAAAATTTACAACATAATCCGAGTTGTTGGTTTTTTTATTTTTATCTTCGTAAAGTAAGTTATATGTATATTGGCAGTTTTAAATACTTATGAATATTACATTTTAATTTATCTTGTATTATGTTGCAGTGTATTTATTGTATTGTAATTTTTATATTAATAGCAAAATAAACAATGAATTTTACTGCAGAGTATGTGTAAATTTTTTTTTTGCATTCAATTCCTTTTATACATATAAAAATATATATTTTCATTAAAATATTGATACAATCCTTCATTTACTATATTCCTATTACAGGTCAAATGTTTATATACAGCAAACGATGCACCATATACCTATATACTCATTCTTTTTCTCTTTCTGCTCTCTCTTACCTATAGCATTACATATGTAATGATTGTGCAGATTGACTAATATATAAATTTTTAACGGTGAACGCGTGTATAGAAGTATAACTTCTACCGGCAGTCCCACTGGACTGCAACACCCGTTTTTTTTATTGTTTATTCTAAGGGACTTTCGGTCCTCTGTAAAGATAATGCAAACACTCCTGACAATGGAGCTGCGCGACGGCGGAGTCAAAATTCACGTAAAGGCAGAAAGGTTCTATTGTAAACCAAATTTCGTCTAATGCGCCGTGGTCAGAAGTGCTTGCACTATCTCTATATTGTATATAATGTAATCTTTCATTCTGAGTTTAATTTTTAAAAAATATTTATTAGTTTTCTCAGGATTCGACAAAAATGAATGCATTTAAAAAACATTGGCCCGAAATTTTTCGCCTACGCTCTTAATAATGACCGCATCTCTATGACTCGTTGATTTCCTTTCTCCTCAGACCCGCAAAGGTCTACTTTGAAAATATGAGTCACTCGATACAATTGAATGGGTGATTGGAAAAAGGATAACATTCCTGTGAACCATGTTTTTAGAAGATATAAAAAAACTGTTTTGCGCCCAAGCCGCTAGTTTTACTAAAAACATTTCTATTGAACATTTGTATACCTGGACAAGGTACATTTAATGCCAAAGTACTAACAGTTCATGCCTATTAGGTAAGTAGTTATTGATATTTGAAAGTACAAAAATCTTATCCTTTTTCCACTCAAAATCGAAAACGTGAGTAAGACAAAATAAAACATGGCATTTATATTATTTTTAGTCTTCTGGGTCACTGTTCTCTCTATTTGTTGTAGGATTTGTAAGTATATCATCATAGAAGGCCCTGTAGTCTTCTGGTATATAATGTATTATTTTAGAAATATCTTAGTTGTATGCTTTCGAGATGGAAAGGTTTACATTTTCTTGTTTCTTCATATTAAAAAGACCATAGGTTAAACCATCAATGAACAAACCATTTCTTTTCAATATCTTTGTCAGTCTTTTTAAAATATTGTGGCCACCAGCCTTTGAAATCCAGTATCTCGGTATGTTTCCAGCCGTTTTACTTGGAACTTATTGTTCCTTTTCTTGGAATACGCAACGATTTCGTTGTATTGATCAGGAGAATAAATCCTTTTAATTTTTTTTTAAAGAGCGCTTAATAACTGAGAAGTTTTTGTCACAATGCAAAAAACTATGGCCTCGGATTGGAAAATATTGGATTTCTTGAAACCTACCATTCACGGTGAGTGCAGTAAACAACCTGGTTTAAAGTGTGATTACGGTTTTGTCCTGCGGATGCATTACTACTAAAGACATGCAAGATTTTTACTTCTTTGGGATATGTTCGGTAATGCAGTCCAAAACCGACGTACTGACTTCATTGGAGCCTCGCTGAGCATCTCCCTCTGTGTATGTGTAGAACATCGATATATCATTGCCAATGCTATGGGCATTAAAAACATAATATCAAAGTTTGCGTAAATAAAACATTTCTTGACACGTTATTTCCGTGTATCAGTAATATGATCCTTTTTCCGCTCAACAACAATGTTTTTATATAAAGGCGACCGGCGATTTGATCATTTTTGCGCTCAGCCGATAGAAGACACCAATATTCATAAAATGGCTATCTCACTTTAATTCTTCATATTTTTGGAATATCCTTTTTCCAATCACCCATTAAATTGTGGTACTATAGTGTATGTAAGGCATCGAACAAAAAGACAAAAGAGGGAATGTAAAGGTAGTGGGGGCAAAAATATTGTTATGACAGGAAGTGCCATCTTGAGAGGCCAAATTAAACAAGGAAAGAGTCTTTCCTTGTTTAAGAAATCAAATTTAGTCGGGTTATGTTATTATTTGACCCAACTGTCACATGAAATCTTATTTATATTGAAGTTTTTTAACAATTGTTTCACATTTTAGACTGTTATCGTTAATATTTATTTAAAATTTTCTCGTCTAAGACACATTCTGAAAACTATTTTATAGCTACTATTAATAAGTGTCGGAAATATTAAATTTGGCGCATTCGCATTTCCGGATATGTCCGCCATCAGAGGCCACTTTTTTGCTTGCCTTTTCATAACGATTAGATTCCCTCTTTTGTCTTTTTGCTCGATGATGTAAGGACTGCAGGAATTGTATCAATGTAAATTATGACTGACGCCGCTTTGTTACTGTTACAGCGTAAATGAAACAAAGCTGTTATAAGAAATAAATATCAACAATAAGAAATCATATAACTACCAAATTATTTCCAAAATAGAATTTCAAATAAAACAACATGTCAACTTATTGCAGTATTTTATTTACCACCTCTTACACTAATACATAAAAAAGATATTTGCAATATCATAAAAATAGGTATCGTTTAAATTTTGTCCACTTCACCAAATCCAACCATTGAATATTATTTCCTGAAGTTACTGTCACTGAACCATTGAATATTATTTCCTGAAGTCACTGTCAAAAGTTTTGAAACTGATTGGACGAGATTCAAATCGGCATATTCAATACCTATTTTTAGAATGTCATTAGTCGCTAATAATAAAAAACAAATCTAAAATAAACACAGAACTATTTACCACAATTATCAAACTTTGACGTTTCTTTGTATTTCCAAAGTTTATATATTCTTCTATGTATGTTAAGTTTTTAAACATACTTGTTCTGTGCTTACTCTACAACACACAAAAGTATCATACGATGTGACTATTTGGACTTTAAATTATCAAGAATTGATAAAAATTCATAGAATTTTAAAATTAACTTCACATTTTGGTGTCACGCTTGGTTCTTTGTATGCCAAATACAAACCTAAATTTATGATAAATCATTATCGTGACATATAGGTAAATAGAAATGTTTTCACTAAATTAAAAGTCAGGAATTATGTAATCTTGGCAACTGGCCGTTGCATACATACTAAGCCGCTTTAATATGGCGCATATCTTCTTGGAGGCGATGGTCCTCTTAATCCAGGTCTGAAACAAATAAATTCGTTGTTCAGTTGCAATTATAGATTATTGGTTGTAAATTACAAATTTGCACAGTCCTAAATATTAGACAAACATGTTATTTGTATTCTAATAATTAAATTACTACACTGCTCCAAGAAATTAACCCACAATCTACAAAAATAAAAAAGCGATTCATTGACATTTTAAATTTAAATGTATTCATTTTTATATTGAATGTACCATGTCTTTGGAATATTTTTATCAGGTTATTTGTTTTGTTTTTTGTCTCAACCGGTTTCTAAGGAACACAAAAATGGTGCTGTAAATTTGTTAATGTCGATAAGAGATTACTGTTATTTTTAAGTCGTTGTATGAACCATTGCCGTTTGCTGCTAAGATTTTGCTATAGACATAATACAAGATAAACTTATCGTTGCAATACTAGCATGTTCCCCCAGTGCGACGGAGAAAACTGACACAAAGCAGTCTCTGCATCTCTTTCTAATGTTTCGGATTCTTGGACCACGTGACCTAAATATTTGACTAATGAAGAGTGTGCTCAAATAGTGGCTTTGGAAGGAGAAGGTTTGAGCTACAGGCATTTAGGGGAACGGTTCGGCGTACACCATACATCGGTCTCACCGATGGAACGGTACAGTACAGAGACCGGCAGTTACTTTAGGCGTCCAGTACAAGGCCGACATCGTGTAGCAACGTCTGTTCCAGACCATTTTGAGATCCATTAAAGACCATTAAAAAACTTAAACCCAAAAAATCTACACGCCCTGATGAAATACCACATTATATCTATAAGGGAATGGCTGAACACTTGGCTAAACCTCTGGCGTTTTTGTTTAATATGTCAATTGAACAGGAATATTTTCCAGATATTTTAAAAGTGGCAACAATTTCTCCAATACATAAAAAAGATAAAAAAAATGACATTCAAAACTACAGGTTTATCAGCCTGTTAAATAGTATTGCTAAGATTTTTGAAAGTATTCTTTATGATGATATTATATGAGCATGTTAAGAGTAAAATCAGCAAATTCCAGCATGGTATTGTAAGAGACAAATCAACAGTAACTAATCTCTGTGTTCTCTCTGAACATATTGCTAAGGCTATTGAGGCAGGGGAACAGTTAGACGTTCTGTATATTGATTGTGAAAAAGCATTTAATAAGGTAAATCACTGTATTCTTTTAAATAAACTGATACAGTTTGGTTTCTCAAGAAAAGCTTTGAATTTATGCAAATCTTATTTGTCAGATAGAAAGAATACAGTAAAAGTAGGTAATTTAGTGATTTTGTTGTTCATTGTTCTAAGATTGTGTTAAGTTTATGAATATTTAATATGGTTAGCTACAACATCACCAAATCTGTTTCTCTCGGAAAGTAAAGTAATACAAAATAAAATGAGTTTCATTTGCGGTGCAATTTTGTTCAAAATATATTTTTAAGTGTGGATATTAGAATCAAAAAGTTGAATACGACCAAATAGAAGCGCTGCTACTCTTTTTTTCTGGTCAAACGTGTTTTATTGGACAAAGAATGCAGGAATTTGTACACCTCCACTCATTTATACATATTTCTGCTTTTTGTCTTCATTAGATAGGACTTAAACTACTTAATAAGAATAAAACTTTTACAATTATGAAGAGGAGTAAGACAGAAAGCATTGTGTTGCCACTGTTAGTGGCAAAATTTATTAAAAGGTGATTCCAAGTAGTGAGATTGATGATGATCTTGTAGAACGAGATATATGTGTAAGATGCTATGTTTTAACAGGCAGATGTGAGTGTGGAACTAGCATAGCAATAAGCTATGTTAGTTGAACAATCAAATGGACATACAGAACAGTCAATGAAGAGCAAAAGGAGAGGATAAAACTATAATTGATAACTAAAAAAAAAAAAACCAACAATCCATAATACAAGCTTCTTCATCTATTAATAAAATGAAAGGTGTAGGGATAACATGACGAACGCACCTTAGTTGAAAAATATCAAGAACTATTACTTTATCTGGAAAATTAAAAGTGAACAAAAAAACTCAACTTACCTCCTATCATCAAAGGAGTCTCTGCTAAAATCCTCATACATCCTACTGCTCCTTAAACTTCCGGAAGGTGGTGGAGACCTCCTGCTAAACATACCATAATCGCTGGCGCTTCTCGAAAAACCGCTGTCTCTCAGACTACCGCCCATACCGCTGGAAGGTCCTCCTCTCAACCCGATGGAAGGCATAGGAGGCAGAGGTTCTCTGCGCGGTGGGAGTGGTGGCGGCATGAAGTCTCGCGCGCTTGCGGCACCGCGCATGCCCACGTCACGGCTAGACGGCATTCCGGAATAGCGACGGTCATACAGATCACGGGAATCTTCGAAACGACGGTCATAGTAGCCATCGTAGCCATCCTAGTTAAAAATAAGTATTAAACACAACAAAAATAAAAAAATTAAATGCTTTCTATAATTTTTTTCAGGGTAGATAAAAGAATTAAGTATAACGAAAATATTTTGGAATAGCAACAGAAACAATCTAGATCGTGATAGGAAACAACATACAGTATTGTGAGAATTAAAGTCAACAATTTTTTACCAATTTTACATTTTTTTAACAGTTAACAACACGTTATGTCTAATTGTAACAAGTGCTGACAGAAAGTGAGTAATGACGTGTCGGATTTTTGTTATTAAAGATTGGAAAAAAATATCATTTCCAGATAGGAGCCATGTTTGGTATAAGAACAGTGTATAAAAAATTTTATATATTGATTGAATAGTTTAAAATCCATTGAAGGTGTTCTAGGGCTGTATTTCTTAGGTATGGACTAGATTTCTTGTGCCGATAGACGGCATGATGAACTCGTAAAATAGAGGAACTTGATAAGTCATATATTGGAAACTGAACCTAGTTAACCATATTTCATGGACAAAACCACATCACGAACAAAACAAATAGAAAATTATATATTATAAAAAAAATTGATTATATACCAACTCGTAAAAGTTATAAAAGCCAAGATTGCCAAAGATTTCCTATAAAAAAAATTAAATTTTACTCTTTTTAAGTACAAAAAAATGTCTTATTGGAAATTATATCACATCAATTCACACAATACTGTAAGATCAGTTGGTAATGGATCTAGTTATCTAAACTTACAAACTAGAAAGGAAAGATAATTTGGTATAATTTCAATAACCAATACGTTAAAAATATGAATACATAGTGGCAAAGAGATAACTGGCAGATACACAAAAATATTTCAAAATTTACTAGGTGCCAATGAGCTTAAAATTTTAGGATTTGGAGCAAATAAAGATTTAGTGAGCCTGAGAAAACAGTATGCATTCCTATCGATTTTCTGTAAAATTAGATTCGTATTAATCTCTGCATAAAACAATAGAAAAATACGTTTTAAAAGTGTATTTTTTTAAAAAGTAAAGACAATTTACAACTCAATGAGTATTGATAAAAATAAATCCCAATTTTGTTACTTGGCGTGGGAGGTTTCGAGGTCGTTGAACACGAAAATAATAAAATACTATGGGCAATTCCACTATCATAAGGTATTAGTATTCAATCTAAAACATGATAAAACGACGATAATGCCACCCGTTCCGAGCACTAAATCCGTGGGTGAGTTTCAAGAAGCGACCACAAAAACCCTTTCGAGTATCAAAATTTGAATTATTTTTATCATCAATTTTTTCATTTGTTCATGATCAGATATGGTCAAAGTTTGTAGAGATTATTACGAATTAAATACTAAACGGAAAATCGATAGTACAAAGCTTTCCTCGTCTATAAGAATATACATCAATTGGTTGGAGAATTTTGATGAGATGTAGACCAATTTTTCTCCTGAGGAATAATGTATCATAATGTGGAAAATGATTTGTGTATTATAAATGGTGCCAAAATAATTGATATCTGAAAACATCAATCATCGTAATTTTAACTTTTGTATAAGATTAAGTACGATCTGATCATAATATCAACAAAAATCATTAAAATACAAAATATTTCTAATGTTTTTCAAGTTTTGTGCCGTACCTTACTAAAATTTCACATTCTTATATTAGTTAAAACAACTTTACAATTGATAAATTCATATGACCAGAAAAGAATCTAAAAATAATGCCATAATCTCTCTTAAATCACACATTTGACTTTTCAGCTTGCATATATTGATGGGTCTATCCACATATTTTCATTATCAATAGTAGATTTGTCTGTCACATTCTGTAAAATCTACTCATCCTCACTTTCAGAACTGTATTTTCTTTGTCCTAAAATATTAAAATGTTTGCTGATATTTTTCCTGCATCTACTGAAACTGGGAAGATCTCAATTTTCTGCGAATCGGCAATAAAACGAATGCCATCTGTAAGTAGTTTGACAAGTTTTTTGCGTTTACTGAAACTGCGGCGATCTCAGTTTTCTGCGAATCCCCAAAAAACGAACGCCACCTGTGAGTAGTTTGACATGTTTACTATATGCGGAAAAAGTTTCCTGCATCTATCGAAACTGCGGCGATTTCAGTTCATTACTTGAAATAATGTACACCCAAGACCAATATGAGCGCTTCCCGAAGAGAAAGGGTAAATGATTTGATCTACACATATGACAGAATGTAAGGATAGTGTAATGGTATACAAACAAATATCAAAAAGTGTAACGATCCAAAAAGGTGAACAACCCCCACAACCTGGGAGTGTGAATTCTAAGATATTGGTGCATTTTTTTAGTTAACATATTTCATTTCTTGCATTCGATAAATATCTCCATTAGACAAACAATATACAGATTTGGAAAAAAAATTACGGAACATAGGACTTTTAATACAATAACTCAGATCCTCTGATTTGCAAATAACCAGTGTAAATTTCAATACAACGTCGCGATGTTTTATAACTAATTCATTTGTTCGACTGGAGTCTCAATTCATGCCGCGATGCTGCCAGCATGAGTGTAAAAACGGGACACAGCTAGAGTGCATGTCAATTCAATGCCAACAAAATGGTTAAGTTTTATTGCCAAAATGGCTTGAAAAAAAGTAGATTTTGGAATATTATGGGTATTTGCAATAATAAATGTATTTAAATATAAATTTATTAATTCAAATAATACCCTATGAACACAAACAAAATTGATGTTAATAAAACATTATTTATTATCTGCACAAAACCGGACTTTCAGGAAAAATCGGTAGACGGAGCAACACTGTCGGCGTGCCACATACGCTACTACAAACCGCAGAGGAGAGGCAATCCAGTGGAACAAATAAATTAGTTATAAAACATCGCGACGTTATATAGAAATTTACACTCGTTAATTGCAAATCAGGGAATCTTAGTAATTGTATTAAAAATCCTATGTTCCGTAAATAAAATTCCGAATGTGTATGAGGCACCAGTGCTTTTCTTTTAAGAGAGAAGTTACCGTATTCTCAGCTTTTTCAGATACACGTGATCATATTGAATTTATCTGTTTTAAAGGCTGTTAATAATGCTTATATAATAACTAAATATTCCTAATGGCACAACTTTGAAAAAAATGCTACTATAAAATCTTTCCAATTATCCTGTTAGCTATGTATAACAACTGTTATGAATGTAAGAAGACAATGAATAGGATGCGGATATACGCGCGCTCGTTTAATGCATAATTTAGATCGAAACTACACGTCTCATTTGTCGGCGTGTTCTTGAATGAATATGTGATATTATGACTATGTACTATAAAACCCTGAAACACGAATCGAGAATAAAAAGTACAGTATGCTATACTTACTTTCTATGTGTATATGTGTAAAATGTACTTCAGTCACGGCTTTCCTTCATAAACATTGTTAAGAGTAGCTATATGTTGTAATCTAAATAAGTAGCTAAAGCATTACGCTAATTGAACAAAAATTATTTTAAATACATAACATAATTTTTACAGGGGTTATTGAACTTCTGGCCTAACATCGAATCTGGGGAAATCTTTTACCATTCTACAATGTATGTTCTATACAACGCCCTTATGGCGAGGTTCCTCCAAACAATTTTTAAAAAATCGAATTTTTTTTTTAATTGCTAGAGAATTAGTCCCTAAGGCCCGCGCGACGTTGAAGTAGATAAAGAAGAGGAAAGAGCGGAGCTCTCCAAGAGGTTAATCTGGTCACTCAAACTACCTTCGTCCCATATTATCCTAGAACAACTTTTTCTTTTTTAAAAGAGATCGCACACATTTTAACCCATCAACGCCTTGTGTGACCACTTGGTTACGCAAACACGCCATCAATTAATATTGATTGTAGCTCAACGTTACGCTATAAATCTATCCCCAGTTCAACTTTTCGTTACTAGATGTCAGTGTATTTAATATGTTACTGTATTACAGTCAACAGTTTGGAAGGAAAGGAAAGAATAGTATAGCTTTGTGAATTCATGCGTATTAACGAATGTGCAAATTATGAAACCGAGATTTGAGTAAGTAGTTTTATTAGTTTGCTATTAAGACTTTCCGGCAATTTAAATAATTAGTTAAAGAAGTAGGTTATAACATAAAAAATATTACAGGAACCTCACCCATTAACATAAAATTTACATGAGACTGAATCACACTGTTACCAAATAGTCACACTAGGCTAATAAGAGATCTAATTAATTTTTTATTTACAGGAAAGGTTTGACGCTCCAAGAAGCCCTGCATATGGTTTATAACGATGACAATGATCTAACCGGCATATATATATATATATATATATATATATATATATATATATATATATATATATATATATAAGTCCACCTGATCCAAATGTTTTGACTGATGAAGATTCGGCTGACGAGGATAATGGTGGAATTGTAGATAACCTATCCCGAAGATTAGCAGAAGCCAAGCTGGGTTATTTTGATGGTGCACCAGAAGACAATAGTGTTTTTAATGAGATGGAAGACGAGCAAACACCACGTATGTCATCACTTGATTCAGAATATAATACTAGTTTTTTGAAATCACTAAAGGAACAAAGTATACTAAAGGAACTTGAATCGATGGAGATTTTTTAAAAACATCCGACTTTCCCAAAGCAGACTACTCACAATTTAAAAATATGAGCACTATAAATTTATTTGAGTTGTTTTTCTATAACGAAATGCTAGGTCATATTTTAGACGAAACCAGAAAATACGCTCTTTTTGTGAATTGTCCTGATCCGAAGATTACTTTGGAAGATCTCAAATATTTTTGAGTATTTTGAGTGTGTCTGGATACAACGTCTTCCTGAAAAAAAAGTTTTATTGGGTCAATGGAGCAGACATTTCCAATAAAATGGTGAAGGATGCAATGCGTCCTGACAGGTTTATCCAAATAATGCGTTTCATGCACTGTGCTGATAATACCCAAATGGATTTATATGATAAAATGTGGAAATTGGGCCAGTAATAAAAAAATTACAGAGTTCTTTTCTCAAATATTATCAACCAACTGAAAATATGAATTATGATAAGTCGATGGTGAAATATTATGGTCGCCATAATTGCAAACCATTAGTTTAAAGTAAAAAAGACTGACAACAAATTTAAATTTTCGACGTGAAATCGCAACTACCTACCTTACCAAATTCAGAAAACTTCGCATTAGACTTGGTATACCAACAACAAGTAGAAATAGTCTATCTTTTAACAGAATCTCTGACAACATTAGGTACGATGGTATTAAACATATCATTATACTTGTTCCTACCAAAAAAACGAAGGCGATGCGCAGAAGGGTGCTGCTCAGTAGAACGTACGCAGTGTGAGAAATTTGATATTGTACTCTGCATTGAATGCTTTGCATTTAGTGTTACCATATGGTCACAGTTTGTAATGTCATATAATATTCGATATACAAATAAAATTTAATAGGTTTTTCTGCTTATTTGTATTTTTCCTAAACTAAAGTAGGTAAAAAACCATCAGTTTAACAAAAAAACTAATTCAGGCTTTGACGGGTTAATAATAAAATTTACATGAAAAGATTCGTCTCGAAATTACAATCATTTCATATCATTGCGCTAACTCCGAATTTTGAATAACGGCGCTAATTGATATAAATAAATATAAAATCAAATGGATATGTTAGAGCTGGGTTAGAGTGAGAAAAGAGATTTTGTTAGTAGATCAATCTGCAGGTATTTAGGCAAAGCACCATTACCAAAGTATATAGTTCCTCTAATCCGCTTAGCTTATGCTGGGTTAAGCAGTTTTCAATAGAGACTAGACTATTAGTATTTATGAATTAGTTTTATGGACTTTAAAAATGTCATTTCTATAACCTTTAATTACAATTTACACCGTTATCAATCACAATTCAGAGTTGGCGCACTGATATGAAATTATTGTAATTTCGAGACGAATCTATTAATGTAAATTTTATTGCATTTGAGTGACATTACATTTTCCATAAAGAGTGCGATCTCCTTTGTGAAAAACAAATAAAATAACAAACTATTTGATAGATTACTTTGAAATTTTGATCATATTTTAAGCACAATAAGTCCTAACATTCTATGAATTATGAAGGTTTTAAGTTGATTTTTAAAAAAGTTAGTAACCTTAGAGGTCCTTACTACTTAAAACAACTGTCTTTTGGCTGGCGGGGTCAGTATCACAAACAGGGTACTTTTTTGCTTATTTTCTTGAACTAATGAGACCTTTAGCTGTTTAGATAATGCTCATAAACAAAGCAGTTGCAACACTATCGGAACCAGTTTTTTAGATTTTATTAGTTAAAAACTGAGTTATCGAATGTGAGCCTAGTAGTATAAGCACATAAGAACTGTATTTCTCAGTATTGGACACTGAAAAACTGTTACTGACTCTAATATGATTAAAAATCCCCATTCTATGAGAGCTGTAACAGTTTTGTCAAACGTCAAGCTGAAAATACCTATTCTGTAATTCTTGTGATTATCTTTATGTATGGTAAATCATTAAAAAAAAGGACAGTGAGTATTTTGCCCAATTATTCAATATACAACAGACAAAAATAATGAATTGGTGTCTCAGTCGCCGCTTACGTTTTTATTGGGCCACATAGTAATCGAACAATTCTCATACTATCTAATAAATGTTAAACAATCTTGAGATGAAGTTAAAGAACCAAACATATAACTTGCATTATACTTGCTATGAAGGATAGCCATACCGAACACAGTTACTTCACACAAGTAACTTGAAGATGTGCACATACTGTACCAATAATAAAATATAAAAATAAAATAAAATAAAAATGTTCACGTGACATCGTACCCCAAATCGTCCCATCATGCGGTCGCGCAGGAAAGGTGGCGGGGGTGGTGGGGGGTAGGGGTCTCTTGCAAACATGCGTTCGCGGAACCTTTCGGGTCCCATGCCTTTGGGACATTCCTTCGACCAATGTCCGCCGCGGCCGCATCGGTAGCACTGCTCCGGATCGCCCATTCCGGGACGTTGACGTACGCGCGACGTCGAGATTTGAACCTTCATGGGTTGACCGTCCACCATGGTACCATTTAGTTCTTCAAATTGTAAGTTTTAGTATTAATCAATGATTTTTCTTTTAACGTTACGCGACTGTCGACGTATTAAAACTAATTTTACATGAATAAAATTTCACGATGGTGTTAGCAACGATCAATGGCACAATATTAAACCGGAAACCATATTACGAAGATTTACATCTAAAACAATGGGTTGTAAAGAAAAATAGTAATTGTTGACTTCAGTAACACAGCTGGTTGAAAAAGACAACATGGATTATAGCATGGATATCTTGTGTCTAAATTCGAAAATAGGATTGTCAGTATATCATTTTTTAAGTCCTAAATTTAGACAAAGTAGACTCCCGGTGTTGCAAAATTTACTATTTACTACACCTTGCAGCTTAAGTATCGAGGATTTATCTGTATCAGCAGAGTCAAAATGTACCTGAATGCCACGGGATAGACACGAGAGCATGATCTTTTTCGATACTATTAAAATACTACTGCAAGTATTTAAACTGTAAACTCAGATGCAAAGAAACAATGAAATCAACTATTACTCGAACAGGGTCAGTGAAATGGAAACAAAACCAACGTGCAGTACATTTGTCAAAAAAAAACCTGTATAAAAGGTCTATTGGCAACGAAATGGTCACTGAATAATTTTAAGATTCCAAATATTACCATTGAAAAGTCTTATTCTTTTGAAATAATAACCTGAGAATCCTACTGAATTTTGAGCATAGACTATGTAAGTGCTTTAATTCAACTTATGGATCAAATTACGATTTTCCTGCATGATACAAACTGACAGATTGAAGAAACAAATTAAGTACTGAAAATAAACGAATGCATTAGCATAATTACCTAATTTTTATTGAGAAAATGTTCTTGGCCTAGGGATATTGAAGTTGAACTGTTTTTTGGTTTAATAAAGTGTTTAATTGGTGACTTATTTTATATGAATTTACAACATGGCTAACAATATTTAAGAATAAATTGGAAAAAAAAATGAACCAGAATTGTCGAATGTCTTGTAAAATTGACAAGATTAGGAAAATACTGCGTAAAGAACACTTAAAGAATCAAAAATATACAAGCAGACAATTACCAATGCTGCTACTCGAGGATGCACACCACATAACTCTATCAAAAGTATTTAATGTATTTGTATTATATGTAAACTGAATTATATTGGTATTTTTCAAATATCGTGTTACTAAAATTACATACTAAAAACGATATTTTATGTAAAACATCGACAGTCTCATAACTAGTTACTGAGAAGAGATTTTGTTTAAATGAAAGATGTTGTTTACCTTTGATAGCCTCGTTAACGTCTCCCGATGACTCTAAATGGACGAAACCGTAGTTCCTAACGATGTCGCATTCCACAACGGTGCCGAACTTTTTGAACAATTCGCGTATTTGTGGAGCCTTCGTGTTGTCCGTCAAATTTCCAACGAAGATCTTGGTGGTAGGTGTATGGGGGGCTTTCCGGCTCTTAGCCGCCTCGCACTTCATCGGCTGACCGTTCAACATATGTCCGTTTAAATTATTGATGGCTTCGCGTCCGTCAGTTTCGTTTTCCATATGGACAAAGCCGTAATTCTTGACGACATCACATTCGACGACTTTTCCGTACTTTTCGAACAATGGACGCAGTTCGGCCACTGCGGTCTTCTCGCCCAAATTTCCGATAAAGATTTTGAAGGTACCCGCGCTGCTAAAACCCGGCATTTTTGGGGATTTTCGCTCTTCGAAGTTACAAACACTACTTCACGGCGGCGACGACGTCGTTGCTTTTAGAACCACGCCTGAAACTCTTTAAATCAACACAATGTCTTAGATTCTTTCAAACTTTGAATGCGTTTAGGCGAAATACCGCCGGAAATATGTATCAAATCGAATTAAAAAACGATTAAATAAATAATAAAAACAAAGATGATTAGATATTTTTAAACCTGTCACTATAAACTTCTGTACTTTAGTTACAGCACCTAATGTGCATATACATATAAACATTTAGTCAAAATAAACTAATAATAAATGAACAACAAACGACTTAAAATTCCATTAAATACAATGTATTCTGGCTGATAAAGACCTTTTTAGGCCAATAAACAGAAAATGAACATGTTTCAAAGACAATTTTTTTTGACAAATTGAAGATCTCTTTAGTACATTGACCCTAAAACACACCAATGTCTATAAATCACACTACATATCATGGTTTTGGTGCAATACTCATCATTTATGGTTAGAATTAGGGCAGTATCTTTCACCTTTGAACATTTTTGATAGAGAATTCCAGAAAATATGATAAGTGACCTAAAGAGAAGTGAACACATCATAATAAAATGTAAGGTACATAGTATAAACAAGTTTATGCCCTTTACCTTTTAAACTAAATAAAAAAAAAGATTTAGTAATCACATAATTATAATGGCTAAGACCAGAATGATCAAAATGTGAAGAGATAATTCACCAAATTGTATAAGTATCAACAACCCAAAAAAAGTTGCCCCTCACATGTATTGAAGAAAACCATAATGTACTTTACTTGGCTGTATTCCTTGAATATTCCTGGTTGCGTAACGAGGGAATGGTACGGATGCACATCAATTGAACTATTCAGAGCAGCAGCATCTAAGATCAGAATAGCCATGATAATTGCCAACCTCCGTCGCGGAGATGGCACGTGAAGAAGATTCCTTGAATCAATTTTGAACTAGTTTTCCTATTTAATTCAGTTGACACAATAGTTTTCTTACATTGGCTGCCCCTGGTATAGTAGATAGATGATCAGAAGATGGTATTTACAAACCAGTCAATGTTGGGGAAAGGAAAGATGAATCATTGATCGAACTAGCATTGTCAATTTATGGATATTTTTATGACATGGTTATAAAGTTCATATATTTTGGAAATGCTTAGTCTCTCATGGCTGTAATGGATATCCATTAATGAAAACTTTCAATTTAAGAGGCTTGTCAGGAGCACTATTGTAAAATTATTGCTGATGGTTTTCTTTGTACACTGCATTTTCCTCATTTCCCTTAACTTTCAAATATACCACAAGAATTTATGTTATTGAGCCATAAAAACATTGGGTTTTTGATAAAAAAAAAAAAAATATTAAAAGTGACACTCTACGTTTTTAGTAAGTCTATTCCAATATTTCCTATAATCAAATTTTGCCCAAAAAGTTACCTTGACTAAATTCTAAATGACTAACATATATTTTGTATCCTAGATTTTACAGGATTTTACCCTGACAGTGGGTTTTTAAAATCATACATTAACTTAAAATTGTAAAATGGAACCAGACAAGGAACATTTTTATAAAAGGGGCAAGTACCAACCTAATAAGTTTTTACATCAAGACCATGAAACATACATAAAATATATAAACAAAAATATTCATATCTCATCCATTTGCAATGCTAATTAGCCATATTTCTGAAATATTAGACATTTGAGAAATACCTCCGTTTGTAATAATTTGGAATACTTATTTATTTATAATGCCTCTTATATATCTTAAAACAGAAAGATTGTGATCCCAGCCATCAATACATAAACAAGAGTAGGAACTCTTCATTCAATCAGGTCTGTCCGATAGTACAAAAATTGAAATTGATTTGAACATGAGAGGTGATTTAAAATTCCAATGAAATAAACTCATGAAAATTTGAGGCCAAATTGGAAATAGTAGTAGACCTATTCTCATTACCATTAAAATCATAAGATGTGTTTAGATATGAAACAACTATGGATTTTTCATTGATACTGCAAGATTCCCTAAGAAATATGGGAAGAGATGTATAAAAATAATAATACCACACAAACGCTCGTTTAAAAGGATGTACAAACTATTCAAACAAGCAAATAGATCTTCCACGTTTCATCAAAATTAAGAGACTACCTGGAATTTTCAAGTGGTAATAATGTAGGCCTTTGACCATAATTTGCTATATTTCTTCTGTATTACTGAGTGGCAATAAATGAATTTAAGCAAATGGCATACAATATTAACTCTATGTAATCTAAAAGTGTCTAATCATTCTTTACCACAAGCTTGCACCACAATTATTTTATCAATAAAAAATTTCGAAGAGTCAAATGTCACTTATGGAATGCTTTGAATTTTATATTTCATTAAAATAAAAGCCGATCTTTATAAAATTATATGCTAATAGCAATCAATGCAATTATTAGCTTTAATTAATATTCAGGAAAAAAACTTCACGTAGTTACAAAATGGTGGTTTTATAAAAGTGATGCATTCTTGGAACAAACCATTTTACATTAAAATACTTTCAAAACTCGTACATTTAAAAGAAATACACCAAACATTTATTTATTTACACAGAAGAAACACAAAATAGCGTTTTATCAGTAAATTCCAAATCCAATTATTGATGTAGGTCTCCATGTTGCCGGCAATATTTTTGGTATAAAACCTATAAAAATAATAGTATTTTCTTAAATTTATCTTACCACTACAATGAGCAAACTTCTAGGTGAAATCAGCAATATAGGAAATTGTATTACTTAATACAACAACTAATAACACAACCGACAACCAGCACACAGCTTAATAATCGTAATGGCGTACCTCTTTTTAATAAGTAAAAATTATTGATGATGATGTGAGGAAATAGAACCGAACAACATCTTCGTGTATATTCGTTTCCATGTGGTTACAAATTCAAGATATTATTGGTCGACTTCTGCAATCTTTTGAGGATTTGAACTATGATTGGTCAAAAAGAGAGTTAGAAAGTCAAAATTGTACATTACTATCTAGATCCTAAAATGTTACTTCTTTCTGCATCTTTTTCTTAAAAATAAAAGAGAAAAATTTGGAAAATAATTTTTTTAGCGGAATTATAACGGGTAACACAGAAGTTTATTTCAACTTTATTCTTGTGGAAATGAATTTCAATTGTAATAACGAATGACAGCAGCAGTGTTGTCAGTTTCTTTGAATATTAGAAATTTTTGGAAAATATTTGTTCAGATTGGTTTTCAGATGTCTCTATAAAATAAAAGCTGTTATGAGAACAAATTCATTTTGTTTTTAAATTTTACTTCAATTAATAAATTTTTAAAACATAAATTAATCGGCGTTTACTGGAGTTTACTGGATACTCGAATCGAATGGTTTAATCGAACACAATCGATGTTTCGTAGCAATCGAATAAATTCCGATTAAAATTTTTTGTACAAATTTAAGGTTAGTTGTTAGTTCCCGAATTTACATTTGAAATTGAATGCAATGTAATTTGTTTTCAAATCTTCTGGCATAAAATGCCTACATCTACTTCTAGTTAAAACTTTTAATAGATTTATCACAGTCAAAATGAACAAATTTTTATGTTTATTTATCTCCGTTTCCAGTATAACTCTGCCTATATTGTTAACTTATGTTATTAAAAGAAGATACAGAAGGAAAATACAACTTTTAGTTGAAAAAGACAATAATTATTACTATCAATTGTTGGCAATAGATATGAAGAATTTCAACTGTAGGCAACACTTATACGAGACCAAAGTAGAATGTGGTGAATGGTGTTCTTTAGCATACCTAAAAACTATACAGAAGTTTATATCCAGTGCAAAATCTAGTATATGTCTCTGCGTGCTAATGTTAACCTTGTCTTCTGTAGTAAAACAATTAGTAGATGCCCAAAAAAGAGGGGTGACTGTTAGAATAATTATCGATAAAGTTATGTTGAACACTAAAGCCGTAAAATGTAACTTTGAACACATGAAACAGCAAGGTAAATAAATATAACATGAATAAAATGGTTTAGTGGTAGAAATCTAATATATTCTTATGTTGAACCTGCTTCACTAATTACACGGTTCTATAGTGAGGTATACTAAAACAAATGAATATCTTTTAATAAAAATCTGTCTCATCTTTTATTATGCACTTTTAGGTATCCTATTCAAATTTCAGCCGTTGTCATCCACTAAGATGCATCATAAATTTTGTCTAATAGACAAGGATGAAGAAAATGAAGCTAAAATGTTTTTTGGTAGTCTGAACCTGACTTCCCAAGGATTTTGTAAAAATTTTGACAATACCATTTTAACTAATAATAAAGATATGATCAGCAGGTTTAGTGAAGAATTTGAAGAGCTATGGCAACTGTTTTAATTAAGTTGTATTTCGATGCTTATAGGCATAATTAGGAGGTAGGTATATTGTAAACTGCATCAAAAAAGAGATGTAATATTTTTACCGAATAAATCAAATAAGGCACATTAATATGGACTTTGAGTTGTCATTTTATTTGAGATCTTTATTCTAAATAAGCCAAATTACATGTAGTAATATATTACTAAGATTTTTTCTTTTCAAAAATCATTCTATTTAATAAGCAACAAATTTTTGAATAAGAAAACAAGGATTTTTCTTGTTAACTGTATAATCACATGGAAAGAATCTGAATACTCTAATTGTGTAGAATATCCAAACAAATCATATATTTCTATTTGACATATTGAGTTCAAAAACCTTAATTTATTCTTTGAAAATATTATTTTATGTTCATTTTTATACACATTCTATTATGAGTTTATTTTTTCGAAAGGATGTTGAAGACTGTATGTAGTACATTTAAAAAGACTTATAAATCTTCCTGATATTTTAATAAAGTCTATTTGTTCTTTTATGTTTGTTGTTTATAAATATTTACCCAATGATTAGCACATCAGAATGATAAAAAACAAAAAGGGAATTCATACTTTGCAATCAAAAATCATAAAATAAAATTTGATATGAACTAATTTCAGTGACAGTAGACATTGCAAAATTGGCAATAGAATATAAATTATTTGTCAAAGCGAAGTGGAAGTTGGAGTTTCATTTTGTTGAAGTACAAAAATAATACTAAAACCATTAATACTACAAAGCTAGATATGGGAGAGTCAGAATGTAAACAGGAAAGGAAAGGAAAAACAAGATGCAAAAAAATGGTATAAATATGATAATTTCTTAACTTGCAACCAATTTTATGAACAGGTCTGATAAGTTTAAACTCAGAGTGATTAGCGTTACTCATGATGTTCACCTTTACATTGATTACATGCCATGTAAAATTGTAAGTCATTTCAGGTAAATGTTGGCAGTAGGGAGGGGAAATGTCATTGCGTCAGTGTTTTGATATGCGAAAGGAGACTTGCTGGTTATACTCGTATTAAAGTATTGGCATACCTGACTGGAGCTAGAAGAACGGCCCACAATAGCTCTTATATAAAAATTTTTAATTGATAGACAAATTTAAGTGAAACAAAAAGGACTCTTGAAAATAGAATTTATTTATTTTAACAGTAGAACCATTTACAAAAAAATACAACAAATAGGAAAAAGTAAAGATCATGTACAATAAACATCAAAACAATAACAATTAAACAGTAAAAAATTTAATACTCTTAAGTTGCCTTTTGAAAACATTAATGTTTGGACAGAATGGATTCAATAGGAGGTCATTGCAAGAGCTGAGCATTCTCAACAATAGAAAATGACTAGCATAATCAGTCCTATGAAAAGGAATATAAAAGAGTGCAGTGTGTCGAGTTCTATGTATTGTGTTTAAGTATACATTTACTAATAACGGGGGACAATTAATAACGTTTAGAATTTTAAACAAAAATAACATATCAGCTCTCAACCTGCGGTTCTTCAGTGTAGCAATGTTAAAGTAATTACTATTTAAATGTGAATAAGCCACAATTAAAGGTTAGAGTACGTTTATTGACGTTTCAATTTCCACTTCGGAAATCGTTCTCAAAATACTTTCCGATTTCCGAAGTGGAAATTGAAACGTCAATAAACGTACTTTAACCTTTAATTGTGGCTTATTCCCATTTAAATAGTAATTACTTTAACATGCCACAAGAAAATAGCTTCAGAACAATATTAGCAATGTTAAATTGAGACATTATTACAGAGTAATCTATAAAATAATTTTCAGTATTTCTTACATTCATATGTGCTTTAAAAGCTAAAGATCTGAGAAACTTCCGCTGAACGCTCTCCAATCCATCAAAGTAGACTTGATGAAATGGGGACCAAACAACAGAGCAGTATTCAAGACCTCAGCGTACCTACCAGAGAGCAATACAAAAAGCGGAAATTAAGGAAATCCTGTTTCCTTAATTTTAAGAAAATGGCTTCTAAATGTCAATGTACAATCCAATAATACACCCAAATCTCTAATCTCAGTAATTGAATCCAAGAGTACACCATTAAGAACATATCTATTAGCTATTAGATTATTTACGACTCAGTCAACAGACAAAAACTTCTACAGGCTATGGTGAAATTTTAAATGCCGCTTCATCTTGTTCAACTAACGGAACTTACACTTACAGGCGTAGAGAGTGTAGTCAGAATCCAAAACGACTTTTCCAGACCCTTCCATTGTAAAAATGGACTGAGACAGAGAGATGGACTGTCGTGTCTCTTAACCTTGCACTAAAAAAAAATAATTCGAGAGTGCCATATTAATACGAATGGCACCATCTTTAATAAATCTGTACAAGTGGTCGGATATGCAGATGACATAGACATTATTGCTAGGTCCACAAAATCTGTGATCGAAGCATTTCGATCACTAAGGGCGTCTGCACTTAGAATGGGATTAAAAATAAACGCACAGAAAACCAAGTATATGTATTGTACTAGATCAGGCAACCAGATACCTAGACTATTAATTGATGATCTGGAACTGGAAGTTGTGGACACCTTCGTCTACCTGGGCTCGCTGCTGACCAAAGACAACAATGTCAGCGAAGAAATTAAAAGAAGAATAGTGCTTACCAATAAGTGCTATTATAGCTTGAGGAAACATATGGCCCCAAAACTACACAGAAAAATTAAAGTTACCATATATAAAACACTAATAAGGCCAGTGTTAACATACGGGTCTGAAACGTGGTCACTTACACAGAACGACCAAGAATTGCTTAAACGTTTCGAGAGAAAAATTCTAAGGAAAATATATGGAGGAATCCAAGAACTGGGTTTGTGGCGTAGGCGCTACAACTTTGAGTTATATAGAAGTTTTGGGGAACCTGACGTTGTAAAATGTATTAAATTAGCACGCCTTCGATGGATAGGACATGTAATTAGGCGAGATGAAGATGCAACATTTAGTTGGATTTAAGCTTAAACCATTTTGTTTTGACCATAAACATATATTATTTACATATCATCTTTCAAGAGATCTCTATCCGATTTATGAACAAGTTAAAAAACAAGGGACCCTTGTGGGACACCAGAACGCCAATGAAATTCTTTTGAAATATAATTGTTAATACGAACTTGCTATGTACGTCCCATAGGAAAACTTTTAATCCAATTAACAATGGGGTCACCAACCAACGCCAGATGTATGAAGTTTGTGGACCAAAAGGGTATGATTAACCTGATCAAAGGCCTTTGAAAAATCAGTGTAAATGCTGTCGACCTGAATTTTATTCTCAAATGCACCCAACAAGTATTGTTGGTAATTGACAAGGTTTGTTACTGTTGACTTCCCGTTTGAAAATCTATGTTGTTCATCAATAATTATGTTTCTGCAAGCCCAGGTGAGATTTCTCGATACCAATTTATCAAGAAATTTCGGGATTGCTGATTGAATATTTATACCTCTATAATTGTTAACACACTCACGATTGCCAGATTTATAGATAGGTGTAAGAAAACTATTTTTCCAATATTGTGGAAATACAGATGGTAATTTGAAAATTTGTTGTAAAGGTTTACAAAGGGAAAAAATACAGTTCTTAATAAGTGTTGCAGGTATACCATCAGGCCCTGAAGAATATGTAGTTTTTAAACTCATAATCCCCTCGAAAATATCAGTCAGACTAAACTTCAGAATCTGGAAATCCACACTATAGTCCAATTCAAAATTAGATAAATTATACTCACTATCTTTATATGTACTTGAAAAATAACTGGTAAATAGATTTACTATTTCATCACCATTCTGAGCTATTACATCCCCGCCTTTATTAGACATTACATTAGGATAAGCACTAGACCCACGTGTAGCACTAACATACCTCTAAAATGAGCGGGGATTAGGTACTTACTTGAAATATTCTCTAAATAGTTCTTATAACATACTGCTTGTAATGATTTACATCTTTCCCTTAACACCGAAAATTCCTCGTATGAGTTGCCCGATGCTTTAAAATTCCTGTGAGCTATTTTTTTCTGTATGGCAAGCTCAATTAATTCTCGCGAAAACCAAACTGGAAAGTTTAATGATTTAAACCGTTTGATAGGAACAAACATATTGAATAAAATATTTTATTTCAAATCCTTTATAAAAGGTATATAATAAAATACCCAAACGGGCTCTATCACAATTACATTACAGAACGTTTTCGGAATGTAAATTCCATCATCAGTGTAACGAAGTATACATGCTATAAGCCACTAAAATATATGGGTGAGAACCCGTTAAATGTTTTTTGTGACGTGAGTATGCCATTAACCCCCAAAATATTACGAAAAAACGTGTATGCTTTTGTCAAAGAGACAGGAATAAGGCATCCATTCTCGGTTAAAAAGGAGATAGCTGGAAAAAAAAAATAAATGAAATTATGACCAACGGTTTTCAAACTTACATCTCAGATGAAGACAGTGACTCATCTGGGTCTTACACAAGTGGTACAGCTTCCAGCGAGGATTATAGTGATACAGTTTACACGTTAAATAAATATGATGAAAATAAGGTTGCAAAAATAAGGGAGACAGAGCCATATGAAGAATTTAATGCAAGTTTTAGTGCCAGTGGTTTGCTGATTACACCGGAGTTAAAAGTATCAACAAAAAAACGTCGACAGGCCATTAATGCTAAAGCACAATAAGTTACCAGAGATTTATTTAGTGCACAATATCATACATAGCTCAGCAAAACCTAAACCAAATTTAAAAAAAGATTCACGGTACTGTTTCTTGTGTGATGATTATAGAGTGGCTGATATGCGTAAGTGTGTTTATTGTAATAAGTATATCCACGAGGAATGTATAGGATTAACAAAAGACGACAAGGATGTATGACCTCGATGTGTGTAAATGTGAGATATATGTACTTAATGTATTGACAATTTTTTTTTTAATATGAATAAAAGATTCTTTCACTAAACTTTGTATTTATTCTTTAATTCTTATGTTTAAAATTTATTATCCACGTAAATTTCTTTAAAAAATGAAACTTTCCTTATTAAGTTACCAGTTTCAAATAAGGCCAAATATTCAAGATTTATTCAATGTTAAAATTTTATATTTCTTTATTTATTAAGTATTTTATCGTGACATTCGATAGCTAAAATGTTAGGCAATACGTACACAAGACTTCCCCCCCCCCCCATATTTTTGCTGAATAAAATATTACAGACATCTAAACCTTAATGTGGCCTTAATTGGCGCCCTTACCTTATCAGAGAAAAATATGTTTTGTAATATATATAAGCGAATAAAACGTAACTTATTATTTATGCATAAAGTCTATTTATTATTTGCAACGTAGAAAGATAAGTGCATAATTTGTTATCTATCATTATCAGTAGTTGATTTGGCAATATTTATAGGATTATTAGTAAATTTAAACACCAGACGTAAATATTCAATTTATCAGAAGGATTTTTACGATTACATGCTATCTAATTGAACTACTTAAAATCAATTTATTTGTAATATTAATAAAACTAATAAATCGATAATATTATATAAGTTAAAACGGATTCCATAGCTTAATACGCCTTTCCATTCTTAATGGTCACTCCTTTCTATTTTGGCAGTCTTCTTCCCTAACGTTTCTTTCAGACATCGCCTTGGCGATGACCATCATTTAGGTTGTGGGTGATTTTCCTGGTTTCAGTGTCTCTGTGGGGTCCAGTCCAATATTTTTTATTATCATCATCATCAGCGGTTTTGAGTCCACTGCTGGACATAGACCTCCCGTAAACAATTCCAATGCATTCTATCTTGAGCACCCTGAATCCAGTTGTGCTGAATGCGCTTGATGTCATCTGACCACCTTGTTGGAGGACGTCCTAAGCATCGTGTCTAGGTCTGCATTCCAGAATTTTCTTTGTCCACCTTCCATCTTTTAATCTGGCAACATGCCCCGCCCAGTTCCATTTCAATGTTGTAATCCTTTGAACTGCGTCAGTAACACCAGTTTTTCTCCCAATTATTGTATTTGATACTCTGTCTCCGAGGGATATATTCAGCATTGACCTATCCATCGCTCTCTGTGCCACTTGTATTTTATTGATTACTTTTCTGGTAAGGGTCAATGTTTCTGCCCCATACGTTAGAACTGGGAGTACATATTGATCAAAGACCTTCCTTTTCAAGCACATGGGAATATCTGATCTAAAGACTTCTTTCAGTTTTCCGTAAGCCGCCCATGCCAGTTCTATTCTCCTGTTTAGCTCCGTTCAGTGGCGCACCGAGGGGGGGTTTTGGGGGTTAACCCCCCCCCCCAGGACCCTATTCCAACACTGTTACTTACACATTTTAAGGACTCAAAATGGAGGTAACACCATAAAAAAAATTTTGGTGACCAACCAAAACCCCCCCCAGAGGCAAATTCTAGGTGCGCTACTGGCTCCGTTGTTTGATTATCTCTTCCTAATTTAATCTCCTAGCCCAGATATTTATAGCTATCCACCTGTTCAATTTGCGTGCCGTTAGTTGGGGGGTCTTGAAGAAGCTGGCAGGTATGATCCACCCGGTCTGCAATAAGGACTATGTCGTCTGCAAATCTCAAGTTGTTCAGAAATTCTCCATTTATGTTGACTCCAATATTCTCCCAATTATTGTTTCTTACAGCACTCTGTAACAAAGCGGTGAATAGCTTAGGAGAGATGGTATCTCCTTGCCTAATACCCCTCTCGAAGGGAAATGTATTTGTGTTGCCATAATACATTCTAACTGCAGCTGTTGCGCTATTATATATATTCCGAAGAAGAGTTGTGTATCTATAATCAATACTGCATTCTGTAAGAGCTCTTAACATAGAGCTTTTCATAATTTCTTGTTGTTCATATAAAGCATGTCCTTGTCTATTTTTTAACTTATAAATGTTCCTAGTTCCTGTCTTCAACTTTCGTTTTAGAACTTTAAGGCTTTTATTTTGTTCTATGGTATTAGTTGTTTCTTTAGTGTTAAAATTCCTTATGTCTTTCCTAACAGCTTTTGAAATGGTTTTATTTAAATTCCTCAGCTCTGCCATGTTCACTGTGTGCTTATCTTTCATTTCCCTTCTTTTTTGCATGAAGTTCCTTGTGCCTTCTGTAACTTTTTCATTTTTCCTTGCTTACTTAATTTGACAGTTCTTATGTGCCTACTACAGTAGTGAACTAGTGAGTGAACTAGAAGTGACTAGTGAGTGTAGTAGTGTCTGGGGGTTCGGGAGACTGTGTTTTCCTCTGTGTTTTCCTCTGTGTTTTCCTTTGATACGCCGTTTACGTTGTTTTCATTTTCCTTGCTCTACTTTCAATAGTTGTTCGAAATGTTCTCTCCATCTTTCCAGTATATCCTTGTCATCGGTTAATAATAACTGTTTTTAATAAATTGTTTGAATCGACGTATATTCCGATCACGTTGTTAATTTATACCACTATCGTATTGCTGATAATGCAGCTTGTCTTTATCGGGCTATTCCGGTACTGCATTGCACTTAAACAAAATTGTAGAGGGAGACTGCCAGCCACAATCAACTGTACCAACGATAAACAGATGACGGACTGACAACAACTGAGTTGGATCCGCGCGAATAGTGTTTCTGAAACAAGATACTAAAATTAATGAATCGGAGACAATCAAATCGAAAACAATGTCGTAAAACTCAATAAACTTTAATAGTAGTATTAGTTCTAAGTACTTGGTGCTACTTCCGTCAAAAAAATGTCGCACTTACGGTATTTTTTAATCTTTGCAGTGATTTCAGGTTTCTTTGTGCCAAAGAGTGATACTTTCGAAATAACTTTCTTAGGTGCTGTGAGTATTATTAAAATAGCGGGCGAAGTAGTCTCAGGCATCGCGAAAGCTTGGAATATCGTCGACCAAAATGTTGATTTCTCCCATTTGCCTCTACCCCTCTTAGATAAGACTGAAGACAAACTTTTTGGAAAAATTAATGTGATTTCACAGAAACTAGATGAACTAGCTGTAAACTTGGACGGAGTAGGTGAGTTCATTGACAGTTAATATTTTATTACCTTTTGTTTTTTTAATGCTTAATGTTTGCGAATCTTTTCTTTTGTCTCATATTTATCAGAGATTCATTGATGTGTTAAGATATCGGTCCTCTCTATTTGTGGGAGATTGTTTTTTCATTTTATTTACATGTCTGTCTTTCTTTATGTTATTCTTTATATATTACTGATCTGGTTGTATCTTGGACCCCACTCGTTCCTTCACTTGTGTATTTTTCTCACATTTCCTCTTACACACTTTGATCTCTTTTTCATAATATTATGCATCACATTTTTCAATGCTTCAACTTCCTGTAGCAATTTTAGTTCTTCTATTTTTTCCCTTTCTCCTCCTTTCTTTCGTACTAGTTTCTGCAAGCGCAGGCTGCAAGAAACCTTATTATCTCTTCCGGATATAGGTACGTTTACTAGCATTTAAAAAGACCTAATCCAGGTGTTTTCGTCTATCCTGTTTTTTATGAATGTTAATAAGTTTTTTAAAAATTAACCTGGAACATTGGTTCATGGTTAATTTTTAGAATTTGTAAAAAAATGCAGGCTTTCCAGATATGAAAAAATAATTTTCGAGTACGCAACAGTTAAAAGCAAAAAAATCGAGATGTTTTTGCAAAATAATTTTGCAATATTTAACATAATTTAATTGTAATTAAAGGAAATGCCTTATTGAAAATACGGACAACCCTGCGTAATTAATATTTAAGTCACCCTATCTGAAAAATTACTAAAATTATAGTCCACGTCCACAGATTGAAGGTGCCACCCAGAAGAAAAGCACAAATTTTGAAATTTACGGAAGTTCTGGGCGAAAAAAATCCTACCTAAACGTTGAGTTGTCGAAGATTGTTTGTTAAGATTGAGTGTTAAACTTGGTATATACTGCTTCATGATCAGATAGTCCTACATTAATAATTGTAGAGCGTATATCAAGGGGTGAGAAATCTAAGACAAAATAATCAATTATGGTAGATGTTGTTTTAGTAATTCTTGTAGGAGAATTAACATGCATTGTTAAACCATACGATTCGAGTATATTCATCATCATCATCATCACTGGCTCGACAACCCTTTTTGGGTCTTGGCCTGTTCCAGGATTCTTCTCCATTCTGATCTGTTTCGTGCTTTTTTTCTCCAGTTTTTTATTTTTAAGGTTGTTATATCATTTTCTATTTGTTCTAAGTATCTCAGTTTCGGTCTTCCTCTTGTTCTTTTTCCTACTGGCATGGTTTGAATATTTTGTTTGGTATTTCGCCTTCTTCCATTCTTTCTACATGTCCTATCCAACGCAGCCGTCCTATTTTAATGAATGTGATAATATCCGGATCCTGGTATATTTTGTATAGTTCAGAGTTGTATCGTCTTCGCCATATTCCGTTTTCTTTTGTGCCCTTATATATGTGTCGCAAGATTTTTCTTTCGAAGGTGGTTAACAACGTTTCCTCTCTTTTAGTGAGTGTCCAGGTTTCTGAGCCATATGTGAGTACCGGTCTTATTAGGGTTTTATATATTTGGCATTTTGTCTTTCTTGCGACGTTATCTGATCTTAGGTGTCTAATTAAGCCATGGTAACATTTATTTGCAATAAATATTCGCCTCTTCACTTCCTCCGTAACGTTATTATCAGACGTGACTAGGGATCCCAAGTATATAAAGTTTTTTCCCCCTCTATGTTGTATTCTCCTATTGTTATATTTTGTGGCTGCCTTATTTCTGCGTTTTTACTTACCTGCATATATTTTGTTTTGGTCTGATTGATTTTAAGACCACTATTTTGTGCAGCTCGTTCTATTTGGTTGTATGCCTCTATCATTTCTCTTCTTGATCTTGCGATTATGTCAACATCATCTGCAAATGCTAGTATTTGCACGGTTTTATTAATGATTGTTCCTCGTGTATTGACTGTTGTGTCCCTCAGTATTTTCTCGAGTACGATGTTGAACAAGATGAATGATAGAGCGTCTCCCTGGCGTAGTCCCTTTTTCACATCTATTGTTTCCGTTAATTCATTTTATATCCAGATTCTACTTTCTACTTTTAGAGATTCTTTTATCAGTTCTATTAGTTGTGTTGGTATATTAAATTCTTTCATTGCTTTTATTAAGAATTCTCGGTTTATATTGTCATATGCGCTTTCAAAGTCTATGACAATATAAACCGAGAATTCTTAATAAAAGCAATATCAATATAATTAATAAAGCAAAAAGCAATTCGAGTATATTGACTAAGGATAATTGGGTAGCACAAGCAACAGCGTAAATAATATTTAAGTCACCGCATAGAATCTTTCTGCTTTTATTGGGCAGGTCGTCTAACAAATTTAACAGGTTCTAAAAAATAGTTCCGTGGAAGAATCAGGTAATCTATAAATGCAAATAATGTATAGATTAAGATTCTTGTGATAAACCAATGAAAACTCAAAAAAGGATTCATTCAACAGAAAGTCATATTTTGTTATAGGAGAGAAATCATTATTTGTAGAAAGAATTAGGGTGCCACCATGAGCATGAGTTATTTTATATCCCTTCATGTTGAGGTTGACTTTAATTGTTCTCTTATTTAGGGCTTGCCAGTTAGATATATTTTTCTTGTAATTCATGAATATAAGTATGAATTTTTTCATATTTTGAGTTCCTTGTCCTTTTTTCTTTGTTTCAGATGGTATGACCAAGTCGATTCTATATATTTTTCTGCCTCTTGTACCTATTATCCATGTTCGTTTCCGTTGCCATTTCCGTTGTCGTTATAACAGTTTCGTCTGCTGAGTTGAGGCATCTTACTTCTTCTAGATCCAGAATCTTTTCGGCCATCCATTAACTTAGGTGGCAAACTTCAAATAAGTTTAGTATTTTCATATATCATTGTAGTTTTTTTCCAATAAATATGGTACATAAAAATGCCACAAGAAAATAGTTTTAGATCCATATTGTGTCAAAGTTGTTTAAAATTAACGCAATAAATCAAATTTTGAAAGAAGTTGCGTCCCAAATTATTGTGAATGAAATACCGCCTTGTGGCGTACCCAACTAAAACAAATTGATACCGATTTTTAGAATGAAATAATTCTGCGATCAATTTGTTCTTCATCGTCATCGTCAAAATGATCGAATTTCGTGCAGATAAAATTTACGTGATTACCGAGAAACACATAAATACTACTAAATGTATCGTCTGTTGCGGATATGATACACTGTTTGACCATAATAAATAAAATGACGTTGAACTTTTTCTTTGTGGTTTCTTGAAGTTTAAGGTTTATGTCATCAAGTCAACGACCATCTACGGCTTGAACAATAAACGTTTCTTTGTATTCTTTCTGAATCAATTGGAAATTTACAATCTTGGTCTTTTTTAAAATTACTTGTGCGATATGTGGAACAGCCAATATTTAAAGTTGGCCAAAAACAGTTCACATTCCTTAAAACTATTTGCCCAGCTAATAGCTTTCAGAACTAATTTTAAACCAGTTAAACCACTTTTTTGAAACTTAAAACGATTCGTTTATTCACCTACACGCATCTCGGTTTCAACGTATTGCTAAAATGTGTGTAACTTCCGGAAACAATTTGCTCTTTGTTTCTTATCGGCCATATTGTATAAAAGCCACTGACCCTGAACCAGTAATTGTAATTTTATAGTTATTATTTCTTAGAATATTATTTATAATAATTATAAAAGCACCTATGTAGCGAATGATTAACAGTTATTTTTTTATACTTCGATGGACAGGGCCGCATTTTACAGTTTTAAGCTTAAGGTATTATCGTAAAAACATTTATTGCTCGTATATATATATATATATATATATATATATATATATATATATATATATATATATATATATATATATATATATATATATATACGAGGAGTAAGTAGTAGAGTAACGAAGAGTAGTAGAAATAACTAGTATCTCGGATAGAGTAGCTAGTTTAACCGTATAACTATCAAAGAGATACAATAATATACAAATATACGCCCCAACTATTACTGACACTGACGAAGAAATAGAGGAACTCTACAGTAACATAAATCAAGCATTACATAACAATAAAACTCACTTCAAGGATTTAATTGGTGACTTTAATGCCAAAGTGGAAAAGAGAAACGACAAGAAACAGGTCGTGGGAGAGCATGGAGTCGGTGAGAGAAATAAAAGGGGACAAAGACTGGTTCAGTTGCACACTACCAAAACATGCCGATTGCAAATACATTCTTTAAGAAAAAATCGAACCGAAAATGAACTTTTGGGTAGCACCTAATGGAACCACTAATAACGAAATTGACTTCATTCTAACCAACAGGATTGCTACAATAAAAGATGTCAGTGTACTTAGTAAATCAATTTGAAACAGGCAGCTACCATAGACTTATCAGAGCAAAAAATTGTTCTAGATCTGAAACTAGAAAGAATAAAATTAATCACAGAACCAACAGTTACCGGTATAAATATTAACAATCTAAAAGAAAAAAACTCAGATCACTACCAAAGATTTTTGATGAAAGAATAAGAAGAAATTAATGGAAATCATCCCTGATAATGGCAAAGAAATCAGAGGACCACAACCACAAAATGGACGTAGTAAACTGCCTGATAAAACCAAAATATTGCTAAAACAAAGAAGGGAAATGAAAGTAAGCAGCGACATACAGAGAATACAATACACAGAACTTTGTAAGACAATAAGGAAAAGTATTAAGGAAGACATAAGAAAATACAATGAAAGACTGGCAGAAAATACAATCGAAAACAGGAAAACTGTAAGAAAACAAGAAAAGTATTAATAATTGGGAAGAAGAAAATCGCTCTAACAAACGAAAACACCAAAATTACAGACAGAAATGAAATAATACAACTCGTATATATATATATATATATATACATATTAACTTACTTGATTCGTTTTTAGACTCTCCCACATAGTTTTTCTTTCAAATGAATCAAATGCAGAAATGAAATAATACAACTCGTGACTAAATTCTACAGCGAACAATAGATGGCATAACAGTGGAACTGCTTAAACACGCTGGCAAAAAACCTGGAAAATCTTAGCAGGCATATTTACAAACTGCAGTACCATGAAGCATATTCATACGCTTCGAGAACTAATGAGTGAGCTAAAGAATATGAAATACTGCTAGCACTAACCTTTATAGACTTCGAGAAGGCTTTCGATTCTATATATCCCAAGGCAGTAATAGAAGCTTTGACCAACCAAACAATTCTGGATAATACTTTATTTCCTTTTTGACAAATACAATTTGTATAGGATCAGTCACAGTTTAGAAAACAAAATTAGTAAATATAAATGTAAATCTAAAATTACGCTAAACCTAACATTACAAGACAAACACAAATAGAAAATGTAAAATTACTATACAGCGTTCCACGTTAAGAAAATAACATTGCGGAGATAGGGCCGTGTATTTCTTATGGACGATAGAAGCGCAGCGATGCCACGATGAACATAAGTACGATTCAGGGTTGTATAATTTGTATTTTCGTTTTCACAGACATGAATTAAATAATTGTTTTTTAACTTTTTAACGTAATTGACCAAAAGTGTCCATTCGAAACAAGAGATGAAAAGTAGGGAAAATGATTTTAATTAAATAAATAGTATTTACAAAAGATAATTTTATTTTATCTTATTTTAATTATAGTAACGACAGTTTATTTGTTTTTCGGTAAGACTATCATATTCGCTCCGTGCGTGACCATGGTAGAGGTACCTTGAAACGATGCCAGCGTGCGTAGCGGCGAAATATGACACAATTGGAGTCTTTATACGCATAAATTTTATCAAAAATGTGTGCAAATACATGTTGCGTATTTAATTGTGCTAATAATAGCAAAAATAGCAAGTGTAGTTTTTATAGGTTTCCAAAGATTACATATAAATTAGAGAAAAGAAAAATATGGATCCGTGCGATTAATATGAAAAAGTAAATATCACATAACATCATTTTTATGCAATTAAAATAGGAAATATTTAAATAATTTACCTTAAATGATATTTTATAAGGCTTCAAGCTAACTGCAGAGTGCCTGATGACTTTAGCTTTTATATCATAACTTTTACTATTACTGTTTTTAATTATATGCTCTTTTACGTGAAAAACTTGATTTGCCAGTACTAGATTTTTAACTTTTCTTTTCCGTTTGGGCTTAAAAAGATATATTATGATGAATTTTGAGAAACCCAGTTTTTAATACTACATTTATTTTGTACATAAACTGAAAAAATATAGTTAAAAAGTTAATTATTAATAATTGTCAATTTCGCCTGTATTTAACAATGTCAAACATATGTCATTAATGTCATATGTTTAACCTGAAAATTGGTAGACTCCAAAACTGTCAGATGAAGGCGGTAGGTGTCGCGTCAGTCACGCACAGAGCGAATACCATGAATCATAGAAATCAGTAGAAAATATTGCTTAGTTAAATCGTGCACTTTGCCGGCTATTAAAGATTTAAAAGCAAATAAACGGACCGCTTGGAATGCGTATATCTAATTACTAATTGCAACTTAAAATAATACGGTGTACGTATGTCAGCGATTTTATGCCGTTCTCTGAGACTACATAATGATAATAAGGCTTTGTGGTTCTTCAGTTGTTATTCTGACTTTACAGTTAAATGTTAATTGAAAATGGAAATTCGAAAAATATATCGACAATCTAGTAAACCGCATGACTGAGAGTTTTGGCAACACTGATCTCCATAAGCCTAATGTTATTTTCTTAACGTGAAACGCTCTATAGCATATACTTAAAATAATGTCAACTACTAAAATATTCATTAACAGAATAAAACGTATTCTGCAATAAAAAATCTTTTAAAGTTAATTTAAATATTTTCATATTCTTACATTTTTTATTGGCTCGGGTAACTTATTATATTATATTCTTTGACCCATTATTGCAGGTGAGTAAAAATGCATAATTCCTTTCGAAAAAGGCACATGTAATTTTTGATTCTGCCTTGTATTTATATTGTGAATTTGACTATTAGTTTTAAATTTCTCAAGATTTGAATGAATAAAAATACAAACTTCAAAAATATATAAGCACGGCACAGTTAAAAGTTTATATCTAGTAAAGTAACTCTTACTGCCAGTGATTCGAGAAATACCAGCAATACAACGGACTATTCTCTTTTGAGACAGAAAGACTTCACTGATTTTACAAGACCTACCCCAAAATACTATGCCATACCGCAAACGAGACTCCACCTGAGCATAATACAGCATAATTAGCTGTTTTTCACTTAGTGTATCTTTGAGGTTTCGAAGTAGGTTTATTTTGTTTAGTTTATTTTGGAAATAATATCATCACATTGCCTTTTCCAATTGAGACATTCATCAACATACAAACCCAAAAACTTTAGGCAATGAACTTTTTCAATTTGTTTAGAATATATTGATAGTTCGATATCTAACAGATGTTTCTGTCTATTGTGGAAATGAATAGCATGCGTTTTATCCGCATTAAGATGTAAGTAATTCGAGGAAAACCATTTACTAAGATCACACAAAAGTTCGTTACATTTATTTTCAAGAGATATATGTGATTTATCTGATATAAGTATTGAAGTATCATCTCCATAAAGTGTAAACTGTACAGCAGAATTTATTGAGACAATATCATTTAAGTAAATAAGAAATAATATTGGGCCAATTACAGAACCTTGCGGAACACCCATATGAATGTAAATGTAATCTGATTTGCAAATATTTACTGATTGTTGGGATACATCTGTTAAGGAGACATACTGACGACGTTCTGATAGGTATGATTCTATCTATTTTAGAGAGAGATCTTTTATTCCAATATTTTCTAACTTATTAATGAGTAACGTATGATCGACACAGTCAAATGCCCTACTGAGATCACAAAAAATCCATACAGGGCATTCATCCGCATCAATATAGTTAGTTAAAGTCTCATAAAATCAGTAGCGCACCTAGAATTTGCTTCTGGGGGGGGTTTTGGTTCGTCACCAAAATTTTTTTTATGATGTTGGAATAGGGTTCTGGTGGGGGTTTAACTCCCAAACCCCCCCTCGGTGCGCCACTGCATAAAATGAATGAACTGCTGTATTTGTAGACTTACCTGCCTGAAAGCCATGCTGATATTTACTAACAATACCTTTCTCCAATAAATAAGAGTTTAATCTGTTAAGATAACAGTATTCGAATATTTTCGAAAACACTGAAGGGACAGTTATTGGGCGATAATTACTAATATTCTTTGGATCACCTTTCTTATGTATAGGAACGACTTTTCCCACCTTTAGATAATCCGGGAAAATACCATTGCAAAAAGACAAGTTTATTAGAAATGTTAAAGGTGATAATATGAATGGAATTACTTTTTTTAACAAAAATTGAGGTATTTCATCAAATCTACACGATTTTGAAGATTTCAATTTTCCCATAAATAATTCACTCAGCTTATTTGGAGTGTAAGGACATAACTGTAAAAAAAATTCATTTTCATTATAAGGCGGTTTCCTTAAAGTACTATTTTGATGACTGGGAATTTTAGAACGTACCTCAATTGGAGCATTCTTAAAGAAAACATTGAACATGTTAGCAACAATAGGGCATTCCTCTATTACACAATTTTCATCTGATTTTAGACATATATTTTTCCTTCTATTATTGTCAACATTATTAGTCACGTCGGCAACAAGTCTCCAGGCACTTTTTGTAGGATTATCTGATGACGAAATAATATTCTGGTAATAATTTTTCTTTGTCAAACATAAAAGTTTCTGGTGTTTCTTTTTTTCTAACTTGTAATATTTACGAAGACACGGACAGGATCTAGATAAAACATGCAAGTTTTTTAAGTTGGTACTATTATAGATAAGGATACTTCAGTGTTTATCCATTTTTTACGATCATTTATAATACGTTTATTTGGCAATGGAAAATTAATGTTAAAATAATACGAAAAAATATCAACAAACACATTAAAAGCCAAATTAGTATCAAGTATACCATAAACAAGATTCCAATCTTCCAGCACAAGACTCGTAACAAAATTATCTATCCCACTCTCAGAAAAATAATTGACAATTGACAATTGACAAACCGTACATAGAAACTTTAGCAAATATATACAGACCAGCAAAGGTAAAAATTTATGAAAACACTCTAACAAAGAAATATCCTTGATTGGATCCATTGATGGAGAATACCTCAGCAACCCAAATGGAGCCAGCAATGAAGTTGACCTAAGAAAGAACTTGACAAAAATAAAAATCATGTACAACGAGCTAGTGGATGTCCTAGATGTAATAATAAACAACACTGCACTTGAGTCAGTAGACGAGTATGTATACCTGGGACAAGTAATACATAAATCTGGCTCCTTACTCCCAGAAATCAACAGAAGAATAAAACTGACTCGGACATCTTTTGCTAGAAACGCAATTATATTTAAATCGAAGATGCCACTACATCTGAAGAAAAAGCATTCGATCAGTGTATACTACCAATCATGACATACGGCTGCGAAACTTGAACACTAAAGAAAGAGATAATATCGAAACTCGAAAATCACTCAAAGGTCAGTGGAACGATGTGTAACTAGGTGTAACAAAGACAGATCGAAAAAGAATCAGAATCAGACAGAAAACCAAGGTCACTGATGTATCCACAGAATTAAATCTTTAAAATGTCAGTGGGCGGGACATTTAGCGAGAACTGACAGTAGGTCGTCCACTACAAATACACTGTGGTATCCAAGAGGCGCAAGGTATGAAGATAATGAGACGCAAACTCACAAATTTAAATAAACAAATAGTCAAACTCAAGGTTAGAAATGGCAACATCACATCAAACAGAGAACATTTGTTACAAATTGTGGAATCATTCTATGAGACATTATATAGCAACCAATCGACTCTAGATATAGTTGAATATCAGCAGAGGAAGGTTCAAAATCAGGGTTCCGAAGATATCCCAGAAATCTCCTTGGACGAAATTTATAAGGCTCTAAAAAAGATGAAGAATAACAAAGCTCCGGGGGAGGACGGTGTCGTCACGAAAGCGATAAAGATAGGAGGCTCAGTACTGATAGCCAAAATTCAAAAGCTCTTTAATCTATGCCTATGGAATCAAAATATCCCAACAAAGTGGAATAATTCAATAACTGTACTCTTACACAAGAAGGGAGATACAGCAGACCTGGAAAGATACAGACCAATCAGTCTCCTTAACCATCTTTATAAATTATACACCCGAATAATAACGAACAGATTAGAGACACAGCTGGATTTTTACCAACCTCGGGAACAAGCCGGTTTCCGCCCTAATTACGGCACAAACGATCACCTGCAGTGCCTAAAAACCCTGATAGAAAAAACTAACGAATATAACCGTCCCTTGGCCTTGATATTTGTAGACTTTAAATAGGCGTTTGATACAATGGAACTACCGTCCATCTTAAGAGCACTACAAGATTGCAGGGTCGACCACAGATATTGTAATATAGTTAAAAATATATATGAAAATGCCACAACAACCATAAGTCTACATTCAGATACTAATAAAATAAAGATAAAAAGGGGAGTCAGGCAAGGTCTGTCATGTCACCAAAGCTGTTCATTACCGTTCTTGAGTATGCATTTAAAAGACTAACATGGCAACAGAAAGGAATATCCATCGATGGAGAAAGATTAAACCATCTACGTTTTTCGGACGATATCGTACTTCTGTCAGATAATCTGGGAGAGATCAAAGACATGCTCCAAGAACTGAATGACATACTACAAGAAACTGGGCTGGAGATAAATTTCGAGAAAACCAAAATGATGACCAATATGGTTCCCAGCGAAGAGATACAGATCAATAACAACAAGGTAGAATTAATCGATAAATACACATACTTGGGTCATCAAATTAGAATAACCAGAGACAACCAAACCTGCGAGCTAAATAGACGAATCACGTTGGGATGGGCGGCATATGGAAGGATGAGAGACATTTTTAAAACAAATACCCCAATTCACCTGAAAAGGAAGGCATTTAACCAATGCATCTTACCAGTCTTGACCTACGGAGCAGAGACCCTAACTTTAACGAAAGCTACTGCCGAAAAACTGAGGGTAACACAAAGGCGAATGGAGAGATCAATGCTGGGCCTGACCTTGAAAGATCGCGTGAGAAATGAGGAGATACGCCGACGAACTGGAGTAGACGATATTATACTGCGAATCAATAAACAAAAGTGGACGTGGGCTGGACATGTTGCTAGAATGGAAGACGGAAGATGGACGAAGAGATTATTGGAGTGGAGACCAAGAGCCGACAAGCGAAGTCGAGGCAGACCACCCACCCGATGGACCGACGACCTAAAGAGAATAGAAACAAACTGGATTGCAGCAGCTAGAGATAGAGAGAACTGGAGACGTTTGGAGGAGGCCTATATCCAACAATGGATGTGAAAATGGGGCTGGATGATGATGATGATGATGATGATGATCCAAGAGGGGTCAAGAGACCAAGAATACGTCCAAATTTAAGATGGAACTATTTAATAAGGAAACAAGCCGGTACAACATGACACAGAAAAGCGAATATTAGACAATGCTATAAAAATAATTAAACATATTGTAATTTTAAGTTATCAAAAATTGTAACAAATTGTAAATGTTTCTTCTCAAGCACTGAAAACACGGTACAATTTGTTTGAAATAGGCAATACTATACATCCAGCTGTCTAAATATTACCCCACAAGCCTCGTGAGGCTGTGGTACAATCGTACAATACAATTGTTTCATGTGTTTACTAAATTGGAAAACAATTTTTTAAATTTTAGAGTTAGTCTGATGTTCACTTACACAGTTCTTTCAATTCATTATTTGTTAGTCGTATTCATTCATTCTCGGCACTTTCCCTCTGTGTATTCATATCTAAATGCTCTTTTCCCGTCTTTCCAACTTTTCCATATGTTAATCATTTTTGCGAATATCGTACTTAGATCGATATCTCTGTTTTTAAAAACTACTTCGTTTTCCAGGTACCAGTACCATAGCTGTAGTTCTCAACAATCTCCCAGACCGAGTTCGATTGGAACTCAGACTAAACGATCTCTTAAAATACATGACAAGTACAGATGTCAATTTCAAAAGCTTCTTACGATATGCAGACCACAGGAAAGACTTTGAGAGATTAACTTTGGAAGATTTTGCACGAATGGTCGTGTCGCACGACAGTAATTCCGTCGTCAGTCTTCTCGAAAGGATACATGCGTTTATAGTGCCATCTGGGTTAGGAATATCGGATACTGGTATTCTGGAATTGTTGCGCAAGGATATTATGGTGAGTTTTTAATGATATAAATTAAACATTTTTAAAATCTATATAGTTTTCGCATAATTTGTTATTTGCTATTACTATCTTATATAACGAATAATTTCCTATTTATCACATCCTACATAGATTTTTTATCAAACGACTATTCAACTTATGGAAATATACTCTTATAATTAATTAACCTAACCTGACTTTTGAAGCATTTATTAAAATACTTGATCCACATGAATATCCTTTGTCTGCAGTATGTTTTACGAGACAAAGGGTTATATCCGAACAATGACTGGAAACATACTCTGCAGTTCGATGTGTAATTTTCTTACCCTGATTTAGGTTTTTACCATGAAAATTTTGGAAATAATTTTCCATCGTCATTACTTGGTCTACCCAATCCGATGATGCATTTATGAGTCCACCAAATGATAAATGTTGTACCCAGGATGGTACAGAATAATTATGAACATTTATATTTTGTTTCTCATAGGTATGTCTTCCTAAATTTGAGAATTGATTTTTATATTTAAATGCTATGAAACCGCCAATATCAACCCATCTGTTTCGGTTTCTTTTGTTATATTAGCTATTTGTGACACGTCTGAACTACTGCTACTTTAACTTTGCAGATCCATGAACACAGTATCTTATCTACACTTGTGGGTACATAAAATATTTTTATCTTTACTCGTTAAAATGCTTTTGCAGCGATATATTCTTATAAACAAAGCAGTGGCGTTCCAAAAAATACTTATGATTTAAATCAAATTGTTAAAGATAGGTACATACAGTTTATTAAACAATGATATTAGATTATATTTTTGGCAATATTGTACTACATTTTAATTCATAATATTATTATAATATATCACATACATATATTGTCTGTATGTGAAACCATAGATATGTATTACAGATTACAGTATTAATAAATATTAATTACAAAGATTGTTTTAACTTTAAAACCTTTATTATTTATATTATTGCTACATCAAAGTTAAATAGAAGAATATGCGAAATGATTGTAATTAAGTAAAAAAATAATACATACATGCAGGACAGTTTGGAAAACTTATATTCACATAGGTTACATAAGTACATCGTAATGTTAAATTATATTATTCACTTTCATAATCAGATGTCTTCAGTTATCTACAGTTACTCTAGCAAATTCCTGTTCCACCAACACTTTTACGTCTTCTAACTTAAAATAAACGTTTTGTTTTGCAACTTAATTTTTTATTTGCGCCCAAACCATTTCTATAGGGTTCAAGTCTGGATGATATAGTGGGACTTTTAAAGAAACTTGTCCACATTCTTGCAGCACTTTGTCAAATTTATATTCAATATGTTGTTTGTGTCGTTTGATGATTTCATACAATTTAAACGGTTTTAACGTTGACGTTACAAATGGTAAATTTTTTCTGTCAACCAATATATCATATCCATTTTTTTAGAATAACTGGTGGGTGCTTTATTAATTTGTACATTATGATATGATGCATTATCAGTAACAACAACAGATCCAACAGGCAAATTGGGGATTAACTGTTCTTTCATCCATTTTTCATAATTTTCTGAATTCATATCATCATGATAATCTCCTGTCTTACCTCCTGACTTAAAAATCAAAAGGGCATTCTGAATGAAACCCATCTCCCCACCACCATGTACGATAACCAACCTACTTCCTTTTGAAATGTTTTTGAACAATCATTTGCCACTGTCATCTGTCCAGCTATTTGGCGTAGTGTGTCCTGCATGTACGTAGGTTTCATCAACATATACAATTGACTTACCTTCGATTATCTTTCGTTCTTTTCGATTTAAATCCCAAATCTTTCACAATTCTGTAGAGAGAACTCACACTTCCAGTCCACTCGTACACCTCTTCAAGCCTTTTCCGCAAAAGCTTCAATGATACACGACAACGTTCAGTCTCATGAAACGATGAATGGTATTTCTAATGAACTGTTTGTTATACTCCCTCAAGTCTGTCACGGTTGCTTTAATTTTAGCAAGTGTTGTAGCTGGAAATTTTAGTGTATTATTTGACTCTGCGTTTGTTAACACTCGCTTGTTGAATAATCCTTTCTACTATACGTAAAGATAATCCAGTAGTTTCACTCACTTGTTGTTTAATACTGGTTCGATTATCTTCAGATACTTTTGAAGATACGCGTCAAAAACTTGTCAGATACATGTACAGATTCAGTTATGGTCACTTAGTCTTAGGTCTAGTTTTATTTTTCTTATGCTGGTAGAAAATTATGGGCAATGATTAGTATATATTACGTTTTTATTTAGAATTATCAGCATTTATTATGTTTTTATGTACATTGATACGTATACAAGTTACGACACATTCACATGATATCGAAACTTATATTTCCATGTCTATTCTATGCATCTATACATATCTGCAATATTATAAAAATATTGCCTTATTTCATTTATTTCATCACCTTCAGGTATTCTTATGTAAAATGGTAACAAATTTGCCAATGCTACACTGACTCTTTTTACACAACTCTACTTCTTGTTGTTTTACTGATTCCACAAAAATTACCAGTCTTCTTCTTCTTCTAATGGCCTACAACCCTTTGTGAGTCTTGGCCTGCTTAACAATGTTCTTCCATTCTGCCCTGTCGGATACTTTTCTTCGCCACTGCCTGACGTTCATGGTTTTAAGATCCCTCTCTACGTCGTCTATCCATCTTTTACAGGGCCTTCCTCTTGTTTTGTTTCCTTGGGGCTTCCATCTCCGGACTACTTTTACAGCTCGATTATCTGGCATTCTTTCTAGGTGACCAAGCCAGTTTAGTCTTTACTACAAAAATTACCAGTAGTGCATAAAAAAGAACCGTTTGAATATATGTACATTCACAGTGATCATTAACACAGATGTTTTAATGGAAAATATTTCTGAGTATGAAAAATCTTCATGTTGTAGTCCTTGAAAATGATTCTGTTTCTAGTTATTCATTGTCTGCCAACTTTCTCATCACTGCTAAAAGCATTTACATCATAGTCTTTCATATCTGATTAAATTAATAATTTACGTGGCTATACTCTGTCAACAAAACGAAATTCAAAATTAGATTAGGATATCCTGGTCAAGCTACTTAACTAGTTGATTAACAGTAAAATAATAGATATCATGAAAGTAAATCATACAATAGTAGAAGGTATTGGTATCCAATAATTAAGATGGTATGGACATGTTCAAAGAATGCTCGAAGATCGATTTCGAAAAGAAATCCTAACATGGCAACGTCATGGTAGAAGGAAAAGAGGAAGACCTCGCCTCAGTTGGAAAGAAGGCATAAATCGGGAAATAAGAGATAAAGAAATAGAGGAAAACCTATGCACGGACCGAGAAAAAGGGCGATTGGGTATTGGAAGACGTAGGATCACGTTTATACAATATATATCCTGGTCAAGCTCTACACCATACCATGGTCAACCTTTGTAGTTTAACCATAACCCAAGATGTTGATCTTATATTATGAAACGTATATTTTAGAGTAACCACTGGTTATCTTTTAACCACAAGGTAACTTTACTTTGTGAAACCGGCCATAACAAGCAAATCATGACCTTAAAATGTATGCCGAACCCAGGTGTATGAGTATACACCTATGTAAAAATACTTTTTATAAGAAAATCAGCAATTTAAATGAAACGTTTGCAAATATATACATGGTAATATACATGGGTAGCGATAGTCACGGAGTTAAACAATTATAATTAAAATAAAAATATATTTATCAGGCTATTATTTGTTTTCATATTTTCTTAGAAACCTATTAGACATGCAAGTCTATTACTTGAACATCAGTAATATTCTAATCGAATTTTACCAAAATTACTATCGAATTATACCTTTATTATGATTATGACCTTCAACGCCTAAAACATTAAATGAAGTATTGATTATTTGCTACATAAATTCATTATATTACATTTCAATAAGCACTAAATCTATTGGGTACATACATAAATATGCTGAAATAATGGAAAAAGCAAATGAATACAAATGAATTGGACATGCTATTTGTCGACTTTAAACAGGCATTTGATTGTATTAAAAAGAAAAAACTAATATAGCACTCGAAAAATTAAAAGTCGGTGAGGACAGACGAACTTATTATGAGTTAAATATACAAGGTAGTCCAGAATTATGTACATTAATTTCTAGAGCTCATAGTACGTCCAAAAATAAGGGTACTTCTTTATGTACACTTTTTTATAAAACTGAATAATAAGGGAGATATGTACAACCCTTTAAAGGGGTGAATTGAAATTCTTATTTTTTCAAATATCTTCCAAACGGTTTTGAATATGGAGTTCATATTTTAGGAGTGATTATAAGACATTAGGATAATTAATTTCATGTCACCACCTACCACATCCTATATTAATACAGGGTAGTTTTGGAGGGTAAGTGGGGGTTATTGCGTCACATGTTTTTTAATTTTTTACATATTTTAAAAATTGTTTCCTTAGACCTTTCTACGCAAAAAAGGTGCTCTTGTAATATTTCGATAGACATCACCGTTTTCGATTTATTTAAACTCGAAGGTATACATGTATTTTATTGTAATCGTTACATTTCTTAATATTCATCAAGTATGCTTTGGAATTGACACTTGTGTTAGCAATAATATTACAAATTAATGGAAAACTTAATTAATAATTAATAATTTAATTAATGGCGAAAATAATATTTCACAACAACTGTTCAAAATGTCCTCCATTTTGTTGAATACATAATCTAATTCTTTTATTTAGCGAACGCATTAATCCATTTAATGTTACTGGATCGTTTTGTAAATCGGTAAATATTTGTTCAATTTTGTCTCTTAACTCATTTACTGTATTAATTGGAGTGTTATACACTTTTGATTTCAAATAACTCCATACTGTAAAGTCCAATGAATCGGTGCATCCGCACCCCGGCCTATCCACCTATCAGGGAAATGTTCATGTAACCACCTTCTACAAATTCTTGTGTAATGTGGTGTAGCACCATCATGCATGGAAAACACGTTTTTTCGTATTTGTAATGGAATATCTTCCAAAATATCATGTAAAATATTGTCTAGAAAATTGTAATACATGTTACCATTTAAATTTCCGGGAAAGATGTGGTATCCTATGAAACTATTTCCTAAAGTAGCTGCCCAAACGTTTATCTTCAACGTGTGTTGGAAGTGAGTTTACATTGTAGCCCTTGGATTTTCTTCAGCCCAGAAGTGCATATTTCTAAAATTGAACATACCTTGTCTTGTAAATGTGGCCTCGTCTGTAAACAGAATGTTGCTTAAAAAATTGTGGTGCAGTTTGAACTTTATTTTGCAATACTTCACAAAAATCAACTCTAAGTGGCATATCGTCAGGTAGCAATTCCTGCACCTGTCGATAGTGGTAAGGATGTAATTGCTCTTCATGCAGAACTCTTAAAACACTTTGATGAGAAATATTCGTTCTTAATCCTAGCCTGCGTGTACTTATTGTGGGGTCATTTATTATAGCATCCAATATTTGCTGTTTAACGCGAACATTTCTTGCTTCTCTACGACGACCAGCATATGTATTCCTTCTTTGAAGACAACGGTTTCTCTCAGTCGTCGTTCAGTACTTACAAAAGTCCTGGCATTGGGAATATTTCTGTTCGGATACTTTTCTCTGTAGCGTCTTACAGCGGCAGCAGCATTTCCCGAACATTCCCCTAATACTAAAAGTATGTCTGTCATCTCAGAATTTGAATAGTGTGCCATATTGCGGGCAAAAAAATTTAAAAATATACATAGCATATCGAAATATTACAAGAGCACCTTTTTTGCGCAGAAAAGTCTAAGGAAACAATTTTTAAAATATTTTTTTAAAATATGTAAAAATTAAAATCATGTGACGCAATAACCCCCACTTACCCTCCAAAACTACCCTGTATTAATATAGGATGTGGTAGGTGGTGACATGAAATTAATTATCCTAATGTCTTATAATCACTCCCAAAATATGAACTCCGTATTCAAAACCGTTTGGAAGATATTTGAAAAAATAAGAATTTCAATTCACCCCTTTAAAGGGTTGTATCTCCCTTATTATTCAGTTTTATAAAAAAGTGCACGTAAAGAAGTACCCTTGTACCCTACCAAATACGCCTTATCTACAATAGAGGATGTAATTTTCATAAGCCCACATATGTCCATATTTGCTATTTTTTCAAGAAAGTAAAAAAAACCGATTTATCTATATTATTTCACCAGAACATATTTATGTAATATAGTAAGTTTTAAATCGGTATTGGTTTCTGAGCTAAGAAAACTACATACTTGGGTAGAAAATGGTATAACAAATTAAAAATATAATACCTATAAAAGTTGATAGATGTGGGATTATGAACATAACAGATTTGGATATGTGTTGTTTTGATCAAATGAATTTAGTTGATATAAGGTTGAATGCTCGAATAAATGTACTTTGATAAAATAAAAGGCAGATATCGAGCACAGTTTTATTAATTAAATCTTGCCCAAGTACTTTCTCTTCCTAGAGCATCTTCAGGGGCATCTGAAATAAGCCAAGAAACTTATTTCAGATGCCCCTGAAGATGCTCTGGGAAGCGGAAGTACTTGGGCAAGATTTAATTAATAAAACTGTTTGAATTTTGCTTGTTGTATTCCTAGGCCTAAGCAAGATTGTCGAGACCTCCGACGTTGAATCTGTTTTGTTACTATAAACCTACCAACTAATTGGTCCTGAAAAAGTTTTTCGGGTTTCGAATAAAGAGTCTTCCGAAATTCACCGGCATCACTAGGCCGAACTTCACAACATTTAAAAGCTTTATCCTTGTGTAAGCAACCTATGAACACACAACTACCAGCAGGAGCAGCGTATCTCTTTTCCTTAAGAAATTGTCGCTTTGGAACTGTCTTTTTTCTTTTTCGTGATCCGGCACTTGCTCTTCCAACTAATATTAATTCACCATCTACATTATCTTCATTTAAACTCATAATTTCAGTCAATGAAACAATCAAAATAGTGAGTTCAGAATTTGGACAAGTAGAATACTTCAAATACCTGGGAGTGACAATAAGCAAAACCAGCGAAAGAATATCAGAAGTAAAAGAAAAAAATATTGACAGCGAATAAAGCTTATTTTGCAAATAAAAGATTACTTAAAAGTAAAATGATGACTAAGAACACTAAGATGAACATATATAACGTTATAATTAGACCAACATTATTACACACAGCATAAACAATGACAATTACTAAAAAAAATAAAGAAGACTTACGAATAGTAGAGAGAAAGATAATGAGAACCATACTGGGAAGAACTAAAACATATCAAAATGAATATCAAAGCAGACCAAATGGAGAGATTAAGAAAGTACTGAAAAAAATATCGTGACCAAAATAATGCATTATATAGGTAATTATGATTAAATATTAAATAATTGATGGATTCGACCGTTACTTGATGGAAATTAATTTTATGTAACAAATGTAAAAAATTTGAAAACAAAGTTTTCGGTGCTTTATTGTTACATTAAATATTAAGTTATAGCAAAAAGTCTGGGAAAAACGGGAAAGCCTAAAATGTTACTGAAAGTTAATATTAATAAATTGAAGTATGTACATGGAAATTTCGAGCAAAAAAGGAATAAACACCAGGGCCTCCTTTAAATTAGAGTTGGAGGATGGATCAGTTGTAGAATTTGAGAAGGTGGATGAATTGATATACTTAGGTACCATTATTGGCCAGACATGTAAGGAAAAATGTGAAATCAACCTGAGACTGACCAAGAACAACAGATATATCTCTTAATACAAAAATAAGAGTATACAAAATTATAGTTAGTGTAACTATAATGTACCAATTGTATGCTAACCCTACAATAACAAAAGTAGTGAAATAAATAAATTGGACTAGAATGTCTCGGATATCTATAAAGAATGCAAGGTAACAGACCAGTCAAGACTATTGGTTGGAGAGTACTTGAGGGCAAAAAAAGAGAGGAAGACTAAAAAAAGAAATGGAGAGATGTCGCGATGGAGGATGTCCGGAAGATGGGAATTATTGTTTTCCAAATTGAACTTTCCAAATAGACATGCCACAAGAAATCAAGAAAACAATTTCAGAACCTTTTTATGTCAAAGTAGGTACATCTCGATTAAAAAAGAGAACGTAGAACATGAGCGTTTAAACTTTATATTTCATTGTCGACTTTCTCTTTTGAGAAAGAAAAAATAACGTTAGACTGCATTACTCACCGATATTTGTATTCATAAAGGAAATATGTGATTGTTTTTTTTTGAGGATTGACCTACATACGATTTGATGTATATCAATTGTCATAGTTGTATATTATATGTACGCGAATGTATTTGTTTAAAAAACAAAAAGTAAGCATTAAATTGATAAAAGTGATTCATAAAGCATACGGCTACAAGGTATATCAGTACTGCTAAAATATTTCTGCAGTTAATAATATTAAAATATCACGTTCATCTTGATAATATAAAAATTTAAAAGTCAATTTAACATAATAGTCTGCGTCTGTTTTTTGCAATTATCTCGGTCAATATATGTTGATTTGAAATTTGCAAAAAATAAGCAAAAAAGTTTACCACTCCTACCCCCCGGCTTCCCCTAAAAACCCTCCTCGCAGGGGTGGAAAAACGTACAAAAACGATTTTCCAAGAATCTATACGCCGTAGAAATAAATGTTTCAAATAAAAAATGTAGCTGAGATTATTTTGAACAAAAATGTTTATTACCAGTTTTTGCCTAGAATGAACCGTTCTCTTAGAAACAACGCTTGAAGGGTCCGGCGATTTTGAATTTTAGTTACGCTCGCCTCTACTCATCTGCACATACTATTAACCAATATAAAAATTAAACTATGTACTTTCTCATTACTATGTATAGCTATGTACTTTCTGTCTTGCAATTACACCCCCTGCAGCCTGCTGCCGGCGTCTATGATAAAGGTGTTACGTAAATAAACGTTGTGCGATTTTTGTCATTTTTTATGATTTTTATGAGATCAAGTATGTGTTCAGTTCACTATTGAACAGTTCATATCACTTCAATCTTCAGTTACGGTGCCGAAACATGGATAATAAAATCAGAGGATAGGAAAAGGATTGACGCATTCGAAATGTGGTGCTGGAGACGAATGCTACGCTTCTCGTGGACGGAGCACAGATCCAATCAGTCGATTCTCGAAGAGCTAAACATTCAGACCAGACTCTCCTCTCAGTGTCTTGCAAATGTTTTAAAGTTTTTTGGCCACATTGCGAGAAGAGACAATGACAACTTAGAAAGACTAATTGTGTGCGGAAACGTAGAAGGACGTAGAGGCAGAGGACGCTCACCTATCCGATGGTCAGATCAAGTACAGAAAGCCACTGGAGAGACGTTTTCCGAGTCCATGAGAGCAGCCCAAAATCGCAAGAGATGGAGAGAATTGACAGCCCGCATTGTAGGAAATCACGATCCTCAGCAATGAGGAAACGACAAGAGAGAGAGATGAGATCAATAAAATTTATCACTTTCATGGAATTTCCATTATAAGCATGAAATGCCGGTTTTGAGTTTTGGCAATGAGTGCGATGCATTTGAAATATGGCCAAAAAAACGCTGAATTTAAACTTTCACACTACAAACGATCTAAAACGTTTGAAACTGCTTCTTTTCAAGTAAACAGGTAGGTACGTTTTTTAAAACTACACAACATCAGCTACAAACTCCGCCCAATACCGTCTTCGTGGAGTTATTTCCCGTGACCTGCAATCGTTTATAATGTAAAAGTTTAAATTCTGCGTTTTTTGGGAATATTTCAAATGGCTTATATTTGTTGGCAAAACTCAAAATCAAAATTTCATGTTATATATCTTAAAGTTTAGGTTCTAACAATGGAAATTCCACTACGACCGGCCAATAAAAGTGATAAATTTTATTGACTCAGGAGAATCGTAAAAAATAACAGAAATCGCGCGAGGTTTCAAAAATAAATTCAAAATTGCCGGTCGCTTAAAGCGTTGTTTGTAAGAGTTAACTCGTTTTTGTTCATAATTATCTCAACTACATTTTTAATTAAAACATTCTTTTCTACGGTATACAGATTCTTGGTAAATTTATTTTTTCTGTTTCCCACCCTACGTTTGGGCGTTTGGGCGTTATATTGGTAATTCTCGACTAAATGGAAAATACCTGTTCCAAACTAATATATTTTTAAGTTTTTGGTATCAATAACGATATATATTATAAGGTATTCTTGACACGTCACAGCATATTGGGTAATTTAGTAATGGAATATTCAAATAAATGAATCGCAAATACCTCAAAACACAGCCCCCTGGTACCTACGTCCATTGTCCAGAATTACAAATCTTGTTATAAGTATTTATTTTTTGTCGTTAATAACTGAATAAACTCAAGTCAAATTTTGTTTTCATGTGGGACATTTAGATCGTGAAATGGAACGCAATGTGAAGTTTGTTCTATTGTGGAACTAAGCGGACAACCGCTATTTTGTTTTCTTTAGTGCTACTACTGCGTCTGCTTGTGAACCCGCGTCTCAGCCTTTAGTGAAAACAGTCCCCTGGTAAGCTTTTTTTTGACTATTTTAAGAGTTTTAATAACGACAATTTTTTTAAAATAATTGATTATCTAGTATGTAGTCACAGCTGTTTCTTTAATCTCATGTGTTTAAATAATTTTGTTTTATTAAGTATTCATGTAAAAATAATAGTCCCCTGGACAACAGTCCTCTGCCGTTTCATAGCAAGGGAACTGGACTTATTTTAACATGAATATTTAATGAAATAAAATTATTTAAAGATAGGTATCAGATTAAAGAAGCAAGTGTGGCTACATACTAGATAGTCAATTATTTTAAACAAATTTTCGATATTAAAACTTAAAAATAGTAAAAAAAGAGCTTACCAGAGGACTATTTTCACTAACGGCTGAGACTCGGGGTTCTCTACCAGACACAGTAGTAGCACTAAACAAAATTCTTCTTCTTAGAGTGCCATATCCCTACGGAACGTCGGCGACTACCATGCTTATAATATTGTTATACTGATACATGATATCGGCGTTTAAAGTCCAAGTTTCACATCCATACAAAATTACAGACCACACGTAACATCTTGTAAACTTTTCACGGATTTCCAAATTTAATGAGTTATTGGATATTAGAGGCTTGAATTTTTGAAATGAGTTTTTTGCCTGTTCAATTCTACATCGAATTTCGAAGGATGGATCCAGATTTTGGGTAATCCAACATTCAAGGTATTTGAATCTCTGAACTCTCTGCAGCGGTTGTTGGTTTAATATCAGTTGGGTTGCGCCGATATCCACTTTACTGGTCACCATGTATTTAGTTTTATCGATATTTATCGACAGTCCCCAATTTGTGCATTCCATGTCAACTCTATTGATTAGCTCCTGCAGATCGTCGATGTTTTCAGCTAGAATCACAGTATCGTCGGCGTACCGTATGTTGTTAATTATTTCTCCTCCTATGATAATTCCTTTTTGATCTTTTAAAGCTTCCCTAAATAGATTCTCAGAATACACGTTAAAGAGGGTGGGAGACAGTACACAGCCCTGTCTTATGCCTCGTTCAATACTGATTGGCTTTGATTCTCTGTTGTTGGTATTAATAATGGCTGTTTGGTTCCAGTAAAGTTTGGCAATAAGTTTGATGTCTTTCTCATCTAGTTGGATGCTCTGCAAGGCGGTAATTAGTCTGGTATGCTGAACGCGATCAAATGCCTTTTCAAAATCAATGAAGCACATATATACGGGTTTTCTTACCTCCCAACATCGTTGAAGGAGTGTTTGCATAGAAAATAGTGCTTCTCTAGTTCCAAGGCATCTCCGGAACCCGAACTGCTCTTGACTAATTATTTCTTCGCACTTGTTGTTAATTCGATTTAGAAGAATATGCAACAGTATTTTAACGGCATGGCTCATTAAACTAATGAGTCTACAATCGCTACATTTCTTAACGTTTGGTTTCTTAGGTAGAGGAATAAAGATCGATTTTAACCAGTCCGATGGAATTTCACTGGTATCATATATTTGATTGAAAAGTACAGTGAGTTCTTTTATATTGTCATTTGAGAGTAATTTTAGCCATTCGCTGTATATTTGATCTGGTCCACTGGCTTTGTTGTTTTTGGCTTGGTGTATGGCTTTTTCCACTTCAGCTTTTAAGATTGATGGTCCTGTATTTGCACTTAAGTTAGGTAGTGATCCTCGATCATCCTTAAATAATGCTTTAATGTAGTTTTCCCATTCCTCCATTACTTCGTCTTCTAGGGATAGTGCATGACCTTCATTATTCGTTAATGTTATGGGTGTATTTCTTTTGTGTACTGTAACTTCTTTTATTTTCTTATGTGTGTTAAATTCGTCATGTTTTCGTTGCAATTCTCCTAGTTCCTCACATTTTGCTCGCATCCATAACTCTTTGGCTTCCCTGATTTTTCTTCGAATAAGATTATGCTTTTGTTTATAGTATACTCTGAGTTATTTCTATTTTTAAGCTGTCTTCCTAATAATCTTCCTTTTACCTTTGCTAAAAGGAAGATTATTTTATTATTTTCATATATCTGTACCCGTTTTTGAAAAATAAGTTAATTTAAAGCTTTTTCCTGAAGTACCTACAATGTTCACACTGTTTTTTGCAATGCATCGTATAAATACATAATATTAATTACTTTAGTTGCTTCAAAAGTACTAATTTTTTAAAGTATTATGTCAACCTAAAATATCGGTAAGGGACGGGATAATTAATTAGCAGAAGTAATTTTTTTTATATTATATTATGACCCACTTTAGAGTCTTAAAAATACTGTCAAATTATATTCCATGAAAACATTCCCCGGGATGGGTATAACAGTCCTCTGTCAAGTTTGCATAAAATTGTCCATAACTCAAAAACCAAGAGAAAAATGTGTGGTTTTTTTAAAGATATATATTTAACATTTAATAAAATTTGCTTAGGGATAGTTTGTATAGAAAATTTCCAATTATAGTAGAGAAACACCCATATTATACCGTTTGTTTTATATAATTTTATATAGGTACAAAAAAGATTTACAAATCATGACTAACACTTCGTTATGGAAACTTTGATGACCTTGAGTTTTACCGTTGATTGAATTATTTCAAAAATTGTAACATTTACATGTTATTTAAATAAATAACATATTTATAAACAAATAATATTTATACCAAATATGACAGCTGGCATCTTTTGCAACAAAGACTGTCAGTGTTTGGAAAGTTGCAGTGAAGTGAAATGTAATATTGGTATTATTCATTTTATATATCATAGATGAGGTAACTTTATAGTGATATTTACATTTTGGTGATAATATGATTATGATATGTATATGTATTTATTTTATATAGCAAACAATCGATTTGTTAGTTCAAGAATATATATTTCAATTTTTCAATATCAGAAAGAAGAAAAAGGAAGGTCAATTTATAAGCATTCGGTTTTTTTTGGTTGTTTAATATGCGCATATCTGTCTCTTTCAAGACGAAAAATATTACCACAACCTAGGAGGTCATACTGTGCATAATTCTCTTGCTCTTGTTAGTTCAAACTTTCAGATGTTATACTATCTCTTGTGATACTGTTCCTCTCTAGTTTCATTTATTTTGATTCTCCATTTTGTCATCCATTGTTATATTTTATTTAAGTTATTTTGTAGGATTTCTTAGGCTATGTTGGGATTTTTGTTAGATGATAGTATTGCCGTAGCATCCGCAAATGTGGCTGTGGTTATATGTGTATCTGTCGGTAGGTCAGGAGTGAATATAACAACAAGAGCCGAAAAAAAAAGCACTTACACAGTGGTGTATACAAACTTAAATGTGACGACTGTCCAAAAACTTACATCAGTCAAACTGGTAGAACTTTTAACAAACGTATGCCAGAACATAAAAGAGCTTTCAATAATAGGAAAATAGTTTTTACGTACGCAATTCACCTTATAGACCATAATCATTATTTTAATGACCAATTTTAAATTCTTCACATTGAAAATAAAGGCCTTAAGCTAACTTTATTAGAATCTATGGAAATTAAATTAAAAGACACAGACATATCTGAATGACCAACTTGAGACAAACAGTTCTCTCGTCCCCTACTTATTCAGTTAAATACTATAAAGTGTAAACGCGTTCCAAAAATATACCACTAGAGAAAGGTACTCTACCGAAACAGCAGATAATAATTTATAATAAATTTTGTGGAAGTGTTGAAAACAAAAGTTTAAGTGTTTTATTGTTAAATAAAATGAATTTCCATCAAGTAACGGCCGAATCCATCACTTTAAATATAGTAATTTATTGGTAAATTCTGTTTTAGTTTACATAAGAGACCTTTATGCTAGACTTTAATGCCCGACTTTTGTCCAGAAATACCGCTGATCAGTACCTATTATTTTCATTAACTCATCAAAGTCTGAATTATTTTTTTTGTTAAACTGGTGGTTTTTTACCAGTTTAGTTTAGGAAAAATACAAATAAGCAGAAAAACCTATCAAATTTTATTTGTTTATCGAATATATGACATTACAAACTGTGACCATATGGTAACACTAGGTCAAAATACTATAAAAATATTATAAGATTTACTCTTTATGAAATATGGTAAAGCATTCAATGCAGAGTCCAATATCGCATTTCTCACACTGCGTACGTCGTACTGAGCAGCACCATTCTCCTGCGCACCGCCTTCGTTTTTTGTTAGGAGCAGGTATAATGAGATGGTTAATACCATCGTACCTAATGTTGTCAGAGATTCTGTTAAAAGACAGACTATTTCTACTTGTTGTTGGTTTACCAGGTCTAATGGGAAGATTTCTGAATTTGGTAAGGTAAGTAGTCGCGATTTCACGTCGAAAATTCAAATTAGTTGTCGGTCTTCCTGAACACTTATAAAGTATCCACGAATTTTGCACAGCAGCATCATATAACCATGTAAGTATAGACCAATACCATTTCTTACTACGAATACTTATACGGTATCTTGTTAAATCCTCATCCATTCTATCAGTGCCTCCCATAAACTTGTTATACATTCCAACAACATGTGGGTAAAAAACTTGGACACCTTTTTTTTTCAGAATGTGAATAACGTTTTACTTATTGAATAGGATGCACACCGTACGAAGTTGATGCTATTGTTACGACGACGTTATCCATCCATCTTGTCAACATAACAACATCTTCCTTGTCAATTTTTGAAACCAAAAACCTCGAGTTTGTTTGGACATAGTTTTTTTTATCGACAAGGGTAACATCTTATGGTATTCTTTTCTGTTTTATTGTTCCTGTGACACCATATCCTTTTTCTTTTAAATGCACCATTAAATTGAATCCAGTAAAAAAGTTATCTACATAGATTTGGTAAGGCAGCTTTTGTTCAGCAAAAGTGTCCAACATCGAGACAAGGGAAGCGGCTGCCTTTCCAAATGCAAGTTGGTAAAAATCGTTCGAATTCGTACTTTTCTCTTGATAGATCTCAAAATTTACAAGGTAACTAATTTCGGAGTTAAGGCACCATACTTTATGACCGAATCTTATCGGTTTTTCCCTAATGAATTTTTTACAATTATTGATACATCATAATTCATATTTTCAGTTGGTTGATAATATTTGAGAAAAGAACTCTGTAATTTTTCGATTAGTGGTCTCAATTTCTACATTTTATCATTTAAATCATGAATGTGTTGCTTGTGTGAGTCCGTTTCAAAAGGTAAAAGAAATAATAAATTTGACTTACTCACAATCAATTTAATTTAACTATCCAGACGACCGGTTTCGCTTTCTACAATATGCAAAGCATCTTCAGGTCTCGATACAAAGTTAAATAAATGCTGAAATAATAAACCCTATTAGGGTGTTGTCTAATAAAGATAAACAAAGATAGATGATATAAATTACAGTAATTATGCCAATATTGCCAATATGCCACCACAGACATGTAATATTGGCATAATTACTGTAATTTATATCATATATCTTTGTTTATATTTATTAGACAACACCCTAATATGGGTTCATTATTTCAGCATTTATTTAACTTTGTATCGAGACCTGAAGATGCTTTGCATATTGTAGAAAGCGAAACCGGTCGTCTGGATATTTAAATTAAATTGATTGTGAGAAAGTCTAATTTATTATTTCTTTTACCTTTTTATCATTTAAATCCATTTGCGTATTATCATCACAGTGCATGAAACGCATTATTTGGATAAACCTGTCGTGACGCATTGCATCCTTCACCATTTTATTGGGAATGTCTGCTCCATTGTCTCAATAAAACCTTTTTCCAGGAAGACAGTTGTATCCAGACACAATCAAAATACCCAAAAAACATTTGAGCTCGTCCAAGGTAATCTTCGGATCAGGACAATTCACAAAAAGAGCGTATTTTCTGGTTTCGTCTAAAATATGGCCTACATTTCGTTATCGAAAAACAACACAAATAAATTTATAGTGCTCATATTTTTAAATTGTGAGTAGTCTGCTTTGGGAAAGTCGGATGTTTTTACAAAATCTCCATCGATCCAAGTTCTTTTAGTATACTTTTTTCCCTTTAGTGATTTCAAAAAACTAGTATTAGGTTCTGTATCAAGTTATGACATACGTGGTGTTTGCTCGTCTTCCATCTCATTAAAAACACTATTGTCTTCTGGTGCACCATCAAAATAACTCAGATCGGCTTCTGATAATAATTGTCTTCGGGACAGGTTATCTACAAATCCAACATTATCCTAGTCAGCCGAGTCTTCATCAGTCAATACATTTGGATCAGGTGGACTTATATATATATATATATATATATATATATATATATATATATATATATATATATATATATATATATATATATATATATATATATATATATATATATATATATATATATATATATATATATATATATGCAGGTTAGATCATTGTCATCGTTATAAACCATATCCAGGGCTTCCTGGAGCGTCCAACCTCTTCTGTAAATAAAAAATTAATTAGATTTCTTATTAGCCTAGTGTGACCATTTGGTAACAGTGTGATTCAGTCTCATGTAAATTTTATGTTAATGGGCGAGGTTGCCTGTAATATTTTTTATGTTATAACCTACTTCCTTAACTATATCAATAATTATTTAAATTGCCGGAAAGTCTTAATAGTAAACTAATGAAACTACTTACTCAAATCTCGGTTCCATAATTTGCACATTCGTTCTTCTTCTTTAGGTACCGTCTCCTTTAAGGAGGTTGGTAATCATAACAGCTATTTTCACTTTTGAGATTACAGCTCTGAACAAGTCGACGGAACTGCAATTATACCACTTTCTCAGATTTTTGAGCCAGGAGGTCTTCTTCCAATACTTCATTTTCCCTGTATTTATCACTGCATTATGGTTTGTAGACACACTTATTTATCCCCTCTCATAACGTGGCCGAGATATTGTAACTTTCTTATCTTAATCGTATTCATGATTTCCACTTCCTTTGTCATCTTTCTGAGGACCTCAACATTTGTTATTCGGTCTACCTAACTTATTTTTAATATTCTTCGGTCGGTCCACATCTCGAATGCTTCAAGTCGATCGCTCACCTCTTTCTTTAAGGTCCAGGCCTCCACCCCATACAGCAGCACCGAAAACACATATGAACGTAATATTCTTATTTTGAGTTGCAAACTAAGGTCTCTACTGCATAATACTTTTCTCATCTTATTAAATGTTATTCATTTTTATTTCTTCTGTATACTCGTTATTTTCATTAATAATTGTACCAAGATATCTGTATTTTTTTACTTTTTCTATTGGAACCCCTCTTATGTTTAAAATGTCTTGTTGTTGTGTTTTGGAAATTGTCATAAATTTTGTTTTATTAGCATTAAGCGTTAGTCCGCTTTCCTCACTAGCATTTACTACATTATTTAAAAGTGTCTGTAGATCTTGTATATTCTCTGCAATTAGTATAGTATCATCGGCATATCTGATATTGTTGATGGGTCTGCCGTTGACTTTTATTCCAATTGTTACATTTTCGAGTGATTTTTTAATTATTTCTATAGATTGAACAATAAAGGGGAGAGTATGCAACCTTGCCTTACGCCTCTTTTTATCTCTACTTCCTCCGAAAGTTCTTTGCCTACTCTGACTTTTGCTGTTTGCACATTCGTTAGTACCCATGAATTCACAAAGCAATACTCTTCCAAAAATTCTTTTTTCCTTCCAAAATGTTGAATGTAATACAGTAACACATTGAATACACTGACATCTAGTAACGAAAAGTTGAACTGAGGATATATTTCTAGCGTTAAGTTGAGCTACAATCAACATCAATTGATGGCGTAACCAAGTGGTCACACAAGGCGTTGATGGGTTAATTATCTCCACAACTCTAGTTATCTGTTATAATATTGAATGTTATTTTATGTACTCAAATTGGTGTGATGGTATTAGTGTTTTGTTGTCTAGTATACTAGGCATTAGCCTAGTAAGTGTCTGCTTTTTAAAATGTTTACTATTCACTGGAAGAAGATTTATATGACGGTAGGACAGCACATTTTCTGGCTCTTTTCCTGGTTTTAGTATCATTGTTATCTGTGCTAATTTCCATTATGATGGGAAATGACGTAATCTGATTATAGAGTTAAATAACTGTGTCAGAAATTGAAAGCCTTTCTCTGAGAGTTGCTGAAAAGTTTTTCCAGTAATAAGCTCGTATCCTGAGGTCTTTTTTGGATCGATGTTGTGTTGTATAATATATTTTACCTAATTTTTTGTGAATCTTTTATCAGTTTATTTGACGTAAAAACTTTTTTAAAGAGTGTCGAAAATGTTTGGGCTTTTTCTAGTGGTTACAGCTATTTTTTTAAGCAGTGCGTTTTTTATGGGTTTTTACAAATAAATCATATTTTAAAGAGTTTCAAAACGACATAAGACTTACACCAAATCTTTATGTAAAGCCCATTTTCAAATGTTGAATGGAGCTCCCTAGGGAAGCCTGGGTTTGGCTAATTCGCCAAGTTCTGGATGGATGACCAAGGAACTGTTTCTCAAGGTTCTCTAAAACTCTCTGTTCTCTTGAATCCATAATGTTTGCACGTGAAAATCGTATAGTTTTAGTTACTTTTCCACCCCACACCTCACATCGCCTTCAACCGCTAGATGTAGCGGTGTATTCGTCGTTTAAATCAAAACTTGCTGTTGCTATGAACGAATGGATGATGCATCCTGCTCGAGTAATTACCATACCTGACTTAGCAGCTATTACAAACACTGCATACACTTCTTCATTTATCATGAAGAATATAGTTAAAGGTTTTAGAAAAACGGAAACCGTCTTGTATTTTCGGATGACGATTTCGACTGTGCTTTTGTTACTGACCGGCCACCACCAGGAAATAATGTAACCAACTCAACAGAAGCAGTTCTATCTACATCAACCCCAGTAGCACATGAAATTGAAGTTGTTCCATCTACATCAACCACAGTCGCACCTGAAATTGAAATTGTTCTATCTACATCAACCGCAATAACACCTGAAATTGTATGACCTTTCCCAAAGGCTGCCGCGAGAAAAATATTAGAGCACGAAAAAAGAGTAAATCTATAGATTTAACAGAAACTCCAGAAAAAAAAACAAAATTGAAGAAGAAACTCTAGCAAGAGAACAAAAACAACAGAACTTGCAAGCAAATAAGATAAAAAGAAACATTTGGAAGACTACTCCTACTACTAAGAAGAATGCGGACTTACCACAGAGTGAAACTTCGGAATCTGATGAAGACATCATTTATGCCAGTTCAGATGAATCGGAGGACTTCACATAAATTGCCAAATATGAACAGAATGACTATATTTTAGTGAAGTTTGTTACAAAAAAGCTGTGTAATTATTATGTGGGACAGATCACTGAAATATTTGCTGTGGATTCAGAGTTTGAAGTTAAAATTTTTTAAATAATTAAGGGCAAAGGGACCAGTTCAACTTTTCACTTTCCAGAAACGGAGGATATTTTGATAGTCCCCATTAAAGATGTAGTTTTAAAATTACATCCTATAAACAATTCAAATTATAGCACTTGCAGAACGCAATCATTTATTTCTTTTTCAAATTTGATGGATAATTACAATGTAAATTAAAAATTAATAGTTTCTTGTTTGAATGTCTATACCTTAGGCACTTAGGTACTTATTGTGTTTTTTCACGTAATATTTTATTGTGTCCTTTCAATAATAAACGTATTTTTTGGTTTGATTTCAAAGTATTTGGGTCATTTAAATGCGCCCCTTCTTAGTTCAAAGCTACCCCTTTTAGCACTTTTGAACATTTTTCTTATGATATGTAAAGTTATTTTTTTTTGTATGTTCAGATAATTTCTTGGTAAGTTTGATAGACAATATTACATTATTAGATGAGTTAATGTTGTTTGCGATACCTAAAATAAATAATTTTAGGCAAAGTAAGTCATAATACACTTAAAAAGAAAAAAAGTTCAAAAATGCCCCCTCCTCCCCTACATAAAGATCATATTTCCAATTTTTAATAGCAATATAATTATTAGGAACCACCTTGAAGTTTCTTTTGTCGATAAAAACTATTATTATTTTTAATCTGAATGGAAATATATTGACAAATATATTAAGTGTCATTATCTCTGAATAAGTTAATATGCAGGTATATATCGACCTCGTCCTCTTGTTGATGGCCAGATCAATACCAAAAATTTATTTGTTTCTCATTTACTTGCAATCTCATCTAATATTGAATCGTACAACAAAGAAAACGTTTAAGAATTTTAAAAAAAGTTAGTGAATAATTTTCTGCAGATGTAAGTATGAAAGTACTATTACTGATTACATGCAAACTTTGATTGAGATAATGTTAACCCCTAACTACAGACATTCCATTATTACCACGTAACAACAGAGCCCCGGTATTTTTTACCGGTCATTATAAAATGGAGTCAAATATAAAGTTAATAAAAAAAATGCATTATGTATTTTTCTGTAGTGTCTAGATATGGGAGAACTGGTGAAATTAGTCATTTTAATAATAAAATAAAAGATTTTTAAAGAATAATCTATTAAACGATAATTTTGGTAACATTTTTGGTCTATTGAAACAAACAGCCATAAATGCTATGAACAAAAATTTTGATTTTTTTTAAACAAATAAAAGTAATATAGAATCATAAAAGAAACAAAATAGCATTTACGAAAATCTATACATCCATGAGGAAAAATATGCAAGAGGTAAAATTGTCAAAAAAATTAAGTGGCACATTCCTTGCAAACTCTTGCCGTGCATTGCAAACATATCAGAGTCTTTCACATTATGAAAATATGAGTAATTTTTCTTTCTTCAGTGATTCAGTATCATGGTCTGTTGGTAAATACCCTGCATCTGAGTCCACATCACTTGCGCCAAATTCAATTCCATTTTTGCAAAATTTCCCCAACATTTTTATCACCAAATTTAACCCTCTTTGCAGACTCCAGAGTCCATTTCTTTACTCTTTTCCTAAAAAAAAACAAAAAATATTATAAACAGTTCACATTTTACCCATATAAGACTAATTAAAAATACTTAAAAACAGACATCCGGTAAATTTTACAATTTTACCGGTTAAGATTTTTGATGTGTGCTACGAAAGAAAATATTCACAATACACGCCACGCCATCCGCTCTGATTAGCATTGTTAAACAAACTGCCGTAACCTAACCTAACCCTCTTATCTATGCCGAGGTTTACTGATACTGACTGAGACTCATGAAATTGTAACTATTGTAAGTCGTGCGAATATCACGAAATCCGCGTTTTGAGTCCGCCCACCGGTAAGAAATACCGGATCTCTGTAGTTAAGGGTTAAGACTACTGTAAAACGGGGTTACTTAACCAACTGTCGGATAACTTTGCACCATGAGTGTAAAGTGTATTATTAGTTTATTAACGGAAACTGTGCTATTAGTTATTAGTGATTATAATTTTTATTCGATAAAGGGCAATATAATAATTTTTGAAATGACATTTGAGGTTTCTGTCATCAACCATACGCCGACAGGTTTAATCTTCACAACAACCTTAAAAATCTGTGTTATTTGTTCCGTGAAAAGTCTTTATGGAAAAGAACCCCTTAATTGATAACTTAATGTAAGCAAAATCCAATTGAATGAATGAATGAAAGTGGTGCAGAGGATCTTGGTGAATATTTTTATCTTATTTTCTTGTTTTAAAAAGATGCCAAGAGTGTATTAGAGGGTCAAAGGCTGTTGGAGATATGGCGACCACACGCAAAACTTAGAATCCAGTAAAACTAGAATTGTACAATATACCACAGAGAAGCATTATGAACAAATTAAAGATCAAACGTATAAACAAACATCTTCTGTGTTACCATCATTACCAGCTACTGTTAGTGATTCTTCTATTCCATGTTCACCTTCTGCAATCGTTCAAATCTTTGCTGAAGCAATTCGTGAAAAAAGATCCTTGACAAAATAAATCCAAGTTAAAAAAACCATCGCCCCGTTTAAACAGCTGCGGTACGTAGAGGTAGTAACGACGGAAGTGGTGGCTGCTAGGTTCAGAAAAGCTGAGAATAGGAAAATAAAACGACCCAAAACAGTCCAGAAATAAAAAACTAGCTAACTAACACTTCAGAAAACAAGTTAAAGAAAAAATGTGACACTTCTTCCGATGATAATTCTAGTGACATAATGTCTCAGATGTTTGTCAGTTCAGAAACCTAAAGGAATTCATATGAGGATTCAAGAAAGTTGCATTTTTCACAAGAGAAAACGAAAGCCGAAGCCAAAAGTCATCATTTACAATCTTGGCAATAAAAAACAAATCCAGAAAAATTTTATTGCCGAAGTAGTTGACTTGGATATTAACATATCGGTAAAATTTTTTACAAAATCCAGTAAAACTCCTGAAACATACATATTTCTGTTAGTAGAAGATAGTGATTCATTTTGACCAAATATTAGCTATAATAAAACCGTCAATTACGCGTGGTCAATATGTTTTTCCAATATTTTAGAGTACCGTTGTTGCTAGGGACTTATTTTCATATGTTTTTCACTAAAACTCTTAAAATGTACTTAAGTGGGCTACTTAGGTTTTATTCACATTTATTCATTAAATTGAATAATTCCCTTTTCTGTTATTTTTTTTACTTTCCATAAATAGATTGTTCTTATTGGAAATCTTTGTATCATCATTACTCAAGAATATATTAAGAATGTTTCCGGTTACCTCTCAGTAAGTTTAGCTGATATTCGTTGTAAATAACAGGTTGTTTTCGTTTATCCCAATATTACGGGTAAATGGAAACATTCATGGAGTAAATGGAAATACTCCAACAATACCCTAGTCTGACTGAAAAATGTTTGTGTCTTACACAAAGAAGTAAAAGCCATATACAGGAGAACTTCATTTATAATTTTTCTAGATAATTTTAAAGTAAATTCTACAAACATCGTTTCCATTTCCCCCGACTGACCCTATGTGATAGTTTGCATTTCTCATTCTAATAATTTCTTCCGTATCATAAACCAATGAACAAATTGTTTTATTTTTTTGAGACTTTTCTTTTACCGACCTCCATAATAAGTCCGATTCTGCTCTCAAACAGCTGATATTCCTTCCACCTTTCATCAGCAACAAACAGATGGCGACACCACGTCTACGGCGGCAATTCAAACCACAATAATTATCCTATCGCTGCACCATTTCGAAATTCTCCTACCACCTTTTATTACGGAATTTCCTCTCTTATTTTGACCCGACGAGTGACAAGTCTAGCAACGTGATTTAGTGGTAACCAATGTGAGGTGAGTGTGACATTGCTCTTTGTTACACTGAAGAAGTTTTGTTGTGGCTGTATTTTATTGTTTAGTGTGTCAGTTAAGTTCATTGTTATCATCTACATAGTTAACGGATGCACCATAATCGATTGTAAATATGATTAAATTCTTTTATTTATCTTAACGAAGTGTGACATTAGATAAAACATCAAAATTTGACTATATGCTTTATGTATTTAAATAAATAACGAAAAAAGAAATATTTACAGGTTTTTATAAGTAATTAGTTATTTATTAACGTTAATTTAATTTTTTTTGTATGTCAATATAAATGGATAATGTCATTGAAAAATTTGCTTTTACAAAATTTAAAATATGTTGGCAGAATCTCTTTTTAATTGCTTTATAAATTTTTAATTGACATTTAAATACTTCGAAGATTTTTCCTTTTCTATTGTTATATAGACTACTTCCTGTCCGGATAATAATACAATCTAGTTCCACACATTATTGGTTTGTTTATTGCTTGCATCTTTAGTTAAATATCGGTTATGACTAGACTGTCTGATATCAGAAGCAAATACTTTTTTGTTTTTGCCAGAAAATATCAGCTCTGACGTTTTCTGTAGAGGGAAAACATGTAGCAAGCTTGTACAAGAAAATTACATAGTAATCTTGGTAAAAGTACACGGTAAAACACTTTGAAGGTTACCAAGACAAAATACCTACAGGACACCACAGTTCAGTAGGTTTATAATTGGGTTTGCAATCCGCTAACAATAGTTGTCTTCTTCTTCATTACGGAGATTACGCTTTAGCTGCCCTATTTTTTCAAGGGCACCGTTCGTTTCTTCTGCGTATCGGTTTGCAATTTAGTACTTGTTTGTTAATGGAAAAGAAATTAAGTGCACAACCAAATAAAGAAAACTGCTAAATCTCGGACATACAATGCATGCAGAAACATACGGCATCTTGTGGTTCATATTTCAAGGCAAAATAAAGGCCAGTAGGAGTGTGAGAACAGGACGAATATCTTGGTTAAAGAATCCGAGTCATGGTTTCAGCCCAAAACAACTTTTTTAGAGCAAATGCTTTGAAAGTTGTAGTGGTCATTGTAAATCTCTGTAAGGGTGATGGCAGTGGAATAAGAAGGTTTAGGTTTAATTTTTTACATTTTTACCATGTCGTCTTATTTTTTATTTGATCTTGTTAATCTTTTAATTTGATCGTCCAATTTGTCATGATATCACTTTTAAACCATAGATGGAGGAATGTGGCAATCTGCAAAATGCTTGTCATGTGGAAGCTCTGAGTACAAGCTCCAGGCTATTATCGTCGAACTCTATTGCTCGAGTTCCCTCTCCGAGCTAGCCCAGTTCGGCCCTCGAGGGTGTGCGAGTATACAAATGTTCTTTTGTTCCAGGAATTCCAGAAGTTTGACTCCTCTTCGCCGAATCCGAAATTTCCAATCTTTTTTTCAGAGTATTTAATCTTTCTTCCAATTTTGGCTTTAAAATCCCCATATTATTTTAGATTCTTTGTTCATCATTCATCATCAGTTGCTTTTTCAGTTGGAGCATAAACCTGCACAATCTTTATTCTGGTTTGTGGATTTAGTTTTAAAATCATGTATGTCACCCTGTCCGAGGCGCTATGAACTGTTTGAATTTGTGATTTTCCCTTCTTGATATCAAGTAAGCTTTTCTCTGTTCCTTGACCCATCCTCTATTCCCAACACCAGTAAGTAATGCTTTGATAAGTGATCAGTGTAGTAGTGTCTGGGGACTCGGGAGACTGAGACATCGAAAGCCCTGAAGAAGACATCCAAGAGGATGTCGAAAGCTCGGTGCTACGATAATCAACGCGGTTCAACTCGGAAGACTGGTGAGGTTAATTTTTTTTTTTTCAAATTATTTTTCGACCGTACTGTTTTAAATATTGATTTATTGTATCAGCAATCGGTCAGGAAATAAAACTCTATTTGTTCAGTCTCAATATTTCGTCACGATTTTGTGACTTCTTCAGGAGAAAACTGTAAATTTATTAGAATCATTAATTATTATGTGTAAACAAAGTGAATATTTTAATACTTACAACTATAAGAATAAAAATTTAAATTTTTTTAGCATATCTAAATAAATGACATATTTGTTTGATTTTATTTAGGAGTTATGGTAACCGCAATATTTTATAGAGTGAATTCCCATTGTACAATTTTTAGTGAGTCGGTTAAAATAAACAATTACTATGACACTAGTATCCATATTACAAAGTGGAAAGATGGAATTAATAGTACAGAATTGAGAAAGAATCAGGAACACGATAAATTGATCTATAAAATGTAATTTTATAGATCAATGTAGTCAGTTATTGCAATACTGATATTTAGGAATGTAATAAAATTATTGGTACAGTTACTAGAGAATTACTAAGTTTGTGTTTAAATGTTAAGATCTATCATATTATAATATATTGTTTAGTATGTTGCAGTAGATATTACTTAAATGATTGGTGTCTGTCTTATAATTGATAGATTCAGGAGTTTTATTAATGTGTACCATTTGAAGGAAAAGCCGATTTTTATAATTATCAACTTGTTCCAAGATTTTTACATTATTAAAGTCAAAGTTATGTCCTGTCTTCAAGTGGTGGTCCACTAAGGCACAAGAGTTTTTTCGTATGTTACAGTCACTTTTGTGTTGAGTGACACGTTGTTTAAGCCACTGTTGACTTTGACCAATATAATTTTTATTCTTATAGTTGTAAGTATTAAAATATTCACTTTGTTTACACATAATAATTAATGATTCTAATAAATTTACAGTTTTCTCCTAATAAGAAGTCACAAAATCGTGACGAAATATTGAGACTGAACAAATAGAGTTTTATTTCCTGACCGATTGCTAATACTATAAATCAATATATATATATATATATATATATATATATATATATATATACATATATATATATATATATATATATATATATATATATATACATATATATATATATATATATATATATATATATATACATATATATATATATATATATATATATATATATATATATATATATATATATATATATATATATATATATATTTTAGACCGCGAATAAATTTCCGCGGTCAGATAACCTTACATCCAAAATTTGGGACGAAAGTAGCTCTCTGCTTAAAAGAATATGGTCGATCATAGATCGTTGTCCTCTGGTATTTTCAAAGGTGTAGGTACTAGTGTTGTTCTTTGTCAGGCAAAAAAGTATTATAACAGCGTATTCAAAATGTATATTTTGATATAAACAGTTTGGAAAAATAATTGTTTTGATATGTTAACCCATTGGTTCTTTCACAGCAATGATAACCTTAGTTGTGTTGTTCCGTTTGAATTTTAAAATACACTTTTGTTTGAGTCAAGTTATCAATATTTTTACCGGACACTGATTTTGTTTGTTGGAGTTGTCGATATGTCTTCTTATCTTAATAGTGAGGACAATGAAATTATTTCCTATACTGGTTATAAAAAACACGCAAATAGTGCTTTATAATAGCAATTGATCGTACAATTGTTCAACTGTAAGTTTTATATTTGGTCATCGAGGTTGTGGTATTGTCTTCCGGTTTGAAAATAATTTTGTTGGAAACACTTTCACACACATGATACTCGTGTTTTTAGATTAGTTAGTATAATGTACCAAAAGTTGAAGACTGTGTATATGTGAGTCGATAACATCTAGATTATTGGATAATGATTCAAAATTCGTTTAAAAGACGTTTATTGTGCGACTAGTTTCGAAATCAGCAATTTGCACTTCATCTTCAGGCCGATACAAAAACCCAATGTATTATGTTACTTGTTCAATAGAAGAACATTCTAAAATATGACCAGTATTCTATAACTTAGTTACTGAATTTTGCCAACAATAGGTCTTATATTTTTTTGCATACATTGGCGAAACTCAATTTTTTCTTCTTTCGGAACTTCTTTATCCACGCATGATGTAAAAAATTTATGATAATGAACAATCTATTTTGCCATCTTTCGTTGATTTTTATTTAATGTTTTTATTCCAAGATTTCCAATTTACTTTCAGTAATTATCTTTGGAAAAGAATGCTTCTTCTTTTTGTGGTTCCTTCTCCTATCGGAGATTGCTTATCACCATGAGCTGTTCGTACTCTATTTGCAGCTGCTCTAAAAAGGTCTACTGAGCTGTAAAGTAGCGTTAACTGAGCGTTTTTGGGTCACGAAATCCTCCTTTGGCCAACGTATCTCTTACGATTATGATTAAAAATAGATCTTAGGACATTAAACTTTTATATTATAAATCGCACTTAACTTTGACTTATCATAACTCCGGAACTAATGAACCGATCATCATATTTTTTCTTTTTTTGGAAACCTCTTTCGAAGCACTTTTATTATGTTTTGAAAATTAAAATCAATCAACAATTAATGAAGTTATTCAAATTGTTTATAAGCCTAAAATTTGAACAATTTTTAAAAAAATTCCCTAGGCTCTTCTGATCGACGGATTTTAATTTTTCAAAATGGGTTTAACATCTTTCTTAAATGCTCTTCTATATGTAAAAAAATGTTCAAGTATCTAAAAGTTTTTGTTTTGATCTGCATAATTTTGAAAAAAATTTAGATTGCAAAATTATTTTGTAAAAAACTATTAAATCGATTTTAATGAAATTTTGTGTGATGATTAAACATACTTAAAGAGTTTTCTTTCTCGGAATATAAAAGTCCTATGTTTGGTTGTAGTCTAGAAAATAAACTCACAAAAAAAACCTTTTTTTAACTGATTTTTTTTTGTTTTTGTGTATTTAGAAATTTCTTTTTTGGATGGAATGGGGTTTAGATGTTTTTGAATGCTTTTATCGATTTGGATTTTTTTTGCCTTATTGAATTGATTTCGGATGATCTGTGATTGTTGTCGCTAAGTCTTATGGAACGGGAAACAAGAGTGTTGAAATTGAAAAACGGCATAACAGCTTAAGCACTCCCAATGACGCTAAACGACTGCCGGCAACCCATCCCGCTCAGACCGTTTCCGCGCATACCGTTCCCACGCATACAAGAAATACAAGAGCCGTTTGACGGTTCATATCGTTCCGTTGATACGTCACGAGTCAGGAGCAGATTGAGACCCCGAACTCGAACGGAACCGTATAACTCTTGATAATGGTTTTAAAATAGGTGCCGAAACGTCGAGTTTCAAATTCTCAACGCGGTTCTTCCCGAGAACTTAGAATCATGTCTATCTACAGCAAACAGTCCGCTTACACCCTTGATATTTTAAAAAGTTTTATAAAAAATTATTTGATCGATTAAATGTATTTTTAATATTATCTTTTGTAACAGTTGTGCAATTTTTACATAACAGTAGTTACATTGCCATCTCAGAACGAGATTTCAAACGTTTCACCTTGCCCTATACTAATACAAGTTTACTACTAGTAGAACCTGTCCCAATAAAAATTTTGGTATGCATCTGCTTAACGCACATAGGTTGTTTTGATTCGTCTGGGTTACAAGTAACATCTTTATATTAATATATCATCTCACTAAATTGGTACAATCTTTGTTCATTAACATTAATTAAGCTAATGCTTAATCTTCATTAACTCGCCTCTGTTTTCGTCCCCGTAGAGGCATTTTCACGCCTTATTTTTATTCTGCTAACCTATGGGAAATATACAAAGTGGCACAAAAGTCTGGAAACGGCCAATTATCTCGTAAATTGCTAGTCATAATTATTGTACAAAATTTGAGGTACACCTATTACACGGAGATTCCATATTTGATATTTGCAATGTTGCCAGACTTTTCTGTTTCTCTTATATTATTAATAACTTTGGTTTTTCAAATTCATCACCCTTTATATTCAGTCAATATTGGAATCTCCTATTCAATACGAGTTCAACCATATGTAACACTTATGATTTTATGTATTCTGGAAGGTCCTAAATACATAAAACAGAAGTCTGGCAGCGCCTAATTGTCTCAATAATTTTTTTAAGACTAACTATTTTCAACTACATTAAAACGTAACAATTGATAGATTATACATTTTTTAAGATAATGGTTACTTTATCAAGTGTTCAAAATGTGCTCCATTTGTGAGTTGACAGTACCCTAATCGCTGGTAGAATGCGTCTACCACATTTCTCCATGATTGTCTAGAAATTATTCGAGATTCATCGCTAATTCGTTGGCTTAGCTCTGCAAGACTTGCAAGTATCCCCAATAAAAATAATCTTTAGGATTGAATCAGGTGAACGCGGAGGCCATTCAATTCTACCTCGTCTACCAATCCATCGTCCGGGAAATATCTCATCTAAATAACGCCGAACATTTACACCAAAATGAGTTAGAGCTCTATCTTGCTGAAACCATATCTGATTAAAATTGACCCCAAACAAGTTTTTCAGTGTAGGTACAATTTCATTTCTAAGTAACATTTTGTAACTATCTGACGTTAAATTTCCTTCGATAAAAAATGGCCCAATTAGATGAGTACCTACTATATACCTGACCATACATGGTTTTCACGCATCCAGTGAGGATTTACGTCACTCCAGTACCTTAAATTGCGTCGATTTACACTTCCACACAGTGTAAAGGTTGCTTCGTCGGAAAAACATATTCTGTTAACGAAATTTTCATCATTTTCAATTTTATCCATCATTACCTCAGTAAACTCTAATCTACGATCGAAGTCATCTTCACTTAATTCTTGCAATAAGTTAATTTTGTATGGTTTAAATTTATTCTTACGTAATACACGTAAGTCTGAAGAAAGACCTACATCATGTACTTGTGCAACCCTGCGTGAGGTTGTATGTGGATCTTCAACAAAACTTTGCATTATATCTAAAGTTTTGTTGTCATTCATAACTCTTTTCGGCGTACCTGATCGGTATCTATCTTTTACTTCTCCAGAGTCCTCAAATGGCTTTACAGTTTCTTGTACCGTCGCCTTATGAATAGGAGAACGGTTTGGGAAAGTATCATTGAACAAGTTTGCTACTTCACAATAAGATCTTTTTCTGTCACCGTGCCCTCTCATCATTAGAATAGTAGTAATTCGTTCTTTTTCGTTAAGTGCTATTTTATAGAAGCAATTTATCTTGCAGAACTTTTCGAAACACAACTACTGTCACTTTTAGTTAATGTAAATGGTGAACAAATGTCAAAATAACAGCATTCTACATTTAAATATTTAAATTTATTAAAATCTAACATATTTTGCACTGTTTTATGTATTTAAGACCTTACAGACTACATAAAATCATAAGTGTTACATATGGTTGAATTCGTATTGAGTAGGAGATTCAAATAATGACTGAATATATGTGATGAATTTGAAAAACCAAAGTTACTAATAATATAAGAGAAACTGAAAATCTGGCAACTGCAAATATCAAATATGGCATCTCCGTATCCCAAAATAGGTGTACCTCAAATTTTGTAAAATTATGATTTACGAGATAATTGGTCGTTTCCAGACTTTTGGACCGCTCTGTACAATTTATATAATATTTATTTATAAATAATTTTAAGAACACGTTTTATTTGTATATTCAAGTGTTTGTGTTTCTATTTTAAAAATAATTTGTTATTTATTATGAATTCAAGCGATTTCAACAACGTTTATCTATATAAAAAATTGCGCTGATATAAATTAATAGATACTTTAGATACGACACAAAATTTTCTCGTATGATTGGAAAGTGTTGTTTTTGTCGTAAATTGACTTTCTTGCTTATCTTTTACCATACACCACTTGATTCTTTGTGATCCTCTCCCATATTTTGGTTTAGGTTCGCTTTTTTTACTTTCTATTTCCAGCACAAGCAACTTGTGTTGTCGGTTCACAGCCTGATTAACTATTACCCTTCAGTACTTAATTTTACTCATATCTTCTTTTCTTGTCATGAAATATTCCATTTAGGAGTGATTGAGTCCACTTTTGTATGTAATAAGTTTACTTTTTCTCTTTTGAAAGAATGTTAACAATTGCCATATGTAATGCTGTTGCTAATTCCAACATATCATCTCCAGCTTCATTTCTAGTTCCTCTGCCTAATCTTTCATGTATTGCTTCCGAACCTATCTTAGATTTGACCACATGCACATTCAAATTATCTTCTATTATGACTCTCTGCTCTGATGGAATATTACTCAGTATATCTGCTAATTGATTATATAAAGCTCGTTTTTCATTCTCATTCAGTGTTTAAAATAGGCCGTTTTGAAAATTAGCTGGTTAATTAATAGAAGTAATAATTTTCGAAATAAAATATATATGATTTAAAATAAGAAAACACTTGGTATGACTCATAAATGTTATTCATTTGGGAAAAACTCACTTACCTCACGTTACCGAGCAACATGTAAGTTCGGGAAGGAATGTACTACAGCATTACCAAGGAGAATGATATTTTCGGCGTTAAACCGTACTTGCGCTCATCTCGACGTCTGGTTAGCTGCTGCTCGGTTCTGTATGTGTAGAGACAAAACCCCTGTACCTATAGATGGCCGCAAGGGTCGTCTGGGGATATTCACCAGAATGTGTGCGTACGTGTGTGTAGAATATTCTCCAAATTCAATCTATCATTATTGATTTATTATAAAATTCTCATTTTAATAAGTCAGTTGATTGAACTTTTAATTATTCATAATACAATTCTTTCTTCAACAAAAAAATTTTATTACACATCTCACCTTAATTTAAATCACTAACTACTAATATTCTTCTTCTCATGGCGCTCTCCTTTCGAAGGTTGGCGCTCCAAATGGCAATTGTAGTTTTGGAAATTGCTGCGCAAAAGATTTCTGCGGATGAGCGGTCGAACAAGTTCCTCAGGTCTTTCAGCCACGAGTTCTGGCGTCTTCCTACTGATCTTTTGCCCTGTACTTTTCCTTCCAGTATAACTTGAAGTAATTCGTATCTTTCGCCTCTCAACACATGACCCAAGTATTGCATTTTCATCTCTTTGATTATTCTTAGTAATTCTTTTTGTTTACACATGCGACGAAGTACCTCAACATTATTAAGTCTTTGTACCCATGGAATCCTCAACATTCGTCTGTATATATACATCTCAAAGGCATCTATTCTTTTTTCTATTTCAGAGTCCATTGTCCAACTTTCACAGCCATCCAGTAAGACAGAAAAAACGTAACATCTGATTATTCGGATTCTAAGCTGCAGACTAAGGTCTGATCTTGTAAAAAATGTTTTCATGCACATGAATGCTTTCCTTGCTTGTTCGATTCTTGATAGGATTCCTTTTTTTGGATTACACTGACTATTGATATTTGCTCCCAAATATTTTATCGAATTTACCTGTTCTATTATTTGACCCTTGGCATACACATGTACGTTTATTGGTGTCTTTGAAAATACTAAAGTTTTAGTTTTGGAAACGTTTAGATTTAAACCGAACATTTCGCTGTGGTGAACTACCGCATTTCTTATATTTTGTAGTTCTTGTGCGTTGCTTGCTATTAATACGGTATCATCAGCATATCTGATGTTGTCTATACTGATTCCGCTAATCTTAATTCCGCCTTGGACCTCGTCTAATGCTCCTCTGAATATAGACTCTCGTGTTCCCAATTCGTTTCAAAATCCGAATTGAGTGTCACTCATCTGGAATTCGCACTTCTTGTAAATTCGTGTATATATAATTCTGAGGAAAGTTTTAAGGACATGAGAAATCAGGCTTAATATTCGATAATCATCGCATTGTGAGGAATTCGATTTTTTTGGTAATGCTACGAATGTTGATTTTAGCCAGTCTGTTGGTATTTTACCTGTGTAATATATCTTATTGAATAGTGCTGTTATTAAGTCTAGGCTTTTACTTTCGTTATCTGCAATTAGTTTTAGTATTTCGACATTGATATTGTCTGGACCGATGGCTTTTCCATCTTTCTGAGATTTTACTGCGTGGATCACTTCCTCTTTGGTTATTTCTGGGTCTTTTTCATTTATTCGATTATCTGTGGATGGTGGAGAACAAGGTCTATAGTTGTCAAAAAGAGTTTGTATGTATTCTTTCCATCTCTCTAGTTTGTCTTTTGTACCCATAATTATTTCGTTATTATCATTTTTTAATATTGTTGCTTGTCTCTTTTTGTGTCTACCTGTAATTTCTTTTACTTTTTTTATGAATATTAAAGGTGTCGCATTTTTCCTGAAGTTGTTCGATTTCTAGGCATTTTGTTGACATCCAGTTTTCTTTCGCCTCCCTGCACTTTTTTCTAATGATTTTGTTGATTCGCTTGTATTCTATTGGGCTTGTTTTATGTTTTCGTCTTACGTCCATCAGGTCCATGATCTCTTTCGTTTCCATTCTTGTTTTTTGTTGTGTTTTATGAACCCGATGTCTTTTTCTTGTATCTCTGGTATTTTTGTTTTTAGAGCAGTCCATGTTAATTGAATGTCTGTCTATGTCTAACATAGTCATAGTCAACATATCGTCATAGTCATAGTCCTCATAGTCAACTACTAATATACATCACCCTTAATGGGCAAACATTATCTGATCACTTTTTAAAAACTACCTATCATTTGTCTTGAAGGTCTTATCAAGCAATGTGATTCTGAGAGACTTGCAAACCCTTAGAATGACATTCGGGTGTTTCAAATCATTGGATCGAGGTGTAACCACTCCATAGCGCTCCAATGCTCCTGGCCATCCCTTTCCCCTTTATAGCACGCTGATGCGCGATAGGGGCACAACTATCAGCCAAATGCTTTTCGTGTGGAAGTCCTGGGTACAAGAACTCCAACACGATATTCTAACCCGATCAATGCACGCTAGCGCTCGTTTTCTGCTTTCTCTAGTGACGTATCATCGAACTGAAATTGCTTGCTCGGGCCTCGAGTCTCCGCTCCGGGCTCCGCCCAAAGCCTTTATTATTATTATTTGTTTTTGAAGGTTGTCCTGAAAATAAACATCAATTATTAAAATTTCCAGTGCTGCGTGCAGGGACTTCTTCTGTTGGTAGAGCTACGAATTATCTAGACTTATGTGTTTGCCAGGATTTGCTGTTTTGGTCTTTTGTGCTTCCATCGATGGAATGCATCATATCTTATTATCTCTCGCAGGGTCGGGCTTGGTTGATTCTCTAATTATTTAAACCTAATTCTGTCTTTTTCTGCCATTTTATCTATCACTCTTACTTATTGCACTTTACTTTTTTTACCTGTGAGTCCTCTTATTGCTGCTCTGGCTGTTGCTGTTTTTTGGATGGTTGTGTCCACGTGTTTCGTGAAGGTTAAGCCTTGGTCCATAGTGACTCCTAGGTATTGCGCTCCTCTTTTCCATTCGATGGGATTATCTTGCACTAACAGCTGATCCTTTAGGGTTTCTCTTTTCTTTTTGAATATGATTGCTTGTGTCTTCTCTAAATTGATTGCTGTTTTCCATTGAATACTCTCTCTCTCCAATGGCGCTACATCCCAGATCGGGCCTTGGCCTCCTCCAAACTATGCCTCCAACCTTGTCGGTCCCGCGCCGATCTTCTCCAGGTTCTCACGTCTAGCAAATTTTGCGCGTCCGCTGCCACTTCATCCTCCCATCTTTTCCGTGGCCTTCCGTGACCGTCTCCATTCTTACTACATGACCAGCCCAGCGAAGTGTCTGAAGTTTAACGAATTCTGAGATCGGTGTCTCTTTGAACAGTTGGTAGAGTTCATGGTTGTACCTGGATCTCCATATTCCGTTTTCGTTAATAGGTCCAAATATCTTTCTTGGGACTTTTCTTTCGAAGACTTCCAGTTTTCTTTTTCTCTCTTCTGTCATCACCCATATCTCGCATGCATAACATACTATTGGTCTGATAATAGTTTTGTAGACCCTGATTTTCGATCTCCAGTATGTGTTTTTGGAGCGGAAGACATGATCGAGTGAAAAATAAGCTTTGTTTCCCTTTACTATTCTTCTTTGGATTTCTGGTTCTTCTGTTCCATCCGTGTTTAATGCAACTCCTAAATATGTGAAACTTTCTACCGTTTCAATATCGTCCTCTAATTCAACTGTGCGTCTGTTTCCCCTAGTTCTTGCCTGTGTTAACTTTTTTGTCTTTTGAATATTTATTTCTAGTCCGGTCTCTTTTGCCTTTGTTTTTAATTGTGAATATATTTCTGCCGCCTCTTCTGTTCTGCGAGACATGATGCTGATATCATCGGCATAGGCGGCAATCTGTATTGATTTATTTGTTAGGAGATTACCTCTTCCTATATTCAGCTGTCTTATCACATATTCCAAGGTCAGGTTGAATAGTGTCGGTGCCAGCTCGTCTCCTTGCTTTAATCCTTGGACTATTGTAAAGTTTTCAGTGAGCTCATTTTGGACTCTGACAGTTGCTATTGACGAATCCATTGTTGTTTTTACCAGTAGGATGTATTTCTGGGGGATATTAAAGCTCTGGAATATTTGAAATAACTTGTTCCTATTAATTGAGTCGTAGGCTTGTTTGAAATCTATGAATATGTTGTGGACTTCAATGTCGTATTCCCACGATTTGTTTAAAATTTGTTTCACTGTGAATAGTCGGTCAGTTGTAGATCTTCCTTGTCGGAAACCGGTTTGATATTCCTCGACAATATTTTCAGTTAGTTGTTGGAGTCGTTTGTTTAGTATGTAAGTAAAAATTTTGTACTCCGTGCACAAGAGGGTTATGCCGCGATAATTTTCGTATTTCAGTTTATCCCCGTTTTTATAGATTGGGCATATAATCCCGGTTTTCCAATCATTAGGGATCTTTTCATCCATCCAAATCTTATTCATGAGCATATGCATTTGTCCTACTAGGTGATGGCAACCTAATTTATATAGCTCAGGGGGGACGTTGTCAACACCTGGAGCCTTATTGTTCTTTTGTGCTCGTATTGCCTGTTTTACCTCTTCCATCGTTGGGGGTTCTATATTTTCGGTGTCTCCCTCATTTTGATGCATGTCCATATGCTCTTCATTTTCTTGTGTCCCTAAAAAAGTTTTTAAATAGGTTTTCCAGACTGATTTTATTTCTTTTGGATCACTGGTTATTTGCACTTCTTGATTTTTGATTTTTGCATAGATTTGTTCGGGGTTTGTAACCTTCTCTTAAATTGCGTAGATATCTGTACGCCTGTCTTATATTGTTGCTTTGAAGATTTTCTTCCATTTTCTGTATATTGCCGTTTTCGTATTTTCTTTTCTCTGTTCGGCATATTTTATCGGCCCTATTTCTTGCATCTTGGTAACTTGCCCTTCTTTCTCTGGTTCTTCTTTCCATTCCATTCCACAGCTGTTCCTTTAGGGTTTCTCTTTTCTTTTTGAATATGATTGCTTGTGTCTTCTCTAAATTGATTGCTGTTTTCCATTGAATACACCATTCTTCAATGTTATCCAATGCTGTCTGTAGATTGTTGACCGCTACTTCTAGGTTTCTGTGTTTAGCCGCAATCGCTGTGTCGTCTGCATAAAGGCTGAGTATTGTTTCTGGTGTTCTTGAACATCTGCGGTGTACATTATGTACAGTAGGGGTGACAGGACTGCTCCCTGTGGCACTTCAGCCTCCGGAGCTCCGTGCTCGGATAGTACTTGTCCTATTCGCACCCTTAAGCTTCGATTGCTCAAGTACGAAGATATCAGTCTCGCCACGGCCTCACTGTATCCGTAACCTCTCATTTTGTATATTAGGCCTATATGCCAGACTCTGTCGAAGGCTTTGCTTACATCCAGGAACGCTGCTACTGTGTACTGTTTTTCGTTAAATCCAGCTGTTATGTATTCTGTCAGTCTAAGTACTTGTAATTCGCTAGAGTGTTCTGCTCTAGATCCGAACTGAGGTTCTGGGATTAGTCCTATTTCGTATGTTTCAGCTTGTAGTCTGCTTAATATTACTCTTTCTACGATATTGCTCTGACTGCTGGCAGTAAGCTTATCGGTCTGTAGTTTTGCGGAAACATGGTATTCTTTCCTGGCTTCGGAATCATGATAACGTGGGCTTCATTCCATCGATTTGGGAAGAGCCTGTATCTAAGGATTCCGTTCGTTATGTCGGTTAAAAGTACTATTGATTTGCTGGTAGATACTTCAGAGCTCTATTTGACATTTCATCTAGACCAGGTACTTTTTTCGGTGACCTATTTTTAATTAAAAAATTAATTAAAATCCTTTGTAAAAGGTATATATTTAAAAACCCAAACGGGCTGTGTTAGACAAAACGTTTTCGGAATACATCATTCCATGATGGAATGATGTATTCCGAAAACGTTTTGTCTAACACAGCCCGTTTGGTTATTATTTTTGGTTATTATTTTATATTTGGGTTTTTAAATATATACCTTTTACAAAGGATTTTAATTAATTTTTTAATATATGGTATACAGCCAAATACAGGAACGTAGATTCCTTGTGGATTTTTAATTAGTTCGTTTATTTCTTGAGAATATGTAGGTGTGATTATCTCCTCCGGTTCTTCGGGCATTTCTAGTTGTTCCTCTATTTCTTCGATGAAGTTTACATCGTCGTCTTATTTCAAAACAATTTTTACTTCCTTCTGTCAACTGCTGGTTGTTGCCACCACTCAGGGCGTAAGGTCCCTTTTTCGAGCCGGGAAATTGTATTTTCTCTTAAAAAATGTAATCCATTATCATCGACCCCTTATTACTCTAATTATGTGATTTAAAAGTCATCTGACCTTATTATGTGGCTAGTTCTATTTACTTTATAGACGTAAGTATTAACCATATTTTCAATTTAACAGTCAAAATTTTACTCTTTTGTTTTCATTTTTAAGTGGTTATACTTTTTGGTTTTGCACTGATGATGATCTGATAGGATCGAAAACGATCTGAAAATTTATAAATCCATTTTGGATATTTCATTGTAAGTTTTTTTTATATGCAATATTTTATTTATTGTTTACTATGGGTAATAATCACAGCCTTTCTCATATTGTGTAACATTGACGAGATATATCGTATGCATATTAGGCAATAGCTATAATGCATATAATGTGGAGTTTATGACAGCGTATTTTGTTTAAACAGTTAGGAACCCACATGTTATTTATCAAAATTATACTCGTTATTATATATCTATTGATATGCTATTTTTAATTGACTAAGAATTGCGACAACGCTTGTATCCTACATTTGCAAAGATAATTTTTAAATTGTAAACAAACAAAAGTCTTAAACCATATAAGCATAGCATTATTGATTTTATATTATAGAATATAAATACTGTGTACCAAGCTTTAAATATACGTCACTAGAGGGTTTAGAATAGAAGTGTACCAAATCCATCTTATCTACTTTGAGCTACAGAGGTTTAAAGTTAAAGCTTCATAACAAAATTACCCGTTAACATTTTTAAAAGTATAATTATTCTTAATATAATTATATATATAGGTATATATACATATATATATATATATATATATATATATATATATATATAGAAAAGAAATTTAATCTTTGCAGATAAGTTAAATAGTAAACTCTTAAATATTGGGGAAATCTGCAAGAAAGACTCTAATGAGTATCAATTGTTTCGCCGAACGTTTTCGCCAAAGAGAATTAATTTGGCTTCTTCAGGGCTGAAAGAGAATAAATTATAATTAGCTACCATATATTATCTATTAAAACATTATTGATCTTACCGTAACTTAGAATTGTAGAGTTAGAATATTAAAAAACTTTGCTAGTAACATAGTGGTGTTTTGTGGTAGTATGTGCAAAAAAATTTTTTTTTAAGGTTTGAAATGTATGGTAGCTTTGAACTTAACACGCAAAGGTTTACCCAAGGTTAATCGAAAAACCCAATGTAACTACATTTAAATGGAGGTAATTCTTTGAATTGTCGGCAATAACTAAATTTTTGATTTTTAGAAAGTTTAAAAGTGAGGTTCTGTTTTAGCCAGAACGCTAGACTCTTTCCAGTCTAAGTAGACTCTTTCCAGTTCAGTGAAATTATTAATAATTATCAGTTACCAAGAGAATATGTCTTAGTAAGCTTCGACGTAGTATCACTGTTTTCTAACCTCCCACTCTCCAGCGTCGTCACGTCACTCCGGAACCATTGGAATGAAATCCAACCACACAGTCCAGTATCATGGGAAAGATTCTCGGAATTATTAAAACTGACGTTTGACACCAATTATCTAATATTTAATGACAAATATTATCGCCAAATCTTTGGAACTCCCATGGGATCGTCCATTTCCCCCATTCTAGTTAATTTCGTACTCGATGACCTTATCAATGAGAGTATCAGTAAGTTAGATTTCCAGGTTCCCTTTGTAGAGCGTTATGTCGACGACTTGATCCTAGCAACACCACCTGATAAGATTTTAAGCACCTTATCAGTCTTCAATAGCGTTGATCCTCACCTGCAATTTACTTGTGAATTGGAGGTTGATAACAGCATACCGTTTTTGGATATGCGAATCATACGCACACATAGTAACACATTGGGCACTACGTGGTACAGGAAAGACATGGCGAGCAACCGGTTCTTAAATTACCACTCTACACACCCAATAAGATACAAACATAACCTTGTACAAGCTCTTAGCTTTAGAGTACATACGTTGACCCATACGCGGTACAAGAGGGAATCCTTGGATTTACTCAAATCCATTCTCATTGATAACTCTTACCCCATATCCATCATCAACAGATATCTTTTCTCTAAAAGCTATGGTCATTCTATTTCGGAAGCACCCAACGGTGCAATACTAGCCTCCATATCCAATAGCATACAGACAAACATTTCCCCGTTAACCCCAAAACCAGCCACAAAATATGCTTCTCTTCCCTATTTCCCACAAATTACGAACAAGCTTACAAAACTATTCAAAAACTTACCCGTCAAAATATCCCTAAAAAATACTAAAACCATTGGAAAGTTATTCTCCAAGTCTAAAACTCCACTAAGCTCGTTAGAGCACACTAATGTTGTCTATCAGATACCTTGTTCAGAATGCAACTCCTGCTACATTGGCCAGACTAGTCGATCTCTTCTAGGGCGTATAACTTCACACAAAAGCGACATCAGACTTTCCAAACCCTCTTGTGCCCTTGCACAACACGCCATTTCCACTAAACATCACATTGATTTCACAAATACCAAAATACTGGCGAAACAAAACAACCATCAGAAACGCTCCTTTATTGAAATGTGTGAGATCCTCAAGAACTCATCGGCAATAAACAAAAGAACCGACATCGACAATTTGAGCCAGGTATACCACTCTCTCATCTTACGAAATAAATGATACCAATTATTCTTCAGTTAAAAGTTGGCGTATTTTTTGTTCAAAATAATAACAAAATTATCCCCTATTTCCAAGTTTCAATAAAACATAAATTAAAAATAATATATCAAATATTTCCGCCATATAAATTCCACCTGTCCAACTAATTATGCAATGTCCCCTGTAGAAGTTCATAATTGTCTCAAACCTTGGAATTTGGTGACACATGGCCTTTAAAAAAATTTTCGGTATCGCGTCAAGTTGTTTGCTTATATTGCAATAAATCAGAACTTTGTTGGTCTTCAGTGGAGAACCATCTAAATGAAGCCAAATGTTCGTTTAAAATTTTTTAAATATTCATATCTACGAATATGAACATTATTTTCTGCAAAGTTTGTGTGTTTTTTGCTTTTGTTTTTTGTTTTTTCTTTTTTGGTTAAGTTAGTTTTAAATAAGGAGTAAAGTGTACAGTAGATAATATGATAACATCGATAACATACTACATATTGAGTTGTAAGTTATGAACTATATCTGTATTTCTTATAAACTCAATGTCATTTGTTATATTTTAGAGAACTGATGAAGCTTTAGAAATATAAAGCGAAACGTCTTCAATAAACTTATGAAGTAGTTGACTTCTTTTTTTATTTGCCAACCTGAATGACCGATTAAACCTCTGAATTCACTAGTTGAATACTTTAGAAATATAAATTGACGGTCGTAGTCTTTACAATATATATATATATATATATATATATATATATATATATATATATATATATATATATATATATATATATAGGTATATGTATACATATTATTTTATATTATAATATTTATATTATAATATTATATAATATATATAATTATATAATTTTTAAAGAATAATTATATTCAATTAAAGAAGGTCAAGGAGTAACTTAGAGATTTACATTGCTTTTATTGACCAAATTTGATGTAATAACTCCAAAAAAATGTAAAATCTGGACTTTTCATTTTTTGTAATGCACCTGACAACACTTAAAAAGTATTAATCGAGTCCTTTTCTTCTTAGACATTATAATCTGAAACAAGATTTACCAGCACACACAACTTCAAACACTTGGTTCAAATGTATTCTGAAGAATTGTAGGAAAATAATGAACCAAGTCCAAGGGTTATTAATACACTTTATTTTTACATCTACTTCTCTACAGAGATCATATTAGAATTATTAAAACAAAATATCACTTCTTAGACGAAAGGAAAAGTTAATTGAAATAAAACAACGAACCGTCGTTGTCAGTATCATTTCCTTTAGTCGCTTCGTTTTCCTGGGTTTGACAAGTTGGCCGATTCCCTAGAAGGTTTGAGAAGTATCAATGATGAATAGGGGGTATGTAAGGTAGCAGTGACAACATGTTCTCCTTTTTTTTTAAATTCATTTCGTTTCATTTCATTTCAAAATGTCTTTTTGGAGATGTCCAAGGTTCGGAAACTCGAAATTTCACTGAATGATTAATTTATTTTTATTTGTAAAGGTGTGCTTTTTCCTGTTTATGATTAAATCATCGATGGATTTTGTGCTCAAAAACCATCATAAAACCATGGGCTGCAAGATAGGAGTGTTGTTGGCTGGTAGGTAGACAATCTTTATAAACTTGAACCCTTGGAGTAAATCATCTTCGAGATTTGGTGCGTGAGAAGGGGCATTATCGAGGACGAGAAGGATTTGCATGGGTAGGTTGTTTTGCTGTAGATATTTTTTAACAGAAGGGGCAAACACCAGGTTTATCCACTCCACAAAGAATTTCCTGGTGACCCACGCCTTTGGATTTGCCCTCCACATAACCGGCAGTTTTTCATTTAAAATCCTATATGACTTAAAGGCTCTGGGATTTTCTGAATCGTACACTAGAAGAGGTTTGATTTTATGTCGCAACTGCATTGTCTTCTCTTCTGCCGTTATGTAAGTCGTATTCGGCATCTTTTTCCAGAAGAGCCCTGTCTCGTTACAGTACAATACTTGATGTATCCTTTGGCTTCTATCAGTTCGGAAAACGTTTTGATGTAAACCTCAGCTGCTTTCACATCCGAACTTGCTGCCTCACCATGCCTGACGACGGAGTAAATGCCGGTCCTTTTTCTAAAGTTGTCAAACTAGCCCCGACTGGCTTTAAAAGAGTCTTCCGATTCATCATTTGTGGAAGTGTGTGGGATCTGCTTCAGCAAATCTTCGTAAATCGATCGTGCCGTCTCACATATGATGCTTTGTGTTAAGGTTCCTCCTTGAAGCTGCTTCTCTGTCACCCACACCATTAGTAGTTTCTCCATCTTTTCATGGAGAGAAGTTCTGAGCTTAGAAATTATTGTAACGCCCTTAGCTGGCATTATACGAATTATCACCTCCTTCCGTTTAAATACAGTACATATCATTGATGTGGTACGCCCGTACATCCTCGCCAAGTCAGTTACTCGTACACCTTGCTCATGTTTTTCAATGCTTTCAAGTTTTAGTTTAATAGACATCATCTTCTTCCAACCCATGGTTGTAAAAATAAATGTAATATTGTAATGTACAAAAAGCACAAAACGCGAACCCAACTTATCAACAATACTTCGAAAATGAAGAAAACAAGCAAAGCAGACAGACTGAGGTCTATAGTAAAAATAAGAGGTATGAATTTGAATAAAAACCGATTCCTCGTATCTCAAATCTTGCTCTCATCTCAAAGCAAAATATCGCTCGCTCCGCGGCTCGTATCTCAAAACACACGTATATTAGGGCACTCGTATATCGTTGTACCACTGTTACGTCCTTACGTCCGTAATTTCTGACACCGCTTTTGATGACAGTCAATTATAAATGTTGCAATCTTTTAAAATTGTTTAGTAATAAAACTTTATTTATCTCTAAAACAATAACATTCGTCACGGTGATCTTTTTTAAACTGTTCTGAGAAGTATTTTTCTCGAGATGTAATCGCGTGCAGTGACAAAATTGTAGTGCAAATTATTTCATATCCTTATTAATTTCAAGCACTTGTTTTCACTTATACCGGTCATTATATTTATATATATTTCTTTGATATTCTAAAATAAAATACAAACGAAACATCTTATACAGAGAATTTTGTAATTATTACAAACTACAATAGACTTTATCATTTGCACTTTGGAAAAATGGACCGAATGAATGACAGCGAATTTGGCAGAAGTAGGTTTAACAATATGGCTGCTCCTAACTGTCAAAATTCGGAAGTTCTTATTGAAACACCCATAGCACGGCTGCTGAAGCCCTGAAGACTTGTATAATAGTAAAGGAAGAGTAGTACATAAGCCGTTAGCTGCAGTACATCCAGTGTACGAGGATAGATTGATATTAAACTAGTCTTTGATAGATGGCGCTACTTGATACCGAATTGGTTTCGGTGTTGACATTTGCCATTCATGACATGACTTCTGTCAAAATTTTAAGTTTTAAAAACAATTAGTTAGGTTTTTACAGTCGTCAAAAGCATGCAAATTTTGTGTTTTCGGAGAAATGGAAAAAGTCGACTATTGTTCGGTAATTAAGTTCCTCCACAAAAAGGGTAAAACGAATGTGCAAATTAAAGCCGACCTGGACGAAGTTTATGGTGAGGTTGCACCTTCGTTAGCAACAGTAAAATTTTGGAAAGCTGAATTTGTTCGTGGTCGTACGAGTGTTTTTGATGATGAGCGTCCCGGGAGGCCAAATGAAGTAACCACGCCGGAAATGATCAACAAAGTCCTTGACATGATTATGGCAGATCGTCTAATTAAGCTCCGCGAGTTAACAGAGGTCCCAAACATTTCCTACGAACGCGTACACATCATTTACCATTATTTGGACATGAACAAGCTCTCCGCGCGATGGGTGCCGTTCGAAGGATTTTTTTCGCCGATTTATCACCGTTGATGAAACCTGGGTGCATTATTACATACGAGAAACCAAAGAACAGTCGAAACAGTGGTGCAAACGAAGGGCCGCCGAAGAAGGCAAAGAGTGCACATTCGGCCGGCAAAGTGATGGCGACTGTTTTCTGGAATGCGAAGGGCATCATCCACATCGACTACTTGTAAAAAGGAAAAACAATCAGTGGTGAGTACTACACAGCATTATTGGATCGATTCGATGTCGAATTGCGTTGAAAACGCCCCGGTTTGGAACGCAGAAAAGTGTTCTTTCACCAAGACAATGCACCGGCTCACCGATCGGCCGCCGCCATGGAAAAATTACGAATTGGGCTATGAATTGGTTGAACACCCACCGTATTACCCAGATCCTGTTTCCAAACCTAAAAAACTGGCTCGGAGGACGCCCTTTCGCAACAAATGATGAAGTCGTCGCTGAAACTTCGGCTATTTTGAAGAGCTCGAGCAAAAGTACTATTCGGATGGGATAAAAAAATTAGAACATCGTCTTACTAAGTGTATCGAGCTAAAAGGGGACTATGGTGAGAAACAAATCGATTTAATTCCACAAAACTTGTTTTTTCTATCAAAGGCTAGTTTTATATCAATCCACCCTCGTAGAACTAATGGCTTTCAGAAAAAATCGATTTCTAACCGAATGTTCAGAAACATTTAGTCCGTGAATACCCTAAGAACATGTTGAATATAGAATATTATATAATAACTAAAGAACTAGGTACAAATTAAATACAAATTTGACTAGTAGTTTTTTTTGTTCCTACTGAAATGTTTTGTACTGATGTACACTTAACGGAACAACACGATCAACTTTTACTTCGTTAAGATGTTGCATTGTGCATTTATATTTTGTTAATTTCTAATTTACTTTTATAATGGTTTTTTACTGTTACCATGCCTACCATATCGCTATATGAAGCATATGTAGGTTATTTTGCCAGCACAGTGTTATTTGTAGTTTTTAAATTGTTAATCATGTCATGAATGTTCTTTTACCTATTTGTTAATAATGTATTTACAATAAATAAGTTCTTACATATTGGCACATAATATTAACTGATATAATAATAGAAAATACATTTCTTATTTTCTTCTAAAAACGGTAATACTTTATTTGTATATAATTTTATTAAAAAAATTACGAAGACATAATGAAGTATTCCAATTTTTTTGTGCTGTGAATGTTAATATTTTTTGTTTCGACTAAATACGTAAAAAATAACTGTAAATACCGACCGGTCAACTTTCTTTAATACCAAGAAAGGCTCCAAAGATCGATAAACAGCGCAGCGTCTACTTCAAATGGCCTTCAGCGATTAATTTTAATATTACCAAGAGAAGTTTTACTTTTGCTGGAAAATATAGATCTTAATGGGGAATAATTTATTAAAACTGTAATCTTGATTGTTTTCTTCTTCTTTTAGTGCCTGTCCGCTTCGAAGGTTGAATACTAACATGATTATATTGACTGCTGTGTAAAAAGTCTTATATCGTTCTTTTTCTTCCGTACATTTTGCCTCATAGCATAATTTGAACTAGATTATGCAATACAGTTTTTAATTGCTCATTTTTCTTCTTTACGTGCTATTTCCGCGACAGAGGTTGGCAATCATCATGATCTTGGATGCTGCCGCTCTGAATAGTTCGATTGATGTGCATCCGTACCATATTCTCAAGATACAAGTTACGCAACCATTTCATTCTTCTCCTTCCTACACTTTTCTTGCCCTGGATTTTCCCTGATTTCCAATATTTCCATTCTTTTGTTGACTCTTCTCATGACTTCGTTGTTTGTTACATGCTCGGTCCATGACATCTTCAGGATTCTTCTATATACCCATAGTTCAAATGCCTCCAACTTTTTAGTAGTCGACGCGTTAAGTGTCCATGCTTCTATCCCGTAAAGTAGAGTTGAGAAAATATAACACCTTGCCAGCCTAACTTTCAAGTCTAATTTCAGTTCTCTTGCACAAAGTACCTTTCTCATTTTATTGAAGTTTGTTCGTGCTTTCTCTATTCGAACGTTGATTTCTTTGGAGTAATCGTTTGTGTGATTAATTATTGTGCCAAGATAATTGTAGTTTTCAACTTGTTCTAAAGTTTTACCATGAATTGTCAGGCTTTCATCATTATTTTGGGTTTTTGATATCCTCATAAATTTAGTTTTCTTGATGTTTATTGATAATCCATACTCAACTATCTTGTTCATTAGCTTTTGTAGGTCTTGGAGGTTATCTGCTATTATGATAGTATCGTCCGCATACTAATGTTGTTAATTGGTGTTCCATTGACCTTTATTCCTGCTGTTTCTCTCTCAAGAGCTCTTTTCATAATTTCTTCAGAGCATGCATTGAATAGTAGTGGTGACTATACACACCCCTGTCGCACTTCTCTTTTAATATCGAACTCTTCTGATGTGTGTTCATTAATGCGTATGTGTGCCTGCTGTTTATAATATAGATTTGTTATAATTCGAAGGTCATTGTATTGTAATTGTTTTGCTTTGAGGACGTCCATTAACTCTTTGTGGCGGACTTTATCGAAAGCCTTGTTGTAATCTATGAAACATACTTATATATCTTGGTTCACATCCAAGCATCTCTGGATTAGTACGTTTAATGCAAAGAGAGCTTCACGGTTACCTACGCCTCTACGGAATCCAAATTGGGTTTCTTCAATATCCTTATAATTTTCTTCTTCATGTACCATGTCCTTTCAGAACGTTGGTTACCATCATAGCTATCTTAATTTTATTCACTGCCACCCTAAATAGCATGCTTGTATCAACACTATACCAATCTCGCAAGTTCTTCAACCATGAGGTTCTTCTTCGTCCTGGACTGCGTTTGCCTGCTATTTTTCCTTGTATGATATTTTGTAGCAACCTACATATATTTGAGACCTCTCATTACATGTCGGAAATACTCCAGTTTTCTCTGCTTGATGCTTTTTATGATCTCAGTAGTCTTGCTGAGACGTTCTAGTATTGTGGAGTTTGGAATCTTCTCCACCCAGGAAATGCCAAATCCTCAATGCCAATACGGGGAGGCAGTCTTTTAATGTTTCCCATTGTTAGTTTATCTCGTAGGTGTTAGTATCTAATTTATCGAAGTTTTCGTATATTTTCTGTTGGAGTTTGTTTTTTATATCAGCTTCTTTCAGTTTTCTAACATCTAATTTTGGAGTTCTTTGGAGTTTTCTAATACGTTTAAGTTTAAGCGTGTTACGATATCTCTCTTTAATCATTATATAATCGATTTGGTTTCTTACCACTTTTTCCGGTTTATCTGCTGGTGAGCGCCATGTATATAACCGTCTCATGGGTAATTTAAAGAACGTGTTTGTGATTATTAGATTTTGTTGTTGGCAGAATTGTATTAGACGATCTTCTCTATCGTTACGTTCCCCTAGTCCTTGATCTCCCATTATTATTCCAGCTCTTCCCTTGCCAACTTTGTCGTTAAAATGCCCGTAACTACCGTGAATTCCCTGTCCTTTGTCAATTTCAGTGCATCTTTAATTTGTTGGTAGAATGTTTCTACTTCATCTTCTGTTGCATCCGTCGTTGGCGCATATACTTGGATCAAATTTAGTTTTGTGTGTGATATCCTTATTTGTAGTAGCATTACTCTTTCTGAGATTGGGACAAAACCCTCTATTGACTTGTTGACCTCTGTATCGACCATAATTGCTACTCCATGTCTATGCTGGTTGTCAATGTTGCCCGAGTAATATAAGTTACTGGTTTCTGTCGAAAGATATCCTGAGTTCGGCCACCATGTTTCGCTTATACCTAATATATTGTTAAGTCTTTTATTTATTTATAATTATTTATATTTTGTTGTGAATTCTTTAATTTATAATGTCTTGTTCTTACCTTAATTCATTAAAAGGCACAATAATTTATATCAATTTATTTAACGAATAATACACATAATTTATATAGGCGAGCGTAACAATTAAAATCGCGGCCGCGGGTTCAGAATTAACTGTCCCTCCATATAAAAATGTTTTATTTATATACATAAATCGCCGTTATCTCGAAAAGTCTAAAACCTTCTTGAGTAGACTGGACGGCGAAACGGTAAGGGCAAACTGGATTTCCCATCGACTCGCCTCGAACTTTCGAAATGTTGTTTTTTTTGGAAGCTTCCGTTCAGGTCTCGCACAATCTACAACATAACAGAATTAGTCATAATATTTAGTTATTTTAGGCCAGGATATTTATCGTAACAATATTTATACTCATTCTTCTCATTTCTTGATTCCATTTACCATTTACTTGATTCATTCGCCTTTGGTGCCAATTTCTTAGCGCCAGGATATAAGATTGCTTATTAGATTGATTAAATATTCAAGTTTACAAACCAACTTCCTGAGACGACGAATAGTGCATGAATGTAGTCTAGTAACCCTTGAAATGCCTCAAAATGTTCGTCGTAATTTCGAATAGAAACTTAATAGTACGGACTTTGGTTGATATCATTTTGAACATTAAATTAAATAATTATAATGGATGAGTAAACTCTTTTGAATTATAAAATTATTAGTTTAAAATTCAGTTCATTTTATTTACGTTACATTTAATAGTTTTCTATTAATGTTGCAAATTTCATTTTAATGTAGCTTTTGAAGTGGCCGGAAAAATTATATGGCGGGTAAACTACATGGAAAAGTGACACAATTTTGCTGAAAAGCATAGAAAATCCTTTAAAATTAGTTTGTAAAGTAATTTTTGTTAATTTGTTGCTTACTTATTGCAGAAATAGCTTCAAAAGTCGATTTTTTGAAAATTAATAATAAATTTTCTAAAAATGCACAAAAAACTTTGATTTCGCGTGAAATGAATGAAATGAATGGACCAAAATGAATTAATAACGGACCCTAGCGATATACTTAATACTTGGAAATTGTACACAGCCAATTTGTTCAATTATGACAGAACATAAAAACCACCACAACTGAGAGACCATTTGTATGGCCCAAGTATTTTGAAAGCTGAAATTGTACACGCTATCAAACTATTAAAAAGTAACAAAACCCCAGGACCAGATGATATATGTACACAGAAACAATAAAGTTACTTAATGAAGAAAACCTAGATATTATTGTCAAGCTCTTAACGACATTTACGATACGGGCCAGATTCCAAAAGATTGGCTTCGCTCTACATTTATCGCCCTACGAAAAACACCACGTGCGAACTTCTGCAAGGACCACCGACTAATAAGCCTAATGAGTCACTTTTTAAAACTTTTCCTGAGAATACTGCACACTAGATTGTTTAAGAAATGTGAAGAGGTCAGTGGATGGAGTCAGTTTGGTTTCAAAAATGGACTTGGCACGAGAGAAGCGATCTTTAGTATGCAAACTTTAATACAGAATTGTTTAGATCAAAGAAAGGATGTTTTTGTCTGTTTCATTGATTATGAAAAAGCATTCGATAATTTAAAACACGAGTTGATGATAAAATACCTACAAGGGTTGGGATTGGATGACAAGGATATAAGAATTATCGCCAATCTGTATTGGAACCAGACAGCAACAGTATTTCTTCAAAATTTCAACGAAACAGAAGATTTCTCCATTAAAAGGAGTAAGGCAAGGTTGTATACTGTCTTCAATGCTGTTCAATTTATACGTAGAAAAAGCCTTCGCAGAAGCAGTGGCAGACTCTAATAAGGGTATTAAAGTTAACGGTATATTTATTAATAACATCAGGTATGCCGATGATACAGCCATAGTGGCAGATAACATCGAAGATCTTCAATGTCTTTTAAATGATCTAACTCTTACAAGTGAAGTTCGGGGTTTGAAAATAAATATCAAGAAGACAAAAACAATGATTATAAGTAGAAATGATTACCCCAACGCAAAGATATATGTCTCTGGAGAAGAAATCCAACAGGTCAGGCAATTTAAATACTTAAGTTGTTTGCTGAACGAGGGTTGGGACCCCGAGAATGAAATAAAGAGCAGAGCTGAACAAGCCAGAAATGCTTTTTTGAGGCTTCGTAAGTTTCTGACTGATCGCAAATTGGACTTCAACCTCCGATACAAGATGCTTAAGTGTTACGTGTGTCCTGTTCTCTTGTACGGAATGGAAGCATGGACGTTAAAGACCAGTTCCATTTACAAACTTGAAGTGTTGAAAATGTGGTGCCTGCGTCGAATGCTTAGAATATCATGGACGGACAGGGTCAGAAATGAGGAAGTACTCAGAAGAGCGGGCTTACAGGATAGGGAACTTTTTAGTTATGTAAAAAGTAAGAAGACTGCATACTTGGGACATATATTACGAGGAGAAAGATATACTTTTCAGCAACTGATACTCGAAGGGAATTTAGAGGGAAGGAGAGGTCTGGGACGTAAAAAAATGTCATGGCTGCGCAATATTCGACAATGGAAAGGAATCCACAGCTATGAAATGCTTCGCAATGCTGCTAAAAACAGAATTATTTAATCCTGACTATTTAACATCTCACCTGACAAGACGATGTACGGTGGACGCCTACGTAGAAATGCACGGCACCTTAAGAAGAAGAAGAATCACAAATATCCAGCTTTAAAAATTTCAGACCTGTTTAAGCATTTTCACAAAATCCAATATACATATATTCCAAAGAATTATAACAAATATCAGAATGCACTGTTTTGAGTGGACAACCCTGCATATATCTATCCTCTTTTAAATTATCTTTCAGATGTAGAAAACTTTTTATGTACAGAAAAAACATTAAAATGTAGATAATATTTAAAACTCTGGTTTTAAGTTATTTTGAGGGAATATGTATATTTTATTCATAAACATATTAATACAAATTAGACTGAGAGCTGCAATACAGCCCCGTTCCCCCAGTGCGACAGAGAAAACTGACGCAAAGTAGTCTCTGCATCTCTTTCTAATGTACCGGGTTTATCGACCATGTAATCTTCCCATTGGTCATTTAGGTTACGAGGTCGATAAACCCGGAATATTAGAATGAGATACAGGGATTGCTTTGCTTCAGTTTTCTCTGTCGCACTGGGGGAATTTTCACTTAATCTCATGATTTTATTATCATATCAAATTTTTAGTTGTTTAAAGTCACGCTATTACAAATGAGGACTTTAAGTTATACCAACTTATGAAATAACTATAAAAAATGAACTCTAAAAAGACAATATTGTGTTTGTTGTGCTCGTTGGTGGTGCTCGGTTTCGTGGCCAGCAAAGACAATGACACGAGTAGAATTGTACAAGTGGACCGGTACCGGTACGACTTTTTAGGACTAGAGGATATTTTGTGGGATGAAATTTTAGGCTATGTAGACGAGAATCTGGAAACCGATGTAACCGAAGGCGGAGCAGCAGTTACTTTAATCAGGAAGTACGAAAAGTTTGCAGATAAACTTCAGGAGGTGAGTCGAAAATTAACATTTTTGTTGCGTTGCGTTGGGTGTATTTTTGTGTATAGATCATTAAAAACAAGTTATTTCTGAATATTGGGCCATTTTGTCATACACAGTTATTTAAAGGTACATATTGTGGACTCATTGAGACTATGAGTCGATAGTCGCTACATTCTTTAGCGTTACTTTTTTGGGGATAGATACAAATATTGATTTCAACCAGGTATCGGGAAATTTGCCGCTATTGTTAAAGAAGGAAGTGATAATCGCAACACTCTCATTAGGTAATAGTTGTAATAATTCTATAGGTATCTTGTGAGGACCAGAAGACCAGGAATCTTCCTTCGTTGGTCGATGGCCTTTTGCGTGGGACCGTGTCTTTGTTAAGCCGCGTTTACACGTTGACAATTGGCGAAACAATTGTCATTGGACAATTGTCATCACGTGGTTGCGGATTGTCGGAGGCCAGTCCAGTTGAACGAGAAGATGTTTATACGGGGCCAACTATTGCCATGGCAGTAGACAGCTAAAACATGGCCGACTGCTCGTCATCTGTTGTGTCCGGTGAGGGAACTGGCAAAAAACAAGACAATTGTCATCGTGTAAACGCGGCTTTAGGTGTTATTTCTTAGTAGATTCTTTGATTGTCTTTAAATAATGCTGTTCTTTAATTTTTCTATTCTGTACAGCACTCCTTAATATCACTTAAAATTCTACCACTAGAGTCTTGCAAGATGATTGGTCTGTAAATTCTGCTTTTATTTTTTGAGTTTTTTATGTAAATGGAAGCTATCATGTTGTTGCTCAAGCTTTTCAATTTTTAGGCAGAGGACTCTTGAGTTATCGCTCTTTTGCTAGTTTATTTAATTCATTGTATTTTTCTCTGCTTCTGGATTTGTACTGTCTTCGAACGTCCATTAGGTCAAAAATATCTTGTGTCATCCAGTCTTTTTTAACTTTACATAGAGTGCATTGGTATTGAAGTGCATCTAGTAATATTGTTGGGGTTCAATTAAGCTGTCATCCTTAGCTCATTGTCCATCCTGCCATGTTTGGGAAGGTGGAAAGTCACCAGGGGGCATCTCTCATATGTGGGCCAGAGGGCTCGCCGAAAGCGTACTCTCGAATTAACGATAATTCCGGGCATTCACATAGGACATGCTCTACAGTTTCGTCTTCTCGTTCGCACTTCCTGCATAGAGGTGTTCCTACTAGCCCCAGTGCGTGAAGGTGTTTGCTTATTTGATAATGACCGGTTAAAAAACCAACTGTCAAGCGTAGGTTTTTCCTGGTGATTCCCAAGTACTCCTTTGATGCTGACTGTTCAAGGTTTCTTGGTGTTACCTACCCTGGCTAGTCTACATCCTTGCTCTTCTTCCCATCTTTTCACGGTTTGTGTGTGGGAGTGATATTTGACAATTTTCGCGGTTGATGTAGTTGACCAACCAAAAAGATCCCCAGGTCCTAAGAGTCTTAGGCCTGCCACCTTCCTAGCTAATTGATCAGCAATGCGGGTGCCTTTATTCCTATTGTGCCCTTTAACACACCTCAGGATGATGTTATTGAGTCAGTGACTATAGACTCGTGACATTTCATTACTAACAATAATGTGACTTGTGGTCTATTCAAAGTTAGTAGCGTTATCTGTGCAGATAATTGTAGTTTTCCCGGCTATCTCTTTTGTGGCTATGAAGATACCGGCCAGTTCTATCTGAACTACGCTGGCATTTTTGCCCATACTCCACTTTATTCTTAGGCTCAGTGATCTGGAGTATATCTCGCATTCTGAGCTTTCTTCCATTTTAAAGCAATCGGTGTATATGCAATACCTTTTTTTGCCACGTTTGATTCCCTATACTGTCTTGTTTCGATTTTGTAGGCTTTGTCAAAAACAAACTTTAGTAGTGCATCTAGCTCTTTCCGCCAGAAACGAGTTCTAAATTGTCCCATTCCTACATCAAGGTTTGCATGCGCTGAGCGCAGTCGCATCATTTTCATCAGTGTCACCACTTTGACACATATGTCTAGAGGGTTGATGCCAATGATCAACTCCATTGCAGCAGTTGGTGTGGTTTTCATGGCACCTGTTATATTTATGCAATCCATCCGCTGAATATGGTTTAGTTTGTTAATCGCTGTTGCCTGTAGCACTTTTGGTACCCAAGCAATAGCTCCGTAAGTTAGAATTGGCCTAATGACAGCAGTGTAGACCCAGGTGATCACCCTGGGCGAAAGACCTCAAGTGCGTCCGACACTGCTCATAGGCAATATTATATGCTCTTTTATCTCTACCATCTAAGTGGGAGTTTCATGTTAACTTCCTGTCGAGGGTAAATCTTGAGGTCCAAATCTATTATTAGTAATTGTTATTTCGCCACTACTATTTGGCATGACAATTATTCTTGGAATATCCTTAGGGATCTTTAATATAATGGTTTTCCATTGCCTAATATATCTCCATGCCGTTTATCGGTTCTTCTGCATTTTGGATCAATTTCTTATTCCGAGGACAAGGGTACCCTTATTCTATTCTCAGTTATTCCACCCGGAATGTTGACTGACCAAAGAGGGACTGCTTGTACCGGCAGTCTGTCGGTAAAGTTACGGGTTAGGCTACGCTTATTTTATGGCGGCAATACTCATTGCCATCGCCATGTCATGATATTTTCACTGGGATATTTTAGCATTTAGCATATGCTTTACTAAGGCATACCCACTACACCCTCCAATAATAATTATTGTCTTAAGATTTTCATTATTTGTCTAATCATCTGCCTTAATTCGTTCTTGTTCGTGTAAATTATTGTCCTTGTAAATTCACCATGGAAAAAGCAAATAACTCCCACCAACTTTGCCCACCCTGTGGTTACTGTATCTGGTGGTTCTAGTTATTATTCGACACTAAAATATGTTGTTTTATTTTGACAATCGTCCGTAAAATACTTTTTTCCGTAAAAGTATAAATATCTAGTTTAAAAATAATTATTTTCATCGGTTCTTTGTATCTCGTCTTAACAATATTTCAACACAATTCGTCTTTCACTCGTGAACAAAAATATTCTCGGGTTTCACCACATATCATCAATGAAAGAAATTATTATGTAAACAAATTATCAGATCCTGAGAACTCGTAAACTGGTTTTTTAAGTAATAGTTATATGTAACTACTGTGTATAACTAGGGACATTGTGTATTTCTAAAATATCTCTTCTAAAAATATGAAGTACATAAAAAAATCTTCTGATCTTTCTCCCTTGATTTGTATTTTCGCTGTAGTATTTTCATATACTGATTTTAGTACTTGTATTAGTTTACTCGGGGTTTTTAGCTGTTTTAAACATTTATTAAGTATTTTTCGATCTATTGTGTAAAATGCAGATGTCAAGTTTACGAATGCTAGTACTAGTTCCTTCCCCGTTTACATTTTTTTCCTTTAATTTTTTCTCAGTAGGTACAAACATAATCTGTTGTATCTTTTTTTTTTAAATTTTCTCTCTTGCTTTAGACATATCGCTCGAAAGTTCTCTCAGTTGGCTCTGTCATCTTTCTTGTAAATTGGTAGATTATTTTCACAATCTTTTGATATTTTATTTTGCTTCATTGCTTCATTACATATGATCTAAAATAAGTTTATGGCTTGCGAACCCATTCATTTCATAATTTCTGGTTCTATTTCATCTTCTTCTTCAGCATTTACGCTTTTAATGCTTTTTGTTGATTCGATGATATCTTCTTTCTCTATTCTCCATGTTCTGTTCTTTGCTTCCCTTGAGCTTGATGTGACATTTGAGTTCAGACTTGTGTCTTCTAGTTTAAATTTACAGGTGTACTATTCTTTTCAGACTTCTACCATTTCGTGTGATTTATGTTATATCTTGTTATTTCCATCTTTTATGTCATATATTTCTGTTCTCTTTTGCCCTTTTGATCTTCTTCTTCACGTGCCATCTCCGCGACGGAGGTTGGCAATCATCATGGCTATTCTGATCTTAGATGCTGCTGCTCTGAATAGTTCGATTGATGTGCATCCGTACCATTCCCTTAAGTTCCCTCAAGCCCTTTTGATACGTTGATTCTATTCCTAAAGAGTCTACTATGCTATCCTCAAATTCTTCCTACGATTTTTTTCGCTTCTCTTACTGCCTTTTTGGCAATATTGTTTATATTGTTATATAGTTCTTTGTCCTTTGGATCCTTTGTTTGCACGTCTCTTATCCAGACTTCTTTTCCATGAATGATAACAGCTTTTACTCTGTTTGTGTACCTTTTGGTTTTTTATGATTTTCTTAACTCTACGGGATTCTTTTGCCGATCCGTATATTACTTCCTTTTCTCATTATATTCGTCCCAAGAGCAGCTCAGCGAGCCGAAGAAGAGTCGTACATAAGAAAATAGCGGATATTCCAGTTAAAGACTATGTAGTATTGTTCACAATCGTAAAGCCGGGATCCAACGGCGTGTGGAATAAGCAAGACTGAGTTGAGTTTCAAGATTGGCGCAAAAAAATATTGTCGGACCATTCCCATGACACTTACTTGTTTCGTGTCAACGTCCGAGCTCCTTTGAACCGTGTTGATTTAGCGACCAATCACGGACTTTGGTGCGAGGTCTGACACTCCACGCGCCGTTGGATCCCGGCTTAGTTAAACACAAATTAAAATGACAATTCCATAAATACCATTTTTCTGTATAAAAACTTTATTGTATATCCATTACTTATAATAAGTTTGTTGATAGACCATTACCAATGACACCAAATACACCAAACGCAATACCAATATTTTGTTATATGAATTTTCTAAAATTTAATTTCAACTCGTTGTCATATAAAGGCATTTCCACATGACCTGACGTACGGCTTGGATAGCCTTGACAGTGTTTGGGCTATGCAATTAGCCCTTTCCGATCTCAGAGGAATATACGGCCTATATGAGACCTTCCGAAGATTCCAGAAGCAGCAAACGGCACCAGGCAGAATTCCATCACCCAAACAAGCATGGCTAGATCTAGCAGAGGCTGTTCTATACGATAAGAACAACGTTGATGAACTGATGGACAAGCTTCAAGATACCATTGTTAAAAAAGATCTGTTTGCGAATGCTAAAAAGGTATAAAAGCTTTTTTAAGAAATTTATGGTCATTGTTGTGGTAGTTAAAATTGTTTAAATATGGCAAAATTTATAATTTTTTAGAAATTAGACTGTTCACACACTAATTGTTGGGTTGTGAATACAAGCGGCAAGGAAATTACTACAGTTATAGACACTCTGAAAGGTAGAGGAAGAAAATCAGGTATGACTATTGCTCATACCCAGCAAATTGTTTGATGGAAGGAGCTAAAGAGGTCTGTCTAGATAATGTATAAAGATAATAACTGTGCGTGACTTCAGAGAGCAATGACATGATACTACTTTGTAAGGACATGTAAAAAATATGAGACAACGTCAAACATAAATCTAAAAACTTATTTTTTGCCATATTTACCCAATAATCCATGACTAAAACTTTTACGTTACTCAGTATTTTTATTTTTGTTTAGTAATTTTTCAATATTTATAATTTTTATGTATCATTATTGATGTAAAATTAACAAAAATAATACAGTAGTAAAAACATGCGAAAACTATATAGAAAAATCCTCAACTAACTTAAGTATACTTATTATAACCAAATTTTTTATTAGGAAGTGGAAGGAGATATGTTATGCAACTCTAGGCAGTCACCTCAGCAGGTTATTTATAACCTGTATAACGCTATAGCTCTTACAGAGCTTAAAGGATACTCCATGATCCAGTTCTCCTATATGCTTTTGAGGTTGTATAATAAAGGTAAGCATTAATGTAATTTATTCATTCCATGGCGAAATAAATCTTTTATTTACCTGAAAAGAATAGACGCAACAAGCTGTAGATGAATAGAGTGTATGCTGAAGAGCCGTGTCATATATGCAACTTTAGTGGTGAATACAATATGAGAACAGATACTGTCCACAGAGTCTTATCTCCTCTCTTGTGGAATCTAGTTATGTCTATGTCTATGTAGACTTGATCGCTAGATTCAGCAACGACAGGCAGTATGTCCTGGTCTATGCTCACATGATCATCTTAGCACATAGAAAATTGACTGGAATAGTCAGAGATGGGATACTACAGACTCTGACTGTGATCACAAAATGGGCTTAAAATATGTAATTTATAAATAGTCATGAAATAGCCTAATGTGGGTAAACAGAAAATCAGGCACCACGTTGCAGCGCTAATTTTAGTGTTACCGTCTTCAATTAGGCACACTGAACTACCGCCTAACTTGGTAGGCTACACAATTAAGTGGCGCCCAACGTGGGGCCCGATGCTCTTGTCTTTACCCACATTCGGCTATTTCATGGCTATTTCTAAGTTACAATATTAAGTGACGTGGGCCCCGGTGTTTTGTTAGTCATGGACGTAGCAAAAAAAGTTTGAATTAAAACACGTTGCTGTGGAGACTCTACTAGAGCTTATAAGAGTGAAATATTATAGACTGTGAGAAAGTCTTGAATAACGCGAAATGATAAATAAAATTAGGAATACCGTATACCGTGAAATCTGCTCATGAGAGTCATGGGGTAGAGAGAATATACAACCCAGACTTCAGTGTTACACTTGGTACAGATAGGCCTAAAACTGTTAGACCAGGTTTTTCTGCATTGTGTTTTAAACATATATTATTCCATATGATTTCGTATGACCGAAAATCATGTTCTTTCTTCTAAAAAAATTATCACAAGAGAACCACATTCTCGAAAACTATAACTGAAGTGTTAAGTAACAATTAATGAGCAGGAAGCCACATGTGATGAATGCAACTTTCTTGTCTCATTCCCCAGCGCACAATATATTTGTAACGTTTATTTTGGACGGATAATGTATGTTCTTTTTATTTATTTATCGTCTTATAATATTCCAATAATGAATCTATTTATAGGTAATTTCACAACAGAGGCTCAAGTAATGCGTGATAGATTTGAAGAAAGGACCAATAATGCTATCGAAATCGTAAAGAAGGTCATGGCTCAATCATCTCGCGATTTCTGGAATTGTGATCCTAAGAATCATGTTAAAGGTAAGATATATCTATGCAAAACACTTACAATTTTATAAATATTTTTTTCATTACTGTCAGTTTTATTAGTATTTTATTTAAAGATGGCTAAGCTGGTAGGAAAATTACGAATTCTATAAGAAATTCCATTTGCTTTAGAAATAATAATTAAACTTATTGGACCACAAACTAGACTCGGTTGAATTACAAAAAATCACTTAAAATCAAATCAGCAACATACTATTTTTATCAGACAACGCTAGTGGTGGGAAAGCATAAAACAATTAATATTATTCAGTGGAACTGTAGTTGATAAGTAAGGAGAGTTCCCGACCACATATATAAGGAGAGATCCCGACCAACGTGGTCTGGAATTGTCAGAGAGATCCCGACCACATTCTTATCGCAGTGTCCTAGAACTGTCAGAGGGCTCTAGGCCAACGTGGTCTGGAATTGTCAGAGGGTTCTAGACCAACGTGGTCTGGAATTGTCAGAGGGTTCTATGCCAACGTATCATGGCGTACGTATTCGTTGGCCCCCATCGTGGTCCAGAATCGGCATACCGATTCCCGCTCAGGTGACGTCAAAACGCTGTTTCATCGATACGTAGTAACGCGACCCCCCCGCCCCCACGGAGCCAAATGCAGTATCTTCGCTGCACGTGGCAATATCCACTGATAAACATAGACCTGCTGTGCTTGTCGATAGACATAGACCTACAGCAAATGTACAAACGTATGACGTATGGCATTCATGTTATATTCGACGTACGACGTTTTATGCGTCGTTCGACGTTTTTTCGAACGTTTTATGCATCGTTCGTCGTTTTTTACGATGTTTTATGCGACATTCAACATTTTATGAGACATTTTATATGACGTTTAACATAAAACGCGACATTCGGCGTATGACATGAATGTAGCATTCGACTCAGAATGTGTTCTCTACACGTTGACGTTTTGTTTCAAGGTTAACATCAATTTATTGCTTAAAAATAAAAAGTGCCAGGTGTGGGATTCGAACCCACACATTTTGGGGATCGGAGCTTACGTCCAACGCCTTTGACCACTCTACTAACCTGACTTGCAGTTGCAGTTGGATAGTACTGCAATCTAAGGGTTCAAATTAAAACTACAATTTTACGTCGATTGACGCAAGATGTCGTTTAACATAAAACGCTGCATTCGACATAGGACATATTTAGTACTAATATGAATCCCATCGAGTATATACACAGGGTTATGGAATTCCAAAGATAAGCAAAAAGCCTACATTTTGATAACAAAACGTGGAAGCTTTTCGGCCTACACTATGGGTGTCAGCAACAACACCAGTAAGAATATGAAAAGTGAAATTGACAATGTTTTGCAATGTCTTGTGTAATATTAGCATCTGTATGTATTTTAATTTTAAAAATTATTTTTGAAATTGTAGAGATAAAAGTTGAATCATCATTTAATATGAGACTCTAGCAATTAATGTATGTTAAATAAATAAGCGTTTTAATCTCTAAAATATTTATACATAAAATTATACAGGCATTATTGTATAAGAAAACCAGTGACTTAGACGGTTCACATTTCTTTCGGTGCAGGAAAAGAGTCCAAAAGCATGACAGGGGTTCGCAGCAGGACCAACATTTCCAGTAGCCTGAGGCTTACCATCAAATTTGCAAACATCAATAATAAGGGGAAAAACTCAAAAAATGTGACATTTCTTGTCTAAATATTCGGCTTTTTGTTCTTCTCGAACGTAGATATAATCGGCTGCATACAACAACTTGGTTTCTAGTATTTCATTTATTTTTGACAATTCTACTTCTCCAGCAGAGTATCGAATACCAAGAAGTTGGTTCTCCACGTATGATGCGGTCTTCTTATCCTCAGTACTTAGCGCATTGAATGGTTTCAGGGGTAAAAAGATGTAATGGCTTCCTTTAAAACCTATTTCAATGGAAAGCTCTTTAGGGACAATCCACACGTCTACAACGAATCTCTGAATATCTACGAATGCTACTCTCATGATGACTGCTCTTGTACATGTATGTCTATGTCTAGCGGTAAGCACAGCAGGTCTACGTTTATCAGTGGACGTTGCCACGTGCAGTGAAGATACTGCATTTGGTTCCGTGGGAGCGAGTGGGCGTTACTACGTATCGATGAAACTGCGTTTTGACGTCACCTGAGCCGGAGTCGGTATGCCGATTCTGGACCACGATGGGGGCCAACGAATACGTACGTCATGCTACGTTGGCGTAGAACCCTCTGACAGGGATGTGGTCGGGATCTCTATGACAATTATAGACCACGTTGATCGGGATACCTCTGACAATTCTAGGACACTGGTGGTCGGGATCTCTCTGACAATTCCAGACCACGTTGGTCGGAATCTCTCCTTATATATGTGGTCGGGATCTCTTGTACTATGATGTGGTCGGGATCTCTTGTACTATGATGTGGTCGGGATCTCTGCTTGTATATGTGATCGGGATTTCTCCTTATATATGTGTCCGGGATCTCTCCTTATATGTGTGTCACAGAAATTTGGTTGTCACAGAATAAAAACTTATATACATATTAAAGGTTTTAATATTGTTAGAGTTGATTGACTTGACGGCAATGAAGACGTTGCTGTTTAAGTTGCAAACAATATTTACTTTTCATAAACATATAAAATTCAAAACAAATTATATTGAGTTTTGCGGTGTTTTTGTAAAATAAATAAAATTATCAATACTATGTGTTTACAAACCTCATAAAATAAATGTCTCGTCCAAAGATTGGAAAAAATTTATTTGGACAAATTAAATTCAGAGTTTTCGGTGGTGACTTTAACAGCTGTCACTGTAGGTGATGTTCCGTACAGAATAGTACAAAGGGAAATATTCTAGCCGACGCTTTAGACAATACTAATCTAATTTTACTCAATGACGAAAAACCAACCAAAATATTAAGTCCGAACAAGCGCCCTTCAAAGTTCAAAGATAGACTTAACGTTAGTATCTCCCGATTTAACAGGCTTTACTACCTTTAATCCACTAAATGACTCACTAGGTACAATCCACATCCCTATCCAAATCACCCTAGATTTGAAATATTCTCCAATTACATGTAGAATATCTCCATGTGATTGGAGAATATTTCAAATTGTAAATTTGAAAGAGGATTCATACCTCCACAAAATGGAAACAGTCTTCAGTGGACTCTCTGTGTCTATATTTAAAAATTATTTAGAAAAATGTCTTCCTGGAATTCATTCTATAGATGGTACAGCTTTGTAAATTATTCATCAGCTGTAGATACCGCTATGATTACTCAAAAAAAAATAATTCCAACTTTTTAGGAGTAACATATGAAGAAACTACACAAATACTACAAGGCTATGTACAAAATGAAGTAGACCTAAATCCAGACGGAACGTGCAGAGAAAATTGCGCCGAATATACTTACACAAAAAGCCACGGATGCTTCCAAAACTTGTACTGCAGACAACAGAGACGATGTAATGGCAAAATAATCGACTGTAGATACTTCGATTCTGATATGTGGATTTGTCCTGCGGTAAGTAATCAGTTCATATTATAGATAACTATTATAATACATTTTAACCAAAATTCATTGTAAACTTTTAATCTGTACGTTAGTTACCACCTAATCAATTCTTCTTCCTATGCGGTCCCCATTAACGGAGGTTGGCGACCACATTTCTAAAAGTTTCTCTGTCTTTTGCAACGTGGAATAATTCATCTACAGTCATGTTTGTCCAATCTCGAATATTTCGCAGCCATGACTTCCTCTTTCTACCTATTCCCTTTTTGCTATCGACTCTACCCTGCATGATGACCTGCATAAGACTATATTTATCATTCCTCAGTATGTGTTCAAGGTATGCAGTCTTGCGTACTTTTATTGTTCTCAACAATTTTTTGTCTCGACCCATCCTTCTCATCACTTCCTCATTGGTGACCCTGGCAGTCCATGGAATTCTCAACATTCTCCGGTATATCCAAAGTTCAAAGACCTAATCAATTGATTTATTCAAAATAAAAAATCAGGTTCGGCTTTAAAAAATTATTACGTTTTGTTCATAGAAGAAATTTCACCCTGTATACTGTTTTTGTAAACTCTAAGAATTTTATAAATTTGACAAATAGGCAATTTGCAATCTTTTCCCCACACGAATATTTAATTTTTAATTAAAAAAATCAAATTTGATGTATCGGTAAATATTTTAAACCAGTCTTTGTACTGCTGGTTCAAGATAAGGTTCATCTCTGCTTTAAAGATTGCTGGATTTGTTTGATCCTTAATATTTAAGCTTAATGAAACATGGATTTTCGGTTACTCAATAGTCCATGCAGACCAGTTGTCAGAAGAGTTTACTGGGAAAACTTTTGGAAATTGAATATTTAATTTAGAACAGTACATTCGAATTCTTTCATGTACTTTGTTGGTATGAATTGTCATACGAAGGTTTACTTGGATCTAAGGTAATAGAACTTGAGTGAGATAGTGTTTCGATGGGACTTGTTCGGAATGCTCCAGGAGCAATTGTAATGCCAATATTGCCATATGCAATTGACCTGTAATCTATTTTAGACCTTATTAACATTCCGCTGTACTTAGCATTCGTAGATTATGAAAAGGCTTTCGACAGCATTGAACACTGGGCGGTGGAAGAAGCTCTGGTCAATAGTAGCATAGATTCAAGATACCGACAATTGATACATGATATTTACCAAAACGCAACCATGACCGTAATTCTGGACGACAAATTAATAACGGATAATATAAAAGTTAAACGAGGAGTCCGACAAGGTGATATAATTTCACCTAAACTGTTTACCTTGACCCTCGAAGATATAATAAAATCAACAGATTGGGAAAACAGAGGAATATGTATTAACGGAAAGTACCTAAATCACCTTAGATATGCGGATGATATACTCCTGATCTCCTCGGAACGACAAGAACTAGAATTAATGCTGAATGAACTTCATGAAAAATCACTGCAAAAAGGCCTAAAAATTAACTTCAACAAAACAAAAGTAATGACAAACACGGAAGACCAAGAGGCAATAAAAATACAAACAGAAAAAATAGAACAGGTAAATGAGTATATCTATCTAGGACAAGCAATCAGAGCTAACAGAGAAAATCAAACAGCCGAAATATCGAGACGAATAAGAATGGGATGGGCAGCGTTCGGCAAACTTTCTTACGTTCTAAAACATCAAACAATCCCTCTATACTTACGAAGCAAGGTATATAACTCCTGTATAATACCGGTGCTCACCTACGGAGCACAGACATGGACATTTACATAGGCCAATTTGGATAGGATAAGGAAGGCACAAAGAGCGATGGAGAGCCAAATGTTGGGTATATCACTTAAAGATAGAAAACGTAACCAGTGGATCAGAACCAGAACAAAGACAGTAGACGCGATAGAACAAGCAGCAAAACTGAAATGGAAATGGGCTGGACACAATGAACGTCTCCAAGACGGACGATGGAACAATGCCATCGGAAAGTGGCGTCCATACAATGCAAAGAGATCAAGAGGCAGACCACAGATGAGGTGGAAAGATGACATCAGGAAACAGGGAGGTCCCACATGGCAGAGAACAGCTCAAGATAGGGAAAGATGGAGAGAACTGGGAGAGACCTACATCCAACAATGGAAGGATAGAGAATAGGTTAAAAAAAAACATTCGATATACTCTCAATAGGGTTGTTTGTCTGATCTTCAATTTCTGTTAGCCAATGTTTTGAGTAATTTTAGTCTTTTATGGATACAGTCTGTTTTATATGCTCCTACCATGACATTTTTTGATTAAACCACATGCCCAGGAATTTTACAGATGGTTTAAATTCCACTGGAGTTATACAATTTCAGTGTTGGATAGACTTGTGGAGGTTTTTTGATAAAGAATACTGTCTAAATTTTTGGTACTGAAAATTCGAAACCAGTGCAGGCTGACCATTCTTCTAACTGGTTAAGCATTGATTGCAATGTATCTGTCATTAATTTATTGTTTTTACCTTTGCTGTACACAACAAGATGTTCTGCAAATAATCGAGTTTTTAGGGGTTTAAGTAGATTATTAATGATACTATTTATTACTACTAAAAACGACGTAGGACTAAGTATTGAGCCTTGTGGAGTTCCATTTTATTCATGCTCAAAGTTACTCAAATTCAGCTCAAATTCCTGTCGGAGAACTTTTTATAAATCTATTTTTAAAGTTTAACGATTTACTTACATTTTTCACCATAATGTATGTATGTATACCAATTTCTCATGAACTTAATTAATTTAAAACATATAAATTTTTAACAATGCAATTTCATGTGTTTATTTTTAATTCACTGTGACTTTTAATTAAATTATTAAACAATTGAATAGTTTCATAGGGTAATTGTTGATTTTAATATCGATCCCAGCCAATATTGTGAACACCCTGAACTGTAAAAATGTCTTTTTTAAAACGTTTTTTTAACGCTAAGATTTCTTTTGTCAAGAGTTCTAACAGTATTGATTTATGAATTTAAAACGAGACGTGTTATATCGAATTTATAATATGGTGGAAAAACCAACAATTACATAGCACCAGTGGTATGGTGGAGGATCAAAGTTGGAGCAAAAAATGTCATTCTCAAGTTAAACAAGGTGCAAAGACTTGCTTTGGAACCAAAGAGGGTCTGAAGGACAAACCAATAGCTTGGGAAGGGCATTATGGAGGTCTTACTGAACCTTCCACTTCTGCACATTGTCAATAGGGGAAAATCTGAGTAACGAAATACTTGGATAAGAGATTTACGCTGTAGACTCTGTGGCATAGAACCTGAAACAATCATCCATACTGGATGATTACGACGCATTAGAGCGCAGGCGGCAAATAGTCCATTCGGTATCTGTTTAAAATATAACCATTTTTGGGTGTTGTAACGAAAATATTTTGCCTACCACATGGGGTATTATTGTAAGGGGTAGAAAATTGGAGACAAACTATTGGGGCGGAGATAGGGCAACCAAAATAATCGAAACGTATGCGGACGGCACTCAGGGTTTGTTAGGAGAGCTGGGGTCGTGGATAAGTAAATGACAAGGGGTTTGGATTGGGGCAACTACAAAAATATGAAACAAAAGGTCATGAATCTCTTGGGACAAATAAAACAAAACACAGAAAGGAAACAGGAAACACCTCTAGTAATTTAAAAAGGACGCCACTTCGAGGTGCCTAATTATAACTATTACAACAGCTAGTTGTAACTGTCGAAATAATTATTAAAAATGAAAAACATATCTTTTTCAAATGAAACTCAAAAAAGGGTTACCTAGTTAAAAAAAAATAAACAAAATGTTAAGAAAAAAATTTAACATTTATTGTGTCTTACAACAAACACAAATCTCCACAGAGTTGCCAACAATATTCGCTATACTTTATTTTATTTAGATTAAGATAGAGATTAATTCTCTAAGAAACATAAGATTCTCATATGTTTCTTTGAGACGCACGGAGTGAGCAACAGGCACTGAGGCATAAGCCATTGTGTAACAAGGAACTCTTTAGACTTTTCTTAGAAACATCAATAAATAACCGCCATGATGATGGTTTAACGGCGGATCGTAACATCAGAAACATTTTGGAGGAACATGTGGTTTCATACGCGGGATTTATTGGTGATGCCATTATTTTAATGCACGATAATGCACAATGCCATATCGCACGAGTCATCACCACCTATCTATCTGAGATCGGTATACCTACAATAAATTTTCCTGCGTTAAGCCCGGACATAAATCCAATAGAGCATGTTTGGGATGAACTTAAACGAAGGGTACGGGACAGATATGCACCAAGGAGCATAATAGGATTGAGAGCTGCGCTTAATAATAAATGGGAAGCAATGCCTCAAGAATTTATTAGAAAAGTCATCCGATCCATGCGAAATTGATTGGAAAGTATAATTACGAGTAGGGGTGGTAATATCAAATACTAAATAATTAAGAAATTCATTAATTTTTGTGAGTTCAATAATAAAGTTATTGTTTGCACATTAAATTTTTTTATTTGCATATTTCTTACAATGAAACAGAACGTGTAATCTCAAATATCGATTTTGAGTCGATTATTTTGCACGCAAGTGTAGAATCTCTTAAAGAAAATGCGTTTCAATTCGAAGAGGTAGATGATGAAGACAATAGTGGTGAAAAATACGGTACTCAGCCAAAGTGTAAAAAGCCTAGTCTAAAAATAATAATTTTTTTTATATTTTTGAAAGTATTTATTTTTTAATCAAGTTAAAACCGATTCTATTCCTTTTACTATTTTATAGCTACAAGTAAAATAAACTTTATTTTTTCTTTTCATATAGTTTTAGTCACTGACTCATGACTGAGTGTTTGACATGAATGTCTCATGTAGATAGTTTCAATAGGTGTCATGCAGCTTTATTTTCTAATGTCTGTTTTATTTAAAATATCTACGATTGCCTTGGGACATTTAAAATATTTGCGTGAGTTGTGAATACATACCAAGATATTCATTTAACAAACAAATACGAATCACGTGAAATAATTGTATGTATGATTCACATTGTGAGAAATAGTTTAATACTGGCAGAAATTAATGTAGTTTTATATTTTAATTACTTGGTGAATAAAAGAATAATTTTTTCCAAGAAAGTATCACATGAATGTATTTAGAGTTACATATTTGTTGTATTGGATTGTTTATCTCAAATGATATCTAAAAAATATAATAGCAGAAAATTTCCGACAATTAAGAAAATTATATACTGTCATACTATTAAAAAAAATCAGAACGTCTAAAACCACAAATGAAAATAGCATTCTTTTTAAGTGGATGGTCTGTAAATTGTAAAACTGATTTGGCTAATAATTTACGAAGGACAGACTGTTAGAGAAATACTCATCTTCGACACGAGGCGTCACAATGGCAAATACAGTATGTGTTACAGATGTATACAATATGTATATATCTACAGAATTGTTGATTGAACGTGAGGCACAATCACATATCTTCTTCTTGTAGCACTGCGTACTACAATGATATATGCAAGGCCAGAATCGCTCACTGTCGAAGAGAATTGGGCGGGGTTTTTTTAAACATATAGAAACTATATCGTATCTTAAATCCAAGCACAATTAGATAATATGAAATTATAATTTATTATTGGACGCCACCCCTGGTTTATCCTCGAAGGGGACGAGCAAAAAAATTAAGATTTATCAAAGGTTTACAAGAAAACTATACTTTATTATTTCTTAGTAATGAACAAAAAGAAAACATTAAAAGTTATGTCATCCCAAAGGGATACCAAAATACCATTTTATGTTTACATTATCATAAACAAAAAAGCTTTGTATCGTATTAAATTAAGAATTAGTTATAAAGAAAATGAATATATATATATATATATATATATATATATATATATATATATATATATATATATATATATATATATATATATATATATATATATATTAACCCCAAATTTCGAAATTTGTTTACATTGAAAATAATATAGTTATTTATCAACTAGGAATAATAGAGAAATTAAACCTTTAAATAAAATTAAAACACTTCACTATATTTTCATTCTTTGAGTTCATAATCATTTCCCGTTTTCTTGAAAGTAGGTATAATAAAAATTGGTACAACCTGAATCTGCTCTGTTTTTTTTCTTATTTAATCAGTCAACCAAATGAAACCATTGATTCGGCTCCATCTTATATCAATCCACCACCATCCTAGATAAGAGGGGTTAGGTATTCCATAAAAAAAAAATATGGCTATTGGACCAGGATTTGGAATAACTCCATACCAATATTGGTATGGAGTTGGACGTTCTTAAGAGAAAAGAAAGAGCGAGACGCTATCTTGGCGCTCTCTGAAATTGGGCGTGAGTGACAAGTTGATGAATAGGCTCATCTACCGGATATATTTGGGAATTACAGAAGAATAGTTGAGTCGGCTACAGGTACTTGACAGATAGATGGGGTTAGTAGTTTTATTTAAAAAAAAAAAATAATCGAAATTATAATGATTTTCTTTTAAATCTTTTGAAACGGTTACATTCTTCTTCAGATCATGTTCCGTCTATTGCTTAACACCTATTGCTCCTACATTTGATTCCATTTATCTCTTAGCAATTCTGATATATTGCTTGCCCACGATATGTTTGATATCATCCCTCACCTTGGTTACCCCCATTCCTTTTACTCTAGTCTGAACGCAAAGTATTCTTTGTTTACAACGCTCCTGTTTAATCTGAACTAAATTCTACGGAGTTATTGTAAATGTTTATAAGCTTAAAAAGTGCTATTTATTATTAAATCATTTTGTGTTGATAAATATAATTTTTTAAAACCTTTTTTTCATGGGTTATTATATACGTCTTAATTTTTTTTTGAACATCCCATTTATTTACAATCTGTAATCAGGATTACAATAAGTAAATTGTGTAATTAGATTACAAGAAACTTGCAGGAGACTGTCCAGTGATAATAACCTATTAAATCATAATTTTAGTAACAAAATTATTTGTGACGTCTTAATTCACTGGCTAAAATATTTGAATCTATTCTCTATATGAATATACTGAAAAATTTTGAAAATGATTTTGCTCCAGAACAACATGGTTTCTTGCCTGGGTTATCCACAACTAGTAATCTGTGCATTCTGTCTAATTTTGCTAGTGAGGCAATAAATAATAAACTCCAATTAGATTTAATAATGACTGACTGCTCAAAGGCCTTTGATATGGTTGACCATGGCATTCTTTTATTCGCATGATGCTTGTACATTTATAAAATCGTATGTGGATTCAAGGTTTCAACGAGTCAAAATTGGTAGGTGTTTATCAGATAAATTTCAGGCTACATCTGGTGTCCCCCAAGGGAGCAACTTAGGGCCTTTGTTTTTCTTAATTTTTGTCAACTCACTACCACAATCTCTTAAATTTTCTTCTAGTTTGATCTATGCTGATGATTTTAAGCTTTTTAAGACTATACATACTTCAAATGATTGTCAGTTACTACAGCAGGACCTGACCTCAGTTGTGGAATGGTTTAGGGACAACAATATGATCTTGAATATTAAGAAGTGTGGAGTCATATCTTTTACTCGCAAAATCGACTACATTCAAATTAATTATAGAATTGACAATTGTGTAGTATCTAGGAAAACCAAATGTAAAGATCTGGGAATATACTTACAGGCTAACATGAAATTTAATGAACACTGTATAAATATTGTTAATAAGGCCTACAAAATATTGGGATTTGTAATAAGAAATTCCAAACACTTTAGTATAAACACAACCATTAGACTATATAACGCTTTAGTCAGATCAAACTTGGAATATGCATCATTGGTATGGACTCCTGAGGCCAAAGTTCATATTAATCATATAGAAAAGGTACAAAAAAGATTTCAAATATTTGGCTTGCAGTCATTAGAGCAAAGAAGAAACATGCATTGTGATGTGTTTATTCATAATGTCATTAACAATGTTAAATATAAGACATGTGGTTTTATCAACTTTATTAGGTTTCATGTGCCAAAGGTCAACCTAAGGGTAAATAGTAATGACCTATTTTCTTGTAGTCCATATAATTCTTGTGCAATAATAAACTATATGCAATATCAGTGTAATGAGTTAATAAAGATCTCTGATATAGACCTCTTTACCTGTAGTGTAAAGGATATTAAAAAATGTTATGAATAGATAAGTAATGGACTGAATTTTAAAATTTTATTAACTTGCGTCTTTTTTTTTAATGTGTTTTACTTTCTGTGTTTTTATTTTGTACGTGTGTGTATATTGTAGTATATTGTATTTTTTGTGTGTATATTTTTATACCAAGTAATGAGCACTCTTACAGGTAATTACTACCTAGGTGGTGTTTGTAAGTTTTAATAAATAAATAAAAAAATAAATAAATAAAATAAATAAATAAAGAAGATAATATATTATAAACAAATTAAAGTTCTCACACACTATTTAACCAATCTAGACCATCTTTTGCACCCAATTCAGACACGATAAGACTCTTAAGTTCTTCTTCTTCTTCTTCTTCTTCTTCTTCTTCTTCTTCTTCTTCTTCCTCTTTATTAGCAATTCTGCTCGTTCATTGGCGGATTAATACCTCTAGGGAAGGTTGTTACTCCATCTTTTGCGCGGTCGTCCGATATTTCTTCTGCCGATTGGTGACTTATCTCTTGCTATTTTGACGCTCCGTCCGGCTCGCGGAGATAAGAATACGGCCGGGGTCAGAAAGCCCTGCCTGTCGTAGGAGGCGACTAATGGGTAGGAATAGGGAGGTGGAGAGCCGTCGTTTGAGGTGTCAGGTTGGTAGAAACGCACACGGTCGCTTCGGCGACACGGTCACCGGTCTACATTCCTAGTATCCGAGACGAGACTACTCGTGGGACCACTCTACTCCCATTCCAAAAGAGCCTGGTGAGGTTGAACGAGCTGGGCCCGTAAACACCTCTCCTGACCTCGGTCAGGAGGGGTGTGGATATACCGCTCCTGACGGCGGTCAGGAGTGGTGTAGGTGTCCCGGCACGTACCCACCGGGAGATCCAAGAGTGGTAGAGGAGAGATCCTCGGCGGCGACCTGTCTACGTGTGAGGTGGAAATCCCTCCGCCTGCCGAACCTACCCGCCCGTAGTGTGGGAGTAACGGGTAGGCAAGGTACTCACAACACAGGTACTACGGGGAAGGTGGAGCCCCCGCGGGTTGCGTGTGCTAGACGTGTCGTGGTAACCCTACGGGGTACCCCCACGGGGGGACCCACGGGACGTCTTTGGTACGCGCCCCGTGGCACCTTCACTTTGGTGTCGGACTCGTAGGGGCAGAGGTTTCGTTAACGGGCGTATGCCGAAAGGCCAGGTAGCCCAGGGTCCTGCCAAGTTTTTTACTTGGAGGGCACGCATTTATGTCATGCTATTTTGACGACACAGGTCTCCTCCATTCTGCTTATCTGGTTATTACATTCTTTTTTCTATTTTGTGTCAATATATTTATACACTGTACGTTACATTTTTTTCTTTAATGTCTTCACTTATCTTTCACACATACTCAGTGTGTTCACCTTCAACTCTGAGATTTGCTGTCTGATTCCAGTAGAGACTTCTAATTATTTTCAGATCTTGGTTGTTAATTCCTGTTTCTTTTAGTATTTGCATCATCTTGCGTGCTGTACTCGATCAAACGCTTTCTCGTAATCAACCAGACATGCGTATACGTCGCAGTTGACGTCTCTGCATCTCTGGAATAAGACTTGTACTGAGAACAAAGCCTCTCTTGTACCAACAGCATTTGTGAACCCGAACTGGTTGGGGGAAATTTGACTTTCACACAGCTTGTAGATTCTCTTATGAATTATCTTTAGGAACAATTTTAGGAGATGACTCATGAGGCTTATAGTACGGTAATCTTCGCACTTTGTAGCTCCTGGTTTTTTTGGAAGTGCAATAAACTTAGATTTCCATTCTGTTGGTATTTCTCCAGAGTTTGCGATTATTGCTATTGATTCGTTGTCCATTAGTTTGAGTAGTTCTGCTTGTATATTATCAGGGCCTGCCGCTTTGCCATCCTTTAGCTGTGTTATTGCGGAGTAAACTTCCTGCTGTAATATTCTTGGTCCATCATTTACCTCCTCTTCTAGCTCGAAGGTGTTATCTCTTTGGTCTTCAAATAGTTTTTCTAGATATTCTTTCCACGTTCTTGTTTTACTTTGTTTGTCCAAGATGATGTTTCCGTCAAAATCAGTTATATTTCCTTTCTACCTTCGTCTTAGTCCCCCTGTGAGTTCTTTAACTTTCCTATGTACATTGTGACTATCGTACTTTGACTGCAGAGTCTCAATTTCTTCGCATCTTTCCCTTGCTTCTTTTTCTTTCGCTTCTCTGATTTTGGTTCTTATTAATTTATTTATGGTTTTATATTTGTCTGGGTCATTTTTGGCTTCTTTTCTCTCGTCCATTAGTTTCAGGATCTCATCTGTCATCCATGATTTTTTTTTCATTAATTTATCTGTCTTTAAGTATTTATCCTTTACATTTTGCACTATTTCTGTAATATGTTTGATCGTTTGTTCTTCGTTCGATTCGTCTCTAATTGCAGTCACTTGCTCGTTTAACGTGGCTTGGACTCTCATCCTCGTATCAAGGTCTTTCAACATACGTAGGTTGCATGATTGTGCTTTCCTTTTCTGCACTGTTTTGAGTTCGAAATACTCCTACCTAAAATGTAGTCTATTTGATTCCTAATAATTCTCCCGGGTCTGTCTTGAGGAGATTTCCACGTGTACAGCTTGCGAGGTGGTAATTGGATTCTGACTACCAAGTCCATGTGCTCCAATGTACTGTGTCTTATCTCCAGCTCCAATCTTAGCATTAAAATCGCCCATAATGATGAGAACTTCCTGTATGATACTGTTGATGTTCTGGTAGAACTCAATTGCTTCTTCCTCCCCTTTGTCTGCAGTGGTAGCATTGACTTGGATGATTATTATATTAAGTTGTTCATTTGTAAAAATTTCTGGTGTTTCCGGTTCTACCGTCTTTTGTTCTTCCTCTGCATAGAACTTTTGTGGTAGTCAATCCACGTATCCTTTTCTATGTGTTTGGGTTCTATTAGTTCCTTTATCTCCGTTCTTTGACCTCTTATGAAGCGTCATATTTCCTTTTACAAACCGTAAAAATCATGTTCCGTTTCTTTCGAAAAGCGTTTCCAGTGATCATTTTTTATTTTTCTTATAAGTGCATGTGTTTTGTTTCTAATTGTCTTGTAATTATGGTATGCCTTTTGTGTTTTGGTTGACATGTAGTCCAGGTAAGCTTTTTTCTTTTCTTTGCCTTTTTCCTTCACTTCTGTACAAAACCATGGAGTTCTTCGCCTTGGGAACGATTTATTTTTGTTTATATTTCTTTCACCAAGAACTTCCTTGGTTCTCCCTTCTCCTCCCTTAAGTTCAGATACATTTAAACAAATTTTAATAAATAATGAAAAAGTTTTCAACTACCAAACCCGTCTATAGAGTTGTGATGAAGAAAACTTCTTTTGTTTACTTACTTGATTGATCTGTATTATATTATTTTTAATTTAGGATCCTTTGAGCGGTAGACGCTATGAATATATCGAATACGAGAATGGAAAAGTTTTGGGAAGAAAACAAGGATGCAGTAGAGGCACTACGAAAGTTGACAGCTGGTGGAGATGGCTATTCTGGCATTGTTCCTACTGCTTCTGTCTCTGTGACGAACAAGGAAGCGCTTCCGACAGATACGTTAATATGAGACCAACAATTGCAAACATTTCTGACAATATGTAAGTTAATATGAAATTTTTTACGTGTAGTTTTGAAAATGATAATAGCTTTATTACCAGTTGTTGCCACCTTTAAATATGGATGGGTATTTACTCGCAAATAAATTAGTATAAAACGTATTGCCATCGTTTGTTGTTTTGCTATTTCTTTTCCACGAATTTCTTTACAAGTTTCTTTTCAACAAGAATAATATTTTTAGGGTGGTGGTCGGCTTAAGATTTATAAAGAAAAACCGTATCCTCCACGTACAAATACAGGAAGGTAAACTACTTCCAAGAGGTAACATTGATGCCGCTACCGTACGATGGGTACCAGTTGAAGATTATAAAATAACCGACAGAAAAATCTATAGTGGACAAGACTATCATACTTTCAGTTGGGAAAAGAGAGCGGTTGATCTAGATGATTTAGAAGCTGACGATGGATATGTATTTACAGGTAAGTCATAATGATTCCATTATTTGTTAGTTTCCATCATCGAACTAATATAATATTTCTTTTGCAGGTGTACGATTTAAGGAAATTGGTTCTCACCTTAATTTCGAAATATACTGTACAAAGTTCGATTTCGACACTGGAAAACTTATCAACCCTACGAGCACAAGCATCTGGAAAGATAATGCCAATACTGATTCGGCCACCAAAAACCCCAGGTGAGTCTCTTTCACGTAATCGCCACTAACATGCAATGTTTTCTATAATTTTGTTCTTTTGTTAGGAAAAGGGGATATCAGAAGCGGAAGTGAGTAAATGCTTCTAGAGTAGGTAGTTCATTCGCACCAGATTCATCTTTCGATTATAACTGAGTCATTTTCTATCTCTGTGATTTTTATACGACATATTATTTGTAAAGTCAGGGCGCCATGTTTTGGTTGGGGTTTTGATTCTAAACAAACCAAAGTATCTGCTCTTTTTATAGTCGTTTTTGTAAATTTATTTGAAATTTAGGTTAGGTTCGGTTCATAGACATATATAATACAAATAGACTGACTTCTGCCATACAGTCGCGTTCCCCCTGTGCGACAGAGAAAACTGACGCGAAGCAGTTCCTGCACATTGGGCTCTTTCTAATGGGAATGGTTTATCGACCACGTGTCCTTCTCATTGGTAATTAAGGTCACGTGGTCGATAAACCTAGACAATTAGAAAGAGATGCTGGGACTGCTTTGCGTCAGTTTTCTCTGTCGAACTGGAGGAACGGGCCTGTATTGTAGCATTCAGTTGTCTTCTTCTTCTTCTACGGCACTACAGCCCAAATTGAGCCTTGGCCTCCTCTATTTTTTGCCTCCACCCTTGCTTGTCTGTGGCTGATCTTTTGCATACACGGACTTCTAAAAGGACTTGTGCGTCGCTGTTTACTATGTCTTCCCAGCGCTTTATTGGCTTTTCAACCGGTCTTTTTCTCTGCATTCTAGCATTCAGAGCTCTTTTTGGTAGCCTATCCTCTCCCATTCTTATCACATGGCTGGCAATCTTTGTATTCCAATGAAGTCTGACAGTGGTGCTTCCTTATAAAGTTGATAAAGGTCGTTGCTGTATCGACTTCTGAAGATTCCGTTTTCCCTCAAAATAAAGCTTCCAGGTTTCTGTGACTTTCTGTTGGTCACTGATTATTTGTCCACTTTCATCTTTACATAGACTTGTTTGAGGTTTATACACACTTTTTATCTCTTTTAGGTATTCGTAATTCCTCTATTTCGTTGTTTTTGAGATTTTCTTCCATTTTTTTCTATTTGTCCATTTTCATAGGCGCTTTTTTTATTTCTACATATCTTGTCTGCTTTCCGTCTTGCGACTTCAAATGATGTTCGTCTTTCCCGTGTTCTTCTTGTTATATACATTTTGTGTGCTTCATTTCTTTCCTCTATTGCTTGTCTGCACTCGTCATCGAACCATGCTCATCTTCTCACCTTTTTTTTTTGTTTCCCAGGGTGGACGCTGCCGCTGTCAGTACTGCCGTTTTGATATTATTCCATTTGCCCTCAATGGAGTGCAGTTCTAGCGTCCTTAACTTATTTGCGACTTCTTCTTCGAACTTCTCTTTACATTCCTGAATCTTCAGTTTTTCCAGGTCCAGTTTGTTTGTTATTTTGTTATCTTTCGTTCCTTTCTTTGTTATAAATTTGGTTTGGAGTAAAAGATGGTCTGATCCACAGCAGGCTCCTAGCCGTGGGATAACAAATAAACTGAATGAAATTATAACACCAGCAGAAGAACCAGAAGGTTTTAGGTTGGGAAGATCATGCACCGACGCTATATTTATAATGAGGCAAGTGCAAGAGAAATCATTAGAATATAACAAACCGGCATATCTATGTTTCGTGGACCTTAAGAAGGCATTTGACTGGGTCAAATTAAAAGACGTTATCCACTTATTGTACGCAAGAGGGATACCTCTAGGAATAATCAAAACGATCGAAAATATCTACCAAAACAACACAATAAAAGTAAAAGTAGAAGAGGAACTAACCGACCCTATTGAAGTTGGCAATGGAATAAGACAATGAGATTCCCTGAGTCCTCTATTGTTCAACCTGATTATGGATGAAATAATAAAAAAAGTAAGAACTAAAAAAAATACCAAATGGGAGAAAAACAACTTAAAATAATCTGATATGCAGATGACGCAATACGTTTACATGTAAATTTCCCCAAAAAAGACAAAATGCATGGTTACAACAGCAAATTTACTAAGATGTAAATTGGAGCTGGAAAGTCAGATAATATAACAAGTTATGGAGTTTAAATATCTAGGCATCACATTATCTAACTACGGAAAGGTCGAAATTGAAGTGGAAGACCAAGTGAATAGAGCAAACAGAGCCGCAGGTTGCCTAAATGAAACAATATGGAGAAATAAAAATATGAGGAAAGAAACGAAAAGCAGAATATACAAAACAGTCATCAGACCAATAATGACATACGCGGCAGAAACAAGACCTGACACAGAGAGGACAAAAAGGATGTTAGAAATAGCAGAGATGAAAACACTTAGAAACATTGATGGTAAGACACTATGGGACAGAGCTAGAAGTACAGATATATGACGTAGATGCAAGGTGGAGAACATTAAGGACTGGGTAAGAAATAGAAGAGTAGAATGGAACGATCATATAAGCCGAATGACAACAAATAGAGTAGTAAAAACGGCAATAGACGGTTCCCCAATAGGAAGACGATCAGTAGGAAGACCACGAAAACGATGGAACGACAACTTACTGGAGGCACATTAAAAAACAGACAGTCATGTCTATATAAAAAGAAGAAGAAGATGTCACCTATTATAATCTTTATGTCATTTTTGGGCGCATTGTAATATACTATCTCCAGCTGGGTAGAATCTTTTCTTTGATTGTTGCTCTTGTTCTTCTGTTGGACAGTGAATGTTTACCATTGTTAGGTTGAAGAACTCACACTAGCACTCAGTCTATTTGTATTATATATCTATGATAAAAACAACTATATTAGATAAATATAATGTATACATAATAACTCGATTGGTTTGTTTTATAGCCATATAGGCCCTATCTATGGTTTGTATAGCTATCTATCTATGTATAGGTATCTATAGCTCTATCAATGGTTTGATTAGAATCACCATACCCTAAATAAAGAACGATGTGACGTCACGCTAATATGGTGTATTATATTCATATCGAAATACGCCGCATTACAGTGATGTCTCGCTGTCATTTTTGGCTGTAAAATTGATTTAATTTTCTTAATTATTAAATCACTTTCTTTTTACTATCAGTATTAATACCGTATTCATTTGCACTGCTTTTATAGTAGAATAGTGTACTCGCTTTTTAAATTTAAATTAACGAAGATATTGTCCCTAATGCTATGTAATTTTCATAATATAGTAAGTGCATATATCTAGTTAACTTATATTGGGGCAGCATTTTTACAATTGGTAACCGTTACACTAAATATCATATATAATAGCTAAACATGATTCACTTTAACAAACACTTCATTCACTAAACAATCTTTATATCTTTATCTTTAAAATAGTGGAAGAAAGAAGATGGATATTTCAATTCTCTCTGCACTCTTTGACAAAAAAGTTACCAAAAGATGTAGATATAGCGCAAAATGAGAACTGGAAGATAGTAGCAGGACGCATTAAATCAACACTATTTAACAACTCCAACATGTGTGATGGAACTATTCTTTTCGATTACCCATGTCTCGCATCCATAACATACTATTGATTTGATAGACCCAATAGTTTTGTAGACCCTGATTTTCGACCACCACTGTGTGTTTTGGATCGAAACACATGGTCGAGTGAAAAATAAGTTTTGTTTCCCTTTACTATTCTTCGAATTTCTGGTTTTTCTGTTCCATCCGTTGCATCTGCAACTTCCAGATATGTGAAACTTTCTATTGTTTCAATATCGTTCTCTAATTCAACTGTGCGTCTGTTTCCTCATAGCTCTCACCTGTGTTAGCTTTTTTGTCATTGAATATTTATTTCTAGTCCGGTTACTTTTGCCCCTGTGTTTAATTGTGAATATATTTCTGCTGCCTCTTCCGTTCTGCGAGACATAATGCTAATGTCATCGGCATAGGCGACAACTTTTATATTTAACTGTCTTATTATATATTCGAGAGACAGGTTGAATAGTGTCGGTGTCTCCTTCGTTCCGATTTTCTGCCTTCAATGTCCACGTTTCTCAGAAGCACCGAGTACACGTAACATTTAAGGCGCCTTATTTTTGTTTCTAGGGTGAGGTCATGGCTCTTGAACATAGAGCTTCTGGTCAAGAATACACTCTTTGCCTTTCCGATGCGACATTTAATCTCTTGGGTATTGTCCCACGACTCATTGATTATGCTTCCCAAGTAGTTGTACTGTATGATACGTTCAATTCTCATTTGGTTCACATACAGATTTGCTCCAGAAAACACTATTGTATCATCTGAATACCGCAGGTTATTGATCTTGACTCCATTTATTGAGATGCTTTCATCAATATCTTTTAGAGCCTCTTCAAAAATGTGCTTCGAGTGCAGATTGAATATCAGTGGTAAAATTATTCACCCCTGTCTCACTCCCCTTAAGATTTTGACCTGATCTGTATTTTCCATATATTCGGAGCACCGCTGATTGATTCCAATACTGGTTAGCTATTATTTTTAGGTCTCTTCCGTCAATCCTTGTCCTCTTCAGCACTTTCATCATTTGTTCATGCCTGACTCCATCGAAAGCCTTCTTGGAGTCAATCAGGCATGCAAAAACATCACATCTGACATCTCTACATTTCTGAAACAATACCATCACGCTAAATAAAGCTTCCGTCGTACCAACGGCGTTCACACATCCAAACTGATTTAAAAGCAGCTTCAGCAGATGGCTTATTAGGCTTATGGTCCTATAGTCTTCACAAACTTTTGCTCCTGGTTTTTTGGGCAATGGTACGAACTCCGATTTGAGCCACTCTACTGGTATTTTTCTGCCTTGTATATTTCATTAAATATTTCAGTTATTATTTTTATTTGTTCTGCAGTAACTTCAGCAGTGCTGCAGAAATTTCATCAAGTCCCGGTGCCTTTTCATCCTTCATTTGTCTGACGGCTGCCGTTATTTCTTCTGGTAGGATTTCGGGAGCTGAATTTTCTTCAATGGTGGGTTCTTGTATTGTTCTAAATATTCTTCCCATACTTTCTTTTTATCTTCTTTCGTTATGGCAAGATTGCCTTCATCATCTGTTATTTTTCCACTGTTGCGTTTTCGGAACTTTGCAGCTAGTTCCTTCACCTTTCGATCGACATTGAAGTTATCATATCGACTCTGATACTCCTCTATTTCTTGACATTGTTCTATTTTTTGTTTCTCTTTGGCTTCTCTTATCTTTCTTCTGACGGATAGTATGTATTCTCTTATATTCTTGGAGATGTTCTTTGTTTCTTTTCTCTGATCCGTAAGTTCAAGTATTTCATCGGTCATCCACGATTTCCGTTTCTCTGTATCTTCCTTCAGGTGTTGTTCTTTTATTTCTCTCACTGTTTCTTGTATGCTGGTCAGACTTTCCTCTATAATTTAGCTGTATTGAGGTTTTTACTCACCTTTAGTTGAACATTCAAATATTTCAGTTTTCTAAAATCATACTTCATCATCGACTTACTTTTAACCTTCTTCATTCTGACTTTGGAATTACCTACAACTAGTACATGATAAAAATTTATATCTGCCTCCTGGTATGTTTTGACAGATGTCAATATCTAGAGCCTTTTTATTCTTTTATACTCGTATTGCTTGGTTTACGCAATACTCGTATTGCTTGAATATCTGGTTATCTACCCTTCTTGATTTTTACTTAGATATGTTCGGGGTTTGTATCCTTCTTTTTTTCTTTTATGTATGACCTCTACACTACTCGTCATTGAACCATTCTCTTTTTGTTTTTCTCTTTTGTATGCCTATGATTTTTCTTGCTGTGTTAATTACTTTCGTTTGATTTATTTCCAATGTTCTTAGGTGCCTAGACTGCTAAACAGCCGAGATCATACGTCAAGGTGTATCACAAATATTAAGAATAGCCAAACCATCGAAAAATAATTTAACATATGAAGAAAAAGAAGCCTGGTAGAATTTACAGAAGAACAAAGAAATCATCGTACTCACTACCGACAAAAGCAATGCTCAGCAATCTTTTTCCTAGTTGGTATCTCTATTTCCCCTCCTAGAAGATCATCATCATCATCATCATTCAACCCGGATCTATCCACTGCTGGACATAGGTCTCCCTCAGTCTTTTCCATGTAGTTCTGTTTTGTGCTGTTTGCATCCAATTTTTGTCGATCCGTTTTATGTCATCAGACCATCTTGTTGGTGGACGACCTCTACTTCGATGTGCTTCTTGTCTCGGTCTCCACTGTATTATTCGCTGTGTCCATCTGTTATCCGACATTCTAGCTATGTGCCCCGCCCAGTTCCACTTAAGGGTCATAATTCTTTCTATGGCATCTGTCACTCCTGTTCTTCGTCTTATTTCCTTGTTCGTGATCCGATCCCTACGAGAAATGCCTAACATCGATCGTTCCATGGCTCTTTGGGTAACACAAATTTTATTTCTTACTTTCTTGGTTAGTGTTAATGTCTCTGCACCATATGTAAGTACTGGCAACACGTACTGATTAAAGACTTTTCTTTTAAGACACATAGGCAGTTCTGATTTAAGAACATAGCTTAGCTTGCCGAATGCCACCCAAGTGAGTCCTATGCGGCGGCTTAGTTCGCACGTTTGATTATCTCTTCCTATGCGTATCTCATGTCCTAAGTACTTACATGAGGTGGTTTCTTCAATATGCATGCCATTTACTGAAATCTTTTCGCTTAACACAAGATTTGTCATGATTTGTGTTTTTGTGTGGTTGATTGTTACTCCTACTTGTAGGGAGGCTAGGTATAATTTCTCCAGTTGCGATACTGCATCATCGATTCTGTCAGTAAAAAGGACAATATCGTCAGCAAACCTCAAATGACTAAGCATTTCTCCATTGACATTTATTCCTTTTTCACTCAGATTTGCGTTCTTAAACATATGCTCTAATAATGTTGTAAACAATTTTGGCGAAATTGTGTCTCCCTGTCGCACTTCCCGTTTTATTTTAAATACGTTGGTCTTTTTATCTGGCAGTTTCACACTTGCTGTCCCATTTTGATAGATGTATTTTATCATGTTTATATAGCGATGATCTATACGGCACTCTGTTAAGGCTTTTAACATCTTTTGATGACTTATTGTGTCGAAAGCTTTTTCGTAGAAAAAAAAAGATCATTTTTGAATATTTCCTTTTCTTTTCTTACGTAAAACCAACATACTAATATAATAATTAATTCCATCAGATTAGGATTCTTAAAAATTTCCTGCGAATATTTCACAGAAAAAGAAAAACCTCGATTGAACCAAATTTAATTTAAAAAAAACTCACTTTTGTTCAAAAATGAAATAATCATCAAAGATTTATTTTTTGTTTCAGGAAAAAAGTGTGGCTGGTGTCCCCCGACATCCCAACAAGAACAACATCGCCATCGATCCCTACGTCCACGCCAGACAGTTACATCGAACTTACCCATTCAGACATAGACAAAGACGCTGCGCAGACCACGGTACCGTTTTGGGATGCCCAGAGAGTCGAGTCCCTACAACCAGTACCTCTCAGCGGCGCCGGTATTTTCCACAAGGGAAGGAGATTCTTCGGAGGGTTTATTACCCTCAAAACCATATCATATAACTTTAGTAAACATCTGCGGGCGGCATTTCCCGAAGACGAAAAAGATAACGTTTTTTAAGAACAAATTATTTCTCAATACAATGAGAAATTTATCAGGTTAGACAAGCTAAATTTTTAGCATATTTTTGTGCGATTAAACCAGTGGGTTTAGATATACACGTCGGAAAAATTCTGATCAGGGAAATTAGCCAATAATCTATTCTATTAAAACGCTTAGATTTACATTTTTTCGTTCACAAATAAGTTCATTCCCTTGGATTCCAAGCTTCCATGGGAATGCGTTAAAATGTGCAGTAAGCATTAACATCATTAATTAACAAATGTTCAAATTGGCAACCATTTTTTCACAAAACAATTTCGGCCCATAAGAATTTATTTGATCTGATATTTGACATCCTAATTACCACCAAAATGCACATTGTGTTTTAAAAGTAGGTATTATTAGACATAATGCAGCTCGGTGAACATAGTAGTGCTGTTAATTTTCTGAGTAGAGATTGGGTCAGTAAATACATACATTTAATAATGCTTGTAATCTGTCAATGTGGAATTATTCTATACAATTGGATGCTTTTTGCAACATTGTAATTTTATTATCAGCTATAGTCTATGTTGTTTTACTTTCAATTCTTAACAAGGTTAAAATTGTACTACTTCAATTATTTTTATTATATTATGGAACTGTTCCAATAATTAGTTCCCACCTTTATTTTGAACCGACCATTCATAATTATCATTTTCTGGATTTCTCAATTTCCGTTTTTTTTTGTTTTTTTGTTTATATCATAATACTAAATACTATAAACTTCTTCGAATAGTTTATATGCGTATAGTATATTTATATGTAATTACTATAAATATAGTAAAAATAACGAAATTTTGAAGTTTCGCACAAGATATTCGTACATAATTTCATAATTTGGCTGTTTTCTCTCTTTCTCACTTGTTTTCTTTCTATTTCTCTCTGAAGACAACCAATGAAACATGAAAATTGTAATCATGATTCGATAAATTTTTAGTTTAATGACTTATATGGTTTTTCAACTCACTCCTTGAAACTGTTTCAACCAAATTAATCTCCTAAAGTCATTGAACAGGTGTACCTTGACCTTGACTGATATTTATTTTACTTTATGTGTACTATAATTAAAATATATAAATAATTGAATTAAAGTATGTAACACTAATTTATTTGTTCGCAACTCTACGTGTTGCCAAGTTGTACCTTTATTAAACGATCACTTCTAAATTTATAATGGAAAGATAGAAAAATTTATGTACTGAATAATTTTATTCACAATTGGTTTTTAGTGTGTTCTAAACCCACATGGAACGGTAAAATACCCACTGTACTATATTTTTTTAAGTTAGTGGCATATTATCGCTGTGATTTAATGAAAAATAGTTAAAGCCATTTACCATAGTCTAGTTTAATTTTTAGTGTTATAATTTTTGTGATAGAAATAAAAGATAAAACTTTATTATAAATTTCTTTAAACCTGTGTTTACACAAATTGATCACGACTTGATAGACAAAAGAATCTCTACAAAAACTATAGGTGTAAAAAGTGGAAGAGCACGTAGGGCCAGCACCCCCCCTTTAAAAAAAGAGTTTATAATTACTAAAGTTTTAAGACCGATAGTGAGCTACGGATGCGCAACTTATGTGCTGACTTAAAATTCTGTAAATCGCATAAACATCTTTGAAAGAAAGGTATTAAGACGAATATTAGACCCTATAAAAGGAAATAAATAAGGAAATATAAAAGGATAAAAAAAATGAAAAGTACAGGCAGTAATACAGCCTGGTGGAACAACGGATTAAAGAGGATGAGGTCGGAAGTCCTATTTAACAAAGCCAAAAGTAACCAAGACTGGGATGCCTACAGGTATAAGCTAACGCTATACAATAAAGAAATTCGAAAAGCTAAAACGAATTCATGGAGAGAGTTTTGCGAGGAGATTACAGATATCCCAGCATGTTCTCGAATCCATAAAAGTCCTGGCAAATGATGGTGCTACAACTAAAGAAGTAGGTTTCATAAAAAAAGCTTATGGCAAATTTACGTACCCCAAAGAGGAACGTCTTAGAGAACTGATAAACACGCACTTTCCGGGCTCAACAATTCTGGATGTTGCAGATAGACAAACCAACATAGATCAAAGGCTGACTAGGCCAAGGTCTACAGATTGGGAAATGACCACAGCAATCACAAGACCAAACAGAATTAGATGGGCTATAAATAAGTTTCGGCCATATAAGTCTCCAGGGACAAATGACATATATCCAATACTGTTGCATATGGGATTACAGGTATTGATACCATATTTATGCAAGCTCATTAAAGCCAGTTTAGCATGGTGGGTCGTACCGGAAATATGGCAAAAGGTTAAAGTCAGATACTTGCCTAAGGTAGGTAAAGTATCAGACCTAACACCAAAGTCATATAGACCGATAAGCATATCTTCTTTTCTATTAAAAACGCTGGAAAGGCTTCTTGATAGGTACATCAGAGACGAAGTGCTAAAAGGTACTCTATGCAATCGTCAATATGCATACCAACCTGGTAAATCTACTGACTCTGCGTTGGATGATCTAAATAGGCTTATCTCAAAGTCAATGGAAGACAAAAAGACAGCAATGGACGCTTTTTTAGATATAGGAGGGGGCATTTAATAATGTTACTACCAGCTCTTTGATAGGGGCTATGAGTAGACGAGGCGCACCTGCGGTAATATGTAGATGGATAAGGGCATCCCTGGAGAATAGGGCAGTAATATACACTCTGGTTAAAGCAACCTTCAACTCAAAAGTAGGTGGAGGCTGTCCACAATGAGGAGTTCTGTCTCCTCTACTTTGGGCAACCTTGGTAGATTATCTCCTCAGAAATCGTTCTGAAGCTATTTTCTTGTGGCATTAGTAATTACTAATGAGAATAATAATTATTTAAATGAGAAGAAGCCACAATTTGATTTTTATTATTTCATAATTGAAACCTGCTTAGAGTAAATATATGATGACTCGAAACGGATTGAACGAAAGTAATGAATCAATGTCAAGAACCGCTATCTGTGACGACGCCATCTTGTGACGCTAGTTTCGTGACACTCGCCTCAGCATTTTACTGTAGAGAAAAAAGTAATACAACGCCAGTATAGATGCTTCGCTTCAATAATATTAATAGTAAATGGAAACAATCATGGCATATAAACAGTACACATTCTTCCTCGCAATATGCGTCTATGCAGCCTTCAATCCAAAGTGATTATTGGTTTAAAAACTATTTTGTTCTTCGAAGGAATATAATATCCATAATTAGAATAAAATGAGGACACGCCTGTTATGCTAGTCGTCTGGCAAAACTAAAAATCGTGAATTTAAATTTATGTCCAGAGTGTCAAAGAGAAGGAGATTTGAATCACATATCACATTTTCTTCAAATGTAGAAAATACATAAAACAAACGGAAGGTCAAAATTTTTTATCCACACAATGCTATTTGCTATGTCTAAATATAAGATTTGTAAATTAATGTTTAATGAAATTTATCTGCACAAGCAATCTTAATATCTAAGTGTAATTCGAAATTAGAATCCTAACCTCCGTTTTACCTCATTTGTCGTTACGTCCTGTCCGTGACCTAGTCTAGTTTGTTTTAATAACAATGTCTTGATGGTTTCCTAGACCAGAAACGAGTGTCCATGTTTTATCCCTCTCTTATCCCTAATAATTATTGAATGCTACTTAAGTTTTTCTTTTTTATGTAGACATTACGCTGATTTTCAATGAGCCTCTAGTAAGTTGTCCTTCCATCATTTTCGTGGTATTCCTACTGTCGTCTTCCTATTGGGGAACCGTCTCTTACCGTCTTTACTACTCTATTTGTTGTCATTCGACTTATATGATCGTTCCATTCTACTCTTCGATTTCTTACCCAGTTCTTGATGTTCTCAACCTTGCATGTACGTCGTATATCTGTACTTCTAGTTCTGTCTCATAGTGTCTTACCATCAATTTTTTAAGTGTTTTCATCTCTGCTGTTTCTAACATCGTTTTTGTCCTCTCTGTATCAGGTCGTCTTTCTGCCGAATGTCATTATTGGTCTGATGACTGTTTTGTCACTTCTACCTTTCATTTCTTTACTGATATTTTTATTTCTCCATATTGTTTCATTTATACAACCTGCGGCTCTGTTTGCTATATTCACTTGATCTTCCATTCAGTTTCGAGCTTTCCGTAGCTAGATAATGTGATATGCCTAGATATTTAAACTCCATCACTTGTTCTATTATCTGACCTTCCAGCTCCAATGTATAACTTAGTAAAGTTGTTGTTATAACCATGCATTTTGTCTTTTTAGGGAAATTATCATATTAAATTTTTTGGCGGTTATAATAAATTGGTGCAGCATACGTTGTAAATCATCTTCACTTTGAGAGAGTAGTATTGGGTCGTCTGTATAGCAGATTATTTTAAGTTGTTTTTCTCATTCATTTGCCGGATAGCACTGCCAAGAGATTAAACCTCTTTCTCACCCTATCAAGGGTATTTTGAATGTCAGTTTTCCAGCTGAGAGTCCTAGTAAAATGAACTCCCAAGTACGAAACCGGGCTTCTGAGAATAAGGTTATTATCTCTCTCCTGACAGGGTTATTCGGCCACGGACCTCGCGGCAATTTGAGGATTTAAAGAGAATTAATTGAGTTTTGGAGGGAGTTATAGTCACTCTCCATTTATTGTACCACCTAATGACTCTGTCTAAGAAATTTTGGCCTCTTTCGAATACGGACAATTGTCCATGCTCTCTGTGTGGTCCTGATATGAGGAGAGCAATGTCATCAGCGTACAGGAGCAGGGTCTTCGATCTATGCTGTGGGCGGGGGATGTAAACTGTGTATAATACTGGTGCAAGTATTGAACCCTGGCGTACTCCAGCTTGTGGAGTAAAGGGGGTGGATAGATGGCTACTTTGATCCTTATCGACCTATTAGAGAGATAGGAATTAATTAGTTTAACAAAAGTTGTGGGCAGTCCAGCAAGGTGGAGTTTTTCAATCAGGCCTGTGTGTCAGACCTGATCGAATGCCTTCTGGACGTCTAGGAATATGCCTATGACGTGGTTCATTTCGTTAAGAGATTGTGAAATGAAGGTTGTTGCTTCAACCAATGCATTTTGCGTGGAATGTTCAGCCCTGAATCTGGAATGGCAAGGTGAGCGTCTAGGAATTCTACGAGTCTTTCCTTAAGGATTCTCTCGTAGACTTTACCTAGGGTGCTTAGTAGAGAAATAGGTCTGTACGATTCAGGGTTGGTACGGGTTTTCCCTTGTTTGGAAATCATGACTGTGCTGGCCACTTTCCACGGAATGGGAAAGTAGCTCAGCGTTAGAGATGCATTGATTATATTGGTAAACAACGGGATAATATTCTCTGGAAGATTTTTGAGGCACCTTCTGTGGATGCCATCAGGGGCAGGAGATGTGTTTTTTCCAATTTTACACATCTGCCTGATGGTGTCCTCAGTCACAGGGGCCATCATCGGATGAGGATGTGGTCCATCGTGTGCCTGAGGGTAGTAGAATATATCTTCCACTCTCCGTTCGGCGACTCTTTTGGATCTTTCGCTGAAGTTAGGGTTGTTAGGGGAAACGAGGGAGGCCTGTAATGTATTTTTGAAGACTTCAGCCTTATCTTGTGGATTGTTGAGGATGATGTTGTTAACTATAAGGTGAGATCGTGGCTGACTTTTCTGTTTCGTTAGGACTTTGAGTTTATTCCGGAATACAGCACCATGTCGGTAGTCAAGGTCGGCTGTGACACGCATCCACTGTTTTTGCTTCAGCTTGTTCACTTCCAACCTTATAACCGCCGAGAGCCTGTTGTACTCTGTCTTGATGAGGGTATCTCTGGATCTTTTATACTCTCTGATCATTTTTCGTTTGGATTTGATTTGTGCGATAATTTTGGGTGGTAAAGTTGGAGTATATGGATTATATCTTGTTTTTGGGAGAGCCAAGGCTGAGGCTTCTTGGAGAAGCTTCTTAATTTTGGAAATCCCTGTGTCGACTTGGTTGTGTGTTGACAGATTGCCTAACTCTGGGAGGTTTAGACAAATTTGATTTCCCGAAAAAATTGTGGAACAAAAGGCAAATTAAGATTACCTAAAAAGTGAATTACTGGATACTGCGGCAGCATTTAGAGACGAGTACGACAAATACAAAATTTAAACGATTGCGGAAAAATATGACGTTAAGATTTTGAGACTGCCGCCTTACCACTGCGAGCTGAACCCGATTGAGATGGTGTGGAGACAAATGAAAAGGTATGTGACTTCAAACAATGTCGATTTTAAAGAAAAAACGGTAGAACGGTTGATAAAAGAAGCTTACCAAGGCGTATTGAAAGAGCAGTGGTATAATTATGTGGAGCACGTTAAGAAAGTAGAAGAAAAAATGTTTGCGGTGGACAATTTGCAGGAAGATATTGAACCGGTGATAATTAATATAGATGTCCCCAATAACTGTCAAAAATAGATTGGCATTTGTCATTAGGGATATTTGTATTACAAATGTATCTAAAGTTATGGTTAAACTCTTCCATACGCTTTGCTCGATGTACTGTTCCTTTTCGGTCATTATAAAGGTACCCTTTATTTCTAGCGTGCTTTGCACGTACCCGTGCCCAATTGTGTGACCTTCTCAGCCACTTCTTACCGGAGCAATTGTTATGTTCTTTCCATGGTCCTGGTTTAGGTAGTTCAGGTTCTACTTCGGATTGACTGTCACTGTCACTAGATTGAGGCTGGTATGTAGAATCTGCATCTGAGTCTTCTGAAAAAATAAGACATGCGCTAGTTTTATCTGATAATAATCTGATTCATAGCATTTATAAACAAAAACTATGGGCTTTACAGAATTTTCACTTACCGCTAAAGAGGTTATGTTGAGACTCCTGTTCTTCTTCATCTACAATACTTGCGATGTCCATTTTGATTAAGGTAGCAAAACTTTGGTTACTTTACTCTTAAAGTTGCCAACTATCGTAGAAAAATATGGGTAAAGTTTGAATTAAAAGATACGACAGCAACAGTGCCGACAAGCGTGTACAACATTCAAGAACAAACAACTTTGATGATAGTCAGTTGGAGGCCAAGGGGTACAAGTGGCGCTTGTACCTCTCGGCTTCTCAGGAAAACAGCTGATATTTGAGGTAGTACTTATACCATCCGCTAGATTGCAGTACTGTACAGTGATACGCTTGTATCCCTTCTTCTTCTTCATGTACCATGTCCTTTCAGAACGTTGGTTACCATCATAGCTATCTTAATTTCCCTTCGCCACAACAATATTTGATTCCATAGCAACTACTTAGTGCACTTAACTCCATTTTGTTTAAAATTGCACTTGTACCCCTTGTCTCTAAACCAGACAAGATATGTAGAAATAAAAAAAGAGCCTATGAAAATGGACAAATAGAAAAAATGGAAGAAAATTTCAAAAACAACTAAATTAGAGTGGCTTACGAATACCTAAAAAGATAAAAAGTGGGCATAAACCTTAAACAAGTCTATATTAAGATGAAAGTGGGCAAATAATCAGTGGCCAACAGAAAGTCACAGAAACCTGGAAGCATTATTTTCAGACCCTACTTGGTACACAAGTAGACATGGAAGATGAAATGGGTACGAACTACGTAGAAGAGAATGAAGTAGAGAGTGGAGTAGAAGGTGATGGTTATGGAAAATGTAATTAGGGAAATCTTCTTCTTCTTCTTAGTCGTTAACCTGATGCAGGTATCGTGATATCATGAAGCTATTAGCTAAATTTCCCAATGTTCCTCCACGTTTTTCTGTCTTCTGCCATTCTAGCACATTCTGACAATGGAGCGCCAACGGTAGCAACAATATGGTCCGTGTATCGTGTGGGAGATCTACCTCTATTTCTTTTGTCTTCTACTTTTCTCTGGATGGTAAGTTTTTCAAGACCATTGCTTCGAAGCACATGTCCAAAATAGCTTATTATTTGTTCTGATATTTGTGTTCTTAGTCTTTTCTTTATGTTTAGCTGGTCCAGTATGGATTCATTTGTTCTTCGGGCCACCCATGGTATTCTCAGCATTCGTCTCCAGCAGTACATCTCAAATACATCTATGTTCTTTTTGTCTTTCTCAGTAAGGGTCCAGCATTCCGATGCATAAGTAAAAACTGGAAAAACTAGACTTCTTACTAGTCTCATTTTTGTATCGGTAGTTATTTCATGGCTTTTCGAAATTTTTGTTAATTTTACCATAGCGCTTTTTGCAATTGCTGACCGCCGGTTTATTTCTTCAGTACAGCCTCTTGTTATTAATGAGCCCAGATACACAAATTTATCTACAACAGCGATATTGTTTATCATGACCAGATGATTTTGATTGTTGTTAGCTCTGTCAATTATCATGATTCTCGTTTTATCTCTGTTTATTTTAAGGGCCATCATTAAGCTTACGTCTTCTATCCGTTGTAGCAGGTGAATCAATTCAGCTTCAGAACTAGCGAGGATAGTAGTATCATCTGCATATCTCAAGTTGCAAATCTTCTTCCCGCCAATGGTGATGCCACCGTTCCAGTCCTCAGTAGCTTTCCGCATTATCCATTCACCATAGATGTTAAATAGAATTGGGCTTAGTATGCAGCCTTGTCTCACGCCCTTTGTGACCCTGAAACTATCGGTTATTGTACAGGCTTTTAATTAGCAGTATAAGATGATTGGGACTCCCATTTCAGACAAAACCTGCCACATTTTACTCCAGTTGACCAAATCGAAAGCTTTACTATAATCTATGAAGCACAAATATGTTGTGATGTTGAATTCTCTGGATTTTTCTACAATCTGCCGTACGTTTAAAATTTGTTCTCTAGTACCACGTCCGGGGACGAAACCTGATTGTTCCTCCGCAATGTTAGGTAGTAAAAAGGGCTTTATCCTCTCGAGAATTATGTGTAAGAGTATCTTAGTGCAATGCGCAATTAGAGCAATTGTGCGATAGTTGCTACATAAATCTTTCGCTCCCTTTTTATGTATGGGAATATATAGTGATTGTGTCCAGTCCGCAGGCCATTTACCTGTCTCCCACACTCTTTGACAAATTTGATGTATTATATCCACTCCAACGTCATCTAGGGCCCAAATCATTTCAATAGGTATGTTATCTGGACCGGCAGCTTTCTGACTTTTTTGCCTCATAATTGCTGCTTCAACTTCACTTTTGAGTACGTCAGGTTCCGTCACAAAACTGGCATCTTCTTGTTGTGATGGGGCGTCTGTGTTTTCTTCCATCATCAGTCGTCCACAGTATTCTTTCCATCTGTGTAAAATATCTTTTTTAGAAGTGAGTAGAGTTCCGTTATCATCTTTGATAGCAAGGTAGTTTGGTGTAAAGGAACGTGTTATCTGCTTTATTTTTTAAAACATGTCTCTGGTCTCAGTTTTGGTTTTATGCCCTTCTCTTTCCATGCAGATTTTGTTCAAGTGTGTGCTCTTGTCCTTTTTGCAGAGTCGTTTTATTTGACCGTTCAGCGCTTTATAGGCCTCTTTATCACTTTCACTGTTCAGTCCTGTGACTTTTAAGCACTTCCTCTCCTGTATTTTAGTCCACGTGGAGTCTGTTATCCATTGTTTCCTTCTTTCTTCTCTATCACTCTTAATGTTTTTCGCAGCATTATGCAATATGGATTTTGTTTTTGTCCATATGCTATTTGAGGACTCTTCTAGATTTAATGATTGTTTGAGGTCACATAGCTTTTGCATTGCGGCTTTTTTGTACGGATCGTTATATCTTAGATGCCATTTAGTTGTTGTATTTCCTGTTTTTGGACTGTTTCTTAACTTCATGCGGAATTCAGCTGATAAAAAGGGAAATCTACTCGGCATATAAAAAAGGTCAAAAGAGAATGATGACTTTCATATTAACTAATAACAATAATTTGAGATTATTTGCTTTTCAAATTTATTTTTAATTTAATTTATCTTTTGATAACAGTTGGACCTCAGTTTTTATGTAAATCTCTGATAATTCCATCTTAATGGAACACTTTTTATATCTTAAATAGAATAGAAAATCCATGTAATCCACATGAAATGTTACTGTAACAAATAAATTACAAACAACCAACTCTGCATATATAATATTTTTCTAAAGATCAATGACATTTACTACCATTATTGATTACTGCTTTTATTGATTATGTACGAAGTAGTGCATCTCACACATAGATACATAAATAAGGTTAGGTCAAGTCAAGGTTATCAATAAATAGCAGATACGCCAGATGCATTTTTATGAAATCAAGATTTTAGTTAGTCCTGTCAATTATTAAACTGTTTTCATATGTTGATCACGATCGACTGGTTAATCTCGCTCGCTTCTGGAGTCACAGTTACTGATCGATGTAGTTCTTAGGGCTCCTATACACAATTTAAGACATTTATTCTCGATTTTGTGTAGGCAAACAAGCGATCAATCTAATCGAACAAAGCCTGTGAGATATGCACACCTTAGAAAATGACATACAGCTGTTACAGTTCACTCCCCTTCGCCCCAATGCTCCAGACCAATCTCCACCCTCCGGTAGCAAAATCGGCAAGATGCTTGTCACATGGGAGTTCTGGGTACAAGGATTCCCACATGAAATACTTTTCTTAGTTTGGCTGGAGAGCACGAGGCGCTATAATCTTGCTATAATTTTAATTAACATTTATGATCATTGTGCTTTTGCTTGCTCGAGATTTGGGCCCCCCCATCCCGGTTTTTTGGTATTAGTAATTTTTTTTGTTTTTTGTTGCTGTTTTGTTAGTTTTTTTGCAAAGGCCAGTTTTTTGTTTTTGTTTTATATTTTTTTGAAGGGGGTATCTAAATCTATTTATCTTCCTGTTGCCTGACTCTGGTTAAAGTGTTTATCTTCTTGCTATTTTAACTTCATGTATTTTTCAGATAGAGCTACGTGATTATTTTGTCATCTTTTTATTTGTTTAAGCATTTGCTATTATTTGTTTAGGTCTTCTATGGATTTATTGCTATTTTCCATTGGATACGAAATTACATTGGCTATGTGCTATACAGTAGGCGTGACAACACTGCCCCCTGAGGTACTCCGGCCTCCATGGTACTGTGTTCGGACAGGATTTGTACTATTCGAACTCGAACCCTAAACCTCCGGTCGCCAACTCGTATCTTTGTTTCATCGTCAGTTTAAACCTACAAAAAATGAAGCTTAATTTTAATGCTCAAAGGGCTTAAGATGCTTTACTCACTAATCACTGTCTATATTACAGCTGCTACTGGAATCACTGTCACCGTTTATATTAATTATAATAGGTAGAAGTTCCTGTCTATCTAGTATATGCTCTCGGTCATACCACTTTAACATTACATTTTCTGTATGACTAATGGAATTTTGCCATATCTGGGGTGTACCAGTTTGTAGAACTTCTTTCCACATGTTTAAAGCATCACATTCTTTGTATCTCCAACAAAAAGCAACAGTACGATTAGAAAATGAACTGTCCGAGATCTTCACAGTTGAAAAAGGAGTTAGACAGGGTTGCATATTGTCACCGGCATTATTTAACATATACTCTGAAAATATCTTCAGAAAGGCCTTGGAAGAATCAGAAGATGGGATTGCTGTAAATGGCCAACTTATAAAAAATATTAGATATGCAGACGATACAGTGTTGCTGGCAGATAGTGCGCAGGGGCTCCAAAGGATGATTGGTACCGTTGTAGAAGCATGTAACAAATACAGCCTAAAACTAAATTGCAGAAAGACAAAAATAATGATCATTAGTAAGAACACCAACATAAACGCCCAAATTATAATAGGCGATACACCGTTAGAAAGAGTGGAAAAAATATGCTATTTGGGCTGCAATATTAAGGATACTTGGGATCACAGCTACGAAATAAAAACTCGTATTGAAAAAGCCAGAAGCTCTTTCAACTGCCTTAGGAAGATTCTCTGCAACTTATCTTTAAGTATCAATATACACATAAGAATTCTTAGATGCTACGTTTTTAGTGTCCTTCTCTATGGAATAGAAAGCTGGAGCCTTACAGAAGATGCTATAAAACTATTAGAGGCATTTGAAATGTGGTGCTACCGACGTATGTTGAGGGTCTCATATATACACCACACAAGTAACATAACTATTCTTCAGAGGCTAAGAAAAGACAAAGTAATTATTAACACCAGTAGTGCCTGCGTAGCGCAAGCGGTAGGATGCTTGCCTCGCACGCTGGTAGTTCGGAGTTCGAATCCTACCGCCGGCAAGAACAACTAGACATTTTTAAAAATGTCTATAGGCCCCAGGTCGACTCAGCCTGAATAAAATGAGTACCTTGGGTAAAACCAGGGGTAATAATAGGCGGTTGAAGCGTAGCACTGGCCATGTTACCTTCCTTGTATACCGTAGGCCCTAGATATAGCAGACTACCCTGCTATACTCCCAAAGCCGCGAAGCGGTATAAAACGGGAGACTATTATTATTATTAACACCATAAAAAACAGAAAATTGGCTTAATTCGGCCACATCATGCGTAATGATAAATACCGACTTCTACACTTGATTCTACAAGGCAAGATTGAGGGTAAGAGAGGTCCTGGACGTAGACGTATATCGTGGCTGGCCAATCTTAGGAAGTGTACTGGAATAACGTCAACTGATCTATTTCGAGCTGCTGTGAATAGAATAAGATGGCTTCATGTGGTCGCCAACATCTCTAGAAGATAGGCACATTTAGAAAAAGATTCTTTATCGCCATCTCTACAAATATGTCGGTTATAACAGTTTTTGTCAATTCCCCATATTAATTCTGTATAACACTGCATTGAAAATACAGTGGTATGGTGGCAGACGTAATGCTTTATGCCGTATTATCCTTCTGAACATTTATGTTTCTAAAAATAAATATTAATAACCCGAACTAAACTCTCATTAGGCGTAATTACTACGCAAAATCTCGTTTTTCAACATTGGCTCATTAAAAGGCAGTTTATTGTTAGTTAAGCAATCTTTTATTTCATCTTGGTTGAAGACATCTTTAGTGCTTTCTCAAACAACATGCCATGGTATGGAGCGTTATCCAATAAAATTAGGGATCGTTCAGACAAACTGGTAGTCCATTAAAGCCGATTTAGAGGAAAATATAGCCTCTGGACCTTCAATGACGCCATTTTCATTACCAGCATGCCGAATAATGTATCCACATAAAAATTTTATTTCAACATTTTTATGTTTTCAATATGATTAAATAATTACTGTTTTCCATCAGTTTTAATAGATTTTACACTTCTTTTATTCTCATCTTGCCATGAGCGACATATAGATCCATTCTGAAAAATCCCAGTTTTATTTATAATAACAAACTTGTATATTTCTTCATGTTTATATCTTTGATATAATCTCAAAAATTCTGCCCTCTTCACAGCAATATGAGACTGTTCCATCAGTCCTCGTCTTGGATCATATTTAAGCCATTTAAAACAAATGTCTTTCAGTACAATACTGAGTGACATACCATGTCACCTCGGGGGAACAAATAAGGGTCTAACCACCTTCTGATATCCCCGGGTGCTCTGTAGAGGGCTTCGGAGTAAACGTCGGGAGCTCCTCTACTTAAGTCCATTTTCAGGTTATGGACGTAAATATTTCGGTGTCTTGCCTTGAAAAAGGCAAGATATTTCTTACATGACAATTTCTTCGTCAAAATAAAACACCAAGTTAAGTTGAAACAATTCTCAGCCACAGAGTATGGAAAATAAATGCAGGAAGCAGAGGCCCGAGAGCACTAAGCTCTCGGAGAGCCCGTGAGGGACTGCCTTGGCTGACCTGAAAATCGCCAATATTTATATGCGCTGTTCGAGCGATAAATAAGGATTTCCAGGTCAAGAGCCAATGGGAAAATTCGAGGCGGGGCGATGCGCATCGAAATGCGTACTAGTATTCTTTTCAGAATCAAAGAAGCTACCATCTCTTTAAAACGACTGTTTAACTTCTGATGTGACATTTTGGAATTAAATCACACTAATTTTGTTCTGAAACGAAGAGAGTTTAATTAATAGAAAATAATAAAACCAAATCTGAAGTTTCAACACCACAACTGTCAAATAAGTGTTACCAATTTAAGCCAAAATGTCACCTTCGTTCGATCGCAGTTAAAGTGTGATCCGGACAAGTGTGCTTCATAAAAACGCTTTATAATCCACTTTTATACAAATTAAATGAAACAAGTAATGGTGTATTTCTGTAAGTATACATTAATACAGAAATCTTCAAATATTATTTTTATCCGTATATAATAAAATATGTGTAGTGGCTTTAATTCCAGTGTACTTGGCTAAAATATTCTAAGAAGGAACAGACCTACGACTCAAATATTTTGTGTTGGTATCATGTGACGTCACTTGTCACTTACTATGACGCGGATGACGTGTCTCGGGATTTATACTGTACCAACTCTATTTGGATCAACTCTCTATCCTAACTAGTGTAATGCAAATGTTACTATCTAGTGCTCTTTTAGGCAATCTTTCGGTCTTGGCCTAATGGTTCTTATAAAAACGAAGCATTAGGCTTAGTTTTTATTATATATCTTTTTATTCATATAATTTATTATTTTGTTAACATTCCTATGGTATTATTAGTTTATTATCGACATTTTTCCCGACCACCTATGAGGTAGAGTCTGGAGGCGCGTTTTTTTAAGTGCTATCCTCATTAGGCCTAATTCACTGTCAATTTCCAGGTGAGATAATATTGAGCATATTTATATATTTAAAGTTACAAATACTTGGGTACTTCAATAAACCAAACTGGAGACCAAAACAATGAAATAAAAAGACGTATCGAAATTGCCAGGGCCACTTTCATAAAGATGAGGAAATTCTTATGCAACAGAGATATAAGCATCCCTCTCCGATTTAGAATGCTAGGTATTTAACACGCTATTATAGGCTGTAGAGGCCTGGACTCCCAAGCAGAACAATATAAAAAATACTGAAAGTTTCGAGATGTGGTGCTACCGTCGAATGCTGAAGATAAGTTGGGTTGAAAGAGCTACAAACTTTGAAGTAATGCGAAGGATAGGAAAAGACCCAGAAATTTTGTCAACGATCAAATAAAGACAACTCGAATGTTTGGGTCACCTGATGAGAGGACATAAATACGCATTACTTCAAAATATAATGCAAGGAAAAATAGAAGAAAAACGGAATCCAGGCCGTAGAAGAATGTCATGGTTGCGTAATTTGAGAGAGTGGTTTGGCTGTACCACTAATGAACTCTTTAGGTCAGCTGTAAAAGGTCAGGATAGCCTTGATGATTTCCAATCTCCGATAGGAGTGGCACAAGAAGAAGAAGAAGAATATATTTAAAAAAGTTGTTTTCTAGAGAAAACATTACAAATTCGACGTAAAATTTGGACCAACACTGTAAGCAACTACCCTGACAACGGCTTCAGCGAGAGTGAGTAAATTTTTAAAAATCATTCTCTTAACTTGGTATAGGTAAACAAAACATATAAACTGGAATATTTCTGTCTATTTGCAACGCGCAAAATATCTCAAAGCGGCTTCGATCAAAGAATACCGAGGAAATAGACATCTGTGAAATATAAACAAACTTTAAAATGGTTTATTATCGACTCGGCGACGCAAAGAGGAATTGAAAGAATATTTCTGTGTTTTAACTTGTATGAAAGGAAATAGAAATACTTCTTCGGTGTTTTAATACATATACGAGGAGATTTCAATATATACCAATGAATTTAAAAATACTACAAAATTGATGGGAATTAAAAAAATATATAATAGAAAACTAAGTCTAATGGTTCGTTTTTAACGTATTCTTACAAGTAATAAAGAACCTAGTTAACTTTGGAGCACTGTAAAACCCAGAAAAATTAATGAAATTAAACAAATTTTTACTACATATAGCGCGAAAACCCTTTGCACCATTTATTCTAAGATAGTGAGTATTCAAGTACCCGGCCAACTTTTGAACGCTGTAAAATCCAGAGAAATTAATAAAATTAAATAAATTTGTAGTGAAAATTATTTTATGAAAAAAATTTTATGATATTTCTTTGTCATTTTATTGTAAAATTACCAGAAAAGAAGTTATAAGGCCCAAAAGAAAATTTGTTTAAAAATTTTTAGTTATTTTTGCTTATAACATTTTCCATTTACCGATTAAAAGTAATTTAAATAAAGTTGTAGACAATTAAATTTTCTACAAATAATGTTCGAGAACATTTTTTGTAGGATTGCTAGTTTACGAGATAGAGCGCGAAAACCTTTTCCCACCTTTTTCCAAGATGGCGGCTGGGGGACAAGGGTGGCGACCCCACAAATTGGAACTTAAGCTTATATTTATCCTCCTAAAACATCAAAAAAAAAAAATAAAATTGCGTCCTCTAAGAAATGCATTCTTCTTCTTCTTAAGGTGCCGTGCATTTCTGCGTAGGCGTTCACCGTACATCGTCTTGTCAGGCGAGATGTTAAATAGTCAGGATTAAATAATTCTGTTTTTAGCAGCATTGCGAAGCATTTCATAGCTGTGGATTCCTGTCCATTGTCGAATATTGTGCAGCCATGACATTTTTTAGACCTCTCCTACCCTTTATCTTCCCTTCGAGTATCAGTTGCTGAAAAGTATATCTTTCTCCTCGTAATATGTGTCCCAAGTATGCAGTATTCTTACTTTTTACATAACTAAAAAGTTCTCTATCCTGTAAGCCCGCTCTTCTGAGTAATCCTCATTTCTGACCCTGTCCGTCCAAGTTTGTTAATGGAACTGGCCTTTAACGTCCATGCTTCCATTCCGTACAAGAGAACAGGCCACACGTAACACTTAAGCATCTTGTATCGGAGGTTGAAGTCCAATTTGCGATCAGTCAGAAAGTTACGAAGCCTCAAAAAGATAGAAATGCATGCTAAGGCATAAAAAATGGAACATTTCAATGGACTACAGTAGAGCCCCGCTAATCCGGACTCCTTTTTGTTCGGTGATCGCTGTAATCCGCGTCCGGGAGCTACCGTGAGACAACCTGTCGCCAGTCTTTTGTTTATCGCCTTTCGTGTTGGTACAGTGTCAATTTAGCGCGCTCGCTAGAATAACATCATGGCGTCGCCAGGTAAACATTCAACATTAACAATAAAAGATAAATTGCGAGTTAGAGGTGGCAGCCACCCTATCATTGCAAGGAGGTTTGGTATAGGCAGGTTAACTACTGGAGAGGGGGGGGGGACATAAAGAAAAAATCTTAAAGTTTGTAAGCCTAACAGAACGTGATCCCGGTGTACGAAAAACACTGAAGTAATCGGAAAATTCCGTTTTAGAAGATGCTTTGTTTACGTGGTTTTTGTAACAAAGACGATTACATGTTCCTGTAAGTGGTGAAATGATTTGTGAGAAAGCTCGTGTTTTTCATCGCCAAATTAAAAACTCCACTATCGAGTTTAATGTAAGCCGGGATGGTTAGACAAATTTTAAAAACGCCACGGAATAAGACGTTTAAAAATGGCCGGTGAAAAACTATCCAATGATGAATCCGCTATCATACCACAACTAGAGTTACAGAAAGTTATTAGAGAAAAAAATTAACAGCGGAACAAGTGTACAATGCTGACGAATCTGGTTTTGTACTGGCGATTATTGCCCGATCATACTTTAGCCTCCGCCAATAAGAAGTCGGCTTCCGGAAGGATGAAGTTGAGAGTGACATTCATGCCTTGTGCAAATGCGGCTGGAACTCATAAACTTCAATGGCTTGTTGTCGGAAAAACAAAAAATCCACGCGCATTTAAATCAACACGTCTTCCTATTTGTTATCGTGCACAAAAAATGTCATGTTTTTTCTCTTAATTTACCTCCTCGCGCACATTTATTCTTAGATAATTGTCCTGGGCATCCATCAGCAGATGAACTTATCTCTGAAGTAGGCAACATTTTTGCAATGGTTCTGCTAGGCTAACACCACGGCCTGTATACAGCCAATGGATCGGAACGTTATTTTTGGCTTAGCCCAGATTTTTAATAGGTTGTGGGACCCAATGATCCTCAAATCAGTGAGGCAGAATCTCAATAAAGGACTGCTTGTGGTGCCGAAAGTAAGATACAAAAATATGAAGTGTTAACTGGTAAAGAGATTGTGCGAGCGGCTATGTGTGAGGACGATAAGCAAGATGAGGATAATAGCGGTGGAGTTCTCGCCCCCGAAAAAGTTGGTAATGCAGATGATGTAGAACACAGCTTTAAAATGGACTGAAGAACTGTTTTCTTACATGGTTGTAATTTTGAATATTTAAAATATTTTTTCTTTATATTGTAATTTAAAAATCGATTAAAGAAGCTAAGGTTAAACATATGTTTAATTACCATTAAATATTGCATACTATAATCCAGATGCCTCGATAATCCGCAAAGGGTCTTGTTTTTACCTCTGGGGATTAACGAGGCCCTGCTGTATTTATTAACACTAATGTTTGACTTTATAATAATAGCAAAATGATTTTTTTTTGGAAATCTTCGAAATATCCGCTTTTTAGTTTGACGTTCAATTCCAGGATAACTTATTGTTTTCAATACAAGTATTGATTAAATCGCAATTGTTTACAACGATGATTTCTTCACTGGACTAAATTTGCGAAGTATATTGATGCACATTTTTTGCTTTGTATAATATTTAAAAACAGACAGATAAAAGAAGACATGAATGTTTCAACAAAGCTAATATTTTAACTTCTGGTAAACATGAACCTGTTATTAAAAATATGTTTGTTAATATTTTCCTTTTTCAAATTGTGCCACTGCGAAAACTCTGGTCAATTTCTAATCCACAAGATCAGAGAAGACTTTTTAAGTTTAGAAGATGAGCTTTGGAGCATTGTTCTTAACGAGAAAGACGAACGTGGAGATGATGCGATGTTCTTAGTCAAGAAGTTTCATGAGTTTGACCAGGAAGTCCAACAAGTAAGCATATTTAAACATTTGTAAAAATATTTATTATTCTACAATCTGTTTTAATATTTTGAGGTACGGCATGTTTTTTACCTCATTAATCATGATGTCGCTTAAGCTTCCTCTTTTCTTTCATCCCATGTTGACTCTATTAAGTTAGCAATTCTTTACATAATGCTGTTGCCATTTTATCCACAATATATTTTTTACAATGTTTATGCAAATTCTATGTTGTTAGTAATTCAACCTTTAATATAATGACGTAAATTATATTTTTGGTTAGCAACCAAATTTGAAGGCCATGTTCAAAGGTCAATTATAGTGTGCTTGGCAGTTGTACTTCGCATTATCCATGACGGGCATTTTTCAATGTCCCATTCCTTTCTAATAAATGTAGTATATAACGGCAACAAATGCGATGCATGTCAGCGATTATTACTCGAAGAAAACCAATATATTGCATTATCCAAAGCATTAATATTATATTTGCTTTTATCTAAATGCAATGTCGGCTTCCCTTGTTACATTTCTTGTTATGGCCCATACATATATCAATACCCTTTACCGAAATGTCTTGCTTAAGCACCTCCCCACAGGTCTTTGTTGGTCTTCCTCTCTATTCTAAACATCTTTTTGTCTAAAAATAACTATAATCGATTGTACCAAAATCACATCTCAGTCCAGTAGTTGCATTGACAATACTATTACAAATTTTTCTGAAAATATCTACAGAGTGGGCGTATTTGAACCTTGTTTTTCTGACCATCGAGGTAAATTTTTATTTATTGACTCTGAGCATAAAGTTGTTGACACTAATCAAACATTTCAACGGTTTATTACTTCTTCTGGTTTACAGAAGCTTAAATGTGCACTAGCTAGTACAAAGATGGACTTTTTCTATGATACCAATAATGATCCTGGTTTTTTGACGTTCTTTATAATCTAAACTTATAACAATTTATTATTAAAGCAATTTCCACTATACAAAGTACGACAAACTGCTGAAAAAATCAACCGTGCAATAATTTAATAACGAGTTAAGAGCTTACATATCTAATCTTTCTCTTATTAAACACATTGCAGATACCACTTGGGATCCCGATAAGTTCAAAGTATATAAATTTTTTATTACAATTGCAGATAATATAATTACACCCCTTCCCACTATTAATATCGATGTCCTCTTCAGTTACAGAAATTATCATTCTCCGAGCAAGTCCTTTTTTTTCGTCCCGTTGTGGAAGAAGAGGTCTCTCAAATAATTAGATCTCTTAGTAATTCTAATTGTAGAGACGTTCACAAAATTAATAGCAAAATTTTAAAACAAACTTACCAAACGGTTTTAACACCTTTTCCTCATCTTGTTAATTTAATTCTATCAACTGGAGTATTTCCAGAAGTACTAAAATAATCAAAAGTACTACCTATCTACAAAAAGGGTGATTCCTCAAAAACTGACAATTGTTTATTGTTTATACTCTTGGTATAGTGATTGAAAAGGCTATCAAACAACAATTTTATTCCTATTTTGAGTAAAAAAATTACTTTATTTACGAACGCGGTATTTAATGTTGTGAGCGATGTGATTGAGGAGCTTGAACGCGGAAATCGCATAGCAATTTCTCTTTGCGACTTGTCGAAGGCTTTTGACTGCGTTTTACACGACATTTCACTCCATAAATTAAATTACTATGCAATCAGAGGTATCCCTCTTAAGCTTATAACTTCTTATCTACGTGGCAGACACCAGGCGGTAGTGTCTAAAGGTCATCTCCCCGATTTTCTATCCGTAAACATGGAGTCCCACAAGGTACGGTCTTAGGACCTCTTTTATTTATTATTTATGTCAACGATTTGCCTAAATTCATAGCTCCGCACAAATCCACACAATTCGCAGATGATACGACATACGTTATATCAGGAAAAAATAATGATGATTTAAAAATGTCTCATGAGGAAGTTTCTACTAAATCTAGCACATGGTTTGCTGCAAACAAACTAAAACTTAACTCTGACAAAACGCAAAATTTGGTTATATCTGCAAGTAATTTACACGATGATTTTTCTTTATTCCACTCTCACCTAAACTATGGTTTAATCATATGGGGCAATTCAACAAATGCATTTCAAATTTTTAGAATGCAAAAGAAAGCTATCAGGATTTTAGCAGGGGTTAGTTATCTAGAACACTGCCGACCTTTCTTTATCAAATTCAAAATTATGCCGCTACCTACTCTGTTGATATTTCAAGTTCTAACTTAATTTCACGAAAACGGACCCATTTAATAAAGCAGTCTGATGTCCACGTTCACAATACGCGAAACTGTCACTACCTGTAGATTATTTCTTTCAGATAAAAATTATCTTAATTATAACTATATTACAATATTTTACCATAAAGTATTTAACAGCTAAGCTGTACAGCTGCATTTAGACGGTCCACTATAATTACATATTATATTCGGCCTCATCTCATAAATAAATAAATTGTAGATCTCCGCCTATGGCTAATTACTCACATTTCAAAGTTAGTATAAACAACCACTCGAAACCTCTTCTCAGCATCTCTGGCCTATACTCTTCAGTCTTCGTTTATGTGATAATTGCTACACACACAGCGCGTAAAATTAATTCGGCAACGAATTACCGAAAAAAATCGTTCACGGCGTCATTTATCATATCCAGATTCATAACACCGAGCTTGAAAAGTGATACTCAAGCAGAAATTTCAGATAATGAAAGTGTTTCAAGTGTTGGTTAAAATTGTTGTCTCAGAGGGGAATTAAGATAAGAATATACTAAGTACATAAGGTAGGTGGTAATAAATACTATCGCAGGGTTGACCTGACCGAAATATTCACAATTAATATTTGTCTGTCATGACGAATACTAACAATATTGGAATACTTAATAAAATTTTTTCATTTTTTCTTCTTTCACTTGGAAAGTATTCAAGTAAATATTTGTTTGTGATGACAAATATCGTCCATAATATAGTTGGTAATACCATATAAAATATTATCACATGTGTAAATAAAGAATTGTTATTAAGAATAACAAATAAACTTACCTACTATAGGTGTTTGTGATGACACCTCTACTATAGGTGTTTGTGATGACACCTGACTAAAATATTCACAATTAACATTTGTCTGTGATGACGAATATTAACAATATTGGAATGCTTATCAAAATTTTCATTTGTTCTTCCTTCTTTTTGGAAATTATCCAAATAAATATTTGTTTGTGATGACAAATATCGTCAATAATATAGTTGGTAATACCATATATATAATATTATCACATGTGTAAATAAAAAATTGTTATTAAGAACAACAGATAAACTTACCTACTATAGGTGTTTGTGATGACACCTCTACTATAGGTGTTTGTGATGACACCTGACTAAAATAGTCACAATTAACATTTGTCTGTGATGACGAATATTAACAATATTGGAGAATACTTATAAAAATTTTCATTTTTTCTTCCTTCTTTTTGGAAATTATCCAAATAAATATTTGTTTGTGAGGACAAATAATATCGTCAATAATATAGTTGGTAATACCATATATAATATTATCACATGTGTAAATAAAAAATTGTTTTTAAGAACAACAAATAAACTTACCTACTATAGGTGTTTGTGATGACACCTCTACTATAGGTGTTTGTGATGACACCTGACTAAAATATTCACAATTAACATTTGTCTGTGATGACGAATATTAACAATATTGGAATGCTTATCAAAATTTTCATTTTTTCTTCCTTCTTTTTGGAAATTATCCAAATAAATATTTGTTTGTGATGACAAATATCGTCAATAATATAGTTGGTAATACCATATATATAATATTATCACATGTGTAAATAAAAAATTGTTATTAAGAACAACAAATAAACTTACCTACTATAGGTGTTTGTGATGACACCTTTACTATAGGGTTTATGATGACACCTGACTAAAATAGTCACAATTAACATTTGTCTGTGATGACGAATATTAACAATATTGGAGAATACTTATAAAAATTTTCATTTTTTCTTCCTTCTTTTTGGAAATTATCCAAATAAATATTTGTTTGTGAGGACAAATAATATCGTCAATAATATAGTTGGTAATACCATATATAATATTATCACATGTGTAAATAAAAATTGTTTTTTAAGAACAACGAATAAACTTAGCTACTATAGGTGTTTGTGATGACACCTCTACTATAGGTGTTTGTGATGACACCTGACTAAAATATTCACAATTAATATTTTTCTGTGATAACGAATATTAACAATATTGGAATACTTATAAAAATTTTCATTTTTTCTTCCTTCTTTTTAGAAATTATCCAAATAAATATTTGTTTGTGATGACAAATATCGTCAATAATATAGTTGGTAATACCATATATATAATATTATCACATGTGTAAATAAAAAATTGTTTTTAAGAACAACAAATAAACTTACCTACTATAGGTGTTTGTGATGACACCTCTACTATAGGTGTTTGTGATGACACCTGACTAAAATATTCACAATTAACATTTGTCTGTGATGACGAATACTAACAATATTGGAATACTTTATAAATTTTTCATTTTTTCTTCGTTCACGTTGGAAAGTATCCAAGTAAATATTTGTTTGTGATGACAAATATCGTCAATAATATAGTTGGTAATACCATATATATAATATTATCACATGTGTAAATAAAAAATTGTTTTTAAGAACAACAAATAAACTTACCTACTATAGGTGTTTGTGATGACACCTCTACTATAGGTGTTTGTGATGACACCTGACTAAAATATTTACAATTAACATTTGTCTGTGATGACGAATACTAACAATATTGGAATACTTTATAAATTTTTCATTTTTTCTTCGTTCACGTTGGAAAGTATCCAAGTAAATATTTGTTTGTGATGACAAATATCGTCAATAATATAGTTGGTAATACCATATATATAATATTATCACATGTGTAAATAAAAAATTGTTATTAAAAACAACAAATAAACTTACCTATTATAGGTGTATGTGATGACACCTGACTAAAATATTCACGTTAACATTTGTCTGTGATGACGAATATTAACAATAGTGGATTAATTATAAAAATTTTTTTCATGTTTTCTTCTATCACTTTGGAAATTATCTAAGTAAATATTTGGTTGTGATGACAAATGATCGTCAATAATATATATATACATATGTGTGTGTGTATATGTGTGTGTATATATGTGTATGTATGTATATATGTATGTATATATGTGTATATATGTGTATATGTATGTGTATATAATGTGTATATATTATTGTGTATATAATATTATCACATGTGTAAATAGAAAATTGTTATTAAGAATAACAAATAAACTTACCTACTATAGGTGTTTGTGTTGACACCTGACCGAAATATTCACAATTAATATTTATCTGTGATGGCAAAAAAAAAAAAAAAAAAAAAAAAAAAAAAAAAAAAAAAAAAAAAAAAAAAAAAAATTATGCAGAAGAAATATTTGTTTGTGATGACAAATATTCAGGACAAAATATTTGTTGGAATAACAAAATTTGTAGAGGAAATATTCGGGGAACTTATCCTGATAATGAATATTGTTTGTGATAAAAATAATACGGTGAATAATAATATCTATAATACAGTTTGTAGTGACAAACTTAAGCATTTGGTTTGAAATAAATAGGTTCAGGCCAGATAAAATGTAGTGCCTCTTGGATTGCAAGAAGACATTTTATCAATTCTGGGTGATGATAATAAAGTAAAGATATCAGTTGCAAGCTCCATACAAACAGATTGCCGCTCGATAGGCTCATATTTTAACTTCCGGACTAGAAGTAAATATCTGCAAGCTAGTGGCTCCTCTAGATATAAATCCGGAAGTAAAAGTAGCGGTAAGTGACTCCACACTTCGCAAAGATGCTCGTTTAGTACTGCTCCAGTAATAAATTGATGCTAGTATGGCAGCTATAGGAATAGCTTTAACAAACATGCTTGGTGAAAAGGAGGGAGGAATTAAAGAGTATAGCGATGCCAGCCGCTTATTGACAAACATTCATTATTCAGAGTCAGTATCGCGAAGAGAACTAATAGCCATTAATTTAAATAAAGAAATGGCAGATGTATTAAAGGATACCACAATCACTGAATCGCCTTTTGGTAATGATCTTGACAATAAGGTCAAGACTGCGAAAGAATTGAAGAAATCAGGGCAACAAAAAGGTATTAACATACATACGAGGTATGATTATCCCACTTGCAAAGAAACCAAAACAAATTATTACAAACCTTATAAACAAATTAATGCTTAGTGGTGCAATATCTAATGTTGATCATAGTGATGATCAGCATATTTCCAAGGTTTTTGCATTTCCAAAATCAGATGGATCATACCATCTTATTTTATATCTAAAAAATTTTAATAAAATTGTTGGAAATGTACATTTTAAGATAGAAGATAATAAAGTTGTCAGACTTATATCTCAAGGTTGTTCATGTCAAAATTGATTTAAAAGATGCTTACCATTTAATACCGATACAAACATCTCATCGTAAACATTTAAGATTTTCATTTAATAGCACTTTATACGAATACAACTGTTTTGCCTTTTGGTTTAAGTTGTGCACCTAGAATATTTACAAAGATATTAAAACCTATTGTAGGAATTCTAACAGAAAAGGGGGATCTTTTAACAGTATATTTGGATGATTGTCTGATTCTAGGGAAATCATATAAAGAGTGTGAATATAATGAAAAATTAACTGTAGAAATACTAACACATTTAGGTTTTTAATTAATCATACTGAAAGCAAAATTACTCCTGCAAATGTGTGCACATATTTGGGGTTTACCTTTGACTCAAATAATTTGACAGTAACATTACCTAATAGCAAAAAATTGAAGATTCTAAAGACGCTTAATATTTTTTGCAACTACCGGAGTGTAAAACTAGAAAATTTGAAAAAATTTCGGGAACTTTTATATCTGCTTGCCCAGCTATAAAATTTGATTTTTTGCACACAAAAATTATTTGAACGTCATAAATATTTAACATTGAAACAATCATTTGAAAAAGACAAAAGATTTAAGAGGATCATGCAGAGCTTTATTACTGACTCATAAGAAACCGTTTCTTAAGGCCACTCCACAAACCATTGGTAGATAGATCAAATTTATTCTACAACAGAGTGGCCTGGATATAAGTCAGTTTAAAGCACATAGCACACGCCACGCCGCAACATCTGCGGCAGCTAGGAAAAGGGTCAGTTTTGACATTATCTGTTGACGGCAGGTGAGACGAAGAATTTTAAGAAACTTTCAAAAAATTTACAATAGGCCCTTAGTCTTAATAAAGAATTTGCAATACAATTTTAAATAGGTAAAAAGAACCTGATTTATACTATATATAATATTTATAAGGATTTTAGAATATAAGTAATGTGTTAACTAATTGCCTCAGGGCATTTTTAGATACGAACTTTACATTTTAGGAACATATAATATGTTGGGCATTATTATAATAAAGTTGTTGCAACGACTTTAAACATCTACAATTTATTTATTTATGAGATGAGGCCGAATATAATCTTAAGATCAAACGAACTTACCTGAAGTTCGATCTTGATTATATGAGGCCTCATCGAAATAAATAAGTCCCAACCCACCCTAACATTTTGGAAAAATGCCCATAATATGTTGCAACAACAACTTTCAAATAGACTGAAGAGTATAGGCCAGAGATGCTGAGAAGAGGTTTCGAGTGGTTGTTTATACTAACTTTGAAATGTGAGTAATTAGCCATAGGCGGAGATCTACAATTTATTTATTTATTTCGATGAGGCCTCATATAATGGGTTTGTTTTATCTTAAGATTTTCGGCAATATTTAGTAGAAATATTGCTCAGCGATATTTGTGAAAACAGAAATATTTACGTATGGCGTGTCAACAATAATACAAAATATTTACTGCAATATCTCCAGCCATGATTGTTGCATTATATTTCCGTTTTAGACGAAAAATACCTTTGAGGTATTGACGAGACGAAGTCAAAAATAAAGATGTCCGACCTTATACAAGTTGCTGCGTCCTTAATCGCGCTACGACGATACATAAAAAAGAAAAATAAAAAACGAAAAATGTGCGCCCTTTTTTAAGTAAACGCGAAACAATGAGTAATTTAAATAGGGAAATAATGCTAGATAATTATTTGTTTAAGAATTTTACAAGAACGTCAAAAAGTGATTTCGAACTACACTCTGGGCCAAAATTAACCGGCCACCTTAAAAATGGGTAATTTTTTATATCTTATATCTCCTAAACCTGTTGTCCGATTTAAGTGATTTTTTTAATATGTTATAGCCTTATTCCTTGACAACATTGTTATTATAATATGATTGCTAAACAGGTAAATTTTCATTGTATACCCTGTGGAATATTCTAGCATTTATCAAATACTGAAATTAAAACCAAACTATAGCCTCATGTTTTCTCAACATTTTGTTTTTTGATTCATTCGCTTATGTTGGATAATACAAAAGTTAGGTAGTTTAACAACTAGCATTGTTTTTCATCAATACAGACGGTTTAACTCACCAGCAAAATTAACCCCACCACCTTTATTATTGTTTTGTTTACATTACCTGTGACAGTTTGTTTCCTAAATTTGTGTCACCGAAGGATTTTTGACATATAGTCGTTGTACGACATTGTTGCAAATCTGTTTCCGTGTTAATAACAATTCTTGAACAATTTGTAATTAAGAGCGTAGGCGCAAAATTTCGGGCCAATGCTTTTTAAATGCATTCATTCAGAATGAAAGACTACATTTTTACTGAGGGCCGAAAGTCCCTGAAAACTTCTATAATGTTTATTTTAATAAGTTACAGGGGTGAAAAAAAGAGAAAATTTAGTGTAATTTTTAATTTCAAATATCTCATTCAAAAAAACTTTTTGTTTATTCTAAGGGACTTTCGGCCCTCGGTAATAATGTAATCTTTCATTCTGCGTTTAAAGTTTTCAAAAATATTTGTTAGTTTTCTCAGGATTCGAAAAAAATGATTGCATTTTAAAAGCATTGGCCGGAAATTTTGCGCCTACGCTCTTAAAATTAACAATTAAAATTGTAATTTTATATCATTGTGAGCGAATATTGTTTAAGTTGAAATTTTAGTGCTTATTTATTGTTTGTGATTTTAAAAATGCCACTCGTTCCAGCTGATGCTGCTAGGGCAGTGGTTTTAGTTGATGCTAGTTACAGTCAACGTCATATCGCTGGTATACTCGATGTACCCAGAACTACAGGTACAAGATGCCATCAGACGATTTCGGGAGACAGGATCGTACAACTGCAGGTCAGGTCAAGGCCGAAAACGATGCACTTCAGTTCGAGATGACCGCTTCATTGTCACTAAAGTATTGAGAAATCGCTTTTGCACCGCTCCTGAAGCTCGTAGGTTTCTTCTTGAGGTGAGAAACGTTAGTGTGAGTAGACAAACGATTTGAAGAAGACTGCCAGAAATAAACTTAAGGGCTTTTCGTCCAGCTCGCGCACCACAACTGCTCCCACAACACCGTAGGGCTAGACTTCATTTTGCGCGAGAATATGCTAACTGGACTATGGCGGAATGAAAGAATATACTGTTCTCAGATGAGAGCAGAATAGCCCTAAAAGGTCCAGATGGACGCCAACGTGTCTACAGGCGTCAAAATGAAAGGTTTGCTGCATGCGCTATAACCAAAACAGTGGCTTAACGAGGAGGGTCAATAATGATTTGGGGAGGTATTTCTTACGAAGCGCGTACTGATCTTGTGTTCGATAGAGGCAGTGTAAATGCCCAAGTATACGTGCAAGAAGTTCTCCAAGACCATGTCATGCCTTTTGCACCGTTCATTGGTGATAACTTCAGACTAATGCATGACAATGCACGTTGCCATACAGCAAGATCTACCCGTGAGTACCTTAATGAGGTCGGGATTCAAGTTTTACTATGGCCAGCACACAGTCCCGATCTTAATCCAATTGAGCATATCTGGGACAACCCCAAAAGACGGGTAAGAGCAAGAGTACCAGCCCCTGCATCCTTTGAATAGCTGAAGACAGCTGTGGTAGAGGAGTGGCACAATATCCCCCAATCTGATATCCAGGATATCATGAATAGATTGCCAAACCGGCTCCAAGAAGTCCTAAGGGCTAGAGGCGTCAACACCCATTATTGATACCCAATTTTTTTTCAATTAGACTTTGATTTCCAAAATATTGTTAATTTGAATTTTTTTCGAAGATTTTATTCATTGGATTTTTACTGTAGCAAATGACTTTTTTTTTCAAAACGAATATTTTTTCTCTTCCGCGGAGATAAAAATTGATAAAAAAACATGTTTAATTGTTAAAGCACCTAACTTTTTTATTGTCCAACATAAGCGAATCAATCAAAAAACAAAATGTTTTTTGATTGATTCGCTTCGATTGATTCGATTGATTCGTGAAATTATGAGGCTATAGTTACGATTTAATTTCAGTATTATACAAATGCTAGAATATTCCACAGGGTGATGCAAACTTTAAGAAAAAAACACAGTTTGATTCGTACACCCTGTATACAATGAAAATTTACCTGTTTAGCAACAATATTATTATATAGATATTGTCAAGGAATAAGGTTATAACATATTAAAAAAATCACTTAAATCGGACAACAGGTTTAGGAGATATAAGAAATCAAAAATTACCCATTTTTAAGGTGGCCGGTTAATTTTGGCCCAGAGTGTATTAATAAATATGAATCTCAACAAGATTAGCAATCGTTCTTCGGTTTTTGGCGACTGGTGACTCCTATACTAATAGTTTAATGTTTTTATTCAGGGTGCACTACCCTTCCATTTGTCTCATAGTTCCAGAAGTATACCAAGCTTTAATAGATAATTTAAAGAAATAGTTGAAGATAAGTTTTGAAATTTTTGTTCAGTTAAAAATAAATTTATATGCTATTATTTATAACATTTCCTTATAACATGCCTTTTTGTGTTCATTTTTCGCATATGTCCTTGAACTTCTAAATTTTTTATAAGCTTCGTCCTGTGTTATATTGAATTCTTGTGCAATGGCCGTCAAACTATCTTTCCTTGCATTTCTGTCTTTGTATGATGTATTTTCTACATCCCACAACTCTGGACGTAAATGTACTGCATTATTAAAACTTATTGTGTTTTCATTTGACCATGTATTCATTTTTTCTTTGTATGTTTTGACAAAACCAAATTAAATTTCTCCAAAGTAGCCGAGCAGCATGCAAAATTTTCCACGGCAGTTTGACTTTATCGACAACGCATCAGCCACTAACTGCAATAGTGTTCAAATACCAGAAAGATTTCGGCCACATGGCTCGGCCATAGGGCGATATTTTCATTAGATGACTGCAATGTTGCCAGCAACATACCGAATGTATATTTTCGGCAACATATTGTAACCGTTTCAAAAGATAAAAGAAAATCATTATAAATTTCAATAATTTTTTTTTAAATAAAACTAATAGCCCCATCTATCTGTCAAGTACCTACCTGTAGCCGACTCAAGGATTCTTCTGTAATTCCCAAATATATCCGGTAGATGAGCATATTTTTCAACTTGTCACTCACGCCCAATTTCCAGATTCAGGCGCCATGACAGCGCTTCGCTCTTTTCTGTTAAGACCGTCCAACCGTTAAGACGTGTTTCCAAAGTGGGTCTCAATTCAGAGGTGAGCAAATAAATCCTTTTCTTGTCCATATTTCAGATAGATATTTATTTTTTTAGACCCTTATTGGAGAGGCTATAATGCTGATATTATATTTCTAATACTCGTCGCAAGATAGTATTGCTATGGAGTTATTCCAGATCATGGCCCAGTAGCAGTATCTTTTTTTGGAATCCCTAACCCCTCTTATCTAGGATGGTGGTGATTTTATATAGTACGTAGCTGAATCAATGGTTTATTTGGTGACTTATTAAACAAGAAGAGAAACAGAGCAGATTAAGGTTGTACCAATTTTTATTATACCTACTTTCAAGACAACAAATGATTATGAACTCAAAAAAAATTAAAAAATAGTGAAGTGTTCTAATTTAATTTAAAGGTTTATTTTCTTCATTGTTCCTAGTTGATAAATAACTATATTATTTTCAATGTAAACAAATTTCGAAATTTGGGGTTAATATATATATACATTCATTTTCTTTATAACCAATTCTTAATTTAATACGATACAAAGATTTTTTGTTTATGATAATGTTAACATAAAATAATATTTTGGAATCCCTTTGGGATAACGTAACTTTTAATGTTTTCTTTTTGTTCATTACTAAGAAATAATAAAGAATAGTTTTCTTGTAAACTTTCAATAAATCTTAATTTTTTTTTGCTCTTCCCCTTGGAGGATAAACCAGGGGTGGCGTCCAACAATAAATTATAATTTCATATTATCTAATTGTGCTTGAATTTAAGATACGATATAGTTTCTATATGTTTAAGAAAACCCCGCCCAATTCTCTTCGACAGTGAGCGATTCAGGCCTTGTGTATATTATTGTAGCACGGTAAATGTTACAAAATGGCGCCCAACGTGGGGCATGTATTAGATTTGCTCCATTTGTACCTTCGTTACAAAATGTCGCCCAGCGTGTGGGGCTTTTGAATATTCCTGTATCTTCAGAGTTTTTTTTAATATTATTAGTTGTTTTGTACCCCCCTGTATATGTGGTTAATTAAGTCTGTATGTTTTGAACCATTTTTTTGGTTAAATTGTGTATTTGTTTTATCCAATTTTTCATTAAATCAACACTGCTACTATTTTAGAATTTTTTGCAAAGCATTTATATGTTTTCGTTTTTAATCTTCGTAAAATTACGTAGAAATATTTCCGTCTATTTTCTGAGATCAAAATAAAACGTATTTGGAATGATGTGATGTAAACATTCACTGCTTAATTTCTTTATTCTTTTTGTCGGTATTATTAACGTGAACGATATTAAGTGTTTATTTTCCAGACTGGTCTATCTAAAATAAACATTCCATGTTAGAGAAATTTTGTTTATGTCCATAAATTAATTCGTATCTAAACGATGGCTTTCTTTGCAGTTCAGTCTATTATTTGTTTATAGGAACCATAATAATTATATTCCTCAATGTGTTTATTTTAAATACACGAAATGGCTCCTAGCGTTCGTTATTTGAAAAATCAATTAAGTGAATTTTATTTCTTGACCTTGATTCATGGTTTTTATTTGCGGCACACAGCTGGGAATTATACCTATATACAGGCTGTCCCGACCTACGTAATTTTAAAATGTGTTATCTGGATTTTTGCAGAATACTTTTTTGGATGTTTTTGATATAATATCTGTTATCTGTTAAATTTTCTTTTTAATTTGTCTTTCGTTTATTTTAAAAATTTATTTTTTCATAGTTTAACTTTTTCATACTTTGAAAAGAAAATTTTATTTCCTGAAAAGGAAAATGCTTTCTATATTTTACAGTCCATGGTTCTTTTGTTTTGCATGTATAAGGAAGTAATGATATGACTTCGTTTCTCTCTGCCTAAGGCGTCTTTGTTGAGAATATAGAGCGGAAATATTGTTATTCTCCTTCTGTTATGTTAATTTTATGTCTTTGTGTGGTCAGATGTAGTAGAAGTATGTTTTTGGTACTGGAACTTATTGTTATTTGTGGTTTTACCTTTTTTTCTCGAGATGTCCTGTAGGACGTACAGGCACGTGATCTGTATTATTGTATCTTGAGTTATTTGTGTGGATGTCAGACTGTTGTATACGCAGCAGCTTTCTTTTTTTGTCGTTGACATTTTTGCGGTCTTCTAATAGTTTATTAGACCACATATATCTTTTTGCTTTGAGACTTTTGGTTAAGGCTCAAAAGCTTTCATTTATTATCTTGTGTTCATGATATGGTACAAGTGAAGGTTGGAGTAGTTTGCTGTTGTCTATTGTGACTCTTTGTATATACAGAGGTGAAACAACCCGCTGCCGCCTATTGTGAATTTATCTTTTATCTTTATGTCGACGGTAAGACCACGTTTGTTTAACAATTGAAATAGTTCTGGTACTACCGTTAAATGACCCACTGAGAATTAAAAGTTTATATTATTTTGACTCTGTTAGAGTTCTGCTAAAGAATGGTAAACATTTCTTTGTGATTTGTATGACGACCATATTGAATTCAATTAGGTGTCAAAAATGTTTTACTGTTCAACCTTTTTTTATTGTTGTGGTGTGTTACATCCAACATCATGATTTTTTTATTATTGACGATGGACTGTAATATTTTTCTATTTCTTTGGAAGATTGTAATGATTCTTCCGTTCCTTTTAAGTCTTATCGTAAGTTTTTGTTTCGTGGAAGACTCTTACGGTTTTTTTTGTTTCTTTTGGAAACATCAGTCTTAGACTGAACTGTTTGTGTAGCGATTGTGGCTTGTATGCCATATACCCATTTTCTTTCTTCTTCTCCAAGATGTGTATTAACGGTTTGGATTTATTTTCTTCTTTTGTCCTTTTGAAAGTTTCCTTGCTTGGAAATTTTCTGCTGTGATCAATCCCAGAGGATATTCCTATGGAACTATTGATCATCCTGTCTTTCTTTTTTTGCGTTAGTTCAATTATCAACCTGTCAGTATTTCGTCGGATAATTCAGATTTGTCTGAAACCGAATAAATCGGTTTTCTTAAAATTTTAATACCTTTCTTTTAAAATGTTCAGTCCATTCTTAATTTTTAATTTTTTAGTTGATTCCCTTTACGCCTTTTCGTACTTAATCTTTGCTACCTTCTCCAGTGACTATTCAACCCCTCCGTGGCCCGTGTACAGGAAGAGTTGCGCTAATGCGAACTTTATCCTGGAGAGGATTCGTTTCCTTTCCAAATTTTTTTGGCGTGGGGTCAGTACAGCACTGATACCCTAGTACTTAGTACATTGAATACCACTTTGCTTCGGCAAATCTGTCCCTTAGTGCTTCTTTCCCTTCAGGAAGTTGACACGTTTCAATTTTTTTTTGAGCTGTCTCGACAACCCTTGTTTTATGTCGGTGGTGTTGACTATTAGTCAGGGAGCATCCTGCTATAGTCAAGTGGATTAGTGGACCTATCCCTATTCCAATTAATAATTTTGTGTATCTCAGATGTTGTCGCAAAGAGACGAGCCTCTGGAAGTAGTGTAGGAGACTCCGCACGTCGATCTCCAGAGCAACTCAGTTTGGCTCGCACCCCAGTTCGTTGAACTGTTTTACTTTTTATTATTATAATATTGATCATTTATTGTGTTCAATATGTCTATATATATATGTATATATGTCGTATTTCTTTTCGACATAAATTTTATTTTTATCTTATCTTATTCTTCTTCTTCTACGGCACTACAGCCCAAAATGAGCCTTGGCCTCCTTTATTTTTTGCCTCCACCCTTGTCGGTCTGTGGCTGCTCTTCTCCATACACTGACTCCTAAAAGTGCTTGTGCGTCGCTGCTTACTGTGTCTTCCCAGCGCTTTCTTGGCTTTCCAACTGGTCTCTTTCCCTGCATTCTGGCGTTCAGTGCTCGTTTTGGTAGCCTATCCTCTCCCATTCGTATCACATGTCCGGCCCATTGCAATCTTTGTATTCTAATGAAGTCTGACAGGGGTGTTTCCTTATACAGTTGATAGAGCTCGTTGTTATATCGAATTCTGAAGATTCCGTTTTCCCTTACAGGCCCTAGTATTCTCCTCAGTACTTTTCTTTCGAATGTGTCGAGTTTGCCTTTGGATGTTTCTTTCAGGACCCATGCTTCGCTGCCATAACATGCTATTGGCCGAATTAAAGTTTTGTAGATTCTCATCTTTGTATTTCGGTGGACACTTTTAGACCGAAATATATGGGAGAGGGCAAAATAAGCTTTGTTTGCCTGCGTTATCCTTTTTCGTATTTCTCCATCCTCTGCTCCATCGGCATATATTTCTACTCCCAGGTATGTAAACTTTCCAACCGTTTCAATGTCATCTTCATGCATAACGTTTTGTGGGACTATATTTCTTCTCGTCTGTACCATTATTTTTGTCTTTTCTGTGTTAATTTCCAGACCTAGCCTTTTCGTTTGTGTTTTTAACTCTGCGTATGCTTCCTGTGCTCCTGTTGATGTTCTACTCATAATATTAATATCATCGGCGTAGGCAGCCAGTTGAACCGTTTTATTGGTCAGTAGGTTTTCTCGTCCAGTTTGCATTTGCCTAACCGCATACTCCAGTGCCAGGTTAAACAATGTTGGTGCCAGCCCATCTCCCTGCTTTAGTCCCTGCGAGATTTTGAAAAAGTCTGTCCGGTTGTTTTGTATTCGTACACATGCCTGAGTTTCATCCATTGTGGCTTTAATGAGTCTAATCAGCTTATGTGGTATTGCTAATTCTGCCAATATATAGTATAGTCTGTCCCTTTTGACTGAATCGTATGCCTGTTTGAAGTCTACAAACACGTTGTGAACATCAATGTCGTGTTCCCACGATTTGCTTAAGACCTGCTTGACTGTAAATATTTGATCCATTGTCGATCTTCCCCGTCTGAAGCCCGTCTGATATTCTCCAATAATATTTTCTGCTAGTGGTTGGAGTCGCTGGTTTATAATATACGTGAGGACTTTATACGCTGTACATAGTAGAGAAATTCCACGGTAGTTTTTGCACTGGAGTTTGTCTCCTTTTTTATAGATTGGGCATACTATACTTTTCTTCCATTCGTCGGGTATTTTCTCTTCTTGCCATATTTCTTTGATAAGCGCGTGGATATGACTTGATAGGTGGTTGCCACCTACCTTATACAGTTCTGCTGGAATCTCGTCAACTCCCGGGGCTTTATTGTTTTTCTGGGCCTTAATAGCTTCGAGAACTTCCTCTATGGTTGGAGCTTCTACTTCAACTTCGTTCTCTTCTACATGGTTCGTACCCATTTCATCTTCCATATCTACTTGTGTTCCAAGTAGGGTCTGAAAATAATGCTTCCAGGTTTCTGTGACTTTCTGTTGGTCACTGATTATTTGCCCACTTTCATCTTTGCATAGGCTTGTTTGAGGTTTATATCCACTTTTTATCTTTTTTAGGTATTCGTAAGCTCCTCTAGTTTCGTTTTTTTTGAAATTTTGTTCCATTTCTTCTATTTGTCCATTTTCATAAGCTCTCTTTTTGTTTCTGCATATCTTGTCTGCTTTCCGTCTTGCGACTTCAAATGATGTTCGTCTTTCCCGTGTTCTTCTTGTTATGTACATTTTGTGCGCTTCGTTTCTTTCTTCTATCGCTTGCCTGCACTCGTCATCAAACCATGTTCCTCTTCTCTTCTTTTTCTTGTTTCCCACGGTGGACGCTGCTGCTGTCAGCACTGCTGTTTTGATATTATTCCATTTGCTCTCTATGGAGTGCAGTTCTTGTGTCCTTAGCTCATTTGTGACTTCTTGCTCGAACTTCTCTCTACATTCCTGTGTCTTCAGTTTTTCCAGGTCTAGTTTGTTTGTTCTTTGTTGTCTTTCGTTTCTTTCTCTGTTAACTCTGCACCTAAATTTGGTTTGCAGTAAAAGATGGTCTGATCCACAGCATGCTCCTCGTCGTGTTCTCACATCAGAGATACTACTGGCTGCCCTTTTGTCTATCATCACATGGTCAATTTGATTGGTTGTGGTTCCATCTGGTGAGATCCACGTCATTTTGTGTATGTCTTTATGTGGGAAGCATGTGGAGCTTATAACCATGTTTTTACTGGTGGCAAAATTTATCAAAAACTCCCCATTCTCGCTTGTTTCATTGTGCAGTGAGTGTTTTCCTGTTGTGCCATAGAACTGCGGTTCCTTGCCTATTTTGGCATTCATATCACCCATTATAACCTTAATGTCATTTTTTGGCGCGTTGTCATATACTATCTCCAGCTGTTGATAGAAGCTTTCCTTTGTATGTTGCTCTTGTTCATCTGTTGGGCAGTAGATGTTTATCATAGTAAGGTTGAAGAAGTGGGTGCGAATTCTTAGTTTGCATATCCTTTCATTCACTGCCTGGAAGTCTATGATTTTTGACTTAAAAACATTATCTACCACAAATGCAACTCCACATTCTTTGATTCCTTGTTCTTTGCCACTATATAGAATTGTGTGCGTTTTGGTGTCCCTGACACCTTTCCCCAGCCATCTTGTCTCCTGAAGAGCAGTGATCATAAGATTATATCTTTTTAGTTCTTGTAGAAGTGCAGTTTGAGCTCCTGGTCTATTTAGCGTCCTCACATTCCAACTTCCAAATGCATAGTCCATGTTTCGTAGCTTTAGTCGTTTCCGAAAGTTCCCCTTGTTCCGAGGCAAATGTTTAGGTTTCATAACAGTGTGTTTTTCCGGGAGTGGGTTGTTAGCCCACTGCCCAACCTTCCTCCTTTACCCGGGCTTAGGACCGGCAATGGTGACTCCTGAGCTACTCAATCCACCCATTAGTCACCACAGGCGGAGTTCTTATCTTATTCTACTTCGGTATTATTCTCTCTCTAGTTTGTATTGATCGAGATCTTAAGTTTATGCTACCCCGACCAAGAACCTATATTGATTTTAAGGGTGTTTGCAAAATTTAATCTCATTTTATTTTTAGAATGCCTTGGTAGAATGTGATATTTTTATGCTTATGTTAGTTTATATTACAATAAATTGTACATACTTTTAGTTGTCTTCAAGTGGATACAAAATTCAATTTATCTTATTTTACGGATTTATAAATCCAAGTAATTTTTTTGGTATCTATACCAAGGATATCAAGATTCCTCTGTCTAGTTACCAATGATAGTTCATTATAGTATCTGTTCATTTTGCCTAAGTTTTACTCTTAGTGTGAAGACCTTAGAATTTCGACTCTCTATTCGAAACCCCCCAAAATAATGTTTGAAAAGATTATTGCTGTCTAACATCCTATATTCTAAATGGCCAGACACTGAGGAAGGCTAGGGATGAAGTAAGCGGATTCCCGCTAGTTGACTCGTCGGAATGATAAGCCATTCATAATTTTATTTCAGTAATAAATCTAGAATAACAGCCTCTCGCGTCAGGAAACTTTTTTAGTTCTCCAATACTTGTTTAGTTATGTAATCTAGAATTATTTAGACCCTACCCGAAGTTAACCCTACCCGAAGTTGACCTACCGATGTTGTCCCTATTATAGGCGGATGATACACGTTAGTTATCACAAATTCTAGTTGTCATACTAATAACTAAACATCAGCCTTTTTTTTGTTTCTAAATATAGATGTGTCTTACAGAAATTCTGATGTCTACCTTTCCAGTAAACTTATTAAGGCTTGTCTTTGTAGAACTTTAATGTACCCAATTTTGAACTATTAGTAACTCTTTCCTTTTATTTGTGTATTTCTAAATGTGTCTATAATGACGCGCTGCGTTATTACCTTATGTTATTCGTGGATTAAGTCATAGATGAAAGACTCTATGCTTCCGAACAAACGATGACACATTTGTATTTTGTATCTTATGGCGTTAATGATACGATTGTATTATTATTCTTATGTTATTCGTGGATTAAGTCATAGATGAAAGACTCTACGCTTCCGAACAAACGATAACATTAATTTTTTTGTGTTTTATTGTGTTAGGTCTCATAACGACTACGCAGTAAATTATCTGTTTTGTATCTTGGTGACAACACTAGTATGTTTTGCTTTATATTACTTATGAAATTTCAAATAATAATATCTTAATTATATTGTTTCGATTGAATGCGAGCATTTGGTCTCAAATAATGATTTGTAGATATGTTTTGTTTTATTCCGCTTTGTTCATGATATTGGTTATAGGTGAAATACCCTATGCATTTTGAGAGTGAGAATGCAATTTTTTTTTGTTTACATTTTTATAGTTGAGTCATAAATATTCTATGCGTTCTGTTTCGCTTTGTTCTGAAATCTTTGAGTTGTTCCCACGTGAGTTGTGAAAGAATGATTCTGTGAGTCCAGATTGTAGCTACATTTGTCCATTCTGTTTGTCTTACCTCTCCGTATATCTATTCCCACTTTTGAAAAGGTTAGTATGGTGTGCCACCATGCCTAGTCCGATTCCACGCTGGTACCCAGTTGAAATCGTGGGGAGGGCTGTGTAACCGTTTCAAAAGATAAAAGAAAATCATTATAAATTTCAATAATTTTTTTTTAAATAAAACTAATAGCCCCATCTATCTGTCAAGTACCTACCTGTAGCCGACTCAAGGAGTCTTCTGTAATTCCCAAATATATCCGGTAGATGAGCATATTTTTCAACTTGTCACTCACGCCCAATTTCCAGATTCAGGCGCCATGACAGCGCTTCGCTCTTTTCTGTTAAGACCGTCCAACCGTTAAGACGTGTTTCCAAAGTGGGTCTCAATTCAGAGGTGAGCAAATAAATCCTTTTCTTGTCCATATTTCAGATAGATATTTATTTTTTTAGACCCTTATTGGAGAGGCTATAATGCTGATATTATATTTCTAATACTCGTCGCAAGATAGTATTGCTATGGAGTTATTCCAGATCATGGCCCAGTAGCAGTATCTTTTTTTGGAATCCCTAACCCCTCTTATCTAGGATGGTGGTGATTTTATATAGTACGTAGCTGAATCAATGGTTTATTTGGTGACTTATTAAACAAGAAGAGAAACAGAGCAGATTAAGGTTGTACCAATTTTTATTATACCTACTTTCAAGACAACAAATGATTATGAACTCAAAAAAAATTAAAAAATAGTGAAGTGTTCTAATTTAATTTAAAGGTTTATTTTCTTCATTGTTCCTAGTTGATAAATAACTATATTATTTTCAATGTAAACAAATTTCGAAATTTGGGGTTAATATATATATACATTCATTTTCTTTATAACCAATTCTTAATTTAATACGATACAAAGATTTTTTGTTTATGATAATGTTAACATAAAATAATATTTTGGAATCCCTTTGGGATAACGTAACTTTTAATGTTTTCTTTTTGTTCATTACTAAGAAATAATAAAGAATAGTTTTCTTGTAAACTTTCAATAAATCTTAATTTTTTTTTGCTCTTCCCCTTGGAGGATAAACCAGGGGTGGCGTCCAACAATAAATTATAATTTCATATTATCTAATTGTGCTTGAATTTAAGATACGATATAGTTTCTATATGTTTAAGAAAACCCCGCCCAATTCTCTTCGACAGTGAGCGATTCAGGCCTTGTGTATATTATTGTAGCACGGTAAATGTTACAATATTGCTTTAAAAACTAGCCCGTCTAAATGCACCCTAATAGTTTCTAACAAGTTATAAAAAATTATCTTCTGAAACATTGTTTTTACTGCTCAGAAGAATATATGACTCATTGCAGAACATCCACTGAACTGCTTACCGTGACTTTGCCATAAATCATTTTCTGTTTAATATGTGTTTTTGTTTGTGATATATTAAGTTACGTTTTATATTCCTTTTTGATATACTATGTATTTTTTTTACTTGCTACAAACAGTGATGATGGTGAAATTATAATAAGAAACCAAATAGATTACATAATAATAAATCAAAGATTCCGAAATGCCATAATATCGGCTAAAGCGTAGCCAGGAGCAGATATAGCAAGTGACCACAATCTAGTTCTAGCAAACATGAAACTCAAGTTAAAAAAGTTAAAAACAACTGCCAAAACACCGAGAATCAATCTGAGAAAACTAAAATAGACTGATATATACCAACAAATCAAAGAACAAGTGCACAAAGAAGTTCAGGAAGTAGAACGGCAAAAGCAATTGACAACAACAGATAAATGGAGGAAAGTAGAGGAGATCTTGAGAAATATTACAAAACAAAAACTTCAAGAAGACACATCATCTAAAAATAAACAATGGATCCCACAAGAGATGAAAGAACTGATGACGGAAAGAAGGGCACACAAGAATAAAAATGAACAACAGTACAAAAAAAAAATAATAAAACAATCAAACAGAAAATCAAAGAAGCTAAGGAACTGTGGCTATCAGAAAAGTATAAAGAAATAGAAAGGTTAGATAAACAACATGACAGTTTTAACATACACCGAAAAATCAAAGAGACAGCTTGCATATACAAGAAGGGTATCGGAAATATCATGGATAAAAATAACAAGATATAACGAAATGTGCAGATAAAATAAACAGATGGGAAGAATACATAAAAGAGCTATTCGAAGACGACGAGAAAATTGAGGTCATTGAACCAAGAGGAAGAAATGGGCCACCAATCACCAAAGACGAAATTGAGAAAGCGCTAAAACGTATAAAAAATGAGAAGGCCATGGGACCATATGAAATACCTACAGCAATCTTAAGAATATTAACAAAAAATCATATGGGCACACTAATAGAATTATTTAATGACATTTATTATACGGGAAAGATTCCGAAAGAATGGTTAATATCAATATTTATTCCAATACCCAAAAAATCAAATGCAATGAAGTGTGAAGAGCCCAGGACAATTAGCTTGATGAACCATATTCTAAAAGTGTTCTTACGAGTGATACACAACGTATCTATAAAAAGCTAGATGATAAAATAGCTGAAAACCAATTGGGATTCAGAAAAGGCTTTGGTACGGGAGAAGCATTATTTACTGTACAAACACTAATTAAACGATGTCGAGAGGTCAATTGCGACGTATTCATATGTCGAGTCGACTTCGAAAAAGCTTTCGACAAAGTACAACACTAAAGAATGGCAAAAATACTGCAGAACAAAGAATTAGATGACGTCTTCGTTGCATTGCAAATCTATACCGATATCAGAAAGCCATAATACGAATAGACCAACAAAAATCGAAAGAAATACCTATAAATCGTGGAGTAAGACAATGATGTGTGCTTTCTCCTTTACTTTTTAATATGTATTCAGAAGAATTGTTTAAAGAGGCATTAGAAGACGTAAATGAAGACATATTTATTAACGGAGCACTTCTGAATAATCTTAAATACGCAGATGACACAATACTCCTTGCGGACAGCAGAGAAGGACTACAGATCTTGGTTGATCGCATTACCCAATACTGCGAAAGGTATGGAATCGCACTGAATACAAATAAAACAAAAATCATGGTGGTAAGCAAGAACAAGATTGAGGAAGACAGTGTTTATGCTAAAGGAAAACTTTTAGGCAAGGCGCACAGATATCAGTACTTAGGTTGCGAACTAAATGAAGATCGGGATAGAAGTACTAAAATAAAACGACGTATTGAGATATCTAGCAGTGCTTTTAATAAGATGAAAGCAATATTATCTAATGGAAAACTCAACATCGAAATTAGAACTAGAGTATTGAGATGCTACGTGTTCTCTGTCCTGTTGTATGGAGTTGAGGCCTGGACAATTACAGAGGCGACAGAGGAAAAACTCATTAACTTTGAAACGTGGTGTTATCGAAGAATGTGGAAAATATCTTGGACACAACACATAACAAATGCGGAAACGCTACGAAGAATAAAAAAAGATAAAGAAATACTCAACACTACAAAGAAAGGAAAAATGAGCTACTTTGGTCACATACTAAGAAACGGGAAATACGAATTGAAGCGGCTGGTCATACAAGGAAGGTGGAAGGCAAAAGGGGACCGGGGAGAAGACGCACGTCCTGGCTGAAGAATCTGAGACAATGGAGTGGGAAAACGTCAATAGAACTTTTCAGAACGGCTGCAGATAGAGTCAAATGGCCATGATGATCGTCAATGTCCTTAGGGATGGAGCACGTTAAGAAGAAGAAGAAGACAAACAGTATTTGTATTTGTTATGTAGTTAAATAAATAAACTCTAAACTCTCTTTAGACTTGATTAGGGAAAGAGCCGGGGTAACTACAGTCTCAAAAAAGATTCAAGAACAAGACTGCAATGGTTTGGGCATGTCAGATATAGAGATGAAAACTATATGGGACGAAGGATAGATCTGTTAGAAGTTGATGAAAGAAGAGGTAGAGGAAAACCGAAAAGAAGATGGAAGGACATTGTGGCAGAGGACTTGAGAAAGAAAGGTTTAGGTGAAGAAGACCCGATGGACAAAAACTACGTGGCGACGAAGAGAAAGAAATAGCGATCTCTGAAAAGGGAAAATATTAGGAAAAACAGGAAGAAGCCCTTTTTTCACATCCATAAAACAGTAAGGACCAAAGGGTTTCGGAGATTATGTTTTTTCTATCTTTTTCATTCTGTAGTCGTTTCACTATCAGTTTTTTAATGAACTTTGATATGCAGTTTAGCAGACTGACGGGTCTACAGCACCTTGGATCTTCGGTAGTCTTTCCTTTTTTACTTATTAATACTTACTTATAGTACAATCGTCAGAGATTTTGACACCTAAAAATCATACTATTACATACTATCTCAAAATTGGCGAGACATATATCATAAAGAATTTATTAATATTTATTTTTGTTTTATTTTCAGTTACCACAAGATATTTGGTATGGAATGCAAGTTCTAAGAAAATCAGAATATTTTCTACTATTCTTTTCTAATATACGAGTGATCTACGATTTATATGACAAATTTAGAAGATTTCAAAAAGAATTTTTGGCTCCTGATAAGGAAGATGAGAAAGTAGATGAACTAGTCGAAGAATATCAAAAGAAGATAAACTTGTTGGCGCTTGTCCATGACATTTTCAGCGACGAAAAGAATAACGTCAATACAACGATTTTATCCATCCAATCTCAGATAAGAGCATTGTTAATTGATACAAGTCATGTAAGTATTACTTTTGAACGTACATATCAGATCTGATCAAATGTGATGTGACCATTTTATCAGAAAGTTGTCGTCAAGAAAGCACGACAGTCAAATCTAAATCAAGTTCCTTAAATTTAGATAGCCAATCTTTGTTATCATTTTGTTATATTTGTTTAGCTTTGATTCATATTTTAATATGAAACATATTATTTTTTAGATCTATGATTTATGTCAATATCCACATCAATCTGCTCAACAGATATTTTACAACTTTTACAATTTAGTGGCTTTGACGCAACTGAAAGCATACATGTTATCCCAGTTTGCGCTTTTGGCACACCGGACAGACGATATAGGTAACAAGACGTTGATATATTTATCATTATTTGTGTTATTTCAGTATATCGGGCGGTGAATCATCAAACGGGAATAGGAATGGGGTCAATGGAAAATTTTAAACCGTTGAATTCCTGTTTTCGTAATTTAGACCAGAGAAATAAGCAAAAAAAATTACCCTGTTTGTGACTCTGAACCGGCCAGGCAAACGACAGTTGTTTTGAGTAGTATGGACCTCTGTAACAAAAATCTATATGTTTCCTGCAGTCAATTTTTTGAACTTAATCATTAAATACTATTCGGACTTAACAAACTAAGGTCAAAAAACGGCAAATTTTGGCTTTTTTGTCTACAAGCAAAAAGTAAAGCATTTGAAACAAATTTGAGAATAAGAAACTTATATTTCATATAAAAACCTTTAAAATAGCGTTTTCTAAATGTTCATATTCTTATTTGTTGCTTAGAAAGTTGAAAAATAAGTCAAAAATTTCGGTTACCAAATAATTTGGCAAAACATGTCGATTTTTTGCTTACAAACAATTAGAATAACTTTTTAATCATTGCCTACAAAAACTAATTTTTTTATATTTAGAAAGCCTGAATTTTTTACAGATTTAAAAGAAAAAGAAAGTTGATCTAGGACATTTTGAGACGAAGTGAGTGCCTTTTTTTATAAATTGATAGCAGCTTTGTTTATAACAATTAAGAGTTCTTATTAGGTTCATCTGAAAGAACATACTTTAAAGTTTTAATGTTAAAAAATTCGAAATAGATTGCATTTTAATGTAATCATTTACAAAGCATCAAAAATGTGGTCTTCAAAATTGGTCGGTTTTGAAACTAGTGAAAGCGGCGGAGGGGAAGATGTTAACTGTATATCTGTTTCTTGTTTATGGATTTCGACGTTTTTTTTTTAATTTGTATGCACTTTTTGCGTACATTACGAATATATATATATATATATATATATATATATATATATATATATATATTTATATATATATATATATATATATATATATATATATATTATTTAAATAATTTTATTTGTTAAATAAACCATCTAATTTGTTTAAACATTTTTTTTTCAGTTTTAAATTTTTTTTAGGAATATATGAGGTAATTTTTATTGTAAAAAATAAATATTTATAATTAATGTATACTTCTTCAATAAACTTAAATATAAATATTTTATTTATAATAGATTTTATGAAAAAAACAAATTATCATGCTTTGGAAATAAATAATCCCAATAAACTAGGCTTTATTTCTTGCTGAGCATGCTGGGCAGGTGGCTTTTGTCGAAAAAGGTCGATTTCATACCCACATGCTGTAATTTGTTTTAATCGATAGGTATTCTGCCGTCCTCAAATAAAACGCGGTATGTGCAGCCAATTTAAAACCGAGAAATCGGCTCTCAAAGTTTTTTCTCAGGATTCTATATGTTTTGACAACTTTTTGACGTAAAACATGTTCTAGTGATAGTTGAACTTTATTTAAAAATATATTCTAAAAAAATCATGTTTTTATCAAAGCTGTAAAGAAAAAGTCATAGACCGCGTTTTAATTAAGCAGCGGACATATTACTGGATCAGAAATAGTGCCGCATCTGCATTTTATTTACAAATAGAATTTTTTACAAGGAAGAACAGTTATCAAAAAAGAAGAATAAATAGCTTCAAATTGTTTATTATATACGCAAAATACCTACATGTCATAAATGTTCAAAATACAAATAATAGGTGTAATGTATTCCTCTTTAGGACTGTTGGACATAACATAAAGCTACTTACGATATGTTTTACTAATTTATTAAGCTTTATAAGTATTGTATAAATTAACATTATTTCAGTTCACATGTAGTCCATAACCTGAGTCTCTTGTCATGTGTGGTTGTCATGTCACTGCTGTCACTTGAGGTTCCGTTTGCCAAGTGCATTGTTGCCAAGTATATCCGTACATGAAAACCATACATAACACGTCCCCTTTAATAAAAACAAAATAAACAAAAATTAATTCACATAATGTATCATAAGTACATAAATAACAAAACAATAATTCACAAATATTTCAATAGGTAAATCTATCAGGAGGGCGAATGACTCTACCACTTCTGGAGGTTTTCAAACCAGGTGAAGTACTGTATGATGTAGAAGGTACATTAATGTCATTGAGGGGTGATGTTCTATTAGATGTTGAAGGTACATCAATATCTTTGATAGTCTTATTTGTTTTACAGTCTCTTGTATCATCAGGTACATCTGGACAAAGAACTGTTCTCATATTTCCCATACTTCTTCTGTCCTTCCAGTAGTCACAATATCATTTTCATGACTAGTTTTCACATATGCTTGCTCACAATTTGCATTTGCATGTTGCTGTGCTTCTGACCGTACAGGTCTAAGATAGTGTCTATTACGTCTATAATCAGTATCATTTACTTTAACCATGTAATCCCTTGATCCTTTCTTTGCCACAACCACTCCAGGGTTCCATTTCGTTTTCTTTTCTTGAAGTAAAATTTGTTGTCCTGATTTTAATTCTGGTAACCTATTTGTTCCTTTGTCATAATAGTGTTTTTGTTTTCTTTGATTTTCTCTCAATTGTGTAAAATATCTTTTATTAGAATGTCTGGGCTTTAGAAATTCCATACTGACTGGTAAGTTGGTTCTGAAATTTCTTCCAGTTAGCAACACACAAGGAGCAGGTAAATTTTGTTTTGGAGTTGTATTATAATCTAATACAGCTAGAAATGGATCTTTCTTAGTTTGTACAGATTTTAAAAACAAGTTTTTTATTGTTTGTATTGTTCTTTCCACCGGATTGCTACGAGGATATTGTGGACTTGATGTTGTTACTTCAATATTATATATACGGACAAAATTTAAAAATTCATGAGAGCTGAATGGAGGACCATTATCAGAAAATATTTCACAAGGCAGTCCATTAATAGCAAACATATTTTTTAATTGTGTTACAACACTGCTAGCCGTTTTGTTCATTAGTTTATTAACAATTGCAAACTTCGAAAAATAATCAACCACAACTAAAAAATCTTGTGAGGCTACTGTCATGAAATCAATACCAATTTTTTGCCAAGGTATTTCAGGTACATCATGTGATTTTAATGGCTCCCTATTGTTGCTCTTATAGCTCATTTGACAAGTCAGACAGTTCAGAACAATGTTTTCTATATCCTTCATCAATCCCGGATAATAAATTGCTTCTTGAGCCTTCTTCTTACATGATACTACACCCTGATGAGACTGATGTATAACATCAAGAAATTCACCCTTCAATTCTTCAGGAATAATTTTCTTTTTTTATAAAACAATACATTCTTTAATAAATATATATCATGTCTGGCCCATGGTGTCTGGCCCATGATGTTTAAAAAATGAAAAAAATAATTAAGTTAAAACCTACTATACGCAAACAATTATGCATGGACGTATAAACATAGACATAGGCATATAAACATCTGTGTTTATACGTCCATGCAATTATGTATCTCTCTCGTCGTCAGTACCGTCGTCATTTGTAAGGTCCGGCAGATTTTCCCAAAACAATTTTCGATTTTCTGGAAACAGAGTACTTAATTATTTAAGAATGTTATCTCTTTTTTCTCTGGGGAATCCTCTGGGGAATTCTCTGGATTTTTCTAAAGAAGGTTTGGGTTTAGGTAGTTCTTTTTGTTTCATCGCTTTATTCATTAGGAAATCCAAAATATAAAACTGTCCATTAAAACTTTTCTTATACTTTAAAATGTATTGGCCACGCTCTGCCACAATCTTGATCATATCTGAAAGGTATGGTCGGTTTTCTAAATCTCTCTTTAATTTAGTTTGCGACGTCATATTTTTCCAAAAGTCTGTAAATTTTATTTCTTTAACCTCCATATTTCCTGCAACTACTTCCAACTGCATGAATAAAATCACTGAAAACATAAATGTTTTGCTTTATCTTCATAGAGAGTTCGATTTGGTGATGAAAACTGTAAGTGGACATAAAAGTATGTCCAGGTTCGAAGTAGTTGAAAGTTATTTTTTCGGCTTGTATTTCTTTAGAATTTATCATTTGCGCTAAAAAAGTAAACAATGTCTAGTTCTTATTCTGGCTGGCACAGTTGTCCATCCATATTATTATATTATTGACGTCCCTATAAAACTTCAGAAAGACCTAAAATGTACTAATAATATCTTCTTTCGAACGTTTACTAATTCCTTCATGCCAAACAACGGCAAACGGCAGAGGGACAAAACATTCATTAAAAGCTATTAACCTTTGTAAAAAAAATAACTTTTTTAAACGCAAGAAACACATTTTGTTTCAGAAACAAATGTAGTTTCTGATTGTTCCCTAAATTATTGACGTGATTCTTTGGCACGATTTATATGGTTTTTCTGGAAATCGCATTAGTTACACGATTCTTAAAAACTTTCATCGTTATGCCAATGAAGTTTAAATGATTCACATACGTCGCATTCTTAATGTCCAAGCTTAGTGAGCGAGATATTTTTGGCTTTAACTTTTCTCCGGTAAGTCTCACATGAAACATATCCTCTTGTAAAGATCCATTTTTCTCCAAAGCCATAGATAATTTCTTTCTATCGTGAGCCATCTCTTGACCTATCAAATCTCAAAAAATAATTGCAAAGAACCACAACTATAAAAACTAATACAAAATACCACAAAATAAGCGCCAAATTGAAAGCAAAATTTAAGAAATCTTAAACGCAATGCAAATACGACCGAACGAATATTAGATTTTTACAACACGAGTCTCGGTAAAAACGCGGTAAATACGCTCTGCTCAATTGAAACGCGGCAAGTACATGATACTCGCTAGCACATACCGCTTTTTAGTTGTGTACTCTGTAGATAACGCATTTTAATTAAGCAACTATTGAAATTTAGCACATAGGGGAGAGTCCTACAGTACCGTCACCTTAAGGTTTATCAACAAAAAAATCAAAATGCTAAAAGGTACATGTTTAATACTTCCTGTCATGTATGAAAGGACTATTATGCTGTCAATGAAAGTAATAAACAATCATAATGTTTCAAAATAATCACTTTATTAATGAAAAAGATAAGGAAAAATCAAACTTTATAAAATTGGCCTCCAGTACCGGCCAGTAAATATATTACCAATTAAACAATACAGAAATCACAAATATATTGTTTGGATAGCTCTGATATGTTCGCACAAGCCTCATGAACCCAAATATTACAGTTTCCACACTGTATCCAATCCTCTTCATGAGATTCAGTGCACAAAGGACAAACTGTCTCTTCTTCAACCGGTCTGCTAGGAGGAGGTAGGTTTTCATCTTTATTTTTCCTACTTTTCTTACTAACATATCTTCCTGACAACAAGCTTTTACCTTTTTGAACATATTTTCCTGAGACCTTATTTTTTTGTTACCATCATTTTCCACAAGTAAATTCTTCCCTTGTTTAAGTGATTCGACGCTTGTTTTGCCTGCTTTTTTCTCTTCCAGCATTTTTTTGTATGGAGAACCAGTTATAATTTCGCTTTTTTCAGCTTTACGACTCCGGGCAGTTGCTCTTCTTTTAGAAGCATCAGGAACCGGTGAGAGTTCTGTAAGTGCAGCTTTAAAATTGTCTGTGGATAGGTCAATTGTAGCTTCTTCTTGAGATTCTAATTGCCGCAAAAAAGCAATTTGTGATTCTCCATTAGCAAGAGTAGTTTGGTTGTCGGAATGCACAGAATTTGTAATATGGGCTACGAGATCAGGAGCAGGAGTAGTAGATGTTGGTTCTAGCAGTTGGGAAGATGAAGGCAACGGTTCTGATGTTGAAGGTGTTGCTTCTAGCAGTTGGGAAGATGAAGGCAATGATTCTGACGTTGATTGTTGTTCTGTAATGTTGGTTATGTTAGAACAAATAAAGTACAAATCATTAAAGACATTTTTATCAAAGGGGTGTATGCCTGTGCAACGAAAGCCACTAACTGCGATTTCCATTCGAGAAACTCGATTAAAAGCTGAAGCAACTAAGCCAGCAATCTCGTATTCACTGATTCTAATACCGGGATTTAATCTCATCCACAAGTCACATGCATTATTATAAGCAGATTTAAATGGCTTCATGAACGTACGATCTAGTGGCTGTAGCTTATGGGTCGTATGTGGTGGGGTGCTAAGCATATGGATGTTATTTTTCTGGGCAAATTCAATAATATCTAAGTCCTTATGACTCGCATGTCCATCTAAAATCAGGAGAACTGGATTCTCGGCTGTAGGATTAGAATACTGCACAAAATGATGCATCCATTTTAAAAATAATTCGGCATTCATCCAGACGTTTGGCTGAGCTTCGCCTACGCTCTCATTTGGGGCGTTAACCATTAGTCTTTCATTCATTCGGACTCGTGGAAATATAAAATATGGTGGAACAAATTGACCTTCAGCGCTCATTGCAAAAAGCACCGTCACGTTCTTTCCACGTTCTGCTGAAGTCAGTTTTCCTACTTGTTTTTGGTTTTTAGTAGCTAAAACTTTGGCATGTTTTTGGACAATGCTGACACCAGTCTCGTCGCAATTCCATATTTTATAAGGAGTGAATTTAAACCTCTGTATCAAAGTTTCTAAACCATCAAAGAAACGCTCAACCTGAGGTCTGTTAAATCCTAGTGCTCTCATTAAGCTCGTTGATTCAGCACTCTGCAATGATAAATCACTATGTCTTTTCATAAAAGAATAATAATAGTTTTTCCCTGCCATTTCTTTTTCTTTATTAAACTGGTGAGGTAACTTCAACTTCTCTGCCAGTTGAAAAGCAAGACGTAAAAATTCTTGCCTGTTTAAAGGCATTAGTCTATTGGCCAAGTCTTTAACATGTGTCGCCAATGTTTCTTCATGTTCAGGTGAAAAAGTATTGTGAAAACGACCCATAACTGGCTCAATGGATATCTCTTTATTATTTTTAATAGCACTTACTCTGTCATTCAATGTAGTTCGTGGTATCTGATAGCGTTCGGCAGCTTGGCGTGCACTCATCTCATTATTCATTACCTTTTCCACGGCTTTTCGCATGTTCGCAAGATCCCAGCTGCCCTTTTTTTGCCTCACATGAACAAAACGAACTTTATTATTGGCCGGTACTGCAGGACAATGCAGTGGCCGGTACTGGAGGAAACGAAAAAAAAAAAAATAAGTTTGTTTACAGGTAAAAACAAACGCACAAATATTGATTTAAAGTATACTTTTTTATAGTTATATAAGTACACTATACATACCAGGAGTTATTTGTTTTAAACTGGATCTTTAAATGTTGAAAATCACCAACAGAATTTTAAATATGCAGTGTACGTCTATGATGCCCAACACAAATCTTTGCACTGACAAGAATCCTGTCGCGACAAGTTGACACCGCGCTGGGCTTGTACTTATAGGAGTGTCTAGCACTAATACCGATAATCATCACCGTACCATCTATTATAGGTTTGTTAGAACTTTCAACTGGCCGGTACTGTATGCCGGCCGGTATTGTGGGACTCTCCCCTACGTCATATTCCAATTTGTTTATTTTGGTAGTAGATAAAATGATACGGTTTTCAGACATTGCAGAAGCATGAAGTCACAAGGAAACCATATATAGCAAGAACTCGATTTTCATTTTTTTTGCAGATACCGCGTTTTAATTGAGGATGACAGTATTATTATGATGCCAATATGCTATGCTGAAAAGTTTACCGAAAATTTTCAATGGCAACCTAATTATGTATAACAATTTTTAAACAGATTTTAAAAAAATTTGTTTTTCACTTTAAAACCCCTTTTTCTTAATAATTTGAGAGTTATTTCAAGACGAAAGTACGTAAATTACAAATAAACTACTAAAATATCAGAAAAAAAGCCAATTTTAGCGTTTCTCGAGGTCATTTTGTTGAAAATCACATGTAAAAAAAATCAAAAACTACAAGATGAAAGCTTAAGTCAAAATGTTCAATTTAATGTTGATGTTTTATTGCAAAAGTGAGTTTAAAATATACATAAACAAATTGATATACCGTTGCGTTTGGGAATATATAGACGAACGTCCAAACTTTAACGTCTGAAATACATTGTTTATTTCTTACCACAAACTTAATATTATTTTAATCGGAAGAATATGATGCTGCAATATTACAGTAAAAAATTTACCCAAAGTAGCTATACCACCGTAACTTGCTTAATATAAAAAAAAAAGAATAAATTTTTCAAACAAAAATAAAATTTTTTATTTACTTAAAAGTTGTTATAAATAAACGGTTTCTCGTGGGAGACTTTGGGTTTAATTTTTACTGTAATGTTGTAGCATAATATAATCTTTCGATTAAAATAAGATTCAGCTTATGGGTAAAAAATAATCAATGTGTTTTGAACGTTAAAGTTTACATGTTTGTCAAGTCTATATATCCCGAAACGCAACGGTATATCAATTTGTTTATGGATATTTTAAACTGACTTATACTATACAGGGTGTTTCAAAAAAAGGTAACCCCGTCTCTAGGGTAGGTAAAAAACTGAAAAATAATTGGGGTTTGCTTATTAAAAAATTTTTCGCATTTTTTATGATTTTGCCGAAACTACTGGCAACATTGTAATGAAATTTTATACGAATATGTTTTGGAAGCTGATACATCCCATGAATTTGTTTTTATATCTGATTCTCATAGAGGGCGCTAGTTACACGGATCGTACTAAGTATTAGTCAATATAACTTTTTTAAGAGTATAATTATTAATCAAAATTTCAAGTAAACTTAAACATCATTCAATTTTACACGAAAAAGGTACTCTTGGTAAAACTCGATACTGTGTACCGTTTTCGGAATATTTTGATTTGAAAATTATGAAGTAATAATTAATGCTGGTAGTAATGATAAAGTTCTAATAGGTATACCTCTATTTTCTCCAAGTGTACCATGGAAATGGAAATCTGACATTTATTGATTGTTATGACGATAAATCAACAATAATTAGAGTTTTGAAACCTTGTTATTTGTAAAATCAAATCAAAATGTACTCAAATGTTGAATACACTGGCATGTTATTAACCTTAGGCGAATATTTAGGATGTTCTAGTGCAGCTGTGACACGTTGTGCAGAAAAGTTTCCTAAAAGAAACTTGCCAAGTAAAAAAACATTTAGAGCCGTTGAACGACGTTGTCGAGAAACTGGGAATGTGAGACCAAATAAAATAAATTCTGGTACACCAAGAACAACAAGAACAATTAATAAAGAAAATAATATTTTATATTTACTTGATCCAGATCCAACAGTTAGCGTAAGGAATATAGCAAGACAAACAAATACTTCTTCTTCAAGTACTTGGCGGATACTGAAAGAACAGCAATTACATACTTATCATTACAGACAAGTCCAAGAGCTCTTGCCAGATGATCTACCGGTTAGAGTGGATTTTTGTGAAACAAATTGCAACAAAGGACAGCCCACAATCCAAATTTTTTAAAATGCATTCTTTTTACGGCCGAGGCCACCTTTACGCGACAAGGTATGTTTAACTCCCATAATGCACACTACTGGTGTGATGAGAATCCCCGAGTCAAAAGGGTATCACATTACCAACACTCATTTCAAGTTAATGTTTGGGCAGCAACTTTAAGTAACAAATTAATAGGTTATCATATTCTACCTGGAAATTTAAATGGTGATATGTATCTTGATTTTTTAAACAATTCCTTATTCGAGATATTAGAAGATTTAACGCTAAACGAGCGAAGATCTTTATTTTTTATCCACGATGGAGCTCCACCACACTTTGATAGAAGGTGTCGTAATTGGTTGAGTAATCATTTTTCGAATCGATGGATTGATAGAGGTGCAGAAGCTCCGATTCATTGGCCTCCTCGGTCATGCGAATTTAACCCTTTGGACTACGCAGTTTGGTCGTATATTAAGGAAAAAGTCTATGCTACAGAGGTAAATTCACGCCAAGAATTGGAAGAAAGAATTCAACGTCAATTTAATGACATCATAGCTGATCCCCTACCGTTTAGAAGGTTAATGGAATCTTTAGAAAAAAGAATAGACTTGTGTATTCGCGAAAACGGAGGGCAACACTTACTGTAATGGAATTTTATTTTATGTTCTTAGTCATTAATTTAATTTTCTTCTTGTGAGTTTTGTTTAATTACTAACTATTTTATACCAGCATCAATTATTACTTCATAATTTTCAAATCAAAATATTCCGAAAACGGTACACAGTATCGAGTTTTACCAAGAGTACTTTTTTCGTGTAAAATTGAATGATGTTTAAGTTTACTTGAAATTTTGTTTAATAATTATACTCTTATAAAAGTTATATTGACTAATACTTAGTACGATCCGTGTAACTAGCGCCCTCTATGAGAATCAGATATAAAAACAAATTCATGGGATGTAAGTATCAGCTTTCAAAACATATTCGTACAAAATTTCATTACAATGTTGCCAGTAGTTTCGGGAAAATCGTAAAAAATGCGTAAAATTTTTTTTTCTTCAACGCCATGTAGCTTGAAAACGGATGGCGTTACAAAAATTTTTTACTTAGCAAACCCCAATTATTTTTCAATTTTTTACCTACCCTAGAGACGGGGTTACCTTTTTTTGAAACACCCTGTATAAAATCAAAATTCGATGTCCAACCTATTAAAAAATGGTCTCGAAAAACGTCAAAATCGGCATTTTTAATTGTTTACTCGAATTTTACGTATAAAGTAGGTATTTTATGAAAAAAAATACAAGAATAATTCAAATTATTAAAAGAAAGTAAGTTTGAAGCAAAAAACATTTTTTTTATAATTTATTTAAAAAGAGTGAAATAAATAAATACTAATAAATAAATAAAAATTTTATTAAAAAAAAAGATATTAGTAAGTAGGTAGCTTAAAGTAAAAAGAATTGAATAGGATAATTTCATTTTTTTCATAAAATTTATTATAAATAAAATATTTACGAAGTTTATTGAACAAGTAAATATTAATCAAAAATATTTATTTTATACAATAAAAATTACCTCAAATATTTCTAAAAATAATCAAAACTGAAAAAAATTAAACGGTGGAAATTAACGAATTAAAAAAAGAAACGTCGAAATCCATAATCAAGAACCAGAGATACAGTTAACAGCTCCCTCCCCTCTGCCGCTCGGCGATTTGACCGATCAACTTGAAATCTTGACCATATTTTAAGCTCTACAAGACCCAACATTTTTAAAAAAGTTAATAATATTTATTAAAAACCAAAATTTTTGACTTATTTTGCTATTTTCCAAGCAACAAATAAGGATAGGAACATTTAAAAAACGCCATTTTAAAGTTTTTTATTCTTAAATTTGTTTCAAATGCTTCATTTTTTGCTGATAGATGAAAAAAGCGAAAAATTACCGTTTTTAGACCTTAATTTGTTAATAACTAATTAAGCCCAAAAAATCGACTGCAGGAAATATATAGATGTATAGGTTCTTGTTATAGATGTCCATACTACTCAAAACAACTGTCGGTTGCCTGGCCGGACGAGTGTCACGAAAAAAAGCTTATTTCCTTGGGCTAACTATTTTACCCCAAAAGTCATGAGATACTATTTGTAGCGAATTGAAATCTGTATCGAAAACAAATATAAAGTTGTTCTACGAATTAAACACATTCCAAAATTTTGCAAAAATATAATACATTTGCTAGAGTATTGTTGTAAAAGTTAGGCCACTCATTGTACAGAATATGTCGACGGAGTCACGAGAGAAAGGCATAAGCGCCATTGACAGTTTTTTTCAAGAGACACAAAAAACGTTTAATATCGCTTAATATTTCTTTTTTTTACATTTTTTTGATATTTTATTATTATCGAACTGAGGCATTTTGACTTACAACATGTTAGTTATAAAACAATTATTATAAACATGAGATATTTAACATTTTAGGTTAATCTTAGGTTCTGCGGTGTTTAAGCCTCTTTGAAAGGCGGTTACCATATCCGGAAAAAATATTTTGATCTAAAAATGTCGCTTAGGAACTTGTACGCCTTTTAATTTTTCGAAATTATAACAAAAATGGAGAATAAATCTTTTCATTTTAAAGCATAACAATTAAGTAAAAATAATACAAAATAAACAATACACAATATATTTATAAGTTTCTTAGAGTTATTAGCACGTTAAATTAAGTATGACAAGAAAATAAACGGAAAGAGTATTCAAAAAACAACAAAAACTACTAAAACGTACCATTTTTTCTACATTGATAACTAATTAAGTTGTATTATAAAAATAATAGGAATAAAATACAAATCAAAAGTTGATAACAGAAAATAACATTTATCAATAACAAAACAAACTAATAGAAACGAAGGACCGATATAACAGGTAATTTTTTAAAACTAAAATATCTAATTGTTTTTACAAAGAAATAAAATAATACTCTCTTCTAAACAAAATTTTACAATCTAATTTTATTTGAAAAATACAGAATTATCGAAATCAAGGATAGAATATTTTCTATTTGGATGAAAGTTGGGTAAATATCGGACATACAGTAAATAAGGTATGGATGGATTCAATCATAACCAGTTATAAGGATCCATTTTTAAATGGCTTGACTACTGGTCTAAATGATCCAAAACAAAGGTACGAGATTTGTCTTGTTACATGTTGGATCTGATGGTTTTCTACCAAATTCAGAATGTGTATTTTTAGCAAAAAAAGATTCAGGCGACTACCATGACGAAATGAACGGTGAGTCTTTCGAAGACTGGTTTGAAAATAAACTAATCGCAAACCTCCCAAAAGGAGAAAAAAATGTGGTAGTAATGGATAATGCTCCATATCATTCATGTAAACAAAATTTCCCAAGAAGCTCCTGGAACAAACAACAAATTCAAGAATGGTTATGAGAGAAGGATATATTTTATGAAGAAGATTATTTTAAAGTCTTGGATGTAGCAAACAGTTATGCAGATATATACGACAAGTATAACATCGAAACTTTGGTCGAGAAATACGGCGTAGAAGTATTACGATTGCCTCCCTATCATTGTGAGCTTAATCCAATAGAGATGGTTTGGAGCCAAGTTAAAGATTATGTTGCAGCTCGAAACACTGACTTTAAAAAATATCGTGTGAAACAACTCATCCATGAAGCGTTTGCCAATATCTCTGCTGAACAGTGGCCAAATTATATACAGCATGTCATCAAAATTGAAAAAGAAATGTGGATAGCTGACAACCTACAAGAAGATATCCTACCGGTGATTATCACAGCCAACACCGGCAGTTCCAGTGAGGACGATTTTTCCGAAATGGAGTAGAGAGCAGACACTGTTATTGTAAGTTTTATCTTTATTCTTTAGGTAGCGTTTAGGCTACATAAATTTTTTATTTTTTCTTTTATTAGCGTAATGTTATTCTTTGGTGTATACACACTTTTCATTGTAATAATTGTTGAGACTGTTAATAGTAATAATTGATCCAAGTTGGTATATATCCTGTCGGTATATAAATTAACAATTTAAATTTGTAGCCACTACGGAGCTACGAATTTTTTTTTGTAGCAGTTTCCCTAGTAGACTCCGTTCTGTTAACAAATATAACGTTTACAGCACACAGCAATTCTATAAATAGAGAATGACGTGTAGTGACGAGATCGTATGTTAAAATTTCAGATTGTTTAGTCCAATGAAAAAAAAAATAAATAAGTATTTTCCACAGTTTTCTGTTTTTTGAAGTTCTGTATTAGGTACTCTCTAATAAGAATAAAATTTTACTTTAATTTGTTAGACAACTATAAGATACCTGTCAAAAGACACATGATAATTTAATAATTATATCGGTCTTAGATTAAATTTTTATGTAATTACTTATGTGTTTAAAAAAATAATTAAATCAATTCAATTCAAGTTAAAACAAAACAAATATAACGTTTATAGCAGACAGCAATTCTATAAATAGAGAATAAAGTGCAACGACGAGATCGTATTTTAAAATTTCAGATTGTTTCGTCTAATGAAAAAAAAAATGTTTGCAAAGATTTCTGTTTTTTGAAGTACTGTATTAGGTACTCTATAATAACAATAAAATTTTACTTTATTATGTTAGACAACTATAAGATACCTGTTAAAAGACACATGATAATTTAATAATTATATCGGTCTTAGATTTAATTTTTACGTAATTACTTATGTGTTTAAATAAATAATTAAATTTTTTTTGGTACGCCTCTGCAAAATTGATAAGTGGAATATGATTTTGTTGCAAAGTTATCGTTAAGGGCTTCGTTAAGTGCGCTGTTGCCAAGTAATCACCTTCAATTAAAAATTGTTTTCGTTTATAAATTTTTATACATAAATGACTACAAACATGAAAGTTATCGAGAAAAACAAAACCCTGTATTTCTCTTAATGTTAACATTTTATTAAAGCGAGTTGGCTTAAATCGTCATACCTATTCTAAAGTGTAGAATCTACTTTTTTGTTTATTACTTAAGGACCACCCTGAATAGGTACGCATATGCATTTTGCATAATATAATCCAGTCTCTAGTGATAGGTAATATTCTGAATCAATAGTAGCAATCCTCAAAACTTTAACATTGAAATTTCTTGTGTTGATTTTTTAGAGATTTTTATTTAATAAATATTACAAATTGAATATATTATTTTACACGGTTATATTATTACTCGCATTTTTTTTATATAGGTAAAGGTTTCAAACATTTGACTTTCCTTATAAATACAAACTAGATCACCCGTTTTTGTCCTATTTTTGGCATATCCTCTTATTAGACTCTTCAAGCAAATACTAGAGTTGATGCCAAAGTTTCAGTACATTGACCTCTGGTTAGCAATTGATCTTGAGCATGAGGGTGACAGACAAGCGCAAATAGAAATCGAGCATACGTTTTTAGAGTATCTATATACAGGGGATGTCAATAATATATTGATGTTTTCTACTCGGTAAATATTTTAGAAAAATCTAATTTATTTAGTTCTATGAAGCTTGAGAGTCTGATTATCTTGTAAAAATTACTGACATTGCACATTAATTCTCGTTTTGTTTATTTTAGGCAATTTCAGTGATGTGTCACTGCTAGCAAGAAATCAGTACTACGACCATAGTCAATATTTATTTAACGTATTTAAGGGCAGATTTGTCTATGAATCTAGGAAATTGTATCGATGTGATCCAAAATATCATATAGAAGGTAAGTAATTATTAATACAATATCTTGTTTATTAGTGCATCATTCTAGTTATTTAACCCGTTGAAGTAGGTACGTTTAATTGCTGGTCCAATTTAGGAAACCTTGTTCTAAAACTAAATATTATCAAATTTCACCCACAACCGGTTTTACTAATTTGAAGGTTAGGTTACGAAAATAATCCCTAAGCTATGGACTCTTTAATGAATCTTGAGAAATAAAGATATTATAAATGTTGTGATTACTTACTTGAACGTAAGTAGTAATATGTTTGTGTATCAGAAGTTAAATAATCACGAAAACACTAATATTTTCTCAACCCTTGTTTACAGCTGCACACGTGTTGAAATTCTAACAGGTTTTGGGATGTAGTTGGTATTAACTTCTTGAAATTTTTATTGCTGAATATTTGTCATACTGTCCCCATTCTCACGCGAAATTAAAGTTTTTTGTGCACTTTTAGAAAAGTTATAGATAATTTTCAAAAAAACAACTTTTGAAACTTTTTTGTAATAAATAAGCAACAAAGTAACAAAAATAACTACAAACTTCCATTTTAAAGATTTTCCATGCTTTTTCATTAAAATTTTGTCACTTTTCCATATAATTTACCGGTCCTCACCTTAAGTATTTAAAATTAAATAGCAATATTACATTGTTTATAAGTAAAAATGACGTTTCACCTTTTGAATATGTTGTTTATTACATGTTATCACCAAATTTATATTGTTAGATACCTATATCAACGAGTGTTTTTAATAATATATATATATATATATATATATATATATATATATATATATATATATACATATATATATATATATATATATATATATATATATATATATATTTAACGAATTTGTCCTCCTAGGCCATATATTTGGCCATTTAATTTAATAAAGCGATAGCGGCTTTCGCTAAAAGATTTTATCTTTTACATATATATATATATATATATATATATATATATATATATATATATATATATATATATATATATATATAGGGTTTTTATCGCGGTTCTCAAAGAATTAGTTTGTAAGCACTTTTTGAAATTATCTTTATTGTATCTATTATGAAACACACATATATATCTAACATAACCAATGCAAAATTTAAAATAAACTATCTTTAAATTGAAATTCTTATGAAACTAATTAAATTATATAGATAATGTAAATTTTAAACAAACTATCTTTAAAATTGAAATTCTTATGATACTAACTAAATTATATTAACAAAATTTTGTACCTTTCTTTCACTGAATGCCTAAATGAAAATGTTCTCCAAAATAAAGATTTTAATCATCACTCAATGTCTTCGTTCTCAGCTTCGGTTATCCTTGTTTTTGTGAAATTACTTTTTCCAATTATCAGCTTCCACCAATTTAAAATATTTTTCTTCTTAACAGCATTTATAGTTATTCTTCTTTTCAATATACCAATATCCAATCACCAAATATATTATATAATTTTAATTTTCAATTAATACTTCCTTCCATTATCCAATTACCATTTTTACATAACATAATTTTTAATCTTCAATAATATTATCTTTATACTGTTTCTTAATCTTCATTGAACTTATTATATTGAACATCTGGACCTTCTGACTGACTATCTTGAACTTATTGAACAACTGACTTCACTAACTAAATGTGTCTGTCTTCTAACTAACTTTCTTACTAACTGACTGGCCATCTGACTGAACTGGTAACTGATGCCTTGAATCCAAATCACCGGGTATTTATATCTTTTTCCATGTTCCAGAATCATCTGGAAAGAAATCATATTCGAATTGTTCTATATTATTGTTCTCGAAAAAGTATATGTTCTGGTTATGTCCATTTCACAGACATAACCATATTCGAGAACGTTCTACCGTAAACAAAGGTTAAATTCTGTATTCTATAGAATTCTTTACTATTCTATCGAGAATTTTATCGACATTTAGGCTTTTCAGATCAGAATATAAACTTAAATCAGTAACTTAAACAAAATTTAATAAACTACACATTTTAAACAACATATTATTATAACCCCACTTATATTCGTAATTATTAATTTCTGTAACTTATGACACTTATTCAAAGTAGGTATATCTGGTTGCCTATGCACATGGCTCACTTAAATATATTTACAATATTATAATTATAAAAAAAAACTTTTTACACTTATTATATGCTAATTTCTTAAAAATACCCTCATATAAATAATTTTTATAAAATTCTCTAGTATATAACTTATTAAAATAACCAAATACTTTTTATATCTAATATTATCTAGTATATAACTTATAAATTATTTTCTTTAAACACCAATCATCTCAATATATATATATATATATATATATATATATATATATATATATATATATATATATATATATATATATATATATACATATATGTATATATATATACATATATATATATATATATATATATATATATATATATATATATATATATATATATATATATATATATATATATATATATATACATATATTGTGATGTGTGTATTAGTTAAAATAGTTAGGTAATGACTGTGAATATTGATTTACACGATTTTATTAAAAGGAAAACCATGTATTACAATTTAACCTACATCTTACAACAACAAAACATATATATGTCTCTTGTCACCGTTCACTCTCGGTGGACACTGTTATGGTAACTTCGGTGGTATTCAGCCATGGAGCGGTGTGGCTGTTACAATATATATATATATATATATATATATATATATATATATATATATATATATATATATATATATATATATATATATATATATTACTAGATACCTAGTTAGATACCTATTATATCAACGAGTGTCATGAGAAAATCTTTACTTCCTTGGTCTATATATATATATATATATATATATATATATATATATATATATATATATGTATATATATATATATATATATATATATATATATATATATATATATATATATATATATATATATATATGAACTCTATGTGTATTTATGAAGATCTTTTTGTCTGTACCAACCTAACCAAGCAAGTGGTACAGTTCTAATTCGTTTTTTGGTTTATTAAATGTATTATCACGTTAGGAATGTCCTACGGTTAATTTTCGCAAGAGACTCCTGGTTCGAAAAAATTACTTATACACAAATGTGACTTTAAAGTTTTATTTAATTCAGTTTACTTCGGTGGTACCATTCGACTGACTATATCTACATAACCCTAATATTAATATTACGATATTCCCTACACTCCCAGACGAAAAAGTCATAAAATTTAATTGCCTTCACCAGCCCTCGGCTAGAGAGATGATACGCTGATTAGGGAATTTTTAAAATAAACGTATTAAATAGTTATTCAACATTCTCTCACCTTGAGAAATTTGACATAATTTCTCAAAAAATACAGAGTCACGAAAAATTACGAAAATATCACTTGGTTCATCCTCAAACTGGAGTCGACCAACGTTCTCTTGGGGTATCCTCTCTGGAACCGTCTGACTTCCACAGGGGATTCATTGGATACGTTGGACATTCTAGCCAGTAATAACTGCCTCGACGACTTCCACTGGGTAAAGTCATTGTAATGGCCCAGAAGTTGCCCTTATGCAGTCGCAAAACGAACTAACCTTACCTGGTCATCTATATAACAATATAGATAATAATCTATATCAATAACTTTTCCAAAAGGCCACTGAAGACGTATATGTTGTCATTGCCGACTAAAACGACATCCCCGATAGACACCTTCGGCTTCTTCGTTCCTGCTTTGAGTTGAGCCAGATATTCAGCACAAAATCTTTTTCGCAAATGATTTCTCAACTCTTGTCATCATCTTGGTGCTACAGCCCTTAGAGGGCCTCGACCTTCTCAAGCTTTCTACGCCATTCTATTCTGTCCCTCGCTTGCATTTTCCAGTTGTCGACTCCGATCTTCTCGGCATCTTGTGTTACCCCGTCCATCCACCTTAGCTTTGGTCTACCCCGTCTTCTCATTCCTACGGGTTGCGCTGTTAGAATCTTTTTTATCATGTTTGACTCAGGGGCCCGGGCTACATGTCCTGCCCACTGCAGGCGGTTTCGCTTAATTATAGTGGTAATATCTTTACCACCAAACGTATGCTTGTAGATATTCTGCAGTTCAAAGTTATATCTACGCCTCCATACTCCGTTCTCACAGACCGCTCCGAATTTCTTGCGTAGCACCTTTCTTTCAAAAATGGATAGAGCGGATTCATCTGTTTTCGTTAGCGTCCATGCCTCTGATCCATATGTGAGATCATTGTCACTTTTATCAAACATATGAGTTTTTTTGGAATTCCCAACTCATTCATAGCGTTGTAAAGACTTGGTCATATGCTGCTTTAAAATCGACAAAAATATGATACATATCTATGTTAAACTCTTGCGCTTTTTCGAGGATCTGTCGTAGTGTAAAGATCTGGTTAATGGTTGAACGTCCACGCCTGAATCCCGCCTGATATTCTCCTAGAAACATTTCAGTATAAGGCTTTAATCTCTCGTGCAAAATATTTGACAATATCTTGTATGCTGTATTTAGGAGAGTAATTCCGCGGTAATTATTGCATTCCAGTTGGTTTCCCTTTTTGTGTAACGGGCAAATTAAGCCTAAGCTCCATTCTTCAGGCATTTGCTCCTCAGACCAAATTCTACAAACAATTTCTCGCATCACCTTGGTGAGCTGCTCTCCACCGTGCTTAAATAACTCTGCTGGGATGCCATCGCTACCTGGGGACCTATGGTTCCTTAGTTTTTCTATAGATATTTTCAATTCATCTACCGAGGGGGGTTCCACGAGTTCCTCATTTCGATATTCCAGCTCTATATTGTTAGTAGGTTCCCCTTCCAGCAACTCTCGAAAGTGCTCTACCCATCGTAAAAGGATATCCTCTTTGTTGGTAAGTAAGTTACCTTCCTTATCATTACAATAGTTGATTCTTGGTTTGAATTCTTTTCTAATACTATTTATTTGATGATAGAACTTTCTTGTTTCTCCTTGACTCATATGGCTTTCGAGCCGTTCTAATATGTCATTTTCCGAGTCTCGTTTCTTTTTTCGGTGTATGCGTTTTTCCTCTCTCCTTAAGTTTTTGTATCTATCTATTGTTGATCTATTGTTGTTCTAGTTTTTTGTTGTTGCATGGTCCTAAATGCCTCGTTCTTCTCATCTGTTATTTTTTTGCAGTCTTGGTCGGACCAGTCGTTTCTTTCTTGGGTTCGGGATATTCCCAATGTGCTTTCGGCTGCTAATTTCAGAGCCTCCTTGCAGTTGTTCCACATTTCCGTGCTTGATTGGTCGACTGCTCAGGTGTGTTCTAGGGTTTCTTTTATATGTGACTGGAACTGTTTCTCTTTGTTTTCATTTTTTAGCATATGTAAATTATATTTTACTTGTCTAGTGCCCCTTTCTTTCTTGGCATTGGAAATTCTTTGTCGTAACTTGGCCCTTACCATAAAATGGTCTGAGTCAATATTTGCGCCTCTGTAACTTCTTACGTCCATTAGGTTTGTAAAGTGCCTTCTGTCAATTATAACATGGTCAATTTGATTTGTGGTGCGTCCATTTGGTGATATCCAAGTTGCTTTATGGATATTCTTATGATTAAAACATGTACTTCCCACAATTAAATCTTTGGAAGCTGCCATACTAATAAGCCTTAAACTATTGTCATTAGTAACGTCGTGAAGGCTGTGTTTACCAATATAATCTTGGTAGCATATCTCTTTTCCTATCTGGGCGTTCATGTCTCCAATGATTATTTTAATATCGTTTTTTGCACAGTTATCATATGCTCTTTCGAGATCTTCGTAGAATAGATCTTTAATTTCTTCGTCTTTTTCTCAACTCTTGTAAACGCCGTATTTTGCGTGTGGGAGAATTCTGTTCTAGCAAATCACAATCCGGCAACTCGTAACTGACTTGTTCCTTTAAAAACATACTTGGGGTTAACGCGGTTAACTCAGTAGGATCGTCCGAAAGATACGACAACGGACGCGGGTTGACTCTCACAATTACACAGTAATGTCAATAAGTCTTCATAATTGGGAGACGCTTGACCTAAAACTTTTCGCAAAAGTCCTTTCAGAATACCTATTAATCGCTCCCAAAATCCACCCCACCATGCAGCTGTAGGGGGGTTGAAAAGCCACTTAATACGTTGTGTAGAACTATATTCCGCGATAGTATTCCAGTCCAATTGCTTAAGCGCATTCTTGAATCCCATAAAATTTGTTCCATTGTCACTATAAACTATTCTTGGTCGTCTTTGCCTTGCAAAAAAGCGACGAAAGGCTTGAATAAAGGCATTTGTTGACAACGAGGTGACAGTCTGGTTATGCAAAAATCATCGATTTCACGGCAAAATTTTTCGCAGATATCTGAAGCTTTTAAGACATAGGTGGGGGTTACTAGATGACGAATAGATGAAAAAGTACTCGTATTTTTACCTTACATTTATTTTAAACAATAATTTATGGTCACAATTTGATTTCTGTCTATAAGTTTTTTCCCTTATATTTTACATAAACAATATTTATATCATTTTTTATATCAAGAATATCTTTATTTTCCTGTTTTTGCCGGAGATATTTGCAAAAAGGGAGTTTTTTTGCACTAATTTATAAATTTTATTAATTTTTTTTTATTAACAAAATAAAATGTTATTAATACATTTGAACATCGAGGAATTATCGTCTTTTAAATTTGTACGAAATTTCCCCCCGATCAGTCAAATAGTTTAAAAGTTATTTAATTTATTTATCCCTGAGTCTAAATATTTAAACTATTGAACTTGCTCTATTAATGATGCTAGACACATTTAGCAAATTTCATAAGATTCTTTAAGACTTAGACTATCTCAGAAGTTAAATGCATATTGAGTTTTGATCGAAATTATTTACAAAATAAACGTTTGAAAAAGGGGTATGTTTTTTACTTATAAACAATTGTAATAACTTCAATATTTTTCAAGCTACAGACTTGTACGTAGAAGCATTGGATAGCTGATAAAAAAACCCACATTTAAAAAAAACCTATGACCAATAGGAACGAAGTTAGGGACTATTTTTAAAAAAATCATATCTCCATTGTTTATAAACATTAAGAAGTAAAATTTGCACAAATTTTGAATGAAAATCTAAACTTTATATTGAAACTTATAGCTATAAAATTAACCCAATTTTTCAAAACTTACAGCCCTTCGAAACGAAGGTTCTTTCGAAAGATCGACATAGGAAAGTGGAGGGGAAAACTGTTTCAGCTTCGTTTTTTTTTAGATCGGAACTTCAATTTGAAACACGTAGGAAAAATTTACATTAACTCGTCTTCCATTGCAGCTAGAAGCTTCTTTTGTAGCTCGTCGAACTACATAGTTTTCACTGGCCAGGAAATATAGGAAACCTCGGAAAAATTAAGTCCCTTTGAAATTCACCGCAAAAACTTACTTTTTTTTAATTTTGCTGGAATAGTTTATCGCAGTATTAATAATGATGGCATAATTTTCACCCCAAATTTCACCCTGCACAAATTCCTTTGATCGCCAGCAGGTCGAGACCAGTATGTGCTGATTCACTTATTTGTTTCAGACGAGTCAAATCGCGGTCGCCATCGCGTGTGATCGCTTAAGGCACGTTTTTACGGGTCGATCTAGATTGAACGATTTAGATCGATTATTAAATTGAAAGCAAATTGAATATGTAAACCGTAAATCGACTTGGCCGTTCGGCAGAGTGAGGCGATTCGACGGAAGTAGAAAGACTGTCTACTTTTGATAGGCGATTGCCGCCGAATCGATGTCGAACGACTGGAATAATCATTTTTTACTAAAATAGAAATGTTAGATAATAATTATTTTTCTTCCAAAAACGAATTGTCATTAGAACAGGCAATTTTCATTTTTTTTTGTTTTGGTTTTTGGTTTGGTTTTTTGTATACATTAGTCCTATATCCACTATTTTCCTTTGAGATTAAAACATCCAGAAAAGGTAACGAGTTATTTTATTTATTTTCCATTGTAAATTCTATTGACTCCTTCTTTTACCTTTTATTTATATTAATCAGAAATGTATCCAACACAACATCTACATATTTCCAACATATTGTGGGCTTTAAATTTTGATTAGGAATGTTTGTTTTGAAGTCTTCCATTAATATATTAGCTAATAATGGATTTAAAGCACAGCCCAAAAATTTTGTTTATAGAAATCATTGTTTAGATAAAAATAAGTGTTGTCAGTAGATCGTGTCAACAGTTCCATTATAGCTGATACATTTAATTTGGTTCTAGTTGTTAATCTATCATTTTGTAATTTGGTTCTAATTGTTTTCAAAGTTTTATCTAAGAAAATACCATCTTAATGTTGCATTTATAAATAGACTCTTTATGTAAAACCTTACTTAGAAAATATTACATATACAAATCAATGTAATAAATTATATTAACATTTAAAAATATAGATAATTTTAATAAAATTTGTTATTTTTTTCTCTATCTAATTTTGTTTTATTTAAGTCAAGCATAGCTACAGCTATACAGATCCCTCTTTATAATAATAACTTTTTTATAAGTTTTTATATGAAATAAGTTTTTTTTGAATAATACATCATACACAATAATAATACACAAAAAAGGTGCTACATACTTGATTCATTCATGCCTAATTAATATATAACATCAGTCAACCTCCTGTATATAAAATACCAAATTTTTATTGGAAAAAATGCTGAAAAATATTTTTTTAAATAATTTTTAAAAAGTATTTTAAAAGACCTTTAATTTTGATTTGCTATTATTTACTATTAAGTTTAGAGTTATTCTTATAATTTAAACATTATTAAATTTATCAAACGGGTTAAATAGATGGATTGAAGTAATTATATTATTAATTTATAAAAAAAATGTTGCCGGTAATGCTTAACGCATATTTGTATCGTTTTTTTGAATTTTCCCAGCAGTTTTTTTCTAAAAGTTCTTTAAAATGTGCATTATCCATTCTTAAATGATTTCTATAAGCCTCTGGATCTCCCACAACCATTTCTTGGAGCAGGCTTTGTGATGCACCATGAGTATTTCGTCTTAAAATCCACGGTCGTGTCCACCACCTTCGTTTATTTTTCTTTTTGTTTGATTTGGCGATTTCTTCTCGAATTGCATAACAAATTAATTCCACACCTACATTAAGAATTTCAAGTGTAGCCATTTTGTACTACAAATAATTCAACATTCATCGACTGTCGTGTAAACCTTTTTGCTTTCGGCACAGATCGCATTATGGTCGAACGATCCAAATCGTTCAACCCAAATCGACCCGTGAAAACGCGCCTTTAGCCTCTGGATCTCCCACAACCATTTCTTGGAGCAGGCTTTGTGATGCACCATGAGTATTTCGTCTTAAAATCCACGGTCGTGTCCACCACCTTCGTTTATTTTTCTTTTTGTTTGATTTGGCGATTTCTTCTCGAATTGCATAACAAATGAATTCCACACCTACATTAAGAATTTCACGTGTAGCCATTTTGTACTACAAATAATTCAACATTCATCGACTGTCGTGTAAACCTTTTTGCTTTCGGCACAGATCCCATTATGGTCGAACGATGCAAATCGTTCAACCCAAATCGACCCGTGAAAACGCGCCTTTAGGTGTGTTTAAGGCTGTTTTATCGGTGCACCAAAACCTAGGGACAGTGTTTTCTCTGTTATTTACCGACAAAATGTCTCGAAATTTGGACACGTTATTCGAAATTATGTTGCCTTTAAACTGATGGTTTTACTTTTTTTATTTTTTTGAAACTTCTGTTGAAAAATTGGAATATACTGTTTAACGTTCTATTATAACCAAACTTTTTACGCCCATCACTCGAAAGAGTTTTTTTTTCTGTAATCGTTGATTTTTGTTTCACCTTTCTGTGTCCAGTAATAATCGAGAAAAGCGTGTTCCAACTTTAAAGAAAATTGCTAAAAAATACTGAAATCTAATAGTGAAACGTGTTACTCATCATCGGCGCTTAAGGCGCGTTTTCACGGGTCGATCTGGATTGAACGATTTAGGTCGATTATAAAATCGAAAGCAAATTGAATATGTAAACCTTAAATCGACTTGGCCGTTCGGCGGAGTGAGTCGATTCGACGGAAGTAGAAAGACTGTCTACTTTTGACTGGCGATTGCCGCCGAATCGATGTCTGGAATCGACTGGAATCGAATGTGTAAACACCCAGTCGAACGGAAACACAACGTACCGAAAGCCGAGTAGAGTACTTCTAGCGTGTATAAAGTTGTTGTTTTTAGTACGAAAAGCTGTATATTTCGGAAAAAATGACTGAAAAATGATCAGATGCAGACATGGCAAGATTTTTGGATGCTTAATAAAACTATGATGTTTATGGAATCAACAAACTGAGCTTTATAGCAATCTACAAGCGAGGCGAGCAGCATTGCAAGCAATTCTACAACATATGAATAAACCGAATATGTCTGAAAATTATTTGAAAAATAAAATAAAAAATATTACAACAACATACAAATTGCGCAACAAATTAATTGCACACCTACATTAATCATTTCAAGTGATGCCGTTTTGTACCACAATTAATTCAACATTTATCGCCTATCGTGTAAACCTTTTTGCTTTCCACACAGATCGAATTATGCTCGAACGATCCAAATCGTTCAACCTAGATCGACCCGTGAAAACGCGCCTTAAGTTTCATCGTTATCGCCTTCGTGACGTCAAATCTCATGAACGTACGGTCAATTAGTTCGTGTTAAAACTAATTTGAATGGAGAATAATGTATTTGTTGTCATTAAACTACCCGTCGGCCGGCGGCACTGAGTAAAGATGGTCTCGCGTAAGCAGTGTAGAAAAGTAAGTGATACGCCCATTTCAAATCGCAGTGTACTTGAACTGCTAAAACAGCCTTTACACCTTAATGTTTATACTCTGATTTAAAAGTCAAATTTATTTTAAATATTTTACATTTTAGGGAAAACTTATGAACAATTAACAAGACTCATACAGGCGCATATTCAAAACGAGGTTGACTTAAATTCAAGAGGTACTTGTACGGAAAATTGCGCTGCCTATTCGCACACACGCAGTTATGGATGTTACGATACCAATAGTGACTACTGCCGTTATGTCCAACGATGCAGAGGCGATATATATAATTGTCAATTTATAGAATCTGATTTAATAACCTGTGATGGAGTAAGTTATTTGAAGTCAATAAAAAAATATTTATTTTTTGTGAGGGTATGAGATTTTCTTGAGTGTACTACCGGATTTGAGAATCAACGATAAGAGAAGTTTGATCCGGTTTGATATGCTATCTTAAGTTATGTTCGTAAATCTTTAATGTCACAGTTATGTCACTAAAGCAGCGTTTCTCAACCTTTTACCAGTTGCGACCCAATTTTATATAATTATTTTCACCGCGCCCCCCCCCCTCATACAATAAAAATATATGAATCCAGGACCGATTTTCAGGGTGGGGGGTGGTACATGAACTTTTTTCGGTGGAACCGAAATGTTTTTAAGGCACACTTGAGTGCCATAAAGACAATCAAACTTTATAGTTATTAAAGTATATTTATTTGTCAAATTTTTTAGCCAGTCTCTCTGGATCCGCCCTTGAACTAAACTTACAGTAAAACCTTAATTACCAAATTACCGAGAATAAGTAAATTTATTGATATGTGGCAACACCAATCCAGACCATAACACAAATTTTGATTTTTTGACTTAAAAAATGCCTCAGGCTGAGTACAAAATAAACAACTGATTGAATCCTAACATGCGACATAGCAAATTAAAGGGGAGGATATAACGAATATATTCAGATAGAAAAAATAAACAAGGCGACTACTAAAAGGGTAGATAGGGAAGATACACAGTGTCTTCAATATTAATGAACGTATAGCGACATACAAGATATGATAGGGCACTATGGATAAAAATAGATTTTCCTTAAGACAAATTTTGATTTATTGACTTAAAAAAGGCTTCAAGCTGAGTACAAAATTAATTGATCGAATCCTGACATGCGATATATCTTCTCAGCTATTTAATATTGTTTTTTAAAAGGTTCAAGAAAATTATGTTTTTTACATAGCTTAGGTTTTTTTTGAGACTAAAGCATGACGAATCAAACCAAAGCTGGGTTTTGGGAGGCCTGTTAAATAGTTACTGCAAATAAGTTAATACCCAAATTCTTGCAGAATATAAAATAATAGAACATATGTTACACCCAGCTAAGATACTCACAGACAGGAACAGTAACAGTCAAATCATCATTTTGAAAGATAAAATCAGATTCCACTTCCAGAAAACTATGGAAAAGTGATAGCATATATCGCTGTTCCGGAAGTATAATGACATAACTCTAAAATTTTGAAAACTGACTTTATTGTATCGGAGGGATCACAACTGCATTTTCAACATATTTGTAAATCGTCGTAATTTTACTTACGAATTTCGCCATGACCGGTGATTCCGTAAGTACAGTTATGGTGATTTAAAAATATATAGAAAATGCAGTTTTAACCCCTCCAACATAATAAAGTCATTTTTCAAAATTTTACAATTATGTGTTTATACTTCTGGAACAGTGATATACTGATCTCCAAGGACGTAGAAATTCTTTACAAGTATTACTTAGTACAAATCTATTTCACTTTGACAAACACGATAGATACTTATGATTAATTATTTAAATAGATTAAGTCAATTAGGCAATATGATTTTTCAAACTTTAGAAGTGTGTATAGTGGGTATGTGAAGAATTTAACCATTTATGAAATTTAATTTCCACTTTCCAAAGAACTTCTATAATAATAATTATTTTATTATAAGTTTGGAATGTTCTTTGAAACTAATGGAATATTTTAAATCTTGCAACAGCAGCATTTTTCGCCAAATCTATTGCGCACGAACCGGCACGGACCTAGGAGTGGATTCAAAATTGGAACCGTGAAAATGTGAGAGTGAACCTACTGATTCTTTTTAAGCAATATACTGTGCCCAGACCACAGTATATTGCTTAATTATTTTTAAGCAATATACTGTGCCCAGACCGAGACCTTAGTAGAGTCAGTTTAGTCAGTCAAGTGCAGTCAGTCCTTCTGCACATGTTAAATTTATTGTGAATGTTTATGTTGTAGTTTGCGTGTATTAATTGCAGTTCACGGTATTAAAATATTCCAAGCAGTAGGTAAATATACTTAAATTTATACAAGATCATGGATAAATTTTTAACTGGGCGTAAGCGAGCATTCGATACTAGTGAAGCATGAACAAGTATACAGGCGAGAGTGGTTCCAAAAATAAAATCAAGAAAATATTCTCAAGATTACTTAAATTTTGGGTTTACGTTTACTGAAGTAAATGAAGAAGAACAGCCTCTATGTATCATTTGCTCAAAAATTTTAGCAGCCGACAGCATGAAACCAAATAAACTTAAAAGACATTTGGAAACGCTTCATAGTGTGTGCATTAATCAACCCCGAGAATACTTCTAGGTAAAATTAAAATCACATGAAAAACAAAAATCATTTAAAAAAAAAACTTTGACTGTGAATGAAAAAGCTTTACTTGCCTCTTATAAAACCTCCCATCAAATAGCTAGATGTAAAAAGCCTCACACTATTGGTGAAGAGCTTATTTTGCCAGCTGCAATTCAAATTGTAGAAACTATGTTTGGAGATAATTTTGCCAAAAAATTGGAGTGTATACCTCTATCAAGTGATACTGTTGCCCGTCGAATTTGTGATATAGCTAAAGATGTACAGGATAAGCTACTCGGGAAGTTGCGCGACAAGCTGTTTTCGATTCAGCTTGATGAGGCAACAGATAGCAATAAAGATGCTCATTTTATTGCCTACGTTCGATTTTGTGATGGCATATCATTAGTAGAATAACTACTTTTTTGCAAACCAATAGAACTGAAAGCAACGTCGCTCGCACTATTTGCTATCCTAACTGATTATATAAATAAAGCAAAAATAGAGTGGAAGAATTGCGTCGGAATATGCACAGATGGTGCTCGTACAATGTCCGGAAAATTTCATAGCCTACAAGCGCTTGTGAAACAAAAGTCTCCAATGTGTATATGAACACACTGTATGATCCACAGAGAAAGGCTCTGGCTTCCAAAGAAATGTCTCCTGGCCGGAATATTGTGCTAACAACGGTTCTAACAGTAGTTAATTACATAAAAATGAGACCTTTCAAAACCAGAATCTTTTCTGCACTTTGTAAAGACATGGGTGCATTACATTCAGCATTATTATTTTATTGTGAGGCAAGATGGTTATCACGTGGGAAATTTTTACAACGTGTTTTTGAATTAAGACATGAAATCGCTATTTTTCTAGAAGAAGAAAATAGACCGGAAGCCGAGATGTTTCGAGATAGTTTATTTTTGATGAAATTGAGCTACTTGGTTGATATATTCGAGAAACTAAATATTTTGAACATTCAGCTTCAAGGAGCCTATACACATATATTGGATACGAGTGATAAAGTTAATGGTTTTTGTAAAAAATTGGAATTGTGAAGCAGAAATTTAAAGCAAAAAAACCTAGAAATGTTTGCAAATGAGGATGAATGTATTAAAACTTACAAGGTTGAAGAACAACACGTGAAAGTTGTTTTTGTAACCATTGAAAGTCATTTAGCGATATTGTTCTGAAGCTATTTTCTTGTGGCATTTTAAATTAATTTATATTTAAATGGGAATAAGCCACAATTAAAGGTTAAAATACGTGTATTGACGTTTCAATTTCCACTTCGGAAATCGTTCTCAAAATACAAACATCATTTAGCGATGCTGACTAAAAATTTTAAAAGATATTTTTTTGCCGACGACAAATTAATACGTAGTTACGAGTGGGTTAGGAATCCGTTCCAAATTACACCGGAAGGGCTCTCTACTGGCGAAGAAGAAACCTTTATTGACTTCACGGCAAATGATGAAATCAAGAAACAGTTTAATAATAAATCCCTCTTTGAATTTTGGGCAGGAGTAAATGATGAGTTTTCTGCACTGAAAACCAGAGCGTTCCGTATACTATTGCCGTTTTCAACATCCTACCTTTGCGAAACAGGATTTTCTGCGGTGGCTGCTTTGAAGACCAAATATAGATCGCAGCTAAATATAGAAAAAGAACTGAGAACGTCTATTTCTAATATTGCACCCCGTTTAGATAAACTTTGCTCTACAAAACAAGCTCAAGGAAGTCACTGATTTATTATTAACCTTGTTCATAATTTAGTGTTCAGTGCTCTTTATAATTATACCTGTTATGTCAGTCTTCATGTGTATTTTATTTTTTATTTTGTAAGAATTTTGTTTTGCTTTGATTTTAGTAAATTAGTAAATGTTGTTGATGTTTTTTTCGAATAGGCTCACAACCCTTCCCCCCACCCCATTAATTATACCGCGCGCCCCTAGGGGGCGCGCCCCACAGGTTGAGAATCACTGCACTAAAGTATGATTTCACAATTTTAATGAATTTCTTTATGGAAGCAGTCCATTATGCCAGACTTGATTGAAAGCATTTTTGAAATCGAGGAATGTGACTATAGTGAGTCTGACAAGCGTGGCAAAGCCTTAAAATACCTTTGTCGTTGAGTGACCTCATTGGAATACCTACTAATATTCAGGGATGATATTTTGGGTGTCGAGGGAGTCTGTAAGTTTCGGAACTCAATCTAGAATGTGACCGAAAATTTTAATCAGAAAAATATGACGGTAAGATTCGGTATTGGACAGACATTTCCTGGGTATTCGCGTTCTCAAACAACCGTGGTGCCACCTGCTGTCAAATTAGTTAACTAGTAAAATGACAAAAGTCAAAAATTTGAATAAATTAGGATAATTAAAAACGATATTCCTATTTCGTCCGTCATCTTTCAAAACAAGTGCTACTACCTATAGTTGTTTTAGAATGCGAATTAGAATCAACATTGTGATAGCTATTTTCCAGGGAGAAGAAAAATAGCAATGTTTTAGACATGCATTGATTACTCTTGACAATTAGCGGATAGATGCCTCTAGAAACTTGTTATCGTCTACTGATGTCATCTCATGTCATGTACGGTTTTCTATTTTGACCTTAAATACACGATCGAATCTTGGATTTTCGGGGGTTTGGAAGATAGCCTGAAATAACTTTTTAAATAATGATTTGTTTATAGCCGCGTACTGCGTCAGCTACTTTAGGTCTTCTTTCTTCTTCTAATGGCGCTACAACCCTTTGTGAGTCTTGGCCTGCTTAACAATGTTCTTCCATTCTGCCCTGTCGGATACTTTCTTTCGCCACTGCCTGATGTTCATGGTTTTAAGATCCCACGGGGCCTTCCTCTTGTTCTGTTTCCTTGGAGCTTTCATCTCTGGACTACTTTTACTTTTAGCTACTTTAGGTACCACGCTTATTATTGGCCCACCCGTTTCGACCGAGTTGGACAAAAATCAGAGAGTCAGTTGTCACCAATTAGGTGACACCATATACCATACAATAAATAGTTTATATGGTCGATGGGTGTTGTGGTTAACTAACCATGGCAGCAACACAACCGCAGAAGAAATAATACTTGTTTTATTACTATGTGACACAACCATCGAGAACTCCGCCTGCATGGCCCACTAGGTGGATCGAGTAGCTTGGTGGGTGATGTTGCCGGTCCCAAGCCCGGATAAAGGAGGAGGGTTGTAGTTAGGTTAGCAGCCTGCCATATATAAAAATAAAAAAAAGCTCAAAGAACCGGTGACAAGCCTCGGACTAGGACAGAAAATATGGTAACGACAAAGGCGAGAAAAAGGACGACGAACTGGAAAACGAAAAATATAATGAGAGTGGCGACGTGGAACATAAAAAGCCTAAACCGAGATCAGGAAATAGAAAAAGAGTTGAGAGAATATCAAATAGATATCTGCGCCCTACAGGAAACAAAGAGGAAAGGTAAAGGACAGACGCGGCTTGGAGAATATTTACTAATATATAGTGGGGTTCCGAAACAAGAAAGAGCAAAGGAAGGTGTAGCAATAATGATCAAAACAAAATCATCATCATCATTTTGGCTTTACAACCCTGTGTGGGTCCTAGCCTCCCCAAGAATTTTTCTCCAGTCGTCCCTATCCATCGCCTTCCTCCGCCAAGCACGTATTTCCATATTTCTCATCAAAACAAAATATAAAGATCAAATTAAATAGTGCCGGTACATATCTCAGAGAATACTTTTAGTAAAAATTAGGGCGAACAGAAAAATTATTAACATAATAGGGATATATGCACCAGAAGACTGCAAACCTGACAGCGATAAAGAAGAATTCTATGATGAGCTACAAACATTAATGGAAAGGGAAGTGAAGCAAAATGAATTACTTATATTATTGGGAGATTTCAACGCCAGAATAGGAGACGAAGTAATACCAGGAATAAAACAAAGGTTTAATGAAAGAGTTATCAATGAAAATGGAAAAAGAATGGTGGAATTATGCACATCAGACGAACTAAGGATAACCAACACATTTTTTGATCATAAAATTCAACACAAATACACGTTTGAAAATACAAGAGGACATAGATCAATGATAGATTATGTGGTCACAAACAGAAATATTCGCCATAAACATATAGTGGATGTGAGAAGTTTGACGTCACCCAATGTGGGAAGCGATCACTATTTGGTACTTGGTAAAATTAGATTCAATGAAAGATGGAAAGAGAAGCTTAAACAAACCAATGCAGACGAAATAATAAAAATAGAAAATTTAAGAGATGACTCCATAAAATCATTATATAAAAAAAGGCTAGAACAGAAATTACAAATGGAGAATATCGAAAATGGAAGCCATGTAGAGACTAGCTGGAGAAAACTTAAGAAAAATATTCTAGATGCTGCCCGAGAAGCCCTTGGAACGAAAATAATAAACAAAAAGTGATCAACGAAAACACCATGGTTTACACTAGAGGTTAAACAAAAATGTCACCAAAAAAAGAAAGCTTTTCTAAAATATAAGTCAGAAAAAACGAATGAATCGTATGAAGAATATAAAAGAATAAGAACTGAAACTCATCAATTGGTAAGAAAAACAAAAACAGATTACTGGGAAAGATTCACAAAAGGACTAGAGATGGATTTCTATGGACAACAGAAACAAGTATGGCGCTTCATAAGACAACAAAGAAGCGAAATGAAAGAACTAGTTGAAATAGAACACATACAAGAGGATACACGGATGGCCTTCCTGACAGAAATGTTTAAAAAACAAAACGAAGAACCTTTACCAGAAACGCCAAATATGATAACTGAGGAAAAGACCGAAATCTCCCAAAACGATGTGAAAGAAGAAATAAACAAATTAAAAAACAGAAAGTCACCAGAAGAAAATCAAATACCAAATGAACTCTTAAAATATGGAGGTGATCACTTTGTACAACAACTGCAACTTCTTATTAATAAAATAATCACCACGAACAGAATACCAGATGAATGGAGGAGGGCGATCGTGGTGATGTTCTTCAAAAAAGGAGATAAGAAAGACCCCAATAATTATCGAGCAATAAATCTATTAAATACAACACTCAAATTGACAACAAGAATAATAGCGACAAAAATAAACGAACGAATATCTCTGCAAGAGGAACAGCAAGGATTTCGGACAGGAAGATCATGCACGGATGCAGTTTTTGTAATAAGACAGATAAAAGAAAAGTCGCTGGAATACAACAAACCAGCGACCATGTGTCTGATAGATTTGAAGAAAGCGTTTGATAGAGTGAGAATTCGGGACGCGATACATTTATTATATGAAAAGGGAATATCACTGGATTTAGTAAAAACACTTGAGAATATATATAAAGATCACATAGCTATGGTAACATGTGAAGGAAAATTATCGCAACCTATCAAATATGAAACTGGCATTAGACAAGGAGGTTCTCTGAGCCCATTAATATTTAATCTGATAATGGATGAAATCATAAAGAAAGTTAAAAAAGAAGAGGATATAGAATGGGAGAAAAGGAAATAAGGATAATATGCTACGCCGACGACGCCATAATAACAGCTGAAAATGAAGATGACCTACAAATATTAGTTAAAGAATTCGAAGATACGGCGCTCATATACAACATGGAGATCTCAACAGAGAAAACTAAAACGATAGTGATATCAGCGGAACCGAGACGATGTAAACTAGTCGTAAATAACAAAATAATAGAACAAGTGATGGAAATTGAATACTGAGGAATAAAACTGTCAAGCTACGGAAAAGTGGAAGAAGAAGTACAAAAACAAGTGAACATGGCAAACAGAGCAGCAGGATGTCTCAACAACACAATCCGGAGAAACAAATACCTCACAACGGAAACGAAAACCAGGATATATAAATCAACAATAAGACCGATAATGACGTACACAGCGTAAACAAGAGCAGATACGGCGAAAACACAAAGACTACTGGAAACAACAGAAATGAAAGTCTTACGAAAAATAACAAACCAAACTCTAAGAGACAGAGTAAGAAGTGAGGAAATACGAGCGAGATGTGGTATAGAGGAAATAAACGCGTGGCCCAAAAGAAGAAAAGTGGAATGGAATCAACACATCGAAAGAATGACAAAAAAAAATAGAATAGTACGAATAGCAAGAGACAAATCGCCAAATGGAAGAAGATCATTGGGACGACCGGGGAAAAGATGGTCAAACAACGTCAATTGAGGCGAAAAACCGAAGTAAAACAGGCATTAAGCCTATTTATAAAGTAAGAAGAAGAAGAAGACAACCATCGAGCAAAAAGACAAAAGAGGGAATCTAATCGTTATGAAAAGCAGACCAAAATTCATAAAAGTGGCCTCTTAATATGGCGGACATATCCGAAAATACAAAGGCGCCAAATTTAAATTTTACCACACTTATAACAGTAGCTATAAAATATTTTTCAGAATGTGTCTTAGAAAGTTTTAATCAAATATTAACAATAATAGTCTAAAATGTGACACAATTGTTAAAAAACTTCAATTTAAATAAGATTTCATGTGACAGTTGGGACAAACAATAACATAACCCAACTAAATTTGATTTCTTAGGCAAGGAAAGAGACTCTCTTTCCTTGTTTAATGTGGCCTCTCAAAATGGCACTTTCCGTCTATCAATATTTTTGCCCCCATTACCTTTACATTCCCTCTTCTATCTTTTTGCTCGATGGACACGCTGATGGAAAAGCTGATGAAACTTTATAAGGTATAAGGGTATAAGATATCGAGAGAATTTTTTAAAAAGTTGCCGAGTATCGCCAGCATTAAATATAATAATTTAGTCACATACACTAAAAAATTTAGTAGAAATGTGATAGTGAGATGTGATATCGACTAAATATTATGGATTGTCTTTATTTAATTTTCTTCTGACGATATATTAAAATATGATAATGAATTTATTTTATTGTGTTTTAGGAAGCCGGCAGCCACAGAAGATATACTTACATTAAATATGATGGAGGTAGAGTATTGGGAAAAACAGAATCCTGTGCCAAACGGACAGTCCAGAGTTGGACGAGGTGGTTCGTTCGTTGTCATTACTGCTTATGTTATTGCGATGAACCAGGTCTTGACTCAGACAGATACTTTAGTCTGCGACCTTCCATAGCCGATGTAAACAATAACTGGTAATACATACAGTCCTATAAAAACCCTGACAAATACAATTTATATCACAACTTTATCTACTTTCTTAAACACATTGTTTATACACAATATTTTCTCAAACATAAAGAAGACTACTAAAAACCCAGAGTATATTGGAGATATGTAGATGAAGTGTTCTCCATTTGACCCCATAGACCAGAAGTACTAAACAAATTTTTCATGGAGATTAACTGTAAAGAAGAATCAAGCAAATTCACCTTCAAAAGGGAAACATCAACTGACTACTATTGCTGAATGTGTTAATCACAAAGGTTGATATGGGATATGTAATTCAATTCTCCATAAAACCAAGGGAGTGCATTGCATCCCTTAAAACCTAAAATTTATTTTCAGTACTTAAAACTACATAATCATATTTCAAATTAATTTGTAATAATTTAAATATTTAAAGATAAAATATGTTTTTCAACAAATCATTAAATTACTTTACGAATGACAATGGACTATCTAAGCTCTGACGTCACAATGGCGGGGATTTTAAAAGACTTTCAATTTCCATTTTGTATGTATTTGTCCCATAAGAAGTTAGAAATGTTGGTTTTTTTTATTTGTTTGAAGAATAAATAAGGACTTTTGGTTATGAACATTCATTCTGGGTGATTGGTATTACTTCTAGGATGTCATAAACGACCAGGCTTTGACTAACCAAACTAAAGGTCATGTATTTTTGCAAACGTTGAGAGTCACTTTAACTGGTATATTTGGTAATAGTAGAGTTGTTCGTGCCTTAATTGATAGTGGGTCACAAAGATCATATATATTAAAGGACACAGCTTTAAAATTAGGTTATCCAGTTAAACGACAGGAAAAAATTGTTCATTGTCTGTTTGGAGGGTCAGAAGTTGCAAACTCTCATAACTGTTATGAAGTCACAATACAGGGTAAGAACTCTACATATTCTTTTGAGGCCTTAGATCAACTAACAATTTGTAGTGATGTGCCTCCAGTATTTCATGGTCCATGGAGGGAACAAGCCAAGAACCTTAATATTGATTTATCTGATGATCTCCAACCTGGACCAATCGAACTGTTGCTGGGAGCAGATGTCGCTGGTTATTTGTATACAGGGGGTCGTCATAAACTAGATTGTGGGCTAGTAGCTATAGAAACTTTCATTGGATGGACACTTATGGGAAAAATACCTACAAGTAGTAAACATTCTGATGTTGTAATGTCCACATTGAATCTTCTCATAAAGGATGCTTCCTTAAGTGAGCTTTGGGAGTTGGAAGCAATTGGTATTAAAGAGCCTACAGATAGACATATCAAAGAGGAGGCTGCTTTAGCTGCTAGGGATTTTTTTATGCAGACTGTAAGTGTAGATAAGATGGGCCGCTACGAGATTCGTCTTCCTTGGTTGGATGGTCACCCTCCTCTCCCCAGTAATTGTGAGTTGTCGGAAAAAAGACTAAATTCCACTCTTCAAAAGCTGAAACGTGATGGTCTTTTTGAAAGGTATAATGATGTTTTTGCTGACTGGCAAGCTGAGGGTATAATTGAGCTAGTTGGAAAGTTAAATGATGTTGATAACAGTCTAGGACATTTTTTACCTCACCGCCCAGTGGTAAAGGAAGAAAGTACTACCAAGGTACGTCCAGTGTTTGATGCATCTGCACATTCAAAGAATAAACCTTCACTTAACCACTGTTTAGAGAAAGGTCCAAATCTAATTCAGTTAATTCCTTCAATATTTGTAAGGTTTAGAGAAAACAAAATAGGAGTGATTTCTGATGTTAAAAGGGCATTTCAACAAATAGGTGTGCATAAAAGGGACTGTGATTTCCTCAAATTTTTATGGGTTGACACAGAAGGTCAGACAGTAGTTTTTCGTCATAAACGTGTAGTATTCGGTGTTAACAGTAGTCCATTTTTATTAGGGATGACACTAGAGTACCACTTAGCAAGATACCTGGAAAAGGACTCTACATCAGAATCATTGTATACTTTAGATGTTGTGAAGAGGTTAGGTCAAAGCTTCTATGTGGACAACTGTGTTACAAGTTTACCTGATGAAGACATGGTGTCAAGGTTTATTACAGAGTCTGTAGCAATTATGGCAGAGGGACAGTTTGAACTAAGAGGGTGGGAGCGTACAAGAAATGCTGAAGTTAGTGGAACTGAAGAGATATGTCCTGTTCTTGGTATGAACTGGCATCCTGTACGAGATGTTTTGACAGTTAATTTGAAATTCTTAAGAGAGGACACTGACTTAGAAAATATGGTAGTGACTAAACGTAGAATCCTTTCTATAGCCCAGAAAGTGTTTGATCCTATTGGATATTTATGTCCAGCTCTATTAGTGCCCAAACTCATGTTGCAAAAGCTGTGGGAGAAGAGCTTGGCATGGGACGAACCACTGGATAAAGTCATCTCTGAAGAGTTTAAAATTTGGTTGAAAGATATGCCTTATCTTGAGAAGATTGAATTGCCTCAATGGGTACACATGAATGGTGCGACATTACAAAATTTAAGTATCCATATTTTTTGTGATGCAAGCAAACTGGCCTATGCTTGTGCCATCTTTTTGCGAGTGAGTTATTCTGGTAAAGTATTTGTATTTCTATTGGCCTCGAGAGCTAGATTGGCTCCAATTAAGAAATCTACCTCAAAAATGACTATTCCACGTCTGGAGCTGCTAGCTGCAACTATAGGTGCCCGTTTGTATGTTCAGGTTGCAGAGAACTTGCCCGGAAATATAGAATCCTTTTTTTGGAGTGACTCAAGCACTGTTATTTCCTGGATACAACGCCAAGAAGAATGGGGAGTTTTTGTATGGAACAGAGTTAAAGAAATTCGTAACTTAACTTCAATGGAAAACTGGCGTCACCTACCAGGAATGGTCAATCCTGCAGACTTGCCATCACGAGGGTGCACTGCTAAACATTTGTTTCAGTCAAGATGGTGGGAGGGGCCGAAGTGGTTATATGAAAGCCGTGATAAGTGGCCATCTAGTGCGGCTACTTGTGATGAAGAAGAAGTTAATGCCGAGCGTAGGAAGACTTTGGTGACATCTCTTGTTAATGTTTATAATTCGTGTGACTGGCATTTTAGCTACTTTTCACAGTATAGTAAGATGGTACGAATGGTCGCTTGGATTCAACGTTTTGTAAAAAATTGTCGCAAAGGTGACCAGAAGTATAAAGGCGAGTTGACCTCTGAAGAGTTTGAAGCTGCAGAGAAATTTATTTTGACAAAAGTCCAGCAGGAAAGCTTCTCAGGTGTGGATGATAAAAGGATTATTCATCTTGACCCATTTTATGAAGAAGGGGGTTTGATTAGATTGAGATCTAGAGTTTGTTACAGAGAAGATACACAGTATTACCGTTTTCCAGTCGTACTGCCATCTAAACATGAGGTAACCATTAAGTTAATTAGGCATTATCACTTAAAGTCTTGTCATGTTGGGATCCAAGGTACTTTAAGTTTGCTACGAGAAAAGTTTTGGATTCTCTCAGGAAGGCGTAGTGTAAGATCCGTTATTTCCAAGTGTGTATTGTGCCGGAGGTACACTGGAAAGCATCTAGCAGTTCATACTCCTCCTTTACCGGCTAACAGAGTGCGTGACGCTGTAGCATTTGAAGTAACCGGTATTGACTTTGCGGGACCGCTGTTCCTTAAGACCGGTGAAAAAGTTTGGATTTGTATATTCACGTGTGCGATTTTCAGGGCGGTTCATCTAGAACTCTGTTGTTCGCTATCAACTTCTAATTTTCTTCAGGCCTTACGCCGGTTCGTGTCTCGTCGTGGAAGGCCGAAAACAATTTATAGTGATAACGGTACGAGTTTTGTGGGTGCTGAAAATGCCTTATCATGTCTGGACTGGGACGTTATTACTCGTGAGATGTCTGTGCAACGTATTCGTTGGCATTTTAATCCACCTACAGCAGCTTGGTGGGGAGGATTCTGGGAGCGTCTCATTGGTGTTATGAAACAGTTGTTGAGAAAAACACTAGGTCGTGCCAGTTTGGACTATGAGACTTTGCTAACCTTGTTATGTGAGTGTGAGACAATAATTAATTCGCGACCATTAACGTATTTATCGGAGGATCCTCAAGAGTTAGTTGCCTTGACACCAGCGATGTTTTTGCGAGATCAGGTGGACTGCGGGCTACCAGATTGTGATGCTATAGACAATGCTTCATTGTGTCGGAAAGTGCGTCGGGTTCAGACTTTACGAGAGGAACTTCGTAAGCGATTCCGTTTGGAATATCTTGGACAGTTAAAACTGGTTTGTGGGAATAAAACTCACCGCTTGATCGCTCTTAATGAAATTGTGCTTGTCGGCAACGATGGCAGTAAACGTTTGGATTGGCCTATGGGACGAGTTGTTGAACTTTTTCCTGGTAAAGATGGAAGTGTTCGACTGTGCAAAGTTAAGACAGCTAAGGGATATTTATTGAGACCTGTCCAGCGTCTTTACCCACTAGAGTGTTGTACTGTTCCTGAGTTCGAGCTTCAGAATGATGTGAAGACGTCAATGAAGGATGACAGTGAATTAAATGGTACTCCACATGTTCCTGAGTTGGCTGCGGGAGACTCCAGTTCCGAAGACGAATACTGTGAGAGTGCGGGAGTGTTGAAAGTCAGTATTCCGACAAATAGTGCAAAGGTTTCTGAAGTGAAAATCACACGTACGGGACGGGCTTCTAAAATGCCTAAACGTTATTTGGAGTAGTGATTGTCAAAAACTGTATACTTATTAGCAATTTTTAATTTTTTGTAAAATGGTTTTGTAGTATGTCTCTTTAGATTTTGTGAGCAATATTTTACTTTATCAGAATATTCCTCAGGTGGGAGTATGTCAGAGATTGCCTTTACCTATTAGAACAATTTGTTGGATGAAAGGCGTAGTGGTGGTAGGCCACGAAAAAGAGACAGTATGAAGTAGGTCATTAATGTCATGTAAGTGTGTTGATATTGCAAGTTTGTTATTATTGCAAAAATAATATTTAAGTAAATGTAATACTGTATTCTGTGTAAAATAAAAGCAAATAAAACCGAATCCAACATACGCAAACCTCTTAAAACGGGTAGTTTTTTGGTGGTGCGACAATGGTGGTTTTAATTATATTAATATTAACATTCATAGTAAATATCTTAATACTTTGATATTCTTACCTCACAAATTCACGAACAACAAATAATACCAATCGCACAGAATGAATGTTCATAACCAAAAGTCCTTATTATTTAAACAATTGAAAAAACCAATATTTCCAACTTCTTATGGGATAAATACACACAAATTAGAAATGTTTGGAAAAGTTTTAAAACCCCCGTCCATTGTGACGTCAGAGCTTAGGTAGTCCCTTGTCAATGGAACCACAATAATAAAATAGCAAGATAATTGTAAAGAGAAAAACGAAAATAACGGTAGTATTAAGAAAAAGGAAGAAGATGTATAGGGGTAGAATCACGATTAAAGGATGAGTGACAATTGACGCAACTGGGACTAATCCTCATCTCTCTGTCAATTTCTAAGTATCCCGTAAGATCTAACAGTGGAGTATTCTTATCTTGACAATTTTTAATCGTCTGTATATAAACATCGTAAAGGAGGTCATTAAACATTAACACAAAGGTCACAGTATCTATCACGGAAAAATATCGTTTTTGGTATAGCCTTAAAAAACTAACAATACCTTTGACAATTATTTTGAAGTATTTGCTGGATCGGTTTTTATTTCATTGTTTTCATTTTTCGCCGGTATGAACTTTTTAGGTTTTCATATTCCTGCCTTCACTTCATTGTTTTCTGAACTTCTCAGTGTTTATATTCTGTTTCACTTCACTGAAATTTTCATGTAGCCACAAGCTTTTTGTTGGTTTTAAGTTATTTTTTTTGCCAATTACTGTATTCACCTGTTTGTATTTTATTTACCTCAACAATTCTGTATTGTTACTTTTTTAGGGTGGTAACTGGAATGCGATTTGTCAAAAAAAATCGTATGATTCATATTCAAATTCAGCAGGGCTTGCTATTGCCCTACGGGTATATCGAACAAAACAGCGTACGTTGGAAGCCGGTAAGTGACTTTTCTATACAGAGTTTGAATGCTAACGAAGGTGAAGATTATCATATGATGAAATATCTAAAGAGCACCATGAATTTGGACCATTTAAATGTTCCGAATCAGAGTTATGTTATTACAGGTAAGTAACCAAAATATTGGTTACAATACAATAATACAGTAGCTATTCTGTGCTTATTTGTAAATTTCCCATTTCAGGTGCAAAATTTGTGTTAAATTATAAAGACGAGATTCAATTACAAATACAAGTGACACCCTTTAACTTCACATCTGGTAAATTAAATAGGGCCAAATCTAGAAATATCGATAATGGAAACAACCACAGGTAACTTTGAAAAAATAGTATTAGTCCAGAATATGACGGTTTTCTGCTCAGAATTATTTATATATGCATGAATGTGCTTGGCTGTAAAATGAAGCTTATAAAATAGAGAGATTCGTTTTTTTATTATTAACGTCAAGTTAATGGCTGATCGAAAGTAGACTTTTATTCATCGAATACAAAAATCCAAATATATGGTGTTGAATAATCGGAAAACGGTAAGTTTTTCGTGGAAAACTTATTGAAACTTTTTTAAAGATCTTTAAAAAACTTTACACCAAACCAAAAAAAACGAGGTTTTTCAACCACGAGATACGACGGCGTCCCGGTCCTCTCCTGCCAAATACTTAACCCTGCATAACGAGTTGAAAAATTCGATATTTTTCTTCGTTTCGCATCACGTGCCCGAGGCATTCAAGCTTATGTTGTTTCACTAAATTAAGCACTTCTATTTCTTTTCTTATGCGCTGTAGGACCTCAACGTTGGTGACATAGTCCAAATACGATATTTTTATTATCCTCTTGTAGATCCACATCTCGAAAGCTTCAATCTGCTTTTTAGTGGCTTGCGTCAGTGTCCAGGCTTTAACTCCATGTAGTAACACTGGAAGAATGTAGCACCTCACTATTCACATCTTCGAACATTCCAAGTACAGATTTTTTGAACGTCCCACGTGCACACTTTTTCTCTATTAGTGTTGAAATATTGGTAAGGATTTCGTGGGTTGACGACTACCTCTTTCTGACAATACTGTGAAACGCCGCATTGATGATATAGCCGAAGACATACAAAACCATCGCCATTGTTTGCCGAAAGAATGAAAGACGAGCTACTCTTTTATACAGAGTTGGAGACCACGACAAAAGCTATTGATGTTATGAAAGCAGTGTCGGATTTTTTTGACAAACATGAACTCTCTTGGCAAAAATTGATCGGTGTATGTACAAGGCTTGGCAGCATAAACTCTTTCAAATGAACTGAAGGCTGTCTTAAAGTTGTGTATTAAAGTAGTGAATTACATAAAAACAGTGCGTTGAATACTCGACTGTTTAAAACTCTTTGTGATGATTTAGGGAGTGATCATAAAACACTGCTATTTCATATAGAAGTACGACGGCTCTCAAAAATATGTTGGCAAATGTTGGTAAGTTTACTTGACCTTTGAGATGAAGTAATCACCTTCTTGGAACAGCAAAAGTAAAATGAACTGAGCGTGGCCTCCAAAAGACATTGTACTTAAGTAATATTGGCTTTTTTGTCAGACATATTTGACTCATTGAACAGCCTTAACCTAAAACTGCAAGGTGGAGACTCAAATATAGTTACTCATCGTGATGCGATCAAGATGTATATTGAGAAATTGTAACTGGAGACGTAAAATATCAGCAAACCCCTGCAATTATTCGAGTTTCCCTAAAATAGAGTCAATCTCAGAAGAAATGCGCTTCAAGGACATTTATGAAGGATCAAGTTTGAAAATCCAAATATCAAACTATTTGGAAAGCCTAATTGAAGAGTTCCAGAAATACACTTGTGAAGATAGTATTTTCAGAATGTCAATTGACCCATTCCATCTCTACCTACATAGACTCCCCGCTTGAATCACTTCAAGAAGAAGGACCCTTAAGCTAGCGGGGACACATGAGCGGAATCCAATTTAACCTACGTAATATTTTTTCACCCATTTTTCACTAATTTATTACCACCCTAATAATTTTTCACCACCAAACCAACCTTAAGGGGAGCGATTCTGCTGGCTTAAGATTCAAGCTAGCAGAATTCAAAAAAGAAACTTTTTGTTGATGGCATATTTTTTCACCCATTTTTCACTAATTTATTACCACCCTAATAATTTTTCACCACCAAACCACCCTTAATGGGAGCGATTCTGCTGGCTTAAGGTTCAAGCTAGCAGAATAATAAAATAAAAAATCTTGTTGTTAATGGCATATTTTTTCACCAATTTTTCACTAATTTATTACCACCCTAATAATTTTTCACCACCAAACCAACCTTAAGGGGAGCGATTCTGCTGGCTTAAGGTTCAAGCTAGCAGAATTCAAAAAAAAAAACTTTTTGTTGATGGCATATTTTTTTACCAATTTTTCACTAATTTATTACCACCCTAATAATTTTTCACCACCAAACCCCCCTTAATGGGAGCGATTCTGCTGGCTTAAGGTTCAAGCTAGCAGAATTCAAAAAAAAAACTTTTTGTTGATGGCATATTTTTTCACCAATTTTTCACTAATTTATTACCACCCTAATAATTTTTCACCACGAAACCCCCCTTAATGGGAGCGATTCTGCTGGCTTAAGGTTCAAGCTAGCAGAATTCAAAAAAAAAACTTTTTGTTGATGACATATTTTTTCACCCATTTTTCACTAATTTATTACCACCCTAATAATTTTTCACCACCAAACCACCCTTAATGGGAGCGATTCTGCTGGCTTAAGGTTTAAGCTAGCAGAATTCAAAAAAAAAACTTTTTGTTGATGGCATATTTTTTCACCAATTTTTCACTAATTTATTACCACCCTAATAATTTTTCACCACCAAACCCCCCTTAATGGGAGCGATTCTGCTGGCTTAAGGTTCAAGCTAGCAGAATTCAAAAAAAAAAAACTTTTTGTTGATGACATATAGTTTCACCCATTTTTCACTAATTTATTACCACCCTAATAATTTTTCACCACCAAACCACCCTTAATGGGAGCGGTTCTTCTGGCTTAAGGTTCAAGATGGCAGAATTCAAAAAAAAAAATTTTGTTGATGGCATATTTTTCACCCATTTTTCACTAATTTATTACCACCCTAATATTGTTTCACCATTAAACCACCCTTAAGGGGAGCCATTCTGCTGGCTTGCGGTTCTGCTAGCTTGCGGTTCAAGCCAGCAGAATTAAAAAACATATTTATAATATACCACAGTGTTTTGCTAGGTTTTTACGAATTTATTACCATTCTAGTAATTTTTCACCCCTTAACTACCCCTTGTGAAAAGTCAATAATTGTGTTAGATTAAAATTTAAGGAGAAATTTTTTTTCAAATTTACTGTCCACTACTTATAACTGAAATAAAAAAAGTGTTTTGTTAAGTTTATACTAAACTTTGACCATCCTGATAATTTTGCTCCCATAAACCTATTTTTGAAATACCTCAGTATTCTGCTAAGGTTTTACTAATTTATTACCACCCTAGTAATTTTTCACACCTAAACTACCCCTTGTGATAAGTCAATAATTCTGTTAGGTTAAAATTTAACGTGAAAAAAATCTTTTTGTACAACTTCACTATCCTCTACTTATAACTGACATAAAAAAGTATTTTTACCCTGATAAGTTTCCATCTCTAAACCAATCTTATTTGGAAACATTCCTGCTAGCTTAATATTCGAGCCAGCGTAATTAAAAAAAATTATTTATGATATACCACAGTATTTTGCTGTTTTTACGAATTTATTACCAACTTAGTAATTTTTTATCCCTCGACTAACCCTTAGTGGAAGTCAATAGTTCTGCTATGTTTAAATTAAAGGTGAAAAAGTTTTGTTTTATAATTTTACTAAATACTATTTATAAGTAAAATAAGAAACTCTCTGGTTAGTTTTTACTAAATGTTAACGAACTTCACCAATTCCACCATCTACACATTTACGCTGGTTGAATGCAAAGCAAATCTTTTCGGAAATATGAGATACTACAGTATTATGCTAGATTTGTACTAATACATTACCATCCTAGTAATTTTTCACCCTTCAACTACCCTCTATGAGGAGTCAATAATTCTACTACCTTAAAATTTAAGGTGATAAAAAATCTATTTTTATAATTTTACTGTATTCTACTTGTAACTGAAAATATAAATTACTTGCTTGGTTTTTACTAAATTTGATCCACCCTTATAATTTTTGACCCCCTAAGCTTCAGATAATGGGAAACATTTAACAAGATACACATTGACGCTAGGTGAATAAAAAATCTTTTTGAAAACACAAGAGTGCTCTGCTAGAATTTTACTATATTTTTACCAGCCTAGTCATGTTTTTCTCAACTACCCTAATTGAAAAACATTTTCAAATGTTATTCTATACTAACTAATATTTATTTTTTCAATGTTTAAATATTAAAAATATGAAAACACTTTATTCCAAAGACTATAAATTTTACCCGTTTTAAAAAATTGACTCTGATTCGAGTCGTATTACATGGCTAAGCGAAATCGAATCGTTAGTCCTTTTTATGAATATAAAATAACTGAAATCAAGTTGAGTTTTAGTAAATACAATGGAATTTTTATATTTCACAGAATAAATTACCAGGTAAGAAATATTCAAATTGAAATAATTTTATTACGTCTATTACATTATTTATCTGATTGTAAAGAAGGGTCGTCGGGATCGTGCGCACCTATTGCACCCTATTGTTAAAAGATTTGCATTCATTAGGTAGATGAAAATTTGAAAAATAATTTAGGTATTTAATATTTTAATAATATTTAAATAAGAAGAGTATTAACGATTGGTCAAAACATAATTTTAAGATTAGGTGTATAACATAAAGAATTTATATTGCAAAACATTTTAAGTAGGTATATTCAAATGAGACCGAAATTACCGGTTGGTCAGAACAGCTGATATAGATTATTTGCGTAGTAAAATAAATTTATATTAGCAGCATTTTAAAAATTTAAAGATATTTGTATTTTAATTCTTTGTCGATTTTTCATTCATTGTCAGTTGAATATAGGTAAAAATTAAAGGTTATTACAAAAAAATATTAACTTATTTATTTTGTTTATGAAAATGTTTGAAAGAATCGCCCACGGAGAGATCTGGTTTCTCGGCACAATCCACACACTCATAAATTGGGTTTTTTCTTATTTTTAGGATAGGACATACTCTGCATCTTTTCGTTTTCTTTTCGCGTTTGTCCGATTTATTAGCAATTATTTATAGGTAAATGTTCGCGTGCGATATTCCGTCTTTCTTTGCTTTTTTATAAATTAATTTACGAATTAATTCTAACCTTGATATCGTCTTTTATGTCTTTTGTTTAGTATATTGTTTAAAACTAAGTCTAACTTTCCACGGTACCATCGATTCATCTAGCGATAATTATTTTACTGGATAACGCAGAGCAGTCATTTTATTATTAAAAAGTCTATAACTGTTCTTATTCTATAAAACCGATCTTCAGGAATAACATTCGGTCCCATTGGATTATGGATGAAGATTAAGCACCTTAAAATTATAAGAAAAAGATCTCTTCCGATGTTCTGCAAAAAAGATTTTAAGCTGAATAGTGGATCTGTTTTCCAATAACCCTCCAATCTTGAAATCCGTATGTGTCAGTGTGGAAGATAATTCCCATAAATACTAGAAATTCAAATAAGGAAAGTAGTTTACATCTTTAAATGCTAGAATTTACACAAACACCAACTTCACCAACTTTTTTATATGCTAAACATTGCAATATTGTTGTTTTGTACACCACCTATTTTTTAACAAAATTTTACAACTTAAAAAGGGATCATTCTCGTGAGTTGGCTGTATATCATATAGTTAAAAAACTCGAACATTGAAGTAAAACACTGTTGTGATTGGTATATTTAATTAAATTTTAAAAATCCTAAAGGATTAAGTTCAAAACGTTTTCGGACTTATCAGTCCAGTGAAATTTGTAGTACTTTTAGTAAGTAATTAATAAGTAATAGGTAAGTAGTAATTTTTAATTAAATATACCAATTATTACAACAGAAGTGTTTTTCACACACACACACACACACACACTCGCACACACACACCGTGTAAATGTATTCAAGTATTTTTGAAAAAACAAATTTATTTAATTTTTGTTAAAGGGGTAGTAAGGGTTGAAAAATTACTAAAGTTGTAATAAATTCGTAAAAACCTAGCAGAACACTGTAGTAGATCATAAATATTTTTTTTAATTCTGCTAGCTTAAACCTTAAGCCAGCAGAATCGCTCCCATTAAGGGTGGTTTGATGGTGAAAAATTATTAGGGTGGTAATAAATTAGTGAAAAATGGGTGAAAAAATATGCCACCAACAAAAATTTTTTTTTCTGAATTCTGCTAGCTTGAACCTTAAGCCAGCAGAATCGTTCCCATTAAGGGTGGTTTGGTGGTGAAAAAATATTAGGGTGGTAATAAATTAGTGAAAAATGGGTGAAAAAATATGCCATCAACAAAAAGTTTTTTTTTTGAATTCTGCTAGCTTAAACCTTAAGCCAGCAGAATCGCTCCCATTAAGGGTGGTTTGGTGGTGAAAAATTATTAGGGTGGTAATAAATTAGTGAAAAATTGGTGAAAAAATATGCCATCAACAAAAAGTTTTTTTTTTGAATTCTGCTAGCTTGAACCTTAAGCCAGCAGAATCGCTCCCATTAAGGGGGGTTTGGTGGTGAAAAATTATTAGGGTGGTAATAAATTAGTGAAAAATTGGTGAAAAAATATGCCATCAACAAAAAGTTTTTTTTTTGAATTCTGCTAGCTTGAACCTTAAGCCAGCAGAATCGCTCCCCTTAAGGTTGGTTTGGTGGTGAAAAATTATTAGGGTGGTAATAAATTAGTGAAAAATTGGTGAAAAAATATTACGTAGGTTAAATTGGATTCCGCTCATGTGTCCCCGCTAGCTTAAGGGACCTTCAAGAAGATGCTTTGCAACTAAAACATGATTCCTCTGCCAAATACAACTTTGATATAATGAACAAACTTTCATTTTGATTAAAATATTTCAAACTGTATCATGGGAAGTTTTTCGTTTATATTTGTCTTTTTCAAGCACCTATTTGTGCGAAAAAGCATTTTCAACACTTGTGGCAATTAAAACAAAGTATCGGAATAAACTTAATTCTGCTTATGACTTGCGTTGTGCACTTACTAAAACTTAGCCACGAATAGGCATACTAGTAAAGAAAATGCAAGCACATCCATCTCACTAACCAACCTAATCTATATTTCTTTTATTAATAATTTTTGTATTTTATAAAAACTGATATTATTGTATCTTATGGCAGCATAAATAAATGTTTTGTTTTCTATGTAATACTTTGTTTTTGTTTTGTTCTTTGACCCATAAAATTTATTGTTAAGGGCTCGGGGGCGCAAGAAACTTTAATTTCAACAAAAGGGGGTGTGGTACAAAAAGTTTGGGAACCTTTGATTTACTCTTTGTATCACTCTTACAAACTACATAATCTATTTCATAACTATCATAATAATAATCGATTAAAAAGTTTGATTTTTTAATTGAGGCACTTTTAAAAATAAATATCGTATTTTCGAAAAAAGCTCTAAAGAGCATTTTTGTCTTAAAATTCACTATTCTAAAAATTAACATTTAGAGAAAAAGCACACATTGGCATAGGGTAAATTTTGATCTTTGAGCAACGTTTTAACTACTGCCAAAATTTTAAGCAAATCGATGCATATAAAAAACATTCAGAAACCAATCTACTATTTTACCGTCGTATCCTGGACTATATAATTCAGTAAATTAAGACAATGTTAACATTTATCTACGATATACATTTTCATTGGGTATTTCTTAATCTCTCACAACACACCTCTAAAAAATATATGTTTTTTTTATTTTATTTATCCGCATCAACCACTAGGGTTATTAGCAGTAGGTTTATGATACAAATAGAGAAAATAAGATACCTTTTAAAAGTCATGACTTACAACAATATGGTACAATGTATATGTATGTAAATGTAACAAAAATTAAATCAAAATTTATTATAGAGTTAACAGTAATTTAAAAGAGATAAAACTTCATTGAATTTTGCAACCAGTGCTTCTTTTAGGCTGTTGGGTATCGTGAATGTCGCCTTGGCTAAGGTGTACTCTGGACATTCTATTATTATATGGTTGACTGTGAAAGGTGTTTGGTATCTTTGGCACATTGGTAGAGGTTCTTTGGAGATTATGTAGCCATGCGTAAGTCGTATATGCCCAAGCCGGAGTCTGCTGATAATTACCTGGTCTTTCTGTTTTGGTGGTATAGGAAGATTTTTTGAAGATACGTCTGGTTTGATACTTTTAAGATTTGTGTTTGTTTGTTCCCATATTTCTTGCCAGATTTTATTTACATGAGTCTTGAATAAAGTTTTAGTATCTGATATTGGTATACCTGTTGTAGTCGGAATGTTCGCATTGTTTATTGCTTCAAACGCTGTTTTGTCTGCTAGCTCATTACCAGTTATTTCGACATGGGATGGGACCCATACGGGTTTTTCAGAAAATTGGAGCTGTTGCAACGCGTCTTTAATTAGGAATAGATTGATGTGTGTAGGATAAACATATTTAATGGTCTGTAAAGAACTTAATAAACCTGATAATATTAGTATTTGTTTTTCATTTGTGGTTTTACAATGATTTAGTGCGTCAAGTATTGCTTGGAGCTCTGCGGTATAAATACTACTGCCGTCAGTTAATCTAGTGGCAGAAATTACGTTTTCTGATACAGTAGCAACTGCTACTCCGTTGCAATCTTTGGAGGCATCAGTGAAGAACAATTTGTAAGTGGAATATTTGAGTAAATTTGCATGATACTGAAGCCTGACCTTAGCAGAAATGTGTGAATGCTTAATCATGTTTAAGTAGGGAGAGATCTACTATTGGTAAAGAAACTGTCCAGGAAGGTGTCTGGTATATTTTTATGGGTGCCAAGGTGATTTGATTGATATAATACGGTAATCTTTTAACTCGTTCGTAAAATGGTACTGTCTTGGTGGTGTTATTTGTGTATTGTTCTAGTGATTCTTCCGATACTAAACTTGCGAGAAAGGTATGATCCTTTGCGCTAAGAATTTTTGAAGCGTAGCACAGTGATATACATTGTCTTTCGAGGTATAGTAGCATTTCTCCTGTTAGCACTTGAAGGCTTCTTATTGCAGTAGTTCTAAAGGCTTCAAATATTAGTCGTAGAGATGTGGTTTAAATAACATCCAGTTTTTTTAGTTGATTTTTATTTGTTGTTTCATAACAGATGCATCTGTTGTAAAAACAACCTATTTATAATATTGTTATCATATTTATATATTTAGTTATTTTACCAACTTGTACCCGCAACTCGTCAGCTCTCGTGTTAATGTGTTTGCGACCGTCTCCTTCATAATCTCTCTTCACTCCGCGTCATATAACTTGGGACAACCAGTGGACCAGTGACCACGTGACTAGTGCTAATTTGCCTCTCGGCACGGGTTGGGGTGTGTTGTCGATCTCGAAAAGTGCGTGGTGCGTAAGTGATAAATGCGCTTTTAAACCCGGTGGTTTGTGTTAAACTGTATACTTGTTTGTTTCTCTTAATTTTATGTATCTCTGTTACTGCCTCCTAGCACTCACTGTAAAGCTAATGATATTTGTATAGCTCTTTTTATTATTATCAGAATTGCGATAATTATCAATGTTGAATCAGCCCTTAAGTTCACTATAAATAAATCGAAGGAAAAATACATAATACATATTAAGTGTTTTATTGCTTCAGTGGTCCTTAATAAATATTTTGAAGCAATTAGGTGTTAAACTAGCCTCTCTTAAGGCCCGTTTTCACGCTACGTCTTATTGTACGTTTTGTGGGTCATATAAAACGTACGACAAAATGTACGTTTTGTCCAGTGTATACACACTACGTTTTCCCTTCCGTTTTCTACCTCATTTCTAATTCAGAGTCTTGAGTTGTGTGAAGTTTGTTTAGTGATTTTTTTATTATGGATGAAACACGGCTGCTTTCTTTGATTTTTTCAACCATAACGATACTATGATTGAGGAAAAAGGGAATGAGGAGGGAAAAGACAAGCTGGTCAGGAGAGTAGGCTTCTAAAAAGAAGCCAGTATTCCCACGTCTCGTTACTAAAAGAAATGAGAGGCGAACCAGATAACTGGCGCAATTATTTGCGAATGGACACCTCAGCCTATTGTCAAATGCTAGAGTTGGTAACATCATACATATTGAAATAAGACACCTCATAAGAAAAGCCATTACACCCCATGAAAGATTCACAGCAACTCTCAGATATCTTACAACAGGACGCAGCGTCAAGGACTTAGAGTTCACAACCATAATATCCAAACCAATAATTCCTGAAACCTGTAATGCAATCTACTTGGTTTTAAAACAGAACTACTTTAAAACTTTTATACAATTCAATAAATTCCCCGAGAAAATAGTGGATGCATTGCCGCAAATCTGACATTATTAGGTTTTTTTAAGAAAAATGAAACGAACTGCAGTGGAACTAGTCGTCAAATAAGTCAAAATCGGACGACTTGTCTGAACATGTATTTTCACGTAACGTTTTATCCTATCAGTTCTCGCAAAACTATGCTTGTCCCATCATTTCTACGATCTGACCTTGGATTTCATTTCGATTCGACAAGACGTACGTTTTGCTGTTTACATGCCACGTTTTATTGTATAGGATTTGTCCTATCCAACAAAACGTACAATAAGACGTAGCGTGAAAACCGGACTTTAAATGTGGAAAGTTTGGTAATAAAATTTACCCTCTCCAGCATCCGTAGTCGAGTTTGCTTCTTATTAATGTCTGATATAAATTAAGAAAAATTTTAGTATCTGAACCCCATCTATGATTGGATAAAACTCTCAATAAATTTATTCGTTGTTGACAGGATCTGATCAAATTGTTGATATGTGAAGTCAATGTGAATTGTGAGTCAAATATTACACCCAAGAATTTGATTTCGCGGACTTGTTTCAGAGAATGACCATTTAGATACAAGTTTAAGCTGTATTCTGCTCTTCTTTTGCCAAACATTATTACTTTAGTCTTCTCAGTTGAAAAAGTTAAACCATTGTCTAAAGACGACATTTCTAAGCTGTTTAATGTTCTCTGTAAAATTCGCTTAGCTAATTCTATATTTTTACTTTTACTAGATCATCAGCAAAAAGATTAGCTTTTACGGGAAGCTTTATGTGGTTTGTTAGATTATTTATGGCGATTAAAAATTAGTGGACTTAAGCCCGATCCTTGAGGAATTCCATTATGGAATAATTTCAATGTTGATATGAATCCATTCGTTTTTACTTGTATGGACCTGTTTTGAAGAAAGTTTTTGGTGAAAGCGAGGAAGTTACCATCTATTTTCCAGTTTTTCATAATTTTGAGGATATAATACTTCCATGTTGTGTCGAAAGCTTTTTTGATGTCGAAAAATATTGTGATTACTTTTTGTTGATTTGTAAATGTTTTATGAATTTCGGATTCTAGTGCAACAATGTTATCAGCTGTCGTCTGAACGGTATCCGCTTTGTATTGGAGTAAAAAGTTTTTTCTTTTCCAAGTGTCATTTTTAATTTTTATTTTTTTCATTTAGTAGTGTTAATACTAGAGCCGCTACTGACTTAAGGTAATTAACGCGGCTTATAGGCGTTTTATTTGAAATAAAAATAGATCTTCTGTTGTTTAGTTTTCAATAAAATCCTTTAAATGGTTTTATGTGCATCAAATAAAAATTGTACTTACAATTTTTCTCTTCTGCAATTAGAAAACACTTTAATTTCACTTTTCATATAAACTTGTATTTAAATTTTTGATACAAACCAACAAAAAACACGTTTTATTCGCAGCTGAAATTTATCGACACCTTACTAATGAGTACCTCTCTTGAAATTTTCAAAAAATATATGTTTATGTAGTTAATAAATGCTTTTTGTAATTTGTAGAACCGCAATTGTGATGAATAATCTAATTGACCCAACCTTTTCACCTCAATCGACAGACTATTACGTGGTGAAAGACCAGTTCTCTTTACCGAGAACTGTTGAATTTACGCACACTGATTTGAACAAGGATGCAGCTCAAACTACGATCCCTTTTATAGACATTCAACCAGTCTATTCTGACGTTGCGGTACCCTTACAATCAGCTGGTCTTTATTACAAAAATAGTAAGCCATACGGGGGATTTGTTGGTATTCACCTGCAGACTTATGATTATATGGACTATAACTTTAATTTTCCCGAACATAAAAAGAGAAACGATGATACAAGAGAAAATTTGGTAGAGTTAGTACATTAGAATTTGGAGCGTCATTTTATGACGTTATGTAGGGGAAATATGCCTATGATGGACTCCTTAAGAAAATAACTTCATAATAATTTTAATTATTTACTTAACATGCTTTAAATATGACCACATAACATCTTGTTACTTGAACAATATGCAAATGTTTCAAATTTTTCAGAAGAAGTGATGATAAAAATCTAGTCATAATTTACTAAAATCCTTTTAAGGGTCCATCATGGGCATATATACGCTCGTGATGGACCTTTTAATATGCCCTTAATGGACTTTTTGTATAAAATAAATAAATACCAAACTATTTTATTAAACCAAAAGACCTTTTTTGCTTCTTTTTCTGCAATTGTTTGTTTTATATCTTCAATTTCTGGAGTTGAATTTAAATATGATGTTTTACCCCGTTTTCTACTTATTTTCTGCGGTACTTCAGATAATCCAACTAAAGAGGATGACAAATATCTTCTACCGATATGTTTAGGAGTGACCATGATGTCGATTTCTAATAAGGGGGTCTTTTTGATAAACTTTCAATCGAAGAAACATTTTGGCTCCAATGTTCCGGTGGTGAGTTCTGGTCAGAACATCCTGGCAGTAAGTTTTGTTCAGAATTTTCTCTAATTGTTCTTATAGGCGGCAAAAATTGCCAGCCCTCGAAGACATCTGGATTGAACAGTTGTATTCCTGTCTTTTTAAATGCATTGATTGAATTTGATGGTAGAGCACTTTTAAAATATGCTCTATTAAAGAGATCGGTTAGTTTAAATTGAGTCATTCTTTTACCTGGATTCTGTCGCAGCCATAATTGAATTTCTTGGTCGTACTAAATTTGAAGAAGTCTAAAAAATCCAACGTCCAAGGGTTGAACGTGATGAGAGCATTGAGCAGGAAAACAAAACATCTTCTTCTTAAAGTGCCTATCCGTTCCGGATGTTGGCGATCATCACGGCTATCTTTACTTTGTTTATTGCAGCGCGAAACAGTTCAGTGGTAGTCGTGTTATACTACTTTCGTAAATTTTGAAGCCCTGGAAATGCGTCTTCTTCCCGGTCCTCTCTTACCATTTACCTTCCCTTAGAGAATCAGCTGGAGAAGTACGTAACATTCTTGATTTCTCATTACATGTCCTAGATATTCCAACTTTTTAGTTTTGACGGTCATGAGAATTTCACATTCTTTCCCCATTCTACGCAGGACCTCCACATTAGTAACTCTGTCAACCCAGGATATACGTAAGATGCGCCTATAACACCACATTTCGAAAGCTTTGAGCCGATTCATAGATGCAACAGTCAGTGTCCACGCTTCCATTCCGTAGAGCAGAACTGTGAATATGTAGCAGTTCGATAGACGGCATTTTGTTTTTAATGATATGTCTCGACTGTTGAAAATAGTTCTCATTCTAACGAATGCTGCTTTTGCTTTTATTATTCGCTGTTTAATTTCTGTTGAGTGGTCCCATTGGCTATTTAAATTGGTGCCTAGATATGTATATTGCTTTTGCTAAAACAAAACATAATAATACGTTTTCCTTTGTAAATTGGAGAGTTTCGAAACTTTTATGACTACCATGGTCATAGAGTAACAACAAAACTTTGTCGGTTTTAGAAGCCTTTGTATACTTTAAAAAATGTTGCAGCAACAGATAGAAAATACCGGAAGTCATCCATCCTTTTTCTTGAGCGAAGGCTACACTTCCAGTAGGTGCATCGATCATAAGTTCATCTTTTTTTCTCTGTCGAGGAAAAATCAACTTGTTTTCGACCTTTACTACCATAAATTTTCTGAGATGTCTTTTGCACAGTTGTCAAACCGGACTCATCATCTATATTATAAATTCTTTCCGGTGGAAACTGAAAAAAATAGGCACATATATTTGGTTTATTAAAAACTTAAGCCCTTTCCAACGAAGTATTCTCTGGAGTGCGTAATGATACTGAGGATTACCCTTTAAAACCTCTCACCCATTTCCAGCCTGCTATCCTGGCTTCCTTATTAAAATTGTGGCTAATATTGTTTCTTTCAGCTACTTCGTATACAAGTTTTCGCAAATGTTTACTGAACAGTCCAAAAAAACAAGTTTCCGTAATGATGATATGGGCAGCAGTTTCTTGTTCAATAGTAGAGCCAACACTGTAAAACATATTAAGTAAATTATTAAGTAGCAAAACTGAACGTATGTCCAATTTATTTTCTTTTTTCTATGATGGACCTCTATTCCGTTATGGGTAACGAAACAGAGCTCGATCGTAGGCAAATACAAGGCAGTAACTTTAATTTTGTTACTTTTGTTTTGACCATTTTAACCTGAAACAAAAACAAAGTATAGTATTTGACAAAAATGTAGTCATTTTATACAAAATAAATGCAACACTTAGCTTAACGTGTGTTACCAGTAAAATACTACTTACCGAAAAATTTTATTGGATCTCTCTCTCTCTTGTTGTTTCCCCATTACTAAGGATAGTGATTTCTTCCAATATTCCTAACAACTTTTCTCCATTGGTCTTTATCGGTCGGACTATCTAGTTGGTAATCGTCCTCTTGATCTTCTCTTCGTTTCCAGAAACAATTAATCTTTGCAAACTATCGTCCAATTCCGAGGCTTCTGTTCGGTTCTCTGAGCATTGATTTTTTTGACAGTAAGTAGGCTGCTAACCTTGCTCACCAACCCCCTTTCCGGAGGACCATTTTTCCCTTCCTCGTCAGCCCCGACCCTGCCTTCCATTGGAGTTGGTTACCCAATCTCCAGCAAGGTTGCTCAGGTTTTCGAGGGTACACCCGTGCAGCCCAAGCCGCACTTCGTGGAAGTGAGGATAGGGATTGAGTAGGAGAAGCTAGAGAATGCTAACTGGAAACAGCATCTTATATTGCGCTTCACTACCCCTTTGAATCCCTCTAACATATGCAGCGGAGACAAGGACCGATACAAGAAAGACGAAACAACAAATCAACACTATCGAAATGAAAGTATTAAGATCAATAGCGGGCATATCATTAAGAGATGCAAAATTCAAAATATTAACAGGTGGATAAAAACAAGAAAAAAAACTGGAACGAACATGTAAACCGAATGGGATAGATTAGCGAACATCTGTAAAAACAACAAGCCATATAGCAGAAGACCCGTTGGAAGGCTGCCAAAAAGGTGGAAAGATAATGTACAGTCAACAACGACTGAAACAGAATAAGAGGTAGACAAACAGGAGTAATCCTAGTCGCGCGAAGAAGAAGAAGAGGAAGACTATCGTCACTTCTATGAACCACGTGAGCAAAAAATTGCAGAATACGTTGCAGACATTTGTCTTTCCAAACTTTAGTTAGGCAACTCATCGCATTTTTTGCCATACCAACACGTCTCCGAACTTCTGCTTCACAGTTACCATCGTTTGTTATATTAGACCCGAGATAGACAAAACTGTCCACTATCTGGTATTCCTGTAATATGTTAGTCAGTTGAATAGTGCAAAATCTGTCGACCACCATTATTTTTGTCTTAGCTTTATTGATTTTCAGACCAACTTTATTGGTTCTGTACTCAACTCTTCGCAGGAGATTAAACATTTCTTGCTCATTTGCTGCTATAAGTGTAGTGTCATCAGCAAATCTTGGAGATTTTCCTACCAGCCACTGTTACTCCACCGGCCTATCTATTTAAAGGCGTCCTCATGACATGTTCACCATAATAAATGTTGAATAAGTCAGGACCTCTGGTCTAGTCGTACTGTTTCTATATTGGACTGGAACAGATTTTTAATAAGTGTCACCAAGTGCATTGGTGTGACCATTTCTATTAAAATGGACCACAGATTTATCCAGCTTACACAATCAAATGCCTTTTGGTAGTCAACGAAGCATATAATCACAGGTACTTGAAATTCTCTGAACTTTTCAATGAGTTGCCTCAGATTCAGGATTTGTTCTCGTGTACTTTTACCCTTTACAAACCACGCTTAATCCTGAGGTATTTGGTAATGAAGATAGGTTTTTAATCTGTGTTTGATAATATGCAACAAGATTTTACTAGCATGTGTTATTAGCGACAAACCACTATCTTCTGAAATATCCCTTGGTTAATTTCGACAGCCATGTTCCTCTATCTCTCTGCATATTTGAGAGATGTAATTAGCTTTGTCTTGGCGGCACTCTTTTCTGATTTCTCTCGATAACACTCTGTATTCAGCGTTTGTTTCGTATCTAATTTTATGTTCTTTTCTGCCTTGAATCACAGTCCACATATTATCGGATATCCACAGCTTACAGCCCGTGGAAACCTCTGCCACACAGTCTTTTGCTGCCTCAATTACCTTATCTTTGAGATAGATCCAAGTACTCTCAAGGTCAGTATCTAGTTGGTCTAAAGTCTAAAGAAATAGCTTCGTTTAGGTTTTGTTGGAAGTCATTGATTTTTGATAGATTTAGAGACACGAGTTTTCTTCGGGGTCTTCTTTTGAGGACTTTAAAACGAACTAGAGCGTCCAATACCAGGAGTTGATGATCGCTTTCACAGTCTGCGCCAGGATATGTTTTACAGTTATTGGCCAAAGACTTCCGTTTTGATCTTATTAGGATGTAGTCTATTTGATTTCTTGTTTGTCCATCTGGGCTGCGGCATGTGTATAATCTCCGTAGATGATGTTGATAGAACGTGTTTGTAATTGTCTGCCCATTAAGTCCAACTGTCCCAGTCCATTTTTCATCCATCCATCCTACTTTTGCGTTAAAGTCTAAAATTATGATTAGTTCAAGATTCAGAATGGCGCTAACAGTTTCTTCTAGACAACCATAGAACCTGTTGATGTCTTCTTCTTGTGCAGCTGTTTTAGGCGCGTATAACTGGACAAGGTGTAGGGTATTAGTATATATTCTCATTTTAATAATTTATTAGACCACCAACGTCAAATTTTAATTTTATTTCATACAGTTACTGTTCTGAACAGTCACTTGTCTGGAACTTGTGAATGGAACCGCGCGCTATTTGAAATTACAGCTGAAAGTCCGTCATAGGCAGGGGTCCAAAATAGGCACATTTCCCCTACATGTTTTTATTCTACACGATTCTTCTTTTCAACTAAAAAGAATTTGGAAAACGTTATAATAACTAATATTAATATATAGGTAATTAATAAATAAAAAAAAAACGTACTTTTATAAGAATAACATCGAAAAGTCGGTTTGTTTAGATTCAAGTCATGATTTAACTCTTAACTCGAAATATTTCAATTAAAACTATTATTATAAGTTAAAGTCTGTCACAGACGTATCTACAAAATTACAAATTTTGGGATTTAGTTGCCCAAAAAGTATCTACAGTTTCCCAAAAAGTAACTTCTTCTTCTTCTAGTTCCATGACCGTTATCGATCGTTGGATATCATGTTGGCTACCGTATTCGCTATCGCGACTTTATTGACAGCAGCTCTAAATAACGATGTAGTTGATTTTCCATACCATTGCCTTAGATTTTTCAGCCATGATGTTCTTCTTCTACCAGGACGACGATTACCTTGGATCTTTCCCTGAATGATCAGATGTAAAAGATCATATTTTTCAGGGTGTCTCATAATGTGACCGAAGTATTCCAGCTTCAGCTCCAAAAAGTAACACATAGGGTAGGTGGGGGCAAAAGTCCGCATGGGGTAAGAATCCGCACACGCTTTCTAGATGACAGAGCGAATATATTAACTTGATTCACACATGGATCGGTCAGTACCTTTCGAACAGCGCTGTAGATTATACACGTGTTTCGTGCGGCGGTAGTTAACGAAAATATGAGGTAAGTTTTAAATTTTGCTGTTCTAATCTAATTTTTTTTTTTCATTCTTTTGAAGATTGTATGTGTTAAATTATTTTTCTAAAAAGTCTTTTAACTAATTTATGTAAGCCGGTTTATTGCAAATAATGTTAAGATACAAAATCTTTAATTTGAGGTTAGTTTGTTCCAAACAAGCCTAGCTAAAATTAATAGTGAACTTTGGGGTAAAAGTCCGCATGTCGGAAGGGGCAAAGATCCGCATGCGGATTTTTGCCTCATTAAGGAAGTTTTTGTTTATTATCTAGAATTTTACTTATTTCATAAAGTTTTTTTTAGAAGTTTGTATAAATTACGTTTTTGTTTGTTTGTTTGTAAAAATTACGTTTTTGTTTTAGGACGTACAAGAGAAAAAATGAGAACCTAAGACCATTTACAGACGATGTTTTTATGCAGGCTAAACATTTAAAGGAAAGGGGTCTATCAACACGAGAAATAGGTAGAACTCTTGGCTATGATGAATCTACCATTCGAAAGAGGCTAAAAGCGGACAGAAGCGTTAATTTCTTGGGTAGATTTCGACCTGTATTTACTCCAGAACAGGAAAAGCAAATAGTGGACCATTGTAAAGCTTTAGACTTACGTTTCTATGGGCTCACCCTAAAATCGCTTCGTTTTCTGGCATATCAGTTTGCAGAACGAAATGGTATTCAGCATCAATTTTCTAAGCAATCAAAACTAGCAGGTAGAGATTGGACTAGAAATTTTATGAAACGAAACCGCCTTTCACTCCGTACACCACGAAAAACCAGTGTAGCTAGGACCATGGGGTTCAACAAACATCAATTGACACAGTATTTTCAAAATTTAAAATCTGTCTTGGAGAAATATAAATTTCCAGCGAATAAAATCTACAACATGGATGAGACTGGTCTACAAACAGTGCCAAATAAATTACCTAAACATGTTGCTCCCACTGGAAAAAAAGAAGTAGCAAAAAATGTAGCTGCAGAGCAAGGAAGAACTGTGACAGCTGCATGTCCTATGAGTGCAACAGGACACTATGTTCCACCATTCTTTATTTTCGCACGCAAAAGACTAAATCCTCTTTTGATAAAGGACGCTCCAACTGGTTCTGTTTTGGCTGTAACTGATTCTGGATACATGAATTCCGTTAAGTTTCTTCAATTTTTGGAGCACTTTCGCAAATATACAAATCCTTCCGCTGAAAGCCCAGTGCTATTAATTTTGGATAACCACATATCCCATACCACTCTAGAAGCCATCACTTACGCAAAAAATAATAACATCCATTTGCTCAGCCTCCCACCTCATAGCAGCCATCGAACTCAACCACTGGACAGAAACTTTTTTAGGCCATTAAAAGCTTACTATGATGATTTGTGTGATAATTGGACCACATCTAATCCCGGTCAAGTAGTCACAGAATACCACGTCGCTGGATTATTTAAGCAGGCCTATGAGAAAACTGCTACTATAGAAAAAGCTGTTAATGGATTTAAAATGACAGGTATTTTCCCTTTAGATGAAAATATCTTTACTGAAGAAGATTTTTTACCTTCTTCAGTAACTGAACAAGAGCAAGAAGAAGTAGATGATCTTGACCGAAATAATAAAGATACACAATTAAGAATTGTATTTGACGAAGACAAAAGTCAGGAAAATGACAAAGCAGAAGAACTAAATAGTAAAGCAGAAGAAGCAAGTGGTGAAGCAGAAGAACGAAATGTTGAAAATCTACCAGATAGAGCTAGCATTTCAAGTAACCGGGAATCAAAACCCGGAAGCTCGAAAAATGAAATGTCTACTACGTTACCGTCAGATATCATTCCGTTGCCAAAACTAACAAAAAAGAGAAAACGAACAAGAAAAGGATTGAAATCTACACTTCTGACATCTACTCCACATAAAGAGCAAATGGAAATCTCAGAGCTGGAGAAGAAATACAAAATAAACGAGAAAAAAAGGAAGGAAAGCATTAAGGAAAATAAAAATACAGTAAGAAAAGTATTTGAAGAAAAACAAAATATACTAAATAAAAAGGAATATGAATATTCTTCTGACTCGGACGCGCAAATATCACTTCATGATAGTAGCAGCAATTCAAGTTTTTCTGAAAGTGATGCTGATAATGAATTATCCGAATTAAGTCCAGGAGAGTTTGCTATAGTAAAAGTTTACGGCAAAACCAAGGACTCATTTCGAATGTATGTTATGCGAATTACTGTAATAGTAGATGAGGGTTACAGTGGTATTTATTATAGAAGGGCACCCAATACAATGCGTTTTTCAGAAACTGAAGAAGAGTTTTTTGTTAACAAGACAGACATTATAAGGAAACTTTCCAAGCCATTGCTAGGCAGTTCTGCTAGATTTAAGGACTTTGTGAGCTTATCAACCGATTTAAGTGATTAAATGTTGCACTAGTTGTAACCTAAAAAGTGTTTCAGCTTTTAAAAATTTCTTTTATTTTTTATCTTTTTGTGTTTAGGTCATATATTTACTTGTTTGTATGTTTATAAGTTTTTAGATCATGTTTTTTGACAAAATAAAGATTTTTATTTGATACGTTGTTAATTTTTATTTTTATAAAATTATTTTTATTCAAAGGGGGCAAAGATCCGCTATGCGGACTTTTGCCCCAATTAATGGGGCAAGAATCCGATTTGTAAAATATTGTACTTTCCGCTATAGTTTTTTTTCTTACAGCTGTTTAGCTGTTGTTTTATATTTAGAGCTAAGGGCATTAGTTATCCTAATGGCCTGACAAATTTAATATGTATACTGCAATCAAAAGTGTGGCAAATATTGCATATATATAAAGTGCGGACTTTTACCCCCACCTACCCTATATTAAAATTAAGAAAAAACAAAATCAAAATAAAATATATTTTTTCTTAAAAACATTATAGACCAGGGTTGATAATTTTTGAGACAAAAGAAATAGCAACAGGATGGAAACCATTAGATAAAGAAAAAATATAACAAGAACTAAAGGAAAAATAATTTACGTGCGATTTGAAGTCTAAGGGGGTGAGTTATTAATAATTGTAAAAAACAGACACAATCACGATTTTCGGCAAAACTACAAGTTCTATGGAAAAAGTTGTACGTAATAAAACGATATATATTTTTAGTATTTACATTTTTTTCACATAACCTCAAAATTTATGCGAAAAAACAAATAACCGAGATTTTGGTTTTTTATTTTTATCTTCCACAAAAAAATTGTTTTTCCACGAAATTTGGTTAAAACTAACGCTTTTATGTTCAAAACACACTGTAATATTCTTTTGATTTATATATTTATTTTTCCCTTATTTTGATTTAATGTTGAAAAAGCTCCCTAATTTTCAATTTTTTTTATTAATAAAACATCCCTTAATAGGAGTCTTTTACACAGCAATCTGATCAGAACGATCAATGAGCAGTTCTGTTCTATCCTAAATTAATACTAGGTAATAAATACTTAAAACTGTAGGTGCATCCAATAATATTTCTACAGGGTCTTTCTTACTTACGGTAATTATTTACCCAAGCTCTCGTGCACACTAAGCCGCACTATAATCTGCTTTTGAACTAATCACTACATTAACTCGAAGGACTTTACCCACTTCACTCTTCTTACTAAGTATACCTAAGTATTATAACCAAAGCGCTTATATCAAGGTTAAACCGAACCCTCTAATAGCACTGCAAATAAATTGTCTCTGGTCGTTCCCTTTATTTTTTTATTTTTAAACTTAGAATAGTCACTAATTTCTGAGTAATCTTCTGTGCCTACTCTTTTTGTCTCTATGTACATTTTGTTTACGCGAATTGGGACGAAAGCAGCATAATCTCCCAGAGTTCGCCAGCTCTCTGTGATATCAAAGAAAGCGTTTTTTGTAATTTTTGTAAGATATTACTAAACCAATTTTCAAAAAGATATGCATTCATTTCTTCATGGTAATTTTCTGTCTTTCTTACCTCAAAAAGTAAAAGTCATTCATTAACAATCTTCCAATCATTATCAATCCGATATGTAAAACTATGATACCCTGTAGGGCACTGTAACTTTTATACGTAATTTGAGATAGGTGTCTGATCTTAGACAAGGAAAGAGAGGGGATGCGTAATCGTATGGAATTGACTGAAGACAAAAGCGGCACCAGAAAGGTTACCAGGTTTAGAATATTGGATATAAATATATTAATAAATAGATTTTTTTCAAAATTTATAATTAAACACTGACAGAATGATTACTTTTTGAACATGATTTTATCATTACATATTTTTTAGTAGATCTACCTAGTGTTTCAGTAAATCAGTAAATTGAAGTTGAAATCAGTAAGACAAATCAGTAGACCTGGTAACTCTGCAAAGGTAGTAATGGGCAACGTACTGGCACCAAAACATGGCGGTCACATCGAAACTGGCTTCACTTTTTGAAGGTTGATTAAATGAGCGTTACCTGTCCTCTCTCTTTCCTTGTCTAACTGTCTGATAAATACCTCGAGGGTAGAGTATATATTTCAATTTTCAATATCGTTCAAAAGACACTAAGATACTTCGAGTTAAGGGTTAACCTCAAAAAATTACTGGTGACGTCATAACTACATTGTTATATTGAAATAGAAATAACTGATAAAGATTTATGTATTTCTGTGGTTTATAGAAAGTACAGTTTTGTTTATTATCATTGTTTGTTTGAAAACAAAAATGGTTTAAAAATACTTAGCTATTTAGTTAGTTTGATAGAGTTGTATTTAATTTAGGCTAATTTACCTTATCAATAATAAAACATTTGACTTTTATCCTGATTTGTTTAATTATTGTTAATTTTTATTGAGCCTATTAATGGATAGTTTTAACGATTACTACACAAATAACGATGAAGGAAATTGTGTTATTGCCTTTGCAGTCGCATTGATTTGCCTGTCATTAATACGTTCTTTATGAAGACTAAAGACCAGTATGTTGGCGGCAGAAATGCAAGTCAGATAGATTTTATGCGTGTAAAAAAAAACAGCTAAAAGTGGTTACCAACTGTAAAGTGATAAAGGGTGACTAGTCAATACCGACCGGTGATAGCGGATACGGAGATAAAGATGAGGCGGAATGGAAAGCAAGTAAGACACCAGAAAGTAGAGTGGTGGGAGTTAAAGGATAAGGGTTTGGAAAAAGTCTTTAAGAGTACAGTGCTGGAAGAGCATGAGGAAGAAGATACGGTAAATAACTGGTGGGAAGCCAACAGTAAAGTTGTGGTGCGAGTGGGAGAGGAAGTGCTAGGAAAATCATCTGGTAAAGGACCCCCTAGAGACAAAGAAACTTGGTAGTGGAACGACGAGGTGCAACAGAAGATTAGAGAGAAGAAAGAGGTATGACAGGTCTAAAACAGAGGAAGATATATGCAAGGTAGCAAGGCGCGCTGTAGCTACTGCTTAGAAAAGATTGTCTGCACAGCTGTATGAAGAGTTGGAAACAGCTGAGGGGATGAAAAGGTTAAAGGTTATACTGCATTGCTAAAGCAAGCGACAAATCATCAAAGGAGTTGACAGTGTGACATATGTGACGGTGACAACCATGTGTGACAGAATAAGAGTGCGAATGGAAGAGTGTTATGATGGTAGATCGAAGCAGGATCCATTTATAAGCCCTTCAGATACCTACACCTCCTAAGGCGGGTCCATTATTGGAATATTGGACACCCCTATTATTAGAATAGGCCCATAGGACCTATTCTTTGGCGTTTCTGGGGTCCAGGCTGTTCCGGCCTCCTATATCTGCAGTAATCAGCAGGAACTATAACTTTGAGCCCTTCCTGCGTTCTGAACGTCTAATCCTTTAGAAACTTTGTGGTTTCACAGAAAGTCACAAGCCTATTTAAGGATAACTCCCCCTGTACTAAGTGAATGTACCCATACCAAGTTAACCCTATTAGTTCGCGCAACATCAGCGTGCGGATCCAGGAGTGTTAAGAACCGATGTTGAAATAAACTAAAGATGGCATTAGTACTGTACAAAAGTTGCTAAATAAAGAACACAAGAATAGAGACAAAGGATCCGGGATCTCAAATGAAAATGTAATACCGGGGATAGCGAGAAATGAGGTTGTCGAGTCGTTAAAAAAGATGAAGAATGGTAAGGCGGTTCTGATGGAATACCTATGGAGGTTTGGAACGCTCTAGGAGAGGAAGGTATTGATATTTTGTAGCAAATGATAAGTATGACTAAATGGTTGGGAAAAGGTATCCGGGACACTAAAATACACACTATACTGTATAGCGGTAAAGATGAAGGAAATAAAGAATTTGGAGTAGCCTTTATCGTAGATAATAAAATGAAGCACCTGATAACAGACTTTCAAGCCATCAATGAAAGAATCTGCAAGCTTAGGATAAAAACGCATTTCTTTAACATAACCCTTATAAATGTACACTGTCCCACAAATGAACAGGAAGAAGACACTAAGGTAGCCTTTTATCAAGATTTAGAACGAATCTATGACTCAATACCAAGAAACGACATGAAAATGGTGATAGGCGACACAAACGCCAAGATCGGAAAAGAAGAAGAATACACAGGGGTAATAGGGAAACATAGTTTGCATAGAGACATAAATGAGAATGGTCAGTTTCTAATAGATTTCGCAGCTGGAAAGAATATGATTATCAGTTCGACATGCTTCCCACATCGGGACATACATAAGGGCACCTGGATATCACCTGACGGAAATACGATCAATCAAATAGACCATATACTGGCTGAAAAAAGAATGGCGACGAGTATATTAGATGTAAAAAGCAGACGTGGTGCAAGCTGTGACTCAGACCATCTGCTAGTACAGGCACGGTTTAGATGCAAAATCAGTCGACAGGTAAAGGAAAAATATACAAAACAAGAAAAACTAAACTTAGACAACCTAAAAGTCTCTGAGGTACAAGAAAGATTTGAGAGAACAGTGGATGAAAAATTACTAGAAGAAAACAGAGCAGACTCTACAATAGAAAACCAATGGAACACAATAAGCAGTATCATACTCAACACAGCGAAAGAAGTCTTAGGAACAAAGACACAACGGAGAGAAGAAACATGGTTCGATGAAGAATGCAAACAAGCTATACAGGAAAGAAATGAAGCGCATAAGAATTACATACTCAGACGTACTAGAGAGAGAAAAACAGAACATGAGAACAAAAGACGAAGAGCAGATAAACTGTGCAGGCAGAAAAAGAGAAAGTATGAAAACCAACGGATACTAAACATAGAGAGAGAGTTTAAGGAAAACGAAACACGTAGCGCATACCAATTAATCAAACATCTAAGACAAGGATACAAACCGAGGACTAGCCTCTGCAAAAATAAGAAAGGTGAAATCATTAGCGATATGGACGAAATTAAGAGAACCTGGATGACATATTTTAAGGAATTACTAAACAAAGGGACACAACTACCATTACAACAACAGTGGCAGCAGCAGGCACGACAGGAGGTACAACAACAAGAACTGGGGAAAGATGGAGAAGAAAATGAATTAACTAGACCCCCAACGCTAGAGGAGGTCCAAACGGCAATCCACATACAAAAAAGCCATAAAGCACCGGGAATAGATAAAATACCGGCAGAACTACTCAAGCAAGGAGGAAGGAATTTGACACAACAGATGTACCAGCTAATACGAGAGATATGGATAGAAGAAGAAATTCCCCAACAATGGAAGAAAAGTATAATCTGCCCTATTCATAAAAAAGGAGACAAACTGTTGTGTCAGAATTATAGAGGCATCTCTTTACTTTGTTCGGGATACAAAATACTCACAAACATCATTAATCGAAGACTACAACCTCTCACGGAAAAAATCATCGGGGAATATCAAGCAGGGTTTAGGCAAAATAGATCTACCATTGACCAACTATTTACAGTTAAACAAATACTAGCCAAAGCATGGGAATATGACATGGACGTTTACAATCTCTTTGTAGATTTTAAACAAGCCTATGATTCAATAGATAGAACAATTCTACCTAATATACTGAAAGAATTTGGCATACCATCAAAATTAATACGACTAGTGCAAATGACAATGACAGAAACAGAAGCACAGGTATGTATTCAGGGACAGATCACTGATGCGTTTACGATAACGCAAGGACTGAAACAAGGCGACGGACTAGCTCCAACGCTCTTTAATCTTGTTCTGGAATATGTAATTAGACGGTTGACGGTGAGCGGAAATAACATACTTACAAACAAGTCTACCCAATTAGCAGCATACGCAGATGACATAAACATAATGAGCAGAACAATGAATGCAGCGGAAGAAACCTACGTTGAGTTGAAACAGAGTGCAGAAGCAGTAGGGCTAGCAATAAATACAAATAAAACAAAACTACTCATACAAACCAGATCAAATAGACCGGTGCAACAACACTTTATTGACGATATAGAACATGTAAATAGATTCACATACCTAGGAATGGATCTGGTCGCAAGCAATGAAGAAGAACCGGAAATAAATAGAAGGCTTGTGCTGGCAAATAAAGCCTATTTCGCGATGGGCCACATATTCAAATCGCGAGACGTACACCGGAAAACAAAACTCCGGGTCTATAAAACAATAATCAGGCCCATAGTAAGTTATGGTTGCGAAACATGGGTGGTGACACAGAAATCTGCCAATGCATTAGATGTGTTTGAAAGAAAAATATTACGTAGGATCCTGGGCCCAATAAGTGAAAACAACAACTGGCGAATTAGGTACAATAGAGAAATATACGAGCAATATAGCGAACCACCTCTAGCACAACATACTAAACTGCAGAGATTACGATGGGCAGGGCACGTGGTCCGCATGCATGAGAATAGAATCCCCAGAAAATTATTAAATGCAAGAATGCAGGGAAAAAGACCTGTTGGAAGACCTAAAAAGAGATGGGAAGATGAAGTCGATGAGGATGCCAGGAACTGCCTGGGAACGCGTTCATGGAAAAGAACAGCGGTAAATAGAGATGGTTGGAGAAGCCTGTTGAAGGAGGCCAAGGCCCGATTTGGGCTGTAGCGCCATTGGATGGATGGAAATGATAAGTATGATATATGAGGAAAAAAGGATGTCCAATGCATGGAGAGAGAGTGTGTGATGGTATAAAGATAAAAAGGTACATTCCGGACTGTAAGAGCTATAGACAGATAAAGTTAATGTCGCACACAATGAAAATTTGAGAGAGAACCATAGAGCATAGGTTAAGGAGAGAGACATCGATAGAAGAAAAATAGTTTGGGTTTATGCAAGGGAGGAAGACAACGGACGCCTTGTTTGCATTGAGATAGTTGATAGAGAAATACGGCAAGGAGAAAAGAAAGCTACATTTGGTATTTATAGATCTTGAGACAACGTATGACACAGTCCTTAGGCAAGAGCTATGGAGATGTATAAGAGATGTAAGACATAAATGTACGTACTGAGAAGTACGTAACATTCGTGAAGGATATGTTTTATTATTAGTATTGCAACGCAATGAGTGACAAAGAAAGATTACCGGCAGTAGGTGTTGTGTATTTAATGAAGCACAGACTAACAAAACATAACTATTTATTTACTTACGTAAATAAATCAAACTATTTAATTCGGTATATCGACAATTATCGCTGCCATCGTTCCAAACATTAATTTTTAAGGTTTTAAATTCATCGATTTTTTTTAATTCTTTACTTTTCTTTTTCTTTATCTACTTTAAGGCTTTCATGATCAGAACCACCTAAAAATAAATCTTATTAAACTTGTTCCTACAATATAAATTAAACTGAGCATAGAAGACAATGCTACAGTAACTTAATTGTCAAAATGTAGGATATGCACCGCTTCGAAATAAATTTTAAATTTCGAAATTTGGCGGTTTATTCTATATTTATCTAAAAATTCGCAACAGATATTTTACTATAGAATTACGAATGATTAAAAATACAAATTTTTTGGACGTTTTTGACAAGTATATTTATACAGTGAAAATTAGTGGTATATTTGGCTCGTTTTAAATATTGATAATAAATTAAACATAAATAATAACTTCCAAAGTTGTTTGATAATGCATGGTAATCGAAGATTTCTTTTTATCTATTAAACCTTAATAAAATAAATTTTTGGCAGTAATATTTTTATTAAAACGAAACCATACACATAACCTACAAGATCGTCAATTTCTAAAATAACATTAGAATGCTTACTAAATAAATTTACCAGAAGTGATCATTCTACTACACACTACAAACAATTAGACCATTATAATGCAATAGTCACATAGAGTTTGGCGCTTAAGACAGACTTACATCAAATGAACACGTTTTGGTCAGGTTGTCCAAATAAACTTTTAAATAAACTTATAATATCCCCGCGTGTTATTGTCGTTCAAACTCGTAATTAACTCTCCCAGAAGCCGATAGAATGGAAAACACAAGTTGATATTTTTTGTCGCTTAAATCACTTCGGGCTCAATATAAACGTTAAGAAGACAAAGCTTGTGATAATTATCAAGAAAATGATAACAGACGGTCAACTCTAAGTCAACCAATCCCCTGTAGAAAGAGTGACGCACTACAACTACCTCGGCACCATAATAAATGAAGAATGGACCAACAACCAGGAGATTAGAGCACGCATCGGAAAAGCTAGATCCACCTTCAATCGAATGGGGGCCTTCTTCAAGAGTCACAACCTCTCTCTTGATACAAAAGTAAGAATGCTGCGAGGCTACGTCTTCTCTGTCCTTTTTTATGGCGTTGAATCGTGGACCTTGAACGAAGATATGTGCAGAAAACTGGAAGTATTTGAGATGTGGCTATATTAGAGAATACTTAAGATCCCGTGGACTGACCGAGTCACAAATAAGAAGGTCCTCAGAAGAATGAGTAAGAACCGAGAGGTACTGACCACCATCAAATCTCGAAAGTTACAATTCTTCGGACATATTATGCGAAATAAATCCAGACATGCTCTCCTTCAAGTCATCCTGCAAGGAAAAATATTTGGAAAATGAGGTCCAGGAAGGAGAAGAATATCTTGGTTAAAGAAACTCAGAATCTGGTCCAATACAGCGTCTGTGCAGTTTTTCTGCGCTGCTGCAGATAAGATAAAGAGATCAATCTTAAATTTATGATTATATACGATGCTTCAATAAATATTTAAAATAAATTGTTTTACCCAGCTCAAAAGTTTTCTATTTTTCAATTTATTATACATAGGATTCTTTATTTGAATTTTATTGTGGTAATTTTTGTATGTGGGTACATTTTTTTTTCAATTTAGTTTGATAACGTTATGTAAACTGCATCTAGACTTCATGACTGCATGAATATTACAGTTTTAGTCGTTTTGTATGAATAATACTCGTTACGAGGCTCAAAGCTCTTCGATCTTGAATCCAGCGATATCCTCAACAGTAGTAATAAACATATAAATAAAATCATTAATTAATTCTGAACACCGTATGTAACACTAAATAAACAAAATGATCAATATGATGGAGCCATGAGGTAGATTTACATTCAGTTTTTTAGATTATTTATAACCCATCTATTTGCTTATGTGCATTTCTGAATACTACGGTTTAAATATTTAGTTACTGTAGATGTTACGGGACGACCTGTAGGTTTTCAAAAGTTGGAAAATCACGTTCATAAATATCCCAGTTTTCAAAATGCAATACTTAAATGAAATAAAAGAGAAGTATAAAAACGTCAATTGTAATATTAGCCATTTTGTAATTCTTATAACCGACGGAAGTTTGGCTCACATATTTTGGTTTATTTCTTACAATACGAATTATGACAATTTGCAAAGATCCAGTGGATCTATTGTATTTTTCTTGTATGAATCTCTTGGACAATTTTGCCCGAGAAAAAAATTTACAATGAATCTCTAAATTATTTTAATTGTGATCTTTAAGTATTAAAATAACTGCATTCGACCTACAAAGTTCCAAATGCAGGAGGATTTAAGGCTTGTAGTCGTATAACGTCAATATATCTTCCTGTAATACGCGCCAGTCCATTCCTGCATTTTCCTTCCGTTGCCATGGTGATTGACGACAATCGATAATAACAGATGCAGAAATTACCTAGCTCCAGCCCGGGTTAGTAATAAACCGTCATTGTTGACACACAAATAAATTCAATTCGGTAGTAGAGACACAGAAATGCCAATATTTGGAAGTAAATTTTCACCGAAGAAAATTCCTACGAGAAAAGCCAATGCGGAAAATGTTCCTATTAATTTGACAGAGACGAGAGTGCATTTGGATCTGGGGGACCAGAAGTTCGCTTTTGAGAGAGGAAACTGGGTGCCAGGTATGTATATTTTGTAAATAATAAAGTGATTCTTGATATAATAACATTTTCTTCGCCTTTTATTGCTATAATATACGCTTGTAAAACATCTCTAGGTACATTTTAAATTTATTTTATTTTATGTAAAATTAATTTAATAACCAAATATGGTTGCTGCATGCATTATTTCACTATTTACTGTGTAATGGTCATGATTATTCTCTTTCTTCTAGGTTGTTATCTCTTGTGAATTTCATCTTTTGTTTGTCATTAATAATTGTAGTTTGTTATACAGGGTGTGTCACAACGAGCTTACACTATCTATGTATCGAAAACTACTTACACAAGAATTTATAAAAATTGGTTTACGAACTTAAACAAAATATTTGACAGACATGCCACTTCCGGTTATACCCGTGGCTCTCGGCTAAAAGGGCATATCTATGCAAAATGAAATTGTTCAGAAGACGAAATTGAAAGTTCAACATTTTTCTAAAATCAAATGTGTTACTTTAGCTATTGTTTGGCATATTATAATGAAAGAGAATCGAATAAACTAACTTTTGCTGCATATAAACAATTCATACCTAATTCTAATTTGAAGTTATTATACTCCATTCGCTTAGCTCGGGCATATTTTGACAGATTCATTGTCGGAAACCTACAACACAACAATTCCTACTTCTCAGTATTAATAGCTTAAGTATACTAAAGTAGAAACCCTCAATTTAGAAGAGTGATATCATAGTTTAAACGCGGAATATCCTCAAATTTAAATGTACACAGCGGCCCTCGAAAACTGCCTGTTTTCTCGATTGCAATTTGCGTTTCCTCATAAGAAATTACAGAATATATAAAGTAGTATATTTATTTGTGTTTCTCTATAGTAGACTTGACCAGAAGTTGTCGTACAATGTAGCCAATTCTTGTTCACAAGTAGTAATTATGGCCATACAAAACCTGTATTCTTCCATGCAGCGATTATTACCGTCATAAAAATACAAAAAAACCTGATTTTTTCAATAGTAAAAATTAAGCACAAAATTGTAATGAAATAAATTTTATTTATATGTTCCGTTTCGTTACATATTTAAATTTATAAAATAAAAATCGATATTTTAAAACAATATTTTTCAATCGTTTGGCAACTTTGGAATTAGCGACGGAATTCCGTTTCAATTCAGATCCACAGAAAGCCGTAAGACTAGTTTTTGTCGAGCGAGTGCCCATCAACAATAGGTTATTTACATTGGCGTTTCTGAGGGTAGGGTATTTTATGCGATAAGTTTGTGTTATTGATAAAACGTGTTATTGATAATACGAGTGTTATAGTTTGTCGTTTTATAGTAAATTTTTAGTTATATTCTGTGATTATTTGGTTTGAGTTTTATTGGAGTTGGACGAAAAACCGAGTTGTTCCAAGAGAAGACTGCAAAATTCTGATGTTGATTCCAAAAATGAAATGCCGCAAAAGAGACGGAAAATGTTAACGTCCGAAGAGAAGGTAATAATACGCAACGTTTATGAAGGAATTGTCGGCAGAAAAATGGAATTAAATGTTAGCCAAGCGGTGGACATTTGTAGCAGTTTAACAAAAGTATCCGTTAGTTGTATTTATCGTGTACTTAAAAATACATCGGAAAATAAAAGGCAAGAAAAAGGTAAAACTAGAGGTAGGAAAAGCATTGTTTTGGATGACGAGACAAGGAATATTATACGTCGAAAAATTCATTCATTTTATTTTCGGAGTGAAATTCCAACACTGAAAAATATTTCTCAAGAGCTCGAAAACGATGACTCCTTACCCAAGATATCTCGTAGAGTCTTAACCAGGACCATGCGTGAAATGAACTTTCGATATGTAAAACTATGAAAAAGTATGCTATTAGAAAAAAATAAAATTATTGTGCGGAGAAGAAAATATTTAGAAGAAATACGCAAAATTCGCAGCACTGGACGCAAAATATGTTATTTGGATGAAACCTGGATTAACCAAGGTTGGAAAAGGTGATACAGTTGGAAAAGTTTGGCAAGATTTAAATGTCAAAAGTAAACGCGAAGCATTTATAGAAGGCTGATATACAGGATTAAAAGCTCCATCAGGAAAGGGACGGCGTTTAATCGTCACCCATATAGGAAGTGATACAAGGTTTCTTGATGATGGTTTTCTTCAATTTGAGTCGAAAAAAACAGGTGATTATTAAAGAAATTGAAAGGGAGGATTCAACAATGGCTTACAGAAAAGGGGATTGCATACGAAGAATCAATGCTCAAAATTTAGCTCCTTGACATTGCACGGTTAAGGAAAATTGAATATCTTAAATATGCTGTAGATGAAACTGCAAAAGATTATGGTGTCAAAGTTCTGCGTCTACCACCTTATCATTGCGAACTTAATCCCATTGAACTTATCTGGGAGCAAGTGAAAGGAGAAGTAGCACGCAATAACAAAACGTTCAAATTAAACGAAATTAAGAAACTTTTGATTCAAGCAATCCTCCATGTAACTCCAGAGAAATGGGCTAAATGTATAGGCCACATAATTAAAGAAGAACATCGTATGTGGGAACTTGACACTTATATAAAAGTTTTACTAGAGCCAATTATAATTACACCAGGTGGTGAAGATAATGACAGCGATAGCAGCACTGCATCTTCAGGTTTAGACAGCGAAGAATATTTTCTAATAGTTTAATAAGAACATCAGCATAAAAAAAACCAAAAACAAAAAAAAAACGAGAAGAACATAGTAAGTGTGTATAGTGTTTGTGTTTAAACACATCAAACATTATTTTTATTTTGTTTTTATAGAATTTTATTTTGTTTTATAGGATTTTATTTGGTTTTGTTTTATACTGTTTAAGTGTTTTGTTCATTTTATTTAATAAGACAATATGGCTCTTGGCGAACACCCATTTAAAAAAAGTATCGCGCCACAAGACATACCTCTGGGGTGGTGTGGAAACTGTCTTAAAATTTGTTTTAAAAAAATTTCATTGTGTAACTCTTTAAGGACGGGTCACGTCAAAAGACGTTTTAGCGTAACTTCCGCGACAGCCGGTTGGTATCAGTAAACTTTCTGCAAAATTACTTCTTTTTTATAGCTTTTTGTTTATGGCATTCTGTATTTTTAGGGGAGTGTAGGGAATGAGCCACAAAATATTTATTCATATGTTTATTTATTGACGTTTCGATCTCTATATCCAGAGACCGTTTTCAATTATACAAATGATAGTACTATTTATTTTCTATGGTTTTTCGCTTGTCGTTCTGTATTTTTAGAAATGATGTTGGGAATAAGCCACAATATATTTATTCAAATGTTTAATTTACGGACGTTTCGATCTCTATAAAGAGACCGTTTTCAAACATACAAATGACAGATATATTTATTTTTCTATAGCTGCTTGTTTGTGGCATTCTGTATTTTTAGGGAGAAGGTTGGACATAAACCACAATATATCTATTTACATGTTTAATACATTGACGTTTCGATCTCTATTCCGTTTTTAAAGATAGAAAAAAAAATAAACAATATAAGATTATAAAAATATATAATAATAAACAAATAAAATAAATATAACTATCATTTATATCTTTGAAAGCGGTCTTTGGATATAGAGATCGAAACGTCAGTAAAAACTTGTAAATAAATATATTGTGGCCTATTTCGAACATTAATATTTGAAAAATAAAATATAATTAACGTTAAAATAAAAGTAAGTGTACGTCACTGGATTTCCAAACAGCTTTCCGCATTTCTGGGCCTTTAAACGATGACTCACTCTCTCAAATAGTGAAATTATACCATACGATACTACTATTGCAGACTTCTTTCTTTGAAAAAAAGAAGAATTATTCTAAATAGTGGAAGTGTATACTAAACCCATAACATTTTGGGTAGTATATATTTAAAAGATATATTTTAGTTGTTATAATTTAACATAACTATTTATTATATATTATGGTGCAAATAAATAAATATTTTTTTTTTTTTTTTTTTTTTTTTTTTTTTTTTTTTTGGCATAGACTTTTAGTCATTCAGCCAGACTCAACATGGTAAAAGAAAGATTGTCTGAGTTTATATTAAAATTAAAATAAATATACAAAACAGGTAAACGGGGTCACTCTCTTCTCGCCTAGGGGCCCATCAAGGCATTTTTTTTTTAAACATACAACACTAGGCCACGGTAAGAAAGGAATTTAAACAATTGGGTTAGAGACAAAGGTTACGTTATTAACTAATGTATAATTATTCACATGGTTATTTTACTATCTTTTAAAAACATAACTAATAAATCATACACTGCTCTCGAGTCTAATGATAATAGGTACTGAAGGTTCCAAGGGGCTAATATGTTGTGTTTGTATAAATTATTTATTAATCTGGATGAAGTTATAATATTTCTGGGGCAACTGAAAAATATATGATCTAGGTTTCCTTCTTCTGTACAAAATTCACATTGATCATTATCTAAAACCTTAAGTTTAAATAAATGTTTGGGGTAACAAGCGTGCCCAAATCTCAGTCTTATGATCGTGGTAACATATTTTCTAGGTACATTAAAAAACTTATACCAAGGAGTTTTAGGAATATCTGTTTGAAGAGAAGTGTATCTATTTGGGCTAACAATGGAATATTCCTTCCATATATTATCCCACCTTTGGTATAATCTTAATTTTAAGGAAGCCAGAAAGTCGCAAGCCGTGATTGTATACGAAGTTTCTCTACCAGACATAATACTTTCTCTTGCTAATTGGTCTACATGTTCGTTATTTTCCAAACCTATATGTGCTTTAATCCAAACAAAAAGTACATTTTTGCCCCTTGTTACTAACTTTTGTTTGATATCCTTAATTTTGTAAATATAAGGGCAACTGTACGTATTTGGCAATCCCGGTTTCCCAATAGAGGTCAAAACTGATAAAGAATCTGATAATATCACTATATGGTCCGAGTTACTTTCTGTTGCATAAAGTAAGGCCTCATATATTGCAAGAGCTTCTGCTGTAAAAATAGAGATCTGGGAGTTCAACTTAAATGTGCGTTCTATTCGTTCCAATGGAATAAAAAAAGCGCATCCAGTACCGTTTGATGATTTGGAGGCATCGGTATATATAACAACGGAGTTTTCGAATTCTGATAATATTGAGTGAATAATCTTTCTATTTATGTGTATACTGTCACTATATTTTGGTACCATGATATCTGCATTTGAACCATGATATGTTGCATATGAGATGTTTTGAAGTGTATACGTAGCTTTATCTATCTCTTTTAATGCTTCCATATTATGTTGCAGAGCTTCGCAGACTAAAGGCGATTTCTTTTTTTCCCAGTATTTAGTAGACAAATCATAGCAATTCAGAGTGATGAGCTTTGTGTATAACGGTTGATTTTTTATATATGTCTTTACCAGAAATTTTTCGGTCAGGAAGTTTCGTCTGATATTTAAAGGCGGTTCCAAGGCTTCCAAATACAAGGGTTGAATTGGTGTGGACTTCATAGCACCTAAACATGTACGTAGAGCTGAATTGTGTATTACGTTAGTTTTATTTAGCAATGCATTACTGGCTGATCCATAGAATATGCTTCCGTAATCCAAAATAGAGCGAATATACGCTCTGTAGAATAATAAATTTACGTCTACATCAGCACCCCACCACGTTTTATTAATCGATTTAAGAAAATTTATTCCCTTGTTGCATTTGTTTAACATATCCTCAATGTGATCCTTCCAAGTCAAATGTTTGTCAAGTGTCATACCTAAATATTTGACCTTATTTTTTAGTGGATATTGATGTTTTCCTAATTTAATTATTTGATCATTAGGTTTATAATGTCTGGTAAAAATGCAAACCTGTGATTTATTACAAGATAATTCAAAATTGTTTTTATCAAGCCATTTTTGAAGTAGTTGATAAATACTATCCAAGTTTTTGATTGCTTGTTTATATTCTTTGTGTTCTGTGTAAATGCAGAAATCATCTGCGTATTGTATGAGGTTGAATGGTATGTTGTTTATTTTAATATTGTACAAATCCGCTACGTACAAATTAAACAGGATAGGACTCAATACAGAACCTTGAGGTAATCCTTTGTTTACGATTCTGGGGCCTATGAGCATTTGTTCTTTTCTTAAATAAACTAATCTGTTTGAATAAAGATTAACAATACTATCAGCAAATTGAGCTGGAATTTGAAATATTCTTGTCATTTTTTCTTTGAGTGCTGTTAGACACACAGAGTCATAAGCACCTTCTATATCAAGAAATAATGCCGGTAAGTAATTGTTCCGGGAATAATTGTTTTGAATGTCTACAACTAGGGAAGCCAATGCATCCAAGGTACCAAAACCTTTCCTGAATCCGTATTGTTCTTTGGGTAGAAGGTTCTGTTCTAGTAACCACCATTCTAGCCTAGCCTTAAGTATTCTCTCTAGAGTTTTTTGTACACAAGATAATAAAGATATGGGTCTGTAAGCTTCAACTAATTTTAGATTTTTCCCAGGTTTGGGAATAGGAACGACAATAATATGTTTGAAGGCCGAAAAGTTAGAACCTTCTCGAATTATCTGATTAAAAATATTTAGAAGTAACTCTTTTGCATTATTTGGTAAATTAAATAGCATAATATATTTGATTTCATCATAACCAGGAGAAGTGTTAGGACGGTCACTAAGGGCACAGTCCAATTCTACCATAGTAAACGGTTTTAAGAGAAAATGACTATAACTCGGATTGAATAACATTAAATCTTCGTGATTGTTCACATACGGTGGTGCAATTTTGTCGAAAAACTCTGCTATCCACGAATCTTCTAGTGGTAATGGAGCATTGACCCTTTTCCTGTTCATCCTTTTCGCTTGATTCCAAATCGAAGTAGGCGACGTTTGTTTATTTAATTTTGAGCACCAATCAACCCAGCTTTGTTTGGCTTTCGATTTCAATAATTTCTTAGCGTGTGCACTAGCTTGTTTACATTTAATAAAATTTTCAACTGATGGATCTTGCTTGTATTTTATTAATGAATTTTTTCTTTCTGCAACAATTAGATCACATTCTGCATCCCACCATGGTGAAGGAGTCCGTTTCTTACACTTAAATGGTTTATATTGGCTAATAGATTGTGTGGAAGCTTTATTGATACAGTCTAATAAAAGATTATATTTTTCTTCTACATTTGGGGATATAGGTCCACTTTCATTTAAAGTATTCTCAATTATTTCAGCGTACATATCCCAATTAGCTTTCTTAGTATTCCATTTACTTTTGGGATATATGGTCTCATTAACAGCTCTTGGGTATTCGAATTCTATTTTTACAACATAGTGATTTGATCCAAGTGTATCAGAATCTACAGTCCAAAATGTCTTAGTAAAAATGGAAGGGGAACAAACCGTAATATCAATCATAGAATCTGAATGTCCTGGGTTTCCTTGACAAGTAGGTTGACCGTTATTCATCACAATGAAATCAAGATCCTGTAGGGTCTCTACAATTTGATCGCCAATATTATCATTTTTTGATGATCCCCACAGCGCATTGTGGGCATTCATATCACCCCCAATAATGCAAGGGTGCTTCACTTGGGAAAATAAGTTTGTCCAATCTTCTATTCTGGTTTTGGTTTTTGGACATCTATATACAGAGAGAAAACTCAAGTGAGTATTATCGTAATTAACTTTAATACCACAGGCAAGCAGCTCTTTATTGAAGTTTTTATTTAATTTTAATATTTCAAAACGGATACCCGTTTTTACCAAAACAGCGACACCAGCAAAACCGTCGGCACGATCTTGACGAACAATATTATAACCTTTAAAATTATATACAACATTATTTTTGAACCAGGTTTCACTTAAAAGAGCAATATCAACATCTTCTTTAATAAGGAAATTGAGTAGGCTGTTTTTATTTGCAACAGCTGATCTAGCGTTCCATTGCATAATTTTAAGTTTAGTGTTAAAAGCCATAAATTTAAGTACCTTTAAAAATATCCTCGAGAACAGTATGCAAACCCTTAGCTAACAAATTATTATCCAGTGTTTCTGCATCCTCAAATGATTTTACATTTTTTATAAATTCAGAAAAAAATTTGACTAACGAAATAACCATCTTGTTTTTTTCACCATCTATTGAACTATTAGGTTTATTGGGATTAGGTGGTAGGGGCTGTAACGGGCCAAATCTAAAAGGAAAGGTGGAGGAATCTGTAGGGGATTGTGAAACAGGAGTAGAAACTTTCCTTTTTTTAAGTGCATTATGTTCAGTATTAATCCTACTAGGTCCAGGATGAGTAAAGTTTGTTGATTTTTTCATATACGATCTTGGAATGGTAGGATGAGATGACATAATGTCATCAGATACGTTAGGTAGTTTTGGAAAATTTTCTTCAAGATTTGACAATATCGAAAATTTATTGTTACTAACAAATTCGGAAAAAGATGATTCTTTAAATCTTTTTGCTTCTAGAAAGGAGATTTTTTGATCTAACATAATGTTTTTAATTTTTTTTTGTTCCTCATAAACGGGACAACTTTTGGAGATCGAAATATGATCTTTACTTTTACAATGTATACAAAAAGTTTTTTGAGTGTCGCATATGTGACTATCATTTTTAATTTCTGCACATCGTATACAAAATTCTTGTGTGCCCTTGCATTGCTTAGAAATGTGACCAAATTTCAAACACTTGTAGCACTGTATTACCCTGCCTACAAATCTTTCTACTGGTAAATACACAAAATTAACTACGACATGAGTTGGCAAAACATTTCCTTCAAATGTAACTATAATATTTCGTCTGGGGACGTATTCTGTTTTACCTTCTTTATCTACCTTTCTATGCATTCTTTTAATGTCGGTAATTTTAACGGAAGAGTCTATATGTTTTTTTAAATAATCAGTATCATACCTCGTATCTACATCGTGAATTATTCCCTTGATTTCCAAGAGATGGTTAGGGATATAGGCTTTTAAATTTTCATCTTTTAACTTATCATGTGTTACTAGATTATTTGCATCCAAAATAGATTTTAAAATGACTTTAACTCTATTTTTTCCTATAGATTTAATTTCCTTTAGGTTTTTGATTTTAAGTTTTTCATACAAAATTTCCCCCACCACCATTGGATGTAAACGAGAGATGTTCTGATTATTTAATTTCTCTATATAAACGCAACAGGTATGAAAATCATAATTATTAGAGGAAATATTATACAGTTTAACTTCCCTTGTTTTGCCGGAATCCGCACCAATTTCAATATCCTTATCCATATCCATATCTGGGGAACTTGTCGCAACACTCACTTCGCACATTTGCGTCTTAATGTTATTTTCCTCCCCCATTAGGGGAGGTAAATCACTTATTTACACTAAAATTCCAAGTATTAAACCGATATATTTACACAACTTTAAATTTAAATATAAATATCGATTTTTAATTACCGCAAAAACTTATCTCTGCTTAATGTGGTTTTATCGTCTGTTCGAACTGAAAGACAAATTCAAACTGTAAATAAATATTGATTGTCGGTGATTTGTAAAGTTCTATTTTATATACTATTTAGTTTGTTTACTATTAATATTGGCTATAAGTACGTATGCTTGGTTGTATAGTAATTTCCAGGCCACTTCGAGTCTGTCAAAAAGTAACTAACTTCGTAAAAAAATAATTACTAAATTCACTAGACAGTTCGGACTGGAGATAGCGAACCGAGTATAGTAGTTTTCTTCATCGGGGTACTCAGATATATCCTTTTACTCAAATGTAAATGTTATTATGTATGATATATACAATAGTTTGTACTACCTTAATGCTGAAAGGCTGATATTATTAAAACGGCTTATTTACTATTAATGGTTTCTATTGTAATCAAGAAAGGGGTCATTAATAACTTTCTTCTCCATCTAGTAAGACATCTTCAACGTTTTCATCCTATGGAATCGACCTATAGTAGTCGTGGTATTACCGGCAGCATGTCAATAAGGTCCTTCTTCTTATTCGCTGAGATTGCGAGAGGACGACCGTAGGACAGTTCAGGGTTCAGATGGCTGCGGAAACGGCCTCTACGGCGATAGTTTATTGTCTTAAACGACGAATCTGTATCCAGTATCTCCTTGTAAAGGACTTTTCCTGTCTCTTTTATGTAACGAAGCCACTTTATGTTCCTCCATATAATTGGAAAAAGTCTGACTACTTCATTACTGTCACAACAAATGGGTTATTCTTCCCCGTCTGACGAACCAACTGCATCCAGTCGTGCGGGTGATATGATTTTTTTTTCATTTTTTCTATCAGAGCATGATCAGAGTCACACTTCGTATGAGTGTGACCAGGAACTAGAAATTTGTGGTCAATCACCTCTAGAGTTGGATGGTCGTTTATGACAGACATGAACATGGCAGCTCCATGCGAGTTCTTATTCTGTCCTTCACATGTGTCTGACCACAAGATTACCCTCTTCACATGTGGTGGAAGATTCAAGAGATGCTTCTGTAAACATGAAGCAATTTGGTTGCCTCCTCTTGCAGCTACTACTTCATTCTGGTCTGGTCTTCTCCGTCACTTCTACGGTTGTAGAATCGTCTTGCATAAAACGATTATTCGTTTTGCAGCGTTTCGATTCCGAAGTAGCAGTCACAGAGTCTACATGCTGACTTTGACCCATATCTTTTTCGGCTACAGCGACATTTTGCGCATTATCTGAAAAAAATAACCATTCCTGTGACATTGTTTCTACTTATACACTTGTGCCCCGCTAGATTCCGAAATTATTTACTTCAATCAATAAAATCAGGCCACTGTCTCGTTGCAAATTTAATAGAAATAACAATAATAAGACCGTTGCACGAGAACTTTTATTTGGGTAAAAAGAAAAGTAGGTCCAGTGAAATACTTCATCATCATCATCACTAGCTCGACAGCTCTTTCTGGGTGCTGGCTTGTTCTAGGATTTTCCGCCATTCTGCTCTGTTCCTTGCTTTGTTTTTCCAGTTGGTAATCTTGTTTTCAGATCTTCTGATTCTCTCTACTGGTCTTTGCCTCATTACATGTTTTGGTGTTTTAGTCTCCAACATCCGTTCAACATGGCCCATCCAGCGCAGACGTTCGATCTTTAAGGATGTTATGACCTCGGGTTTATTGTATGCTGTGTATAGTTCAAAATTATATCTTCTGCGCCATATGCCATTTTCTTAGGTAAGTGAAATACTTACCAATATTAGTTTTCGACAATGCAGCTCGTAATATCCTTTTACTTCTTTCATTTCTGAGGGTCTCCGCATCATTCTTCCTCTCCCTTCGACGTGATGCTCTATTTTCCATTATTCCGCTATTGATAATGTTTTATTCCAATAATACGTTTTTTCACATATATTTAAACACTTTATACTGATTAAATTTGGGTAAATGAAATTATGTCTAAATATCTCCTTTTACTCTAATCATAAATTAGTAATTTTAGTGCATCTGATTCCAGTAAACGAAAATATCTTTAGATATCCCTTTTTACCCAAACATCTAGGTTCATATATGATTCAGCTAAAAAGAATTATCTACTAATATAAAATTTTACCCGAATTTATTTGGTATATACATTTGGAAACTAAAGCATATCTGGAATGATTCCTCTTTACTTGATTGTAAACGTTGATTTTGTTCAATGGCTCCCTTTTCACATGTCATTCATGTCAAAATCTAATGAAATTATTTAGACTTTAGACTGTAGATATATCCTTTTATCCAAATGAAGAACAGAAAATTTCCTTTATTTTGATATTTTTAACTCATTTCGGGAAGAAAATCGAGATATGCCCTTTTACCCGAGAGCCACGGATACCTGAAGTGAACAGCAACTTTGTTATTTTAAATAAAACACCCTGTATATTATTGTATTTTTAGATTCTTCATAAAATTCTAGATACAATTTGTAGAAAGGTCAAAACTTCATATTTTTTGAGTTATTCATATTTTTTCAAAAATTTTGACAGATAGAGACAAACTTTTCAAACTTAATAGCTCATCAATTTAGGTAGGTTATTCTTCAAAATCCGAAGACCTATTACTTTTAAAATAATTTATTATTTCCAATATGTCATTGCCAGTAACTGGATTGTAAAAAAATTATCTCAAGGTGAGTACATGACGTATCGCTTTTATTTGGAATATTGATAAACCCCTAAAATTAGGTACCTACATTTTTTTAAATCTATTACCACTGTACCTAATACGTACTAAAACTAATAATAAATATTAACTGAAACACATTTTCGAATAGTATTTACTAAAAAAGAATGTCACAAGAAAAATTCTTCTTGACGATTACAGCCCGAAAAATAATTTATTCTTTTTATTTTCTTTACAGAAGACCAACAGCCTCAACAAGGCATGACATACAGGAATAGACAACGATTGAAGAAGAAAATACAGGAACTGGAAGAAGAAAATAATATGTTAAGGTTAAAATACGAAATGATGTTAAAAAGACATTCATAAAAAAAAAGTAAGAAAATTTTGATCGAAATACTTTCTGGTCAGTTATTTGTATTTATATGTTGTCCTGTCGATGTTTTTATTTAAAATAAATATCTGTTGTGTCTGAAATATTTTAATTTTGAAATCCAATCGAATTCCCCAATAAAATGCATCGTGAGTTGATAAGCTCAGTATGGCTTAGCTATACCAAGGCCGGATTTGTTTTGAGGTGGATATTAAGAGTAATTAACTTCAGTAATATTAATTGACTTTTCCTTCCTCTCCAATGGGTCGCAATTAATAAAAAAATTAAAGTATTTAAAAATTACTAAAAACTACTAAAAAAAAAAATCGTTTTTTTCCTGTTTTCCTTGCTACTAACTTTAAAACGAATCATTTTAGAGCAAAGTCCTAATGAAATAAAATAGCGATAATTGTATTTTCTATAAGATACGACTGGTTAAAAATGTTTCAATTTATTATAGGTACTAGCTGCAAAATAGCAATAAATACAAAAAAGGGGGAAACAACCCTTTTCTTATTCAATGTTTTCAACCACTTACATTGCACGTAAGACCTTCATAATTCGCCTAGAAAATCTGTATAATATAATAAAACAATATCCCAGATTTCATTAAAATAAATTTAATAGAAAAATCCGTAAACTAATTTTCGAAACCAAATTCAGATTTTTGCTTTAATATGATACTGTAGAATTTAATAGAATTTTCTGTATGATACTGTTGATGTTCTAATAGAACTCAATTGCTTCTTCCCTTTGTCTGCAGTGGGAGCATAGACTTGGATGATGATTATCTTAAGTTGTTCATTTGTGGGAATTTCTGGTGTTTCCGGTTCTATCGTCTTTTGTTCTTCCTCTGCATAGAACTTTTTTTGGTAGTCAATCCACATATCCTTTTCTATGTGTTTGGGTTCTATTAGTTCCTTTATCTCCGTTCTTTGACCTCTTATGAAGCGTCATATTTCCTTTTACAAACCGTAAAAATCATGTTCCATTTCTTTCGAAAAGCGTTTCCAGTGATTATTTTTTATTTTTCTTATAAGTGCATGTGTTTCGTTTCTAATTGTCTTGTAATTATGGTATGCCTTTTGTGTTTTGGTTGACATGTAGTTCAGGTAAGCTTTTTTCTTTTCTTTGCCTTTTTCCTTCACTTCTGTACAAAACCATGGAGTTTTTCGCCTTGGGAACGATTTATTTTTGTTTATATTTCTTTCACCAAGAACTTCCTTGGTTATCCCTTCTCCTCCCTTAAGTTCAGATACATTTAAACAAATTTTAATAAATAATGAAAAAGTTTTCAACTATCAAACCCGTTTATACAGTTGTGATGAAGAAAGCTTCTTTTGTTTACTAACTTGATTTATCTGTATTATTTTATTTTTAATTTAGGATCCTTTGAGCGGTAGACGCTATGAATATATCGAATACGAGAATGGAAAAGTCTTGGGAAGAAAACAAGGATGCAGTAGAGGCACTACGAAAGTTGACAGCTGGTGGAGATGGCTATTCTGGCATTGTTCCTACTGCTTCTGTCTCTGTGACGAACAAGGAAGCGCTTCCGACAGATACGTTAATATGAGACCAACAATTGCAAACATTTCTGACAATATGTAAGTTAATATGAATTTTTTTGCATATAGTTTTGAAAATGATAACAATTTCTGTCATCGAAACCTAATTATCTTATATTGTTAGCAATGTAATAGCTTTACTATCAGTTGTTGCAAACTTTAAATATTGATGAGTATTTACTCGCAAATAAATTAGTATAAAATGCTTGCCATCGTTTGTTGTGTTGCTATTTCTTTTCTACGAATTTCTTTACAAGTTTCTTTTCAACAAGAATAATATTTTTAGGGTGGTGGTCGGCTTAAGGTTTATAAAGAAAAACCGTATCCTCCACGTACAAATACAGGAAGGTAAACTACTTCCAAGAGGTAACATTGATGCCGCTACCGTACGATGGGTACCAGTTGAAGATTATAAAATAACCGACAGAAAAATCTATAGTGGACAAGACTATCATACTTTCAGTTGGGAAAAGAGAGCGGTTGATCTGGATGATTTAGAAGCTGACGATGGATATGTATTTACAGGTAAGTCATAATGATTCCATTATTTGTTAGTTTCCATCATCGAACTAATATAATATTTCTTTTGCAGGTGTACGATTTAAGGAAATTGGTTCTCACCTTAATTTCGAAATATACTGTACAAAGTTCGATTTCGTCACTGGAAAACTTATCAATCCTACGAGCACAAGTATCTGGAAAGATAACGCCAATACTGATTCTGCCACCAAAAACCCCAGGTGAGTCTCTTTTACATAATCGGCACTAACGTGCAATGTTTTCTATAATTTTGTTCTTTTGTTAGGAAAATGGGATATCAGAAGCGGAAGTGAGTAAATGCTTCTAGAGTAGGTAGTTCATTCGCACCAGATTCATCTTTCGATTATAACTGAGTCATTTTCTATCTCTGTGATTTTTATACGACATATTATTAGTAACGTCAGAGCGCCATTTTTTGCTGGTGTCTTCATTCTAAACAAACCAAAGTATCTGCTCTTTTTATATGCGTTTTTGTAAATTTATTTGAAATTTAGGTTAGGTTCGGTTCATAGACATATATAATACAAATTACTACAAATTACTACAAATTACGCGTTCCCCAACTGCGACAGAGAAAACTGACGCGAAGCAGTTCCTGCACATTGGGCTCTTTCTAATGGGACGGGTTGATCGAACACGTGACCTTCTCATTGGTCATTAAGGTCACCTGGTCGATAAACCTGAACAATTAGAAAGATATGCTGGGACTGCTTTGCGTCAGTTTTCTCTGTCGAACTCTGGGAACGGGTCTGTATTATAGCACTTAGTCGTCTTCTTCCTCTTCAACGGCACTACAGCCCAAATTGAGCCTTGGCCTCCTCTATTTTTTGCCTCCACCCTTGCTTGTCTGTGGCTGATCTTCTCCATACACGGACTCCTAAAAGGACTTGTGCGTCGCTGTTTACTGTGTCTTCCCACCGCTTTATTTGATTTTCAACCGGTCTTTTTCCCTGCATTCTAGCATTCAGAGCTCTTTTTGGTAGCCTATCCTCTCCCATTCTTATCACATGGCTGGCCCATTGCAATCTTTGTATTCTAATGAAGTCTGACAGTGGTGCTTCCTTATAAAGTTGATAAAGGTCGTTGCTGTATCGACTTCTGAACATTCTGTTTTCCCTCAAAATAATGCTTCCAGGTTTCTGTGACTTTCTGTTGGTTACTGATTATTTGCCCACTTTCATCTTTACATAGACTAGTTTGAGGTTTATACACACTTTTTATCTCTTTTAGGTATTTGTAATTTCTCTATTGCGTTGTTTTTGAGATTTTCTTCCATTTTTTTCTATTTGTCCATTTTCATAGGCTCTTTTTTTATTTCTACATATCTTGTCTGCTTTCCGTCTTGCGACTTCAAATGATGTTCGTCTTTCCCGTGTTCTTCTTGTTATATCCATTTTGTGTGCTTCATTTCTTTCCTCTATTGCTTGTCTGCACTCATCATCGAACTATGCTCCTCTTCTCACCTCTTTCTTGTTTCCCAAGGTGGACGCTTCCGCTACCAGTACTGCTGTTTTGATATTATTATTTGATATTATATAAATCGATGTCATTTTGTGTATGTCTTTATGTGGGAAGTATGTGGAACTTATAACCATGTTTTTAACACAACACTAAAATTAATAACCAAAGTGATAACAAATAAACTGAATGAAATTATTACACTCACAGAAGAACAACAAGGTTTTAGTTCGGGAAAATCATGCACCGACGTTATATTTATAATGAGGCAAGTGCAAGAGAAATCATTAGAATACAACAAACCGGCATATCTATGTTTCGTGGATCTTAAGAAGGCATTTGACTGGATCAAATTAAAAGACGTTATCCACTTATTATACGCAAGAGAGATACCTCTAGGAATAATCAAAATATCTACCAAAACAACACAATAAGAGTAAAAGTACAAGAAGAACTAACCGACCCTATTGAAGCTGGCAATGGAATAATACAGTGAGATTCCCTGAGTCCTCTATTGTTCAACCTGATTATGGATGAAGTAATAAAAAAAAGTAAGAACTAAAAAAGGATACCAAATGGGAAAAAAACAACTTAAAATAATCTGCTATGCAGATGACGCAATACTACTCTTTCAAAGTGAAGATGATTTACAACGTATGCTGCACCAATTTAATATAACCGCCAGAAAATTTAACATGTTAATTTCCCCAAAAAAGACTAAATGCATGGTTACAACAGCAAATTTACTAAGATGTAAATTGGAGCTGGAAGGACAGATAATAAAACAAGTGATGGAGTTTAAATATCTAGGCATCACATTATCTAACTACGGAAAGCTCGAAACTGAAGTGGAAGATCAAGTGAATAGAGCAAACAGAGCCGCAGGCTGCCTAAATGAAACAATATGGAGAAATAAAAATATCGGGAAAGAAACGAAAGGCAGAATTTACAAAACAGTCATCAGACCAATAATGACATACGCGGCAGAAACAAGACCTGACACAGAGAGGACAAAAAGGATGTTAGAAACAGCAGAGATGAAAACACTTAGAAACATTGATGGTAAGACACTATGGGACAGAGCTAGAAGTACAGATATACGACGTAGATGCAAGATGGAGAACATCAAGAACTGGGTAAGAAATAGAATGACAACAAATAGAGTAGTAAAGACGGCAAGAGACGGTTCCCCAATAGGAAGACGATCAGTAGGAAGACCACGAGAACGATGGAACGACAACTTACTGGAGGCACATTGAAAAACAGACAGTCATGTCTATATAAAAAGAAGAAGAAGATATCACCCATTATAATCTTTATGTCATTTTTGGGCGCATTGTAATATACTATCTCCAGCTGTTGGTAGAATCTTGTCTTTGATTGTTGCTCTTGTTCTTCTGTTGGACAGTGAATGTTTACCATTGTTAGGTTGAAGAACTCACACGAGCACTCAGTTTATTTGTATTATATATCTATGATAAAAACTATAATAGATAAATATAATGTATACATAATAACTCGATTGGTTTGTTTTATAGCCATATAGGCTCTATCTATGGTTTGTATAGCTATCTATCTATGTATAGGTATCTATAGCTCTATCTATGGTTTGATTAGAATCGCCATACCCTAAATAAAGAATGATGTGACGTCACGCTAATATGGTGTATTATATTCATATCGAGATACGCCGCATTACAGTGATGTCTCGCTGTCATTTTTGGCTGTAAAATTGATTTAATTTCCTTAATTATTAAATCAATTTCTTTTTACTATCAGTATTAATACTGTTTCATTTGCACTGCTTTTATAGTAGAATAGTGGACTCGCTTTTTAAATTTAAATTAACGAAGGTATTGTCCCTAATGCTATGTAATTTTCATAATATAGTAAGTGCATATATCTAGTTAACTTATATTGGGGTAGCATTTTTATAATTGGTAATCATTACGCTAAATATCATATATAATAGCTAAACATGATTCACTTAATCTTTATTAAAATAGTGGAAGAAAGAAGATGGATATTTCAATTCTCTCTGCACTCTTTGACACAAAAGTTACCAAAAGATGTAGATATAGCGCTAAATGAGGACTGAAATATCGTAGCAGGAGCATTAAACTAACACTATTAAACAACTCCAACATGTGTGATGGAACTATTCTCTTCCATCACCCATGTCTCGCATCTATAATATACTGTTGGTTTAATAGACCCAATAGTTTTGTAGACCCAGATTTTCGATATCCAGTGAGTGTTTTTGAAGCGGAACACATGGTCGAGTAAAAAATAAGCTTTTTTCCCTTTACTATACTTTAAATTTCTGGTTCTCCTGTTCCATCCGTACTTAATGCAACTCCTAGATATCTGAAACTTTCTATTGTTTCAATATCGTCCTCTAATTCAACTGTGCGTCTGTTTCCTCATAGCTCTCACCTGTGTTAGCTTTTTTGCCATTAAATATTTATTTCTAGTCCGGTCACTTTTGCCCATGTGTTTAATTATGAATATATTTGTGCTGCCTCTTCCGTTTTGCGAGACATAATGCTAATGTCATCAATTTTTATATTGCACTGTCTTATTATATTTTCGAGAGACAGGTTGAATAGTGTCGATGTCAGCCCGTCTCCTTGCGTTAATTCTTTGACCATTGAAAAGTTCTCAGTGAGCTCATTTTGTGTTTTGACAGTTGCTGTTGACGAGTCCATTGTTGCTCTTACTAGTCAGATGTATTTTTAATAGACGTCAAAGCTGTGCAATATTTGATATATAATAATATAATAACGGATTGATTACGGCTTTCGCCGCTTCTCCGCCCCCAATTTCCATCTTTTTCTGTCATATGCAGTTGCCTCTACTGTCTCTTGTCGCCATTGCTTCATCAATATCGTTGCGCCAACTTCTCCGTAGTCGTCCTCTCTTTCTTCTTTCAGGAGAGATCCATTCCAGTACTCTTCTAGGCCATCTGTACTCTGGCATTCTGGCATGGATAGAAACCCAATTCTTATTAACGCCACTCAAAAATACTACGAACAAAACTTTGCAAGAATTAAAATGGGACAAGAAATCCTTTTCAAACAACAAAGGGACTAAGACAAGGCTGCTGTCTGTCACCCACCTTATTTAAAATCTATTTGGACAGATCCTTAGTGAAATGGGTAAAAAAATGTAGAAACATGGGAATAACGGTGGAAGAAAACACGCTATATACACTTTTCTTTGTGGATGACCAGGTAGTAAATGCCGAAGACAGCTGCGATATTAGCTATATGGTAAGAAAACTGCAAGAAGAATATGAGGTGGCAGGTCTAAACATGAATATGACAAAATGTGAATATCTCTCAGTGGGAACAGATGAAATATGTGACCTAGTCTTGGAAGACGACAAAATCAAAGGCGTGCAATCCTGCAAATATTTGGGGGTCATTTTCAATAAGAAGGGAAATAGCGTAGATGAAATCAGGGAAAGAATAAACAAGGGCAGAGCAGCGACCTTAAACTCTCTTCTCTGGTAAAAAACAATATTTCATATAACTTGTGTTTATTAATTGAGTCGTAGACCTGTTTAAAATCTATGAAGATGTTGTGGACATTTACAATTTGTTTCAATGTTAAAAGTTGGTCATTTGTAGATTTTCCTTGTCGAAAACTGGTTTGATATCCCGCGACAATATTTTTAGTTAATTGTTGGAGTCGTTTGTTGAGTATATAAGTAAAAACTTTGTACGCATTGCGCAAGAGGGTTATGCCGTGATAATTTTCGCATTTTAGTTTATCTTATATATCGGGCATATAATCCCGGTTTTTCAGTCGCTAGAGTCTTTTCATCAATCCAAATCTTGTTTATGAGTGCATGGATTTGTCCTACTAGACGTTTGCCATCTAATTGATATGGTTCAGAGGGGACGTTGTCAATATCTTCTTCTTGGGGTGCCTGTCCATTCAAAACGTTGGCGATCATTCTGGCTATGATGACTTTCTTGGTTGCTATACGGAATAGCTGTGTTGAGGTCTTTCTATACCATGCTCTCAGGTTAGCAAGCCAAGATATTCTTCTTCGTCCTGGGGCCCTTTTCCCTTCAGTTTTACCTTGCAAAATGCATTGGCGTAGCTCATATATGCCCTGATTTCTCATTATATGTCCCAAGTACTGCAGCTTACGGCCTTTCACCATGTTGACGAAATCCGCGGTTGTGTTCATCCTCCGTAGTATTTCTCCATTGGTGACTTTGTCTGTCCATGGTATCTTTTAATCCTTCTGTATAACCGTAGCTCAAAAGCCTGAAGTTTTGATAGAGTTTCCGCCTTTAATGTCCACGTTTCTGCTTCGTACAGAAGTACTGAGTACATGTAACATTTAAGACGCCTTATTTTTGTTTCTAGGGTGAAGTCTTGGCTCTTGAACACAGAGCTCCTAGTCAAGAACGCACTTTTTGCCTTTCCGATGCGACATTTAATCTCTTGGGTATTGTCCCACGACTCATTGATTAGAGTTCCCAAGTAGTTGTACTGTATGACACGTTCAATTCTCATTTGGTTCACATACAGATTTGCTCCAGTTACGTTTTCCTTGCTGATGATGATTAGCTTGGTTTTGCTGATGTTTATATCCAGTCCTTGTTTTCGTTATTTTGTTCATTAAGTTTTGCAGTCCTTCTATGGTATTGGTATTGGAAAACACTATTGTATCATCTGCATACCGCAGGTTATTGAGCTTGATTTCATTTATTGAGATGCCTTCATCAATATCTTTTAGAGCCTCTTCAAAAATGTGCTTCGAGTACAGATTGAATATCAGTGGTAAAATTATGCACCCCTGTCTCACTCCCCTTAAGATTTTGACCTGATCTCTATTTTCCATATATTCGGAGCACCGGTGATTGATTCCAATACTGGTTAGCTATTATTTTTCGGTCTCTTCCGTTAATCCCTGCCCTCTTCAGCACTTTCATCATTTGTTCATGCCTGACTCTATCGAAGGCCTTCTTGTAGTCAATCAGGCATGCAAAAACATCACAGCTGACATCTCTACATTTCTGAAACAATACCTGCACGCTAAATAAAGCTTCCCTCGTACCAACGGCGTTCACACATCCAAACTGATTTAAAAACAGCTTCAGCAGATGGCTCATTAGGCTTATGGTCCTATAGTCTTCACAAACTTTTGCTCTTTGTTTTTTTGGGCAATGGTACGAACTCCGATTTGAGCCACTCTACTGGTATTTTTCCTGCCTTGTATATTTCATTAAATATTTCAGTTATTATTTTTATTTGTTCTGCAGTAGCTTCAGCAGTGCTGCAGAAATTTCATCAAGTCCCGGTGCCTTTTCATCCTTCATTTGTCTGACGGCTGCCGGTATTTCTTCTGGTAGGATTTCGGGACCTGAATTTTCTTCAATGATTGGTTCTTGTATTGTTCTAAGGTCGTGTAAAAGTTTCTCCAAGTATTCTTCCCATACTTTCTTTTTATCTTCTTTTGTTATGGCAAGATTGCCTTCATCATCTGTTATTTTTCCACTGTTGCGTTTTCGGAACTTTCCAGCTAGTTCCTTCACCTTTCGATCGACATTGAAGTTATCATATCGACTCTGATACTCCTCTATTTCTTGACATTGTTCTATTTTGTGTTTCTCTTTGGCTTCTCTTATCTTTCTTCTGACGGATAGTATGTATTCTCTTATATTCTTGGAGATGTTCTTTGTTTTTTTCTCTGATCCGTAAGTTCAAGTATTTCATCGGTCATCCACGATTTCCGTTTCTCTGTATCTTCCTTCAGGTGTTGTTCTTTTATTTCTCTCACTGTTTCTTGTATGCTGGTCAGACTTTCCTCTATAATTATTGCATTTCTGCATTTTAGCTGTATTGAGGTTTTTACTCACCTTTACTTTTAACCTTCTTCATTCTGACTTTGGAATTACCTACAACTAGTACATGATAAAAATTTATATCTGCCTCCGGGTATGTTTTGACAGATGTCAATATCTAGAGCCTTATTATTCCTTTGTACTCGTATTGCTTGTTTTACGCAATACTCGTATTGGTTGAATATCTGGTTATCTACCCTTCCTAATTTTTACTTAGATATGTTCGGGGTTTGTATCCTTCTTTTTTTCTTTTATGTATGACCTCTACACTACTCGTCATTGAACCATTCTCTTTTTGTTTTTCTCTTTTGTATGCCTATGATTTTTCTTGCTGTGTTAATTACTTTCGTTTGATTTATTTCCAATGTTCTTAGGTGCCTAGACTGCTAAACAGCCGAGATCATACGCCAAGGTGTATCACAAATATTAAGAATAGCCAAACCATCGAAAAATAATTTAAAATATGAAGAAAAAGAAGCCTGGTAGAATTTACAGAAGAACAAAGAAATCATCGTACTCACTACCGACAAAAGCAATGCTCAGCAATCTTTTTCCTAGTTGGTATCTCTATTTCCCCTCCTAGAAGATCATCATCATCATCATCATCATTCAACCTGGATCTATCCACTGCTGGACATAGGTCTCCCTCAGTCTTTTCCATGTAGTTCTGTTTTGTGCTGTTTGCATCCAATTTTTGTCGATCCGTTTTATGTCATCAGACCATCTTGTTGGTGGACGACCTCTACTTCGATGTGCTTCTTGTCTCGGTCTCCACTGTATTATTCGCTGTGTCCATCTGTTATCTGACATTCTAGCTATGTGCCCCGCCCAGTTCCACTTAAGGGTCATAATTCTTTCTATGGCATCTGTCACTCCTGTTCTCCATCTTATTTCCTTGTTCGTGATCCGATCCTTACGAGAAATGCCTAACATCGATCGTTCCATGGCTCTTTGGGTAACACAAATTTTATTTCTTACTTTCTTGGATAGTGTTAATGTCTCTGCACCATATGTAAGTACTGGCAACACGCACTGATTAAAGACTTTTCTTTTAAGACACATAGGCAGTTCTGATTTAAGAACATAGCTTAGCTTGCCGAATGCCACCCAAGTGAGTCCTATGCGGCGGCTTAGTTCGCACGTTTGATTATCTCTTCCTATGCGTATCTCATGTCCTAAGTACTTACATGAGGTGGTTTCTTAAATATGCATGCCATTTACTGAAATCTTTTCGCTTAACACAAGATTTGTCATGATTTGTGTTTTTGTGTGGTTGATTTTTAATCCTACTTGTAGGGAGGCTAGGTATAGTTTCTCCAGTTGCGATACTGCATCATCGATTCTGTCAGCAAAAAGGACAATATCGTCAGCAAACCTCAAATGACTAAGCATTTCTCCATTGACATTTATTCCTTTTTCACTCAGATTTGCGTTCTTAAACATATGCTCTAATAATGTTTTGGCAACAATTTTGGCGAAATTGTATCTCCTTGTCGCACTCCCCGTTTTATTTTAAATACGTTGGTCTTTTTATCTGCCAGTTTCACACTTGCTGTCCCATTTTGATAGATGTATTTTATCATGTTTATATAGCGATGATCTATACGGCACTCTGTTAAGGCTTTTAACATCTTTTGATGACTTATTGTGTCGAAAGCTTTTTCGTAGAAAAAAAAAAGAAGATCATCTTTGAATATTTCCTTTTCTTTTCTTACGTAAAACCAACATACTAATATAATAATTAATTCCATCAGATTAGGATTCTTAAAAATTTCCTGCGAATATTTCACAGAAAAAGAAAAACCTCGATTGAACCAAATTTAATTTAAAAAAACTCACTTTTGTTTAAAAATGAAATAATCATCAAAGATTTATTTTTTGTTTCAGGAAAAAAGTGTGGCTGGTGTCCCCCGACATCCCAACAAGAACAACATCGCCATCGATCCCTACGTCCACGCCAGACAGTTACATCGAACTTACCCATTCAGACATAGACAAAGACGCTGCGCAGACCACGGTACCGTTTTGGGATGCCCAGAGAGTCGAGTCCCTACAACCAGTACCTCTCAGCGGCGCCGGTATTTTCCACAAGGGAAGGAGATTTTTCGGAGGGTTTATTACCCTCAAAACCATATCATATAACTTTAGTAAACATCTGCGGGCGGCATTTCCCGAAGACGAAAAAGATAACGTTTTTTAAAAACAAATTATTTCTCAATACAATGAGAAATTTATCAGGTTAGACAAGCTAAATTTTTAGCATATTTTTGTGCGATTAAACCAGTGGGTTTAGATATACACGTCGGAAAAATTCTGATCAGGGAAATTAGCCAATAATCTATTCTATTAAAACGCTTAGATTTACATTTTTTTGTTCACAAATAAGTTCATTCCCTTGGATTCCAAGCTTCCATGGGAATGCGTTAAAATGTGCAGTAAGCATTAACATCATTAATTAACAAATGTTCAAATTGGCAACCATTTTTTCACAAAACAATTTCGGCCCATAAGAATTTATTTGATCTGATATTTGACATCCTAATTACCACCAAAATGCACATTGTGTTTTAAAAGTAGGTATTATTAGACATAATGCAGCTCGGTGAACATAGTAGTGCTGTTAATTTTCTGAGTAGAGATTGGGTCAGTAAATACATACATTTAATAATGCTTGTAATCTGTCAATGTGGAATTATTCTATACAATTGGATGCTTTTTGCAACATTGTAATTTTATTATCAGCTATAGTCTATGTTGTTTTACTTTCAATTCTTAACAAGGTTAAAATTGTACTACTTCAATTATTTTTATTATATTATGGAACTGTTCCAATAATTAGTTCCCACCTTTATTTTGAACCGACCATTCATAATTATCATTTTCTGGATTTCTCAATTTCCGTTTTTTTTGTTTTTTTTGTTTATATCATAATACTAAATACTATAAACTTCTTCGAATAGTTTATATGCGTATAGTATATTTATATGTAATTACTATAAATATAGTAAAAATAACGAAATTTTGAAGTTTCGCACAAGATATTCGTACATAATTTCATAATTTGGCTGTTTTCTCTCTTTCTCACTTGTTTTCTTTCTATTTCTCTCTGAAGACAACCAATGAAACATGAAAATTGTAATCATGATTCGATAAATTTTTAGTTTAATGACTTATATGGTTTTTCAACTCACTCCTTGAAACTGTTTCAACCAAATTAATCTCCTAAAGTCATTGAACAGGTGTACCTTGACCTTGACTGATATTTATTTTACTTTATGTGTACTATAATTAAAATATATAAATAATTGAATTAAAGTATGTAACACTAATTTATTTGTTCGATATTCTTCTCGAGTACTGTATTTAGCAAACTCTACGTGTTGCCAAGTTGTACCTTTATTAAACGATCACTTCTAAATTTATAATGGAAAGATAGAAAAATTTATGTACTGAATAATTTTATTCACAATTGGTTTTTAGTGTGTTCTAAACCCACATGGAACGGTAAAATACCCACTGTACTATATTTTTTTAAGTTAGTGGCATATTATCGCTGTGATTTAATGAAAAATAGTTAAAGCCATTTACCATAGTCTAGTTTAATTTTTAGTGTTATAATTTTTGTGATAGAAATAAAAGATAAAACTTTATTATAAATTTCTTTAAACCTGTGTTTACACAAATTGATCACGACTTGATAGACAAAAGAATCTCTACAAAAACTATAGGTGTAAAAAGTGGAAGAGCACGTAGGGCCAGCACCCCCCCTTTAAAAAAAGAGTTTATAATTACTAAAGTTTTAAGACCGATAGTGAGCTATGGATGTGCAGCTTATGTGCTGACTTAAAATTCTGTAAATCGCATAAACATCTTTGAAAGAAAGGTATTAAGACGAATATTAGACCCTATAAAAGGAAATAAATAAGAAAATATAAAAGGATAAAAAAAATGAAAAGTACGGGCAGTAATACAGTGGAATGATACTTTACAACGGTGGAACAACGGATTAAAGAGGATGAGGTCTGAAGTCCTATTTAACAAAGCCAAAAGTAATCAAGACTGGGATGCTACAGGTATAAGCTAACGCTACACAATAAAGAAATTCGAAAAGCTAAAACCAATTCATGGAGAGAGTTTTGCGAGGAGATTACAGATATCCCGGCATGTTCTCGAATCCATGAAAGTCCTGGCAAATGATGGTGCTACAACTAAAGAAGTAGGTTTCATAAAAAAAGCTAATGGCAAATTTACGTATCCCAAAGAGGAAAGTCTTAGAGAACTGATAAACACGCACTTTCCGGGCTCAATAATTCTGGATGATGCAGATAGACAAACCAACATAGATCAAAGGCTGACTAGGCCAAGGTCTACAGATTGGGAAATAGCCACAGCAATCACAAGACCAAACAGAATTAGATGGGCTATAAATAAGTTTCGGCCATATAAGTCTCCATGGACAAATGGCATATATGCAATACTGTTGCATATGGGATTACAGGTATTGATACCACATTTATGCAAGCTCCTTAAAGCCAGTTTAGCATGGTGGGTCGTACCGGAAATATGGCAAAAGGTTAAAGTCAGATACTTGCCTAAGGTAGGTAAAGTATCAGACCTAACACCAAAGTCATATAGACCGATAAGCATATCTTCTTTTCTATTAAAAACGCTGGAAAGGCTTGTTGATAGGTACATCAGAGACGAAGTGCTAAAAGATACTCTATGCAATCGTCAATATGCATAACAACCTGGTAAATCTACTGACTCTGCGTTGGATGATCTAAATAGGCTTATCTCAAAGTCAATGGAAGACAAAGAGACAGCAATGGACGCTTTTTTAGATATAGGAGGGGGCATTTAATAATGTTACTACCAGCTCTTTGATAGGGGCTATAAGTAGACGAGGCGCACCTGCGGTAATATGCAGATGGATAAGGGCATCTCTGGAGAATAGGGCAGTAATATACACTCTGGGTAAAGCAACCTTTAACTCAAAAGTAGGTGGAGGCTGTCCTCAATGAGGAGCTCTGTCCCCTCTACTTTGGGCAACCTTGGTAGATTATCTCCTCAGAAATCGTTCTGAAGCTATTTTCTTGTGGCATTAGTAATTACTAATGAGAATAATAATTATTTAAATGAGAAGAAGCCACAATTTGATTTTTATTATTTCATAATTGAAACCTGCTTAGAGTAAATATATGATGACTCGAAACGGATTGAACGAAAGTAATGAATCAATGTCAAGAACCGCTATCTGTGACGACGCCATCTTGTGGCGCTAGTTTCGTGACACTCGCCTCAGCATTTTACTGTAGAGAAAAAAGTAATACAACGCCAGTATAGATGCTTCGCTACAATAATATTAATAGTAAATGGAAACAATCATGGCATATAAACAGTACACATTCTTCCTCGCAATATGCGTCTATGCAGCCTTCAATCCAAAGTGATTATTGGTTTAAAAACTATTTTGTTCTTCGAAGGAATATAATATCCATAATTAGAATAAAATGAGGACAGGCCTGTTATCCTAGTCGTCTGGCAAAACTAAAAATCGTGAATTTGAACTTATGTACAGAGTGTCAAAGAAAAGGAGATTTAAATCACATTTTCTTCGAATGTAAAAAATACATAAAACAAACGGAAGGTCAAAATTTTTTATCCACACAATGCTATTTCCTATCTCTAAATATAAGATTTGTAAATTAATGTTTAATGAAATTTATCTGCACAAGTAATCTTAAGTCTCATAGTCTCATAGTGTCTTACCATCAATTTTTTAAGTGTTTTCATCTCTGCTGTTTCTAACATCGTTTTTGTCCTCTCTGTATCAGGTCGTCTTTCTGCCGAATGTCATTATTGATCTGATGACTGTTTTGTCAATTCTGCCTTTCATTTCTTTCCTGATATTTTTATTTCTCCATATTGTTTCGTTCAGGCAACCTGCGGCTCTGTTTGCTCTATTCACTTGATCTTCCACTTCAGTTTCGAGCTTTCCGTAGCTAGATAATGTGATATGCCTAGATATTTAAACTCCATCACTTGTGCTATTATCTGACCTTCCAGCTCCAATGTACAACTTAGTAAATTTTTTGTTATAACCATGCATTTTGTCTTTTTAGGGAAATTATCTTATTAAATTTTCTGGCGGTTATAATAAATTGGTGCAGCATACGTTGTAAATCATCTTCACTTTGAGAGAGTAGTATTGGGTCGTCTGTATAGCAGATTATTTTAAGTTGTTTTTCTCCCATTTGGAATCCTTTTTTAGTTCTTACTCTTTTTATTAGGTATTTCATCAATAATCAGGTTGAACAATAAGAGGACTTAGGGAATTTCCCTCTGATCCCATTGCCAGCTTCAATGGGGTCGGTTAGTTAGTCTCAGCGATTGCATGGAGTCTTTAATATTCGTTTGGCTCTGTTGTTCGAGCCGGCAATGGTTCTAAAGACATACCTCCTACTGAGAGATAGGATTCTGTCCTTGATTGGTATTATATTAGCCAGTGTATATATGTGCGCTGATGGGTAATGCCAGCTCACCCTCATACAGGATCTAAAGATTTTTCGTTCGGTAGCTATGATGGTGTTGATTTCATATGGTTTGAGAGAGGCGTAGATGCATACCCTGTATTCGATGATGGATCTGATAAATGTCTTGTAGGTGTGCAATAGTGTTTTAGATGCCGTCCCGCCCCATTTGCCGGATAGCACTGCCAAGAGATTGAACCTTTTTCTCACCCTATCAAGGGTATTTTGAATGTCAGTTTTCCAGCTAAGAGTTCTAGTAAAATGAACTGTACGAATCCCAAGTACGAATCCGGGCTTCTGAGAATAATATTATCTCTCTCCTGACAGGGTTATTCGGCCACGGACCTCGCGGCAATTTGAGGATTTAAAGAGAATTAATTGAGTTTTGGAGGGATTTATAGTCACTCTCCATTTATTGCACCACCTAATGACTCTGTCTAAGAAATTTTGGCCTCTTTCGAATACGGACAATTGTCCATGCTCTCTGTGTGGTCCTGATATGAGGAGAGCAATGTCATCAGCGTACAGGAGCAGGGTCTCCGATCTATGCTGTGGGCGGGGGATGTAAACTGTGTATAATACTGGTGCAATTATTGAACCCTGGCGTACTCCAGCTTGTGGAGTAAAGGGGGTGGATAGATGGCTACTTTGATCCTTATCGACCGATTAGAGAGATAGGAATTAATTAGTTTAACAAAAGGAGTGGGCAGTCCAGCAAGGTGGAGTTTTTCAATCAGGCCTGTGTGTCAGACCTGATCGAATGCCTTCTGGACGTCTAGTAATATGCCTATGACGTGGTTCATTTCATTAAGAGATTGTGAAATGAAGGTTGTTGCTTCAACCAATGCATTTTGCGTGGAATGTTCAGCCCTGAATCCGAATTGGTAATCTGGAATGGCAAGGTGAGCGTCTAGGAATTCTACGAGTCTTTCCTTAAGGATTCTCTCGTAGACTTTACCTAGGGTGCTTAGTAGAGAAATAGGTCTGTACGATTCAGGGTTGGTACGGGTTTTCCCTTGTTTGGGAATCATGACTGTGCTGGCCACTTTTCACGGAATGGGAAAGTAGCTCAGCGTTAGAGATGCATTGATTATATTGGTGAGCAACGGGATAATATTCTCTGGAAGATTTTTGAGGCACCTTCTGTGGATGCCATCAGGGCCAGGAGATGTTTTTTTCCAATTTTACACATCTGCCTGATGGTGTCCTCAGTCACAGGGGCCATCATCGGATGAGGATGTGGTCCATCGTGTGCCTGAGGGTAGTAGAATATATCTTCCACTCTCCGTTCGGCGACTCTTTTGGATCTTTCGCTGATGTTAGGGTTATTAGGGGAAACGAGGGAGGCCTGTAATGTATTTTTGAAGACTTCAGCCTTATCTTGTGGATTGTTGAGGATGATGTTGTTAACTATGAGTTGAGATCGTGGCTGACTTTTCTGTTTCGTTAGGACTTTGAGTTTATTCCGGAATACAGCACCATTTCGGTAGTCAAGGTCGGCTGTGACACGCATCCACTGTTTTTGCTTCAGCTTGTTCACTTCCAACCTTATAACCGCCGAGAGCCTGTTGTACTCTGCCTTGATGAGGGTGTCTCTGGATCTTTTATACTCTCTGATCATTTTTCGTTTGGATTTGATTTGTGCGATAATTTTGGGTGGTAAAGTTGGAGTATATGGATTATATCTTGTTTTTGGGAGAGCCAAGGCTGAGGCTTCTTGGAGAAGCTTCTTAATTTTGGAAATCCCTGTGTCGACTTGGTTGTGTGTTGACATATTGCCTAACTCTGGGAGGTTTAGACAAATTTGATTTCTCGAAAAAATTGTGGAACAAAAGGCAAATTAAGATTACCTAAAAAGTGAATTACTGGATACTGCGGCAGCATTTAGAGACGAGTACGACAAGTAGAAAATTGAAACAATTGCGGAAAAATATGGCGTTAAGATTTTGAGACTGCCGCCTTACCATTGCGAGCTGAACCCGATTGAGATGGTGTGGAGTCAAGTGAAAAGGTATGTGACTTCAAACAATGTTGATTTTAAAGAAAAAACGGTAGAACGGTTGATAAAAGAAGCTTACCAACGCGTATTGAAAGAGCAGTGGCATTATTATGTGAATCACGTCAAGAAAGTAGAAGAAAAAATGTTTGCGGTGGACAATTTGCAGGAAGATATTGAACCGGTGATAATTAATATAGATGTCCCCAATAACGGTCTAAAATATATTGGCATTTGTCATTAGGGATATTTGTATTATAACTGTATCTACAGTTATGGTTAAACTCTTCCATACGCTTTGCTCGATGTACTGTTCCTTTTCGGTCATTATAAAGGTGCCCTTTATTTCTTGCCTGCTTTGCACGTCATCATCATCATCTTTGGCTCGACAATCCTCTGTGGATCTTGGCCTGCTCTAAGATTCGTCGCCATTCTGTTCGGTTTCTGGCAACATGTTGCCATCTTCTGATTTTTCATATCCGTAAGTCGGTTTCAACTCCATCTAACCACCTAATTCGCGGTCGGCCTTTGCTTCTTCTTCCTACAGGTGTTCCTGTGGTTAGCTTTTTAGCAATCGTATTTTCTGGCATTCGTATTATGTGTCCAGCCCATCTAAGTCGCTGTGTTTTAATGAACGTTATGACATCTGGCTCATCAAAGAGCTGATACTATTTAAAATTATATCTTCTGCGCCACTGCCCTTGGTCGTTTATAGCTCCAAATATTTTGCGGAGTATTTTACGCTCAAATATTCCCAAAAGTCTTTCATCTTTTTGCGTTAGAGTCCATGTTTCTGCTCCATATGTGAGGACCGGCATCAGCAATGTTTTGTATATAATAATTTTAGTTCTTCTTTGAATGTTTCTTGAGTGGAAATGCTTTTGGAGTCCATAGTATGCCCTATTTGTAAGATTTATTCGTCTTTTGATTTCTTCGCTTGTTTTATTGGTAGCAGTCAATAGCGACCCAAGGTATGTGAAGTTGTCAACACGTCCAAAGGTATGACTTCCAAAGACTGTTTCTCGTTCCTCATTTGCTATCGGATCCTTTGTAACCAACATGTACTTGGTTTTGTCTTCGTTGATGACTAGACCGACCTGTTTCGCCGCTGTTTCCAATTCTAGGAGATATTGCTCTGCTTTGATCTGCTTTGCACGTACCCATGCCCAATTGTGTGACCTTCTCAGCCACTTCTTACCGGAGCAATTGTTATGTTATTTCCATGGTCCTGGTTTAGGTAGTTCAGGTTCTACTTCGGATTGACTGTCACTGTCACTAGATTGAGGCTGGTATGTAGAATCTGCATCTGAGTCTTCTGAAAAAATAAGACATGCGCTAGTTTTATCTGATAATAATCTGGTTCATAGCCCTTATAAACACAAACTATGGGCTTTACAGAATTTTCACTTACCGCTAAAGAGGTTATGTTGAGACTCCTGTTCTTCTACAATACTTGCGATGCCCATTTCGATTAAGGTAGCAAAACTTTGGTTACTTTACTCTTAAAGTTGCCAACTATCGTAGATAATATGGGTAAAGTTTGAATTAAAAGATACGACAGCAACAGTGCCGACAAGCGTGTACAACATTCAAGAACAAACAACTCTGATGACAGTCAGTTCAAGGCCAAGGGGTACAAGTGGCGCTTGTACCTCTCGGCTTCTCAGGAAAACAGCTGATATTTGAGGTAGTACTTATACCATCCTCTAGATTGCAGTACTGTACAGTGATACGCTTGTATCCCTTCTTCTTCATGTACCATGTCCTTTCAGAACGTTGGTTACCATCATAGCTATCTTAATTTCCCTTCGCCACAACAATATTTGATTCCATAGCAACTACTTAGTGCACTTAACTCCATTTTGTTTAAAATTGCACTTGTACCCCTTGTCTGTAAACCAGACAAGATATGTAGAAATAAAAAAAGAGCCTATGAAAATGGACAAATAGAAAAAATGGAAGACAATTTCAAAAACAACTAAATTAGAGGGGCTTACGAATACCTAAAAAGATAAAAAGTGGGCATAAACCTTAAACAAGTCTATATTAAGATGAAAGTGGGCAAATAATCAGTGACCAACACAAAGTCACAGAAACCTGGAAGCATTATTTTCAGACCCTACTTGGTACACAAGTAGACATGGAAGATGAAATGGGTACGAACTACGTAGAAGAGAATGAAGTAGAGTGAAGAGAATGAAGAGAGTGGACTAGAAGGTGATGGTTATGGAAAATGTAATTAGGGAAATCTTCTTCTTCTTCTTAGTCGTTAACCTGATGCAGGTATCGTGATATCATGAAGCTATTAGCTAAATTTCCCAATGTTCCTCCACGTGTTTCTATCTTCTGCCATTCTAGCACATTCTGACAATGGAGCGCCAATGGTAGCAACAATATGGTCCGTGTATCGTGTGGGAGATCTACCTCTATTTCTTTTGCCTTCTACTTTTCCCGGGATGGTAAGTTTTTCAAGACCATTTCTTCGAAGCACATGTCCAAAATAGCTTATTATTTGTTCTGATATTTGTGTTCTTAGTATTTTCTTTATGTTTAGCTGGTCCAGTATGGATTCATTTGTTCTTCGGGCCACCCATGGTATTCTCAGCATTCGTCTCCAGCAGTACATCTCAAATACATCTATGTTCTTTTTGTCTTTCTCAGTAAGAGTCCAGCATTCCGATGCATAAGTAAAAACTGGAAAAACTAGACTTCTTACTAGTCTCATTTTTGTATCGGTAGTTATTTCATGGCTTTTCCAAATTTTTGTTAATTTTGCCATAGCGCTTTTTGCGATTGCTGACCGCCTGTTTATTTCTTTAGTACAGCCTCCTTTGTTGGTTATTAATGAGCCCAGATACACAAATTTATCTACAACAGCGATATTGTTTATCAAGACCAGATGATTTTGATTGTTGTTAGCTCTGTCAATTATCATGATTCTCGTTTTATCTCTGTTTATTTTAAGGCCCATCGTTAAGCTTACGTCTTCTATCCGTTGTAGCAGGTGAATCAATTCAGCTTCAGAACTAGCGAGGATAGTAGTATCATCTGCATATCTCAAGTTGCAAATCTTCTTCCCGCCAATGGTGATGCCACCGTTCCAGCCCTCAGTAGCTTTCCGCATTATCCATTCACCATAGATGTTAAATAGAATTGGGCTTAGTATGCAGCCTTGTCTCACGCCCTTTGTGACCCTGAAACTATCGGTTATTGTACAGGCTTTTAATTAGCAGTATAAGATGATTGGGACTCCTATTTCAGACAAAACCTGCCACATTTTACTCCAGTTGACCAAATCGAAAGCTTTACTATAATCTATGAAGCACAAATATGTTGTAATGTTGAATTCTCTGGATTTTTCTACAATCTGCCGTACGTTTAAAATTTGTTCTCTAGTACCACGTCCGGGGACGAAACCTGCTTGTTCCTCCGCAATGTTAGGTAGTAAAAAGGGCTTTATCCTCTCGAGAATTATGTGTAAGAGTATCTTATTGCAATGCGCAATTAGAGCAATTGTGCGATAGTTGCTACATAAATCTTTCGCTCCCTTTTTATGTATGGGAATATATAGTGATTGTGTCCAGTCCTCAGGCCGTTTACCTGTCTCCCACACTCTTTGACAAATTTGATGTATTATATCCACTCCAACGTCATCTAGGGCCCAAATCATTTCAATAGGTATGTTATCTCGACCGGCAGCTTTCTGACTTTTTTGCCTCATAATTGCTGCTTCAACTTCACTTTTGAGTACGTCAGGTTCCGTCACAAAACTGGCATCTTCTTGTTGTGATGGGGCGTCTGTGCTTTCCCCCATCATCAGTCGTCCAAAGTATTCTTTCCATCTGTGTAAAATATCTTTTTTAGAAGTGAGTAGAGTTCCGTTATCATCTTTGATAGCAAGGTAGTTTGGTGTAAAGGAACGTGTTATCTGCTTTATTTTTTAAAACATGTCTCTAGTCTCAGTTTTGGTTTTATGCCCTTCTCTTTCCATGCAGATTTTGTTCAAGTGTGTGCTCTTGTCCTTTTTGCAGAGTCGTTTTATTTGACCGTTCAGCGCTTTATAGGCCTCTTTATCACTTTCACTGTTCAGTCCTGTGGCTTTTAAGCACTTCCTCTCCTGTATTTTAGTCCACGTGGAGTCTGTTATCCATTGTTTCCTTCTTTCTTCTCTATCACTCTTAATGTTTTTCGCAGCATTATGCAATATGGATTTTGTTTTTGTCCATATGCTATTTGAGGACTCTTCTAGATTTAATGATTGTTTGAGGTCACATAGCTTTTGCATTGCGGCTTTTTTGTACGGATCGTTATATCTTAGATGCCATTTAGTTGTTGTATTTCCTGTTTTTGGACTGTTTCTTAACTTCATGCGGAATTCAGCTGATAAAAAGGGTAATCTACTCGGCATATAAAAAAGGTCAAAAGAGAATGATGACTTACATATTAACTAATAACAATTATTTGAGATTACTTGCTTTTCAAATTTTTTTTTTAATTTAATTTATCCTTTGATAACAGTTGGACCTCAGTTTTTATGTAAATCGCTGATAATTCCATCTTAATGGAACACTTTTTATATCTTAAATAGAATAGAAAATCCATGTAATCCACATGAAATGTTACTGTAACAAATAAATTACAAACAACCAACTCTGCATATATAATATTTTTCTAAAGATCAATGACATTTACTACCATTATTGATTACTGCTTTTATTGATTATGTACGAAGTAGTGCATCTCACACATAGATACATAAATAAGGTTAGGTCAAGTCAAGGTTATCAATAAATAGCAGATACGCCAGATGCATTTTTATGAAATCAAGATTTTAGTTAGTCCTGTCAATTATTAAACTGTTTTCATATGTTGATCACGATCGACTGGTTAATCTCGCTCGCTTCTGGAGTCACAGTTACTGATCGATGTAGTTCTTAGGGCTCCTATACACAATTTAAGACATTTTTAAGACATTTATTCTCGATTTTGTGTAGGCAAACAAGCAATCAATCTAATCTAATGCACACCTTAGAAAATGACATACAGCTGTTACAGTTCATTGGGGTGAGGGGATTGATTTGAGTACATCAAGAACCACTCCCCTTCGCCCAAATGCTCCAGACCAATCTCCACCCTCCGGTAGCAAAATAGGCAAGATGCTTGTCACATGGGAGTTCTGGGTACAAGGATTCCCACATGAAATACTTTTCTTAGTTTGGCTGGAGAGCACGAGGCGCTATAATCTTGCTATAATTTTATTTAACATTTATGATCATTGTGCTTTTGCTTGCTCGAGATTTGGGCCCCTCCATCCCGGTTTTTTGGTATTAGTAATTTTTTTTGTTTTTTGTTGCTGTTTTGTTAGTTTTTTTGCAAAGGCCAGTTTTTTGTTTTTGTTTTATATTTTTTTGAACGGGGTGTCTAAATCTATTTATCTTCCTGTTGCCTGACTCTGGTTAAAGTGTTTATCTTCTTGCTATTTTAACTTCATGTATTTTTCAGATAGAGCTACGTGATTATTTTGTCATCTTTTTATTTGTTTAAGCATTTGCTATTATTTGTTTAGGTCTTCTATGGATTTATTGCTATTTTCCATTGGATACACTAGCCTTCTATTGTATCCAATGCCATCTGTATTTCCCACGGCTGCATCCAGGTTCCTATGCTGCGCCGCTATAGCAGTGTCGTCTGGATATAGGCTGAGCAGAGTTTCGGGTATTCTTGGAACGTCAACTATGTATGTGCTATACAGTAGGCGTGACAACACTGCCCCCTGAGGTACTCCGGCCTCCATGGTACTGTGTTCGGACAGGATTTGTACTATTCGAACTCGAACCCTAAACCTCCGGTCGCCAACTCGTATCTTTGTTTCATCGTCAGTTTAAACCTACAAAAAATGAAGCTTAATTTTAATGCTCAAAGGGCTTAAGATACTTTACTCACTAATCACTGTCTATATTACAGCTGCTACTGGAATCACTGTCACCGTTTATATTAATTATAATAGGTAGAAGTTCCTGTCTATCTAGTATATGCTCTCGGTCATACCACTTTAACATTACATTTTCTGTATGACTAATGGAATTTTGCCATATCTGGGGTGTACCAGTTTGTAGAACTTCTTTTCACATGTTTAAAGCATCACATTCTTTGTATCTCCAACAAAAAGCAACAGTTCGATTAGAAAATGAACTGTCCGAGATTTTCACTGTCGAAAAAGGAGTTAGACAGGGTTGCATATTGTCACCGGCATTATTTAACATATACTCTGAAAATATCTTCAGAAAGGCCTTGGAAGAATCAGAAGATGGGATTGCTGTAAATGGCCAACTTATAAATAATATTAGATATGCAGACGATACAGTGTTGCTGGCAGATAGTGCGCAGGGGCTCCAAAGGATGACTGGTACCGTTGTAGAAGCATGTAACAAATACAGCCTAAAACTAAATTGCAGAAAAACAAAAATAATGATCATTAGTAAGAACACCAACATAAACGCCCAAATTATAATAGGCGATACACCGTTAGAAAGAGTGGAAAAAATATGCTATTTGGGCTGGAATATTAAGGATACTTGGGATCACAGCTACGAAATAAAAACTGGTATTGAAAAAGCCAGATAGCCATCTCTACAAATATGTCGGTTATAACAGTTTTTGGCAATTCACCATATTAATTCTGCATAACACTGCATTGAAAATACAGTGGTATAGTGGCAGACGTAATGCTTTATGCCGTATTGTTCTTCTCAACATTTATGTTTCTAAAAATAAATTAATAACCCGAACTAAACTCTCATTAGGCGTAATTACTGTGCAAAATCTCGTTTTTTCAACATTGGCTCATTAAAAGGCAGTTTATTGTTAGTTAACCAATCCTTTACTTCATCTTGGTTGAAGACATCTTTCGTGCTTTCTCAAACAACATGCCATGGTATGGATCGTTATCCAATAAAATTAGGGATCGTTCAGACAAACTGGTAGTCCATTAAAGCCGATTTAGAGGAAAATATAGCCTCTGCACCTTCAATGACGCCATTTTCATTACCAACATGCAGAATAATGTATCCACAATAAAATTTTATTTCAACATTTTTATGTTTTCAATATGATTAAATATATTACTGTTTTCCATCAGTTTTAATAGATTTTACACTTCTTTTATTCTCATCTTGCCATGAGCGACATATAGATCCATTTTGAAAAATCCCAGTTTTTTTTATAATAACAAACTTATATATTTCTTCATGTTTATATTTTTGATGTAATCTCAAAAATTCTGCCCTCTTCACAGCAATATGAGACTGTTCCATCAGTCCTCGTCTTGGATCATATTTAAGCCATTTAAAACAAATTTCTTTCAGTACAATACTGAGTGACATACCACAACCACTTAACAGTTTTTTTTGCTTCAATTGACAGTCACATGCTCTTCTGAAAAGAATTCAATTTGAATTCATGTTGAACAAATCTGTTCAACTTAATATACTTTTCAGGACTAGTAGGTTTTTTGGGTGGTGAAGAATGTATATATTAAATATCTATACAAACATATAAAAACTACATTAAATACTTCCCTAACAGCAATCAACAGTGGAGTGGGGCCGTTATTATCACGTTGCAGTTCAAAATAATGAATCAAAGAAGCTACCATCTCTTTAAAACGACTGTTTAACTTCTGATGTGACATTTTGGAATTAAATCACACTAATTTTGTTCTGAAACGAAGAGAGTTTAATTAATAGAAAATAATAAAACCAAATCTGAAGTTTCAACACCACAACTGTCAAATAAGTGTTACCAATTTAAGCCAAAATGTCACCTTCGTTCGATCGCAGTTAAAGTGTGATTCGGACAAGTGTGCTTCATAAAAGCGCTTTATAATCCACTTATACAAATTAAATGAAACAAGTAATGGTGTATTTCTGTAAGTATACATTAATATAGAAATCTTCAAATATTATTTTTATCCGTTTATAATAAAATATGTGCAGTGGCCGTAATTCTAGTGTACTTGGCTAAATTATTCCAAGAAGGAACAGACCTACGACTCAAATATTTTGTGTTGGTATCATGTGATGTCACTTACTATGACGCGGATGACGTGACTCGGGGTTTATACTATACCAACTCTATTTGGATCCGCTCTCTATCCTAACTAGTGTAATGCAAATGTTACTATCTAATGCTCTTTTCGGCAATCTTTCGGTCTTAGCCTAATGGTTCTTATAAAAACGAAGCATTAGGCTTAGTTTTCATTATATATCTTTTTATTCATATAATTTATTATTTTGTTAACATTCCTATGGTATTATTAGTTTATTATCGACAATTTTCCCGACCACCTATGAGGTAGAGTCTGGAGGCGCGTTTTTTTAAGTGCTATCCCCATTAGGCCTAATTCATTGTCAATTTCAAGGCGAGATAATATTGAGCATAATTATATATTTAAAAAAGCTGTTTTACAACTATCGTTTTTTCATTTTCTTTGGTGGTTCAAGCTGCAGTTCAGAATCTAATTCAGCATCAAAGGTGAATTAGGTAATTAATGTTAAAATAATTTTAAGATTTCCGTAATGTCACTGCAGGTTTCACCAGAACAATTGAGGCATACTGTATGGCACTTAAGAAGTTCGGAGGGTGCTGCAGTTTTGACAGTTTTGATTGGTATCCAAATGTTTCCATGTTTTTTCCAGTGTTTCCTGGTGATAAACTCTAACACTGTGGAAACTCTTGTGTTGGCGGAAGCGATGATAAGTTGTATGTAATTTTGGTCACTTTCTTGGTGAATTGCGTTTGTATCTCACACTGTTAAACAATCATCTTTATTTTCAACATATAAAGAGACGAAAAAACGTTCGCCCATGACAGCGGGCAAAGATGCCTCAGCTTTCTCACTGAGAAATCGGAAAACGGATGATGACTGTATCTGCATCAGATTCAGCCTGGTCGACAATAAAAACCACTTCTGACAGAGCAGTTTTTGAGAAGATCTATTAGGTTTGTTTTGTTCTTTTCATTGCCAAGGTCTATGGCTGTGAGACCTGGACATTAAAACAGTATGACGTCAACAAATTAAATTCATTTGAAATGTGGATGTACCGCCGAATGCTAAGAATAAGCTGGACCAGCAGAACTACGAATGAAGAAGTACTGAGAGCAATGAACACACGCCCTCATCTGGTCAATACTATCAAAATTAGAAAGACGTCATATCTAGGACACATAATGCGCCATAGGGAATTTGAGCAGCTCCAAGTAATATTAGAAGCAAGATTGAAGGTAAAAAGGGCATAGAACCACTTACAAGAGAAACACTTACTATGTCCTATTTGTCTACAAACTCTTAGAAGTTGCAAACACTACAAAACTTACAATTGTTACTGGGCTATAAATTGTAGCAGAAATAAATTATTACAAATGAAAAAATTATCTTTAAGTGAAACTATTCATAGAGGTTAACCTTCTTTAAAGAAGCAAAACAAATTAGTGTCAAAAAATAAAACTAGCTGTCAGATGTCAATGTTGCATTTTAAAACCAAACAAATAATATGACAGCTAGACCTAGACCACGCCCTAGCATCTACAATTTTAATTATTACTATTTTTTTAAATTGTTATGAAAGCAAATTATTATTAAAAATGTTTATTCTTCCTATAAAAATCAATCACAAAAATTACCTGGATTGCACTAAAACTTCTGGGAGTGGAAACTAGACCTACATCTCTGCCACACGAACAAATTCATCTCCATACTACGAAAAGTATTTTGAAACGGCTTCTTAGGACAACAATTTGAGGTTGAAATTTGGGGCCCTGGACACAAGCTTTAAAAATCTGCTCCTTAAAAAAAACTGGAACAATGTGGGTATTTTTTAAATTTGTTGCAAACGCCGTTTTACAAATATCTCATATGAGAGACGGCATACAACAAAAAACAATGATTACTCTTATTTGAAGTAACTGAAGTATCTGAAATCTGACACATTTCTTTGAGTATAAATCACTTTTTTCAACAAAGTAGCCGGTTTTTTCCGATTAAATTAAACACGTTTGTACTCAATCACAACAGTTTAAACCTTCTCTGTAACTACACATACTGCACAATTAACTGCCACTACACACTAGATTTCTATGAAAAGGGACGAAGAACAAGAAAACATTACAAATTCGACGTAAAATTTGGACCAACACTGTAAGCAACTGGCCCCTGATAATGGCTTCAGCGAGAGTCAGTAAATTTTTAAAAATCATTCCCTTAACTTGGTATAGGTAAACAAAAACATATAAACTGGAATATTTCTGTCAATTTTCAACGCGCAAAATATCTCAAAGCGGCTTCGATCAAAGAATAACGAGGAAATAGACATCTGTGAAATATAAACAAACTTTAAAATGGTTTAATCGACTCGGCGACGCAAAGAGGAATTGAAAGAATATATCTGTGTTTTAACTTGTACGAAAGGAAATAGAAATACGCTGAGATTATTCTTCGGTGTTTTAATACATATACGAGGGGATTTCAATATATACCAATGAATTTCAAAATAATACAAAATTGATGGGAATTAAAAAAATATATAATAGAAAACTAAATCTAATGGTTCGTTTTTAACGTATTCTTACAAGTAATAAAGAACCTAGTTAACTTTGGAGCACTGTAAAACCCAAAAAAATTAATGAAATTAAACAAATTTTTACTACAGATAGCGCGAAAACCCTTTGTACCCTTTATTCTAAGATAGTGAGTATTCAAGTATACCCTGCCAACTTTTGAACGCTGTAAACTCCAGAGAAATTAATAAAATTAAATAAATTTGTAGTGAAAATTATTTTATGAAAAAACTTCTATGATATTTCTTTCTCATTTTATTGTAAAATTGCCAGAAAAGAAGTTATAAGGCCCAAAAGAAAATTTGTTCCAAAATTTTTAGTTATTTTTGCTTATAACATTTTTATTTTCCATTTACCGATTAAAAGTAATTTAAATAAAGTTGTAGACAATTAAATTTTCTACAAATAATGTTCGAGAACATTTTTTGTAGGATTGCTAGTTTACGAGATACAGCGCGAAAACCTATTCCCACCTGTTTCCAAGATGGCGGCTGGGGGACAAGGGTGGCGACCCCACAAATTAGAACTTAAGCTTATACTTATCCTCATAAAACATAAAAAAAAATTGCGTCCTCTAAGAAATGCATTCTTCTTCTTCTTAAGGTCCCGTGCATTTCTGCGTAGGCGTCCACCGTACATCGTCTTGTCAGGTGAGATGTTAAATAGTCAGGATTAAATAATTCTGTTTTTAGCACCATTGCGAAGCATTTCATAGCTGTGGATTCCTGTCCATTGTCGAATATTGCGCAGCCATGACATTTTTTTTACGTCCCAGACCTCTCCTACCCTTTATCTTCCCTTCGAGTATCAGTTGCTGAAAAGTATATCTTTCTCCTCGTAATATGTGTCCCAAGTATGCAGTATTCTTACTTTTTACATAACTAAAAAGTTCTCTATCCTGTAAGCCCGCTCTTCTGAGTACTTCCTCATTTCTGACCCTGTCCGTTCAAGTTTGTTAATGGAACTGGCCTTTAACGTCCATGCTTCCATTCCGTACAAGAGAACAGGCCACACGTAACACTTAAGCATCTTGTATCGGAGGTTGAAGTCCAATTTGCGATCAGTCAGAAAGTTACGAAGCCTCAAAAAGAAAGAAATGCATGCTAAGGCATAAAAATGGAACATTTCAATGGACTACAGTAGAGCCCCGCTAATCCGGACTCCTTCTTGTTCGGTGATCGCTGTAATCCGCGTCCGGGGGCTACCGCGAGACAACCTGTCGTCAGTCTTTTGTTTATCGCCCTGACTGGGCCCTCGCTACACGATGCAGAATACTAGAAACGTCTGAAGAAGTTCTGACGGCAAATTTATATACATTGGGCAAATATTTTCGCAAGTGGCGACTTCAACCAAATGCATCCAAAACAGAAGTTAGTTGCTTTCACCTGAACAATAAACTTGCTGGAAAGGAACTCAACATACGGTTTGAAAATACCACACTTACCCACAACAAAACACCGAAGTACCTGGGCGTAACACTAGACAGAACGCTATCATTTAAAGAGCATTTAACAAAAACTGCCCAAAAGTTGAGTACAAGAAATAACATTATACAGAAGCTCTGCGGTACCACCTGGGGAGCATCGGTTTCCACTCTCCGCTCTACTGCCTTAGCCCTTGTTTTCTCGACCGCTGAATATTGTGCTCCAGTCTGGCTACACAGTCCACACGTAAAAAAGGTCGACAATTAGCTGCACAGCACTATGAGGATGATAGCTGGTACAATTAAATCAACTCCCACCCAATGGCTTCCAGTATTAAGTCACATCCCACCTCCACATTTACGACGAGTCGACGCACTTACACGTGAATACAAAAAGATCATGAACAATATAAACCTGCCGATCCACCAAGATACCGAGGATGCACGAAATACCCGTCTCCGTTCTAGAAAACCACCAATGAAAACGGTAAGAATGATACATGAGGAATTCAACATCACGAATGCATGGTCCCAAGAATGGAACGAATGGCAAAATAACATGCCCTGCATTACCCACAAGCCACCAGGTTTTGATCTTCCACGCAAAACATGGTCCACTCTAAATAGGATCCGAACCAGACATGGCAGATGTGCATACATGCTACATAAATGGGGAAAGAACCCGTCTCCTCAATGTGACTGTGGGGAGAATCAAACCATCGACCACATTATTCAAGAGTGTCCCTCAAGATCCTACAATGGTAGCCCTGAAGACTTCCTGTTTGCAACTTCAGAGTCAATTGATTATATAAATACACTTGATGTTTGTTTGTAACTATTTAAAGTTTGTCAAATACCTATATTACTAGTGTTTGTGTATTTGTTCTAAATGTGTTGTAATTGCCATACGATAAATAAATGTTTATCGCCTTTCGTGTTGGTACAGTGTCAATTTAGCGCGCTCGCTAACATCATGGCGTCGCCAGGTAAACATTCAACATTAACAATAAAAGATAAATTGCGGGTTAGAGGTGGCAGCCACCCTATCATTGCAAGGAGGTTTGGTATAGGCAGGTTAACTGGTGAGGGGGGGGGGAGCATAAAGAAAAACAAAGATAAAATCTTAAAGTTTGTAAGCCTAACAGAACGTGATCCCGGTGTACGAAAAACACTGAAGTAATCGGAAAATTCCGTTTTAGAAGATGTTTTGTATACGTGGTTTTTGTAACAAAGACGATTACATGTTCCTGTAAGTGGTGAAATGGTTAGACAAATTTTAAAAACGCCACGGAATAAGACGTTTAAAAATGGCCGGTGAAAAACTATCCAATGATGAATCCGCTATCATATCATTCCAACTAGAGTTACAGAAAGTTATTAGAGAAAAAAATTAACAGCGGAACAAGTGTACAATGCTGACGAATCTGGTTTTGTACTGGCGATTATTGTCCGATCATACTTTAGCCTCCGCCGATAAGAAGTCGGCTTCCGGAAGAATGAAGATGAGAGGTACATTCATGCCTTGTGCAAATGCGGCTGCAACCCATAAACTTCAATGGCTTGTTGTCGGAAAAACAAAAAATCCACGCGCATTTAAATCAACACGTATTCCTATTTGTTATCGTGCACAAAAAATGTCATCTTTTGTCTCTTAATTTACCTCCTCGGGCACTTTTATTGTTAGATAATTGTCCTGGGCATCCATCAGCAGATGAACTTATCTCTGAAGACGGCAACATTTTTGCAATGGTTCTGCCAGCTAACACCACGGCCTGTATACAGCCAATGGATCGGAACGTTATTTTTGGCTTAGCCCAGATTTTTAATAGGTTGTGGGACCCAATGATCCTCAAATCAGTGAGGCAGAATCTCAATAATGGACTGCTTGTGGTGCCGAAAGTAAGATACAAAAATATGAAGTGTTAACTGATAAGGAGATTGTGCGAGCGGCTATGTGTGAGGACGATGAGCAAGATGAGGATAATATCGGTGGAGTTCTCGCCCCCGAAAAAGTTGGTAACGCAGATGATGTAGAACACAGCTTTAAAATGGACTGAAGAACTGTTTTCTTACATGGTTGTAATTTTGAATATTTAAAATATTTTTTTCTTTATATTGTAATTTAAAAATCGATTAAAGAAGCTAAGGTTAAACATATGTTTAATTACCATTAAATATTGCATACTATAATCCAGATGCCTCGATAATCCGCAAAGGGTCTTGTTTTTACCTCTGGGGATTAACGAGGCCCTGCTGTATTTATTAACACTAATGTTTGACTTTATAATAATAGCAAAATGATTTTTTTTTTGGAAATCTTCGAAATATCCGCTTTTTAGTTTGACGTTCAATTCCAGGATAACTTATTGTTTTCAATACAAGTATTGATTAAATCGCAATTGTTTACAACGATGATTTCTTCACTGGACTAAATTTGCGAAGTATATTGATGCACATTTTTTGCTTTGTATAATATTTAAAAACAGACAGATAAAAGAAGGCACGAATGTTTCAACAAAGCTAATATTTTAACTTCTGGTAAACATGAACCTGTTATTAAAAATATGTTTGTTAATATTTTCCTTTTCAAAATTGTGCAACTGCGAAGACTCTGGTCAATTTCTAATCCACAAGATCAGAGAAGACTTTTTAAATTTAGAAGATGAGCTATGGAGTATTGTTCTTAACGAAACTGACAAACGTGGAGATGATGCGATGTTCTTAGTCAAGAAGTTTCATGAGTTTGACCAGGAAGTCCAGCAAGTAAGCATATTTACATTTGTAAAAATATTTATTATTCTACAATCTGTTTTAATATTTTGAGGTACGGCATGTTTTTACCTCATTAATGATTATATCGCTTAAGCTTCCTCTTTCCTTTGATCCCATGTTGACTCTATTAAGTTCAGTTAACAATTCTTTACAAAATGCTGTTGTTATTTTATCCACAATATATTTTTTACAATGTTTATGCAATATCCATATTGTTAGTAATTCAGCCTTTAATATAATGACGTAAATTATATTTTTGGTTAGCAACCAAATTTGAAGGCCATGTTCAAAGGTCAATTATAGTGTGCTTGGCAGTTGTACTTCGCATTATCCATGACGGGCATTTTTCAATGTCCCATCCCTTTCTAATAAATGTAGTATATAACGGCAACAAATGCGATGCATGTCAGCGATTATTACTCGAAGAAAACCAATATATTGCATTATCGAAAGCATTAATATTATATTTGCTTTTATCTAAATGCAATGTCGGCTTCCCTTGTTACATTTCTTGTTATGGCCTATACATATATCAATACCCTTTACCGAAATGTCTTGCTTAAGCACCTCCCCACAGGTCTTTGTTGGTCTTCCTCTCTATTCTAAACATCTTTTGGTCTAAAAATAACTATAATCGATTGTACCAAAATCACATCTCAGTCCAGTAGTTGCATTGACAATACTATTACAAATTTTTCTGAAAATATCTACAGAGTGGGCGTATTTGAACCTTGTTTTTCTGACCATCGAGGTAAATTTTTGTTTATCGACTCTGAGCATAAAGTTGTTGACACTAATCAAACATTTCAACGGTTTATTACTTCTTCTGGTTTACAGAAGCTTAAATGTGCACTAGCTAGTACAAAGATGGACTTTTTCTATGATACCAATAATGATCCTGGTTTTTTGACGTTCTTTATAATCTAAACTTATAACAATTTATTATTAAAGCAATTTCCACTATACAAAGTATTACAAACTGCTGAAAAAATCAACCGTGCAATAATTTAATAACGAGTTAAGAGCTTACATATCTAATCTTTCTCTTATTAAACACATTGCAGATACCACTTGGGATCCCGATAAGTTCAAAGTATATAAATTTTTTATTACAATTGCAGATAATATAATTACACCCCTTCCCACTATTAATATCGATGTCCTCTTCAGTTACAGAAATTATCATTCTCCGAGCAAGTCCTTTTTTTTTCGCCCCGTTGTGGAAGAAGAGGTCTCTCAAATAATTAGATCTCTTAGTAATTCTAATTGTAGGGACGTTCACAAAATTAATAGCAAAATTTTAAAACAAACTTACCAAACGGTTTTAACACCTTTTCCTCATCTTGTTAATTTAATTCTATCAACTGGAGTATTTCCAGAAGTACTAAAATACCCAAAAGTACTACCTATCTACAAAAAGGGTGATTCCTCAAAAACTGACAATTGTTTATTGTTTCTACTCTTGGGAAAGTGATTAAAAAGGTTATCAAACAACAATTTTATTCCTATTTTGAGTAAAAAAATTACTTTAGCAACTCACAATATGGATTCAGAAGTGCTCGTTCTACTACGAACGCGTTATTTAATGTTGTGAGCGATGTGATTGAGGAGCTTGAATGCGGAAATCGCATAGCAATTTCTCTTTGCGACTTGTCGAAGGCCTTTGACTGCGTTTTACACGACATTTTAGTCCATAAATTAAATTACTATGGAATCAGAGGTATCCCTCTTAAGCTTATAACTTCTTATCTACGTGGCAGACACCAGGCGGTAGTGTCTAAAGGTCATCTCCTCGATTTTCTATCCGTAAACATGGAGTCCCACAAGGTACGGTCTTAGGACCTCTTTTATTTATTATTTATGTAAACGATTTGCCCAAATTCATAGCTCCGTACAAATCCATACAATTCGCAGATGATACGTTATATCAGGAAAAAATAATGATGATTTAAAAATGTCTCGTGATTAAGTTTCTACTAAATCTAGCACATGGTTTGCACAAACTAAAACTTAACTCTGACAAAATGCAAAATTTGGTTATATCTGCAAGTAATCTACACAATGATCCAGATAACAAAGAGACTGTTAAACTATTGGGAATAACCATAGATAATCGAGTGAACTGGTCGCCTCATATCTCACCACTAAAGAAAAAGCTATTAAGTTCATTATTTGTTATTCGCCAACTAGCAAGGGTTGTCAACTTTGAAACATTTAAAATAACATATTTTCCTTTATTCCACTCTCACCTACACTATGGTTTAATCATATGGGGCAATTCAACAAATGCATTTCAAATTTTTAGAATGCAAAAGAAAGCTATCAGGATTTTAGCAGGTATTAGTTATCAAAAATACTGCCGAACTTTCTTTATCAAATTCAAAATTATGCCGCTACCTACCTTGTTGATATTTTAAGTTCTCACTGAATTTCACAGAAAACGGACCCATTTAATAAAGCAGTTTGATTGCGTCTGTAGATTGCGTCTTTCAGATATAAATTACCTTAATTATAACTATTACAATATTTTACTCAAAAGTATTTAACAGTTAAACTGTAATAGTTTCGAACAAGTTATAAAAAAATATTTTCTGAAACATTGTTTTTACTGCTCAGAAAAATATATGACTCAATGCAGAACATCCACTGAACTGCAGAACATCCACTGAACTGCTTATCGTAACTTTGCCATAAATCTTTTTCTGTTTAATATATGTTGTTATTTGTGTATATTTAAGTTACGTTTTATATTCCTTTTTTAATACTATTGTAACGAAATAGCCCATCTCCGATGCAGGGTACGTGTCACAATTCTTAGAAGGATGCCTGTTACGTTACAATTCTTACAATAGCGCCTGCCTTCGAGGCGCTTTCAACGGAAAGTCTAGAGATGGACTACTCCAGATAATTCTAGAATAATACTTTTGGTATATATATGAACGCTTTTATGAGTTGACTTTAGTTGATAAGATATTACCGAACTGTAAACTTATAAATAAATATGAGAGATGCCCATCTACAACAAGTCTACAAAGTACAAATAAGAAGTAGAATTCAACGAGCAAGTGAGAATTTGCAAGAATTTGAAGCAGATGTTTCTCGTATAGCGCGGTTGGCTTATCCGGAGGTACCAGATAACATTTTGGAAGAAATTGCTGTAGATACCTTCGTCAATGGGTTGAGAGACAATGAACTACAGAAAGCTTTACGACTAGCAAGACTGAAAGTTTTAGATGAAGAGCTCGCCATTGCCTTGGAACACGAGACAGCTAGTCGAGCTTCACGGAGCTGTCGAGTACGAATCTCTGAAGAGAGCGACAACAAAACGATAAACGTCTGAAGGAAATCGTACGGAAAGTAGTTCGTAATACGATGCCGAAGAGATGTGAAACCAGATGTTGGAATGACGTAGCATTGGCCAAATTCGCCGCAAATTGCAAGAAAATAATACAACAGTCAGAAAGCTAGAACAGATCGAACACAGGGCTGGAAAAAGTCATTCAAATGCTGATGCTCAGTCAAGACGGCGATACAGTGCAAATTGTAATCACTGTCTTAAATTAGAAGAACGACTTTGCCCCGTGAGACGAACCAGCGCCATTAATGATCAATGGCAGCCTCAACAGCTACAAGACGCTCAAGCAGATGATCCATGTATAAAAAGAGTATTGGATTGGATGCATCGAAGTGAAAGACTTTCTTGGCAAGAAATTAGTGCATGTAGTCCAGAAGTCAAGTCTTACTGGAGCCAATGGAATTGACTAGTGCTAAAAGATGATCTTCTGTATAGAAAGTTTGAGAACGATGATGCTACAGAATCTAAGCTTCAGTTGATTGTACCTAAAAGTAAAGTGTCAGAAGTATTGCGTCAGTTGCACAACGGTTCATTAGGTGGACACTTTGGTATTACGAGAACTCTGCAAAAGGTTCGAAAACGGTTCTATTGGGTGAACTGTAAAGATGATGTAAGAAGATGGTGCCGGAAATGTGAACTGTGTGCAACCAGTAATGGTCCAGTTGGTAAAAAGATCAGGACTTGATGATAGCAACTCAAGTCCTCGTAGACACTTCGTCTCAGGACCAGCAACTTCACGTGGAGTCATACGTCGCCATGTTACCATATCCACTGGTAACTCTAACATCATAAAATATAATAATTGTAAATAATGTAAACCAAATTGTAACAGATAAATTTTAACGGGTTTTTACCCTTATATTTAGTGGCTCAAAACATGTACACCTAGACACTGATGATGGAACATGGTTTCCGAAAACGTCTTCATGACATAGCCCGTTTGGGTTTTTAATTTATATACCTTTTATAAAGGATTTTTACTTAAATTTTTTATGATACATGGTATACAGCCAGCTACAGGAACTTAGTTTCCTTGTGGATGGGTTTCACTATCAGTTTTTTAATGAACTTTGATATGCAGTTTATGAGACTTACGGGTCTATAGCACCTTGGATCATTGGTAGTCTTCCCTTTTTTACTTATTAATACTTACTTATAGTCCAGTCGTCAGAGATTTTGACACCTAAAAATCATACTAACAACAAGCTGAATTTTGCAGAATATTAATTTTGGGACCCCAAAAAAATGCAAAATAGTTGACCATTTTTACCCCAGGGCTTCCCTCTAAAACACCCCACGTAGGGGGGTAAAAACGCAAAAAATCGATTTACACAGAATCTGTAGTACGCCGTAGAAAAAAATGTTTTAAATAAAAAATGTAGCTGAGATTATTTTGAACAAAAATGTTCATTAGCTCTTTTTGCGTAGAATGAACCGTTCTCTTAGAAATAACGCTTGAAACGACCGGCGATTTTGAATGTTCGACGGTAAAAAATATATCTTTTGATTAGAGTGTCCTATCGACAAAAATCAAAATGCGTTTTAAAGGTAAAGAGTGCAGCTTTTGTATGCAATTTTTATATTTTGCTGCAAATAAAGTCAGTTACTATAAAGCTGTTCCATAAATAAACTTTGTGCGGTTTTTGTCATTTTTTACGATTCTCTTGAGGTCACGAAAATTTATTACTTTTATTGACCAGTCGTAATGAAATTTCTATTATTAGAGACCAGTCTTCAGAACCTATAACATGAAAATTCGATTTTGATTTTTGGTAACAAATATGAGGCATTTGAAATATGAATAAAAAACGCAGAATTTAATGTTTTACATTACAAATGATCACACGTCATGGGAGATGCATTTGAGAAGACTGTTTTGAATGTAGATTATTGCAGAAGGTTTGTTCTTTTTGTTCACGGGAAGTGCCTCCAAGAAGACGGGTTTGGGTGGAATTTGTAGCAAAAGTACTGTTGAAAAACGTACTATTGTAATTAAAAAAGAGCAGTTTTAAACGTTTTAGACTGTTTGTAATGTGAAAGTTTAAATTCAGCGTTTTTTAAGCATATTTCAAATGCCTCACATTTGTTGCCAAAACTTAAAACTAAAATTTCATGCTATAGGTTTTGAAGATTTTGTTCTTTTTATAAAAACTCCATAGTGGCCGGTCAATGAAAGAGATACATTATATTTACACGTTTATTTATTTAACACCTTTATAAAAACTGCGTTAATTTGCGACAAAATATAAAAATAAAAATTGCATACGAAAACTGCACTCTTTACTTTTAAAAGTCATCTTAATTTTTGTCGATAGAATACTCGGATCAAAAGAGACTGAACTTTTACCGTCGAGCTGATACAAATTTTATTGAGCATTGATTTCGCGCGCGTAACTGACATTGTTGTTTCTCCCGGTCAACTAAAGTGATAGATATGCACACGTGAGCGACTATTATAAGCGCCGTGGGCCTATTAATGGGCATGTATACCTTTGAGCATGTATGATACCATGCACATTCAATCTGCCTACGGGGCACAGATTTACCATCACTGCATATACAAAATTGGTGAGACATATATAAAGAATTTATTAATATTTATTTTTGATTTAATTTCAGTTACCACAAGATATTCTGTATGGAATGCAAGTTCTAAGAAAATCAGAATATTTTCTACTATTCTTTTCTGATATACGAGTGATCTACGATTTATATGACAAATTTAGAAGATCTCAAAAAGAATTTTTGGCTCCTGATAAGGAAGATGAAAAAGTAGATGAACTAGTCGAAGAATATCAAAAGAAGATAAGCTTGTTGGCGCTTGTCCATGACATTCTCAGCGACGAAAAGAATAACGTCAATACAACGATTTTATCCATTCAATCTCAGATAAGACAATTGTTACTTGATACAGATGATGTAAGTATTACTTTTGAACGTACATATCAGATCTGATCAAATGTGATGTGACCATTTTATCAAAAAGTTGTCGTCAAGAGAGCACGACAGTCAAATCTAAATCAAGTTCCTTAAATTTAGATAGCCAATCGTTGTTATCATTTTGTTATATTTGTTTGGCTTTGATTCACATTTTAATATGAAACATATTATTTTTTAGATCTATGATGTATGTCAATATCCACATCAATCTGCTCAACAGATATTTTACAACTTTTACAATTTAGTGGCTTTGACGCAACTGAAAGCATACATGTTATCCCAGTTTGCGCTTTTGGCACACCGGACAGACGATATAGGTAACAAGACGTTGGTATATTTATCATTATTTGTGTTATTTCAGTATACCGGGTGGTGAATCATCAAACGGGAATGGGAATGGGGTCAATGGAAAATTCTAAACCGTTGAATTCCTGTTTTCCTAATTTAGATAAGGGAAATAAGCAAAAAGTTCCCTGTTTGTGACACTGAACCGGCCGGGCAAACGACAGTTGTTTTGAGTAGTATGGACCTCTGTAACAAAAATCTATATGTTTCCTGCAGTCGATTTTTTTTACTTAATTATTAACTACTGTTTGGACTTAACAAACTAAGGTCAAAAAACGGTAAATTTTGGCATTTTTCGTCTATTAGCAAAAAGTAAAGCATTTGAAACAAATTTGAGAATAAGAAACTTATATTTCATATAAAAACAGTTAAAATGGCGTTTTCTAAATGTTCATATCCTTATTTGTTGCTTAGAAAGTTGCAAAATAAGTCAAAAATTTCGGTTTTTTATAAATGTTAATAACTTTTTATCAAATAAACTTATAACCTTTATATTATATGAAACGTTAGGTCTTGTGGTGCTTAAAATATGATTAAAATTTCAAGTTTATCGGTCAAATTGTTTATAAGTCAGAAAACTATATATATATATATATATATATATATATATATATATATATATATATATATATATATATATATATATATATATGTATATATATATATATATATGTATATATATATATATATATATATATATATATATATATATATATATATATATATATATTGTTATGTCTTTATTAATTCTAATTTATTGTTCTTATTTTAATTTACTAAAACACGATAATTTATATCAATTTATTAAACCGCTGTACAACAATTTATTTGACTAAAAATTACATAATTTATCTATACAAACGTTACATTTGAAACGCGTCGCGATCTTCTTTTCTGACTGACTGTTTTCTCCAAAAAGGTCCTGTTATATACCCAATACCGTTAGACTAGAAAAGTCGATGGTCTTCTCGACTAGACAGAGCGGCGAATGGACTCAAAACTGGTATTTTTATATCGGCTCGTCTCCAGAAAGTTCGATTGTTGTTTTTATAGCGGAGGGGGACCCATCGTATGTCAGGTAGGTATTACCTAGAAAATACGTGAATGAACGAGAATATTAGTAATAAATATGTTTACGGTTTTGGGTCAGAATTTATCGTAACAATATATATATATATATATATATATATATATATATATATATATATATATATATATATATATATATATATATATATAGATGTATATAAGTATATAATACGTTTTGACGTGACAACGTCTTAAATTAGGTTGTGGCTCGGAGTCATTCATGAAAAAATGTAACGCCCGCTCACGTCTGTTACAGTGAGTCACCGAACGAGCGAGAGGCCCGCCGGACCGGCGAATGCCTTGCGTCTCTCTCCCACTCAAACATGATCGGTCCGCTGCGCGCGCAGCACTAGAGAATTAGGCGCGTTGAATCGGTGCGTGCTTCCGTGCTTGTGTCTCTGTCTTTCTCGAGCGTTCTTGGCGTTCAAGACACATTACAGCAGAAACACTTCCTTTCATTTCATATTTCTCCTATCATCGTCCTATCCTCAACAAAATCACTCAAATAGAAATTAGTTAAGTTTAAGTTTACATGTACAATGTTTTAGTAAACAAAATATATTTCTATAGTTAAAATTTGTGCAATTCTTATTTTCATTCAATTCCTTGTTCCTATTGTGCAATTTAATAATATTCATATCAATAAATATTCTACCGAGAAAAAGACGTTGTCACGTAAAATCTTCGCCCGTAAAACCGACTTTACAGGCAACCGATTTTTTACTCAATAATAGTTTCCAGTTTCATTGAAGCACACTAGACATATTGCAGTTTTGCCATCACATTCTTCACAGTATGTTTTAACTTTTTTAACTTTTCTATCGGCCTTTCTACTAGTCCTCTTTCTTTTTAAAATTTTGTAACATCTTGTACACTTTCTTCTCTTTGTATTATCTACATCGCTTTGCCTGCGATGATATTTTTGGGTGTAACTGGTCGTGAGGGTTACAACATTTCTTTATTTGCAAATGCCTTCGCGAACTCCAGTCTGAACTCAAGGATAGGTTGTCGCTTTTTTCACGTTTTCTATTATTTAGCAACTAGGTAAGCATTGACTACTGCGGTATTAAATATTAATTCCACTGCCAATTTTCGGTACCACTTCAGAATTTTGCGTATTGGGCTTTGGTAAGAAACCATTTGATCACTAAAATCAAAACTCTTTTTCACCAAGTTATAATCGAGAATAATTTGTGGTTTTAGTACCGGTGTATAATTTTTCTTTTCACCTGATTAAACCAAGATACAACTAGTATGTTTAAAATTTAAAACAACATTTAATAAGGATTATAACTGGTCTTTTGTCGACCCATTTTATCACTTCTAAAATCAATAATGGGGTTAAGTTTCATCGTAAGTAACCGGTTGCAACTTTTTTAATCGAGATTTTGGTTTTACATGTTTTTATAGTAGAACATTTGCACATGAATAATTCGTTTCCTGAACCATGATTTCAATTCATAGACCAATATTCTAAAATAAGGTGTTTTTACGTCGTCCGGAATATTATAAACTGGTTCTCTTTCACAAAGCATTGATTGGAAATATGGTTTACATTCTATATTTAGAAAAATCTTTTACTGCAACTCTTGTTCGACCTAAATTAAATTAATACATAAAACAAATAATCTATTTTTTTATAGAAATGCAGATTCCTGTCGGATTTTTATCAGTGCGGCATGAGTCAGTGGTGTCTCGTATATCCGGACCTCTTATCGCATTACAAACATAATTCTCAATTAGCAGTGCGGTACAAGATACATTTAGGTCGTATAATCTACTAAAGCCGTAATAAGACCATAAGACCGTAGGTTATAAATAAATATATCCCTATAAGAATTATCTTGAAAGATGAAAAAAATACAATAAAAAAGTGCAATATTAAGTGTTATTTAAAAAATGGCAAGTCATTCACGAGCGTACAGTTAAAAACAAAAGTTTTCAGTGTTCTATTGCTTGATTATTAATATCTGGTATTCTGAAAATGTTGACATTTTTTCCTAGTCTGATCTTCCTCAACTAACGTCATCTTTCTTAATTGGTGGGTTGTGTTGTGCAGGTCTCTGTAAGGGTTTTTGTTCCTATTCATACTGAATGATCTTCTTTAGACAATATACTAATGTATTATAGTGTTCAAATGTGGCATTGCGTGCATCATGTAGCGCTGATCTTAATTGTCTGATTAGTCGATTATATTTGTGTTTGTCATTAAGATTTCGGCTTCTTGGCCATCTACGTCTTGCTCTTCATTTTTCGACTATTAGTTGTATATATAATTCGGAGTGTTATTTGTGTTTTTTTGATTTGGAATTGTTGATCGTGTAGCTCCATATGAAATAGTAGAAGAGGAAAACGGCAGCATATTCATTCATAAAAAAAGGAAACGCGATAAAGATATCTGAAACAACTGTTTTATGTTATAACAGATGAAATAGTCCGAAATTACCAAAATAGGTGAACAGGGCACCATAAAGAAGAAGTAGAATTAGCTATGAAACAGCTTGAATGGGGAAAAGAAGTAAGCTTAGACCAAATACCAGAAGGAATTATTCAACTGAGGAAAAAAATTAAATGGATAACAATATTCACTTCATCTACAGAAAAGGCGGTGACCCGAAAAAATTTAAGAACTTCTTTAATAGCCTCCAGAGAAAAATTTCCTAATCATGTTTAAAAAACGTACCGAATGCACTGTATATACTAACCCAAGTCGTCAACATACTTGTTGTTACAGATATGTATTAAGATCACAGCACACAGCAATTTTATAAATAGAGAATGATGTGTAATGACGAGATCGTATGTTAAAATTTTAGATTGTTTAGTCTAATGAAAAAAAAAAAAAAGTATTTTCCACAGTTTTCTGTTTTTTGTTCTGTATTAGGTATTCTCTAATAAGAATAAAATTTTACTTTATTATGTTAGACAACTATAAGATACCTGTTAAAAGACACATGATAATTTAATAATTATATCGGTCTTAGATTAAATTTTTACGTAATTACTTATGTGTTTAAATAAATAATTACATTTTTTTTTGGTCTTCTTCTTCAAGTGCCATCTTCGTTCCGAAGGTTGGCGATCATCAGGGCTATACGTATTTTCGAAACTGCTGACCGAAACAATTCGTTGCTGCTACAGCTATACCATTCCCGTAGATTCTTTAGCCAGGAGTTTCGTCTTCTTCCTATGGACCTTTTTCCTGCTATTTTCCCTTGCATAATTATTCGAAGCAGTTCATATCTTTCGCCTCTTGTAATGTGTCCCAAGTATTGCAGTTTTCGTTTTTTGATCGTAAATATGACTTCCTTTTCTTTATTCATTCTTCTCAAGACCTCGACATTTGTGACTCTCTCGGTCCATGATATTCTCAGGATTCTGCGATACATCCACAGTTCAAATGCCTCTAATTTTTTGGTATCAATCTTTTTCAACGTCCATGACTCCATTCCGTAGAACAGCATAGAAAGTACGTAACATCTCATCAGGCGAAGTTTCATTTCAAGGCTCAAATCTCTTCCGCAGAACACTCTCTTCATTTTAGTGAATATGGATCTGGCTTTTTCTATTCTTATCTTGATTTCAGCTGAGCTATCGTTGTCTTCATTTATAAAAGTGCCTAAATATTTGTATTTGCTAACTCGATCGATAATTTCATTGTGTAAATATAAATTTTGGACATTTTGTGTTGATTTCGATATTACCATAAATTTAGTTTTCTTTATGTTCAAAGATAGTCCATATTCTTCGCTGCAGTCTGCTATCTTATTCACCAATGTCTGTAGCTCTTCAAGTGTTTCTGCGATGAGAACGGTGTCGTCGGCAAATCTCAGATTGTTTAATCTAACACCATTTATTTTAATACCTACGGATTGCTCAGAGAGTGTTCTATTCATTACGTCTTCGGAATAGAGATTAAACAGGGTTGATGACAGTATACACCCTTGTCAACCCAGTATCACACCTCGCTTTATTTCAATTTCTTCAGTGGTATTATTCTCTACTCTCACTACTGCTTTCTGATTGTAGTACATATTTGCTATTAGTCGGATGTCTCGTTTATCTAAATTCTTTTCTGTCAGGAGTCTGATTAGGTGATCATGCCGCACTTTATCAAAGGCCTTGTTGTAATCTATGAAACACATGTATACATCTTGATTTATGTCAAGACATATTTGAGACATAACGTTCAGTGCAAACAACGCCTCTCTTGTTCCAAGTCCATTTCGGAATCCAAACTGGGTATTATTGATGTCCATTTCCAGTTTTCTGTGTACTCTAGAGTGTATAATTTTCAGAAATATTTTCAGTACATGGCTCATCAGACTGATTGTACGGTAATCACTGCATTGTTTGGCATTTATCTTTTTTGGTATAGTAACAAAGGTGGATAAAAGCCATTCTTGTGGTATTTTTTCTGATGTATAAATGCTATTGAAAAGTTTAACTAAAATGTGAATCGAGTCTTTTTCTATTAGTTTAAGGATTTCCGTTGGTATTTCATCTGGACCTGGGGCTTTACCATTTTTCATTCTTTTTAGTGCGTACATTACTTCTTCTTCCGTTATTTCTGGACCTTCGTCTCCTTGTATGTTACTTAGCTCAGATTGTTGTCTATCATCTGCAAAGAGTTCTTCAATATAGTTTTTCCATGTCTTCAACTGTTCTTCTAGTTCTGTTATTATGTTTCCGTTGACATTATACAGGGTATTTGGCTGCTTACGTTTTTGTGTACCTGCAAGTTCTTTCACTTTTTTATATACATTAAAAATATCATGTTTTGCCTGCAATTGCTCTATATCTTCACATTTTCTTTTATAAAAATCTTCTTTTGCTATTCTGATTTCTATTTTGATTTCTTTCTTTATTTGTTTATACCTTTGTTCGTTTTTTCCTTTCATTATTCTCCGATTGTCCATGAGAAGAAGGATCTTATCAGTCATCCACCTTTGCTTTATTTTTGGTTTTTCTTTAGTCAGAATTTTCTTCACAGGACCTGTTATCGCCATTTTTACGTTTTGCCATTTTTTATCTATGTTGTTCGTTGGCTGAGATGCTTCTTTTTCATGAAGTATTTTGAAATTATTATTAATACATTTTTGCAGTTTCTCCTTTACCTCCAGGTTACATAAATGACTGACGTCTATCTGATTTGCTCTTCTTTTCTGCTCCAATCTTTTTAGTTTAATACTCATTTGCGCTATTAGAGGGTTATGGTCTGAAAAGACATCTGCGCCTGGGTAAGCTTTAACGGATTTTAAGGAGTTTCTGTATCGTTCGTTTATCAGTAAAAAATCAATCTGGTTTCGAATTATTCTTTCGCCATTGTCCTGGGGTGATTTCCACGTATAAAGTCTTCTCTTTGGTAAGTTGAAGAATGTATTAGATGCAATCATGTTATTCTCCTGGCAGAATTGAAGTAGTCTGTCACCTCGTTCATTTCTTTTACCGAGTCCGTATTCTCCTACATGTTTTCCACTTTTTCCTTTGCCAATTTTTGAGTTAAAATCACCTAGAATTACGTTAATGTCTCGTGGTTTCGTCGATTTTAATACTTGATTGATTTCTTCGTAGAATTGTTCAATTTCGTCCTCGGATTTCTCTGCAGTAGGTGCATAGATCTGTATGATATTTAGTTTACTTGTGTTTGTTTGTAATTGAAAAAATAAGAGCCGATCTGATACTGGAGTAAAATTAATGACCGACTGCATCATAGACTTAGATACGAAAACTGCTACGCCGTGTCTGTGTTGGGTACTACTGTTTCCGGAGTAATATACCATGCCATTTGTTGTCGAAAAACTGCCAGAATTTGGCCATCTTGCTTCACTAATGCCTAGAATGTCGACATTTAATCTTTGCATTTCTTGTATTATATTATGCATTTTGCCTGGATCATACATACTCCTAACATTCCATGTACCAATTTTTAATACTCCCTTGGGTGTTTTTCTATTTTTTTTTTAGGAGTGGTATTTAGTACTTCACAGGGATTTTGCTGGTTGACGACCCGGGAGGCCCTGTGGTCTTCGAGTGATATACCTCCCATGCCGGATCCTGGTCTCCGATTCCCATGATCAGTGGTTAACGTGGCTTTTTGTTGTACAGTCATGATGATCGTACTAGAGATATCCAATTGGATCCTTAATGCAGTGGTTTCTCCTTGCCTTCTGCATCCTTACGCCGTTGACCATTTACTTGATTCATTCGCCTTTGGTGCCAATTTCTTAGCACCAGGACAAAAGAGTGCCCTTCCACTCACCAACTCATCCGCCCGAAGCCGTTGGTCAGCAAGTGTGGGATTGCTTATACCGGCAATCGCTCGGTGAAATTTTCGCCATATCTGGCTACCCTTACTTAGTTTAGCCTGCAGACCAATGCAGTTGCCCGGGGTGTGGCACGTGGAGCCATAAGTAAGAGTTAGCTGTCTTATGAGGACCAGTTACCAAGAACCATCTCCCGTCTATGACGCTCGATGTGGTCGTTCCGATAAAAGGTGCTACCTCTATAACACAACTCTACACCCCACTCTTTTTTGGTACGCCTCTGCAAAATTGATAAGTGGAATATGATTTTGTTGCAAAGTTATCGTTAAGGGCTTCGTTAAGTGCGCTGTTGCCAAGTAATCACCTTCAATTAAAAATTGTTTTAGTTTATAAATTTTTATACATAAATGACTACAAACATGAAAGTTATCGAAACCCTGTATTTCTCTTAATGTTAACATTTTATTAAAGCGAGTTGGCTTAAATCGTCATATTCTAAAGTGTATAATCTACTTTTTTGTTTATTACTTAAGGACCACCCTGAATAGGTACGCATATGCATTTTGCATAATATAATCCAGTCTCTAGTGATAGGTAATATTCTGAATCAATAGTAACATTCCTCAAAACTTTAACATTGAAATTTCTTTTGTTGATTTTTTAGAGATTTTTATTTAATACATATTACAAATTGAATGTATTATTTTACACGGTTATATTATTACTCGCATTTTCTTATATAGGTAAAGGTTTCAAACATTTGACTTTCCTTATAAACACCCGTTTTGGTCCTATTTTTGGCATATCCTCTTATTAGACTCTTCAAGCAAATACTAGAGTTGATGCCAAAGTTTCAGTACATTGACCTCTGGTTAGCAATTGATCTTGAGCATGAGGGTGACAGACAAGCGCAAATAGAAATCGAGCATACGTTTTTAGAGTATCTATATACAGGGGATGTCAATAATATATTGATGTTTTCTACTCGGTAAATATTTTAGAAAAATCTAATTTATTTAGTTCTATGAAGCTTGAGAGTCTGATTATCTTGTAAAAATTACTGACATTGCACATTAATTCTCGTTTTGTTTATTTTAGGCAATTTCAGTGATGTGTCACTGCTAGCAAGAAACCAGTACCAAGAGCATAGTCAATATTTATTTAACGAATTTAAAAGCAAAATTAACTATGAATCCAGGAAATTGTATCGATGTGATCCAAAATATAATATAGAAGGTAATTATTAATACAATGTCTTGTTTATTAGTGCATCATTCTAGTTATTTAACCAGTTGAAGTACGTTTAATTGCTGGTCCAATTTAGGAAACCTTGTTCTAAAACTAAATACGAGTATTATCAAATTTCACCCACAACCGGTTTTACTAATGTGAAGGTTAGGTTACGAAAACAATCCCTAAGCTACGGCCTCTTTAATGAATCTTGAGAAATAAAGATATTATAAATATTGTGATTACTTACTTGAACGTAAGTAGTAATATCTTTGTATCAGAAGTTAAATAATCACGAAAACACTAATATTTTCTCAACCCTTGTTTACAGCTGCACACGTGTTGAAACTCGTAACAGGTTTTGGGATCTAGTTCTAGTTGGTATTAACTTCTTGAAATTTGTATTGCTGAATATTTGTCATACTGTCCCCATTCTCACGCGAAATTAAAATTTTTTGTGCACTTTTAGAAAAGTTATAGATAATTTTCAAAAAATCAACTTTTGAAACTTTTTTTGAAATAAATAAGCAACAAAGTAACAAAAATAACTACAAACTCCCATTTTACATGATTTTCCATGCTTTTTCAGTAAAATTGTGTCACTTTTCCATTTAATTTACCGGTCCTCACCTTTAGTATTTAAAATCAAATAGCAATATTACATTGTTTAAAAGTAAATATGACGTTTAACCTTTTGAATATGTTGTTTATTACATGTTATCACCAAATTTATATTGTTAGATACCTATATCAATGAGCGCCATGAGAAAATCGTTACTTTCCTGATCTATATAATGAACTAAACTCTAATTTCACTATTTGGGTGAGTGAGTCATCGTTTGAAGGCGTAGAAGTGGGGAAAGACGTATGAAAATCCAGTGGCGTACACTCACTTTTATTTCAACGTTAATTATATTATATTGTTTAAATATTATTGTTCAAAATAGGCCACAATATATTTATCTGCAGGTTTTTACTGAAGTTTCCATCTCTACATCCAAAGACCGTTTTCAAAGATATAAATTATAGTTATATTTATTTTATTTGTTTATTATTATATATTTATATATTCTTATATTATTTTGTTTTTTTTTTCTTAACTTTAAAAACGGTCTCTGTACTAGAGATCGAAACGTCAGTAAAATAAACATGTAAATAGATGTATTGTGGCTTATTTCCAACATTCTCCCTAAAAATACGGAATGCCACAAGCAAAAAGCCACAGAAAAATAAATATTGCTATCATTTGTATATTTGAAAACGATCTCTTTATATAGAGATCGAAACGTCAGTAAATTAAACATTTAAATTAAATATATTGTTACTTATTCCCAACATTATTTCTAAATATACAGAACGGCAAGCAAAAAGCCATAGAAAAATAAATATTACTATCACTTGTATATTTGAAAACGATGTCTTTATATAGAGATCGAAAAATCAGTAAATTAAACCTATAAATAAATATTTTGTGGCTTATTCCATACAGTCTCCTAAAAATACAGAATGCCACAAACAAAAAGCTATAAAAAACAAGTAATTTTGCAGAAAGCTTACTGATGCCACCAGACTGTCGCGGAAGTTACGCTAAAACGTCTTTTGACGTGACCCGTCCTTAAAGAGTTACACAATGAAATTTTTTTAAGACAATTTCCACACCACCCGAGAGGTACGTCTTGTGGCGCGTCACTTTTTTTTAAATGGGTGTTCGCCAAGAGCCATATTGTCCCATTAAATAAAATAAACAAAACACTTAAACAGTATAAAACAAAACAAAATAAAATCCTATAAAATAAAATAAAATTCTATAAAAACAAAATAAAAATAATTTTGGATGTAACAAAACATTATACTATTCTATTTAAACACAAACACTATACACACTTACTATGTTCCTCTCGTTTTTTTTTGTTTTTGGTTTTTTTATGCTGATGCCTACTAAACTATTAGAAAATATTATTCGCTGTCTAAATCTGAAGATGCAGTGCTGCTATCGCTGTCATTATCTTCACCTGGTGTATAATTATAATTGGCTCTAGTAAAACTTTGACATAAGTGTCAAGTTCCCACATACGATATTCTTCTTTAATTATGTGGCCTATACATTTAGCCCATTTCTCTGGAGTTACATGGAGGATTGCTTGAATCAAAAGTTCCTTAACTTCGTTTAATTTGAGCGTTTTGTTATTGCGTGCTACTTTTCCTTTCACTTGCGCCCAGATAAGTTCAATGGGATTAAGTTCACAATGATAAGGTGGTAGACGTAGAACTTTGACACCATAATCTTTTGCAGTTTCATCCACAACATATTTAAGATATTCACTTTTCCTTAACCGTGCAATGTCAAGTAGTTGAATTTTGAGCATTGATTCTTCGTATGCAATCCCCTTTTCTGTAAGCCATTCTTGAATTCTCCCTTTCCGCCATGCCGTCGTCGGTAATTGTTCTAGTCTGCGGCTATGATATGGCGCATTGTCCATAACAACCACAGACCCAGATTCCAATTTTGGTAAGATTCTCTTAAACCAGCGCTCAAATACTTCGGAAGTCATTTCTTTATGATAATCACCTGTTTTTTTCGACTCAAATTGAAGCAAACCATCATCAAAGAACCCTGTATCACTTCCTATATGGGTGATGATTAAACGCCGTCCCTTTCCTGATGGAGCTTTTAATCCTGTAGACCAGCCTTCTATAAATGCTTCGCGTTTACTTTTGACATTTAAATCTTGCCAAACTTTTCCAACTGTATGACCTTCGTTAATCCAGGTTTCATCCAAATAATATATTTTGCATCCAGTGCTGCGAATTTTTCGTATTTCTTCTAAATATTTTCTTCTCCACAGAATAATTTCATTTTTTTCTAATAGCATACTTTTTCTGTTGCGTTTTACATATCGAAAGTTCATTTCGCGCATGGTTCTGATTAAGACCCTATGAGATATCTTGGGTAAAGAGTCATCGTTTTTGAGCTCTTGAGAAATTTTTTTCAGTGTTGGAATTTCACTCCGAAAAATGAATGAATTTTTCGACGTATAATATTCCTTGTCTCGTCATCGAAAACAATGCTTTTCCTACCTCTAGTTTTACCTTTTTCTTGCTTTTTATTTTCCGATGTATTTTTAAGTACACGATAAATACAGCTAACGGATACTTTTGTTAAACTGCTACAAATGTCGACCGCTTGGCTAACATTGCCATTTTTCTGCCGACAATTCCTTCATAAACGTTTCGTATCATTACCTTCTCTTCGGACGTTAACATTTTCCGTCTCTTTTGCGGCTTTTCATTTTTGGAATCAACATCAGAATTTTGCTGTCTTCTCTTGGAACAACTCGGTTTTTCGTCCATTGTATTTCAATAAATGGGCCTGCGTAGCGCAAGCGGTAGGATGCTTGCCTCGCACGCCGGAGGTTCGGGGTTCGAATCCTACCGCCGGCAAGAACAACTAGACATTTTTAAAAATGTCTATAGGCCCCAGGTCGACTCAGCCTGAACAAAATGAGTACCTTGGGTAAAACCAGGGGTAATAATAGGCGGTTGAAGCGTAGCACTGGCCATGTTACCTTCCTTGTATACCGTAGGCCCTAGTTATAGCAGACTACCCTGCTATACTCCCAAAGCCGCGAAGCGGTATAAAACGGGAGACTATTATTATTATTGTATTTCAATAATCTGTGTATATACTATATATACAATAATTTCAACAATTCTGTATAAGAATATAACTAAAAATTTACTATAAAACGACAAACTATAACACTCTTATTATCAATAACACGTTTTATCAATACTACAATACAGTATTGTTAAAACAGTATTGACAACAATAAGTTTACAAACTTATCACATAAAATATACTCACAAAATACACTTACCCATAGAAACGCCAATGTACAAGAACCATTCCTCCGGCGAAAAAATAATAAAAACTAGTTTTATGGCATGTCTGGGTCCGAATTGTAAAACGGAATTTCCTCGCTAATTCCAACATTGCCAAACGATTGCAAAATAATGTTTTAAAATATCGATTTTTATTTTATAAATATAAATATGTAACGAAACGGAACATATAAATAAAATTTATTTCATTATAATTTTGTGCTTAATTTTTACTATTGAAAAAATCATGTTTTTTTGTATTTTTATGACGGTAATAATCGCTGCGTGGAAGAATACAGGTTTTGTATGACCATAATTACTACTTGTGAACAAGAATTGGCTACACTGTACGACAACTTCTGGTCAAGTCTACTATAGAGAAGCACAAATAAATATACTACTTTATATATTCTGTAATTTCTTATGAGGAAACGCAAATTGCAATCGAGAAAACAGGCAGTTTTCGAGGGCCGCTGTGTACATTTAAATTTGAGGATATTCGTCGTTTAAACTATGAAATCACTCTTCTGAATTGAGGGTTTCTACTATATATGTGTATTTATGAAGATCTTTTTGTCTGTACCAACCTAACCAAGCAAGTTGTACAGTTCTAATTCGTTTTCTTGTTTATTAAATGTATAATTACGTTATGAATGTCCTACGGTTAATTTTCGCAAGAGACTCCTGGTTCGAAAAAATACAAAATTAAATTTCTATTACAAAAAATTACTTTTGGATTAAAATACACAAATGTGACTTTAAAGTTTTATTTAATTCAGTTTACTTCAGTGGTACAATTCGACTGACTATATCTACATAACCCTAATATTAATATTACGATATTCCCTACATTACCAGACGAAAAGTCATAAAATTTAATTGCCTTCACCAGCTCTCGGCTAGAGAGGTGATACGCTGTTTAGGGAATTTTTAAAATAAACGTATTAAATAGTTATTCGACATTCTCCCACCTTGAGACATTTGACAGAATTTCTCAAAAAATACAGGGTCACGAAAAATTACGAAAATATCACTTGAATCTTAAAGGAGTTTTCACCATCCGGCCACAACGCGTATATCTTTCATTTAAGTCGGGTGCTCTGTTTTTAACACTCCCGCACTCTTTTCACTTGGTTCTTCCTCAAACTGGAGTCGACCAACGTTCTCTTGGGGTAACCTCTCTGGAACCGTCTGACTTCCATAGGGTAGAGTATAACGTTGGACATTCTCGCTAGTAATAACTGCCTCGACGACTTCCACCGGGTAAAGTCATTGTAATCGCCTCAGAAGTTGTCCTTGTGCAGTCGCAAAACGAACTAATCTTACCTGGTCATCCCTATCAGGTATAGTTCAATAACTTTTCCAAAAGGCCACTGAAGATGCTTGATGTTGTCATTACCGACTAAAACGACATCCCCGATAGACACTTTAGACACCTTCGACTTCTTCGTTCCTGCTTTGAGTTGAGCCAGATATTCAGCACGAAATCTTTTTCGCAAATAATTTCTCAACTCTTGTAAGCGCCGTATTTTGCGTGTGAGAGAATTCTGCTCTAGCAAATCACAATCCGACAACTCGTAACTGACTTGTTCCTTTAAAAACATACTTGGGGTTAACGCGGTTAACTCAGTAGGATCGTCCGAAAGATACGACAACGGGCGCGGGTTGACTCTCACAATCACACAGTAATGTCAATAAGTCTTCAAAATCCACCCCACCATGCAGCTGTAGGGGGTTGAAAAGCCACTTAATACGTTGTGTAGAACTATATTCCGCGATAGTATTCCAGTCCAATTGCTTAAGCGCATTCTCGAATCCCGTAAAATGTGTTCCATTGTCACTATAAACTATTCTTGGTCGTCTTTGCCTTGCAACAAAGCGACGAAAGGCTTGAATAAAGGCATTTGTTGACAACGAATTACAGTCTGGTTATGCAAAAATCATCGATTTCACGACAAAATTTTTCGCAGATATCTGAAGCTTTTAAGACATAGGTGGGGGTTACTAGATGACGAATAGATGAAAAATTACTCGTACTTTTACCTTGCGTTTTTTTTAAACAATAATTTATGGTCACAATTTGATTTTTTGTCTATAAGTTTTTACCCTTATATTTTACATAAACAATATTTATATCATTTTTTTATATCAAGAATATTTTTATTTTCCCGTTTTTTAAATTAAAATTGAAAAATAATTTACGAAGATATTTGCAAAAAGGGAGTTTTTTTGCACTAATTTATAAATTTTATTAATTTTTTTATTAACAAAATAAAATGTTATTATTACATTTGAACATCGAGGAATTAACGTCTTTTAAATTTGTGCGAAATTTCCCCCCGATCGGTCAAATAGTTTAAAAGGTATTTAATTTATTTATCCCTGAGGCTAAATATTTAAACTATTGAACTTGCTCTATTAATGATGCTAGACACATTTAGCAAGATTCTTTAAGACTTAAACTATCTCAGAAGTTAAAAGCATATTGCGTTTTCATCGAAATTATTTACAAAATAAACGTTTGAAAAAGGGGTATGTTTTTTACTTATAAACAAATGTAATAACTTCTATATTTTTCAAGCTACAGACTTGTACGTACAAGCATTGGATAGCTGGTAAAAAAACTCACATTAAAAAAAAAAACCTATGACCAATAGGAACGAAGTTAGGGACTATTTTTAAAAAAATCATATCTCCGTTGTTTATAAACAGTAAGAAGTAAAATTTGCACAAATTTTGAATGAAAATCTAAACTTTATATTGAAACTTATTAAATAAAATTCACCCAATTTTTCGAAACTCACAGCCCTTCGAAACGAAGGTTCTTTCAAAAGATCGACATAGGAAAGTGGAGAGGATAACTGTTTCAGCTCCGTTTTTTTTTTTCGAGATCGGAACTTCAAATTGAAACAAGTAGGAAAAATTTACATTATCTCGGCTTCCATTGCAGCTAGAAGCCTCTTTTTTTTTAATCTGGGGTAGCTCGTCGAAATATAAATAACTACATATTGTTCACTGGCCGGGAAATATGGAAAACATCGGAAAATTGAGTCCATTGTGGATGTTCTGATTTCCTTATTTGTTTCAGACGAGTCAAATCGCGGTCGCCATCGTAAACGCCATGGCGTGTGATCGCTTAGGTGTGTTCTCCGCTTAACATGTAAAGCTTACACCTTAATGTTTATACTCTGATTTAAAAGTCAAATTTATTTTAAATAATTTACATTTTAGGGAAAACTTATGAACAATTAACAAGACTCATACAGGCGCATATTCAAAACGAGGTTGACTTAAATTCAAGAGGTACTTGTACGGACAATTGCGCTGCCTATCCGCACACACGCAGTTATGGATGTTACGATACCAATAGTGACTACTGCCGTTATGTCCAACGATGCAGAGGCGATATATATAATTGTCGATTCATAGAGTCTAATTTAATAACCTGTGATGGAGTAAGTTATTTCAAGTCAATAAAAAAATATTTCTTTTTTACGAGAGTATGAGATTTTTTTGAGTGTACTACCGGATTTGCCAGTCAACGGTAAGAGAAGTTTGGTCCGGTTTGATATGATATCTTAAGTTGTGTTCGTAAATCTTTAATCTTACAGTTCAGTTATGTTACTAAAGTATGATTTCACAATTTTAATGAATTTCTTCATGGAATCAGTCCATTATGCCAGACTTGATTGAAAGCATTTTGGAAATCGAGGAATGTGACTACAGTGAGTCTGACAAGCATAGCAAAGCCTTAAAATACCTTTGTCGTTAAGTGACCTCATTGGAATACCTACTAATATTTAGGGATGATATTTTGGGTGTCGAGGGAGTCTGTAAGTTTCGGAACTCAATCTAGAATGTGACATATGACGGTAAAATTTGGTATTGGACAGACGTTTCCTGGGTATTCGCGTTCTCAAACAACCGTGCTGCCACCTGCTGTCAAAATAGATAACTAGTAAAATGACAAAAGTCAAAAATTTGAATAAATTAGGATAATTAAAAACGATATTCCTATTTCGTCCGCCATCTTTCAAAACAAGTGCTACTACCTATGTTGTTTGAGAATGCGAATTGGAATCAACATTGTGATAGCTATTTTCCAGGGAGAAGAAAAATAGCAATGTTTTAGACATGCATTGATTACTCTTGACAATTAGCGGATAGATGCCTCTAGAAACTTGTTATCGTCTACTGATGTCAAGTCATGTCATGTCATGTACGGTTTTCTATTTTGACTTTAAATGCACGATCGAATCTTGGGTTTTCGGGGGTTTGGAAGATAGCCTGAAATAACTTTTTAAATAATGATTTGTTTATAGGCGTGCTCCGTTAGCTACTTTAGGCACCACGCTTATTATTGGCCCACCCGTTTCGACCGAGTTGGACAAAGATCAGAGAGTCAGTTGTCACCAATCAGGTGACACCATAGACCATACAATAAATAGTTTATATGGTCGATGGGTGTTGTGGTTAACTAACCAAGACAGCAACACAACCGCAGAAAAAATAACACTTGTTTTATTATTATGTGACACAACCATCGAACAAAAAGACAAAAGAGGGAATCTAATCGTTATGAAAAGGAGACCAAAATTCATAAAAGTGGTCTCTTAATATGGCGGACATATCCGGAAATACAAAGGTGCCAAATTTAAATTTTACGGCACTTATAACAGTAGCTATAAAATATTTTTCAGAATGTGTCTTAGAAAGTTTTAATCAAATATTAACGATAATAGTCTAAAATGTTACACAATTGTTAAAAAACTTCAATATAAATAAGATTTCATGTGACAGTTGGGACAAACAATAACATAACCCAACTAAATTTGATTTCTTAAACAAGGAAAGAGACTCTCTTTCCTTGTTTAATGTGGCCTCTCAAAATGACAATTCCCGTCTAACAATATTTTTGCCCCCCCCCCCTACCTTTACATTCCCGCTTCTGTCTTTTTGCTCGATGGACACAACCCACAAATGAAAGCCCTTATTAAGACAAAAAATGTGTGTGCATTTTCCAATTTTGCTACTAAGCGACTATCAGGAGGCAAATAAAAAAATAAACTAATTATTTTTACCGGTTGGCTTTATTTCATGCGCCATCTGTTGTCAGAAGACGACATATGAAAAGCTGATGAAACTTCCTCGGTATAAGATACCTAGTCACATACACTAAAAAATTTAGAAATGTGATAGTGAGATGTGATATCGACTAAATATTCTTCTGACGGTATACTTATTAATATATGATAATGAATTTATTTTATTGTGTTTTAGGAAGCCGGCAGTCACAGAAGATATACTTACATTAAATATAATGGAGGTAGAGTATTGGGAAAAACAGGAAAAAAATCCTGTGCCAAACGGACAGTCAAGAGTTGGACGAGGTGGTTCGTTCGCTGTCATTACTGCTTATGTTATTGCGATGAACCAGGTCTTGACTCAGACAGATACTTTAGTCTACGACCTTCCATAGCCGATGTAAACAATAACTGGTAATACATATAGTCCTATAAAAACCCTGACAAATACAAATTTATATCACAACTTTATCTACTTTCTTAAACACATTGTTTATACACAATATTTTCTCAAACATAAAGAAGACTACTAAAAACCCAGAGTATATTGGAGATATGTAGATGAAGTGTTCTCCATTTGACCCCATAGACCAGAAGTACTAAACCAATTTTTCATGGAGATTAACTGTAAAGAATAATCAAGCAAATTCACCTTCAAAAGGGAAACATCAACTGACTACTATTGCTGAATGTGTTAATCACAAAGGTTGATATGGGATATGTAATTCAATTCTCCAGAAAACCAAGGGAGTGCATTGCATCCCTTAAAACCTAAAATTTATTTTCAGTACTTAAAACTACATAATTATATTCCAAATTAATTTGTAATAATTTAAATATTTAAAGATAAAATATGTTTTTTAAGAAATCATTAAATTACGTTACGAATGACAATGGACTATCTAAGCTCTGACGTCACAATGGCGGGATTTTAAAAGACTTTCAATTTCCATTTTGTATGTATTTGTCCCATAAGAAGTTAGAAATGTTGGTTTTTTTAAATTGTTTGAAGAATAAATAAGGACTTTTGGTTATGAACATTCATTCTGGGCGATTGGTATTACTTGTTGTAAACTCAAAAACTATTACAACATTAAAAAACTTTTTTTAAACACTCATTATGATAATTTAATAGAAAAGTTTCCACATAATATTATATTACAACTTAAACTACGAGAAAACGAATATCTTCAGTATTTTACAGGATAAAATCACTGGCATCGAAAAAAGAATAAAACATTAATTAAAATACAACTTCACAAATAAATTAAATGATTTATTGATTTATTTTGAAATAACCCTGATAAAACAATCACAAAATACCTTGAAATACAATAAAAAATACAGTTTTAATCATACAATAACATAACTTTTAATTATATTAATATTAACATTCATAGTAAATATCTTAATACTTTGATATTCTTACCTCACAAATTCACGAACAACAAATAATACCAATCGCACAGAATGAATGTTCATAACCAAAAGTCCTTATTTATTCTTTAAACAATTGAAAAAAACAATATTTCCAACTTCTTATGGGACAAATACACACAAATTAGAAATGTTTGGAAAGTTTTTTAAAACCCCCGTCCATAGTGACGTCAGAGCTTAGGTAGTCCCATGTCAATGGAACCACAATAATAAAATAGTAAGATAATTGTAACCAACCTACCAACCATTAACCAGATCTTTACACTACGACAGATCCTCGAAAAAGCGCAAGAGTTTAACATAGATATGTATCATATTTTTGTCGATTTTAAAGCGGCATATGACAGTGTCTTAAGACCAAGTCTTTACAACGCTATGAATGAGTTAGGAATTCCAAAAAAACTCATATGTTTGATAAAAGTGACAATGGCGAAGATGCTATCAGCAGTAAAAATTGAAAACGACTCGTCAACCCCATTTCAAATACATAGGGGGTTAAGGCAGGGAGATGCGCTGGCGTGTCAGCTTTTTAATGTCGCCTTAGAAAAAGTTGTACGAGACGCTAATTTAGATAGCAGGGGAACAATATTTAATAGATCAGTCCAAATTCTAGCATATGCAGACGACGTGGACATTATAACAAGAACTAGGGCGAGAACTGCGGAAATCCTAACCGAGCTAGTAGCAGCAGTAGAACGAATGGGTTTACAGATAAATCAAAATAAAACCAAATTTATGGCGACCAACACAAGCACAAGAGCTGGAAATGTTGACACAAATTTAATCATCAATGACCAAAACTTCGAAACAGTCAAAGAGTTCATATATCTAGGGACATCGGTTAACTCCAATAATAACACATCTGAGGAAATAAAAAGGCGAATAATAATTGCAAACAGGTGTTATCATGGTCTATCAAAGTACTTAGCTAACAAACATCTGTCTCAAAAAACTCGTATAAGGCTGTATAGAACACTGATAGTCCCCGTTCTCACATATGGATCAGAGGCATGGACGCTAACGAAAACAGATGAATCCGCTCTATCCATTTTTGAAAGAAAGGTGCTACGCAAGATATTCGGAGCGGTCTGTGAGAACGGAATATGGAGGCGTAGATACAACTTTGAACTGCAGAATATCTACAAGCATACGTTTGGTGGTAAAGATATTACCACTATAATTAAACGAAACCGCCTGCAGTGGGCAGGACATGTAGCCCGGGCCCCTGAGTCAAACATGATAAAAAAGATTCTAACAGCGCAACCCGTGGGAATGAGAAGACGGGGTAGACCAAAGCTAAGGTGGATGGACGGGGTAACACAAGATGACGAGAAGATCGGAGTCGGCAACTGGAAAATGCAAGCGAGGGACAGAATAGAATGGCGTAGAAAGCTTGAGAAGGTCGAGGCCCTCAAAGGACTGTAGCACCAAGATGATGATGATGAAGATAATTGTAAAGAGAAAAACGAAAATGACGGTAGTATCAAGAAAAAAGAAGAAGATGTATAGGGGTAGAATCACGATTAAAGGATGAGTGACAATTGACGCAACTGGGGCTAATCCTCATCTCTCTGTCAATTTCTAAGTATCCATAAAGATCTAACAGTGGAGTATTCTTATCTTGACAATTTTTAATCGTCTGTATATCTTCTTCTTCTTAAAGTGCCTATCCGTTCCGGACGTTGGCGATCATCACGGCTATCTTCACTTTGCTTATTGCAGCGCGGAACAGTTCAGTGGTAGTCGTGTTATACCACTTTCGCAAATTTTGAAGCCAGGAAATGCGTCTTCTTCCCGGTCCTCTCTTACCATTTACTTTCCCTTGGAGAATCAGCTGGAGAAGGCCGTAACGTTCTTGATTTCTCATTACATGACCTAGATATTCCAACTTTTTAGTTTTGACGGTCATGAGAATTTCACATTCTTTCCCCATTCTACGCAGGACCTCCACATTAGTAACTCTGTCAACCCAGGATATACGTAAGATGCGCCTATAACACCACATTTCGAAAGCTTCGAGCCGATTCATAGATGCAACAGTCAGTGTCCATGCTTCCATTCCGTAGAGCAGAACTGTGAATATGTAGCAGTTCAATAGACGGCATTTTGTTTTTAATGATATGTCTCGACTGTTGAAAATAGTTCTCATTCTAACGAATGCTGCTTTTGCTTTTATTATTCGCTGTTTAATTTCTGTTGAGTGGTCCCATTGGCTATTTAAATTGGTGCCTAGATATGTATATTGCTCGACTCTTTCGATATTCTGTTGGTTGATTGTAAGTTGAGCGTTTAGTATTGGTTTTTTACTAATTGTCATAAATTTGGTTTTCTTTATGTTAAGAGCTAGTCCGTATCTGTTGCTGACTTCTGTTATGCGATTTGTTAATATCTGTAAGTCATTCAGATTATCGGCAAAAACTATAGTGTCATCTGCATATCTATCAGAATAAATGTTGAACAACAATGGAGACAAAATACAGCCCTGTCGTACTCCACGTTCTATTGCAATTTTATCAGTTAACTGGTCTTCTATTTTGATTTTAGCCGTTTGATTGTAGTAAATGTTTCTGATAATTCTAAGATCTTTGTTGTCAATTCCAATTTCTTGCATTAGAGTCATTAATTTGTCATGTTTTACTCTGTCAAATGCCTTCTGGTAATCTATAAAGCATACGTATATATCACAATTCACATCCCTGCATCTCTAAAATAGCACCTATACAGCAAAAAGGGCCTCCCGTGTTCCCAGAGCATCACGAAATCCGAATTGTGTTCTTGTTAGTTGTTCCTCACATTTTGTATATATTCTTTTGTGGATGACCTTTAGAAATGTTTTAAGTAAATGGCTCATAAGGCTTATAATTCTATAGTCTTCGCACTTTCTCGCATTGGGTTTTTTTGGAAGATTTATAAAAATTGACACTAACCACTCTTGGGGAACCACGCCCGTATCATATATACTGTTAAATATATTTGTCAACCATTTTATGCCATCATAGTCCATAAGTTTTAAGAATTCTGAGTGAAAATTATCAGGGCCTACTGCTTTACCATCTTTGGTGCTTTTGATGGCATATTTTACTTCTTCGACTGTAAATGGTGGTCCAGATTCGCAATTGGTGTTTGTTGTAATACCAGTGTTACTTCGTATATCTTCAAAAGTTTTTTCCACGTATTTGATCCAAATATCTCTTTTATGCTCTATTTCCAGTACTATGTTTCCCTGATTATCTGTCAGGAATCCAGTGTTCTTGTGTTTATATAAGCCTGCCGCTTCTTTAATCTTTTTATGGAGGTTAAATGAATCATGTTTTTGTTGTAATGACTCTATCTCTGTACACTTCGAGCTAAACCAATTTTCTTTTGCTATTTTAATAGCCCTTTTTATTTCGTTATTTATGTTGTTGTAGTAATTCTTATTATCTTTAGCGTTTCTTCTGTCTTCCATCATACATAGAATCTCCTCCGTCATCCATTCCTTTTTATTTGTTCTTTCAGGTTTTAAGTATTTTTCTGTTATTTCTTGACTTACTTTGTGCAAATTTTCTAGTTCTACATCTGTGTTATCTGTTTCTGTACGGGCCCATGGTTTTTCTGTACGAGCCCACGTTTTTTCTTTTAGGCGTTTTTGTACCTTTTCCTTTACTGTTTTATTTTTCAGTTGGTTAATATCGTACTTCATAATTTTTGGTCTTTGAACTTTCTTTAAACTAAGTTTCATTTTGGCGATAAGTGGATTGTGGTCCGAATTTATGTCGGATCCCGGGTACGCTTTAACAGATGTTATAGAGTTTCTAAATCGTTTGTTAATAAGAATATAGTCTATTTGATTTCGTACTGTGTGATCTGGAGTATCCTGGGGAGATTTTCACGTATATAGTCGTCTTGGAGGAAGATCATAAAAGGTGTTTGTCACTACGAGCTGTTCTTCAGTTGCAAATTCAATCAAACGGTCTCCGCGTTCATTACGTTCCCCTAGACCAAAGGATCCCACTAAATTTCCACTTTGTCCTTTGCCAACTTTGGCATTAAAGTCTCCCATTATTAGTATTATTTCGTTTTTCCGAATCCTTTTGACAATATTAGTAAGGTCATTGTAAAATTCTTCTATGATTTCTTCTGGGGCGTCCGCTGTAGGAGCGTATACTTGAATAATGTTTGTTTTTATGGGAGTTGTGTTTAGCTGAACTAAGAGCATCCTTTCTAATACAGGTACAAAGTGACTGACACAATTGGCGATTTTATTATTCATAATTAGGCCCACTCCATTTATATGTTCGTTCTTAAGATTTCCTGAGTAAAATATTTTGTGATCTTTGATAACTCGGTATCCCGTATCTGTCCAGCGCATTTCGCTTATTCCCATAATATTAATCGAGAGTCTTTCCATTTCTTGAATGGCATTATAGATTTTTCCCGCCTCGTACATTGTTCTAACGTTCCATGTACCTATCTTTATGGCTGTTCGCAATACTCTTAGAGATCCATCATCTAGAATGTAGTTTGGTTCGTGAGGATTTCTCTTGATAACGACCTGGAAGGCCTCACGGTTTGAGCTAGATTTACCTTCCCTGCCGGATCTTGAATTCCGATTTTCATGATCAGTAGTCGGAATCTTAAAGTTTTTTATCACCATGATAATTGTACTAGAGATACTTACAAGAAGTCTTTAATGCAGTGGTTTCTCCTTGCCTTCTGCATCCTTATGCCGTTCACTAAAAGTCTTAGTTCCTCCACCTTCGAAGCCGATTTCTCAAACTCCAGGACAAAAGAGTGCCCTAAGATCGCAGTATCACAGCCGCTTAACTCATGATGTGAGTGTCGCCTGTGAGTATCTGGAATTAAGCCTACAGGATTTTTACTTCCCACAGCCTTAATCCAGTAATGACATTACTGCTGCCTAATGTCATATCCTCAGTTGATCCGCGGGTACTTATTTGGCAATGCCTTATTCGTACCTGTCCTGCATATCTGCAGGAACTTTCCCTATCAGCCATATGGGACGTGCCGTGTCGAGGTTGAGGATATCCCCCGCCCAGTCTGTCTTCCGTGAAGTACAGAAGAGCCCCTACTCAGTTCGGAGCTCCTCCTCCACGAAAGCGGAGACCGGCCACGGTCTGTGTCTGTATATAAACATCGTAAACAGGTCATTAAACATGAACACAAAGGTCACAGTATCTATCACGGAAAAATATCGTTTTTGGTATAGCCTTAAAAAACTAACAATACCTTTGACAATTATTTTGAAGTATTTGCTGGATCGGTTATTATTTCATTGTTTTCATTTTTCGCCGGTATGAACTTTTTAGGTTTTCATATTCCTGCCTTTACTTCATTGTTTTCTGAACTTCTCAGTGTTTATATTCTGTTTCACTTCACTGAAATTTTCATGTAGCCACAAGCTTTTTGTTGGTTTTAAGTTATTTTTTTTGCCAATTACTCTATTCACCTGTTTGTATTTTATTTACCTCAACAATTCTGTATTGTTACTTTTTTAGGGTAGTAACTGGAATGCGATTTGTCAAAAAAAATCGTATGATTCATATTCAAATTCAGCAGGGCTTGCTATTGCCCTACGGGTATATCGAACAAAACAGCGTAAGTTGGAAGCCGGTAAGTGACTTTTCTATACAGAGTTGGAATGCTAACGAAGGTGAAGATTATCATATGATGAAATATCTAAAGAGCACCATGAATTTGGACCAATTAGATGTTCCGAATCAGAATTATGTTATTACAGGTAAGTAACCAAAATATTGGTACTTCAATAGTTAACCGTCATCTGTAAGCGATGTCCCTCAGAATGTGTAAACACTTAAGAACGCACCAGAATGGAATACTGAAAGTTTGCGGAAATAACTTGCTGTTTCCATGTTTCGCGCGTGGACAATTATTCGCGAGTCAGAAAACTGTCATTGTTGTATATTTTTAAAGCACCGAAAAGAAAAATAAAAATATTGTTTGTGTTTTGACTCAAGAGTAGTTTGCCGTGAGATATAATTGCAAATAATATTACTCGATTAATTTAAAATATGGTAAACTGGTAACGGGTGGTCATCGGTTTTATTATACTATTTAACAAATAGAGGGGAAAGTTAATAATCAAAGTTATGCCTTTACAAGAACATATTATTTGAAAAATAAGGAGTAACATGTGTTATAATAATTGTAATCTCCTTTATACACACTTTAAAGATTTGTTTAGTAACGTATTTCTTTAATACATACAATCATTGAAAAATGATTCATGCTGTTTCAAAATATCTTTCAGTTAACGACACTGTTATCGACAAAGTAGATCAAATTCAAACTTGTCATTATATTACACTTCTGTTTATCGTTAAAAATTAATTGATGGTCGTGGGTTGTATTGGTGTTATTTAATAATTTAGCAAAATACATACTCAGCAAAAATTTTATTTAAAACGTACGAACGATTTTTGCAATCACAATCAATGCAGTGTATAATATGCTTGTTTAGCATTGACTGTTAAATAATTTTTGTTTGATTGTTTCGTCTGCTGTAAAACCCTCGTCCTTTTTTGGTTGTAATAGTTGTATATAACTACCTATTTTTTTATAGTAGTATAGTGAAGCGGTACTTTAAAGTAAAATGAGTAATTTGTAAGAAAATAAAATACAATCGAAACGTAGAGTGTTATCTCCAGAAGAACGTCGTTTAGTTCTGAAAGTCGAGAAGTTATTGCAATTTGGAAAAAAACAATATGGACCCATTGACATATGTTATGTCAGTTCAGAAACGCACATGCGATGTTTGCGGTATCTCAGAGAGGACATTCCGAAAAATGAATAACATGAGTAAGGATGAAATTAATAAAGTAAGCAAGAGAAATCGTCGACATAAAAAAACTTTAGATTTGCACCAGTCAATTAAACTTGCAATTAAAAATATTATATATAATATATATAAAGCCAAAGAACATGTAACAATTAGTGCTGTGTTACAAAAAATAAAAGACAAGGAACTGTGTGATATTAGTTTAACAGGTTTGTGGAAAGTGCTGAAACATTTAGGTTTTCGATATAAAAAGACAAATAATAGACAAGTATTGTGTGAACTCTCTAATGTTGTTCCAAAACGGTGGCATTTTTTACGAAAATATATGAACAATAAAACGTCTGATAGTCCGAGGCAAGTTGTATTTTTAGATGAAACTTGGATTTTCGCTAAAGGAAATATGTCAAAGTCATCCTGGCTAGATGACACCACGAAATGTTATTCTTCTAGTCGTTCGTACATTATTCTTCATGCTGGAAATGATGAGGGCTTTATTCTTGACGCTAGTTTAATTTTTTCATCCACAAAGAATACAGGTGATTACCATGGAAATATGGATGCAAATATTTTTGAAGAATTGTTTGAAGAACATTTGTTTAAAAAATTGGAGCGACCATCCATAATAGTGTTGGATAATGCATCCTACCACTCAAGAATAGAAAAGAGATTTCCTTCAAGCAGCTAGACAAAAGAAGAAATAAAGTCGTGGTTGACAGAAAAAAAAATTTATCAGTGACATATTTTTAAAAGTCGATTTACTTCAAAGGTGTGGAGAGCACAAAATTCAAAAGAAATTTGTTACTGACCAAATTGCTCCTAAATATGTCCCTGAAGTTCTTCGACTTCCACCCTACCATTGCCACTATAATGCAATTGAATTAGTTTGGGGTATCGCCAAAAATTTTTATGATAAACATGCATCCAAAACAACAGATGACGCTGGCATTCTTAGTTTATGGAAAGAATCGCTAGAACAAATAAAGGCAGAACAATGGCAAAATTGTATTAGACATACGGAAGACATTATCGTTTAGTCTTTTCAAACCGAGCGAGTTATAGATGAGGTCTGGCCTCCAATTATTCGGATAGACAATTCAGTTAATGACGACTTTGATAGTGAAATATCCAGTGAATAGGACAAACCGTTTGCTAAAAAGAAGTAACAAAAAAGTGTTTCGGGAATTCAAATCGGACTTTGTGGGGTGTTTTAGTTAAACGATAAAGTACCTTCGGTCTAATTACTTGACTGCATGCTCTCAATAGCTTTGATATTAATTACTGAACTACACGTGTTTAAACCTTTTGTTTTGCTGAAAACTCGGAAGTGATTTAGTGCCAATTTGTTTCAAGGTTATATTTAATACAGTGTCTGCAGAAAGTAAAGTCTTGGATGTATTTTATCCAAATTTGGACATACCAGCAACTTATCATGTAGAGTTGTACCATTCGTATAATTTTCCCTCTACGCAAAATAGAGACTTATAAGAACGAAAAAAAAAATACATAAAAAATTACTGTTTAAAAGTTAGCCAAAAATTATTAACATAACCTAAGAAATTATTGAAAATTTCAATGATTTTTCCTGAGCTCAATTTTCAATACAAAAATTTGAAAAAAATCAGGCTATTTTGTATTCAAAAGATACATCTTCTTGAATTTTTTCAGATTTTTAAAAACAAAATTGCGTCCAGAAAAAAATAAAGCTTCTTTTTTGGATTTAAGAGTTTCTATGGGCTTTGGAAAGCTAAAAATTTGTATGGAGTCATGTTTTTATATGCTATATTGAAAGCACAAGTCGCGGTGCTCATCGGTGCGGGGGCACTTTTGACCATCTTATCCCGCTATAGCCTTTACCGAATGAACATCAAAAATTATAAATATAAAAATTAACTAATAAAATTAATTAAAATATAAGGAGACTGAACAGTTTGTTTATCAGAAACCATTAAATTGATTTTCTTTTTTCATGCATAGTATTTTGAGTATTTTTTTTTGTGTTCTATTAATTTTTATTTATTGAACTTTGATACATTATTTTATTCTAAGGTGGTACGAAGTTCGCCGGGTCAGCTGGTATATTATAAAAAACGTTGAGCTTTCGACTCACTCTTTTGGAGTCTTCATCAGGACTCGTTTTGGATTCTTTCTTGCTTTTTCACTACTATTTTAACTTTTACTATACCTACAGTAGCTATTCTGTGCTTATTTGTAAATTTCCCATTTCAGGTGCAAAATTTGTTTTAAATTATAAAAAAGAGATTCAATTACAAATACAAGTGACACCCTTTAACTTCACCTCTGGTATATTAAATAGGGCCAAGTCTAGAAATATCGATAATGGATATAACCACAGGTAACTTTGAAAAAATAGTATTAGTCCAGGATATGACGGTTTTCTGCTCAGAATTATTTATATCTGCATGAATTTGCTTGGCTGTAAAATGAAGCTTATAAAATAGAGAGATTCGTTTTTTTATTATTACCGTCAAGTTAATGGCTGATCGAAAGTAGACTTTTATTCATAGAATACAAAAATACAAATATATGGTGTTGAATAATCGGAAACGGTAAGTTTTTCGTGGAAAACTTATTGAAACTTTTTTAAAGATCTTTAAAAAACTTTTAAAATATCTACCTACTGGAATAACGATTTGCATGAAAATTAAGATAAGTTATAACTAGAACATAGTCCCCTTATATTTTAGGTGACACAGAAAATAACAAACTCACCCCCGCCAAAACCACCGTGGTTAAAACTATTCGTTGTTCATCTATAATTTACTTTACCAATATTATAATTTGCTTATTCTGTCTGTCTTTCTTCCTCAGTGTCTTATCCGGTCCGGATGTTGCCGATCATCAAGCCTATCATGGTTTTGTTGACTGCTCTGCGAAACAGCTCTGCGGAGGTCATCTCAAACCATTGTCGGAGGTTTTTCAATCACGAGATACGACGGCGTCCCGGTCCACTCCTGCCAAATACTTAACCCTGCATAACGAGTTGAAGAATTCGATATTTTTCTTCGTTTCGCATCACGTGGCCGAAGTACTCAAGCTTACGTTGTTTCACTAAATTAAGCAATTCTTTTTCTTTTGTCATGAGCTGTAGGACCTCAACGTTGGTGTCATGGTCCAAATACGATATTTTTAGTATCCTCTTGTAGATCCACATCTCTAAAGCTTCAATCTGCTTTTTAGTGGCTTGCGTCAGTGTCCAGGCTTTAACTCCATGTAGTAACACTGGAAGAATGTAGCACCTCACTATTTACATCTTGGTTCCCAAACTGAGATCACTGCAGCACAGCAGGTATCTCAACTTGATAAATGTAGACCGTGCCGTTTCAATTCTGGATCTAATCTCTTGAGCGTAGTCCCATTGTCAGTTGAGGGTAGTTCCGAGGTAAGTGACTCTCTGTCGACTCTCTGGATCCCTTCGCTACCTGCCATTAGTGCCCCGGGATCTAAATTTGCACAGCTGACAATCATGAATTTAGTTTTCTTAATATTAAGGTCTAGTCGTATGTTACGCTCACAGTTCTCACTCGCTCTAGTAAGGTTTGTAGATCATTTAGAATGGTTGCTAGTGACACAGTGTCATCGGCGTAGCGGATATTATTGATGTATTCACCGTTCACTCGAATTCCTATCTCTAGGTTTGTGAGGGCTTCAGTAAAAATTTCCTCAGAGTATATATTGAAAAGAGTCGGCGAGAGCACACAGCCTTGCCTTACTCCTTGCATGATCTTCACTTGGTCGGTCAGCTAGTCTTCGACCTTGACTTGAGCACGCTGGTTCCAGTATAAATTCATGATAATCCGAATGTCCTTCTCATCCAATGCTACTCTTTGTAGGGTGGCGACCATCTTCTGGTGCTGACAACGGTCAAATGCCTTGGCGTAGTCAATAAAACAAATATAGACATCACAACTGACATCGCGGCATCTATGAAGTAGGACTTGTAAGGTGAAAAGTGCGTCACGTGTACCCATGGAATTGCAAAATCCAAATTGCATTTCACCGACATTTTCTTCGCATTTCTTGTGAATTCTGGCATGTATGATTTTAAGAAAAACCTTAAGTGCATGACTCATAAGGCTGATAGTTCGGAAATGTTCGCACGTTTTCTCAGGTCGTTTTTTGGTAGTGTTACAAATGTTGACAATAGCCATTCCTCTGGGATATTACCTGAATTGTATATGGCGTTAAACAGTTCAGTTAACTCCTTCGTGCTCACTTTACTCATCACCTTAATAAGTTCAACTTGTATTTCGTCCGGACCTGTTTCCTTACCATTCTTAGACTGTTTTAAAGCTGCTTTTACTTCGCTTTCCTGTATTGACGGTCCTGTCATGCAATGTATTTTTGGAAGGTTACCTCAGTATTTCCAGAAAAGTTCTTCGATGTACATTTTCCAGGTCACCAACTTCTCCTTAACAGTCGTCGACAGGTTCCCGTCTTAGTTTATGAGGAGGTGTGTGTGTCTCCTTTTGTATTGATCAGTGGCTTCTCGAATCTTTCGGTGGATATTTATATGATCGTGTTTCAGTTGGAACTCTTCGATTAGTTTACATTTTTCTTGCATTCATGTCTCCTTGGCTCTTCGTATTTCTTTTTTAATTGTTTGGTTGATTTCTTGGTATTTCTTCGCGTCCCTGTTTTTCATTAATCTCCTTTGGTCCATAATCTGTAGAATGTCATCAGTCATCCATTCTTTATTTTTTACTCTTGTTTTCTGTTCCAGATGTTATTTTCCCGCATGTAGCATTACGTTTTTGATATAACTCCATTTTTGTTCTACACTCTGTTCTTGTTGTTTAGCGGTTTCTATTTTGTCTCATTTCATCTCTTACGTTCTGACGAACTACGGGGTCTTTTAGAGTGTCATAATCCAGGTTCTCTTTAGCTTTACTCTTGATGAGTTTCTTTAGTTTGAGGGCTGGCCCACTAATGGGTTGTGTTCCGATGAGACGTCTGCTCCTGGGAAGGTCTTCGCCGAAGTCAAGCTGTTCTTGAATCTTTTTTAATGAGAATAAAGTCTGATTCATCTGATTTCTGATGATATTGTTGGCTGTATCGGCAGGTGACTTTCACGTATAAAGTCGTCTCGGGGGAAGTCTAAACCAGGTATTAGCAATGGTAAAATCTTCTTCCCGCAAAATTGGATAAGTCGGTCTCCCCTTTCGTTTTTTTCGCCTAAGCCGTGTTGTCCGACGAGGTCTTCTATTCTGCTTTTGCCAACTTTGGCATTGAAATCACCCATGATTAAGGTAAGCTCGTTCTTCTTGGCATATTTTAGTGCTTTTTGTACTAGTGCGTAGAACCCCGCTATCCTCCTCTGGCTTTTCTGATGTTGGAGCGTAAATTTGAATGATGTTCGTATTAACGGGCCTGCTTTGCAGCTTCATCAGAATGACTTTATCAGAGAGAGGTAGCACGCTGATCACAGCCCCAGCGACCTTTTTGCTCAGAATCACCGCTACGCTATACCAGTGATGTGGTTTATCGCTTCCCTCATAATATACTATATACTCATCCACACAGCACTGTCTCGAGCCTCGCCATCTCATTTCGCTGATTCCTATTACGTCGATATTTAGTCTTTTCATTTCTTGAATGGTGTTATGTATCTTTCCCCCTTCAAACATACTTCGAACATTCCAGGTACAGATTTTTTGAACGTCCCACGTGCACACTTTTTCTCTATTACCGTTGAAATATTGGTAAGGATTTCGTGGGTTGACGACCTGGGAAGACTTACATCTTCGTGTTCTTCTTCCCCTTCTGGATCTTGCTATCCGAAGTCCATGATCAGTACCTTTTCCAAATTAGTTTACATTAAACATAATGTCTGTTCTTCCGTAATGAAAACCCCACCGCCACCTATCCATAAAAACTAGTACTATCTCTGGAGCGGATTTGAAATAATGATAAAATTTATAATCATTTGGAGATAGGGTTTTAAATGTATTGATTATAAAATATATAATTTTCAGATAAATAACGAATAGTATATTATACGTCGTATGTTACTGGTTTATTATGAAGAAATATTTTTTATTTAATAAAAAAATGACATTGTTTATAAAGAAATTAAGGCTTTAGAAAATTTATAGAATAATATGTATTGTCTTCCAATGATTTAGATCACGGTTTCTCAAAGTGGGGGGCGTGAGGACATGTCAGGGGAGGCGCGAGACAAGAAAATTAAATTAAATTTAGGTAGTCTTTCTAAAATTCTAAATTAACTCTGATGTTTAAAAAATTAAAACAAACCACTGTAATATCTGACTTTACACATAAATTTGAAATCGAATGCTTGAAAGAATGGAATGTGAGACTTTCAACGTGGCAATAGCGCGTATTTGACAACCGAACGTTTCCAAACACTTCCTCCCTCCTTCCCTCCCTTCACCAGATGCTGGCCAGCTAACCGCAGCTAATCAATTGCGACTCATTGTTTGAGATACCTCGGCCTAGCCTGGACGTATTATTGGATTATAAAATCGTACGTGTTGTGAAATTTTAATTGTCGTAGTTGACTTTCATTGATTTCGTTGATTTGAGTGAGAGAAGTTATTAAAACCAAGCTGAGCTCAGCAGAGAGACGCAAGTATAATGATGAATATATCAAATATGGGTTTATTTGTATGCGTAAAGATAATGTCGAACATCCTCAGTGTGTAATTTACTATGAAGGATTAAGCAATGATGCAATGAGAACTAATCGTCTTAAAAGACATTGATCATCCAAACACAACTCTTTTAATGACAAACCAAAGGAATTTTTGGTTACAACATCTAAAAATTTAAAACGTATGAAGTTGGACAGTACTGGATCTACAGCTCAGTCATCTGAAAAAGTGCTTGAAGCTTCATATGAGTTATCACTTCTGATTGCTAAATAAAAAAAAGATCCATATTGTTGGAGAGAAGCTTGTTAAATCGTGTTTGTTAAAGGCATCTGATATTATTCTTGGAACGCAGAGTAAGCAAAAGTTATCTCAAATACCTCTTTCTGACAATACTGTGAAACGCCGCATTGATGATATAGCCGAAGACATACAAAACCAGGTAGTTGATGCAGTAAAACAATCGCCATTGTTTGTCGAAAGAATGAAAGACGAGCTACTCTTTTATACAGAGTTGGAGACCACGACAAAAGCTATTGATGTTATGAAAGCAGTGTCGGACTTTTTTGACAAACATGAACTCTCTTGGCAAAAATTGATCGGTGTATGTACGGATGGAGCGCCTTCAATGCTTGGTTCTCGCTTAGGATTTATACAATTGGTAAGAGAGAAAAATGCTGATATGCCTGGGATACATTGTGTTATACATCGACAAGGCTTGGCAGTATAAACTCTTTCAAATGAACTGAATGCTGTCTTAAAGTTGTGTATTAAAGTAGTGAATTACATAAAAACAGTGCATTGAACACTCGACTGTTTAAAACTCTTTGTGATGATTTAGGGAGTGATCACAAAATACTGCTATTTCATACAGAAGTACGACGGCTCTCAAAAATATGTTGGCAAATGTTGGCAAGTTTACTTGACCTTCGAGATGAAGTAATCACCTTCTTGGAACAGCAAAAGTAAAATGAACTAAGCGTGGCCTCCAAAAGACGTTGTACTTAAGTAATATTGGCTTTTTTGTCAGACATCTTTGCAAGGTGGAGACTCAAATATAGTTACTCATCGTGATGCGATCGAGATGTATATTGAGAAATTGCAACTGGAGACGTAAAATATCAGCAACCCCCTGCAATTATTCGAGTTTCCCTAAAATAGAGTCAATCTCAGAAGAAACGCGCTTCAAGGACATTTATGAAGGATCAAGTTTGAAAATCCAAATATCAAACTATTTGGAAAGCCTAATTAAAGAGTTCCAGAAATACTTCCCAAACACGTGTGACGATAGTATTTTCAGAATGTCAATTGACCCATTCCATGTCTACATAGACTCCCCGCTTGAATCACTTCAAGAAGATGCTTTGCAATTCCTCTGCCAAATACAACTTTGATATAATGGACAAACTTTCATTTTGATTAAAATATTTCAAAGTGTATCCTACTGTATCATGGGAAGTTCTTCGTTTATATTTGTCTTTTTCAAGCACCTATTTGTGCGAAAAAGCATTTTCAACACTTGTGGCAATTAAAACAAAGTATCGGAATAAACTTGATGCTGCTAGTGACTTGCGTTGTGCAATTACTAAAACTCAGCCACGAATAGGCATAGTAGTAACGAAAATGCAAGCACATCCATCTCACTAACCAACTTAATCTATATTTTTTTATTAATAATTTTTGTATTTTATACAAATTGATATTATTGTATCTTATGGCAGTATAAATAAATGTTTTGTTTTCTATGTAATACTTATTTGTTTTTGTTTTGTTCCTAGGCCCATACAATTTATTGTTAACGTGTGGGGGGCGCGAGAAACTTTCATTTCAACAAAAGGGGGCGTAGTACAAAAAAGTTTGGGAACCCCTGATTTAGAGCGTGTATCACTTTTACAAATTACATAATCTATTTCATAAACTACAAACTATTTTCGTATAAGTATCATAATAATAATCGATAAAAAAATTTGATTTTTTAATTGAGGCACTTTTAAAAATAAATATTGAATTTTCGAAAAAAGCTCTAAAGAGCATTGTAACCTCGGAAACCTTTTTTGGATGGTGCTAGAAAGGTCACCAATGGAGACACTGCGGACGGCAGCCAGATGGTTGGTGGAGAGCGAGTCGTGGGTTCGAAACTAGCTTTTGGAACCAGGAATGGGTCCAACGGACGAAATAAGTAAAGATACGATAAGAGATATTGGAAAAGATACAGAAATAAACAAAAAGATAGATGGGTAAAATTACCAAAGATAAAATAAGATAGGGAACAGGGCGCCACTTAATTTTTTGGGGTTTAAGGAGAAAATTAAGAAACCTTAGAAAAGAAAAGAGATAAGGAAAGATATTTAGGTTCAGAGATCAAACCCAATAAAAGATATCAACAGTTAATTATTAAATAGATTTGGTTAACACTCTGCATAAACAAATAATAAGTATATTAGGTATTATACCTACTTACCTACGAAACTTAAACAGCCTGATCTTTCTACTGGTTAAAGGTATAGTTATATTTAAAGGTAAAAAGCAAATATTCAGAGTTATGGTTATATCAGGGAACTTTGTTAGGAGTCGACAAATAAAATACATACATAAAACAATAACAATATATTCAACAACAAAATTATGACGCTGCTGAATGCAACACAAGTAATAAAAATACACCAACAACTATGAAATGGTGGTATACATATAGAAATAAGCAGAAATATAATTAGAATATGCCTTTACAAATATATATAATACAATAATGTACAAGTATTGGCGTATCTCGAGATATTACAGCAAAAAAAATGAATAAAAATTATAACAAACATAAAAGATAACAAAAATTAATAAAATCTAAATTTACAAAAATACAAAAAGGTTACTGAAATGAAAACATAAAAATTTAACCAAACCGCACTTGTTTAAGTCGATTAGCTATCTCGCACTATTATTTAATGATAAACTGAGACTTAAATGTTCATAATTATTACTTATTGAAATTTCTTAGTAGCTGATGGAATTTGGTTCGTACCAAAATATTGACTGTTCTTTAAATTGCATGCAAAATTCAGTAGCTACTCTCAACTACATTTGAAGACATGTATGAACTTTAGATACGTCCAGATAATGGAAGATGATATGATACCATACCATATTACTCTCCCAGATAAGTGGAGAACTAAGATTATGCTAACTTACGGTAATTCCTGACGACTGCTGCCTTAATTCACTGAAGTTAATACTTTACTTGTATTAAACACTGAATTTAATTACCATTAAAGGTACTTTATGACTATATTTAATCTAATATAGTATAAGATAAAAAAACTCAAATAAACAAGTGTATACACACTTATAAAGAAAATGCACAGATAAAGTGACACGGAGACGATAATGTAAGCTAAGCGTCTTAACTCGACGAATGCCCACCGGTAAGTAACTTGGTTTCCCTAAAATTTTACAAACTACCACAAAAAAAAGAAGAAGGGATATCTCCCACTCAAAAATCATAGGCCAGTTGTATGTATTTCTGGGAAGGCAAAAAGTTCTAACTAACGTCGAACCTAACGGTACCCTTCTAGCGAGGAACGTGATGAAATATATAATCCCTTGCATTAGGTTATTATAGAAAAACATTTCTACGTGCCCCGACGATATCTAACAACTTTATCATAAAGGAACCCGGCCTTCACCGAAAAGCATTAGTTCTTTTCATACTCCGGATTAAGACGGAAAGGATTAAAAACCTTTCGGACGCAGGGAAATTCCGTGCATTCAATAAAATTTTGAAGATGGTAAACCGAACATGAGCGTATCATCACGGGGGTAAAAGGAATAAAAATAATAAATATTTTAATTATATAAAAAAATGTTATAGTACATCCACTAATAATTTTCCAACATAAACATGTCTCATTCTGGTATCAAAGAGACCGCCTTTCAAATCAAGGTTGTCAGACATATTTCCTAAAATTCCTAAGGTTATATTTAAAAAATATTCTCTATTCTCTATTCGTTATTATTCAATTGCTAGTCAACGAACGACACTCTTAAAAAATAATATGAACATATTCTCAAAAAATATATATATAAATTAATTAACTAGGTACTAATATTTACATGGACTCTTCACTAATGAATTAAAGCAACCGTGAACTTTGTATATATTACTTATATTCTAAGTAATTTTCGAATATTGGCAACATTGTAGTCTGGAGAGAATTTGAACGTTCGACGTTGCCCTGTTGGTGAATTTAGCGGTAATACTTTTATAGATATAATGATCGACTTTTAAGAAATCAGACAACTTTTAAGAATCCAAGTTCTCAAAAACGGTTTCAAGAATTGTATTATTTTTTTCCAAATTTCATTGATTTTATACCTTACCTGGAAACATGAAAAATTGCAGATATATTAATAATGGTATTAAGGTTATATTCACTAATTTTAAACTCATGCATTATGGCAACAGCGCGAAGCGCAAAGCCGTAAATTCTAATGAACACCTGTTGTCTGGCTATGCGACACCCTAAAATATTTCCTTTTGCAGAGGCGGAGGCTTATAAGGTATAGGTAATATAAGTTATAAGTAATATTATATTTTTCTAGGATGGCATTTTTTAAGATGCATCAACTTCTGTGTTATCAATAAATAATGACAATTATGTTAATGACAGCTCTGAATTAAAAAATAAAGATTTGCACGTACAATCCCAAAGAATAGTTTTAAATATGTATGAGTGTTTGAAAAAAGAAAATATTGGGATGGCTGATAATGCAATTGTTTCGAGAATTCATGTATTAAAAAAATCGGGTATAAGACGATATTTACAATTATTAAATTAGGCACAGTTACAGATCATTCCTTAAAACGAAAGCGACCAAATAAAAAATTGGGTAGGATTGACACTGCTGCAAAAGACGTTATTCAGCGAACAGTTTACAATTGATAATGCAATTGTTTCGAGAATTCATGTATTAAAAAAATCGGGTATAAGACGATATATACAATTATTAAATTAGGCACAGTTACAGATCATTCCTTAAAACGAAAGCGACCAAATAAAAAATTGGGTAGGATTGACACTGCTGCAAAAGACGTTATTCAGCGAACAGTTTACAATTTTACAGGCACACTGACGATTCTTTTCAGTCCTTCTAATTAATTTCTTTACAGCTATCGCGATGCATCTTGAACACTAGTATTCATTATTATACAGTGTGTCGCATTTAAGATGAAGACAACTCTATATATCAGCTACTAAAATACATACAAATTTGACATTTTGCACAGTCATACATGTTGATAGTGCACATTTTTTTAAGATAGTCATCTGAAATTTAAATTTTAAACGCAGCTTACTGCGAATCCACAAACAGGGTAAATTTTCGATATTTTGCTTCGCGTTAGAGAAATCGGAAAAACTTATTTGGAAAAGTTGTTCCACTTATTGTAACCGCACATACCAAATTTCATGACAAAATTCGCAATTTTAGTTTTTCAGTATTATTTGTAATCTCAATCCTAAATCTACAATTGGCTGTCTAAAGATGCATCTCGGGACAGCCAACTGTCCGTTTTAGAATCCTGACTACAATTGAAGAGCTTATTTCCAAAGTGTCTTACATCCATATAATGAAATCCATGAAATTACAGATTTTCATACAAATTTAACATACAAATTATACAATTTTACAATTTTCATATGCACTTTTAAATGGTAAATAAGAAGTTGTTTTGGTACATATAACTTTATTCTAGACTTGAAGAAATCTATAAAGTTTAAAAAAAGAAAATTTAAAAAATCGAAATTTTGGATTTAAGACACTGGAAATAAGCTCTTCAATTAATGAAAAAAGTAAAAGTGCGAATTTTGACATAAGACTTTGTTATGTGGGGTTATAATAATATTTGGAACATCTTTTCCAAATAACTTTTTCAGATATCTCTAACTCGAAGCAAAATATTGAAGATTCACCCTGTTTGTGCATTAACAGTAGGCCGTGTTTAAAAATTAAATTTCAGTTGACTATCTTAATTGCTGGATAGACAATCTTTTAAAATTTTCTGACAGAATGAGCCATTATTTACACATAATTGTAAAAAAATATTATGGTTTATGTAAAAACTAAATAATAAGTCCAATATTCTTATAAATCACTAAAATTAACAAGCTTTAATTTGAAAGAATTAATTTGTTATTTATTCGATGTTGTGAGCCCGCTCCCATTTGAAAAAAAAACTGATTCTGTCCTTTGAAGAGTCCTATTCAAAAATGCCCCGTTTAAACAAATCGAAGGTTGAAGGGTGCCGGACATTTTTGCCGGAAACAATTCAAATTCAAAAGATCACCTTTTTCTGCTACGGAAAATATTGCTCCGATTTCTCACCAAAATCAATGTTGATACTTTAGTTTAGATACTCTTGAATCTCAAAAATACTCATTTACATATTTTTCAAGCCTCGAAAATGCATATTAGGTATCACATTTTTCGGATTTTAAATCGCCTATATCTCCAAAACTATTAACTTTTGAGAAAAATGACATAGATCTTATTTAGAGTCACCCAAAAACCTAAAAAATATTTTTTGGAGCACAAAAGGTGATATTTTGAATTTGTTTAAAAAATTGTTTAAACAATTTCTGCCCAAAAATTGAGAAATTTTCCTGAATATAATTATGTAAAAATTAATAAAAATTATATGATTTTTCTTGAAATATGCGTTTGATAACTGATCCCTTTTCTTAATTTCCACGCCAATGGTCGGCATTGACATCAAAGAACCTCAAAAGCCGACGCTTGGCAAATTGACGATGGAAAAAGTATACAGCATATTTGTCTTAAAATTCACTATTCTAGCGACTAACATGGTTTTTGGTAACCGCCCCCAGAGGGAAAGCACATATTGGGTAGATTTTAATATTTGAGCTATTTTTAACTACTTTCAAAATTTCAACCACATCGATGCATATAAAAAAATCAGTGGTTTTCTACTATGTTTACCGTCATATCCTGGACTATATAATTCAATTAATTAAGACAATGTTAATATTTATCTATGATATACATTTTCATTGGGTATTTCTTAATTTTTCACGCTACAACTCTAAAAAATATATGTTTATGTCGTTAATAAATGCTTTTTGTAATTTGTAGAACCAAAATTGCGATGAATAATCTAAATGACCCAACCTTTTCACCTCAATCAACTAATTATTATGGGCTTTATGACAATGACCTTTTTCCGAGATCTGTTGAATTTACGCACACGGATTTGAACAAGGATGCAGCTCAAACTACGATCCCTTTTATAGACATTCAACCAGTCTATTCTGACGTTGCGGTACCCTTACAATCAGCTTATCTTTATTACAAAAAAAGTCCGTCATACGGGGGATTTGTTGGTATTAACCTGCAGACTTATGATTATTCGAACCTATATAACTTTAATTTCCCCAAACATAAAAACAGAAACGATGATACAAGAGAAAATTTGGTAGAGTTAGTACATTAGAATTTGGAGCGTCATTTTATGACGTTATATAGGGGAAATATGCCTATGATGGACTCCTTAAGAAAATAACTTCATAATAATTTTAATTATTTACTTAACATGCTTTAAATATGACCACATAACATCTTGTTACTTGAACAATATGCAAATGTTTCAAATTTTTCAGAAGAAGTGATGATAAAAATCTAGTCATAATTTACTAAAATCCTTTTAAGGGTCCATCATGGGCATATAAACGCTCGTGATGGACCTTTTAATATGCCCATGATGGACTCATTAATGGACTTTTTGTATAAAATAAATAAATACCAAACTATTTTATTAAACCAAAAGACCTTTTTTTGCTTCTTTTTCTGCAATTGTTTGTTTTATATCTTCAATTTCTGGAGTTGAATTTAAATATCATGTTTTACCCCGTTTTCTACTTATTTTCTGCGGTATCTTCAGATAATCCAACTAAAGAGGATGACAAATATCTTCTACCGATATGTTTAGGACTGGCATGATGTCGATTTCTAATAAGGGGGTCTTTTTGATAAACTTTCAATCGAAGAAACATTTTGGCTCCAATGTTCCGGTGGTGAGTTCTGGTCAGAACATCTTGGCAGTAAGTTTTGTTCAGAATTTTCTCTAATTGTTCTTATAGGCGGCAAAAATTACAAGTCCTCGAAGACATCTGGATTGAACAGTTGTATTCCTGTCTTTTTAAATGCATTGATTGAATTTGATGGTAGAGCTCTTTTAAAATATGCTCTATTAAAGAGATCGGTTACTTTAAATTGAGTCATTCTGTTACCTAGATTCTGTCGCAGCCATAATTGAATTTCTTGGTCGTACTAAATTTGAAGAAGTCTAAAAAATCCAACGTCCAAGGGTTGAACGTGATGAGAACATTGAGCAGGAAAACAAAACATAATAATACGTTTTCCTTTGTAAACTGGAGAGTTTCAAAACTTTTATGACTACCATGATCATAGAGTAACAACAAAACTTTGTCGGTTTTAGAAGCCTTTGTATACCTTAAAAAATGTTGCAGCAACAGATAGAACATACCGGAAGTCATCCATCCTCTTTCTTGAGCGAAGGCTACACTTCCTGTAGGTGCATCGATCATAAGTTCATCTTTTTTTCTCTGTCGAGGAAAAATCAAAGCAGGAGGAACATTATGTTCCAACTTCATTCATTGCACATACGACCGCGCTCTGCACTACTTAAAGCACCAACTTGTTTGCGACCTTTACTACCATAAATTTTCTGATATTTCTTTTGCACAGTTGTCAAACCGGACTCATCTATATTATAAATTCTTTCCGGTGGAAACTGAAAAAATAGGCACATATATTTTGTTTATTAAAAACTTGAGCCCTTTCCAACGAAGTATTCTCTGGAGTGCGTAATGATACTGAGGATTACCCTTTCACCTTTCTCACCCATTTCCAGCCTGCTATCCTGGCTTCCTTATTAAAATTGTGGCTAATATTGTTTCTTTCAGCTACTTCGTATACAAGTTTTCGCAAATCTTTACTGGACAGGCCAAAAAAACAAGTTTCCGTAATGATGATATGGGCAGCAATTTCTTGTTCAATAGTAGAGCCAACACTGTAAAACATATTAAGTAAATTATTAAGTAGTAAAACTGAAGGTATGTCCAATTTATTTTCTTTTTTTTATGATGGACCCCTAGTCCGTTATAGGTAACGAAACAGAGCTCGATCGTAGGCAAATACAAAGCAGTAACTTTAATTTTGTTACTTTTGTTTTGACCATTTTAACCTGAAACAAAAACAAAGTATAGTATTTGACAAAAATGTAGTCATTTTATACAAAATAAATGCAACACTTAGCTTAATGTGTGTTACCAGTAAAATACTACTTACCAAAAAAAAAATTTTATTGGATCTCTCTCTCTCTCTCTCGTTGTTTCCTCATTACTAAGGATAGTGATTTCTTCCAATATTCCTAACAACTTTTCTCCATTGGTCTCTATCGGTCGGACCATCTAGTTGGTAATCGTCCTCTTGATGTTCTCTTCGTTTCCAGAAACAATATTAATTATTAATCTTTCCAAACTATCGTCACTTCTATGTCATTTTTTGCCATACCAACACGTCTCCGAACTTCAGCTTCACAGTTACCATCGTTAGTTATATTAGACCCGAGATAGACAAAACTGTCCACTATCTGGTATTCCTGTAATATGTTAGTCAGTTGAATAGTGCAAAATCTGTCGACCACCATTATTTTTGTCTTAGCTTTATTGATTTTCAGACCAACTTTATTGGTTCTGTACTCAACTCTTCGCAGGAGATTAAACATTTCTTGCTCATTTGCTGCTATAAGTGTAGTGTCATCAGCAAATCTTGGAGATTTTCCTACCAGCCACTGTTACTCCACCGGCCTATCTATTTAAAGCCGTCCTCATGACATGTTCACCATAATTAATGTTGAATAAGTCAGGACCTCTGGTCTAGTCGTACTGTTTTTATATTAGACTGGAACAGATTTTTAATAAATGCCGCCAGGTGCATTGGTGTGACCATTTCTATTAAAATGGACCACAGATTTATCCAGCTTACACAATCAAATGCCTTTTGGTAGTCAACGAAGCATATAATCACAGGTACTTGAAATTCTCTGAACTTTTCAATGAGTTGCCTCAGGTTCAGGATTTGTTCTCGTGTACTTTTACCCTTTACAAACCACGCATGCTCCTGAGATATTTGGTAATGTAGATAGGTTTTTAATCTGTGTTTGATAATATGCAACAAGATTTTACTAGCATGTGTTATTAGCGACAGACCACTATCTTCTGAAATATCCCTTGGTTAATTTCGACAGCCATGTTCCTATATCTCTCGGCATATTTTAGAGATGTAATTAGCTTTGTCTTTGTGGCACTCTTTTCTGATTTCAATCGATAACACTCTGTATTCAGCGTTTGTTTCGTATCTAATTTTACGTTCTTTTCTGCGTTGAATCACAGTCCACATATTATCGGATATCCACAGCTTATAGCCCGTGGAAACCGCTGCCACACAGTCTTTTGCTGCATCAATTACCTTATCTTTGAGATAGATCCAAGTACTCTCAAGGTCAGTATCTAGTTGGTCTAAAGTCTAAAGAAATAGCTTCGTTTAGGTTTTGTTGGAAGTTATTGATTTTTGATGGATTTAGAGACATGAGTTTTCTTAGGGGTCTTCTTTTGAGGACTTTAAAACGAACTCAAGCGTCCAATACCAGGAGTTGATGATCGCTTCCACAGTCTGCGCCAGGATATGTTTTACAGTTGTTGGCCAACGACTTCTATTTTGATCTTATTAGGATGTAGTCTATTTGATTTCTTGTTTGTCCATCTGCGCTGCGGCATGTGTATAATCTCCGTGGATAATGTTGATAGAACGTGTTTGTAATTGTCTGTCCATTAAGTCCAACTGTCCCAGTCCATTTTTCCCAGCACTCCTACAATATTTTCATTAGATGGCCCTACTTTTGCGTTAAAGTCTACTAAAATTATGATTAGTTCAAGATTCAGAATAGCGCAAACAGTTTCTTCTAGACAACCATAGAACCTGTTGATGTCTTCTTCTTATGCAGCTGTTTTAGGCGCGTATAACTGGACAAGGTGTAGGGTATTAGTGGATATTCTCATTTTAATAATTTAAATTTAATTTTAATTTTATTTCATACAGTTACTGTTCTGAACAGTCACTTGTCTGGAACTTGTGAATGGAAAGTCCGTCATATGCAGGGGTCCAAAATAGGCACATTTCCCCTACATGCTACATGTTTTTATTCTACACGATTCTTCTTTTCAACTAAAAAGAATTTGGAAAACGTTATAATAACTAATATTAATATATAGGTAATTAATAAATAAAAAAAACGTACTTGTATAAGAATAACATCGAAAAGTCGGTTTGTTTAGATTCAAGTCATGATTTAACTCTTAACTCGAAATATATCAATAAAAACTATTATTATAAGTTAAAGTCTGTCACAGACGTATCTACAAAATTACACATTTTGGGATTTAGTTGCCTAATTCTTCTACAGTTTCTCAAAAAGTAACTTCTTCTTCTTCTAGTTCCATGACCGTTATCGATCGTTGGATATTATGTTGGCTTCCATATTCGCTGTCGTGACTTTATTGACAGCAGCTCTAAATAACGATGTAGTTGATTTTCCATACCATTGCCTTAGATTTTTCAATACATTCGAAATATATTTTTAGTATTTACATTTTTTTCACATAACCTCAAAATTTATGCGAAAAAAACAAATAACCGAGATTTTGGTTTTTTCTTTTTATCTTCCACAAAAAAATTGTTTTTCCACAAAATTTGGTTAAAACTTACGCTTTTATGTTCAAAACACACTGTAATATTCTTTTGATTTATATATTTATTTTTTCCCTTATTTTGATTTAATGTTGAAAAATCTCCCTAATTTTCAATTTTTTTTTGTTAATAAAACATCCCTTAATAGGAGTCTTTTACACTGCAATCTGATCAGAACGATCAATGAGCAGTTCTGTTCTATCTGTTCTATCCTAAATTAATACTAGGTAATAAATACTTAAAACTGTAGTTGCATCCAATAATATTTCTACAGGGTCTTTCTTACTTACGGTAATTATTTATCCAAGCTCTCGTGCACACTAAGCCGCACTATAATCTGCTTTTGAACTAATCACTACATTAACTCGAAGAACTTTACCCACTTCACTCTTCTTACTAAGTATACCTAAGTATTATAACCAAAGCGCTTATATCAAGGTTAAACCGAACCCTCTAATAGCACTGCAAATAAATTGTCTCTGGTCGTTTCTTTTATATTTTTATTTTTAAACTTAGAATAGTCACTAATTTCTGAGTAATCTTCTGTGCCATCTCTTTTTGTCTCTATGTACATTTTGTTTCCGTGAATTGGGACGAAAGCAGCATAATCCCCCAGAGTTCGCCAGCTCTCTGTGATATCAAAGAAAGCGTTTTTTGGTAATTTTTGTAAGATATTACTAAACCAATTTTCAAAAATATATGCATTCATTTCTTCATGGTAATTTTCTGTCTTTCTTTCCTCAAAAAGTAAAAGTCATTCATTAACAATCTTCCAATCATTATCAATCCGATATATAAAACTATGATACCCTGTAGGGCACTGTAACTTTTATACGTAATTTGAGATAGGTGTCTGATCTTAGACAAGGAAAGAGAGGGATGCGTAATCGTATGGAATTGACTGAAGACAAAACCGGCACCAGAAAGGTTACCAGGTTTAGAATAATGGATATATATTAATAAATAGATTTTTTTCAAAATTTATAATTAAACACTGACAGAATGATTACTTTTTGAACATGATTTTATCATTACATATTTTTTAGTAGATCTACCTAGTGTTTCAGTAAATCAGTAAATTGAAGTTGAAATCACTAAGACAAATCAGTAGACCTGGTAACTCTGCAAAGGTATAATGGGCAACGTACTGGCACCAAAACATGGCGGTCACATCGAAACTGGCTTCACTTTTCGAAGGTTGATTAAATGAGCGTTACCTGTCCTCTCTCTTTCCTTGTCTAACTGTCTGATTGATAAATACCTCGAGGGTAGAGTATATATTTCAATTTGTAAAGAAGTGAGGGGAACGTGATATACTCTGCGGAGGGCAACATTAAAATTGGTACAAAATGTGTACACGTTCAAGAGACACTAAGATACTCCGAGTTAAGAGTTAACCTCAAAAAGTTACTGGTGACGTCATAACTACATTGTTATATTGAAATAGAAATAACTGATAAAGATTTAGGTATTTCTAAGGTTTATAGAAAGTACAGTTTTGTTTATTATCATTGTTTGTTTGAAAACAAAAATGTTTTAAAAATACTTAGCTATTTAGTTAGTTTGATAGGGTTGTATTTAATTTAGGTTACATTTACCTTATCAATAATAAAACATTTGACTTTTATCCTGATTTGTTTAATTGTTGTTAATTTTTATTGGGCATATTAATGGATAGTGCTAACGATTACTACACAAATAACGATGAAAGAAATAGTGTTATTGCCTTAGCAGTCGCATTGATTTGCCTGTCATTAATACGTTCTTTATGAAGACTGAAGACCAGTATGTTAGCGGCAGAAGTGCAAGTCAGAGTTACCCATACCAAGTTAACCCTATTAGTCCGCGCAACATTAGCGTGCGGATCCAGGAGTGTTAAGAACCGATGTTGAAATAAACTAAGATGGCATTAGTACTGTACAAAAGTTGCTAAATGAAGAACACAAGAATAGAGACAAAGGATCTGGGATCTCAAATGAAAATGTAGTACCGGGGATAGCGAGAAAAGAGGTAGTCGAGTCGTTAAAAAAGATGAAGAATGGTAAGGCGGTAGGTCCTAATGGAATACCTATGGAGGTTTGGAACGCTCTAGGAGCGGAAGGTATTGATATTTTGTGGCAAATGATAAGTATGATATATGAGGAAAAAAGGATGTCCAATGCATGGAGAGAGAGAGTGGTGGTATAAAGATAAAAGGGACATTCCGGACTATAAGAACTATAGACAGATAAAGTTAATGTCGCACACAATGAAAATTTGAGAGAGAACCATAGAGCATAGGTTAAGGAGAGAGACATCGATAGAAGAAAAATAGTTTGGGTTTATGCCAGGGAGGAAGACAAAGGACGCCTTGTTTGCATTGAGATAGTTGATAGAAAAATACGGCAAGGAGAAAAGAAAGCTACATTTGATATTTATAGATCTTGAGACAACGTATGACACAGTCCTTAGGCAAGAGCTATGGAGATGTATAAGAGATGTAAGACATAAATGTACGTACTGAGAAGTACGTAACATTCGTGAAGGATATGTTTTATTATTAGTATTGCAACGCAATAACAATGACAATGACAAAGAAAGATTACCGGCAATAGGTGTTGTGTATTTATTGAAGCACAGACTAACAAAACATAACTATTTATTTACTTACGTAAATAAATCAAACTATTTAATTCGGTATATCGACAATTATCGTTGCCATCGTTCCAAACATTAATTTTTAAGGTTTCAAATTCTTTACTTTTCATTTTCTTTATCTGCTTTAAGGCTTTCATGATCAGAACCACCTAAAAATAAATCTTATTAAACTTGTTCCTACAATATAAATTAAACTGAGCATAGAAGACAATGCTACAGTAACTTAATTGCCAAAATGTAGGATATGCACCGCTTCGAAATAAATTTTAAATTTCGAAATTTGGCGGTTTATTCTATATTTATCTAAAAATTCGCAACAGATATTTTACTATAGAATTACGAATGATTAAAAATACAAAATACTATAAGCTTTTATATTTTTTGGACGTTTACGTTTTTGACAAGTATATCTATACAATCCACAAGGAAACTAAGTTCCTGTAGTTAGCTGTATACCATATATTAAAAAAAAATTTCAATAAAATCCTTTATAGAAAGGTATATAAAAACCCATTCGGGCTATGTTAAAAAGACAAAACGTTTTCGGAATAAGTATTCCATCATGAGTTTCAGGTTAATACATGAATGTAGCCATTAAATATGGGGGTAAAAACCCTTTAAAAATTACTAAATGAAATTTAGTTTACATTATGTCTTGTTTAAAATTAAGATGGTAAAGTTACCGTTGGATTGGTAACATGGCGACTTATGACTCTACATTAAGTTGCAAGTCCTGAGACGGTATGTCTACAAGGACTTTATTAAAGCAACTGAATAAAGTCCTCGTAGACATACCGTCTCAGGACTTGCAACTTAATGTAGAGTCATATGTCGCCATGTTACCAATCCAACGGTAACTTTACCATCTTAATTTTAAACAAGACATAATGTAAACTAAATTTCATTTAGTAATTTTTAAAGGGTTTTTACCCCCATATTTAGTGGCTATATTCATGTATTAACCTAACACTAATGATGGAATACTTATTCCGAAAACGTTTTGTCTTTTTAACATAGCCCGACTGGGTTTTTATATACCTTTAAAGGATTTTATTGAATTTTTTTTTTCATATCTATACAGTGAAAATTAGTGGTATATTTGGCTCGTTTTAAATATTGATAATAAAATAGACATAAATATAAAATAACTTCCAAAGTTGTTTGATAATGCTTGGTAATCGAAGATTTCTTTTTATCTATTAAACTTTAATAAAATAAATTTTTGGCAGTAATATTTTTATTATAAAGGAACCATAAACATAACCTACAAGATCGTCAATTTCTAAAATAACATTAGAATGCTTAATAAATAAATTTACCAGAAGTGATCATTCTACTACACACTAGAAACAATTAGACCATTATAATGCAATAGTCACATAGAGTTTGGCGCTTAAGACAGACTTACATCAAATGAACACGTTTTGGTCAGGTTATCCAAATAAACTTTTAAATAAACTTATAATATCCCCGCGTGTTATTGTCGTTCAAACTCGTAATTAACTCTCCCAGAAGCCGATAGAATGGAAAACACAAGTTGATATTTTTTGTCGCTTAAATCACTTCGGAATCAATATAAACGTTAAGAAGACAAAGCTTGTGATAATTATCAAGAAAATGATAACAGACGGTCAACTCTACGTCAACCAATCCCCTGTAGAAAGAGTGAAGCACTACAACTACCTCGGCACCATAATAAATGAAGAATGGACCAACAACTAGGAGATTAGAGCACGCATCGGAAAAGCTAGATCCACCTTAAATCGGATGGGGGCCTTCTTCAAGAGTCACAACCTCTCTCTTGATACAAAAGTAAGAATGCTGCGAGGCTACGTCTTCGCTGTCATTTTTTATGGTGTTGAATCGTGGATCTTGAACGAAGATATGTGCAGAAAACTGGAAGTATTTGAGATGTGGCTATATTGGAGAATACTTAAGAACCCGTGGACTGACCGAGTCACAAATAAGAAGGTCCTCAGAAGAATGAATAAGAACCAAGAGTTACTGACCACCATCAAATCTCGAAAGTTACAATTCTTCGGACATATTATCCGAAATAAATCCAGACCATGTCTTATCCATTATTATCTAGACTAAACATCTTGGTTGAAGAACCTTAGAAACTGGTAAATACAGCGTCTGTGCAGTTTTTCCGCGCTGCTGCAGATAAGATAAAGAGATAAATCTTAAATTTATGATTATATACGATGTTTAAATAAATATTTAAAATAAATTGTTGTTTTACCCAGCTCAAAAGTTTTCTATTTTTCAATTTATTATACATAAGATTCTTTATTTGAATTTTGTTGTGGTAATTTTTGTATGTGGGTACATTTTTTTTTCAATTTAGTTTGATAACGTTATGTAAACTGCATCTAGACTTATAAATATTACAGTTTTAGTCATTTTGTATGAATAATACTCGTTACGAGGGTCAAAGCTCTTCGATCTTGAATCCAGCGATATCCTCAACAGTAGTAATAAACATATAAAATAAAATCATTCATTAATTCTGAACACCATATGTAACACTAAATAAACAAAATGATCAATATGATGGAGCCATGAGGTAGATTTATATTCAGTTTTTTAGATTATATATAACCCATCTATTTGCTTATGTGCAATGAAAACACTTTTATTTCTGAATACTACGGTTTAAATATTTAGTTACTGTAGATGTTACGGGACAACCTGTAGATTTTCAAAAGTTGGAAAATCACGTTCATAAATATCCCAGTTTTCAAAATGCAATACTTAAATGAAATAAAAGAGAAGTATAAAAACGTCCATTGTAATATTAGCCATTTTGCAATTCTTATAATCGACGGAAGTTTGGCTCACATATTTTGGTTTATTTCTTAAAATACGAATTATATGGCAATTTGCAAAGATCCAGTGGATCTATTGTATTTTTCTTGTATGAATCTCTTTGGACAATTTTGCACGAGAAAAAAATTTACAATGAATCTCTAAATTATTTTAATTGTGATCTTTAAGTATTAAAATAACTGCATTCGACCTACAAAGTTCCAAATGCAGGAGGATTTAAGGCTTGTAGTCGTATAACGTCAATATATCTTCCTGTAATACGCGCCAGTCCATTCCTGCATTTTCCTTCCGTTGCCATGGTGATTGACGACAATCGATAATAACAGATGCAGAAATTACCTAGCTCCAGCCCGGGTTAGTAATAAACCGTCATTGTTGACACACAAATAAATTCAATTCGGTAGTAGAGACACAGAAATGCCAATATTTGGAAGTAAATTTTCACCTAAGAAAATTCCTACGAGAAAAGCCAATGCGGAAAATGTTCCTATTAATTTGACAGAGACGAGAGTGCATTTGGATCTGGGGGACCAGAAGTTCGCTTTTGAGAGAGGAAACTGGGTGCCAGGTATGTATATTTTGTAAACAATAAAGTGATTCTTGATATAATAACATTTTCTTCGCCTTTTATTGCTATAATATACGCTTGTAAAACATCTCTAGGTACATTTTAAATTTATTTTATTTTGGGTAAAATTAATTTAATAACCAAATATGGTTGCTGTATGCATTATTTCACTATTTACTGTGTAATGGTCATGATTATTCTCTTTCTTCTAGGTTGTTATCTCTTGTGAATTTCATCTTTTGTTTGTCATTAATAATTGTAGTTTGTTATACAGGGTGTGTCACAACGAGCTTACACTATCTATGTATCGAAAACACAAGAATTTATAAAAATTGGTTTACGAACTTAAACAAAATATTTGACAGACATGCCACTTCCGGTTATACCCGTGGCTCTCGGCTAAAAGGGCATATCTATGCAAAATGAAATTGTTCAGAAGACGAAATTGAAAGTTCAACATTTTTTTAAAATCAAATGTGTTATTTTAGCTATTGTTTGGCATATTATAATGAAAGAGAATCGAATAAACTAACTTTTGCTGCATATAAACAATTCATACCTTATTCTAATTTGAAGTTATTATACTCCATTCGCTTAGCTCGGGCATATTTTGACAGATTCATTGTCGGAAACCTACAACACAACAATTCCTACTTGTCAGTATTAACAGCTTAAGTATACTACTATTGCAGACTTCTTTCTTTGAAAAAAGAAGAATTATTCTATAGTTTATTTTTATGAACGAGAGAGTAATTAGCATAATTTTAACTGGTAGCTCCGACCACTCCATGGGCGTGCTCAAGATTAATTGAAAAATTACTTTGAATAATTGTAAAAAATAAATGAATTATTTCAGTGTTATAAAGTGTTATGTGTATGTAAACAAAAGTGACCTCTTTTATCACACACTATATTAGAACTGACTGGCCTACATTAAAAAAGGTTTTAAAAATTCACATTTTTTTTAATTTTTAAAAATTACAAAAGAGAAAAAGAGTTTTTAAAACCGTCTAAGGTATGTTAAATAGATGAATAAAAATATTAATATAAAACTTACAGCTACTTGTTACAAATCCAAATCAGATTCAGAAGATGAACTTTCAGAACCAAGATTTATAATAACTGGCTCGATCATTTTATCAGTAATATTGTCCAGCTTCCACATTTTTTCCTCTTCTTTAATAGTGTGATTTACTGCCTTTTCCCAGTTTTCAGGTTTTACATTATTTACGGCCTCCAAAAACAACTGTTTAACATCATGAATTTTAAAAGTGGTATTTTTTCTTGAAACTTCACTCTTTATCTGTGCCCATACCAGTTCAATCGGGTTTAATTCACAATGATATGGTGGGGATCTAAGTACTGTCATTCCACGATTTTTGGCAATTTCATCAATTTCGTATTTTTTAAATTTTTCTTTATGAAGGGCACACAACGAATAAAGTTCCTTTCTTATAGATCCGGGATGGTACGTAATATTTTTTGAACTCAGCCAATTCTGCAAGTCTTTTTTTAACCACTTGGTTGTGGGCACATGTAGACCTCCAATTGGAATTTTTCAATTGGAGGAAACAAAAACAACAAAAAAAACCAAAAATTTGGAAACAGTCCTTCTATAAGTCTGGAGTGATAACTTGCATTATCCATTACTATTACACAGTTCTTAGGAAGAAGATCTATCATTTGTTCGAACCATTCTTGAAAGACATCAGCGTTCATGTCTTCATGGTAGTCACCGGTACGAGTTGATTCAAAAGTTAATAAACCACCTTCAACAAAACCGTCTGAACTGCCAATGTATACTATTATCAGCCTGCGTCCCTTTCCTGATGGTGGGTTTAAACCAGTAGATAAGTTATTTACAAAAGCGTGCCTTTGACTTGTAACAGTTTCATCCTGCCAAAATTTATTTGGTGTATGACCCTCGTTGATCCATGTTTCATCAAGATAAAATATTTTTCTTTTTTGGTTTCTCATTTCCATTATGGTTCTTAGAAAATGTCTTCTCCATATGACAATATCGCTTCTTTCTAATAAAATAGACTTTCTGGGATTCTTTTTTCAGCGGAAGCCTATTTCTTTTAAAAGTTTCCATAACGTACCTCGACTCATTTCTGGGTAATCCTTATCATCTCGAACTGAGACAAGAACTTTATCCAATGTTGGAAATTCTTGTCTAAAGAAGAATTCAAGCACTTTCCGTCGAAGTCCTTCTTTAAAATGATATTCTATTTGAAATTTTGGTTTCCCTGGAGCATTACGTGGCATTTGAAAACTACCACATTTCTCTTCTTTAATAACTCTGTAAATCGTAGATTTCCCAACACCAAGTGTACTGCTAACTAACTCAACGGTCTCATCAACACTTTCACATAAACGTTTGTCTGTAAATGATTTAAAACAATTAAATATTAATGTTTTTTCATTAACTGTTAGAGGACCAATTTTTCGGCGTTTACACGGCACTTCCAAATTTTCCATAACACTAGTATACACAATAAACTGCACCTTGCAACTGAAGTACCTACTTTTAGTGAACTGTTAAGAATTTTGAATACGCCACTTGGACCTTCCTACAAAATGGAAAAACCCACTATCACATTTTCTGTGGAATAAGTTTAGAAGGTAATTATCTAGTCAATTACTGTCGTAGATTCCTGGAAATAAAGAATTAAATGTTTGATTGTTGAAACCCTTACTTCGTGGAATGCACTCATTTCAGATAAAATAAAACGTTTTATTTTATCTAAAGAATTAAACTTTATTTTGCAAATAGGTAGGTACTTATTAAACTTTTATTGGTTATATATAACCAATAAAATAAACATCTTACATTTCTTGCAAATTCATTAGTACCTGTTAACCTCCATCACTCCGACACTGGCAACCTTATTTAGGGATTAGTAACCCTCACAACTATTGTATTCTATTCTGCTCCAACCTTTATACCTGGTGGTCATACTCAATTTAAAATTGTTTTCCTATATACTTCTGTAAACTTGTTGACAAATATCTGTTTTTCATTGAGTCACCCGTATCAACAGTTTAGGGATTTGCATACATAATTTATTGTTTTATTACTCTCTCATACATAAAAATACACTATAAGGGTAGTATATATTATTTAAAAGATATATTTTAGTTGTTATAATTTAACTATTATATATGGTGCAAATAAATAAATATTGATTGTCAGTGATTTGTAAAGTTCTATTTTATATACTATTTAGTTTGTTTACTATTAATATTGGCTAGTATGTACGTAAGTACGTATGCTTGGTTGTATAGTAATTTCCAGCCACTTCGAGTCTGTCAAAAAGTAACTAACTTCGCAAAAAAATAATTACTAAATTCACTAGACAGTTCGGACTGGAGATAGCGAACCGAGTATAGTAGTTTTCTTCATCAGGGTACTCAGATATATCCTTTTACTCAAATGTAAACTTTATTGTAATAACTTTTTATGTAAAATGTCATTAATAACTTTCTTCTCCATCTAGTAAGACATCTTCAACGTTTTCATCCTATGGAATAGACCTATAGTAGTCGTGGAAGACATCGGGTATTAGCGGCAGGATGTCAATAAGGTCCTTCTTCTTATTCGCTGAGATTGCGAGAGGACCACCGTAGGACAGTTCAGGGTTCAGTTGGCTGCGGAAACGGCCTCTACGGCGATAGTTTATTGTCTTAAACGACGAATCTGTATCCAGTATCTCCTTGTAAAGGACTTTTCCTGTCTCTTTTATGTAACGAAGCCACTTTATGTTCCTCCATGTAATTGCAAAAAGTCTGACTACTTCATTACTGTCACAACAAATGGGTTATTCTTCCCCGTCTGACGAACCAACTGCATCCAGTCGTGCGGGTGGTATGATTTTTTTTTTCATTTTTTCTATCAGAGCATGATCAGAGTCACACTTCGTATGAGTGTGACCAGGAACTAGAAATTTGTGGTCAATCACCTCTAGAGTTGGATGGTCGTTTATGACAGACATGAACATGGCAGCTCCATGCGAGTTCTTATTCTGTCCTCCACATGTGTCTGACCACAAGATTACCCTCTTCACATGTAGTGGAAGATTCAAGAGATGCTTCTGTAAACATGAATCAATTTGGTTGCCTCCTCTTGCAGCTACTACGTCATTCTGGTCTGGTCTTCTCCGTCATTTCCACTGTTGTAGAATCGTCTTCCATAAAACGATTATTAGTTTTGCAGCGTTTCGATTCCGAAGTAGCAGTCACAGAGTCTACATGCTGACTTTGACTCATTTCTTTTTCGGCTACAGCGTCATTTTGTGTATTATCTGAAAAAAATAACCATTCCTGTGACATTGTTTCTACTTATACACTTGTGCCCCGCTAGATTCCGAAATTATTTACTTCAATCAATAAAATCAGGCCACTGTCTCCTTGCAAATTTAATAGAAATAAAAATAATAAGACCGTTGCACGAGATCTTTTATTTGGGTAAAGAGAAAAGTAGGTCCAGTGAAATACTTCATCATCATCATCAGTAGCTCGACAACCCTTTCTGGGTCCTGGCTTGTTCTAGGATTTTCCGCCGTTCTGCTCTGTTCCTTGCTTTGTTTTTCCAGTTGGTAATCTTAAGTGTTTTCAGATCTTGTTCCATGTATCTAAAGTTTGGGTCTTCCCTTTGACCTTCTCCCTACTGGTGTTTGCCTCATTATATGTTTTGGTGTTTCAGTCTCCAACATCCATTCAACATGGCTCATCCAGCGCAGACGTCCGATCTTTATGGATGTTATGACCTCGGGTTCATTGTATGCTGTGTATATTTCAAAATTATATCTTCTGCGTCATATGTCATTTTCTTAGCTAAGTGAAATACTTACCAATATTAGTTTTCGACAATGCAGCTCATAATATCCTTTTACTTCTTTCATTTCTGAGGGTCTCCGCATCATTCTTCCTCTCCCTCCCACGTGATGCTCTATTTTCCATTATTCCGCTATTGATAATGTTTTATTCCAATAATACGTTTTTTCACATATATTTAAACACTTTATACTGATTAAATTTGGGTAAATGAAATTATGTCTAAATATCTCCTTTTACTCTAATCATAAATTAGTAAATTTAGTGCATCTGATTTCAGTAAACGAAAATATCTTTAGATATCCCTTTTTACCCAAACGTAATTCTTGCATTCTAGGTTCATATATGATTCACGTAAAAAGAATTATCTACTAATATAAAATTTTACCCGAATTTATTTGGTATATACATTTGGAAACTAAAGCATATCTGGAATGATTCCTCTTTACTTGATTGTAAACGTTGATTTTGTTCAATGGCTCCCTTTTCACATGTCATTCATGTCAAAATCTAATGAAATTATTTAGACCAGTGGTCGCCAACCTGTCGATCGCGAGCTACCGGTAGCTCGCGGAGGCAATTCTGGTAGCTCTCACAACGATTTTAATTTAAAAAATACAAACTGCAAAAATCAGAGAAGCTTCCGAAAATTCCACAAAAAAATCTAATTATCATAATATTAAACATAAACAGCGGCAACGTTGCGGTGAGCGATCTGCCCCTGACGCCGTCAAGCTAGAATCGGCTATTTATAGAACCGACCAGCCGGACCAGCGCGTTGTGTTCGAGAACGATCTGGATTGCTTTGAACGGGATAAATACGCACGGCGCGGCGACATTGCGCTTAGTTTAAAACTGAACGCGTAACCAACGTCCAGCGATTGGGTTAGTAGAGAACAACAAAAATAATATTATGGCAAGCAGTTGTAAGAAGGTAAAGACATACCAGTTTCATTCGGAATGGGAAGAACAATACTTTTTTACAGAAGTTAAAGATAAAAATATGTGTTTGTTATGTAATATTTCGGTCTCCGTTGCTAAAAAGAAAATATTGAGAGACATCATAAAACTGTACATTCTAATTTTGAAAAATCATTCCCACTACATTATGCCGCCAGAAAGGAGAAACTGAAACAGTTAAAAAAACAGTTAATTGGACAACAATCAATATTTTTAAGAACAGTCGACAAAAATAAGGCTGCAACTGAAGCATCGTACCGTGTGTCTCAGATAATTGCACAAAAAAAGAAACCTTATGAAGACTTTCGCGCAGCAGTTTCCAAAACTACAATTGCCATTTGGATCGCCAACCTTCGAAAGGAGACGGCGCAATGAGAAGAAGATGAAGACGGGGAAATGATAAAACAGGCGTTTTTAGAAGCTGCTGATTCGTTATTTGCCAACTTTAGAAATAAAGACGAGATAGTTTCAGCTATAAAATCTATGCATTTTTCTGCTAATACAGTGATGGGACGTGTAGAAGTAATGAGCAATGATATTTTTTTACAGTTAAGAACTGACTTAGATAACTGTGTTTATTTTTCACTTCAACTGGATGAATCAACAGATGTCGTTGACACTGCCCAGATGGCCGTGTTCGTCAGGATGGTTTTTAGTGATTTTACGATTAAAGAAGATCTTTTGAAGTTCATTCCACTGAAAGGACACACTACTGGACAGGAGTTGTTTTCTCATTTAAAAAATATTATTTCTTCCGAGAAAATTCCAATATCGAAAATGGTAGGCTTGACAACCGATGGCGCTCCAGCTATGGTGGGTTGTGATAAGGGTCTCGTGGCGTTATATCGTAAAGATGAAACTTTTCCGCAATTTCTCTGTTACCACTGCATTATCCATCAGCAAGCATTATGTGGAAATTTCCTGAAACTAAACAACGTTATGAAACTGGTGGTAAAAATTGTGAACAAGATTAGAGCTCAAGCGTTACAAAGAAGATTATTCAGAACCTTGGCCGATGAAGTTGACTGTCAATACGGGGACCTACTCCTTCACTCTGAAGTCCGATGGTTGAGTAGAGGACGGGTGCTGAAACGTTTTAATGATGTCCTATCTGGCATAGTTCCATTTTTCAAACAACGCGATGAACCGACTCCGGAACTAGAAAATTCAATCTGGCTTAGAGATTTTGGTTTTCTCGTGGACATTACAGAGAAATTAAACGAACTTAATTTGCAGCTTCAGGGGAGAGACAAAGAACTAGCGGAAATGATTTATGATATAAAAGCATTTATCAAAAAGCTTGAGTTTTGAGAACAAAACCTAATTAACAGCGATTCCAAGCATTTTCCTATTCTTTCAGAAAAAATATCTCAAAATCCATTAGAACCCTATGACAACAAATATCATGTAGAAATAATTTCTACCCTGAAGAGTAACTTCAAAAATCGTTTTAAGGATTTCAATGAAATGGCTTTAGTAGCGCAGTTTGTTGTTTCACCCTTTATGGAAATTGATATCCAGCAGTTTGCAGCTTGTGTTATGCAGAACTTTGGCGAAGACATCGCTGCAACATAAATGGAAGTCATTGAATTTCAAAATGATTTAGCCTTAAAATCGTTAGTCTCAAGTACTAAATGTATCTGGCCTATTGTAAGTAAAGACAAATATTCAGTTCTATGCCGTGTTGCCTTGAAAGTGAAAGCATTATTCAGTTCAACCTATTTGTGTGAATCTTTTTTTTCCAATATGAAGTTTATTAAGAACAAATATCGCAATCGACTTACAGATGAACATTTGGATAATTGTATTCGAATGGCTGCATCAAATTATACTGCAAACATTAAAAAAATTATCGATGAGTCTGAGTGTCAGCCTTCTCATTGAACGTGCTTTTTTATTTTTCAATGTTTATGTTAGTGCGTTACTTTTTTGTTGTTACTATTTTTAAATCATACGTGACATGCCGTTGTGGCTGGATAAAAGTTTGTGTTTATTTTTCAAATACCTTCGTTTGATAGGTAGGAATGTAGCTATGAACAAGTACGTACTAGTAATATTAGTTATTTTGTTATTAGTTTATTATTAGTACCTATATATTATGTATTACCAGTTAAACAGTAAAATAAATACATATAATGATAGATTAACTGTGGATTATTTCATTTACGTTGCGTTACGTGGCTTCCGTGTGGGTAGCTCGCTGTTGATTCCAAAATTAACAAAGTAGCTCAACACATTGAAGAGGTTGGCGACCACTGATTTAGACTGTAGATATATCCTTTTATCCAAATGAAGAACAGAAAATTTCCTTTATTTTGGATTTTTTAACTCATTTCGGGAAGAAAATCGAGATATGCCCTTTTACCCGAGAGCCACGGACACCTGAAGTGAACAGCAACTTTGTTATTTTAAATAAAACACCCTGTATATTATTGTATTTTTAGATTCTTCATAAAATTCTAGATACAATTTGTAGAAAGGTCAAAACTTCATATTTTTTGAGTTATTCATATTTTTTCAAAAATTTTGACAGATAGAGACAAACTTTTCAAACTTAATAGCTCATCAATTTAGGTAGGTTATTCTTCAAAATCCGAAGACCTATTACTTTTAAAATAATTTATTATTTCCAATATGTCATTGCCAGTAACTGGATTGTAAAAAAATTATCTCAAGGTGAGTACATGAGGTATCGCTTTTATTTGGAATATTGATAAACCCCTAAAATTAGGTACCTACATTTTTTTTAATATATTACCACTGTACCTAATACGTACTAAAACTAATAATTAATATTAACTGAAACACATTTTCGAATAGTATTTACTAAAAAAGAATGTCACAAGAAAAATTATTCTTGGCGATTACAGCCCGAAAAATAATGTATTCTTTTTATTTTCTTTACAGAAGACCAACAGCCTCAACAAGGCATGACATACAGGAATAGACAACGATTGAAGAAGAAAATACAGGAACTGGAAGAAGAAAATAATATGTTAAGGTTAAAGTACGAAATGATGTTAAATATGGTAAGACATTCATAAAAAAAAGTAGGAAAATTTTGATCGAAATACTTTCTGGTCAGTTATTTGTATTTATATGTTGTCCTGTCGATGTTTTTATTTAAAATAAATATCTGTTGTGTCTAAAATATTTTAATTTTGAAATCCAATCGAATTCCCCAATAAAATGCATCGTGAATTGATAAGCTCAGTATGGCTTAGCTATACCAGGCCGGATTTGTTTTGAGGTGGATATTAAGAGTAATTAACTTCAGTAATATTAATTGACTTATCCTCCCTCTCAAATAGGTCGGAAATATTAATAAAAAAATTTAAGTATTTAAAAATTACTAAAAACTACTCAAAATAAATCGTTTTTTTCCTATTTTTCTTGCTACTAACTTTAAAACGAATCATTTTAGAGCAAAGTCCTAATGAAATAAAATAGCGATAATTGTATTTTATATAAGATACGACTGGTTAAAAATGTGTTAATTTATTATACTTGCTGCAAAATAGCAATAAATACAAAAAGGGGGGAAACAACCCTTTTCTTATTCAATGTTTTCAACCACTTACATTGCACGTAGTACCTTCATAATTCGCCTAGAAAATCTGTATAATATAATAAAACAATCTTCCAGATTTCATTTCATTAAAATCAATTTAATAGATTTTGCCTAATTTTGCAATCTAATTAAAAAAAATTGGAATTTTTTTAAATCTTGCACGGCAAAAACTAGACCATATGTTTTCCAATTTTTTTACATATAAAAAAGCACTCCACCTACGTAAAGTACTTTATAGAATTGAAATAGGATTATTTGGGCAGTCCCAGGAATGTTTTAAATTTATAAACAATTTTTTGGCTTATAGACAAATAGAATATCTCTGTAAGACCAGGTTTGTCAGTACAAATAAGACATTCATAAATCGTATCTTTTCTTTTTTTATTATTCACTGTACACACTGCACTTTTTCCTTTTCGTTTCTCCTTTTGTATTTTTCTCAGCTATTTTGCTCAAAATATGCCGTTCAGACAAGTTATTCAATGTTTTAGGAACATTTTTCTGAGGAGAGCGTATTAAATTTCTTATTAATTTCTAGTCGAAAGTCATAAAGAGACAATTTTGTTCCAGAATATTTGTTAAATAAAAAATAAGAGTTTACTAAAATCACTTGTAGTATATGTATACCCAATTTTTTGTACCAGCGAAGGGTTTTTCTTTTTCTTCTTTTTTTTGAATGGTCTGTTCTGGCGGTAGTATCAAATTTACCAGCATAAACTTTCCTATTTTGAACTAATCCGTTAGGTTCAGTAAGTACATACATTTTTATACCAAATTTATGGCGCTTATTTTTAATATAGATTCTAAAACAGAGACGACCACGTCATAAAACTACTGATTCATCAAGGGAGAGATTTGTGTCAGGCAGATATATGTCATTCATTTTTTGATAGTATGATAACATTTGTACGGTACCATGGATTCATCAATAGATATTGATATGGTCTCACCAACCGGCACATGGTTTATAAATGAATTGTTTAAATGTTCTATAAGTGGTGGTAGTTTAGCAAACTTATCATTTTTTTGTAGCTGAGTGTTAGCTGAAAAATATAAATTCTGCAAAATTTCTCTAAACCTCATTCTCGACATTGCGTTGGCGGTTGCTTTATTTCTGAGATCCAAATCAACTCCAGTACATATCTTTTCTGGACCTTTGAGAATAACCGGAAATCAGTAGGATTGCAAAGAATACTTTGAGTTCTTCAAAATCGAAATCTCAAATGATGTGTTTGAATTTTTGTGTCGGGCATACTTTATAGTCTCTTCTTTTGTTTTCAAAAAAATTGTCACACAAAAAAAGTGTAAAGAAGTCGATTGAATTTTCACAGTGAACATTATTTCGATTGGAAAGTGAGATATTTTCTTGATATTTATGTTGGGACAAGTCATCTCTTTTCCAGTTATTTTGTCCATTTGATTTATTCGCTCTTTTATTAGATTGAACAACATTTATTAGATGTTCATCATCGATCGTCGAGAACATATATTCAGCCTGTTGTGTCTCACATTGTGGAGTAACAGTTGCCTCAGGTGGAGCGTTCAGTATCTTTGATGAAAACTTATCAGAAAAATTGAAATTCACATCATCCGATGATTCAGAATCTCCATCAGAATCTTCTCCTGGAGGATAAATGTATATGTCTGCAGAGTGCAGAATCAAACTACTTCTCATTTAGTTCATCAATTAGATTATTCAGAGTATCAGCTGAACAACTCGTTTTCTTTCCATGAATTCACGTCCATAATTTCAAACTAAAAATAAAAACCTCAATTATCCCTCATTCAATTTGAGCGATTTAAACGATACAGATGTATTATATAGGCATATAATAGTACCTAAACTTACCCCGTTCGCAATATTTCCCAACAAGATAGCTATAATCCAACTAGAAGTTATACAACTGCACCTTCCTTGAAATTTTGATATGAATCACACAATTAATGAATTATACGAAACCGGTGGGTAAATTTAGTATGCACGTGTTGTTTTGACACTACCAAACACAAATAGTTCATCAGATCTGAGACCAACAGTGACATCTTGTAACCAGAATCGAAACTAACAATTGTTTCAGATTTGGAACATGGCAGCGAATGGGTTAATTTTAAATTCAAAAAACGGCGTTGGGAAAGACTTAACAAGACGCTTAATTTAAAAGAAAAAAGTTGAATTATGAGCAGTGGTTCCTAAGATACAACCCGTCAAAGATGACTGGCATTTGCGACGAAGTTATAAACAATTATTATATTTCCTCGGCATCCAATGGAACAATTTTCTCCTTTTTTTACCGGATCCTGAATTGCAGGTTCATCATAAGATCCATTTCCATCCTACGATTTTGTCACTGTTTCTTACTCGACTCGACTGTTAGCGTATTCATGAATGATAAATCATAATCATCGTAATTCAGTTTAAATAATTTTGGGGTTCTGATTAGATACATTTTTTTTCAAAGATCCAATTGTCTGAGACGGATCAGATCCGAACCTCCCCTCCTTACTGAAAAGAAGATAGAATCTTGGACATGGTAATCAAACAATCAATAGTAGAGATCCCACGACTATTTCTAACTTATAAATTGGATTCAGCTAAATATTTCTATTTATAAACTTTTGATTAAAAAATATTCTTCACTATATATATATATATAATTATTAGCACAACAAATCATATATAGTGCTGAAGAATTTATTTTTTATAATTTTTAGCTAACACAGGCCGCTGCCGAGGGACAGATAGTTTACCCGGATTTAGAAAAGTTCCGGAAAAAGAAAAAATAGAACCACAATTTCAGTAAACGAATTTGAACATGCTTAAATCATTGTAAATAAATTTTTTTCTTTTATTTGCTTTTATTTTCATTTTTATATGGTAATTACCCAACGGTGAAACTAAAGATCCAAGTTAATAAGTATTTAATTTTATATTAATAGAGTAAATTATAAATTTATTACAAGCAATAAAGTATACATGGAATTTCGATAGGTAGAATAGGTAGTTTAATGGTTCCAGTAATAGAATAGAATTATGATACAGTCGTCGCCAAATATGAAGAACCAAGGATACTTCGTCGAGCACCCACCGGTAGATATAATTGGTAAAGTTTGTTTAGCAGTAAATGGTTGACTACAATTAGTACCGACTATAAACATCCTGGGTTAACCAATAATAGTATAAAAAACCCGGTTTCAGGTAAAATTTAAATATGTTTCCTGGTAAAATTTGTCAATCTTCATTTCTTAATGTTGATTTAATTGCGTACAATACAAACTCATTATAATTTCATTAATACAGATAAGGCTTATATTGACGAAACTGTACTGATAAGAGGGTTTTTCGAATTCGATGGTAGTGCGCGACGTTTTTACTAATCACCTTCTTAAGTGGTTTTCAGGTATTTATATAATAAGTTTATGGAACCGAACACCAACCAGTACTTAAATACAAGTTCCTAATAAAATTTGTTTGTCTTTATGTATCACGGGAAGTGTTAAGTAGTAATACTTATTTTATTCATTACGTTTTCTATTAAGTATATGGCGTCCGTGGGATAATAATAATGGGGCTTCTTCTAGTGTTCCGGTAAAGAAGAAACATTTATCTGTAGATGCAAAGCAAATTGTAAAAACTATATACAGTACCTTACTTAAAAGAGGACTTGACACAACTTCCGCTACGAGTGAAATATGCGATTTGACGAAAATACCCCTGACCACAGTAAAAAGAATTACATCAAATCCCATAGAAATAAGAAAAAAACGTAAAGATTCCAGTTCCACCAAATATATGGACGAAGCCGATAAGGACTTGATACGTCGAAAAGTCTATACTATGTACGAAGAGCAACGCATACCTACATTAAGAGCTCTAAAGCAACGACTTAATGTTGACGAAACCCAAATAAGATGTAGCCTCACCAGCTGATGAAAAATTTTGAAAAATAAGAATATTAAAGACTCCTGCGTCGTCTACCATGAAGATACAACGGCAGAACTTTTTGAAGAATGGTTCAAAAATAATCTTATGCCAAACATTCCTCAGAATAGCGCGATAGTAATGGACAATGCAAGCTATCACAGTGGCCAACTAAGTAAGGCTCCAAACTCGAATAATACTAAATTGGAAATTCAAAATTACGTGGAGACGAATGATATGTACTTTGAATAATGTTACACCAAACAAGAGCTTTTAGAACTTTTAAAGTTTTTCTTTTTTTGTTTTGTTTTTCTATAATCTTAGAAATTAAAACTCATTTGAAAACATTAATTTCGGGTATATAAGACCAAACAATATATTTTACATCCGTTTTTTGTTTTTGTCGTCGTAATTATTGTAAATTTTGTAAATCCTTTACTCTATTATAGGAGTACCGTCTAGTCAGTGTTAGCTGTCAAAAGACCAACTCTGTCTACCTCGTTTGCTTATCGCTCCGGATCGGTCTTAACAATGGGCCAAGTCAGATAAATTTAATAATATTTACGACCGCACTAATTGAAGTCAGCCATTTTCTGCTAAACAAACTTTACATAGGTTACTTAGAACATTGTGAAACAGTGGCGTGTATATTTTGAGACATGAAATAAATGGGTAATGCTATAGAATAAAATAAAAAATCATTGTTTTCAGGTAATATATTTTCAACCAAAATTACTCTAATAATTTTATTTTTTTTCCTTTAGCTTAAACCCTACTTATCTTAATCACTCATTTGGAAAAAAGAATATTTTGTAATGACTCGCCTGTTGTGTGGTATTTTTATATAAATATCGAAATTATATTTTCAAGGAGTATTTAGATACACTAATACAGTTATATATATTTTAGTTAAATATATTACAACACAACTTAAAAAACAAATAATCATCTTAGGTTGCTATACTAAAAGTATACCAACTATGTCTTGTATTTAAGTTAGGAGCATCTTCCAATATCATATTTTCTGGACGTTAATTCTACTCCTGAGAAAATAAGAAGCAATGATCAGGATAAGAAATAGTAAGGCAAATGTAACTATTAAGAACTTTAATGTTAAGCCCCCTCTCTATACAGTGTCGTAGACATCTATTAGATCGATAAAAATTGCGCATGTTTTCATACGTTGTTCATAGATCCGCTCAATAAATTCCACAGTACTTGCAGGTGCTTTGAACGCGTTCACTATGTTGTTGGAAATTTGGTCAGAGCTAAAATTTGGCTTAGTTTGTGAAATGTGACAGTTAGTACCTAATTTTTTCACAATGTTCCACCAGCTTTTCTGCTGGTTCGTTTAAAGCTCATTTTTTCAGTGGTACTCTGCCTTTTGGCTTTTCTTGCTTCGTCCAGTTTTGTGCAGTAGGTCGTCTGTGACTTCCAGACTTCCAGCCTGGTATGTACTCAATTCTAGCGTCTCTAGGAATGTGTTTTGTGGCGGTCTTAATGGTTGTGTTAACAAATGATTGAGATGGTATAAATCAGATGTTAGAATCTATGTCCCTGACGAAGCTAGTCTAATCGGCTTTAGAGAAGTTTCAGCGAGACAATTGAAATATCTACATCATAGAAATCTGTATACCCACTTCTAGGAAGACTGGTCTATGTTGCAGGAATGAGTATGGCCTTCTGGTCAGTGGTGACAAAGCATAGGTCAGGGTTTGTTTGTAAAATTGTAAAAAATTGAAGTATTAGTTCAAATTAGACATTAGGAAATATGTGGTAACGACGGTAGTTGTTTCTACTTCATTACATATTATTTACACTACTTTAAAAATTAAAAGACTTCTTATAAAAATAACATATTTATTATAAAAATATACAATTTCACTTGTTTGGGCACTTAGTTTTATTATGACCTGAAAAAAAATTATAATATTAATATGCTGATAAAGTTTGTTTAGCAGTAAATGGTTGACTTCAATTAGTACCGACTATAAACATCGTTGGTTAACCGATAATAGTATAAAAGGCCTGATTTCAGGTAACAATGGTTTACCTGAGGTACAAGGTCTTAACAATGGGCCAAGTCAGATAAATTAAATAATATTTACGACCGCACTAATTAAAGTCAATTTAATAATATAAAATATACAGTTAAATTGTATATTTAGATAGGTAGTTTTACAGTGTAATTTAGGATTGTTAATTCTAATTGTATACAAATAATTGTATTTTTGTCGACGCTTCGTTTACATAGATAAGACAATAGATGTATTCTAACAGATTAGGAATTAAGACTAGCAATGGCTTTTCGATCATTTCTAAGAAGAGTTTAGTTAATTTTAACTGTATCATTTACACGAAAGTTTTTGTGGAGGACAGGATTACGAGATAGAAAAAGTCTGACGGGGAAAAAATTGAAGAAGCGGATTGGCTAGAGATTAGTTTAGGAGGTAAGAAAGTGAAGGAATAAAAATAAATAAGGGAACAGGAGAAAAGTAAGCTTCTTAGAATAAATTTTTGAAGAGCTTGGTTTACCGAATTTGATAAACAGTGAATTTTTATCAAAGTTAATTTAATAGATTTAATAGCAAAGAAAAAAGCTGAGTGCGTTTGTTCTACATGTTATGGAGAAGTTTGAAAATAGCTAAATTAGAGATAAACTGTAAGTTATTTAGTTATTTGAAATTAGATGAAAGATTAAAAAGAAAATAAAAGCCTCAAACGTTTACAAACGAAAATATAACAACAGAATAAAATATATTTCATGAATCAACTTACCTTCTTCTCCACAGTATCCACACTTCCGTTTTGTTTTCGTTTGGTTATTGTGAGAAGTGGTTCGATTTCTAGAATTATCTGTTTTCCGTTTTTTAGCAAAGTTATTACCGTTATTCCAATTACCTCTTCCCCCTCCTCCGCCCCCTCCACCAAAATCATCATCTCCTCCACCACCTCCGAAGTTGTTACCATTTCCTGCGTCCTAAGAAAAAGCATTAATTCCTAATTTTAAATTAAGTCTAAATAGGTATTCGAACATTTCCTCTCAAATAAAAATTAATATTACCTCGTCTGCCCACTGGAAGAAACCACAGCCTTGGCCCATAGGTTTTGGACAGGTATAGAACTGCCTTCCAGTGTTAGGCCCCGGCTTGGATACTGTGCGTAACACAGCAGCTTGCCTACATCTACATTGGAGATTCTGAGATTGGTTACTTTGGTATTGCGCGCTATTGGCTGATCCACTCTGAACATTATTCTCGTCATTGGCAGCCCACAAGAAGAAATCACAACTGTTGTTGGGACATTTGTAAAATTGTCTACCTAGAATTAAAATGATAAATGTGGCTTTTTCAGTTTTCTTTACAGATCATCGAATGAGCTTCACCTAGCCGGGAGATCGTATCTCTTGAAGATGTGGGACTGAATGTACCAAGCACCTACTAGAATTACAACCGACTGATTCTGCCTGTCCGATTAGTACCCAAGATGACATAAATAAAAGATTAGTACACTTATTACGTAGCTATAATATGCAGATGAGTACACATATACGATCATGGCTAATTTGTTCAAAATTTGGATCACACCGATTATGTAGACCATACCATCGATTATGTATATACAAAACAATAAACACTCTTAAAACATAGAGAGACACAAATAAAATCCAATTGCGTGTTTCTAAGAAAAAATGTCAAAACAACTATAAACCAACTACTTCCAATAGGTCCCGCTAAGAATTAGAAGTTTCAAAAATGTTCGCTTCTTGTCTGAGATACTAATCCTTTCAGTGGACAAAGACAACACTACTATCAGTTCTTACCACTTACTCAAAGATATATCCTGTTAGAATACGATTAATGGTGATCCCATACTCAGTCTTTTATTCTTCTTTTATCAACGCGCTACTTGGGATGTTTGCTGAATGAGGGTTGGGACCCCGAGAATGAAATAAAGATCAGAGTTGAACAAGCCAGAAATGCTTTTTTGAGGCTTCGTAAGTTTCTGACTGATCGCAAATTGGACTTCAACCTCCGATACAAGATGCTTAAGTGTTACGTGTGGCCTGTTCTCTTGTACGGAATGGAAGCATGGACGTTAAAGGCCAGTTCCATTAACAAACTTGACGTGTTCGAAATGTGGTGCCTGCGTCGAATGCTCACAATATCATGGACGGACAGGGTCAGAAATGAGGAAGTACTCAGAAGAGCTGGCTTACAGGATAGGGAACTTTTTAATTATGTAAAAAGTAAGAAGACTGCATACTTGGGGCACATTATACGAGGAGAACGATACACTTTTCAGCAAGTGATACTCGAAGGGAAAATAGAGGGTAGGAGAGGTCTCGGACGTAAAAAAATGTCATGGCTGCGCAATATTCGACAGTGGACAGGAATCCACAGCTATGAAATGCTTCGCAATGCTGCTAAAAACAGAATTATTTAATCCAGAATATTTAACATCTCACCTGACAAGACGATGTACGGTAGACGCCTACGCAGAAATGCATGGCACCTTAAGAAGAAGAATCAACGCGCCAAACTCAAAGTCGAACGCGAAATTTCTACCTTCATCAAAAAATTAGATTGCTCGTAGCAGTAGTTCAGTAAACAAAGTGTGTAATAATGGCGAAATCTGGGGACTGCACCCAAAAAGGCACATCTTGCATATCAAGAGTATTACTTTACAATAATATTGTTGATGTAACAATAAAACACTGAAAACTTTGTTTTCAAAACTTCCACAAAATTTATTTTAAACTCTTATTACTACAGCTGTTTCGGCTGATTGCCTTTCTCAAGTGATCTATTGTTGGCATGCGTTTACACTGTATAGTCTCTAATGAAATAGGTTGAGGAGGGGAGAACTGTTTGTCTCAAGTTGGTCATTCAGAATTATATCTGTGTTTTTTAATTTATTGATTTCCATAGATTCTGACAAAAATAGCTTAAGGCCTTTATTTTGAATGTGAAGAATTTTAAATTCGTCATTAAAAGAATGATTATGGTCTAGAAGGTGAAGTGCGTATGTAGAATCTGTTTTTCTATTATTGAAAGCCCTTTTATGTTCTGCTATTCGTTTATTAAAATTTCTACCAGTTTGACCGATGTAAGTTTTTGGGCAGTCGCCACATGTAAGTTTGTATACACCACTGTGTAAGTGTTTTTTATTTTGGCTCTTGTTGTTTTTAATATATTTGCCTAGGTTGTTATTTGTTCTGAAAGCTGGTGTTATTCCTTTCTTTTTTATGTGTTTGGCTATTTTTATTTTATCAACCAATTTAAAAACTGTTTGAATATGGGATGATTTGAAATCTTTGTCTCTAGATGATCCATAAAAATATCTGATAGCAATGTGCAAATAACAGTGCAGGACTTATAATGGGCAATCCTCTAAGCCCATTGCTATCAGGTATTTTTATGGATAATCTAGAGACAAAGATTTCAAAACATCCCATATTCAAACAGTTTTTATATTGCTGGAGATACGTAGACGACGTACTGGTATGTTTCACAGGAACTAACAGGCAACTCGATCAATTTTTATCGTATATTAATTCACTTCATAGTCATATTGAATTTACAATAGAAACAGAACAAAATCAATCCATAAATATTTTAGATTTAAAAATTATCAGACTTAAAAACAAACATGACTTCTCCATATTTCATAAACCTACCCATACTGACACGACTATTCACAATTCATCATCCCATCCCACACAACATAAACTGGCAGCCTATCATAGTATGTTACATAGATTAACAGAAATTCCGATGTCAAAATACAATTTTGAGACAGAATTAAATATCATTAAGCAAATAGCAGTAAACAATGGGTACAACGAACAAACAATTAATAAAATGTTAAATCAAAAACTACACAAGAAAGCCCTGAAATTAGTATTTCCACCACCAGAGAAAAAACCCAGTACCTTCTACTCGATTACATATACAGGCAAAATATCAACAAAAATAGTCAAACACATAAAAAAGAAAGGAATAACACCAGCTTTCAGAACAAATAACAACCTAGGCAAATATATTAAAAACAACAAGAGCCGAAATAAAAAACACTTACACAGTGGTGTGTACAAACTTAAATGTGGCGACTGTCCAAAAACTTACATCGGTCAAACTGGTAGAAACTTTAATAAACGAATGGCAGAACATAAAAGGGCCTTCAATAATAGAAAAACAGATTCTACATACGCACTTCACCTTCTAGACCATAATCATTCTTTTAATGACGAATTTAAAATTCTTCACATTCAAAATAAAGGCCTGAAGCTATTTTTGTCAGAATCTATGGAAATCAACAAATTAAAAAACACAGATATAATTCTGAATGACCAACTTGAGACAAACAGTTCTCCCCTCCTCAACCTATTTCATTAGAGACTATAAAGTGTAAACGCATGCCAAAAATAGATGACTTGCTAAAGGCAATCAGCCGAAACAGCTGTAGTGATAAGAGTCTAAAATAAATTTTGTGGAAGTTTTGAAAACAAAGTTTTCAGTGTTTTATTGTTACATAAAATGAATTTCCATCAAGTAACGGTCGAATCCATCAAATATTGTTGATTCTAACCACTTTTTTACTAGATATAATTGTTAGTTTTTTTTTATAGCAACATTAATTTTATTACAAGTTTTTCGATGAAAATAGCACAAAATCCTATTTAAACATAAGTACTCTAGAATTACTCTAAAATTCTCGGTTGGCATGGAAACTATTTCCTATAAGGAGATCAATAGCGCGACCTGCAGCAGAATACTTTTAGAAGTTTTTATCTAATAAAATGTCCCCGAATAGGAACAATATATAGAAACAGATGAAAATGTTAACAACAGTTTTGTATTGAATATTTTCATGAAAAAGACAGTCAAGATTTGATTTCACGTACAAAGCGTCTATGTATCTGTTTATACGTATTTCGCCTTAATAAGGCTCATCAGAACAGATATTCATAGACGTTCTCAACGTGAAAAATAAATCTTTCCTGACTTTAAGAAGCAACACTAAAATGGCTTCGAAACGGACGCAATAGCGACATCTGATAATAAATCCGTAAAATAGTTTCGAAACACAATTCAGATTTCTGCCTTAATCTGAGCCTTCTAAAAATTGCAAGGCAAAGCAGACGTTGATAAAGATGTTAATAGAGACATGGGGAATCTAAAATTTGCATTCCACGACATGTCTCCTCAACTAAGCAGAAATCATTAGCGAATTGGTTTCTTGTACTCATACAGAGTAGATCCGCATAAAATGAAAAAGACAGTCAAGATTTGAGTTCACGTACAAAGCGTCTATGTATCTGTTTATACGTATTTCGCCTTAATAAGGCTCGTCAGAACAGCTATTCAGAGGCGTTCTCAACGTGAAAAATAAATCTTTCCTGTCGTTAAGAAGCAACACTAAAATGGCTTCGAAACGGACGCAATAGCGACATCTGATAATAAATCCGTAAAATAGTTTCGAAACACAATTCAGATTTCTGCCTTAATACGAGCCTTCTAAAAATTGCAAGGCAAAGCAGACGTTGATAAAGATGTTAATAGAGACATGGGGAATCTAAAATTTGCATCCCACGACATGTCTCCTCAACTAAGCAGAAATGATTAGCGAATTGGTTTCTTGTACTCATACAGAGTAGATCCGCATAAAATGAAAAAGACAGTCAAGATTTGAGTTCACGTACAAAGCGTCTATGTATCTGTTTATACGTATTTCGCCTTAATAAGGCTCGTCAGAACAGCTATTCAGAGGCGTTCTCAACGTGAAAAATAAATCTTTCCTGTCGTTAAGAAGCAACACTAAAATGGCTTCGAAACGGACGCAATAGCGACATCTGATAATAAATCCGTAAAATAGTTTCGAAACACAATTCAGATTTCTGCCTTAATACGAGCCTTCTAAAAATTGCAAGGCAAAGCAGACGTTGATAAAGATGTTAATAGAGACATGGGGAATCTAAAATTTCCATTCCACGACATGGCTCCTCAACTAAGCAGAAATCATTAGCGAATTGGTTTCTTGTACTCATACAGAGTAGATCGGAATAAAATGAAAAAGACAGTCAAGATTTGAGTTCACGTACAAAGCGTCTATGTATCTGTTTATACGTATTTCGCCTTAATAAGGCTCATCAGAACAGCTATTCATAGGCGTTCTCAACGTGAAAAATAAATCTTTCCTGTCTTTAAGAAGCCACACTAATTGTGTTTCGAAACTATTTTACGGATTTATTATCAGATGTCGCTATTGCGTCCGTTTCGAAGCCATTTTAGTGTTGCTTCTTAACGACAGGAAAGATTTATTTTTCACGTTGAGAACGCCTCTGAATAGCTGTTCTGACGAGCCTTATTAAGGCGAAATACGTATAAACAGATACATAGACGCTTTGTACGTGAACTCAAATCTTGACTGTCTTTTTCATTTTATGCGGATCTACTCTGTATGAGTACAAGAAACCAATTCGCTAATCATTTCTGCTTAGTTGAGGAGACATGTCGTGGGATGCAAATTTTAGATTCCCCATGTCTCTATTAACATCTTTATCAACGTCTGCTTTGCCTTGCAATTTTTAGAAGGCTCAGATTAAGGCAGAAATCTGAATTGTGTTTCGAAACTATTTTACGGATGAATATTTTCAATTTGTGTTTAGGATTGGGATAATTATGCAATAGCGAAACAATAATGACAAACGCATGTGACATTCATTCTGAAATTTGAAAACAGTCTACAATTCCCGGTTCTTGAGCATTCTCTATTTCTGAACTAATTTCCATAAATAGATAAATGTTGCAGAATAGTTGAATATTTTATCTACAAAGTAGTCCCGCACAGAAAGTATACGTAGATACAAGTGAAAATGTTCACAAAAGTATTTTATTGAATATTTTAAAAGTGTGTTCCCGATTGGGATCATTATGCAATAGAGGCACAAAACAATGACATATACATGTGATTATTATATACATATTACTCCGTGATGTAAAAACAGTTTACAATCCGCGGTTCACGAGCAAACTCATTTATATAAATAGATAAACAGCTCAACCTGTCGCAGAGTTTTTATCTAAAACTTTTTATCTAAAAAATGTTTCCACAAAGTAATGCTGATACGGGTGAAACTATTAATAGAAGTTTTGTATTGAATATTCGTCGAACAAGTGGACAAATATGCATACCTGGGAACAATGATTAACTCCACAAATGATTACAATCAGGAGATAAAAATAAGAATAGAAAAGGCTAGAGCAAATTTCAACAAAATGAGAAGAGTTCTATGTACCAGGGATTTAAAACTGGAACTAAGAGTTAGGTTGGCGAGGTGCTATGTTTTTTCGACTTTGTTTTATGGAATGGAATCTTGGACCTTGAATGCGACATCAATGAAAAAACTGGAATCATTTGAGCTGTGGGTGTACAGAAGAATTCTGAAAATATCATGGACAGAATACGTCACAAACAAAGAGGTTCTGGGAAGGATGAACAAAGAAATGGAAATTTTAAATTCAATAAAAACAAGAAAGTTAGAATATCTCGGACATATTACACGTGGAGAGAAATACACCTTGCTCCAACTGATTATGCAGGGAAAGATCCAAGGAAAGAGAAGCATAGGGAGGCGTAGAATGTCATGGCTGCGCAACCTGAGAGAGTGGTACGGATGTACATCAAATGAACTTTTCAGAGCAGCCGTCTCAAAAGTCCGAATAGCTGTGATGATTGCCGACCTCCGCCGCGGAGATGGCACTTGAAGAAGAAGATTGAATATTTTAAATTTGTATTTCTAATTGGGATCATTATACAAAGCAGGTTTTGCATAATGATCCCAGTTTGCACGTGGAAACTAATTTCTATAAAAATACAAATAATGCGACCTGTTGCAGATTAGTTGAACTTTTTATCTAACAAGTGTTCCCGCAAAGGGACAATATATGTTAATAGAAACTATGTATTGAATATTTTAAATTTATGCTCACGATTGGGATCATCGTCAACGATTAAAATAGAGACAAATCACAGTATTTTGTGATCATAAAAGAGATATTCAACTTAGTCCTTTGTACATATTACCAACCTGTATTTGGACCTTCTTTCCTCACAGTTAGCATCAAAGCTTCTTGATTGCAATTACACACAACATCTGCTGCTTGACCAGAGTTTGTTACCGGACTATTTCTATTGGGCATATTGGTGTTCCTGGATGGTCCAGGCAACAAATCCAGCGTCCTATTTCCAGCAGAAGTATTTGGAGCTGGAAAATTTTTGGATAACCAGTTAGTGTTATTTCTATTTGAGTTGCTTGTGTTGGCGTTGTTGGAATGTGAATTATTGCTCGTAGTTGACGAATTGGAATGAAATCCACTGTCCGAATTCCTTCGAGTGGTATTTCCAATAGTTTGATTGTTGATTGTGTTGTTCGTTGCGTGGTTAATTGCAGCTCCTAAAATAAAAAAAAAAACATTATTATTTTTTTCATTATAAGTGTATGAATGATACTTACTTTGATTAACTGATGAAGGATTTATATCTAGAGTTTCTAAAACGTTTATATCACAGCCACCGATGCACAAAATATTTGGATTTGGCTCTCCAGGAAATAGGTTTTGTTTAAATTTAAATTTTAGTTTCTTTACATTTGGACCACACTAAAAGTAAGAAAAGAACAATAAAAACAGTTACCATGAGATAATCTAGAGAAAGTTAGTATTGTGCTGGTTTTGGAGCATAACATTAGTTAATATTTGGACCAAAATACAGCAATTACATACACGACACGAAGCTGTCGCGAATTCAATTTGTGTGCAAGTTTATGAATAGTTGAGGAAGAAGAAAATATAAGTCCAGCAGAAGTGACAAATATATTAAGAAAATTTAAAGGAAATCGAGCACCAGGTTTGGATGACATGCACAATACTGCACAAAAGGAGCTTCCGAAGAAAATGATAGTATAACTATTCTACACATACAGATTCTGCCTAGAACACGCATATTTTCCTAATAATTGGAAAAATGCAAAAATTATTTCTCCACAAAAACCAAAGAAGAACGGAAGATCAGAAAGTTACAGGCCAATACCACTACCTGGAAAAATATTGGAAAGGACCATCTATAAAAGACTACAAATACGCAGAAAGAAGAAGAGTCGTTCAGGAAGATCAATTCGGTATCAGAAAAGGAAGAAATTGTGAACTACAACTAGCAATATTGGTCAGTGACGCAAAAATCGACTTCAAAGAAACAAAAGAACAGGAACGGTTATACTGGACATAGCAAAAGCTTACAAGGTTTGGAAAAAGTCCTAATCTACAAGATGGAAAGAGCTGGGCTGCCAATTACTTAGTCAACATATGTGATATATATTTGACTAATAAAACTTTTCAGCCTTCAACTGACAAAAATTTGTCTAAGATGCATCATCATCATCATCATCAGTTGGCGCTACAACCCTTCGTGAGTCCTGGTCTGCCTCGAGTGTCTGTCTTCTTCATCCCCTTACTCCAATCTCCCTTAAATTTTCCTGAACATCATCTTCCAGATATTTGAGTTTGTCTAGGATGCAAGTAGTTCAAAAAGGGATGCTTTAAGGCAGTATTTTATCACCGATACTATAATATATTTGTTTAAAAATTTGCTCACTGATGCCAGAACAAACACAACCTTATATGCAAACGATACAGAAATTTACACCGGAGTCAAAGACAATAGGAAGATCGTCGAGAGACTTGGAAACCACCTAAAGAGAATTACAGACTGCACTGACAAATGGAATATAAAGATCAACATAAAAAAACCCAGTTCATCATCTTTACACAGCAGACCGTACCAAAAAGAGAAGAATTAACAATAAGAGAAAATATAATCCAGTCAAAAGAGGTCGTGAAGTACCTAGGAGTTCATCTCGACATAACATTAAACTTCACATAACACACCCAGGAAGTCAAGAAGGGACTGATTCAACACTAAATATACAGGAACAGTCTTCTATCGTAGGCCAAGAAAATTCAATTATAACAGGCCTACGTTACATCCTACAGTATGGAGTTTAAGAACGGAGACCAACTGAAAGAAGCTTTTAAAAACAAAAATGACATGCTAGAGGTTAATAGATGGATCGCCACGGCAAGACAGAGTTTCAAACGCAACTATTTCCCACACTGGATACAGAATCAACAAAATAATCATTTAATCGTATCAATATCACAGATTAAAATATTTTTAATATTAAAATCGACCGCGCCATTTACTGACTCACGAATCGCTGCCGAATACTATCCTTCAACAATATATATTTAAACGTAAACAAACTTTTTTTATTGTAACCTCTACGACTTTAAGGCTATATTAAATGGTCGAAAAATATCTTACCTGAGGACAGTGGTCGTTTTGAACTTCTACAGTGTCTACCGAAGAAGGGAACCAAACAGAATGTCGACACGCTGGATAGTTGGAACACGTTAAATAGTAACCTGGTCCGTTTGTTTTGGCCCTGAAAAAATATTTGTTTACATCTTATATAATCGTTGGCTCATTATTAAAAGGTTCTATGTTACATTTTGTATTTACGGAGAAAATTAACTATAAAAAATTTGATGGCTTGAAACAAAAAAAAATATAATTCTCTCATTACTAGTATGACTACAAGATATTTTAACATAGTTAAAAAGAGATCCTAGTTTCTACAAAATTGTCATATGTTTTTGTCTACTTCGGGTATTTATCGATACATAGATTAAATCCCATCTATCTTGTTTTTTTGTAACTGTTTTTTTCTTTCTAGAGATGCTGGGATGTGCTAACTTATTTTCAGTCTCCTTAGATCTTGTGGTTTTATTGTTTTTTAAGTTAGCAGTGAAAGTAGTTGCCTGTGGCTGTGCTACATATGAGATTTTATATTTAAGTTATAAGGGCACCTTGAAAACATTAAATATGTTACTTTAGAGAAAGGTACACGAGAATAGACATAAGATGTTGCACTTTCTTGGAAATTTTTAAAATAATTTTCTTGCATTTGTATAATGTGATAAAGTTTTTTTTCTGTTTACCTTAAGAAGAAGTCGCATCAATGAAATTGGAGACTAACATTCGGCTTTCGAAAGTAGGCGGTCAATGCAACTGTGCGTATTATCTATTTCTTGTACACATAAATGACCAGGGATAGCAAATTTCATTGTAATATTTTTTAAATTTGGATGTTCTTGTATAAAATAATCTAGAGCGTAAGAAATCACTGAATTCCTATTCTGCGGAACACAGCTATCTGACTATCAGCTAACCATCTTTCTAATATTTTGTAAAGCGCACTAGCGATGTCATTAGCAGATCTTCTTATCATTTTCTCGGTCCAAAGAGCACAATACACATCCTTGGAAACAGAAAAGTAAGCAGTCAGATTGTAAATATTAAATTTAGATTTGTAAAAGAAATTGCTTACTTCTGCTTTTGGTAAGCTTAGTACATTTTGGAGATCTAAAGACAACACTGGAGTGAGTACTACTCTGTCAAGATTTCTTTTTTCTCGAGCAGCATTCATCATTATGTAGCTGAAATATGGTACGCTTTTCATCAGAACACCTATTCTCCCGTTCCAATAAACGATACACTTCACACAAATCGCACCTATCCCTCTTGGGAATGTGAAAATATAGGTTAAAATATTGCAAGAGATTTATCGATATGCAGATTATAATACTGGTTGTACTTGTTTTTCATCTGAAAAACTTTTATGTAATTCATACATTTTTTTCACATTCAATGATGAATCCAGATACTCCCTAGCTGTCAGCTTTGCAGTAATGTGAAGAAACACGAGGGAAAGAATTAATGTGTTCAATTACCAATGACTTGCTCTTATCTGATATAAATTTTTTTTTATGTTTGCCTTGATTACTCTCGTTTGGGGTGTCAGTTATAGGATTTTTTTTCTACTGTGTCGTATATATAGGTTTCTGGCTTATTCATAATGTACCGCAATAGAACAACTTACAAACCTGGACACTTTTCCCTTTGACATCAAAAAAATACTTAAATGTAAATTTTCTTCGCGATGTGGCTCCTTCTTTTCCTTTCCGGCGTCGTTCTGGTAGAAATCTCGTCGTGGACTTCGTTAAAATGCAGTTTACGTCTGAATCGATGATAATAATGATAATGTCTAATTAACATAACCTCAATTGATAATTATTATCGTAATATTTAGGTACTTGACAATCTTAATTATTTTACCTTTCAGTTTCACTACTTGAATCGGATGGTTCCTAATCTTGTCCTTCACACTGTCGTCACTAGAATCTTCATAAAACATTTTTTCTATGTTTTAACTTATTTGAAAATCATGACACTAAATAACATAAACTTATTTACTAATCGCTAGGTTATGATTCTGTTTACTACCTTTCTGACCACAAGGAAAGAGCAACAAAGTTCTATGTTTCAAACATACAACTTTGTTACAGTGTACATTTTATATTATTTTCAAAGAAGGTTCACATGGATATCAAATGAGAAAGAAGATGTGCCAGATGTGCAGATGTGACCAAAAACAGGAAAATATAATGGAATCAACATAAAGATTAAAAAATTGTTGGCTTAATAACATCTATAGATTAAAAACACATAATAAATTTTTAAAATTTACCATTACCTTACAATCATGTCATGTCCACATTTCGGGCATTTCATAGCTGGTCGAAATTCATCATTATTGTTAACGATCTGGTCGTCGACGACATCTGCCGGACGATCATCCAATCTATTTCCCAAACTTTGATCGATCAGTCGCATTTTCTGCGCGACAGTTTGAAATACCGCCTTATATTTGGCCACCTGCTCTCTTCGCACCTCTTCTGAATCTTTGAGACCATCGCAAATTAATTTGAGATCTTTTTCGAAGTCTGCTCGAAGCGTTGGCTTGGCTAAAGATATTTCTAAACCCACGTTGTTATAACTAAAAATGATACAGTAAAAAACCCACTCTTATTAGTAAACAGTAAAGTCTGTTTCACCATATACTTAGTGTTAATTTAATATCTAAAGGAAAAACATTTAAAAAACGGGTAACTGATCTAAGAAAACCATTGATTGTTTTCGTAATCATTAAAAATATGGGACATTTGCCATTTTGTAATATAATTCTAAACGTGATTATATGGCAAGTAATACATTACTTAAAAAAGTTTGTATTGCTCAATATGTTCCTAGATTTTCGTGTGATTCAGACAAAATAGAAATCGTTCAATGTCTAATGACGAAAGTGTGGCGAAAACATGGGCTGCCCTTAATAATTTGGTAGTCTTCAGTTTTTACAGAAAACACTTGAACAGGTCAATTTATTTTTTCAATTTTCCTCATTCTGCTACATTCATTTATTTATTTTTAAAACAATATTTCAAAAAGATAATGTCATTGACATTTTCCATAAATAAATATATACTACTTACACTTATATATTATATAAAAAATTATATTAAATATATATATATATATATATATATATATATATATATATATATACAGTGTAGGTAAAAGTTTATGGTCGGTATGGACTTAACGTGAGATGGAGTGAGAAACACCTGTTTAAAAAGAGTGAGGTATATTAGGTCCGCCCTCTATATCGTCGAAAATGCATTAGTGGAAATAATAAAAGAGGGAAAGTTCAACGTTGCCAAACTTTGGTTTTTTTTTGACTGTTGTCTTTTTAGCATTTGAACAATGTTCTAAGACAATCAAATTTGGGCAAATTGATTTAAATGGCAGCTTAATGTTTTTTATTGGGAATATGCCACAATTTTACTTTACAATAAGTTTAATTTAACATTTTGATTTCCACTTTGGAAATCGTTTTATATAAATAAAATTGATTAATGTTTCGTATTTTAAGTAAATTTTCTGTAAATTTCTCATGGATTTAAGAAATTTTGTACCAGTATTTGTGTCAATTAGTGTTTTATAAGTAGTAAGATAGTAGTAACAGAGGTGGAATGCCTGCGAAGATGCTGCAGAGTAACCAGAATGGATAGGAGAAATAATGACGAAATAAAGCAAAGAACATCAATACAAACAGACATACTAACATATATAGAGCAAAAAAAATAAAGTGGTATGGACATGTAAGAAGAACTAGCGACAGCAGATGGATAAAGAGAATAACCGAATGGAGCCCCATAGGAAGGAGGAAAAGAGGACGACCCCGAAAATCCTGGAGGAACGAAGTAGACGACGCCATGAGTAAGAGAGGCCTAAACGATGGAGAATGGGACAACAGAGAGAGATGGAAACGGTTGAGCGAGGGAAGGCAGTGAATACTGTAGAATCCCTGAATATATATAGTGTTTTATTTTTAATATCATCATCCAGTTTTGAATGGCAATATAACCGCGTCACTGATCGCCAATTTTTTGAATCAATTCAATGTTTTAATTCAAATATATAATAAGGCAACCCTGCCGCCGTTTCTTACGTATAAGCTGGATCGGAAATAATCGTCTGGCGTTCTATATAATTATAATAATCTGCACAAAATGAAACATAATAGTAATTTCAAAACCATTTTTGATTCTCTTTGGAATTCCTATGCAGTTTCTAATACATTTTTGTTTTTTATTGTCACATTACTATGACTTTAAAAGGTTCAATAAGAGAGAAGTATTGTCTCTTTAATTGCAAATATTATACCAGGCGTAAGATTTATGTCACGTCTTAATTACATTTGAGGTTAGATTCAGATCTTCCACAAACAAATCAAATTTTGTTGAGAAAGTATTTTGAACGAGAGGTAGAAGAAAACCAAGGAGAAGATGGAAGGACTGTGTGTCAGAGGACTTGAGAGAGAAAGGTTTAAATGAAGAAGACACGATAGACTAAAGTGAGTGGCGAAGAAGAGTAAGAGAAAGGTTAAAAAATGTTTCTATAAACTTGATTTTATCGAGAATATGAAGTATATAATAGATAGCTAATAGAATGCTTGCAAATAAAGAACCTGGATCCAAACGATATTAATACAATACGTGAACTCTACTGGAACCAAAACGCCTCTGTCAGAACGGAAATGGGTGATACTGAAACCATAAACATCCAAAGAGGAGTTAGACAAGGTTGTATACTATCACCATTATTATTCAACTTGTACTCAGAGGACATCCTTGCACATGCTCTAGATGAAGCACAAGAAGGAATAAAAGTCAATGGAAAAATCGTGAACAATATCAGGTATGCCGATGATACAGTACTGATTGCTAGCAGTGAAGAAGAACTACAAATTCTGTTAACCAAAGTAGTGCGAGAAGGAGAATTATACGGCCTTAAGGTGAATGTAAAAAAAACCAAAACAATGGTAATTTCAAAAAAACACAATAGTTATAAACATACTAGTCAACAACAATCTAGTTGAACAGGTGAAAAAGTTTAAGTATCTAGGCTGTTGGATACATGAACAAGAGGTTAAATGTAGAATAGAACAGGCAAGAAACACCTTCTTAAAGATGCGACAGTTACTCACTACCCGTAATCTTGATTTGTCCCTACGATACCGCATGATAAAGTGTTATAATATATATATATATATATATATATATATATATATATATATATATATATATATATATATATATATATATATATAGTGTACTATTACATGGCGTGGAAGCTTGGACGTTAACAGTGAGCTTTGAGATGTGGGTATTTCGTCGTATGCTGAAAATTCCATGGACCGACCGCGTTAGAAATGAAGAAGTTTTAAGGCGTATGAATCGAGAACGTGAACTCACAGAAATTATCGAGAAGCGTAAAACGTCTTATTTTGGACATATAATTAGACACGACAGGTATAACTTCCTTCAGCTTATTATAGAAGAGAAAATAGAAGGCAGACGCGGCCCGGGTAGACGACAAATGACCTGGCTGCGCAACATCAAAGATTGGACAGGATTAGACTTTCAAAGTTTAATAAGGAAAGCCCAAAATAAGGAAGACTTGGCAGAGGTCATCGCCAACCTTCGCTAAGAGGACGGTACCTAAAGAAGAAAAATGAAGTAAATAACTAAAAATGGTCACGATTACATTATTAATAATGCTCGTGAATGTTCGTTAAGTTTCGGAGTATTAAACCTAGTTAGGGAAATTGTAAGCAGGTCGTAGTACTGTAACGACGTAGAAAGCTCTTTGATAAAGTGCACCGGATTGGAGGGGAAAAATGTCTAAATATAAATGCAAAACCTTACCCTTCTACAAGTCCCATACCAAGAGTTCCAGGCACAAAGTACATATTGTCATGTAAACCTACGTATTCCCGAGACTTGATCTTGTCTATATGTTCCGCATGAGTAGCGTCCGTGCCAATTCCGTGTTTTTCCATAAGAGATATCAAGTCCGCTTCGGTGAGTAACTTTGGAGGAGAAGTAGAACTCTCGACCTAGATTAATAACAAATATACAATATCGGCAACATCGACTTGAGTAACAGAATTAATTAGTTTATTTTAATTTAATTGAGAAATAAAATTAAGTAGGCAAGAGAATAGCATAAGCTAGTGAAATATGCTATGACTTTAAACCAGAAATTTCAAATCTGGATATTACTGAACAAAACTAAGTAGGGCATAAAATCCAATACAATCTCATTCAACAAATCTTTTAATTCAAGTATTTCACTACTTACGATGTCTAAAACAGTCGGAGTGAAAGTATCTCCCACTCTATAGTTGTTGATCTCCTTGGCATTCCATCGTTCATAAACGTACACTTCCAAATAATTCTTTTCCAATATTATAAGTCCTTTTGCTGTGAATTTTTCCTGGGCTATATCAACACCGACCGTTGTTTCGAATCCTTTAGCGTCTTTATGAACACACGCTAAAAAATGTCGTACTATGTACTCATATAGCCGTAGATCATTTCCTTGTAAGGTGTTCGTATATTTCGTGGGGTGTATAGGAGGGTGAGCCTAAAATAAAACAAAATTATTTAAATTACTTACCAAATCCATAAACTCTGTAGGCATTCATAAAGTCATAGAGATACTCTATGCATTTTTTAAGATTCTTATTTGTTGTCAAAGCCTTTTACCTACCTGATCCGATTTTCTCCCCTGTCTTGGATGCGGCCCACCCTCATCAATGATCCTCTGAGCAAAAGTACCCCATCTATTATCATTTACTTGCTGCTGCACCAAATTGCCGAGATTCAATTCTTTCGGAAAAATGTTAGTTTCGGTACGTGGATAGCTTATGAAACCTTGAGTGTACAACCGTTCTGCTATTTGCATGGTATCTTTGGCATTGATTTTTAGCTTTCTTGAAACGTTTTTCTCCATTTCCTAAAGAAGGTAATACAAGTTATAGATTAGATTACAGGTTTTCTTCATATTATTTTTTACATCATATTCAGTTTAAGATATAAATTATTGTGTAGATAGTATGTGAGCTACCACAAAAAAAGTGTTTACCAAATTATCGTAGGTGTGATTAATGCAACAAAACTCTGAGACCTAGTGATAATGAAATTTTAAATGATTCTAAAAATTCAAAAAAATAACATTCAAACTTACAACAGTGTCCAAAGGTAGTGGTCTCCATTTGCTCTTCTCTTTACCATCTACATTTTCTACAGTTGCCACAGGATTTTCTTTGCAAATGTCTAATATAGCTTCGCAAGCATTTTTATCAAATAAACGATCTCTTTTCCAGTTGAAATCACTGGTAATATCACCAATAGTATGAGACACTAAAAATCAAAAAAATAATACTGATAAATAACAATAAAAACAAGCTTTGCACATATAGAAAAAATACTGAATTGCAATTAATAAAATTAAATTGACAGTAACTATTAAAGGTGTACATATAACTCACTTTTGATCCTCCAAAATGGTTCAGCAATAAAATCTTCAATCGCTTGATACCTTTCAACAACAAATCCTAGTGTTGGAAACTGACATGATCCATAACTGATCAGTTTATCAGCCAGTTTCTGTGGAAATACCTTTTGAAGTCTTAGAGTCTGTAATCTAGTAAAAGCAGCACCTAGAAAATAAAAGCCTAAATCCTCTAACCACATAATATTGCACAGATCTATCTTAAATTAGACTACAGTAGTCGCCAAATATGAAGAACCAAGGGTGCGCATTTATGATACGTTGAGCACGCCCACCGGTAGATACAATTGATACATAGGTTACTTAGAACATTGTGAAACAGTGGCGTGCATATTTTGAGGCGTGAAATAAATGCTCATTCGTTTTTAACAAATAATTTTTACTACAAATGTATTTAATTTCATTAATTTCTCTGGGTTTTACAGCACTCTGAAGTTGAGTGGGTTCTTTAATAAAATTAACGTGGGTTTTTAAATATTTCAAAAATAAAAAAGAAAATTCATATTGGGATTCGAACTCACATACACCAGCGTATGAACCAAACACATAAAATATTTTGCCAATTAGACATGACACAAAAGTATTTCAAAATTGACAGTTCTCGGTCATACAGTGATTTCTTAAGATTATTATTTTGAAATACAAAAGTCTAAAATAATTATGAACATTTAATAAATAATACAAAACATATCACATAAATAATAATAATAATAAATATTATATATATATATATATATATATATATATATATATATATATATATATATATATATATAATATTAAATATATATACAAAAGGAACATTTTTATTCTCGAGAGAGGAAGAGAGAGAAAATATATCTTCTGTCTCTCTCTTACTCATTATCTTACATATGTAATGATTTATAGATAGATATACGTATAGATGTATAACTTCAAAAATAAAGGCATAAAAAATGTAACATTTCAATGGATGAACATGGCAGCAGTAAAAGAAAAATCTTAATAGGTATGTTCGATTTATTAATTAAAATATATAAACATACATACCTGTCCTTAAATCCAACTCTTGCCTTACATCAACTGCATCACTGACATTCTTATTTGGTTGACCTAGAGTTTGTAAAGCTCTGTGAACTGAGGCTCCAGTTATTTCAGAAAATTTAGCTCTGTATATTCTGAGATTTGGTTTTATATCTGTACAGACATTTATAATTTCAAAACCTATATTTTCCCCTTCTCTATCACAATCTGTCCATATTATTAGACCATCACAACTTCTTATTTCCCTTTCTAAAGTTTTCTTAAAAATAGAGATGGATATTAATAGCAAAACAAGATTAGGTAATATGCTTTACATATTATTTAAATGCACCCTAGATATTTACAATAATACATACATACATACATATAAACCTTAGTATTCAATAGCTTTTCTAGAAAATCTTTTTTTATTTCTAGCTTCATTCCATTTCCACTATAATACATATGCTTATATGCACAATCCAATATTTTTATCCATTCTTTTTTATCATTCATTTCTCTCATATTAGCTCTATCTTTGTTATGTCTTCTTAAACCTGTTCTCCCTATTACATCTTTATATTCTTCTAAAGAAGTACTTATGTTTTCTTGTTCTCTTCTCAATATAGGCCTATGCTTTTATTACTCCATAATATAAGGATATTATGGAGTACTCCAAATGTTTTTATTTGTTCTTCCTTTATTGGGATGAGAATAATTATTTTCAAAAAAAACAACCATTTTACTGATTTTTATAGTGTAAATTTTTATTTTATCTTTTGATCTCTAAATATTATTTTTCAAGCCCACTTGATTTTCCTTTTGAGAACTAGTTTTTCACTTACTCTAAAATAGTGTCCCAATTATTTATAACTTTCTGTTTCTTTAAGATTATAATGTGGCTATTTTTTTTATCAATGGTATTTTCTTTTTCTAATGATAGGCACATATTAGGTTTGTTATTAATTCATTGTTAATCCTCAATGTAGCTTTGATTGAATTTCTATTACAGTTATTTACATTATTAAGTGACATACACATTGGAACACTTATTATAAATTATTATACATTGAAAAAACTTTTTTTCCTAAGTTAATGGTGCTGTTAAAGCCAAAAGGCCAGTGAAAATACTTTGTACAATAATTATACAGGGTAGCAAAATAAACAGTAAATAAATGATCAAAATTTCAATATGATTGAAACAACTTACATCATCATCATTTTGGCTTTACAACCCAACAATACTTATACAACAAAACAACTTACAGGGGTAAATTAATTAATAATTTGTTTATTCACCTCAGTGAGTGATGCACATTGCACTTTATTTTACATACTTAATATAACTGAATAAACTATTATATATGTAAAATATAGATATTTATATTCACCTTGACTTTTATATAATTCTCTGGACAAGTTTTAACAATGGGGGCATCAAATAAGGCAATAGGATTACAGCCTCTCCAGTTTCTGTATGCTCCAGTAAATTCATATTGTAGCAGATGGCCAGAAACAGACGTCATGACCATGAAAGCAGGCTCGTTAAGAACTGTTGTATTAAATTCATATATCTTGTTATAAGGGGATATACCTTCTCTCTAATAACAAAAATTATGTATTAGCATATACAATGTTTTATGAAGTTATTCAATAAGTATGGCATTACTGAACTCTGTTTATAAATTATATATTGTACTATATTACAAATTAACACTACAAAAACTTAATAAGAATTGTAATTTGCAAGCATAATAAAATGTAATAATAACATAGAGTAAGCAAATCATGCAATAAACTCCTTTAATGACAAAGTGAAGTTCAGGGCAATTCCAAATAATTTAATAAAAGTAAATAAAGACATGAAAACTAGAAGGACATACATGTCCAGAACGTTCAGAATAGAAACGAATTAAAATTTAAAAAGTTACTGGGATACAATATTATTTAATTTCAAGAATTACCCTTGTAGATCCCCCTCTGGATAATAAACTAGCAATATTTTTTGCGGCATCATTCTTTTCAGCTACATTTAAATATTTCGTGGGCATTTTCTTTGTATTTTGGCTATATTTTCTGACATTTACACACAAGTTCACATTTTTTAGAATCCTAAATAAAATCATTTGGGCTTACATTTTTAATTAAAATAACTATAAATAAACAAGTTTGAACTAGACTGAAATGTTTGTTAAGGTTATATTTTGGAGGTAACTATTATTCTTCTTTTGTAATTATTAACATAAAGAACGTGAACTAATAATAAGAATTTGAGTTTGAATAGAATTCTGGTGAATAGATACATCTAGAAGAATATAATAGTAATTAAGTTTGATTTCAAAATTGTATTCTTAAACAAGTAACGTTATTTCAGTTATTTTAATAAAAGTAAAATGAAAAGAAGAGACAATTTTGACATTGACAAATCTGTCACAAAAGACAGATGGTGATGGTGGACTGTGGAGAAATGTCAAGGGTAGTGTGTGTGGATTATTAAATTGAGATATCTTAATTTTTAAATTAAAACAAGAATTATAAATATTTAAACATGGGTATCTTAGAAAAAATCTCGGAAATAGAAAAGGAAATTTCAAGAACTCAAAAAAATAAAGGTAATATAGAAGATATTGTGCAAACATTCTTTCTAACCTATTTTTTGTAGCAACGGAATACCATTTGGGTCTTTTAAAAGCAAAATTAGCTAAATATAGATCACAATTATTAGAACCATCTAAGAAATCGGAAAAGGGCGAAGGGTTTGACGTATTAAAGAGCGGAGATGCCAGAGTTGCACTTATAGGGTTTCCTTCTGTAGGAAAGGTAACAAACAGTAACTTGTGTTTAAAAATTGATGTTATGTATTATTTTAAATATGTTTCAGTCTACGCTACTTTCTACGTTAACCAAAACTGAAAGTGAAGCTGCTTCTTATGAATTTACAACTTTAACTTGTATACCAGGTGTTATAGATTACAATGGTGCTAATATACAACTGTTAGATTTGCCTGGTATTATAGAAGGAGCAGCACAAGGAAAAGGAAGAGGTGAATGTTTAGATTATTATTTATTTATTATTTAATTCTGCAAAATTTACACACTTTTGTTATATTAAATTGGCTAGAAATCACACACAGATAGAATTCATCATGTCTTTCTCGAGAACTAAGCTTCCAATACCATTTGTTGTGGAAAACCCGAGAAATCTGTTTAGAAGGCTATTATTTTACAGTATATAGGATATGTGGTTCACCTTCACTTAATCTAATAAAACTTGATCTATATCTCTGAACAAATAAATGTGATTTATCTCTGAAAATCACTTTTATCCAGTGGTCAATAGTTCATGATCAGTTTTTTTGGCCCATGTTACGTGTTTTTTCAGCATTTTCTGTGCTATTTCTTTTTCTTTGCTTTTCTTGCCTTCCGACCAAATTCTAGAAGCCTTTTCTATACAGTTGAGGTGCACACTTCAACATCATAGTCCAATAAATCCCTTTGAAGGTCTGTGTTTGTCTTTCTTGGTTTTAATTTGCTATTTCTTATTAGAATTTTATCAGTTCTTGGAGTTGTTTTCTGTTTGTAATAAAACAGATGTTAACAAATTTTACTAAATCCATTATTCTTCTTTGAGGTTAAAACATCCAGGAAAGGTAATGCATTATTGTATTAAATGATAAAAAATAGTGGATAACATTTACCACAGAAAAGGAAAATAGTTTTTGCTGTCTAGATCAAGTGATTTTAATATTTCCATCAGTTAATCCTGTTTTATTCTATCGAAAGCTTTATGTAGTATATATCTAATACAAACCAAATATATACCTGTTTATACTGGCTTGTTTGACATTTTCTAGAAACAGATAATAACATAAATCCTGTATCTTTCAAGGCCCCTGAAAGGGGAAGGGAATGAATGAAAATCTCGAATAGATGTAACATTTGTCCAGTCTTGCTAGATCTACCTGAAATTTAAGACAGTCCTCAGGGGATGATATTGAGAGGTAACATTTTAGATCATCTGCGAAGCATAAACATTTAGCAAACTTGAAGCACTCTAAAATATCATTGATAATTAACACAAATAGCCAAGGTCTCCAGGTGGGATCCCTGTGGAACTCCAGAGGATTGGAAATGTTTTTAGACAGAAAATGATTTACTTTTACAGTTTGGAATCTTTCAGACAGATAACTAGAAAACTATTATAATAATATTCCTTGGACACCAGCTATTTTTAGCTTGTTTAATAAAATTTTATGATGGTCCCTGTTAAATGCCTTAAAACCTGTGTAGACGGCCTGTGCTTCACCACCCTGATCTAGGTATCTGAAAGATAATCAATAAATGTAATTGAATTCAAATCAGCTGATATCTGCTTTAAAAGTTCAAAAGTCCCAATCTGTTCTACCATAACTGTCAAACCTAATGTTGATCTTTAGTAAGTAGCTACTATTTTCTAAATAATTTTGGAATTGAACTAAGATTACAGACTGGCCTATAGTTAGATACTCTGGCCTTGTTACCTGATCTAAAGATAGGTGTTGTATAACTAATTATTTCCAAAATTCTGGATATATTCCTGATGCAAGGGATTCATTCAAAACTACAACATTTCAGAATAATAGGTGGAATACCATCAGAACCTGGATCTTTATTTACTTCAATATTTGGCATTTCTTCATAAATTGTTGATATAGGTATGCAGTAATCTGATGATTACAGACAAATGAAATTAAGTGATGGTCGACTTTGCGGGTTAACATTTTTGTAAGTATATACTGACTGAAAAAATTCTGCAAATAGGTCAGGCAGATCTGGACCCAACTGGCATTGTTTATTATTAAAAAATAATAGAGGTGGTAATTCATTTCCATTTTGCTTACTCTTAACAAAGTCCCAGAATTGTTTTATATTTGGTTGGTCCATTAGCGAAGATTCAGATAAGCTCTTGTAGTAGATATAATCGTTATTTAACCCTGGATTCTTATATTTTATATGAGCCTTCTTCTTCTATATTGTAAGTTGTTTTACTCTGGAGAAAACCATGTTGGAAATTTTCTTGTTGATACTTTTTTTTATGGAATAGTAATATGAATAAAAAAATATATGACATCATAAAAAACATTAACCATAAACTGTTTGATGTAATAATAAATCATCCCAATGTACCTGGCTCAAACCGTGATTTATTAATGACAAATCAGCTGACTTAAAATCATAATAACGTAAATCATTCTGATGACAGCTTACATTGGTGTGATCTATTGAACTGTTAATTTGGATGTTGAGTGGAGGATGGTAGTTATAAACTATTACTAAGGTTTCATCACTGAAGTAACGATAGTGTTCACATCCATCTGTAGTCAATACCAGATCTAATATTCTATTCATGTTATTTGGAACTTTATTCACCTGATACAAACCCTGGTATGCACAACAATTTGCCAGTATAGTGAAAATGTCACCCATTTGATTATGTTATCCCTTGTTTACCACTGGTACTGAACATAATTCTTCTGTTAACCAGGCGCAGTAGGGCAGGTTAAAATCACCACAAAGCCAAAGAGATCCTTTTTGATTTTCCAGAATATTATCCACTTTTGTACCAAGACTACCAAGTTGTATTTGGTTATTGGAGAAATATAGACTGTAGCAATTATGATTTTATCATGGTCTGATCCTACTTTAACAAATAATTGTTCAATATTCTGTGGAGAGTGTTTTATGGAACTTACATGACTTTTTAATACTGCTATTAACACTGTATCACCACTTGAAGCAGTACTAGAATTTTGGCTTCTATGACTTCAGTAAATAATATAATCAGACAATCCCAAATCACAGTCACTAATGTTTCAGTTAATATTATGGAATAATTATTTGTGGCAACATTTGCTTGAAATATGTTCATTTTAGTTTTTAATCCACATAAATTTTGATAAAAGTTTCTAGTTTTTGTTTTGGATAGACCTTGGATGAACCTACAATATCCCTCAACATAGCTCAACACTTGTCATCATAGCACCGCATCTGTTATTATAACTTATATACCATATACTGGCATTTTATACAAAATTTCATTAGAAAGTACTTTATTTAGTTATTACAAATAATTTGCAATTAAGTGTTTGGTGAATTTTATTTATATTGACTGAAAATATTTCTTATTTTAGGGAGACAAGTAATAGCAGTTGCAAGAACAGCAGATTTGGTTCTTATGATGTTAGATGCAACTAAAAAGGATGTCCATAGATCGTTACTAGAAAGAGAATTGGAGAGCGTAGGAATAAGACTCAACAAACAAAAACCTAATATTTATTTTAAGGTAACATATTTTAGTTATTTTTTTCCAACTTGTTTCCTTTTAATTTTTTTGAAGTCTACATATTTATATGCAACTATATTAATATTACTTTCATTATGTAGTAAATTTATATAACTGTTAATTTCAGATAAAGAAAGGTGGTGGCATTTCTTTTAACTCCACTTGTCCATTAACCAAAATAGATGAAAAACTAGTGCAGATGATATTACATGAATACAAAATTTTTAATGCTGAAGTTTTATTCAGAGAAGATTGTACCGCTGACGAACTAATAGATGTTATTTGCGCTAACAGAGTATATCTACCATGTCTTTATGTTTACAACAAGATCGATCAAATCTCTATTGAAGAAGTCGATAGAATAGCTAGACAACCTAATAGTATAGTTGTAAGGTGAGTTTTTAATGTGTGTTTTTGTTTCAATTCCATTGCATAATAAGCGATGATTTGTAAAGACAATGAACTTTACTTTACTTAGTAACAAGGCGATTACTCAATACTGTTGATTACTGTAAATCCTTGTTAAGACCTTGTTACTGTAAATACTGGTATTACTTTAAAAAATTCAATGATCTGCTATTTCAATTCATGCCATTACGACTGCGCAGCATTGCTTAATTATCTAAATAGTAGAGGATTACAATAAAACTTATTTCATCCATTTATTGCATAGTGGTGAATAATAACATTATCTAGATTATTTTGTACATATAAATAAAGAACAATTTTCGTTAAGTACCTTCTTCATTCAGAAGATTAGAAATCATCAAAGTTATGCATATTTTCGAGACTGCTGCTCTAGATAGATGATTATTGCGGGTATTCAACCATGCACGTAAATTTTTGTAACCAGGAATGTCTTCTTGTTCCTGCTGTTGTTCTTCCACTTATCCTTTCTTGCATTATCAGTTGAGGTAATCGATATTATTTTCTCTCATGATATCCCAGGTATAGTAGTTTCCTCTTTTTAATAGTCAGTACAAGTTTCTTCTATTTGTTTTGTTCTTCCCAAAACCTTGGCATTGTTAATTCTCTGCACCCATGAAATTTGTAATATTCTGTGATACACCCAGAGCTCAAAAGCTTCTATTTTGCTTCGCATTGTTTTTCTAGTGTCCATAATTCCATGCTATAGTACAACACTGACTAAATATAACCTCTCATAAGCCGTTTAGTTTTAAGCTGAACTATAAAATACTGCTCCAGGTTTTTTCAATTCGGATGTTTATTTCAAGAGAACTGTCCACGTAATCAATAAAAAGATTACCTAAATAATTGTACTTTCTTACTTTTGTTACAAGCATAAATGTGGTTTTGTTTGTGTTTAGTGATAGTCTATACTCCTCACTTTCGCGACTGCATTTATAAGCGCCTGTAGTCTTAAAGTGTTCCAGCTCTCAGCACTGAATCATCTGCATATCTTAGATTGTTAATTGTTTTTCCATTATTTTTAATGCCATATTACTGACTAGCCCAAGCTCTATTCATAATATCTTCCAAATACATATTGAAAAGCATACAAATCTGACGAAACAGAGCTACGCGATAGAACTGCAGACAAATTGTAGGTTACTAAAATAATACCTGGGGACTGATACCAAACATCAGTGATATATATGGTTTAGTACTTGGGTGGAAAAAGACAGCTTTGCAATCTTCTGCCACCTCTCTCATCTCCATACAAAGAGAAGTGCATCTAATCTAAGTCTTGAATAGTACAGGAACTGCATCTTTGGATGTTATCACAGGTCTCCCCCGCTGGAATTATATGTTTCGGTGGTAGCCTTTATGACCATGCTGAGACTTAAAGCAGGCAATACTTAGGGGCCAAATTGTATATTGAATAGTCATACAAATACCACCGGGACTATACTTGAGGAATCCATCTTTCAGATGTACTCAGATACGATGACACCAGAACGAAACTTCACTGAGAATATTAGCACAATTATACCATCTAGGGAACAAAAAGTCCCAAACATTAATGGGGACTTAATATGGTTCACTGATGGATCTTAAACTGCGCATGGTACTGGATCAGGAGCCTTTGGACAAACATGTAATTATAACAAATCATACAGTCTAGGTCAATATACAATTGTGTTCCAGACTAAAGTTTTTGCTTGGCAAGTGGCTGTTCTGGTGGTAAAGAACCCACTAACCAAATAAAAATTGGTAAGGTCTCAAAAACCTGGCAAAATACAATAATAGTATGAGTGCTGGGCATCAAGCAAACAGACAAAAGAGGGAATGTAAAGGTAGTGGGGGCAAAACTATTGTTAGACAGAAAGAGCCATCTTGAGAGGCCACATTAAACAAGGAAAGAGAGTCTCTTTCCTTGTTTAAGAAATTAAATTTAGTTCGGTTTTGTTGTTGTTGATGTTATTGTTTGTCCCAACTGTCACATGAAAGATTATTTGTATTTTCTATTGAAGTTTTTTAATAATTGTTTTTCATTTTAGACTATTATTGTTATTATTTAATTAAAACTTTATTGTGTTCTAGTGTTAAAAAAAGTATTTTAAGTGTATTATGTATTAATATTATGTATTAATATTATGTAAGATAACAAATAAATAGATAAATTAGAACCCCTACACCACTGTATGATTAGTGTGAAGTGTCATGAAATTTAAATTTGGCGCATTTCCGGATATGTCCGCCATCAGCGGCCACTTTTTTGGTCTCCTTTTCATAACGATTAGATTTCCTCTTTTGTCTTTTTGCTCGATGGTGCTGGGTCATGAAGGAAAGCATTATTCTTCATGGAAATTAACGAGTAGATTTGTTGGCAAAACAAGGCTCGAGAAAAATTTTTCTGGGCTCAGAACCATTGTGTGACATCACCAAATATGCTGTAAGAAACGAGATTCAGAACTGGTTGATGTTACCGGTGCGTAATGGACCGTCAACAGTCCCTTGCCATTTTTATAGTCATAGTCATAGTCATCTTTATTGATCCTTTAAGACATTCAAAATAAATGTATAGGATACGTCACTACAGAATTTGGTATAAAAAAACATTAATGTATATAATACAATATTCACAGTGTAAAAAAAATTGACAAAACATAAAATATATAAAATAACATTTTTACAAGTAAATATGAAGCTATTGCAGTTTGTCCTCAAGATATTCATTTATAGAATAATATGCTTTTCTTAAGAGTAAATCTTTAACATTTTTTTTAAATTTAGAGATAAGTGGTATTTCTTTCACAGCTTTCGGCAAATGATTGTATAAGGTCAGTCCCATATATCTGAAGCAATTTTGAAATTTGGATGTTCTGTGTTTAGGAACTCGTAAAGATTCAGCACTTCTTGTATTGTAGTAGTGATTGTCTGAATTTACTGGAAATGTATTGATTTCCTCTTTGACATAAAGTAAACATTTATAGATATATAGGCAGTAGAAAGTTAAAATTTGCTGTTTAATAAAAACTGGTTTACAAGACTGTTGATAATCCAAATTAAAAATTTTACGGATAATTTTTTTTTGGTTAATGAACACCTTGTTACTATCTACTGAGTTCCCCCACAAAATTACATTGTAGCACATGTGGCTGTAAGCAAGGCTATAATAAACGTTCATTAATGCCGAGATGGGTAGTGTGTTTTTAATTCTAGATATAGCATAAAAAGCTTTATTCAATTTCATGTTCACTGAATTCACTTGCTCTGGCCATTTGAGATTACAATTAATGAATACACCCAAAAACTTTGTAGAGTGAGTGGAAGATAACATATTGTTTCTATCGTGGATGGTTAAGATATAGTCATATTTAGATGAGTTGTATGAATGAAAATAAATAATTTGCGTCTTGTCAATGTTTAATATTAGTCTGTTGGTATTACACCAGTGTATAAAGCAGTCAACAACAGTCTTCATTTTCATTTTTAATTCCTCTAGTGTGCGTGCAGAGACTATTAACGAGGTATCATCAGCAAACATTGATATTATAAGTGCCCTTATGTGATCTGGTAGGTCATTAATAAAAATTAGGAATAATAATGGTCCCAGCACGGATCCCTGTGGTACTCCTTTATTTGTCGTGTATGGTTCTGAGCTTGATTCTTTCATCTTAACAACACTCTTCCTGTCACTTAAGAAATTGATTATCCATTCTAGAAATATCCCTCTAAAACCAACGTTATATAATTTATTGCGAATAAATGTTATGTCTAAGCAGTCAAAAGCACGTGATAGATCAAAAAATAGTCCTGCCACGTGGTTTCTACTATCTAATTCTACATAAATACGCTCAAACAAGCTGCATGCAGCCGTGAGTGTTGACTTTTTTGATCTAAAGCCGTGTTGGCTTGGAGTTAATAAATTGTATTCTTCTATAAAATTTAACATTCTGTTGTATACAACCTTCTCTATTACTTTTGAAATTATGCTAAGGACAGATACTGGTCTATAATTTGAAATATCATGAGGGTCATTCTTTTTGAAGATTGGAATAACTTTTGCCATTTTAAATATGGATGGAAATTGGCTGGTTGTTATTGAGAGATTAACTAAATGGGTTAAAGGAATCGATATATGATCACTTATCAGTTTTATTATTTTTACAGATATGTTATCAATACCAGTACTAGGCTTATTTTTTAGTTGATCGATTGTATTTTTTATTTCAATTGGAGTTACGGGTAAAAAGAAAAATGTTTTGTTACACATTTTTGAGGTAGTACAAGAAGGTAACGATGTGCCAAAATGAGTTTGAAGATTGTATTCTGTAATTGTAGCAAAATATGAGGCAAACGAATTAGCAATATCACAAGACTTGGTAATAATTTTATTATCATAATGTAGAATAATATCAGACCTGTTCTTTTGCCTACCAGTTTCACTGTTTACTAAATTCCAAATTGTTTTTGGTATATTGTCAGATTGATTAATGAAGTCACTATGAAAGTTTTTTTTAGTATTTATTAATAGAGAATTATATTCTTTTTTTGCCTGTTTATAGGTATCTTGAGACTCGAGACTCCCTATATTTTTTGCTTTCCAGTGTAGATTTTTTAGTTTTTCACTAGCGTGTCTTACCTCATTTGTTACCCATGTAGCCTTATTTGTTTTGTGTGCTTTATACCGTGTTTTTATTGGACAATATAAATTTAGATTGTAATCTAAAATGCTAACAAATGAATTTGTGGCATATTCAGCATTCAATTGTGAATAAACTTCATCAAAAACTGTAGAAGAAATCCCTGCTTTAAACATCAGCATATTTTCATCTGACATATCCCTGTAACTGATGGGTTTTTTTATCTTTTTTCGATACTTTATTGGCTTGCAAATTTACACTAAGTGAAAATACTTTATGGTCACTGAAGTGGCCCTCGAACACATTTGATTTATAAAGATGTGGTTCGATATTTGTCAATATGTAATCCAATTTTGTAGATGATGTTTTACCTACTTTATCTACGAAAACTCTTGTAGGAGCCTCAGATGTGACTCTCAGATTATAACTTACTAAAAACTCGTTAAAAGATTGCTTATTATTACACATGACAAGATAATCAATGTTTAGATCCCCACAAATATAAATATCATGATATGACTTACTGCATAGCTCCAATATATTATGTAATTTACACAGAAAACTCTGAACTTCTCCTGATGGCGAACGATAAACACTAATAACACAAATTTTCCTATTGGCTATATACAGAGAAATCGCACAGCACTCACACACCATTTCTTCACTAAAGTTAGAGACATCTAATGTTTTGAATTTAATATCAGTTTTGATGTAGATGATGGATCCTCCATGGATATGGAACTTTCGACAAAAATAAGAGGCGATGTTGTATCCATTCAGGGTCATAAATTGGATGTTTTCTTCAGTACACCAATGTTCTGATAGACAAATTATATCAGGTGTTTCCTGCAATGTTAAGACTTCAAGTTTGAGTAACTTATTTGTCAAAGATTGAGCATTTAGTTGCAATATTTTTAAACAACTGTCTGGTGATGATAAAAGTAACGTTTCTCTTGGATTTACTTGACTAAAAAAGAGCCTGGTCTATCTTCTCCAGTTGACAGACCTCTATTATGATGCTCTCGATCTAAGAATATTCTTCCTAACCTAAAGTTAAATCGTTCAATGCCAATTTTTTTCGGCCAAAAAGCAGGATTGTAAATTTCTTCCCTTAAGTCAGGTAGTACACCTATCATAAAACATTGATTATCCCTTCTTTTATGGTCAGTTGGTAACAATTTTACTTGTATATTCTCACAGTTTGTCTTAGTTATTATGAAACTCTTGATGTGGTCCTCATTTACACTATCCGGAACTTTTGAGATGAATAGCCACAATTTTTTGTCTGGTTTTTCGGATTTTCCATGGAAATCCTTATCATCAATTCCAGTTCCCATTATTTCCTTGCGTCTTGTTGTCACAATCTGATATCCTTCATCGTCGGCTTTATTCTCTGAACTCTCTGTTGTGATATGATTAAGATTTATTTTTGTGCTTTCCTCATTCTCAACAACTAAATTTGTAATGTAGTCACATGTTTGTTTGGTTTGAATTTCCATTAATTGTGCATTTAATTTGTTTGCAGTAATTTTAGAAATGCCCTGTATATTGGAATTCCTTTCAACATGTTTGGTGTTTTTATCATTAAAATTTTTATTTGAGTCAGTTTCATTGTTTGTTTTGTATTTACAATTAGTCAACTGGACACTGGCCGTCTTATCTTCATTACCTTGAGTTTTTATTAAACCCTCATTAACAGTTGAGTTGGGTTTTTGTGAGATTCTGGTTCTGGTTATTTCTGATTTCAATAAATTTAATTTTTCTAGCAAGTGTTCATTATTTGATTTTAATAAATTATTGTTATTTAATAATAAATTGTACTTATCATCTTTTTCAGCTAACAGCCTTTTTAACCACTGATTTTCTATCGCTATGGCACTAAATGATTCGATGGGTTGTCCATCACTATTTTGGCAACAAATTACACGTGAATCTCCTATCTTGAAGAATTTCACTTTGTTTTTCACAGCACATGAGATGTGATAACTATTTCCACATACTATACAAACGAGTATTTTATTAGGCTTAGTTTGACAACATTTAAATGTATTCTCTTCAAAATCTACCTCTTTTACTACAGAGAGAGGTGACGGCACATTTTTACTTTCCACCATCTTGGATATAATGATGGATATAATGATGGATATTGGATATACAACTGGGAGTAGTAAAAGATCCAGTTGCCAATATTACCAGCATCCAGTTCCGATAAGGTTCCAGGGAGTATCCATCTCTTAAGAAGGGAGCAATGTTAAGCCAGCTTTTTCTATGCCCCTGGTCGAAATTCTGAGATCTACAGCTGTCTTGACGTCGCGAGAATTCCACTGAATTCTAGAAACATTTCGAAGAATAAACCAGACTATAATATAAGGGCAATTATATTTTTTAGGAGTTAGTCTGATAAATATATTTGTACTGTTACATAAAAAACGTTAAAAATCTCTAGTATTTTAGTACATTGTATTTATTGTTTAATTTACATGTTCAAAATATGCACCACTGCGGTTCATAACGTTTTTGCAGATTATTCAACATATTTATAAAGATTTCTGGATGATACAAAGATAATTGTTGCTGCGTTTTGAAGACTGTAAGATCCAATCGAGAACACGTTCTTGATTTTGTTGCTAAGAACTGATTTTAGATGACCTTAAGAGCCTTTGCGCTGACACAACACACTATCAGTGTTAAGAAATTTCTAAACGACTGCTAACATCGATATTTTTTAGACACTTGTTTCAAACTTGGACCTTCGTCCATTACCATATGAGCGAAAATAAGTTACTCAGTTTACTCGTGAGTTATAAATGAGGACGAAAAAGTATTTTTTACAAAGAAAATTGAAAGTCGATCGCAACGTTAACAAAAGAACATGAATGACACTTCAAATTGCTTCTACGCCCACCGGATTCTTCATATGTGGTCTCCAGATTGCTCACCCTTATATAAGCTCCAGGAAAATAGATTTTAAATAAATGTACCGGCTATTGCAGAAACGGGAGTGTATTTTGAAACCAAAGAAAAAACTGTTTCTTTAGTCCCGAGGATTATTAAGTGAACTGACATATTGTATCATTTCTAACGCCGATAGAGTTTATTCTAATTCTGCTTCTCTAATATTTTTAATAATTTTTAGTTGTAACATGAAGCTGAACCTCGACTACCTTCTGTCGACCCTATGGGAATACCTTAGTTTGATAAGAGTATATACAAAGAAACCAGGCCAGCCACCAGATTTTTCGGACGGACTTATTCTGAGGAAAGGAGTTAGTGTAGAACATGTATGCCATGCGATCCACAGAACATTAACTCAACAATTCAAGTATGCTCTCGTCTGGGGTACCAGCACCAAGTACTCTCCACAGCGTGTTGGTACCAGTCACGTGATGCATGATGAAGATGTTATCCAAGTTGTTAAAAAATAAAGTGCTTTTTTATTGTATGGTTATTGATAATATTAATTAAAATTCTTTTTTTTTAATTAAATTTGTGTTTTATTTAGAATTTTGACAATGATCCATTATGAAAAATGTATAAAGACTCTTTACCTTCAATTAGAACAATAGAAGAATGCGTTGCTGAATTCAGATGTGGTCATAAAAGTCTTGAACGCGATCTACGTGATTGGCGTTCAAAAAGTACATAAAAATTAGCAATCATAGCATAAAATATGCTATGCAGAAGTCCTAAGGATCTCATGAGGCAGTTTAAACTGATTTTTGAATGTCAGAAAGCTGTGTATACAATGAGTAAGGCTTTATCGAACATTAGAACATAAACATATGCAAATGTGACATTTCAGCAATATTTGTAGTGTTTTAAATGGGTTAAAAAAAGATTTTGTGCTTTGTTTTATCACTACCAGTGAGACTAGCATTATCATCATAACCGATATTAAAAGCAAAAGACTGGCGAGTGATGGAAATCCGAGGCGAGCTAATACCCAGAAAATCTGCCAAGACAGAGTTAATATCAGTTTTTTGGGATACAAAGGATTTGGGAAACTTGAATTACCTCCTAAACGAGTATAACAATAAAGTCAGATTATTATTTTAATCTTTTCGACGAGCTGTGTAAAAATTCGTGAAAAAATAATTGGTTTATAGAAGAAAAAAAAAACATCTTTCAATCATGACACTGCACTTTTTTAAACAGCGAAAATCTGTGAAGTAAAGTACGATTTTTTTGTAAAATCAACACTATTGTCCAGATTTAGCTCCCTTTGAGTTCTGACTATGCTTACATCTCAAAAAATCCATAAGTGAGGAATGATTCTGAGGGCGGAATACACAAATTATACGATTATTGGAACAATGTATATAAGACTTAAAATTCTATAGTTGCTACATTTTTTCGCATTGGATGTTTTAGATGCTTCATACATTTTTTCGCATTGGATGTTTTAGATGCTTCATACCAGTTTGAATCTCTTTTTAAAAGTGCTATTCTTAATTCGATTCGATTTTAATTTTATTAAGAAACACGCATTAGAAAAAATTACTCTTGAGTTATTCTATAACGATATTATAAAGCCTAATAACATTTAAGAACTTACACACTAGAATGTATGAGATTAGAAGAAATCAAAATCAAGGAAACGATATATAAATAAAAAATTGATGTAAAAAAAAGCACTCATTTAACATAACTCCTTTATATTTAAAACTAAGTTATAGGCTTGATGTGGTTTCATACTGAATTCTGCAAAAACCATGCGATTCCAACTATTTCTGTGAACAAAGCACATAAGAAAGAACAAAAAATTACAATAAATTGCGAAAAAAAATCATGTCAAACATAAAATAAAAAGTAAGTGGTAAAACATAAAAAAGATGTACAGAAGAACACAGACCACTAATAACCTCCGGAGGTAGGTGATTTGTGCAGAAGAATGTGTTCCATCGTACGCCATGTAATAGACAACCCATATTATCGGTTGTACAGATATGACATCGTTATTTCTTTGTAATGATTAATTGTATTCACATAATTCTTAATAATAAATTATATTCAATATTTCCTCTTTAATTACATAATATTCTCAGTAAAAAATTTCTAAAATTAAAATTTGTGTTGACAACAAAGAAATCAAATATCTCTGTTGACATGACAATGACTTTGACAGTTATCATGACATTCAACCAACAACAATAAATTGAACGTCATATATGTCATGACATCATTCATTACTCATAAATACATCGATAATTTTTCCAGAATTTTCACAATAAATAAAAAATTAACTAGTGCTTTTGTGTGGTATTAAGAAAGTATCGCTAAAATGTCGTTGAATACGGCACATTTAAACGGAGGGGTTCTAATCCATAATGGAGAACAGTAAGTACAATACATTGTGCAATCGGATTAGCTATTGTTAAACTTATTTTATTTGCAGAATTTTGTTGTATTCAGATGGTGTGAGCATAGAATGGAGTGGTCAACAAGGAAATTCTTTCTACGGAGTTAAGAAGGGCTCTATTTATCTAACAACACACAGAGTAATTTTCCTTAATAAATCTAGTGCAGATGAGATGCTCAGTTTCAGCTTTCCCTTTGTAACACTCAGTGAGGTACAAAATTTTTGGTTTTAGTTCAAACATCGTTACTATATTAGTATATAATTTTCTCAGGTCGAGATAGAACAACCAGTTTTTGGTGCCAATTACATAAAGGGAAAAGTTCGAGCCCAGCCAAATGGCAATTGGATTGGTGAGGCCAAGTTTAAGATGACCTTTAAGCATGGAGGGGCCATTGAATTTGGACAGGCTCTGCTTAGGGCAGCACATTTTGGTAAGTTCTTTTTCACTTTCCACTTCATTTCCATAAAGATTACAAACTTGGTACCTATTAAGATAAAGTTTTAATTGGAATGCAAATATTATTCAGATTATACTTAGTTATAAATAATACTTTTATTTAACAATTTAAGTTGCTGCTATCATTTTTTTTTAACTTAGGTAATTTATATAAAACGTAACTGCCTACAGTTTGTCATTATTTTCAATTAGATAATTGGTCTATAGAATGTTACTATAGTATATATGCAGTATTAAATAACTATTCAGTGATATTACCAGCTTAATCCTAGGTTATTTATGTAAATATTGTTGCCAATCTAAATAGGTAAACCCAAAATTATTTTTTGTTTTAAATTTAATTTGTAAAGAAATCTTACTATACCAAAACCTTACACCTTTAAAATATTCATCCAATAAGTTGCTGTAAGTCTACAATTACAACCAATTAGAAGTTTCTTGTGTAGAATAGTTTTCACATTCAGAAAAGGTTATATGTACTTATATGTTATTTTTGATTGAAAAATATCATATCCATGACTAAAATGAATTGAAGTTCAACTGTTTGCAATGAAATTCCCTATAAAGTTATGCTTATGTAATTACTAAAAATAATATTTTTCACAATTTCCTTATGGGAAAATGGAAAATCAATAAAAATGAGGAAAAGCACATATACTCTTTTTTATGTATTTGTATGACTTTATTTGTTGTTTATAAAAAACTTAATGTGATCAAAGCATCTTAAACTTTTTAAGCAAATTGACAATTACCCCAGTCTTTATAACACACTATTTCTCCTTTAAATTTGCAGCCATAGGCTCAGATATATCAGGGGATAATGGTATGTACTACATTATATTGTAGTTGGTTTGAACTCCCAGTTGAATGGATTTAAAATGCTTTTTTTCTTTTATGTAGCCTCCAGAGGTGGTTACGATGCCCCACCTCCATATGTTCCTCCTCAGACCCAGTGGTATGCAGCGGCACCTCCCGCCTATGCTCCTTCAGCACAAGGTAAGTTAAGAAGCTAGACATTTTGTACCCTCATTTTAACTTTTTTCTTATTCTCACTGTATCTGGCAGGCTATTATGGCTGGATGCCTCCCACCAATGTATTCCCACAACATCCACCTACTGATGGTGTCTTCATGACTGATGCTCCTCCACCATACCCAGGAATAGTACCTGGCTATCAAGCCAATGGCTATGGACCCCCACAAGGCCCACCTGGTTATTCCCAAGGACCTCCAATGTATCCTGGAACAGCTAGTTATGGCGGTCAGAGTTCTGCTGGAGCAGCTGGTTTTCAACATCCGCCACAATTTGCTAGTGCTGCAGGTATGATTACATGTGTTTTGTTATAATTAATATACTACAATATATATATATATATATATATATATATATATATATATATATATATATATATATATATATAAGGTTCTTGAACTCCTAAGTGGAGCATAGAGCTTCAGTGAAAACGCGCCATCGGGTTCTATTTTGCGCTAAGGCCTTCACCTCATTCCAAGACTTTCCTTGGCCTCTTATCTCGTCCATGATGGATCTTCTCCAAGTTTGTACTGGGCGACCTCTTTTTCTTTTCCCTTGTGGATTCCACTCTAGGGCAGTCTTTGCGATACTGCAACTATTTTTTCGGAGTGTGTGACCGATCCAACCCCACTTTCTGGACTTAATTTCATTTTGTACCCTCTTTTGTTCGGTCAGGTGTAGCAGATCGTCGTTTCTGATGGTGTTAGGCCAGAATATACGAACAATTCTTCGTAGACATTTGTTAACAAAGACCTGCAGTTTGTCTGTGAGGGTGTTTGTCACTTTCCAGGTTTCACATCCGTAGAGTAGAACAGACATGACATTTGATCGGAATATTCGGATCTTTGTCCTTGTAGTATACTCGCCAGATTTCCAAACAGGGTCGAGCGTGCTGAAAGCTTGTTGGGCTTTTCGTATCCTCATACGAATATCGTCTTCTGTACCTCCGTTTTCTGTTATGACACTTCCAAGATACGTAAAGTTTTCCACATTTTCAATCTGCATATTGTCGATAGTAAATAGCGTGTTGTTCCTTGCATTTATTCTCATGGACTTGGTTTTACTAATATTGATTTTCAAACCTATTTTATTGGCTTCAGTGGAAAATATACTACAATACACCCTGAATATTATTCAAGTAAACATGAATATATGGTGTAAATTATAAGTTAAAAATTACAATACACAAAATGGCATTTGAGTTATGTACAGCCACATCAACGTTCTTTCCATTCTATTTATTTTCTATCTGATAAAGTGTGTCAGCCTAATTATATGAAATTAACATGTAAATATATTTTGCACTTTAAATATTAACAAAAAGTTTACTTTTACTGGGTGGCTCCAAGAATATTTGACAATTATTGGTCTGGTTTTATAACGATCATTCATTTTATTGGATTTTATTGGACTTTAATTGCTTTATTGTTGTTATCAATGCACTGACAATGACTTCTATCAGTTAATATTTAATCATATTTTATTTTAAAAAAATATTGATGTCAGGATTTTTTTTATATAAAGTTAAAAAACAGTTTGTTTTGTATCAGTTGTGATTTAAAGAGGTTGTAATTGCTATCATGATTCATTGTAGAAGCAGAAGCCCAACCAAGCCTTAAGATATATGTAACACTATTCTAGTGCCAGGAATACACAGAAAATACTTAGGGTGTCTTAGACGGTCGCTGTAATAGTTTTAAGTTTTCCCCTCAGCTTTCTCAATGTTTTTTATGTCTATCCTTTGTTTAAGCATTTTTTGATTTTTTGTTATAGACATTTTGTTAAGTCATTCCTTAAATTTTTGATTTTGATTATTTCTTCTTCTAATTAGCAATTCAATACTTCATTTGGTATGTTTTTCTAAATAATATTTAGAACTATATATTCATATTTGTTTTAGGGGCTATGGTTCCCTATCAAAGACCAAATACCTATAGAAGCATTCCTGACTATAGGAATGTTCGGTATACCCCTGTTAGATATCCAAATACACCTGGAGGTTATGTACCAGGTGGCAGATATATGTTGAGATACTCCCCCTATTATTATGCTCCAAGAAGATAAAGATCTTGATAAATGTTTTCATAAATACCAAATAAATTAATTTCCATCCCTGATGTAAAACTTATTTCTTAGTTTATGATGTTTATTTGGAAGAATCAGTTATTCCAAATGGCAGAGAGCGTAACTATCAATTAAATATTGTCGAATTTGTTTTGTTGAATGTTCAACAAATAATGTTGAATGTTTCCCTCCGTATGCGAGGACCGGCCTCATCAGTATTTTGTATATAATAATTTTAGTTTTTCTTTGGATATTTGTTGAGTGGAATTGTTTTTGGAGTCCATAGTATGCCATATTTATTCGTCTTTTAATATCTTCGCTTGTTTTATTGGTAATAGTCACTAGCGAGCCAAGGTATGTTAAGCTGTCAACACGTTCAAATATATGACTTCTAAATGCTGTTTCCCGTTCCTCATTTGTTCCCCGTTACGCCGCCGTTTGCAATTCTAGGAAATATTGCTCAACATCTCGCTTGCTACGTCCTATTATGTCAATGTCATCAGCATATGCTAAGATTTGTATCGATCTATTGTAAATAGTACCACCGTCTCTAATTCGTGTGTCTCGGACTGCCTTTTCTAAGGCAATGTTACATAGGAGGCAAGCCAGGGCATCTTCTTGTCTGAGACCATCCTTTATTTCAAAGGATTGAGAATTTTCTCCCTGTATCCTAACGCTAGCTTTTAAGTTAGACATTGCCATTTTCGTTAATCGGATGTTTTCCTAGTATACCAAACTCACGCATTGATTAGTATAGTACTGTTCTCTTGACACTGTCATATGCAGCCTTGAATTTGACGAATAGATGATGGGTCTCAATGTTAAATTCTAATGTTTTCTCAAGGATCTGTCTTATTGAATGAATCTGGTCAATTGTTGATGTTTCTGGACAAATCCGGGATGGTATTTTCCAACTATGCAAACTTTGTAAACTTGTAGTCTTTCGTAGAGAATATTTGCTAGCATTTTGTAAGCAGTTGTTAACAGAGTTATACCTCTGTCACACTGGAGCTGATCGCCTTTTTTATGGGCATGGTCTCATTTTGCCAGACAAGAAGTAAAAGTTCATACAGTGCTTGTAGCTCATAGAGCTCACTACAAATTTGATCAGTTGCTAGTGCTTTATTATTTTTAGGCTTTTTAATGGCTTTGGCAACTCCTCCCTTCAGTGGTAGGTGGTCTTTCGTTTGGGTTGAATAGATTGCAATCATTTCGATCTGCTACAGTGTTATCTGCTTCTTTGATATAATGACTGTTAAATTTTGCGTCGAAATATTCAACCCATCAGTTCAAGATTGAGGCCTTATTTTTTTCTTCTATGTAATCTTTTTTTTCCCTTCTTAGGGTCCGATATTCCTACGTTGCACTTCTTGTGCATCTAGCTTGATTTGTCTTTAGGTATGCTCTATTTTTGTTATCTGCTGCTTCTTGGCACTCCTCGTCAAACCATTCGTTCTGTCTAACTGGTTTGGTTTTCCCCAATATTTCAATGGTTTCAATGCGCAGATTATCAACATTAATTCTGTCTTATTTCATATGTTTATCCTTTTTTATGTTTGATATTCTTTGTTTGATTTTTGCCATTACAAGAAAGTGGTTACTACCTCCGTGTGGACCTCGGTAGCTTCCGACATCCATGAGGTCGGAAGAATGCCTTGCATCTATTAGGATGTAATCTATCTGTTTAACGATTTCAAAATTTATTACTACTGCTTAATTTACGTAACCTGCACATATACTGGATTAAAGTGTAGAGTTGTAGATATCTATTGAATGTTACATCGTGACAAAATTTCTTTTATTGAAATTATAAAGTACCATAACGCTGGCATAGGGACTTACGAATAATAACAAACCTCTACTGGAATCAAAGAGCACAAATCGTAATAGATAACGAACCCAGTCCAGAAATTGAAATCAGGAGAGGGGTTAAGCAGGGATATATTATGTCCCCATTACTATTTAATGTATATAATGAAGCCATTTTTGAAGAAGCATTACTATCTCAAAGTGAAGGAATAAGAATTAACGGAAGATCTATTAACAACATAAGATATGCAGATGACACCGTGATTATGGCAAGCTCTGCTGAACAACTCCAATTACTGCTAAACAAAACAAACAGTTTCTTTGAAAAATATGGACTAAAAATGAATATAAAAAAGACCAAATACATGATAATAACAAAGAAAACAAATATAACAACAAACATACATTTGGGAAATGTACCGATTGAAAGGGTTGATAAATACAAATACCTAGGAACCTGGATTTCAGACAATAATGATCAAACAACCGAAATAAAGGCCAGGATAGAAATAGCAAGAAATGCGTTTGTAAAAATGAAAACAATTCTCTGCAACAAAGACCTTAGATTAGAACTGAGAGTAAGAGCACTGAGATGCTACGTCTTTTCAATACTGCAATATGGACTTGAAAGCTGGACATTAAAGTAAGAACACATACATAAGTTGAATAAGTTTGAAATGTGGTGTTACAGGAGAATGCTTAGAATAGCATGGACACAGAAGAAAACTAACATGGAAGTATTGCTAGAAATGGGCAAAGAATGCGAAATAATAAACACGATAAAAATAAGAAAGTTACAATATCTGGGACACGTGATGAGGGGACAGCGATATTAACTGCCAAGGCTGATAATACAGGGAAAGATAAGAGGTGGAAGGAGTATATAAAGAAGGAGAGTGTCATGGTTGAAGAATTTAAGGGACTGGTTTAAATGCAGTTCTATAGAACTCTTCAGAGCAGCAGTAGATAGAGTAAAGATAGTGATGATGATATCCAACCTCAGATCGGGAGACGGTACTTAAAGAAGATAACGCTGGTAAAAAGGTATTTTGAGCTATAGTGACTTAAATCATTTGAAACGCTCAGTATAAAGGTTGATTCAGACCAACAGTCAAGACATAGTTAGAGACGGTACAGTCAAGATTGCTTCTGTGGTTTTCCAATGAGGTAATTCCCACGCACGGGCACGGTACAGTCAAGATCACTTCCCGTCAAGTCGCTCAGCCAGCGATCAAGACTGTGACTGGACCGGACTGCCGCGCCGGGTTGGTGTGAATAGAACACAGTCAGCCACCTGTTTTCCGTCGTTGTATCATGGAGGATGAAAAATTAATTGAGTGCGTTCGTGAAAAAAGGTTATTGATTTATCGTATCCATTATACTCTGCTTCTCAGCGAAAATTAAAAACATAACAGGAAATATTAATATGTATATAGAGTGTAACCTTAAGATAACGACCCTCAATATAACGAATGTTGTCAATTTATACTCTTTAATAACTGATTGTATCAATTATTCACACTAAATTTCACAATAATTCATGTCACGACAGGTTCAGACATGTTCAGTTTTTCGTAAAACAATAATTATTGTTGGAAGTTAAGTACTTAACGTAAAATAAAAAAAATGATGGAGAAACGAAGAAGATGTACCTTGCCGTCGCAGAGAAACGAAAATATTTTCTAATTTCCTTTCAGTTCCGTTATATTGAGCACTGTATTTAGTATAATATAAGTAGTATAAATTAAATTGATTCTTTTTCTTCTTCTTCTTAGTCTTCTGTCGTTCATGTTTGGACATAGACCTCTCCCCACTCCTTCAATTGGTCTCTATCCTGAGCAACATATTTCCAATTTGTTCCGGCTATTCTTTTAATGCCATCAACCCATCTCATATGTAATGTTCCTCTTGGTCGTTTACTTTCGTAAGGTCTCCAATGTTGTATGTATTGTAGTATTCCAACGTTGGTCTTTTTGTCTAGCAGTGTGGCCCGCGAAGCTCCATTTAAGTTTGGCAATTTTTGTTGCTATGTCCTCGACTTTTGTTTTGGATCTTACCCAGTCGTTCCTCTTCCCATCTATATGTCATGGTAGGAAGGATGCATTGATTGAACACTTTGCTCCTCTAGTATTGGGTATTGATTGAACACTTCTCATTATCAGCAGATGGTCTATATTAAATTGATTAGCAATGAAAAATAGCAATTTAAAAAATTGTTTCACATTACAAGTGATTTTTTTTACATCTTGATCGACCTAAATGCTGAAATAGACTGACGGTGATCTGCTCGAGACTGTGTGTGAATGGGTTGCCCCTTGACTTGACGGTGATTTGACTGTGATCTGATCTTCCCGTGACTGTTGGTCTGAATCAACAATAAGCCGTTCGCGCCGACTGGTAGATAAATAAGATTATCAAGGTTGATAACGCTGAATGCTAACTTACCTTTTAAATTCTGACGTCTTCTATCATGCTATCTCGTCATTGTTTGTGTTTCGCGAGTCTGTGAGTCTGCCATATACAATTTATGAACTTTCAATACTAAATAATTACTAAGTCTTGAATTTTGTGTTAATTAAATCACTTATTATGAATATCTGATGGTTTTCCAAACATAAACTGTTGTGAAGATTTTAATGTATCGTCTTAAACGAATGATAAATTACGAAATTCTAAGCTTCTCATGGAATTATAAACACTGCGACGTTTTTATATATTTTATATTTTTTCCATAGATGCCAAAGCTCACGAAGCTGCTCAATCAGCCTACAATAATCAAAATAGTAGACCACCACAGGGTTATGCTCCACCACCAGCCTATTATGTAAGTATGAAAGTAGTATATATGAGTTTCTTTCTTTAAATATCTTAAATATCATACAGTTTATACAGGTAATTACAGTTTATTTATTCGTGAATATCATACAGAATGTTCTTCTCCATTAGACTTTAGAAGACCTTGAAAAGTCTTCCATTTTATGCTGACTTATGTTGATTTAGAAGAATGGAAAATGATCTTAAAAAGTTGCATTTTAGACGGCTTTTCCATTGCAGATGCAGTTCCGTCATATTAATTTTGCTCTGTTTTCTTGTGGCATTTTTACTACTATACATACTACTACGAGCCCCTTCCCATATCAGTTACAACAAAAATAAAAGCGCAGCGTAAATTTTAGAAGTTTTAATGCATCGAACAACATTTTTGAATTTCCTAATTATAGAAAATATTTTATAACGTAATGAAAACTATTGATTAAACAGAACAAAATTCTAATGTAAACGAATCCCATATTTCTTGCAATTTTTCCTTCGATTCGTTGACGGACCTGGCAGGATGTTTTCTTAAAGCTTTTTTCATTTCACGCCACAAAATCTCTATAGGGGACAAGTCGAGACTGTTAGAAACCCATTTCAAAAATAGTATGCCATGGTCTTCATTTTAAACTCTTTTTGAGGTATGACAACCTGCGCCGTCCTGTTGGAAGACAAAATGTTCCGCTGATGTTAAACCGTGTTCCATAATCGGTAAAAGAGATTCTTCTAAAATATTCAAATATTTGTCCGTGTTTACAATCCCATCGATAAAATGTAACTTTCCCACACCTTTAGACGACATGCTGCCCCAGACAGATGCAGGAAATTTGACTTTTTTCTTCAGACAGTCGGGATGGAAAGCTTCATTTTTCCTGCGAATGACGCGACTCCTACTGTCTCCAACAAACACTTCAAATCTGGACTCATTACTCCATTGTATTGAATCCCATTGCGACTGAGTCCAATCTTTATGCTCTTTTGACCATCTTAGTCTATTTTTCTTTTATTGTAATGTTAAAAGTGGCTTTTCCTTAGCCTAAAATAAAATGAAATTTATTAAAAACAATTTGTACGAATTTTTTCAACTCAGTGACATGTTGAACTAGAAACGTGTCTTCCAATAACGTCACTCCATAAAACGCTTAACTCTATATAATTTGCTCTTCGATTTTTCACTAAAATGCGCCTTAATGCCCTTCGATCTGCTTCGGTTATTTTACTTTTTCGTACATTTTTAGATTTTGTGACGACCGAACCTGTAGTTTTGTATCTTCTGAATATATTTCTTACACTATAGCGTGACATTTGCAACATATTCTCGATTTCCGAATTGGATTTTCTATAATTAAAAAATCTAATAATGATTGAACAAATTTTCTCATCGATAACTTTACCTCGACCCATTGTACAATCCACAAACGGCAAAAAGCTTTACAATACTACAAAACACATTTGACATTAACTGACAATATTATTGTTTTGATGTCATTTTTCCATAGCTACCTCTGGATTTAACGTAATTTTAAAAAAATCAACGTATGTTGACATAAGGGAATGCATAGTCAGGGTGTGATGAATTTTTTTTAGTGTTGAAAATAATCAATGAATTAAAAATAATATTGTTTTTAATAAATATTAATAAAAATGTCATATTAATTAATATGAGAACATATAAAAACATGCAGAGTATAATTTGTTTATGGTAATCGACATAAACTGCAAATTCCATAGGTGGGCCAACTGATATGGGAAGGGCCTCGTATATATAATAAATTTTACAATTTGTAAATAACGAAAAACTATAAAGTTTTACAGTTTTATGTGCTTCAGCTAGTTGTTAATAGATAACAGTTAAAATAACATTCATAAAAATAGACGAAAAGGTAAAGATAGATAAATTGTGGCAAGCCATTTTCAACAGACGAGAGCAGCGAAAGAAGAAGCAGCATAGAACTTGATGACCAACAATTTGGAAAAAGTAGAAGGATAGCTAGAACACCACAACCACGCCCAAAGTGGTGTGGTTATGGCGTTCTAACCTAACCAAAGGAGAACCATAGATAAATTGCTGGAGCTGATGAAATAGTAAAAAATCAAAAAGAAATAAAAGAAGTCAGAATGCTGAAACAAGAAAACTTTATCCTAAAAAATATTAGAAATAGTATTAAATGAAAACCAAACAATTATACTGGAATTCAAATATGTTCGGAACATATGCGGTAGTCCAAACTGGACTGCTCAAACTATCGAGGTATATCAGTAACCAGTACCTTAAGTCGCCTATATGGAAGGATACTTCGAGACATTATCGAACAAGAATATAAGGAACAAGAAGAAGAGGAACAATCTGGCTTTAGAGCGGCAAGGAGCTGCACCAATAATGTGTTTGTTTTGAAACAAATAATAGAAAAAAGATCAAGTACCAACCAAGAAACCCACCTTATGTTTATAGACCTTCAGAAGGCCTATGATACTGTACCCGCTAAAAAGCTATGGAAAGTTTTGCAGGAAACAAACATTAACCACACAGTAATTAACGCCCTTAAACAGCTTTATGAAGGATCAACGTCGGGAATAAAAATTGGAAATAGACTTTCAAAAAAATTTCCTATAAACAAGGGACTCCGGCAGGGGTGTTGCATATCCCCCACATTGTTTAAAATCTACGTGGCGAAAGCACTGTCAGTGGAAGAGAAAGTGCAGAGGAATGGGCATTGACCTGGGAGAAACTTGCCTATATACCCTACAGTTTGCAGACGATCAAGTCCTTATAGCCAACGATAAAGAAGACCTGACATATATGGCCAGAAAACTACAGGAAGAATACAAAAAGTGGGGTTTAGAACTCAATACACAAAAAACAAAATATCTCCCAATAGGCGCAGAACTATCCAACATTCAGATGGACACAAGCGAAATTGCATTCTGCACTGAATATACCTACCTAGGAATTGATTTCGAAACCACAGGCACAGACAATAGGGAAATTAGAAAACGAATAACCCAGGCCCGTAGAACAATTGGATGCCTTAACGGAGTTCTTTGGAGCTCAGAAATTGGTAAAAGACGAAAATACAATATATATGAATCTCTCATAAAAACCAGCTTAACCTATGGTACAGAGACATGGAGACTAACAGAAAGCAATAAAAGAAAACTCGAAGCAACAGAAATGGATGTATTTAGACGATCACTTCGAATATCTAGGGCAGACAGAATTAGAAACGATGAAATAAGGAATCGGATGGGGGTAGATGGATCACTGGCAACAGACATAGAAATGAAACAACTTATATGGTATGGCCATGTTCAAAGAATGCCAGAAACAAGACTACCAAAAATCGCCATGAAATGGATTCCACCAAATCGTAAGAAACGAGGAAGACCAAAAAGAACATGGAAGGAGGGAATAACAAAGGCAATGAGCTCCCGAGACTTGACCGAAGAACAATGGAATGATAGAAATTCGTGGAAATTAGGCATCGGACAACGACGCAAGACGTTTTGAAACCGATATATATATATATATATATATATATATATATATATATATATATATATATATATATATATATATTGTTATGATATGTAAAATCGAGAAAAATATTGGTTTGTTTAAAAATATTTCAAAGTTCAAAAACATTAAAATAATTCAGATAAGTAGGATAATAAACAACAAACATTTCAAAGAAGGAAAGTTATTAAATTCTTGGATTACCTGTACTAAACAAAATGTAAGCTATACATAAATTATTTCTTTGTTATACTTGAGTGACCCGCATAATTTTAAGTGAAATCCAAAGACAATTGAAACGGGTTTTCCAAAATACATTAATGCAGTGATTAGAGACAAATAGAAGAGATTTTAGAAAGAGGTTTTTGTTAGTTTTTAAGAATTATAGAAAATATTATTTGTAAATAAGTTTTAGGAAATTTTATAATTATAGGTAAAAATTTGTTTGTTATCGAAATGAAAAAATGGGGGAATTGTGACGAGTTTTGATTGGCGGAGATTGAAAAAGGTGGGATAAGTATGTAGGAAAAAGTTTAGCGAGATTGAGGAGAGAGAAAGGAGAATCAGTTGGTTTTCCAAGTCTGTAAGACGAACAGTGATTGTTCTCTGGTGGTTCCCAAGAAGTAGCAAGCAGTAGTGTTGAATGTTAGTGAGTTTTTGTGGAGTTAGTGTATCTGACAGAAGCTGAAGCAGCAAAATATTGTAAGTCATATTTTCCTACTTATATTCCAAGAGTCACTGTTCAGGCCAACGAGAGATTCAGTTTATCGTAAAGAGAAGATATTCCAAGAGTCAATTTTTCACTCGGGCCAACGAGAGATTCAGTTTATCGAGAGGAGAAAGGCTATCATAATTTGAATGATTGTTGCTTTTGAAGGAGATCATTAAGGACGATATACTTGCAACAATCTGTTGTAAGATTGCTGATTACATAGGGAGCGGTTGAGAGGAGATAATACAGTCTACAAGGAACAAGGATTTGGACCACTCATCATCAGAGAGTACACGGATTACACGTAATTTAGAAAGGATATAAATATTTTGCACATTAGAACAACTGATAGAGAAGAAAATGGCAAAAGGTAGACCGGTCCATCTGGCCTTTGTTGATCTAAAGAAAGCATATGACTCAATACCTAGAGTCAAATTATGGGAAGCAATGAATGATCTCGGAATCCGACAAACACTAATAAAAGCAGTTAAAGCACTATACAAAGAAAACAAAGTAGCTATTAAATGTGGAAATAAAGCCTACAATCCATTTAAGACGACAAAAGGACTTCTACAAGGCTGTGCTACGTCCCCTACTCTGTTTAAAATATTCTTGGAAAAGACACTCAAACCATGGAGGAGAAAGTGCGAAGGAATGGGCATACCAGTAAGAGACGAATACCTATACACCTTAAGTTTTGCCGACGATCAAGTAGTCATCGCACAAGATGAAGAAGATCTCAGCTTTATGCTCAGAAAACTAGAAGAAGAATATAAAAACAACGGAATGGAAATAAACTTAGAGAAAACCGAATACCTAACAACAGAAAACAAGGATATGAGAAACCTAGAGATAGACGAGGGAAGACAAATAAATGGAACAGATAAATTCAAGTATTTAGGAACCATAATATCGAACCAGGGAACAACAGAAGAAGATATAAACAACAGACTGAGACAAACAAGAAACTGTATAAGACAACTAAACTCAGTGTTGTGGGATAAGAACATTACGATAAAGACAAAAAAGAGAATATATAACACCCTGACAAGAAGTATCCTGACATATGGGTCCGAAAACTGGACAATAAACAAGAGAAATAGAGGTAGAATAAGAGCAGTAGAAATGGAGTTCCTGAGGAGAAGCTGTAGACTTACAAAAAGAGACAGAATTGAAAACGCAGAGATTAAGCGGAGAATGGGAGTGCAATCAGACATAATCGACTATATAGAGGAGAAGAGACTATCCTGGTACGGCCACGTCAGAAGAGCGGACAGAGGACGCTGGATAAACAAAATCACAGAATGGAGCCCGATTGGAAGAAGAAAGAGAGGAAGACCCCGAAGGTCATTCAGAGATGAAATCGACGAGGCTATGGAGAAAAGAACCCTGCGAGATGGAGACTGGAATGACAGGGAAAATTGGAGAAAACGGTTGAGTGAAGGAAGACAGTGAAAACTGTGGAAATCCTTAGTAGTAGTATAAATATTTTGATTAGGAGAGTTAGAATAGTTTGGGAATTTGAGTTTTCAATTAATATTGTTTGTACCATTAATTTTGATTGTTCACGTATGGAGAACAAAATTTTGAGAATCCTTATATGAGATTTGTTTATTGAAAACTTTTGAGTGTGAATTATTTCATTATTTTTATTTCAATATATAGTGTTAGATCATATGTGTTTTTTATTATTCCGGTATTCTCTGGACCTTACCTTTCACATGTAATAGCATAGATATTGAAGCACGAATTTAACCCTGAGATAAAAGAATTAAAAATTGTGATATAGTCATAATCATATCATTTAAATAATTTTAATTAATCAAAAAAATTAATTAGCTAATTATTGCTTGGCGCACCAAGACTTTAAATATCACAATAATATATATATATATATATATATATATATATATATATATATATATATATATATATATATATATATATATATATATATATATATATATATATATATATATACATATGCAGTATCGCTGAGCTGCGCCATGTACTTTTATTTCCAGGTATTCTCAACATATTTCTTATTTTTAGGAAAGTCCACCCACCTACAGCCAAGCTACCCACAAGAAGGAACAGTAAGCAGTTGCAGGCTTAAAGTTGCAGGCTGGAAGTGAGCACAGGACGCGAGCTTTTGCAAATATACTATATTATTATTATTATTTTTAATGTTTATTGAGAATTTTAGTTAAGTTCACTTTAAAGTGATGTATAGGATGAGACATTCCTCAAACACGGCACATTAAATATATTTGATTTAGACTGTTGATCAAACAAAATGGTACTGACGTGATATTTTGTCATTGTTATGTAAGGAAAAGAAGGAAAATATATATTTTTATTGTCATTAATATACTGATGTTTACAAACTTGAGAATATTGAGGTTATATTCCTGGACTTTTTTCTTTGAGTATTTACTTTAGAAAGCTACTTTTCTAAATCAAACTGTAAGTGTTATCTCTTTGTAATATTTGAAAACAATTTAGTATTTTTGATGCATTATTACTCAGTATTGTATCGCAATTTCTATTTACCATTTATATAGAAATATTAAGGTCCTAGGATGTTTCATCAATTACCCAATTGAGATTGTGTGTGAATGGATCTATTTTTCTCCACGGAGAAAACAGACTTGAATAAATCCGCATGCGCGTTTGCGTTGTTGACAGATTGTGCCGTTTCAGTGATTTCATGAAACTCAGCAGAAACTTTCATTGTTTCTAGCGCGGATCTGTTATCCGATGGTTTATTTTTTGGGTTGTGTCAATGTGTCTAATAATATTTTATTTCTAGACATTTTTATAAATTTCTGCTATAATTTAAGTCAGAGTGTAGTACTGGTACACAATGGTGGTTATTTCGTTGCTGCTTAGTCTTTATCTTACTGTACTAATACCAATAGGCCTAATAGTCAATTCAAATCTGACGTCAACTAAGGCAGTCATCAAAGTTGTTTTGTTTTGTAGGTAAATTAATTCTAAAACAAATGCATAACGCTCCTTGTCACGTGTAGGAAATGAAAGAAGTTAAGTTTGTAAACGCCATTTTACTATATAACTAATGTATGTTGTTATTCCGCATTTATTAAAGTATTGTATAATAGCAGTAATCACTTATATATGTAAATATTCAGTACTAGCTTATATTGATTATTTTTGTTGAGATGAAGGCGTGTATATTTCAATAAAAACATCGTTACAACGATTTTTTTGTGTCATTTAATAAACCCTTTATTTCAAAGTAGTTTTCAACAACTCATACAAGAAAATCAGAGTCTACAGCATGAGAATATTTTACAAATCTGCCTGTTATTGTCTTTGAATTGATCACCTCTCTAAATATGGAATTGGATGCTGTTTTTCTTTGATTTTTTGCTAAAATGTTGTAGTAAATTGGCATAATAACCGTTGGGGGTTAAAGAACTAAAATCCAACTCTTTCGTCAAATCCTAGTATCACGTTCTCGAAGAATCAGCGTCGCCTAACCACTGGGTGCATTGCTCACAATGGAAATGACGGGAGTATTAAAAGACTAGTTGCCAGCGCCTATAGGCTCCGAGGTGGCATCCCCACCATCCGATTTATGTAGCTAGACTATTAATGTACTGGGGAAATTATAAATACTCTGATACATTAAACTAAAACAGTGAGTGGATTAATATCATAACGAACCATGTTGTGATGTGAGTTATTAATAGGATTTCATGTATGTTAGAAAGATTACTTAACCCTTTACCGCATCATGTGCCATAAATGGCACAAACAAAAAAAAATTTTAAATGTTTTATCACAAACCTCCACAATTCATATTTATGTTGTTCTTTTGTACAGTTTGATGAATAATAAATTATTTTAACTCAGACACGTATACCCGATAGTAATGAAAAAGAAAAGGATAACAATTGATGTAATATCTAATGAAGTTTAGAAGTAAAATAAATGTCTTGTCAAAATGGGTAAATATGTCAACGTCACTGTCAGTGAAAACTTGATCAAAATGTTTTGATGAGATGAGTTGGAGTGTTTTAAGTGATTACTTTTGAATACAAAGTTAAAGAATATCGGTATAAATTTATTTTTCGAACTTAAGAAAATTACAATGAATAAAGTGCAGTATAAATTTCTGTTGTTGCTATTTTTAATGCTAATTTGTTGTGAGTTTTCCGATTAAACATTACAGGGCCCTTCGGAGGTATCCGAAAAAAAGAGTAAAGAGAGTAAAAATGAAAATGGGATTCCAAAGAAACGGGAATTTATTGCCTCCATTAAAGAACGTGACGGAGCAACTACAATACGAATAGAACCAGCTCCTGATCTTACTAATGAACGGGAAAGACAAAAAGGTATATGTGGTGTGGAAACAAAAATCTGAGAAAAATAAAAAAAGATGGTACATGAAATATGTAGCTGCATGGCAGCCTATATCTGACACGTATTAATAGTATACGCGAGATATGCGGCATAGTTCTGACGGCGAGATAGGCAGCCGTGCGCAGTTTCAAGTTCATTTAATTGTTGAAATTCTGAACCACGTGAAACAGTGCTCTAAGTTAGAGGTTATTTTTCATAGTAAAAACGTTTTTTTACGACGAGAAAAAATTGAAATTTATTGTATTGTGATATCTGCTTAGGTAAGTACTAAAAATTAAGAATGTTGAAAGTCTCTCGAAAACCCCAAAAAGGGTTTGTGCTATATATGGCACACATGAAGTTATGGGACTCATTGATTGTTTTTGTAGATATGGATAAGAAACTCTTTTATGGTACAATGAATGCAGTTAGAATTCCAAATAGTACTAATAGTGAAGAATCGGATCTCTCCGATGAAGACGGCACAAATGAGATGATATTGTGTCAAGATAGTGACAATGAGGAGCGTGAACATTTACCAAGCAATGTCAAGGAAACTGTCATTTCTGTCACATCCTCAAATGATGATACCCCTTTGTCTGAAAGACTACGATATAAAAGGAAGAAATCTCATAATTGGGCGAAAGGAAATCTGAGAAGATCAGAAAATGATACTAAATTTACTGGTTCTGAAAATTTACCTTCTTCGATTTTATAATTAGAAACTCCGGTCCAATTTTTTAAATTTCTCTTTCCTGATAGTCTTATAGAGCATATCACAGACCAATCAAATTTATACTCAGTGCAACAACGTCCAGATAAACCAGCTAATATAAAAAAATATGAAATAGAACAATTTATAAGAATTACTATTTACATGTCGATAATTCAACTTCTATCAACAAGACACTATTGGAATGGCAATATTGGCCACCGAACAGTTAGCGATGTGATGAGCTGTAACAGATTCAAAGAAATAAAACGTTTCTTGCATTTCAATAACAATGATGACATGATTGAAAATTATTAGCCTGGACATGACAGATTATTCAAAATTAGACCTGTTCTGAGCCAAATCAAAGAACGACTACTCATGGTTCCGAAAGAAGAATTTCTAGCTGTAGACGAACAGATTAAACCAACAAAAGTGCGAAGCCAGCTAAAGCAGTATAACCCAAAAAACCACATTAGTGGGACTTCAAAAACTTTGTGCTGAGTGGTATTTCGGGATTCAGCTATGACTTTAATTTGTTTGCTGGTTCCCAGAGTAATATTGTACCTCTAGGAGCACCAGATCTTAGTATGATCAGCAACGTGGTTGTCGAATTAGCAGATTCGATACCAAAACATCAACATTACAAATTGTTTTTTGACAATTGGTTCACCAGCATACCTCTTATGATATATCTGACCAAAGAGGGCATTTTACCTTTGGGAACAGTAAGACTTAATCGTGTTCCTGGAGTTGTGATGCCAGCTTAGAAAGAAATGAAGAAGCGCAGCAGAGGTCATATGGTAGAGAAAATAGACAATGTGGATGTCAGTGTAGGGTCCTGGTTTGATAATAAAATCGTTACTACAATGTGAACATATGCGGGAAGTGAACCAAAGGGAAAAAAGAAGATTTTTCAAACAAGAAAGTATATATAAAATGATACCTTGTCCTAACAGTGTCCTAATCTACAACAACTACATGGGAGGTGTAGATCTCCTTGATTCCATATTGGAATTTTATCGTATAAAAATCAGGCCGAAAAAATATTATTTACGAATAATTTTTCATTTCATTCAGATAGAGAGCAATTTGCTGTAGTTATAGCAAACCTTCAGTAATGGAGAAGGCACCTTAAGAAGAAGATTGACATGACAGCCGTGAACTGTTGGTTATTAGCCAAAAGAGCGAAGAAATTTATTTACCCCTTTTTTATACCAAACTAGCAATAGCTGATGCTCTATGCAAAGCCGGAAAACCAATTAAACAGAACAGAGTAGGAAGACCGTCAAGTAGTAGCATTCAGCAGATGTACGAGAATAAACGAAACATGAAGAAGAAGAAAATGAGAGCACTAGGTCAAGATGAAAATTTCCAGGCTGTACAGGGAAAACATATACAGTGTGCACAAAAAGCACAATACCGTTGTGTATTAATAAAGAAAGAAACTGTTATTTGCAGTTTCATACTATATAGTGTATACTGTAGCTTCAAAATAGTTTGACTTTAATATTACATTCCTGGTCGGTTTTTATCTTCAATGAAAAATTTACCTCTTTTTGAAGGATGCATTCCAATTTTTAGCGATCACATAAGCCCTTGTAATGAAAATACAGATTGTAGAGTATCCCACACAATTTTTTGAACAATAAGGTTAAATTTAATTATTAAAATAGAAACTTGGAAACAAACATCCTTTGTGATTTAGTTTAACGATATATACCTGAATTATAATAAAACAGTAATAATAAACAATACATGAATTTACAACAGAAAAGACCTGTACTCGACCTTGTAGAATCAGCAGAAATGATGTATTTAAAGCGACTTTCGGTCCTACGATAAGGATTCTTAGTAATTTGTTGTTAGCAGTAGAGTTTCGAGACCGTCTTTTATTTACTCTGCTCAACCTGACCTTGGTTATAATGTAATTGTTAGGTTATCAATAAAAAACGTAAAAGTACCATCTATATTTTATAAAAAGTGGAACATGGAGAATCGATTGAGATAGCCGTAGCGGGAGACACAACAAGATGATGGTCAGATCACAATTCCAAAACTCTCGGTCGACATCAATTTTTTAAAATTGTATTGCGCAAATCTAGTTTGATATGAAACTTTGCACTGTCATTTCTAACATGTTATTTTTCGTTGCTATGAAATTGCAATATTGTGTTTATTCGCGGAACCGGTCTATGCTAACCAAATATTAATACATCTTCGTATTTTTTGATCAAATAATAATTCTAGGGAAAATATGACTAATAAAAACACTGTTTTAAAATATAAGCATTTAATAAAATATTATTTTACAAATACATGGAGAATAAGTTGGTTGATAAACAGTAATCGTTTCTTCACTTTTCTTTATCTATAAGGTATATTTTTCGTAGTTATGTAAGCAGTTGATAAAAGTATTGTCAACAGTTGACGGTCCAACTACAAAAATTAGTATTATTAATATATCAGGTTGACAAAATAACGCTATAAAAGTAAGTAATCGATATGTTTAAAGTATTAGAAAAATGTAATAATAATAATAAATGCAGACAACGAAAATGATCAGAACGAGACAATATATTATACGGCGGAGCAGAACATCGAAAATCCAAGTTATGAAGAAGTAGTTCAGATAATAAATAAACTAAAAAATAATAAAGCACCAGGAACGGACGGAATTTCGGCAGAATTATTAAAGCATGGAGGATCCGAACTCTGGGAAAGAATCCATTACCTAATAACATTAATATGGACGAAGGAGCAAATGCCAGAGGAATGGACAGTTGGCCTCATACAGCCAATATATAAAAAAGGAGATAAGAGGGACTGCCAGAATTATAGGCCAATTACATTGCTAAATGTAATATACAAAATTCTTTCTGGTATAATCTACAATAGATTATTAGAATACTCCGAAAATATAATTGGTGATTATCAAAATGGATTCAGACCAAATAGAGCCACTACAGATAACATATTCATACTAAGAACGATACAAGAAAAAGCTTATGAATACGACATAGACCTATATAATATGTATATAGACTTTAAACAAGCTTTTGATAGTGTGAAAAGAGACAAAATGCTGGAAGACCTTTGTAATCTAGGTATACCTAAGAAATATATCAGCCTCATAAAAATGACATTGCAGGGTTCAAAAGCCGCAGTCAGAGTAGATGGAGAACTGACTCCCTTGTTTAACATCAACATGGGAGTAAGACAGGGAGATGCCCTATCAACCATGCTATTCAACCTAGTTCTTGAGGCAGTCATCAGAAAAACCAATATAACCGGCCATATAAACACCAAATCAGTACAAATTACTGCATATGCAGACGATGTAGCCATCATTAGTAGGAATAAGCCACGACTAATGGAAGTGTTCAAACAAATTGATCCTGAAGCAAGAAAAAGAGGTCTCAAAATAAACGAAGCAAAAACGAAGTATATGACAGTCAAAAGAATAACTGACAATGAAAATAATATCACAATAGACAACTATACTATCGAACGAGTGGATGCCTTTACATATCTCGGCACAGAAATCAATCAGAATAACTCCGTAAGTAGCGAAATTAATGCACGTATTTCCAGCGGGAATCGTACATACTATGCTAATAAAAGATTGATGACATCGAAATTATTAGACAAAAGAACCAAAATGACTATCTACAGAACACTGATTAGACCCGTAGTAACCTATGGATGTGAAACTTGGGTAATGACGAAAAAAGATGAAGCCCAACTCAGGACATTCGAGAGAAAAATACTGAGGAAAGTATATGGCCCGGTACAAGAGGAAGATGGCACATGGAGAATCAGGAGAAACGACGAGGTTAATGAGTTAAATGAAGGTTATGACATTGTAAGATTTGTGAAAAGTCAAAGACTGTCATGGCTGGGGCATGTGCAGAGACAAAACGATGCAAAAACAACAAAGAAAATGTTACAATGGAAGCCCATAGGAAGGCGAAAAAAAGGAAGGCCCAGAACGAGATGGTTGGATGACGTGGAAGACGACCTGAAAACAATGAACATAAGACAATGGAGAAGAAGGGCACAAGAGAGATCTGAATAGAAGGACATAGCCAGACAGGCAAAGACCCATCCAGAGTTATGATGCCAAAAGAAGAAAAAGAATAATAATAATAAATAAATAATAAATTCTCTATAAATAAAATAGTTCTCTCTATTACTGGTGTAATCCCGAAAAACCTCATAGAAAACATAAAACAGCTGGGACTCAGTGAATATCTTTATAAGACCATACAAAAAGCTAGACCTACTACTCTCTGGGAGACACTGCAACATACCATATCATCTAGGGCTCGATAACACGGAAAGGGTTCCACCAGAGCTCAATCCATTTGATAACGTAGGTATCTGGGATAACTGCATTTTCCCCTCAAAGAGAGTGTGAAGCCGTATTTCTTTTACTACTGCACCTTAGAAACCCTTCACCACTGAAGAAGTCTCAAATATGATCAAAGAGCTTAATAACTGAAAATCTCGTGGACCAGGCGGAGTTATCAACATTAATTAATCATGTTATTTCTAATCTGTGGGAAATACTATAATTCCTAACACAGAGGACAACTTATTTAATATCGAAGAATCAAGATAACACCCAAGATCCAGCTAAGTATCACCGTATTATTTACATGTCTTTGTATAAACATCAACACTGTGCTGTAAACAATATAATAGAGACTTAACAGAAAAGATGCAAGGGTTCCATGATTATTTTTAATTTTTCAATTAAACAATTCTGCAGCAATTAAATTATTTCAAGAATTAATGTGTGACAGGAATGCTTATGTTGTATGTTTCCGACGATGACTCAACCTCACTGAACCGCTTACAGTTACTTTATGAGTATACCATACTGTACTTACCAAATGGATACCAAGCAGAAGCTTCTTTATCGAAATATTTTCGGACAGAAGCCACAGCATTTCTAATTGCTAATGGTACAGCAACACTAACACAAATTGCAGGTTCACCAACAGCTAAAATTAAAAAAAAATGTAATGTGTGACAAATTGAGAAGGGGTGTTAACAATTCTAGTCAAGCAAAAACTGAATATCAATATATTGAATTTTATATTTAATTTCTTGACCAAAGTTATACATAATTTCACCTACATTATTCACCTACATATCATATTCGTTGAGATCAGATTTTTAGAGAGCTTTTAAAAAGGTTTGACTACCTTTTTGTCTCAGTTGCTCAGAGTTATTGGCTTGCTCGAATTCATCTGGTAAAAATTGGTCTTTAGCACCCTCCAAAACTAAAAATCCAAGGGTGTAAGTCTGGTCATTTTATTGTACCTTGTGCTCTTGTGTGCTAATCACACGTTCACGAAAAATTAAATTTAAATAGTCTCTGATGACCTGTGCATTAGGTGAAGAACAGTGTTGTTGAAACCAAATTTCGTTTAAGTCGATTTGAAGACGTTTAACCCATCAAAGCCTGAATTAATTTTTTTTGTAAAATTGGTGGTTTTTTGCTTTAGTTTAGTTTAGGAAAAATACAAATAAGTAGTAAAACGTATTAAATTTTATTTGTTTATCGAACATATGACATTACAAACTGTGACCATATGGTAACACTAGGTCAAAATACTATAAAAATATTATAAGATTTACTCTTTATGAAATATGGCAAAGCATTCAATGCAGAGTCCAATATCGCATTTCTCACACTGCGTACGTCCTACTGAGCAGCACCCTTCTCCTGCGCACCGCCTTCGTTTTTTATTAGGAACAGGTATAATGAGATGGTTAACACCATCATACCTAATGTTGTCAGAGATTCTACCTAGGAGTCTACCAGGTCTAATGGGAAGGTTTTTTAATTTCGTAAGGTAAGTAGTCGCGATTTCACGTCGAAAAATCAAATTAGTTGTCGGTCTTCCTGAACACTTATAAAGTATCCACGAAATTTGCACCGCAGTATCAATTAACCATGTAAGTATAGACCAATACCATTTCTTACTACGAATACTTATACGGTATCTTGTTAAATCCTCATCCATTCTATCAGTGCCTCCCATAAACTTGTTATACATTCCAACAACATGTGGGCGTGGAACTTGGACGACTTTTTTTTTCAGAATGTGAATAACGTTTTACTTGTTGAATAGGATGCACACCGTATGAAGTTAATGCCATTGTTACGACGGCGTTATCCATCCATCTTGTCAACATAATACCATCTTCTTTGTCAATTTTTGAAACCAAATAACCTCGAGTTTATTTGGACATAGTTGTCTTATTGACAAGTGGAACATCTTGTGGTATTCTGTTCTCTCTTATTGTTCCTGTGACAGCATATCCTTTTTCTTTTAAATACACCATTAAATTAAATCCAGTAAAAAGATTATCTACATACATTTGGTAAGGTAGCTTTTGTTGTGGTAAAGTATCCAACATCGAGACAAGGGGAGCGGCTGCCTTTCCAAATGCAAGTTGGTAAAGATCGTTGGAATTGGTACTTTTCGCTTGATAGATCTCAAAATTCACAAGGTAGCTAGTCTCGGAGTTAAGGCACCATACTTTATAACCGAATCTTATCGGTTTTCCCCTAATGAATTGTTTACAATTATGGCGGACGTAATATTTCACCATCGACTCATCATAATTCATATTTTCAGTTGGTTGATAATATTTGAGAAAAGTACTATGTAATTTTTTGATTACTGGTCTCAATTTCCACATTTTATCATTTAAATCCATTTGCGTATTATCAGCACACTGCATGAAACGCATTATTTGGATAAACCTGTCGCGACGCATTGCATCCTTCACCATTTTTATTTGAAATGTCTGCTCCATTGTCCCAATAAAACCTTTTTCCAGAAAGACAATTGTATCCAGACACAATCAAAATACCCAAAAACATTTGAGTTCGTCCAAGGTAATCTTCGGATCAGGACAATTCACAAAAAGAGCGTATTTTCTAGTTTCGTCTAAAATATGGCCTAGCATTTCGTTATCGAAAAACAACTCAAATAAATCTGTAGGGCTCATATTTTTAAATTGTGAGCAGTCTGCTTTGGGAAAGTCGGATGTTTTTACAAAATCTCCATCGATCCAAGTTCTTTTAGTATACTTTTTTCCCTTTAGTGATTTTAAAAAACTAGTATTAGGTTCTGTATGAAGTGGTGAAATAAGTGGTGTTTGCTCGTCTTCCATCTCATTAAAAACACTAGTCTCTTCTGGTGCATCATCAAAATAATCCAGCTCGGCTTCTGCTAATAATTGTCTTCGGGACAGGTTATCCACAAGTCCACCATTATCCTCGTCAGCCGAATCTTCATCAGTCAAAACATTTGGATCAGGTGGACTTATAATATATATATATATATATATATATATATATATATATATATATATATATATATATATATATATCAGTTGCATCATTTTCATCGTTATAAACCATATCCAGGACTTTCTGGAGCGTCAAACCTCTCCTGTAAATAAACAAATAATTAGATCTCTTATTAACCTAGTGTGACCATTTGGTAACAGTCTGATTCAGTCTCATGTAAATTTTTTGTTAATGAGCCAGGTTGCCTGCAATATTTTTTATGTTATAACCTACTTCCTTAACTATATCAGTAATTATTTAAATTGCCGGAAAGTCTTAATAGTAAACTAATAACACTACTTACTCAAATCTCGGTTCCATAATTTGCACATTCGTTAATACGCATGAATTCACACAACTATACTATTCGTTCGCTCCAAACTGTGGAATGTAACACTGTAACAAATGGAATACACTGACATCTAGTAACGAAAAGTTAAACTGCGGATAGATTTCTAGCGTTAACTTGAGCTACAATTAACATTAAATGATGGCGTGTTTTCGTAACCAAGTGGTCACACAAGGCTTTGATGGGTTAAGGGCAGGAAGAATTTGATTTCGTAGCAATTAAGATATTTTATTGCGTTTAGGTTTCCTTCGATGAAAAAAGAACCAACAGTATGATCTCTCAAAATTCTACTCCAAACAAAAATGCTTATTTTCTTGAGACCAATAACGTACAACGGATGTATCATGTTTCGTGTGAATTGTGGAGGACCCGTCTGTAAACAAAATATTCTTCAAAAAATTATTATTTTCATTGAATTTCCCCATCATAATTTCACAGAGTATTTACAGTATAGTATTTACCTTTAGATTTTAAAACTCCCACTGGATTTGGATTTCTTCCTGGCAGTTTTACCCTAAAATCGATTGGTATATCCATGGCACCAGGAGGAGTGTAATTCCAAGTCCTGTTCGTCAAAATTTCTCCATTATTGCCAACTACAATTTGTTCCGTGGTGAAATATCCAACACCCATGACGAAAGCACCCTCGATTTGGCCCACGTCGATTTCCGGATTCATACTATCGCCTGCGTCATTTAAAATGTCAACTCTATTAAGTAGATGCTGTCCTGTAAGAACGTCTAGTTCTATTTCTGCTGCACAAGCTGCGTATACTGAGTAACCGGCCAGTTTAGGAGCTTTTTTTGAGTACCTAAAATTTACTCATACAGTTAAAATATTTGAATGACACTTGAGGAATGCCGACAGAAGTGAATACTTCTTATAGCGCATTATTGCTGCGTGTGGATTAATGAAACTTTATGTCTGGTTATTACTGATTTGGTAATATTTTTATTAATAACACCATATTTAAGTTTAAAAAATCTTCACGTTATCTTTAAAAATTTTGTTTAATGAATTTAGTATGTAATTTTAAAAATTTGTTAAATTTAATATATAATTTATTCACTATTTAAATTTTCATTATAATCTTGAATTTATGTTTAATTACTTCATTTTGATAATCATTACATTAACGGATCAAAAAATTTCTCTTCGGTGGAGAATCGAACTCGAATCGAACTTTTAGTGACGTTAATACACGTATATTATCTATCTATCTATAGCCCAAAATCTATTCATGTGTTGAATATAGGCCTCTCTCATTTGTCTCTATCTTCTGTTTGTCTTTTCCACATTGGACCTGCGCTTTGCTCAATGTCATCTTTCCATCTCATTTGCGGTCGACCTCTTGACCTTTTTGCAGTATATGGTCTCCAGTGGCCAATTTCTTTATTGCATATTCCATCCTGATATCTTTCGTTATGCCCAGCCCATTTCCATTTTAATTTCAATACATGTTCGACAACGTCTGTTGTTTCGGTTTTGCATCTTATCCACTCGTTCCTCTTTTTATCTCTCAATGATATTCCCAACATTTGTCTTCCCAACATAGCTCTTTGAGTTTTCTTTATTCTATCTAAGTTGCTCTTGGTACACGTCCACGTCTGGGCACCATATGTCAGAACAGGTAGGACGTATGCATTAAATACCTTCGTTCTTAATTTTAAAGGTATTTTTTGGTTTTTGATAGTATATGAGAGTTTTCCGAATGCAGACCCCATTCTTATTCTTCTGGTTATTTCTTTAGTCTGGTTACTTTTGTCTGCTCTGATAGCTTGTCCTAAGTAAATATATTCTTGGACGTGTTCTATGTTTGTTCCACCCATGGTAATTACTGATCTGTCTTCTGTATTAGTCATTATTTTAGTTTTCTTTAGATTCATTTTTAGTCCTTTCTCAAGAGATATTTTTTCTAGGTCTGAAATCATTATTCGTAGTTGTTCCATAGTTGTTGCTATCAGGAGTACATCATCGGCGAATCTTAGATGATTTAAATATTTCCCGTTTATACAAATCCCTTTATTGTCCCAGTCTATAGCCTTAAAAATGTCTTCCAACGCCAGAGTAAATAGTTTGGGTGAGATTGTATCTCCTTGTCTGACACCTCTACAAATTCTAATTAATGGAGTTTGCAAATCTCTGTCTAGCTGAATTCTCATAGTGGCGTTTTGATATATATATATATATATATATATATATATATATATATATATATATATATATATATATATATATATATCCATCCCATCTATTCAATACATCTTTCTCTCTACATTTCACGTCACACTAAATATTATTTAGCGATAAGAAGTATTCACTTCAAACGTATAAATTTATGTGATATAAGTTTAGAAACGATTAAATTGGATAAATAATAAATGAATTATGTAAACCATACATGAAGCAGATTTTAATTGGACTAATTGAATTAACTGCTTACATCGTGTTAGCTACCAAATTTACACATTCCCTGTGGCTTTTTTTAACAAGTTCCTCCCAAGTTGGATTCGACATAGATTCTTTGATAGGTTTCATCCTCTCCAGAAGAATCTCACAACATTCTGAAACAGCCTAAAATAATAATTTAAACACCTTTATAAAAACTGACTTTGCATAAAAACGCATTTTGATTTTTGTTGATAAGGTACTCTGATCAAAAGATATCCATTTGTTATCGTCCAGTGGATACATATTTTATTTCAAATTGATTTAGCGCGCCGTTGTTTCTTGTACAGATTCTTGTAAATCGATTCCCCCCCCCCCTATGGGGCGTTCTAGCGGGAAGCCAGGGGTAAAAGTGGTAAACATTTTTGCATCTTTTTTGGGGTTCCAAAATTGACATTCTCAGTAAAATTGAAGCTTGTTCGTATGATTTTTGGAGGTCAATTCTCTGACGACTGGACTAGTAAATACAAAATATTTTTTTTTATCAAATAAAAGGCAGATATCGAGCACAGTTTATTAATTTAATCTTGCCCAAGTACTTTCGCTTCCTAGAGCATCTTCAGGGGCATTTCGTCAATTTTGGCCTATCCAACAAACATGGAATGTTATAAACATAAAATTGTACATTACACTACATTTATACACTACGTTTATAACATTCCATGTTTGTTGGATAGGCCAAAATTGACGAAATGCCCCTGAAGATGTTCTAGGAAGCGAAAGTACTTGGGCAAGATTTAATTAATAAATTGTGCTCGATATCTGCCTTATATTTGATCAAAGTTCATTTATTCGAGCATTCAACCTTATATCAAAATATTTTTTTCTCAGTTCTCAACGTAGACATATAACACAAATAGACTGATCTCTTCAATACAGGCCTGTTCCCCTAGTGCGACAGACAACTGACACAAAGCAATCCCTGCATCTTTTTCTAATGTTCCGGGTTTATCGACCACGTGAGCTAAATGACCAATGGGAAGATCTGTCGCACTGGGGAAACAAGGCTATACTGCAGCGCTCAGTCTATTTGTATTTGCATCTCTGGTTCTCAATCTAAAAAAAATGCGGTTACGATAAAATAATTAAAAAGTACATCAGAAAAAGGAAATGTTTCATGTCTTTTTCTTGCTAATATATTTTGTAATTACTTTAATATTTTCAGTGAACTTACCCAACAAACTCCTTCACTTGCCAAACTGGCTCCTGTCATTCCCGAATTTGCTCCAATCAAAGTGTTACTCGGTTTAACTGCAATCTTTTCCATCGGAATGCCAAGTTTGTACGCACAAGTTTGAATCGCCTAGAAATATTGGCAAAAGTAGCTTGGAATAGTTTAGTGTCTAAGGCTGATATACACCTTTTTTGGCTAAAGTAACAGAGTATAAGTCGGTCGTAAGATCAATTTTGACTTATGGGTCTCAGGTATGTTGTGTTTTTGAGTATAATGAGGTGGAAATAATCAGAAGATTTTATATAAAAAAAATGTTTTCTTGTGCAAGGTATTTATCCTAAGTTTATATTAAATTTGGAGACAGGTATTGCTAGAGTCAGCCTATATACAAAGAATTTACATAAAGAATATGTTAAAAAATCTAGAATATTCGAATGATAGGTTGCCAAAATTTCTTTTGAAAAAAAAAATGATGAGAGCAAGGTATGGCTGGTGGAAAGATTGGATGAGCATGGGAGAAAAAATTTGTATTGAGGTAAGGTGTGAATAGGAATGAGAGATAGCTGGACTAGTATGATTAAGAGTATGATAGAAAAAAAGAAGGAGGAGATACAGTGTCAAGCTGAAAATAGGGCTCAATTTTTTGTTGACACTACAAAGTACTGCGGGAAGAAGAAGTAAACATGCATTATCTACTGGAAATGGAAAATTTTGGGTGTTTAAATTAAGATATGGAGTTCTATATTTGAATGATCGACGTGGCAAAAATGATGAAAGAAGGTTTTGCTCAATGTCTTCTTCTTTATGTGCCGTCTTCTACCGAAGGTTGGCGACCATCAAACGATAGGTTTCTCTGTTTTGTGCCGCATGTATTATGTTCGCGGCTTCTGGTATTTGAAACCATTCTCTCAAATTTCTCAGCCAGGATTTCTTCTTTCTACCCAAACCTCTTCTACCTTCAATCTTGCCTTCCACGATAAGCTGTAGCAGACTGTACTTATCATTACGGAACACATGGCCCAGGTATGACGCTTTCCTCCTTTTAACAGTTGTTAACAATTCCATCTCTTTACCCATTCGTCTTAATACCTGTGTGTTGGTCACTCTGTCTGTCCAAGGTATTCTCAGTATGCGTCGATACAGCCACATTTCTAGAGCCGCTAACTTCTTTATAGTTGCTGCTGTTAACGTCCACCCTTCAACTCCGTAAAGTAGCGTAGAGAGTACGTAGCATTTCGTGGCGCGCCATCGGAGGTTAACGCTTAGGTGGCGGTTGCTTAAGTGCTTTCTCATTTTGATGAATTTGGATCTTGCTATTTCAATTCGGATCTTAATCTCTACATCTGGGTCCCACTTATCATTTACTGTATATCCCAGATATTTAAATCGGTGTACTCTTTCAATACGTTCGGCTTCAATATTCAGGTCGATATGTTGAATGTTCTTTTTACTGATCACCATAAATTTAGTTTTCTTTCTATTGATCTTCAGTCCAAATTGGTTGCCAATTGTATTTACTCTATTTAGCATCATCTGTAAATCTTCGATATTATCGGCCAGTATAACAGTATCATCTGCATATCGAAAATTACTTATTGGTACGCCATTAATCTTGATGCCCTCGTTGTACTCTTCCAGTGCCTCTAGAAATATTTGTTCCGTGTACAGGTTGAAAAGCAGTGGCTCAATGTCTAACACGAAGGAAAGGGAAGATGTCTTTTTTGGGGAAATTAACATGTTAAATTTTCTGGCGGTTATATTAAATTGGTGCAGCATACGTTGTAAATCATCTTCACTTTGAGAGAGTAGTATTGCGTCGTCTGCATAGCAAATTATTTTGTTTTTAAACTTGTTTTTTAACTTGTTTTTCTCCCGTTTGGTATCCTTTTTTAGTTCTTACTTTTTTTATTATTTCATCCATAATCAGGTTGAACAATAGAGGACTCAAGGAATCTCTCTGTCTTATCCAATTGCCAGCTTCAATAGGATCGGTTAGTTCTTCTTCTACTTTTACTTTTATTGTGTTGTTTTGATAGATATTTTTGATCGTTTTGATTATTCCTAGAGGTATCTCTCTTGCGTAGGATAAGTAGATAACGTCTTTTAATTTGACCCGGTTAAATGCCTTCTTAAGGTCCACGAAACATAGATATGCCGGCTTGTTTTGAAAGCTGGCAAATATAATTTGAGCCGAGGAAATGATTGCAGGCATTTCCTCAATAAATATTAGGCAATAGTTTGCAGGAAGTTGAACAAACTGTAATTAAACTACTAATCGATATGTTTCACAATCATACACGGTGAAACTATACAAATTCGGGAAATTAAGATTAATTTGAGGTTACAAATTAATGGACTAATTTGTGATTGAACAGTGCCTAAAATTAATAATGATGACTCCCTGCAGTCGGACGGCTACGGGAATAGATAAGAGATTGATAATGATGTAATTATAATTTTAAACTTACCTTAGTGTTAATGCCTTGACCTATTTCAATTCCGCCATGAGATATTGCCACGCTTCCATCACAATGATATATGGAGACCAATACCCCATAATTAAAAAATATTTCTATGGGGTATTTTATCGGAACTACGGAAATTCCTTTCTTACGCCAAATATTACTCTAAAAAAGAAAATATTTTTTTCATTTCCAAAATATGTCTCTTTTTATCGATAGTGTAAGGCAAATATTTTTTGGGGTTTTTCGGTTTACGCGTATAAAATTTTCAGCATTCAATAAATCTTAGTCAGAAAGAATAATTAGAAAAGTGATTATTGCTTGCTTATCCTGGTTTTCTCTTTGCGCTATTTGTTAAGGAATTAATTAATATATTGCCCACAGCATAAACTGAACTGATAAAAACAACAAAAAAGCCTATCTATCAATGATAACATCGTTTATAGTTCAGTTCTCCTGGATATCCCCATAATAACAGGTGGCCGCCACGGTGAACTTAATTGTATTATCGTTCGCATATTTAGGCCGGTTAATCCATCGGCCTGTAAATTCGAAGCCGGTTAAGAGAATATTTATATTGTATGAAGTATATTTTACCTTATTAAATATTTCGATTTCTTCTTTCCTTTTATCAATGTCAGCCCATTGCTTTAATTCCATCAAATATTCTAAGATTTTGGGATCTGTTTTTTCAATGTTTTTAATCCTGAACTCCAAAGCATCCATACCTATTTCGATCGCTGTATTCTCCATGATTGATTCGACTAGAGCGACACCCTCAAGCATTCCTGTATAGGTATAAAAGTAAATACATATTTATATATTTCAAAATATATTTAGATGTTTGGCGAAAAAAACTACAAAAAGAAATACTGGTATGATGGTATGCCCAAACGAAGAAAGCAGGTAAAGTTTGTTAATGGTTAATGGTTTACTTCAATTAGTACCGACTATAAACATCCTGGGTTAACCGATAATAGTATAAAAGGCACGGTTCCAGGTAACAATGGTTTACGTGAGGTACAAGGTCTTAACAATGGGCCAAGTCAGATAAATTTAATAATATTTACGACCGCACTAATTGAAGTAACCATTTTCTGCTAAAAAAACTTTAACAATTTAATTAAATATACATAGAGCGGAAAGAACATAATTTATAAAACAGAAAAAAAGAGAAACTCATAATAAGAAAAGTTATAATATGACACAGGACTCTGCTTGTGGTGACAAATGGGTGGATCGAGTAGCTCAGGAGTCACCACTGCTGGTCCTAAGCCCGGATAAAGGAGGAAGGTTGGGCAGTGGGCTGACAACCCACTCCCGGAAAAAAACACAGTGTTACGAAACCTGAACATTTGCCTCGGAATACAGGACTATATATTTGGAAACTGGAATGTGAGGACACTAAATAAACCAGGAGCTCAAACCGCACTTCTGCAAGAACTAAAAAGATATAAGCTCATGATTACTGCTCTTCAGGAGACAAGATGGCTGGGGAAAGGTGTCAGGGACACTAAAACGCACACAATTCTATATAGTGGGAAGGAAAAAGGAAGCAAAGAATGTGGAGTTGCATTTGTGGTGGGTAATGATTGTAAGTCAAAAATCATAGACTTCCAGGCAGATAGTGAAAGGATATGCAAGTTAAGAATTTGCACCCACTGTTTTAACCTAACAATGATAAATATTCACTGCCCAACAGAAGAACAAGAACAACATACAAAGAAAAGCTTCTACCAACAGCTGGAGATAGTATATGATAATGCGTGCAAAAATGACATCAAGATTATAATGAGTGATATGAATGCTAAAATAGGTAAGGAGCCGTAGATCTATGGAACAGGAAAACACCCACTGCATAATAAAACAAGCTAGAATGGGGAGTTTTGATAAATTTTGCCACCAGTAAAAACATGGTTATAAGTTCCACATGTTTCCCACATAAGGACATACACAAAATGACATGGATGACACCAGATGGAACCACAATCAATCAAATCGACCATGTGCTGATAGACAAAAGGGCAGACAGTAGTATCTCAGGTGTGAGAACACGGCGAGGAGCATGCTGCGGATCAGACCATCTTTTACTCCAAACCAAATTCAGATGCAGAGTTAACAAAGAAAGAAACGAAAGACAATAAAGAACAAACAAACTGGACCTGGAAAAACTGAAGATTCAGAAATATAAAGAGAAGTTCGAAGAAGAAGTCGCAAATGAGTTAAGGACGCTAGAACTGCACTCCATAGAGGGCAAATAGAATAATATCAAAACAGCAGTACTGACAGCGACAGCGTCCACCTTGAGAAACAAGAAAAAGGCGAAAAGAGGAGCATGGTTCGATGACGAGTGCAGACAAGCAATAGAGGAAAGACATGAAGCACACACAATTTTATATAACAAGAAGAACACGGGAAAGACGAACATCATTTGAAGTCGCAAGACGGAAAGAAGACAATATATGTAGAAATAAAAAAAGAGCCTATGAAAATGGACAGATAGAAAACATGGAAGAAAATTTCAAAGACAACGAAATTAGAGGGGCTTACGAATACCTAAAAAAGATAAAAAGTGGGTATAAACCTCAAAAAAGTCTATGTAAAGATGAAAGTGGGCAAATAATCAGTGACCAGCAGAAAGTCACAGAAACCTTGAAGCATTATTTTCAGACCATACTTGGTACAAAAGTAGACATGGAAGATGAAATGGGTACGAACTACTTAGAAAAGAATGAAGTAGAGAATGGAGTAGAAGCTCCAACCATAGAGGAAGTTCTCGAAGCTATTAAGGCCCAGAAAAACAATAAATTCCCGGGAGTTGACGAAATACCAGCAGAATTGTATGAGCTAGGTGGCGACCACCTAGCAAGTCACATCCACGCGCTTATCAAAGACATATGGCAAAAAGAGAAAATACCCGACGACTGGAAGAATAGTATAGTATGCCCGATCTATAAAAAGGAGACAAACTCCAGTGCAAAAACTACCGTGGAATTTCTCTACTATGTACAGCATATAAAGTCCTCACGTATATTATAAACCAGCGGCTCCAACCACTAGCAGAAAATATTATTGGATTTTGCAGATCAAAAGAGGTGTCCGTCAGGGTTGTATATTATCCCCACTCCTATTCAATATTTATTCCGAAGAAATATTTAATAAATGTATGGAAAATGCAAATGAGGGCATAAAAATAAACGGCGAGTTAACGAACAATATAAGATATGCCGACGACACGGTGATCCTTGCCAGTACCATAGACGAATTACAGCAGGTAATGGAAAGAGTTTATTCAGTTAGTGAGGAATACGGCCTGAGCCTCAACTTCAAGAAGACAAAGTGGATGCTGATAAGCAGGAAGCAACAGCCTGCTCGACAGTTACGGATAAGTAACATACTAATTGACCATGTAGAATCTTATGTGTACCTTGGCACCAACGTAAATGCAAAATGGGAACAGGCCACAGAAATTAAGGCGAGAATAGAACGAGCTAGAGCAGCATTTAGCAATATGAAAAAGCTCCTCATAAGCAGGGATTTGTCTCTTCCCCTAAAACTACGTCTAGTTAAATGCTACATTTTTCCGATCTTACTGTATGGTGTGGAGGCCTGGACGCTGACGGAGACGCTCACGAGAAAACTAGAAGCATTCGAAATGTGGGTGTACCGACGCATTCTTCGTATATCCTGGACCGAACATGTCACCAACACAGAGGTAATCCAAAGAATCGGAAAGGAGAAAGAAATCGTGAATACAATTAAACAAAGAAAGCTTGAATATCTAGGCCACATATTGAGACACGATAAGTACCGTCTACTGCAATTGATTGTCTAGGGAAAAATAGACAGTAAGCGAGGGCCAGGCAGGAGAAGACACTTGTGGCTCCAAAATCTGAGGAAGTGGTTCGGGCTCACATCGGTCGAACTATTCAGAAGCGCCGCAAATAAGATCAGAATTGCCATGTTAATAGCCAACGTTCGCAACGGACAGGGCACTTGAAGAAGAAGAAGAGATCTTGAGTAAATCATGGGAACACGACATTGATATTCACATCGTGTTTGTAGATTTCAAACAGGCATACGACTCAGTCAAAAGAAACAAACTCTACAATATATTGGCTGAATTGGCAATACCACACAAGCTAATTAGACTCATTACATTAAAGCCACAATGGATGAAACTCAGGCATGTGTACGAATACAAAACCACCAAACAGACTTTCTCAAAATTTCGCGAGGATTAAAGCAGGGAGATGGGCTGGCTCCAACTTTATTTAACCTGGCACTGGATATATGCGGTTAGGCAAATGCAAACAGGACGAGGAAACCTACTGACCAACCGAACGGTTTAACTGGCCGCTTATGCCGATGATATTAATATTATAAGTAGAACATCAACAGGAGCACAGGAAACATATGCAGTGTTAAAAACGCAAACAAAAATGCTAGGTCTGGAAATTAACACAGAAAAAAACAAAAATAATGCTACAGAATAAAAGAAATATAGTTGTACACAAAACATTATACATGAAGATGACATTAAAATGGTTGGAAAGTTTACATATCTGGGAGTAGAAATATATACCGACGGATCAGAAGATGGAGAAATATGAAATAGAATAACGCAGGCAAACAGAGCGTATTTTGACCTCTTCTATATATTTCGGTCTAAAAATGTCCACCGAAATATAAAGATGAGAATCTATAAAACCTTAATTCGACCAATAGCATGCTATGGCAGTGAAGCATGGGTCCTGAAAGAAACATCCAAAAGCAAACTCGATGCATTCGAAAGGAAAGTACTGAGGAAAATACTAGGACCTGTGAGGGAAAACGGAATCTTCAGAAGTCGATACAACAACGAACTTTATCAACTTTGTAAGGAAGCACCACTGTCAGACTTCATTAGAATACAAAGATTGTAATGGGCCGGACATGTGATAACAGTGGGAGAGGATAGGCTATCAAAAAGAGAACTGAATGCCAGAATGCAGGGAAAGAAACCGGTTGGAAAGCCAAGAAAGCGCTGGGAAGACACAGTAAACAGCGATGCACAAGCCCTTTTAGGAGTCCGTGTATAGAGAAGATGAGCCATAGACAAGCAATAGTGGAGGCAAAAAATAAAGGAGGTCAAGGCTCAATTTGGTTTGTACTGCCGTAGAAGAAGAATAATACGACACAGACTTGTTAAATATAAGAAGTAAGGCTAACATCGTAACTAAAATATGATAGACCTACATTTGATTATTATAAAAAATATTGCTGTATAACTCAAAATTTTATTTGCCCGGAGTCATTTTGCCTCAACATGGAGGGACCATTTTACGTCAAAATCTGATTAAATATAAAAACTAATTTACATTACTGATAATTAGAGAAATTCCAAGATATATGAAATAATCAGAAAAAAACCTTTTTAAACTACATTAAAAAATCTACCTACTTTAATTAAAACGCCTAAAAACACAACTTTTGTAAGCACGAAATTAGCAATATTACATGTGTTTTTATGGGCTATAATAAAACTAGCCTATAATGCTTCGCACATCTTCACAGCTTCGTACATAAGTGGCACTAGTAACACTGAATATAGAAGGGGCATTTAATAATATTACCACCAGCTCTTTGATAAGAGCTATGAGTAGACGAGGCGCACCTGCGGTAATATGCAGATGGATAAGGGCATCCCTGGAGAATAGGACAGTAATGTCCACTCTGGGTAAAGCAACCATCAAAGCAAAAGTAGGTGGAGGCTGTCTACAAGGAGGACTTCTGTTCCCTCTACTTTGGGTAACCTTGGTAGATGATCTCCCCATAAATCTGAAGGCTACTACGTCCCTGGGCAGATGTAGAAGAATGTGCGGTAAGATTTGGGGACTCAACCCCAAAATGACTCTATGGTTATACACAAGGGTTATTAGACCCATGATAACCTATGGCTCGGTGACGTGGTGAACAAAGACGCAGCAAGTAGGAGCAATAAGGCTGCTAGGTAATACACAAAGGCTAGCATGCCTGTGTATTACGGGGGCCATAAAAACAACTCCTATTGCATCTTTGGAAGTCCTGCTGAATCTACCACCACTTCATATATTTATACAGGGCGAAGCCAGATCAGTGATGCATACATTAATCCATAGTCAGCGACATATAAGCCAGATGCATGGTACTGACAACAGGAAGCTAATCGAGAAGCTAAAAGCCAATATTGTGATGGGGAAACCTATCGATGCAACAGCTACGAGATATAGCTTTAACAATAAGTTCACAATTAAGATACCAGGCAGGGAAGACTGGAATAAAGGTGTACCCATACAAGCTGCTGCTACCTGGTACACGGATGGCTCAAAAACATCGGAGGGTGTGGGAGCCGGCATAGTAGGTACAAATCAAGGGATATATTTCCCGGTAAGTCTATCTAAGGATGTGACAGTTTTCCAGGCGGAAATAACGGCAATCCATCACTGCGTGGAAGAAATAGAAAGGCAGGAAATAACTTTCTGTTTAGTTGCCATCTTCACAGATAGTCAGGCAGCAATTAAGGCACTCAACTGTGTAGAGGTCAATTCTAAGCTAGTATGGGATTGCATGTGTGCCCTAAACAAACTAGGAGACCGTAGCAAGGTTACGGTAGCCTGGGTACCGAAGCACGAGGGTCATAAGGGCAATTAAAAAGCAGATGAAATTGCCAAACAAGGCTCATCAATGCCATTCATTGGACCGGAACCCTTCTGCGGCGTTGCAAAGTCAGTAACAAGAATGGCTACAAGGAAGTGGATAGCTCACAAATCTCTGAAATGGTGGAGGAATTCACCAGGACAAAGACAGGCGAAACAGTTCATTACAAAACATTTGCCAAAATTTACGGCAGACCTAATAAGCAAAGACAGGAAAACAGTCAAAGCCATAGTAGGTCTTCTAACAGGGCACTGTAAGCTGAATAGGCACTTGAAGCTGATAAGATTATCAGATGATGACCTGTGCAGATTCTGTCACCTCGAAGAAGAAACAGCAGAGCACATTTTATGTCAGTGTGACAATCTGGCAAATGTGCGGTTCTTTGCATTAGGGGAATAAAATCCACCGGCAAAAAGCTACATGGAAGGTACAGTCTCGAAGCTACTAGACTTTATAAAAAGGGTCAGGCTAGAGAATGTTATCTAGGACTAGAGGACCTCAATAGATCTGAAAAAGTCGCAGTGGAATAGGTCAAAAGGCAACCTCTCTAAATCTAATCTAACACTGAATATAATAAAGAAAGATAAACGGCGCTGTTATGAAAACTATGAGAAATATGTTAGGGGGCCATTTTATCCAAGGGGACCATTTTATCCGACTTTCCCCTATTATATAAACGTATACATAATTATTTTTCAAAAAGAACGTGTTTTACAACCTCTGACAGCGACAAAATGTAGATAATATAATTCCATAAAACTATTTATTCATTATTAGCTATATTTACTATAATAAAAATACACCATTTTCTGTTATTGGTCATAACAGCCTGTACTGTAAAGTCAAGGTGAGACTGATTATAGTTAATATGTCAATATGTCAGTATGACCTAAAAACAGCATATATCTTTTATTTTACTTTATGTAGAATGACAGTAAAAGACTTACCTGGCGCTCTCATGTAACAACTAGAGTGCATATCTGTTGTCACCGTATTTGATGACGTAGACCTCTGTTTTGGAGAATAAGTTGTTGTCAAAGCTGCATTTATATAGGGAATTAAATCCTCGTTTCCTCCTTTTCCATGATCGATATAATAGGTATTATTGACGAACTGAATATTTCCATCTCTATCCGTACCCACTTCGTAGTTGCTTAGTACAGGATTTCTCTTACCGATAATTGCGAAATTTTTTTCTATGGGAAGCCAGAGCTTAACTGGTTTTTTAAGCTTGTAGGCCGCCACTGCGGCAGCGGTTGAAACTATACCATGTCTTACGAGTTTTCCGCCAAAAGCACCTCCTATACGTTTAACAATTACATTTATTCTGCAATAGGAAAATATAATTTTAATGATGGTATGCCTGTTGAATGAAGGTAATGATGTTGAACCCGGAATTCGAATTAACGGAGAATGTATCAATAACATCAGATACGCGGATGAGACGGTGGTATTCGATGATAGTTATGAAGCCCTCCACGAGTCAATGAATAGGAACCACGAGTCAATGAATAGGAATTACAAACAACAAAAATTAAGGGTGAACTTGAAAAACATTGTCTTATATCGGGTATTATGCCCTAAAACACCAATAACCATAAGATTTAGGAGAAAAAGGAACAAATTTTAAATAAAAACATGTTTTTTCACGAAGCTTCTTCTTTCTGGCTGGCCTGTTTGACTTCTACACCTACGATGAAGTTTATCCCAAAGATGTTTGATGATATTCAGATAAGGCTCCAGGTTGGCCATTCTAGAGTATTAATTCCTATTTGCCCTTAGTAATGTGTTACGATTTTTATTTCATATTCATTTAATTGATATTTGTTATTATCATGCATAAAGTCAAAATTGTCTCAATAAATGAACCAAATGGAACTACTGCGTGTACTGCTCGAATTTTTATTTTTGTCAATTTATAGGGTGGCCACTTTTTTTGTCGTTCAGTGTACCTTCATACAGCATGGTTAAGCTAAATATTATGTTTTTATGGAATTAAACCACAATTGTTGGTTGTGTTGTGATGAAAATCACATTTTTAATTAACTATTTGAAACCAAATTTCTTCTTCATTTGGAGCTATTTCTGCAAGTCTGGGTAAAATATCTTCTTGTAGCAAGTCTAAAAACATTTTTGAATTTAAATTTTCCTCATAGAAAAATGGTCCAATAATATTGTGTTTAAATATTCCTAACCAGACATTTATTTTTCGACGATATTGGGTATGGCTTTCAATAATATCCTCAGGCTTTCCTGTCGACCAAATCCTTTAATTTTGAACATTTGGTTTATTATTGAATGTAAATGTACATTCATCACTAAATAAAATGTTTTTTTTTTAAATTGTCTGTCTGCATTAGCCCTCTCTAAAATGTTATAACAAAAATTCCGCTCGTCACTCAACATCTACTTCTCTTAGTTCTTGATGACAATGAAATTTATATGAACGGAAATTATTCATTTTCAAAATTTTTAAGACCGTGGAATTATGAATATTAAACTAGTCTGCAATGGTCCGAGAACTTATTTTAGGATTTTCTACAACTGCTGTTAATACATTTATTTAATTTTGATTTTCTAAATTTCTTGGTACCTCAGCAATATTGTTTATACAGGTACAATTAGAAATCACGGTCCCATTATTTTCACAATTTTGTAAAATCCTTTGAATTGTTGAATGACTTGGAATTGGTTTATTGCGATATCTTACGCTAAATAAAGAACTGACAATTCACGCACTATTGCCTGAATAAAACATTTTTATTATTGCTACTTTCTCCTCAACTGAATACATTTTTAATCATCTTTATTGTTTTTTAAACAATAAATCACAAAATAAAAATTTTGGCAATTCAAATATTGTCAAATATCAGAAACATCAATATGACCAAACGCTACATATCATACACATTCTTGCACAGCGTGTGGCCTGACTTTAAGGGGTGGTCTGAAAAATATATTACATTCTTGCAACATTTTGGAATACGTTTAATTCGTAAAACAATTTTAACATTTGTTTTCGATACATATTTCAGTCCTCTACAAATAGTCTTTCTTGATTTTTGGCGTAAAATAATTAGGGAAGCAGGAATTCAACAATTTAGAATTTTCCACTGGGTTTCCTATGGCCCGTTTGAAGATTCACCACCCTGTATACTTACTTATTAGCAGGAATTTTTAGCACTACAGAAGCTGCTGTTTGTACAGAATCCATCCACTGAGTACTAGCATACATGTCTAAGCCATCATCTTTATAAACTACATTACAACATTGAGTTTCCATGTAAAAATGAGACTGCCAGCCTAGCTCTACCTTTCCATTAACGATATGTTCTGTATTTGCGCCTAAAAATTAAGAAAACTCTTTTTTTTGTGTTTTTTACACAAGTAATAAAATACTGACTATTCAATGTAATATTTGTCTTACTTTCATAATTATATCAAACAAACCTGTCAAATAACTTGTTTATGTATATCTAAGGGATATCATAAAACCTAAGGGATATCATCTATTAAATATTAAAGATGATTGAATGGGAGTGAAATCAGTGCGTTTGGTTTTTATGTCACGAATACGTAATATGAACAATGTGTTTAAATTTGCGTTAAATCAGCTGTAAAATAAATTGATCAACCATGTTTTTTTTTTTGTTTTTTACATTAAAAATACAAACAACTTGATCACTAATTTAACCGACATTATTTCTAGTGTCGCTTTACCCTACTTATTATTAATATACTTATTAAATTAATTCAGTTGTTCACCTTTTTTTTCAAATTGTTGAGACGAGATAATTAATTGAACTAAACTTGTATGGTTTTCTTGCGTTAATTTTATTTGTAAAAGCTATAATAATTTAGGAAATATATTTCTGAGCGATTTGTTTATTTGTATGACAATGTTTAAAGGTATTTCTTTTTATTATTATTTCTGAACTCAAATAAGAACACTGAGATAAGAAAATACAGGGTGAGTCATGAGGAACTTTACATACTTCTACCATATGTAGAGTCCCTCAGGAAGCATATCATGTGGCCACTAAAAAATGTCAACTCCTCTTCTTTATTAATTAACAGGGTGATTTGTGTAATTGACCATTTATTTTATTTTACTGTAGTGTTTATACGGCTCATTTGATTTTTTTAATTTTTGCATGATACAGTACACTACTATCAAGCATTCGACTGGTATTAGCTAAACTAAAAAATTCCAGGACTGGCTTTGGAAAAATTAATTTAGGGATTCGTATTAAATATTACACCCTGTATAAATTTTTTTTTAAATGCAATAAGTGATTTTCAAACTACATAAATAGCCAATGAAAACGACATATGCGACAATGTTGTCGCACTTTTATTAAATTTTTAGTGAACGATCAAATCTTACCAAAAATAGTACCTACAACCATAATGAAGTATCAAATTATAAGGTATTAATTTAAACAAATGTTATAAATTTCAAACATTTTAATTAAAATGAGTTCCTACAACATAATCTAATACGTAAAAAATTAACATCTTGAGTGTCACTTTGTATTATCTCTACGATAGAATCAATTGTTTTTCAATTTTAAATTTTTACTCATAGATCGTATTGGGGCATTATTTTCGATAAATAATAAATTAAATTGATTAAAAAGTCAAACCTCTTGTATGTGTTAGTTTTTGTTGATTGTAAATGATTAAAATTTTATGTCAAATAATAATACATTGCATCAACTGTACTAAAAAAGTTTAAAATGAAGGTTGGCGTTGACCGTTTGACGTTTCTTGATATTTTATACCCATTGTCATTATCAATTGTTATTTATGTATACAAGAATACATATGTCTTCTGTCATATCTACGTTAAGTAGATTGTGTTAGTTTTGGTAGAGCTTTTGTTACTTTCGTTCAAAATGCCACATCAGTTTTCGACCACAGAATATGCAGACATAATATTTGTTTATGGATTCTGTAATGGGAATGGTAGTAGAGAATATCGCAGGAGATTTCCTAATCGTCGAACTCCCAGTCATCCAAAATTTGGGTCAGTTTTTAATTATTTGCGAGAAAATGGCACTTTTCCTAGTGGAACAACAGAGCGACATGTAGATGAAGCGCAGGAAGATGACATTATGGACGCCGTTACTATGAACCCTACAATAAGCACTAGACAAGTAAGTCGAGAACTCAATGTTACTCAATCAAAAGTAAGTAGAGTCTTACAAAAAAATAATCTATACCCATATCACATTCAAATGGTTCAGCGACTACATGCTGGAGATGAGATCGATAGGTTGGAATTTTGTAGATGGATTAACAATAATCGACCAACGCTATACAGGACACTATTTACAGATGAAGCCCAATTTACCAGAGACGGGATAAATAATTCACGAAATTCACATGTGTGGGCAGAAGAAAATCCCCATGCTATTCGAGAACGTCGTTCTTAGTTAAGGTTTTCGGTTAACGTGTGGATTGGTGTCATAAATAACCAATTAGTAGGTCCTCATTTTTTTGATGGTCCTTTAACAGGGCAGGTCTATTTGAACTTTCTACAAAATATTTTGCCGAATTTGCTTGCCAAAGCGAACGTTGCTATCCGAGGGATGTATTTTCAGCATGATGGGGCACCCCCACACTTTTTACTAGCAGTGAGACAACATCTCAATAATGTTTATGGCAACAGGTGGATAGGACGTGCAGGTCCTATTTCGTGGCCTTCAAGATCCCCTGATTTCAATCCCGTTGATTACCATATTTGAGGACGATTGAAGCAACTAGTTTACGCAGTGAATATTAATAACCGACAACAATTAATTGATAGAATTATACATTGTTGTAATACTATTAGAAACGATCCCCAGAGTATCCGTAATTCAATACGTCAATTAACAATTCGGCAACAAAAATGTGTACAGGCTGCAGAGTTCCATTTCGAAAATCTATTTTGAATTATTTTTATTTTCTTACCATTATTGTATCTTTTCCAGTTCTAATTTATGGGTTTATCATAACTATGTACATATTTTTAGTTTTTTTTTTAAATTGTTTTTCGTTATTGTTAGTAGTTACTGTTTTTTGTTGTGCAGTGACTCAGTTTATCATTTCAATTAAAATGTTTGAAATTTATAACATTTGTTTAAATTAATTACCTTATAATTTGATACTTCATTATGGTTGTTCTATTTTTGGTAAGATTTGATCGTTCACTAAAAATTTAATAAAAGTGCGACAACATTGTCGCATATGTCGTTTTCATTGGCTATTTATGTAGTTTGAAAATCACTTATTGCATTTAAAAAAAAAATTATACAGGGTGTAATATTTAATACGAATTCCTAAATTAATTTTTCCAAAGCCAGTCCTGGAATTTTTTAGTTTAGCTAATACCAGTCGAATGCTTGATAGTAGTGTACTGTATCATGCAAAAATTAAAAAAATCAAATGAGCCGTATAAACACTACAGTAAAATGAAATAAATGGTCAATTACACAAATCACCCTGTTAATTAATAAAGAAGAGGAGTTGACATTTTTTAGTGGCCACATGATATGCTCCCTGAGGGAGTCTACATATGGTAGAAGTATGTAAAGTTCCTCATGACTCACCCTGTATATAAAAGTAACATTAGACTTTCCAAACCCAACCCACAACACGCCATTTCCATCAAATATCACATTGACATCACAAATATCAAAATACTGGCAAAACAAAACAAAGTAGCTATCAGGAACGCTCCTTCATGGAAATGTGTGAGATCCTCAAGAACCCATCTGGACTAAACAAAAGAACCGACATCGATCATTTGAGCCAGGTTTACCACTCTCTCATCTTACATAACAAAAATAATACCACTTATTTGTTTAATTAAAATATTGGCTTATTTTTTATTTAAAAAAATAACACAATCACCCCATAGTTCCAAGTTAAAATAAATATCAAATATTTCCGCCATACAAATCCACCCGTCCAATTAATTATTTAACGACCCCTGTAGGCGTTTATGTTGGTTGGATTATGCGTAAAGATCCTTCTTCTGCTCTTCTTATTTTTATATTGATATCAGGTATGTCGCACCAGTTTCTTATGTCTCTAAACCATGAGTGTGATTTGTGTCCTGGTCCGCTCCGACCTTCAATTTTGCCCATTAAAATAATTTTTAAAAGATTATATTTGTCGCCTCTTAAAATGTACTTAGATATATGAGACCCTTTGCGGTTTAGTTCTCTGCCGCAAGTTCTCTTTGGCTATTAGTTCTTAAGACCTCTTAATTTGTAATATGGTCGACCCATGGAATTAAGCAACCTTCTCAGTGATTGGAATTCGGTTGACATATGGCCCTTGAAATTTTGCAATAAATCAGTGCTTTGTCTGTCTTCATTGGAGAAACATCTCTAAATGAAGCCAGATGTCCGATTTAAATCATCGTATCTTCGAATATTAACATTAATAATTGCACAGTTAGTGTTTTTTGTTTTTTAAGTCAGTTCCAAATGTTGAATAAATTTTACAGTACATACATCTATAATAGACTACATATTGAGTTGTAAGTTATGAATTATAAACATATCTGTATAGACTTTCTTATAAACTCTTTGTCATCTTTTGTATTTTAGAGAACTGATGAAGCTTTAGAAATATAAAGCGAAACGTCTTCTATTAAACCAATGAAGTAGCCGACATTTTTTTTTATTTGCCAACCTCAATGACCGAATGACCGATTAAACCTCTGCACTTATTAGTTGAATACTTTTGAAATATATATATAGAAGAAAATATAATAGGTACTTGTATCATGTATTGAGAGATGAAAGATATGAATTACTCCAAATCATATTAGAAGGTAAAGGACAAAAAACAGTAGAAAGACGCCAGAACTCATGGCTGGAGGACCTGAGAAGATGATTTGACCGCTCATCCGAAGAAGTTTTTCGTGCAGCAGTTTCCAAAGATACAATTGCCATTTGGATCGCAAACCTTCAAAAGGCGACGGCGCAATAACAAAAATAAGTGACCTAATTTTCCTAAATATCAATACTTCATATTTTATATCAAATATTTAGAGTTCGATTATATCTTTTTATATACCTACCTTTTTGTATCGGCTCCTCCTTTGTATCTTCTCTTATTCTTTCCATCGCGTTGTTTTTCAACACATCTTTAATACTATGCAGATTCTTCTCATTCGTTGTTTCGTAAACTACTTCTACCAATTCTGCCGCCTTTTCGGCTAGGTCCTGCGATTTGGCTACTATCACTCCTATTGGTTGGCAGTCATACTGCACAACTCCGCTACAAAAGAGCTCTTCTTCTACGTGATAGAATGTTAAAAATTCTGCCTCTATGGGGGTGAAAGTATTCCGACCGGGGATGTCATTCTTGTCAAAAAATGCCACTACTCCGTCCGATTTCTAGAAATTTTTATTTTATTAATATTACAATACGCAAATATGCTGGTAAAAATGGTATTTAAAAATGATATTTATACTATAATATAAAGAAGCATTAAAGTAAAAGAATTTCTCTACTTCAGTGTGATCGCTTCCTGTCTATGTTGATTCACTGACATCGGGAGAGATCGGACGCGGTCATAGAACATTCTTAGCAGTGAACAACCCTACCAAAATATTGTTCGGCAGAAAAATAAACTCTATTAAAAGCTAAGTATAAAGTTAAGAGAATATTACTCTCAACCGATCGTCTGTTGACAAGAAAAAGTCATTAAGTACACAAATTAGCTAAACACAGCTTTTCTCACTAACTACTTTTATTTTCTTGTATGTTTTGCTGGAAAAGCTCACTAACTACAATAATCTACCAATAACAGAGTTATATACATCTAAAATTCATTAAGTGATTTTTTCTTTTCTATTTACGGCAGGCAAAAGTCAGTTGAACACTTAGTGAGGTTAAGCTGACAGCATTTTAGTAAAGTCATTTGCGGCATCGCATGACAGTTAATGAGTTAACATAAAATCGATTGCAAGATAGAAACACAGTTTTTTAGGGATTTTTGTTGTTATTGTTTCTGAAATATTACTAGAAGTAATATTTAAAATGTCGTCAAGGAGCCGGAGAATGTTAGAAATAGTTTACCGTAGAAAAGAATCTGAAGAAAACATGCAAATCGTAGTAAGTTTTTGAGGTTATGTTGACTGATGAATTATTGTATTTTAAATAATATTATTTCCAGAATAACGAAAGTGTACAACAGTCCGTTGATCGGCCAGTACTGAATGCAACAGGTGATTTTCTTGAAACAAAACAGCCACATAAGGTGAGTGATATAATAATAATTATTGTTTTCCTTTTGATTCAAGTCCAGAACCGGCTTAAATAAATACACTCGCGATCATAAAATCCGGGTCACCTGGAAAATTTCAAGTTTCTGGAATATTTTTGCCTCTGGTGGAATAATAACCTTTTTTTAGGTTAACGTATTTTTTATTTGTCATCAATGTTTGTTTAAAAAAAACGGTTTTTATTGTTTTTATTGAAAAAGCTGAAAACAAACCAAATTATTGATAAACCAGGCATACGAAAAAAAATGGAAAATACAGAACGTGGTAAAATGTCAGTGAAATTTTAATGACTAATATCGTGTATTGCCTTCACTTGCTCTAATGACCTCTTGCAGACGACGGGGCATACTCTCAATTTTTCTCCGGATTACATGTTGTGGTATGTTATTCCACTCTCTCACTAACAGATCCTTAAGCTCCTGTCCGTTGTTAGGAGGAGATGTTAGGGGTTGAATACGTTTTTTCAAATCGTCCCAGATATGTTCGATGGGATTCAGGTCCGGAGACTTAGCTGGATAGGGTAACCTCGTAATTCCAACCTCGTCCAAGTATTGCATACTGATCGTGGCAACGTGCTTTCGCGCGTTATTCTGCATAAAAACGACGTTTTCTCCAAGCCTTGCCATGGTATGCATGACATGTTCTTCCAGAATCTCCGTAATGTCCCTTCGTGCAGTTAAGGACCCATTTTCGATGAAGGGTAATTCTGTGCGGAAGTCGGAAGATACACCTCCCCAAGCCATGATCGAGCCTCCACCAAATGGCATTCTTGGAGCAATGCAAGCTTGTGAAAATCATTCACCGGTTCTCCTCCAAACTCTTACACGTCCATCGGATCCAGTTAGGTAGAAACGGAATTCATCTGAGAATAACTCTTTGCTCCAATCGTTAATTCCCCAATGCGCGTATTGTCGAGCAAAAGGTAGTCGTGCAACTCGATGCGCCAGGCGAAGTGGCGGTTCTGTAGCCATTACCCAAGAAGATAGTCCAAAAGAACGAGGTCTTCTCCTGACTGTTGCAACGCTAACATTGCCATTTCGTACTTCTTGTAGACGATTTCGATGCATAATCGCAGTTGAGGTCCGGTTTCGTAAAGCCTGAAACACATGAAAACGGTCATGTCGTACCGTGGTCATTCTTCTTCGTCCAGAGCCAGGTCGTCTGGATAGCAAACCCTTCTACTGAAAGCGTTGAAGCACTCATTGAACCGTAGAAAGGCTTACGCCAACAGTTCTTGCGACTTGCCGTTGGGTGTGACCGTCTTTCACAAGAGCAACAATTTGTGCCGTTTCAACAAAAGTCAAGGGTATTTTTGGCAAAAAATAAACAATAATAAACACTAATAATGGCACTAATAAACACTAATGGTGGCAATAATAAACGTTTGTTTGTTGCATTTGAACAGAAAGTCGAAGCACAAATGAGACATTTAAAACAAGCGACAGTTAGAGGTACCGTTCGTTTTGGGAATTGTGCGCTTTCCCGCGAAATCGACACTATTGAAATTCTTTGTTGCAAAGGAAACCGCTAAGACCACAACAATTCTCAGAAACATGCATTAATTTGTATTTGTGTTATTATTATTTACGATAAAGCTCGTTAAAAATGAAATATCGGTGATTTTCCAAGGTGACCCGGATTTTATGATCGCGAGTGTATATTGATGCAATATAACTGTTGTGCGTATGCTCGGAAAGGTTGCTAAAATAGTAGAATCTGTGTTTTCTTTCTTCTTTTATAGGTTTATGCCACGCAATATGTATGTCTTTGTAACAAAATATTTTTCTGAAGGCATATTTGAATGTTGATCATTTAATTTAGTTGTGACTACGAAAAGTACTTACGCTTTATTTATTTATGTATGTTATATAAAAATCGTTAAGATAAAAAAATAACGAAGTTCAGTAAAATATTTTTTTTGCTTTAGTTCAGTAAAATATTTGCTTAAACTAATGGAGAAACCATCTCATGTTTAATTCGTTTCAGGTGAAACGCAACCGCCTTGTGGACTATGATTGTGAAACAGATAGTGAAGCTGACTCTTCTGGAGATTCTGATAAAGATCCAATATTTCAAGAGGATAACTGGTCTAATATTACTGATTTCTCAGATTATGAAATCCCAGAAACGAAAGGCAAAAAGTTGACAAGGTATAGAACCAACGAACCAAAAAACTGGAAAGTTAAAATTACGAAAGAAAAGCGAGCTAAGTGTCTCCCGTATAAAAACCAAAAAAAAGAATGCCCTGCAAAGTTTCCTAAGCAAGTTGATTGCAGTACTTGTAGGTTTAAATGCACTTCCAATTTTACGCAACAAGAGAGAGAAACTATTTGTAAAACTTATTAGGGACTGGGTAATTTTCTTAGGCAAAAAGACTTTATTTTAAAATACGTAACACGACTGGAACCTAAACGCAGAAAAGTAGCAGAAAACAGCAACGCTCGAAGTATCTCAAAATTTTACTTTTTGGAAAATGATCGAGGTAGATACAGGGTGTGTGCAAAATTTTTTGAGAAAACACTTTGTATTTCAAATGGCCCTGTTAACATCGCTATTACAAATCAAAGTGCTGTTAGATGTTTTGTGGGAATAGACAAAAGAGGCAAAAAAGCTCCTGCAAACAAAAATACCGAGAATCAAATTGCTATGGTAAAAAAAACACATTGAACAATTTCCAGCAATGGAGTCACACTATGTCCGTAAATTAACCAAAAAACTCTACTTAGATAGCAGGTTGTCAATCTATAAGATGTATAACCTATACAAGAATGATTTTTGTAAAAAAAATAACTTGGATAATCCAGTCAGTGAAAAAACTTATCGTAGAATATTTTGCAACAGATATAATTACTCTTTCTTCAAACCAAAAAAGGATCTTTGTTCAACATGCTCCAAATATAAACAAGCTTCGCCTACTGAAAAACGTGAACTGGAAGCTCAATATACTTTTCATTTAATGAGAAAGAATCAGTGTAACGAAGCAAAAGACAACGATAAGATACGCTGTAAAAACGACCCTACCTTTACTATGTGTTCCTTTGACCTGCAAAGTGTCCTGCAATTACCTTCCTCTGGTGTTTCTGTGTTTTATTATTCCAGAAAAATTTGTGTATACAACCTCACTATTTATGTTGGTTATGGGGAGAAAGCACATTGCTTCACTTGGAATGAGCTGAATGGGAAACGGGGGAGTAATGAAATAGGGTCAATTTTGTTCAAGTTTTTACAATCACTCCCTTCCGTAGTTAATCATGTTTCTCTCTTTTGTGATACATGCGGAGGGCAAAATAGAAACCAAAATGTTGCTGCGATGATGTTGTATGCTGTACAAATTATTCCAAACCTAAAGATAATTGAAATCAAATTTTTGGAGTCAGGGCATTCTCATATGGAATGCGACTCAATGCATTCAGCAATAGAGTCTGCAAAAAAATATGAGAATAAATATAAGGTTGAATGCTCGAATAAATGAACTTTGATCAGATAAAAGGCATATATCGAGCACAGTTTAATTAAATCTTGCCCAAGTACTTTCGATCCCTAGATCATCTTCAGGGGCATCTGAAATAAGCCAAGAAACGTTTTTTAAAACCAAAGAAATTGATTAACTTCGATAAAAACTCGAAGTTTATGGTTGAAAAAAGGTTTTTATGTGATTAATGTTATTAGACTTACTTCGTCAATTGTGGCCTATCCGGCAATGTGTTTATGACATCTTGTTCTTGCCGGATAGGCCACAATTGACGAAGTAAGTCTAATAACATTAATCACATAAAAACCTTTTTTCAACCATAAACTTCGAGTTTTTATCGAAGTTAATCAATTTCTTTGGTTTTAAAAAACGTTTCTTGGCTTATTTCAGATGCCCCTGAAGATGATCTATGGATCGAAAGTACTTGGGCAAGATTTAATTAAACTGTGCTCGATATATGCCTTTTATCTGATCAAAGTTCAAATATGAGAATGCCTTTACTATGACCGATTGGGCGAGAATATTTAAATCTGCTCGTTCCTTCAACCCAAAAAATAAAAAGAAAGGTAAATAAGAGGTGCATATCCTTAAATATACAGACTTTTTCAACCTGCAAGAGTTATCCTCAAAACATATTAAAAACAGAAATAAAGATGAGAATGGGGAAACAGTTTTATGGTTGAACATCAAATGCTTGAAGTTTGAGAAGGAAAATCCCGAAGCATTCTTTTACAGATATGACCATTCAAGTGACTATAAAAAAGTAAATATCTCTGGACGAGGTCGACCTAAACAGTTACCAGTTAAACTGAAATCTGCATATCAGCAACTTTTACCGATTTCAAGTAAAAAAAATCTGATCTTTTAAAATTGGTCACATCAGGACACATACCAGAAGAAGTAGCTGCCTGGTATACAAACTTACCTTCAGTTGAAACAACAGGCTCAGATCGTTTACCGGAACCTAATCATAGTGACTCTGAAGACGAATGACTTCATTTATTCAATTTTTTATTCATTTTTTATTACAAAAGAAGAATTTATTTATTTATTCAGTTTTTTATTCAATTTTTGTTATAAAATTTCACTATAATAAAATCGCAATCCAGTTCATTAATTGTTTTATTTAAGGTTTTAGCCAATTTACTTGCAGAAAAAAATCATTAAGTACTAAAACTCCAAAAACTTCATAAATATCAACAACAGAGGTAAATTATTACCTTGGTATTATAATTAGGCATATTTACGTCAAAACTTTCAAGTTTCATAACAATCAAAACAAAAATGAAATTTTAGTCAAATAAAAAGGTCCAATTTTCTCAAATAGTTTGTGGCAGCACTTAGTGACTTTTTCTTGTCAACAGACGCGATATTCCCCTTATCAACTTTGCAGAGTTGTATCAAAATAATATTTTAATTATTTATTATTTATTTAAATACAAGTACTTACTTACTTACTATAGACAATAATACCATACAACAAACAGACACTTACAAATATCTGGGACACGAGATCAAAATAAGCAGAGACAATCAAACACATGAAATACAGAGGCGAATAGGTCTGAGATGGGCAGCATTTGGCAAATTAAGCCATATTCTAAAAAGTTAAATTCCCATGTATCTCAAGCGAAAGGCTTATAACCAATGTGTTTTGCCTGTACAAACTTATAGAGCAGAGACTTTAACACCCACGCAAAAATCTGCGAATAAACTAAGAGTTACACAACGAGCCATAGAACTTGCAATGCTGAACGTGAGCATTCAAGACCACATAACAAATAAATCAGGCAAAGATCAGGAGTTCAAAACGTTATCGAAAGAAGCTCTTCAATTTTGAGTTTATAGTACCTAATTCATTTTTAACAAGACAAGCATCTAATCGTGACGATAGTAAAACCTTGATAGATTTGTGAAGCGAAGCTTTTATACTTTGTAGTTATACATTTAGGTATTATAGTATAGCCATAATTTTTTCTGTAGTAAAATGCAAAGCAGATCGTCACAACACGAAGTAATTGGAAGAGTCAATTTATTCGACAAGGGGAATCTGTTATAAAACATGTAAACATTTCATTTAATTATAAAACACAACTATATATTTCTACTAACTTTTTATTTATATCATATTAGCGCAGAATATATCATAATTTTTATTAGAATACCGGATTATAATGAAATATTGGTTGATATTCACGAAAATAATCAATTTTTTAATTAATATTTTGCTGTCTTTATTATAACATTTGCATTGAATTATCACAACATTTGTGCGAGGTTGCCAATTTTTGTCGTTAGTTTCAAACATTTTAAAGGACACAAATATTACACAAACGATGAGAAATTAATCTAATATTTGCAAAATGTTGGATTGACTAAAGAACAATTCACATGTAAAATTCGAAATTGTTGTTTACTAACATACATTTCCGAATGGAGTATAGTCATATTAAGAATAAGACAAATAACGTAAACCAATTAGTCCTGTAAACTTTTTGTGTGAAATTTAATTTTTATAATAGTATAGTTAAATTGATTTAAATACTAACCATAGCCTTTTCGGTATCTACTTTTATAATTCTTGACAATGGCTTAGCTTTGGCTAGTACGAAAGCAGCGTGTAGTTGACCTACCAAGTCTGGCATATCTGAGATATATTCTGCTTCACCTAAAACATAATGGTAAAACATACTAAATGACATATAAAAAAGAACACTGAGGAATACTGAATATATTATAACTAGTTTCCAGCAATACTTTTTGTTTAAATTAGGACAAACAACGATCAGTTTTGCAATTATATCGATAAACTGGTTTTTGTGATATCTGTTCTTACAAAAACAGTAAGTGATGGTTGTATTTTGTAGCTAGAATTGGCATTTGATCATCGTACAATACGTTGTGATAGAGTACTTTAATCTGTTGATTATGCCCAGCATTCTGTGCGAGAAGACGAGCAAATTTTCAATAACTTAGCGAGTTTTTACGTTTGTAGGGAGCGAATAATGGGCTTATGTGAGGCCATGGCATCAAGAAGGCCGTACCCAAAGAGCTAGAAGTACAGGGCATATCAGAAGAACGGTCAGACACCAAAATCGCACCTTAGACGCTTTTTTCTGTACGCGGTCTGCACAAGGTCAATTCTAAACTACTGGAACGAATATAAAAATGCGAACTGTTAATTACCAAAACAGACGTTTTGAACCTACTTTATATCGTCTTCAGTCTGCCTTACCTCTTACTCATAAGCACAGAAGTGATCAACTGGCTTCTTTTGTCTTGTTTAACCATTCACCACCTGGTATATGCATGTATGTTTTATGTATGTATATATAAATATATTTGCAAGAAAATTAAAGCATATAACATAATGAGGCCAAGAAGATCGCATAAGTACAAAGTCTGAAAGACTGCAAGTCAAAGCGACACTGAGTTGTTGGTCGTTCAGTCTAATTTCAAAAAGGCGATATGGTTCTTATAAACTAGAATATATAGAAATATTACGTAGAGGTGTGATTACAAGTACATAGAGGAAAAGAAAAAAATATAGTTATGGTACCTGTAGCTTGCAGCATCGCTTCTTTTTTTGTAACTGGATAAGAAATAGGATACATGTTTTCTTTTATTTCATATTCCTGTTTACTCTTGGAGATAGGCCGTTTCAATTTAGATTTTCCAGAGACGTGACTTGGGGTCAGTAAATTTTGAGGTGCAATACTAAGAATATACTGAAAATTTAGAATGAGATTAATAAAATCAACATTTTTTATTAAAAAAAAATTTATTTAAAAATTCCTTTATAAAAGGCATATATTAAAAACCCTATCGGGCTACATTGAGTTACATTGTTTAACTTTATATAGTAGCATTTTAAAATTCCTTGGTATATATTGAAATCCCCTAGTACGTATTAAAACACCAAAGAATTTCAATTCCTCTTTGCGTCGCCGAGTTGATATTTTTTTTCTAGAATAAAGGTTAGTGCCTTAATTATGGCAAATAGTTCTGCTGTAAAAATACTTGTCTCAGGAGACAATTTATAGATGGAATGTGAGATATCACAAAGCATGCTCCTACTCCATTTATGGTCTTAGATGCGACCGTGAAATGTGAATTTCTGTAAATTTTCGCTGTTGACCGGCCCACAGACAATAGCATCATTCATTGCATTGGGTACTATTGGTTATTTTCCTGTTCGTAGACTTCAGAATGTTGGGCAATGACAGATTCTATAGCAGGATCAACATCTTCTTCGAAATTCGTATAATCTTTTTCTTTACTGACCGCCGATTCGTCTTGTCTCAACGGTTTGGTATTTCCGGCCACACGTTTTCTTTTTTTATTCAGTTTCGGAGTACTCGATTTATTTTCACTGTTACTAGAATCACTCGTTGGTACTCGTCCGAAAGATACGTGTCGACAAACTCATCCGATTCTTTATCAAACAGAATTTCTGGCCAATATTTTGCAAGTTTTACCGCTCTAATCTAAGTACTGACAAGAATGTGACAAGAAAACGCAAGTCACGACGACGGCGCCTTCCCTTGTTAGATTTGCCGACACGTTATCAGCAGAAATAGTCAAGGCAGCATGCCATGTTGGACTCTCAGAGGCATTTTGTGATAAAAATCTTGCTGGTGGCAGCGAAACTCCAACGTTTTGATTTGAAAGTTAAAGAAAGTAATAGAAATACTTTAAAAAAAAGTGATTGGCCAATGAAGCAATTATATTTTTTCAATATGGTGGCACTCAACCTGTTAAAAACTATTCATTCAAACTCAAACATTCAATATTAAGAAAATAGTCATTCCAGGATCATTTTTAATACACTCGGGATCATAAAATCCGGGTCACCTTGAAAATCGCCGTTATTTCATTTTTAACGAGCTTTATCGTAAATAATAATAACACAAATACAAACTAATGCATGTTTCTGAGAATTGTTGTCAGCTTAGCGGTTTCTTTTGTATCCAATAGTGCCGATTTCGCGGAAAAGTGCACACTTCTCAAAATGAACGGTACCTGTAACTGCCGCTTGTTTTAAATGTCTCATTTGTGCTTCAACTTTCTGTTCAAACGCAACAAACAAACGTTTATTATTGCCGCCATTAGTGTTTATTAGTGCCATTATTAGTGTTTATTTTTTGCCAAAAATGCCTTGACTGTTGTTGGAACGGCACGCATTGTTGCGCTTATGGAAGACGATCACACTCAACGGCAAGTCGCAAGAGTCGCAAGAACTGTTGGCGTAAGACTTTCTACGGTTCAACGAGTGCTTCAACGCCTTCAGAAGACGAGTTTGCTAACCAGACGATTTGGCTCTGGACGAAGAAGAACGACCACGGCACGAGATGACCGTTTTCTTGTGTTTCGGGCTTTACGAAACCGGACCCCAACTGCGGTTGTGCATCGAAATTGCCTACAGGAAGTACGACATTGCAATGTTAGCGTTGCAACAGTCAGGAGAAGACTTCGTTCTTCTGGACTATCTTCTCGGGTAATGGCTACAGGACCGCCACTTGGCCGGGCGCATCGAGTTGCACGACTAGCTTTTGCTCCACAATACGCACATTGGGAAATTAATGATTGGAGCAAACTGTTATTCTCAGATTAATCCCGTTTCTGTCTAACTGGATCCAATGGACGTGTAAGAGTTTGGAGGAGAACCGGTGAATGATTTTCACAAGCTTGCATTGCTCCAAGAATGCCATTTGGTGAAGGCTCGGTCATGGCTTGGGGAGGTTTATTTTCCGACTTCCGCACAGAATTACCCTTTATCAAAAATGGGTCCTTAACTGCCCGAAGCAACATTACGGAGATTCTGGAAGAACATGTTATGCCCACCATGGCAGGGCTTGGAGAAGATGCCGTTTTTATGAAGGACAACGCGCGACCGCACGTTGCTAGGATCAGTATGTAATCCTTGAACGAGGTTAGAATTACGAGGTTACCCTGGCCAGCTAGGTCTCTGGATCTGAATCCCATCAAACATCTCTGGGACGATTTGAAAAAACGTATTTAAACCCATACACCTCCTCCTAACAACGCACAGGAGCTTAAGGATCTGTTAGTGAGAGAGTGGAATAACATACCTTAACATGTAATCCAGAGAAAAATTTAGAATATGCCCCGTCGTCTGCAAGAGGTTATTAGAGCAAGGGGAGGCAATACACGATATTAGTCATTGAAATTCCACTGATGTTTTACCACGTTCTGTATTTTTCATTTTTTCTTTCGTATGTCTGTTTCAACAATTTGGTTTGTTTTCTGCTTTTTCAATAAAAAAAACCGTTTTTTTTTCTTTCTAAAGAAACATCGATGACAAATAAAAAATACATTAGCTTAAAAAAAAGGTTATTACTGCACCAGATGCAAAAATATTCAAGAAACTTGAAATTTTCAAGGTGACCCGGATTTTATGATCGCGAGTGTGTTTTTTATACTAGAAAATATAATACTTATGAAAGCGGTGACATCATCCCACATAATAAAATAAACTTACTTTATAAAATAAACTAATAGTAGACTTTTTCGAATATTCTGGCGAAGGGTGCATTAAATCATTTTCGGGATTTAATTCATCGTCCAACCTTTTGAATACTTGCTGTAATATGTCGTTGTTAAAAATATTTTTGCCTTTAATAAACTTCTCACTATCTGATGCGTGGATTTTTGATCCTAGAGTGCCAATTACGATATTTGCTTCTTCTACCAGTTTGTCATCAGAAATCTTCAGTAAAAATGCTGTATTGAGGCTAGCATGGGTATTTTGAGAACGTTTCATTATCTATAAAAAAAATTAAAATATTACAATATACTGAAACGCCTTCTACAAAATAAATACAGACTTCTACGAGATAGACCGGTTATGCCACTATCTCTTCCACTATCTTAATAGTAGAGTATAAATTCTCACCGAACGTCGATAGAAGAGACTATTATTAAGATACAGACTCTTCCCAAACCAATGAAAGGAAGCCCAAGCAATCATGATACCGAAGACTGGAAAGACAGGTTAAGATTATTCCCTTGAAACACAATTCAGCTTCAGAGCTCAACATTCCATCGAACTACAAGTACTCAGACTTACAAAGTACATAGTAAGCTGGATTCAACGACATATAATACAGAGGAACAACACAGGTGTGACATATACAAAATAAAAGATTATGGATACAGGAGATGGCGGTCTTATGACTCCTTCTCTATAGCAGATATTCCAAGAACACCCGGAACACTCCTCAGACTTTATATAGACGACACTGCAATTGCTGCAAAACACAGAAACCGGGATATCTACATACATATAGTCGAAGTATGGAGTATCTTCAAAAAGAGAAGAAACACAAAGCAAAACACAGGAACCTGGATACTCACAGACAGCACGATAACGTTCTAAAAGATGTGCATGCCATAGGAATACACAAGTGGTAAGAATATATGATTGACCAAAGTAGATGGAGGCCAGTCGTACAGAGAGCGAAGATCCACGAAGATCTGTCAAGCTACAAAGAGAAGAAGAGAGAACAAGATAAAAAGCGGATGGAGAATTTCGCCAGAGTGGACGAATCACAGTGAAGATTGTCACTCTGGCCTTCCGAGGAAAGATCGCTGCGGAGATGTAATCAAGTAACGCATAAAAAGGCAGAGCATCTTCCGATAGGGATGAAGTCAGTGTACACCTTGATACCCGTCAAGACCTAGTTGGCTAGTCTTTTTCAACTTTTTGCGTTTTATTACTCACCTATGTGAGAAACTTCATCGAACTAAGAAGACTTCACTTCGAAGAAGGTTATACAGCTCTTTAGTGTTTAAATAAATACGAAGCCTTACGGCTACGACATTACTCAAACCATAGAAAGTGTGGGAATCGGCGTTTGGTGACTGTTCGACTATCATTTGTCGAGGTAAAGATAAGTCTGGCAACGGACTTGTGATTATACCTCTAAAAAGCCATCAAGTAGATTGAAAATAACGCTCACTGGCCAAAAAGATATTGATCTTCTAAATAGAGAAAAGGCAGATTGCCTTAAAACTATTTCGGATATATACAATTCACGATAAAAATTCGAACTGTTAAAATATTCTACAGTGCCGGTAACACCTTGCTGACAACAGAGCCTAAGGTGAGCTTCACGCTGAGTATAAGTCAAGGACACATAACTTCACGAACAAGAGGATGGAATCGAAAAACCTTCGTTCCTCCTCCAGAGTGGCGATCGTAAACCATCCTGAAACTCCAAATAACTTGGAGGATGAACCGACCGTACGACAAGAACACCATAGAGACGACTATAGAAATAAAAGAGATGGAATACAGAAACATAGTACTGCGTTAAATATCGAACACTGTAGTGATTTTGATAGGGAATTATATAGACATTAATCGTATTAAATAACTACTTACTTTAAAACTTTCAAAATAATAATTTTTTGACAGGTATGGCAAAAAAATACTCTTGATAATCCTGTTCTCCATATTTATTTTTAAAAATTCTCTTGGTTTGATAAGTTTTTCGTTTTCTTCTATATCAACTAAAATTAAATGAACATGGTCATTTGAAATTTATTTTACATATAGCTAGGCTGAAAGAAATCAGATTTAGAAACTAGTTATTTTCAAAAATAAAGAAAACAGAATAAATAAAAACAATCATTATTAAAATTAGCCACCAGGCTAATAGTTGGTCTGTCTATCATAACACTCAAGTCTGTACCGATCTGCAAAAAGCTATATGCAGACAATTACGCGTGTCGTAACCTTGCAGTATACAGTAATATAGGTGTATAATATGCATACATTGTACCATGCATTGTACCAACCAAGGTTACTTATACGACGATTCCCAAGGTTTCAAGTTTCAACTTCCAACTACCAGAGCCGATAAGGATCCCTGCACATGCAGTATCAGCAGTGTCCTGTGATAGTAATTCCCATTGTCGCACTCCCATTTTCTCTAGATCTTCTTTGACTGCATCTTTCCACCTTTTTCTAGTCCTTTCAAAGAACACATTGTTTATAAGGCGATTGTCGTTACTGCGTATCACATGCCCTGCCCGTCTGAGTCTATTGGCCTTTATATATCTGACTAGATTTTCTTTTCCGAATAGAGACTAGCTCGTTATTTTATCTGCCCCTCCATTCGTTTGTCACGCTGTCTCTGCAAGGGACATATATCATTCGAAGAATTTTACGTTCCCACACCAGCAATTTGTTCCATACATTGTTCTCCTTCTACTTTTTTAATTTGTTGCTGTAGATATTGTCTCTTTTTTGTCTAAGTGTTCTTCTAGATGCGGCTCTCTCTCTGTGGAATCGTATGAGTTTTTCTTCTGATGGATTCGACAGATAATCAATTCTTCTTTTGTTTGCTTCTTTTAGAGTTGTTTCACATTCGTCGTCGAACCATTTTTTCTTTTTTGTTTTTTTCGTTCTTCCGATAGATTTCTCTGCTGCTTCTGTAATAGTTGTTTTTATGGAGTTCCATCGCTGATCTATATCTTCACTTTCATTTTCATTTATTTCCAAAACCTGAAACCTATTTCTTAATTCTACTTGGTACTGTCTTTGATTATTTTCTTCTTTCAGCTTCACCACATTCCATCGTTCGAACTTTGTGTGTTTATCTATTGTTTTTGTTGAAATTCTTGTTCTGAGCTTGGCCTTTACGAGAAAATGGTCTGTTTCGCTGTCCGGCCCTCTCATAGTTCTTACACTTATTATGCTGCTAGAATGTCTCCCATCAATCAATACGTGATCTATTTGATTATTTGTTCTTCCATCGTTTGATCTCCATGTTGCCTTGTGGATCTTTTTTCTAGCGAACTGGGTGCATTGTACCTACCAAGGTTATTTATAACGACGATTCCCAAAGTATCAGGTTTCAACTTCCAACTACCAAAGCCGATAAGGATCCCTGCACATGCAGTATCAGCAGAGTCAGCGGGACCCGTAGGTTTTTACACGTTCTCACTGAGTCAGCAGTCACCAATCTTATAAAACAATTTGTCGCTCTTTATTTTTGTTCATTATAATTAAAATTGTAGCACGTTACTTTGCTCATTGTGCTTTCGAAATAAAATTATTTTTTAAAAAGTGAAAAAAGTGTTTCGTGATATAAAATATATACACTTATTTAATTAAGTAGATAGCTGGAGAAGAGTTACCTGTGGAACTCTGAGGACTTCATCGTCTGTTTTATATATAAATAAATAAAAAAGCACCTAATAGAAAAAAAAATAATTAGAAACAAAATACCAAAAATAGAGTATAAGATTGTATACGAAATAATCACTATAATGAGTTAATTAAAAAAATTGTCAGATTGGTGAATGGATTCAGTATTTGCAGTCATATGAACCCAAACAAAGAATAGCAACAAGACTTATTTTAAAAATTTAACAAGCGTCATTTTATTTTTTTTTTATTTTTTAAAACAATTCGAGAACTACCGGATCGATTTTACTAATTTTAATTTTGAAATATTTAAAGAAGGAATATTTAAACGGCAAGAAAATATGATAAAATTCTAAGGAGATTAGCAAAAACAATCTTTTGGATTGACGTAACTAAAAGCCTCGATATTTTCACGTCTATTCACGTGAAAAGTAAACATAGTAAATAGACGTGAAGATAGTCGCGGTTTACATGACGTCTATTCAAAGGAGTATACACAGACCATACGTAAGTGTGTTAAATTCTTTAATGAAAGACACAAAAAAGAAATACTTGGAACAAGGAAGAAGTGACAAATATGAATATGTTTTTTTTTAAGTAGGAGATTTCAAAATTTATCCAATACTGGATCCACCTCATTTGTTAAAAGGAATCAGGAATAATCTTCTAAAAAAAATTTACAATACATGTTTCAAAACACAAAAAAAGTTGCAAAGTGGCTACATATTAAATCATTATATGAAAATGATTGTGCTTCTGAAAATAATGAAGGCTTAAGGGCACTGCCGCACATCACAGATTTACACATTGAGGAATAAAAAATAAAGAAAATGAAAGTCAAATTAGCTGCTCAAGTTTTTAGTCAACGATTTTCATCAACACTTATGTTAGCTAGTAGACTTGGTAAGTAAATTTGACAAAAACTGCTGTTGCAGTATCAGTTTATTCTATGGTTTTGTTTTAGACAACAACAAGGTTATTGGGGAAGGTGCAGCAGGTACTGCCAGACTTCTACTCTTCTTTGATAGATTGTTCGATTCAGTGAATGGTGGAAGAAAATCTGCAGAGCGAGGAAAACTTCTGAGATGTGGAATAAGTGATACATCTGATCATATTATATTTTGGACAAATGAGGCTTTGCCCATGTTGCAGTCAATGGCATTTGAAAAAAAAAGAGTACATGACCAAGCTCGTCCCCCGAGTCTCAAAAATTGGATATATACAATTAAAAATTTAATTTCTATTTGGAATACCTAGAAAACATCTGGATTCAAATACTTGTTACCCAGACGTTTGAACCAGGATCCCATCGAAAACATATTTGGACAAGCTAGAGCTTTTGGGGCACTCTATACAAATCCCTCACCATCAAGTTTTGCTGGTATTTTTAAAAAAATCTCTCCTACTTCTTCCAGGAACCCGCAGATCAGCAATTCTTCGTATTAGATGATTAAAGTCTTGACATTGAATATGACCAGACCATCTTAACCTATACTCTCTCATCTTGTCAGCAATTGTTGCTACCCCTAGACTTCCCCTAATAGACTCATCCCTAATTTTATCCTTTTTTGTCACTCCACCCAACCATCTAAGCATTCTCATTCCAAATACTCTGTTTTTGTCCTACTAAGTTTTAAACCTTTTTCCTCAAGAGCTTGTCTCCTATGTTACAGTTTTTGTTCTAGGTAGCTTTCACTATTCCCTATTAACACTACATCATCAGCATACATTAAGCACCATGGAATGTTACCCTGTAGTTTCACTGTTATTTGGTCCAGAAGTAACGAGAATAAATAAGGACTAAGCACCGAGCCTTGGTGTAATCCTATTTTTACATGAAATTTATCAGTCTCTCCCATACCTGTCCCTAACACTAGTTGTTACTCCCTCATACATAAAATGTCTTTCACAATCTTTACATATTCATTGGGAATTCCTTTCTTATTGGGGCCCACCACAGAATCTCTCAAAGAACTCTATCGTATGCTTTCTCAATAATTCTATTAAGTAGACCTGTTAACCAGCTTGTCCCTGTCTCTCTTAATGCTTTCCACACTTCCAACTTCCATATGTTCCAACTGCTGGTCACCATTCCTGTTACTCTCTCTGTTAACTTAACTGGTTGTCTATCAAATTCTTCATTTATTAACCTATCAACTTTTCATTATCACATGACAGACTTAAAAATTAATAGTAGAATCACTTTATTTGTCGATGATATATGTGTTATCTGGAGTAGTTTAGATTTGCTAATTCTACAATTTTCCATAAGTAGGGATCTCGTTAATATTAAGTCTTGCCCTGACTCGAATGGGCTTTGTTTTAACGCTGATAAAACTGTAACTATGTCGTTTAGAGTAATTTTACAACCTCTAATGCTTAACAATAGTCTAATAAATATCGCAAGTTCAATTAAGTTTTTGGGACTTTTTATTGACGATACCCTAGATTTTACTTTAAGAAATATAAAATATTTATTAATCCTGCTCTATTAATTTTAGAATTCATTTACTTAATTCACAAACACATTAATACTTTAATAGAAGGTGCTATTTCCAACAAGAAATGTAAATTCTGCAGTTTATTTGACATGATCAGCTTCGGACTTAACAAAAAATTTCATCAATCACAATGCCAGAAAATTGTGCAATAATCTATCTGTATACATAACGGTTTATATATCTATAACGATTTATATTACATTGGGAAATGAAACAATGCTCTTTTGTAAGAATGAACTATTCAGTAGCGCAATTTTTAAACAAACTTTAGACTTTTAGTATTTTTTATGTAGATAGTACTTTAAGATAATTTTAAGTTATTGTATAATTACTGAATAAAACACTGAATTGTCTTTCTGTTGTTTTAATTTCCTACATTTTAAATTTGCAATATTAACCAGTATAGGTTATCTGTACCTTTTATTCAAAAATCCCGCAAAATTTCTAGTTTGAAATTCCCGCGTAACTATATTTGTCAATTTAGTTGCCTTTCCAATTAAGAGATGGCGTTCATTCGATCCGAAAGATCAACATGGTCGTGGAACGTCTAGAGTATGTATGGTTTGTTGTGGGAGTATACATAACTGTATGTATGTGAAAATAAAATTGTTGTTTTTACTATTCTCCTCACAATTTCATCATATTTCCTCCCCTTTTAAAGCTTGCTTGATCTTCTGCAAATATTTCAAAATCAAAATTAGTGAAATCGATCTAGTCGTTTTCGAGTTATTATAAAAAAAGTTACAAAAAAAATAAAATAACGTTTGTTAAACGTCATTGTATTTTTAGTTATGTATACTATGTACATTACTGATTACTGTATACCACAAGGTTACGACACGTGTCGCGATATTTAGCGTCACCCTAAATATTATTCCGGGCCCGTGCGAAATCGTCATACCGAACAATAAGAAGTATTCACTTCAAAAATCCACCGAACCCATTCTTGGAAACATCGAGATGTTAGTTATTGAGGTTCATAAAATTTAAAAAACTTGCCAGGTACAAGGCCAAGTAAATGTGCGTAAATTAATTTGGTCATAAGTCGTAGAACTTACTTATTTGTAATGTCGCGTTAACAGTTTCTAAAACCAGAAATATATCTGATGGAAATTCGTTATTCTTGTGTTTAATCATCAAGTTTCCAGCTAACGTTCCTATCTACAAAACAAGAAATCTAATTTTATATATATATATATATATATATATATATATATATATATATATATATATATATATATAAAGTAGTTAGGTATTATTGACTGACACGTTATGTAAAATAAAAAATAAAGTTTTATTTTGAGGTTGCAGTCATTAATAGGGCAGGAAAGTAAAACTCTTTGTTCTTTAACCAAGCTTTCGCAAAATTTATTTGCTTCTTCAGGATATGCTAAAATATGGTATCGGTAAATACAATGAAATTAGAATTAAATAACATTGTATAAAACTAGTATAAAAACTTACAACATGAGGTTAATCCATTAAATTTTTAAATTTAAAAAACATTAAAACTTAACTTATTAAAATTATATAGTTATGTAAGTACAATATTTTAATTTTATTTAATTTTGTACAAATTCATTGACATTGATCATAGATAAAGGTGGTAGTGTGCTATGACATTGATTATTATATTGATGTTTGAGTTATGTCAGAAAGACACTCGTTTCTGTTTATTATATTTTTTGTTGTTGATAACTAGCTCTTGATTGTTATTATGGTTACGTACAAAGTGGCGCCAAATATGAATATTTAAATTTTTTGAAATTATAGTATTTATAGTCAGAAAATCTAATATTAGAAAATTATAGTATTAATTTTCGTAAGACAGAATGTAATTATAGATATTGCTTAGTTTATCAATATCAGTTTTTTTATTAACGCATTGATATTTATTTATGCATACCATTTCTAAGAATTCTCTTTTATTTAATTGGCTTTCACGTCTTAATATATTAGTTTCATTGAAATTAAATGAATGATTTTTATTAATTGCATGATCTATTAATGCACACGTATTTTTATTATTTCTAAGGTCACTTTTATGTGATGTTAGTCTGCCTATTAGATTTCTAGATGTGTGTCCGATGTATGACTTATCACAATTTTCGCATGGTATTATATAAACTACATTTGAGCTTTCCATAATGCTAATAGGTGATTTAGTTTTTGTATACAATGATGCTAATGTTTTAACATTTTTAGTTGCAATTTTAATATCAGGGTCATATAACTTAGATAATAGTTTCTCTATACAAGATTCTTTTGAACTAAGTAATTTTATCAATAACTATCAAATACCTAATAATTATATAATAGTAAGCTTTGACGTTATATCTTTATTTACTAAATCACCACTACATATTATTAATGATAGTATAAACAGACATTGGGATGAAATCGAAATAAATTGCAAAATTAACAAAAAAACGTTCTTAAGCACTTTAGAATTCATTTTTGATTCTAATGTATTGATTTTTGATAATGCATTCTATAAACAAATTTTTGGCACACCTATGGGCTCAAGTATATCGTGTATATTATGTAATTATGTACTAGACGATTTAATAAGAGATTCTTTAAATAAGTTGCCTTTTCATATCCCATTTATCAAACGATTTGTGGATGACTTAATACTTGCTTTACCTGCAGACAAAATAAATGAAACTTTACAAACTTTTAATAATTATAGTGAACATTTACAATTTACATGTGAAAAAGAGACAGAAAATAGCATCCCATATCTTGACATAAAAATCAAACGTAATGCACAAAATGTATTAAGCACTGAATGGTACAGCAAACCTATATTTAGTAACAGATTTATTAATTATCATTCACAACATCCACCTCATATGAAAATAAATTTGATATTGGCTTTAAAAAACAGAATAATCAAATTATCACACATCAATAACATCAACAAAGGGTTATTAGAACTGAAAGACATTTTATTAAAAAATTCATACCCAATTAAAATAATTAACAAATTTTTATTTAACAATCCTAATAATAGAATGATTGACGTGAATCAAACAGGAGAACCAAATCAATAAATCGTGCAATCTCAATTTACTTTCACATCACTACCTTACATACCAACATTAACACCCAAACTAACTAAAGTCTTTGCTAACTATTCTGATATTAAAATTGCAACTAAAAATGTTAAAACATTAGGATCATTGTATACAAAAACTAAATCACCTATTAGCATTATGGAAAGCTCAAATGTAGTTTATATAATACCATGCGAAAATTGTGATAAGTCATACATCGGACACACATCTAGAAATCTAATAGGCAGACTAACATCACATAAAAGTGACCTTAGAAATAATAAAAATACGTGTGCATTAATAGATCATGCAATTAATAAAAATCATTCATTTAATTTCAATGAAACTAATATATTAAGACGTGAAAGCCAATTAAATAAAAGAGAATTCTTAGAAATGGTATGCATAAATAAATATCAATGCGTTAATAAAAAAACTGATATTGATAAACTAAGCAATATCTATAATTACATTCTTCTTACGAAAATTAATACTATAATTTTCTAATATTAGATTTTCTGACTATAAATACTATAATTTAAAAAAGTTTAAATATTCATATTTGGCGCCAATTTGTACGTAAGCATAATAAAAATCAAGAGCTAGTTATCAACAACAAAAAATATAATAAACAGAAACGAGTGTCTTTCTGACATCAATCAAACATCAATATAATAATCAATGTCATAATGAATTTGTACAAAATTAAATAAAAATAAAATATTGTACTTACATAACTATATAATTTTAATAAGTTAAGTTTTAATGTTTTTTAAATTTAAAAATTTAATGGATTAACCTCATGTTGTAAGTTTTTATACTAGTTTTATACAATGTTATTTAATTCTAATTTCAATGTATTTACTGATACCTGCAACCTCAAAATAAAACTTTATTTTATATATATATATATATATATATATATATATATATATATATATATATAGTCGATAAATATAAATACTTAGGTCATGAAATTCAAATTGCCATGGACAACCAAACTGCTGAACTGCAAAGAAGAATTATTTTAGCATGGGCCGCGTATGGAGCTCTATAAGACACCTTCAAGAGTAACATGCCAAATTATTTGAAAAAGAAGACATTCGACCAATGTGTGCTTATAGTCATGACTTACAGCGCCGAAACACTTTCCTTAACCCAGACTATACTAACCCAACTCAAAGTAGCTCAAGGAAGAATTGACCGCTTGCTACTTGGACTGATTCTTAGAGACAGGGTTCGAAACGAATAAATAAGAAGGACAGGCGTCGCAAATATCATAGAGCTCATACCATGGCTGAAGTGGAACTGGGCAGGCAATGTGACCAGAATGAGCGACAGACAGTAAACTCAAAAAATTACAGTATCGAGACCACGAGCAGACAGAATAAGCGTAGGTAGACCACCTACACGATGGACAGACGATGTCAAAAGGATCGCTGGGAATTGGCTGCAGGAAGCCCAAGGCCGGCAGAATTGGAAGAAATTAGGGGAGTCTATGTTCAACTTTGGACGCAGGAAGCTGGATGATGATCCTAAATCTTAAATTGATTTGTGGATCGCTTAGTAGTGCTTTCATTTGTATGGATACGTCGAGTTGGTTGTTTAGCCAGCAACCCAAGTACTTTATTTTGTTTACTTGTTCCACGATGTGATAGACATTGGCCTATTCTAATATCAAAAAAAGCCAACCGTTTTGGTCTGATCACTGTGTATTTTCATGTTAAATTCTGTTATAGTCTGTCGATAAGCCGTTGAAGCCCTATATCTGTATCTGCCATCAAAATGCTATCATCTGTATTCTACAATTATTGTTATTGCTATTGATACATGCCTGATATTGTTACGTTTTTCTGTTGGGTTCAGAGATTACGTGGTTTCTGCCATAAACAAACTCACCAAATTACAAATATTATAAATTCTAATTACATTAATAATTATCGCTTACAATTCACACGGATATCGTCTACAAAACAATTCCCTGATAATAAGTATTAAATGTTTCTTTTTCTTTTAATGTAGACATGACTTTATTTTAATGTTTTTTAATGTGCCTCCAGTAAGTTGCCGTTCCATCGTTTGCGTGGTCTTCCTACTGATCGCCTTCCTATTGGGAAACCATCTCTTGCCGTCTTTACTACCCTATTTGTCGTCATTCGGCTTATATAATCGTTCCATTCTATTCTTCTATATTTCTTCTTAAATAATTTTTGATGTTCTCCACTTTGCATCTACGTCGTATATCTGTACTTCTAGCTCTGTCCAATAATGTCTCATCATCAATTTTTCTAAGTTTTTTCATTTCTGTTGTTTCTAAAATCCTTTTTGTCCACTCTGTGTCAGGTCGTGTTTCTGCCGCGTATGTCATTATTGGTCTGATGACGTGTTTTGTAAATTCTGCCTTTAATTTCTTTCCCGATATTTTTATTTCTCCACATTGTTTCATTCAGGCAACCTGTGGCTTTGTTTGGTTTATCCACTTGATCTTCCACTTCTGTTTCGAGCTTTCCGTAGGTAGATAATGTGATGCCTAGATATTTAAACTCCATCACTACCTATTATCTGACTGTCCAGCTCCAATTTACATCTTAGTAAATTTGGTGTTATAACCATGCATTTTGTCTTTTTTTGGGGAAATTGGTGCAGCATACGTCGTAAATCATCTTCACTTTTGGAGAGTAGTATAGCGTCGTCTGCATAAGAGATTATTTTAAGCCGTTTTTCTACCATTTGGTATCTTTTTAGTTCTTACTTTTTTTATTATTTCATCCATAATCAGGTTAAACAATAGAGGACATAGGGAATCTCCCTGTTTTTACCTATTGCCAGCTTCAATAGGGTCAGTTAGTTCTTCTTTTACTTTTACTTTTATTGTGTTGTTTTGGTAGATATTTTCGATCGTTTCGATTATTCCTAGATGTATCTCTCTTGCGTACAATAAGTGGATAACGTCCTTTAATTTGACCCCATCAAAAGCCTTCTTAAGGTCCACGAAACATAGATATGCCGGTTTATTGTATTCTAATGATTTCTCTTGCACTTGTCTCATAAATATAGCGTCGATGCATGATCTTCCTGACCTAAAATCTTATTATTCTTCTGCTAGTGTTATAATTTCATTTAATTTATTTGTTATTACTTTGGTTTTTAATTTTAGTGGCGTGTTTAATAAATTAATTCCTCTCTAAATTTCCGGGTCCGATTTGTCTCCCTTTTTGAAGAGAGGTATTAGAATGCTTGATCTCCATTTTCTAGGATTTCTGATTTGTTTTATTATTTTTTGGATTATTTTTTTAGTTGTTTGGTCAGATCTGGTCCTCCGTACTTTAGGAGTTCGTTCGATATTCTGTCCTCTCCTAGGTGATATATCACATGTCACTTTAACATTTCCGTTAAGACCAGAAGCCATTCTCTCTCCATATGCCAACCATAATGTAGCTTCGCCTATTTTGAATAAATTTTAAACTGTTTGTCCTTTTGTAGTATAGTGTAATGTACAATTTTATGTTTATGACATTCTATGATTGTTGGATAGGCCAAATTGGACGAAATGCCCCTGAAGATGCTCTAGTGAGCGAAAGTACTTGGGTAAGATTTAATTAATAAAACTGTGCTCGATATCTGCCTTTTATTTAATCAAAATTTTCTCTTATTGTTTGAGGCATGTTATTTTCTGCGTCGTATACTCCGATTATGTTCAGGTCTTCCTTCTCAATTCTTATGTTTACTGTTACAATCCTTTCTGATATGTTACCTTACCGGATTATATAATAAGAACATCTGTTCTAGAAACAGCAAAAGGAAGATGGTCGAATCAACGCGATAGCATGAAATTCCAGACAGTTACCAGGACGATATCATCGATAGAAACGGTGCGCGCAACATTAGGGTGAAAATAGTATGGCACCACTTCTTTAGATTGTCTAAAAATTCAGTGGAAAGTTGGTGTGTCTACTTCTGGCTATTGGCACAGTTTCTTCTATTCTGGTCACTCTTCTAACTGGCTCACATATTTCAAGTACTTGGCCCTTGTTGAATGTGATCTTGTTGTCATTTGGATTTGTCACTCTTCCTGGAACGGTCTTCTTCTTCCCACCCACCAAACATCTAGCCCCCATAAGACTTCATGATCCTGCACTTCTGCTTCTAATAACATGGCTTCCAAACCATCAATTGGTGCGACCAAGATCTTTCTGCTGTTAGAAGGAATCGTTGTATCCTCTGTAACTAACACGTTTAATTTGTTTTGCTGATTTCTACAAGCCGAGAGTTGAATCTTTTCATTGCCGGCAACCAAGGACCTGTGTAAGACATCTACAATAAATGTTCGGACATGATGTCGACGCCCAGCATGAATTTATCTACAATGTCGGCTATTAGGATCATTACATCTGCCTCGACGTGGTCCAGTTCGATTTTTACACATCTCTACCCATAAACAGTTATGTTTTCACCTATCTCTGTCTTCAGTATGGGAAGCCTCGATAATATCCTTGTAAATGACTGGTGAAGGAAACGTTTACTTATCACTTACCTTGTAGTGGTACAGGTTGAATATTTTTTTGTAATTTTAGTTAAAATATCAATGTTTTTCCAGTAATTATGAATTCCCAAAGTAGTTAGTGGTTCTCTTTTTATGTTCAATATTTGTGTGTTAAATTTTTATGTTACCATTTCCTTAGTTTTGGGTCTTGTAAATTCTTCACGCCTGGTTTTGTTTTCTTCTGAGCTTTTAGTTTGATTACTATTTTGGCTACTATGGGATTATGATCTGAATTTGTACAGAATCTTTTATGGATAAGACTATAATTAATCTGTTTCCGTCCGAACTATATTTTATAGTCTTCTTGATGGAACTGGAAAGTATATATTTGAGGCTATTATTTTGTTTTGCTGGCGGAACTTGACCAGAATGTCACCTCTGTCATTTCTATCTCAAAGACCATATTCTCCGACTACATCTGTCACTGTCCTTCCACCATCATAGTTTAGTGAAGGTAGAATATTAATAGGAAAGAAGGAAGAAAACTAAATGATACAAATCATTTAGTTCCATAAATCTACATTCCATAAAAGTGAAAGTCGATACCATATTGAATATACTGCAAATACAGCAAATATCAATATTTGCAGATACAGCAAAAAATGCATAAAATCCTAAACATGTGGAAAGAAAATATAGAGCGATTTAAGATATAAATTAACAAAAAAATAGGCTAAAGTAATAATAATAAATAATTAAATAACAAAAAGGTAAAATTGTTCCAAATAAACAACTAAATAAAAATAACTTCCACTACTTACATTTCGTACGGGTACATTTGCCACCAAATCAATATGATCTGCTAGTTTCTTCAAATATTTTAGTTGTGGTATATTTTGTGACATTTTTTTGAATGTACTGATTGCAGTAGTCAATGTAATATTTGCACCTACGCTTAATCCATTGTCAACTAATCTGATAGATTTTAATTCACGTACATCCTGTATATCTACGTAAACGTTGTATTCAGTTTCTTTTTTATATACTCCTAAAATTTGTATAATGGTTAGTTTCATTAGTCTCATAGCATACTTTAAAAGTATTGTTTAATCTTCATAAATGGGCTTAGCATGAGATAAACCTTATTCGAAATCAAAGTATTAACTCCAAAAAAAAAAAAATAGATCAACAGATTGTAACGTGTCAAAAAACCTATACGTCATATTTTGTCCAATTTTCCTTTTGTTTGTTAAATTTTATAATGAACACTCAGTATATAAGTTTAATTCTTACCATTCTGAAAAAATCCCAAAAACATTAATAAAGTTATTGAATTGAACTTGAATTGTGGCATATTCCCTATAAAAATTGTAATTGCATTAAGATGCTACAATAAAATAGCTTCAGAACAATATGAATTAGATATTTTACACCAAAAAAACACCGACATCTTTATACTTTGCGTCCCATCGCATTTAAGTATTCTAGAAAACGAAGAAGTAGATGCCTGTGCTAGAGATGCAGCAAACAACGAAAAGTCAACAATAGTGAGTGAAGTAGCTGCTAGTGATATTAAAATAGTGAATAAATCCTAAATTCAGTGAAAGTGACATAAGTCCATGAGATAACTCCCAATCAATTTAAAAAAAATTAAACCATCTATGAACGTGGATGTAGCAAAACACAAGTCGGGGTAACCAGGTTAGAATTGATTGATTAAGTTTAGGTCATACCTACTAGAATAACATATGCATATTTATTTGACGGAAGGAATCAACCGGTATGTGATAGATATAAGACAACTCTTATATGTAAACCACTTATTAAACTGTGTAAAAGCTATCCAACAATAATCTTTTCGACGACCTAAAGACATTATTAGACGAAAACTGTAACATAAACAATTTTGTAAATTTCCTTAAAGAAACTCATCTTTTTCATCAATTGTAAATTAATCAAGTAATTATACTTTAATGTAATATGTCGTTAATAACCATTAGTAGTTGTTGTGACTGATATTAAATTAAAAAAAAAATGTTAAGGACAAGAATATCCAGAATTCTTCATACCTTACATCTACGGGGTATTTCAAAAAAGGTAACACCTAGGATCTCTACAATAAGTAAAAAACAATCCTTCCTGTCGAAAAGGAAGCACGTTTTCACGTTCAGAGCTTCTGTAAATAGTCGCTCTGATGATTCCTTTTAGGATAAAATACGTATTAGCAAATATACAAAGGCACTATACATAAAATCAAATCTTAACTGTCTTTCTTTTAAAATTAAATAAGTTTGTGCATTAATTCAATAAGTTTATTTGTTTATTTTTATCGTATAATTTATTTAAGTCGTTGAATTGCGCCAAACGTAGGCAACTCACAGTTGTTCTAGGCAATGCTAAGCTTTTCACTTAATACTTCCTTAAAGTAACGAATAAAATTCAATATTATTCAATAATATCATCTCAAATTCAAAGTGATGATTTTAAATGAATTTTTTTATTTATTGAAATCGAGCAATCTGTTTTAAGATTTCATTATTTATTTATTTGGTTTACATAAATTAATTTTGATTGTATTTGATTTTGATTTCAGTCTATACTGAATAATTATTTGAATCATAATTGGCTCAGTAAGCGCGCAATTTTGGCGGCGAAAAAAGTTGATTAACGAAATTAACTTCCATATTGAACAGTTTTACCAGGTGATCTGATATCTTTTAAATCCTGATCTGATAAGTCGTAAATTATCCAAAAAAATTTTTAAATTCACTGGATATACCAGGGATGCTACCACACAATCTTCAGTTGAAAATTGGATCACCAATTATTTTGCTACGCAATTTGAACCCACCCAGAATGTGCAACGGCCCACTTTTGGTCATTAAAAGTATTACCGGAAATATTTTTAAAGGTTGAAAATATTTTTAAAAATATTATTGAAGCATTCATTTTGACTGGAGGATTTGAAGTAGAAATCGTCCTGTTGCCTCGTATCCCAATGATATCCTCATATACCACAATATCATTAAAAAGGCTTCAATTTTCTATTCGATTAGCATTCGCGATGACCAAAAACAAATCTCAAGGCCAGACAATGTTCGTTTGAAGCTTGGATTTAAAGAATGCATGTTTCTTCACGTTCAATTATATGTTGCATGTTCACGTGTTGGTAAACTATCAAATTGCTTTGGCAAACAGTATGCAGGCAAATAACAGTCCAATTATTGATGATCTCGAGAAATATGCTAGAGAAACCGAATAAATGCTTATCAATCATATTTGTGAGGAAGAACAGTACATCATAATGCATTTGGGTGATTTAAATATTACAAACACAGTCACTAATGGCACAGAAAGATCAGAAAAAGGCATCTCGTGAATGCAAAAAAACGAAGTGCCAAGACAATGAAACATCCAAAGACCCGGACTTCATAATCATGGAAGCAGAGATGGAAGAAGAGATAGGTACTGGTTTTGAAGAATTTATGAGTAATGAAGGATGTAAAGAAAACGATCCGAACAACAGTACACTGAATCCAAAAGAATACGAAGCGGTCATGGTCTAAAAGGAGTAATACAGAAAATAACAAAAACCCAAAATAATGGTGAAAGCCTGACAATTAACGGTAGTGCTTTAGAACAAGTTGAAAACTACCACTATCTTGGCACAATAATTAATCACACAAACGATTACTCCAAAGAAATCAAAGTTCGAATAGAGAAAGCACGTACAAACTTCAATAAAATGAGAAAGGTAATTTGTGCAAGAGAACTAAAATTGGACTTGGGAGTTAGGCTGGCAAGGTGTTATATTTTCTCGACTCTGCTTTATGGGATAGAAGCATGGACACTTAACGTGTCGACTGCTAAAAAATTGGAAGCATTTGAAATGTGGGTGTATATAAGAATCCTGAAGATATCATGGACCGAGCATGTAACAAATAACGAAGTCATGAGAAGAATCAACAAAAGAATGGAAGTATTGGAAACCATCAAGACACGAAAGCTGCAATACCTGGTGCATGTTATGCGTAATGAGAGATACAACCTATTTCAATTGATTATACAAGGGAAAATCCAGGGCAAGAGAAGTGTAGGAAGAAGAGGAATCTCATGGTTGCGTAATTTGAGGTAATGGTACGGATGCACATCAATTCAACTATTCAGAGCAGCAGCATCTAAGATCAGAATAGCCATGATGATTGCCAACCTCCGTCGCGGAGATGGCACGTGAAGAAGAAGAAGAAGAAAATAACAAATGGAGCAAACACGAGAATAGAGAAAATGGGCTTAAGTATCAGGGAAGAAGAGGAGAAAATGATTCATGGAATTACAATATAGAAAAGGCGGCAAAAACTATGAAACCTTGTTGCAGTTGCAAGTTAAGTAGGGACGTCAAGACAAAATTGAAAAATGTGGTTCTATTTCTGACAAGGCTTCTTCTTCTTCTTTTGGTGCCTATTCGGCGAATGGCGATCATTCTCACTATAATTATTTTATTAACTGGTGCTTTAAATAGATTAGTTGTTGTTGTGGAGAACCATTTTCTCAGGTTTTTTAACAATGATAATCTTCTTCTCCCAATTCCTCGCTTTCCAAATACTTTGCCTTGAAGGATTATTTTCAGTAATTTATATTTAGTGCAGTTTCTCATTATAGGTCCTAGATATTCCAACTTTCTCCTTTTAATGGTATATATCACCTCTCTTTCTTTTCCCATTCTTCGTAGTATAGTTTCGTTGGTTATATTGTCCGTCCACGATATCCTTAGGATTCTTCTGTACAACCACATCTCGAACTATTCAAGTTTTTTTTCTCCATCGCTTCAGTAAGTGTCCAGGATTCAACTATAGTTGAATAGTAGTATAATATCGAGAAGTTTGGCCATGTTTTTTAATACACTCCTAGCCTTCTCCATTCTACATTTTACTTCTTATAAGTGATCCCATTATTTGTTTACTATTGTTCCAAGATGAGTAAACTGTTTTACTCGGTCCACTGGTGTATTTTTGATAAGCAGTTGGACGTCTCTAATTTTATTTTTGCTGGTGACTATAAATTTAGTTTTTGATATGTTTACTTGTAGTCCAAATCTTTCACTTACTGCATTAACTTTGTTTATTAGTTGCTGTAAACTGTTTAAACTGTCTGCAAAACTAACGGTGTCATATGCATAGCGGATGTTGTTTAGGCGTTCTCCATTTAAAAGGATTCCATGTTCGCAATTTTCCAAGGCTTCACTAAATATTTCCTCGGAATATAGGTTGAATAATATAGGTGAAAGTATACATCCTTGTCTAACGCCTCGTAGAATCTGGATCGCTTCTGTCGGTTTATCTCCAAGATTTGTTCTTATTGTGGCTGATTGGTTCCAGTATAAATTTTGTATTATACGCTGGTCTTTATCATCTATTTGGGCTTTTGTTAAAACATCCATCATTTTTTGGCGTTGAGCTGTGTCAAATGCTTTTTGGTAGTCCACAAATCAGATGTAGATATTGCAAGTCATATCTCTGCATCTTTGGAATAATACCTGTAGATTAAACAGTGCATCTCTTGTACCTACGCCTTTCATGAATCCAAACTGTGTGTCTTGTATTCTCTCTTCGCATAGCTTGTATATTCTGCGATGTATAATTTTAAGAAAAAGTTTTAGTGTCTAGCTCATTAGACTTATTAGCCTATATCCTCCGCACTTTTTCGCTCCCTGTTTTAAAAAAACTAATTATATTTTGTATAGCGATGGTTACGCTGCTCAAACCAGAAATTCTGTGTTAGCAAACGCCCTCTTAACTTAGCAACAGGCTCAATATTTAACTATAATAGAAAAGTATCTCCAGAAAGGTCATACCCAGATGGAGGCAGATAGCATGCATTCTACGATAGAAAGATTGATTCGAAAATCCACAATTATTGTACCTGTTGACTATGCAATAATATGCAAAACAGCATGTTAGAAAAATCCCTACAGAGTAGAGTACTTATCGCATGATTTTTTTAAAAATTGCTGAAATTTTCCTCCCTCAATTCCTTGTGGACAATCTTCAAAGGTCTTTCACATATATCTTCTATAGCTTTCCTCTTTGTATAATTACTAAAAATTTGCCGGCCAATGTGGATATCTGGAGCATGATTATGCTCCACCGATGCTTTTTCAAGAATAACGTAATTTTCATCACCTTTCTTTGTGTACACTTTTTGTTGGCACCCTTTTTTGATGCATCGCCATCTAACTTTTCCATCTTTTGAGACATGGGCCTTTGAATATTTATATTCATTAATTATTAATAAAAGTTCTCCCCTTTGACTAAACATAGTCGTTGGATTCGCCATTTAAAAGTTAAACACTAACGGACAAAACTATTGTTACGATCAATTTTGACCCAAAACCGTAAATATATTTATTACTAATATTCTCATTCATTCACGTATTTTCTAGGTAATGCCTACCTGACACACGATGGGTCCCCCTACGTTATAAAAAGATCAACAATCGAACTTTCTGGAGACTAGCCGATATAAACATACCAGTTTTGAGAGACCATTTCGCCGCTCTGTCTAGTCGAGACGGCCATCGACTTTTCTAGTCTAACGGTACTGGGTATATAACAGGACCTTTTTGGAGAAAACAGTTAGTCAAAAAAGAAGCTCGCGCTCGCGTTTAAATTATAACGTCCGATAGATAAATTATGTAATTATTAGTCAAATAAATTGTTGTACAGTGGTTTAATAAATTGATACAAATTATCGTGTTTTAGTAAATTAAAATAAGAACAATAAATTAGAATTAATAAAGACATAACACTATACCATAATACTTGCAACTGAAGTGAATAACTGAAAATATTTATATTCTTACTTTCAACTATAATCAAATTTGGAATTTCCGGTCATTAAGACTTGATCCCCAATTTTCTTGGCAATGGGGCAGCAGGTACTTGGGATTAATGGGCCTAGGTAGTTCGTGGGGCAGTTAGATAACGCCGTTTGTGACAACTAAAGAAAAGTATACAACAGGACTATCATTTATTTTATGATCAGTTACCTCATAATTAGAATTGTGCTTATTTCATTTTATATTTTCTGATTTAAAATTTTTTTAAGCATTCATTTTTCTGTTACAATTACCGATGTGTTATTGGTTTATTTGGATTAAAAAAATTAATAAACTTTTTTCAGAAAAATGCGTACCTATTTCCATTTTGTTTTCAAAATATTAGTTTTCGTATCTCCCATTTTATTTAAAACATAAACAATATTTAATCTAAAAACCAAAAATAGAACATTCAAATTCTATCTGAGTTGACTAGTAGTCGTAAAAACTAATTTATTGCCAATCGGTAACAAGTCTAATCATTTAAATTAGTTTTTTCGCTCTCCTGTAAAATTTTATAAAATGGAGTTACGCACTATGCGAATTATTACACTAACGATATTTACTTAACTCTGTTAAATAAATTGAACATAATATTAGTCGTATAATAACAACCGAGCCACAGCAACACGTGGCAGGGTCAGCTAGTATTCGTATTCGTATAAAATTTTATTATAATGTTGCTAGTAGTTTCGGCAAAATCGTAAAAAAATTGTAACATTTTTTTCCTCAACGCCCTTTATCTTGAAAACTGATGGCGTTACAAAAATTTTTTACTAAGCGTAAACCATAATTATTTTTCAGTTTTTTACCTAATCTAAAGACGGTGTTACCTTTTTTTGAAACGTCCTGTATAAGCGATTTTAGTTAACGATCTTCGATACGCAGATCCATAATAGTAAGCCCGCATCTGGCTTATTGGAGTAGGAATGATAATTATTAATATACATACATAGAAAATATGTCTGAGCTTGTAATTCAATGATTTTTGTCAACACGCAGTTGGCAAAATTCGGCAGACTGGAAAACACTTTCAACTTTTGTACACTACCACTAACCTAACCTAACCATCTTTTCTATATACACTGCTTTTAGTGAATTCAGAAAGTTTACCACTGTTATTTATATGTACTATATAAGACTGTTAAACTATAAGGACTCTCAAAATATGCGTATGTATGTACTTCTGGACACCTGAGATAGAATATGTGATAATGAAAGCTAAAAATCTTATAGAAAACAATTGACCATGAACAGCGATGGAGAAAATTAAGATAGTAGACTGTAAAAAGAAGCACCACATGCAAAAAAAAATGTTGAAATAAGTTACAAATAAGGTAAGACCCAGACAAGAAATTAACAAAAAAGTGAAAATAAATCAAATTACCAGGATAACATATTATGTACCTAATTAGAGAGGATTATAGATTTGAAAATCGTGAACGATGACGATTCTTGGAACTACATATTACTAAATAATATCTTACCTTTTGATGTATTTCCAGCTACTATGGTATAATAGTTCGGGTTGCCATTCTTAGTTGATTCGAATGTCTTTATTATTTGTATTAAATCGTTCAGCAAGGTGACTTTAATCCAAGATAATCCTCCTAGTTTATAATAAAACGGAGACGATAAGTTTGGACTACAAGTAATATCAGGATATTTCAGCTTCATTGCGCACAAAGGCATGTCTTCGATATCCCCACATTTTTTAGCCAAATCTGGAGACGCGTCTTGGCAAACTGACTTAAAGGCTTCTAAAATTGGTCTGAAACAGAAGTTGAATAAAAAGTCGATACTGATGTCCATATTTGATGTTATGAGTGCAATAACAGATTAACCCCAATATTGATATATGTGGGAAAAAGAATAATAGTGGATTACTAAAGAAAATTACTGGATGCACAATAACTTTGTTTAAGAACATTTTTGGATCGAATTAATTGAAGTAAGGTAAACTGGTCCATAGTGGGACGTTTTTTTTTTTCAAAAGTGTATAGCACCTTGATTAAGCGTTTGTCAATTATAGTAAGGGTACCTATGCATGGGTATGGATGTAAGGAATCAAACTAATAATAATTTCAAGTAATCCTTTATTTATATTAAAGCGTGACAGACGGAAGAAGAAAGAATGGATGTCTGATGAGATAATGGATATGATGGATGAAAGACGTAAATTCAAGAATAAAAATGCAGAAAAATACCAGCAGATCCACAAAATCATAAGAATGAAAATTCGAGAAGCCAAAGAAAAATGGTTTTCCAACGAATGCAGGGAAAATACGACAGTTACAATATGCACAAAAAAATAAAATCAATGACAAACAAGAGGAAATTCAATAAGTCACCCAACAGCATAAAAGATGGCGATGGAAATCTTATCTTGGAGCCATCAACGATCTTAGAAACATGGAAATCATACATAGAAAAATTATTTGCATCTGACAGGACTGATGATCACCTATATGGAGAAGGAGAAACAGGACCTTCAATCCTTAAATCGGAGATAGAAGATGCCATTGCAGCACTAAAAAACAATAAGTCAGCAGGTCCGGACAAAGTACCCTGCGAAATATTAAAGATCCTATGTAAATCAGACAAACAGTTCCTTGATAATCTAGTTGAACTTTTTAACAACATATATAATAGCGGTAAAATCCCGGAGAACTGGCTGCAGTCAACATTTATTACAATCCCGAAGAAACCAAATGCCCAGATCTGTGATGACTACCGGCTTATAAGCTTGATCAATCATGTCACTAAAGCGTTCACTAAGATCATTCATAGAAGAATATATGATAAATGTGAGTCAAATATTGATAGATCATGAACAATTGATAGATATTCTGCGAAAGACAGGTATTGACGACAAGGACATTCGAATTGTGGCAATCCTATACTGAGGTCAAACAGCAAGAGCAAAAATTGGCAACGAATTCACTGAAAGTGTGCAGATCAAAAGAGGTGTCCGTCAGGGGTGTATATTATCCCCACTCATATTCAATATTTATTCCGAAGAAATATTTAACAAATGTATGGAAAATGCAAATGAGGGCATAAAAATAAACGGCGAGTTAACGAACAATATAAGATATGCCGACGACACGGTGATCCTTACCAGTACCATAGACGAATTACAGCAGGTAATTTATTCAGTTAGTGAGGAATACGACCTGAGCCTCAACTTCAAGAAGACAAAGTGGATGCTGATAAGCAGGAAGCAACAGCTTGCTCGACAGTTACGGATAAGTAACATACTAATTGACCATGTAGAATCTTATGTGTACCTTGGCACCAACGTAAATGCAAAATGGGAACAGGCCACAGAAATTAAGGCGAGAATAGAACGAGCTAGAGCAGCATTTAGCAATATGAAAAAGCATTATGTTACCATATTCCAGTATAGACCGCTTTTTTATTCCAACTATGGACCATGGCGCATCAAAATACAAATGACCAAAAATTTTATCAAAGTGGTAAAGCTACGTTTAAACAAAATAAGACGATATTGCGGTTATGTATGTTTTAAATATCCATACCAAATGGTAATGGAACATGGAAATAAAAATGTTCAGCTGATCACACACTTCAACTGATAGCACACACACACTGAAATATAGCTCTGCCGCGAAGATAAAATAGCCAGGAGAGTGAAATTCCCACTATGGGTCAGTTTACCCTACAGAGGATGAGAGAAAAAAGATGGCAAAAGAGAATATCAGAAACTAAAACACTAAAGAAACGAAAGAAAGGACAACCAAGAAAAAGTTGGACAAATGAAATTATAAAACCAGGTATAACTTGTGAAGACTAGGAATGACTTACGATATTTTGCCCATCTACGCAGAAAGCAGACAGAGAAAGTCTTCAGAGAGATAGAAATGGATGAATGCCGGTACCCCTCTACCTGATTTTTAAACGTACTTTAACAGCTCGAGCTTACTTGTCTTACTAAGATAATTTCCATAATTTTAGTGGGCAGTTTTGACAAACTGTATTTAAAGCAAGAAGGACTGAACCGCACAGAAATGAAAATGATACCGAGAAACAACAGAGAGAATAGATACCAACATAACAAAAAATCCGATAGTCTAGTAGGTAAAAGAAGTTTAAAGAAGAAGAAGAAGTGAAGAAGTTTTCGGCAGTTCACTATTCTCATTTTTTATTGCAGATCTTAATTTTTATTTGCTAATTCCTAAAGCACACATGTTGTTTTACAAACATTGTCGCGAAAAAGCTGACAAAAGTTGATAATAGAAAGCTTCTCGTTCACAAAACTCAACGAAGACCACGTTGCTCAAGTCAGTAAGCTTTATTGGGGTAAGTAAGGATATAGATGGTAAAAAATTGTAGATCAAAATAGACAGGCAAACGATAGAAATTAATTAGATAACAAAATATAAAAGTTTGACAAAGAAAGACACTAAATACAGCTAAACTGTAAAACAAAATGGGCTCCAATAAGTTTTAATCTGAAACTTATGAAGGAACTCAAAAATAATTAGAAAAACACACGTCAGAAAACATATCAGCAAATTATCGACAAAAAACTAGAAAAATTAACATATCTAACCATAAGCTGTAAAAAAAGATCATATATTCAATAAAATACTTTAGAAGAATTATTATATTATCTTCTACAACAAAAATCAAATAATTTATATCATCTCTACTCAAAAACAAAATATTACGTAACAATAAAAATTATGTTTATTAAACCTTCAAAGAAACATGAGTTGTAAAAAAAATAAACAATAAACATTGTTTACTAACACTTTAAAATTTTATTAATAAATATATATTAATAAAAAACAGATGATAATACATACTGTCATCAATAATCTTTATCTTTATAATCTTTAAACAGATTGTAGTCTTAAAATAATTTAAATACAATCAATACGGAAATTACTTTCGCCAAAACTTTAATATCTCACAACAAGAAATTGAAAATCAAATGAATACCATTGGCGTATTTTTCATCAAATGAATTTTTGTTTGTTAGATGATTCATTTTTCTCAATATTACAGTTTAAAGTCTGTATTGGATTGATTAGTGTGTTAAAATCTAAGTCATAACAAGGAACATTTTGATGCTTATGTATTTTATTAATACGATGGACAGGCCATGGCATAATCCAAAAAGCAAACTACAATATATACTATAGTGGCCATAGAACCAGACATGAATTTGGGATAGCCTTTATTAGTTCAGGAAATGAAGCTCAAAAAAAGTTAAAACCTCGCAATTTTTTCGTCCTGCATGGATTGAATTGAAATTTTAACAAAAGGTAGGTGATAGCCCAAGGATCAAAATCTATATCGAACCGAAGTGCGCTGAAGGGTTTTAGGGGTGAAAACTACCCCTAATTGTCAAAAATTATATAATAACATATTAAACCTGAATATGGGTAAGATTTGGTTTGAATTAGTTAAATAATGATTATTTTATACTTTTGAATAGAGTTCCATCACATTTCAACCCTTAAAAAGCAACCCTTGTTAGAGATTAATGTAAAAAAATTACTAATTCTAAAAAAATGATTTCGCCTTGGATCGATTTGGATAAAAATTTGGATTTAAGCTCAACTCACCCTCTGCTTTATAGTTTATCTCATGCCGATGAACCCTGATTGTTCTTAGGGGTGAAAACTACCCCTAATTTTCAAAAATTGTAAAATAACATTACAAATCTTAAGATGAGTGAAATTTGGTTTGGATTAGTTAAATAGTGATTTTTTTATACTTTAAAATACAATTTCATAAATTTTCAACCCTTAAAAATCAATTGTTATGAGTGCTATAGGTGAAAACAATTTTTTGCCAAAATTTTGCCACTTTTCAACTTTTGAAAATCACCCTTTACAACATTGCAGTTTTTATAAACTAATTTAATAGATATAAATTGAAAAAAGTAGAATTAAATACAAAAAAATTTATCAACATAAAAAGGCACCATGTATTCTTATACATTTACATAAATAGTTGAAAATATTTACATATATTAATAGGTTTTTTTAACGTATTTCCTTCATTTTTAACGATAGAGTGTTTCTTCAAAAACGATTTTGTAGAGGTTTTTAAGAGCTACAAGGATCTGTGAATTAAATCTTTTTGAAACCCTTGGTTTTTAAATGGGGTGAGTTTAAAGGGCTCGAAAAAGATGGTGCTTGATCGTAAATCGATGCTTTAAACGGCTATATCTCGCCAAATATTCATTGTACAACAAATCTAAATAAAGGAAAATTTTAGTTATTAAAAAAGCTACAATTTAGTACTTTTTATTTTTTTCATATATTCAGTATTTTCGGGGATATTTAAAAAAAGAAGGGTAAAAAATATGAAATTGTAAATCGTTTCTTGCTTTAAGCTATACTTTTTCTAAAACTAAGCATTTTAAATGGGTCAAACTTCTTGGACGTATTAACAATACATGTACAAAGAGAATTGCAGAAGGGGAAGATCGATTTTAATTATGGGGGTAGTTAGGGGGTTGTTTTCATCGACTTTTTCGTAAAAAAAATGAGGTATTGACCTTATTTTCATCATAACTCACTCAATTTTTGAGCTAGAGTCTTTCTTTATGATAAGTCTATTTATGCTCTTTAAAAAAGGTTCTATGAGTTTTCTTCCAAAAATGCATCATTTTCCCGATATTTGACTTTGAATCCTTCAAATTTGGCATTTGAAGAAAACCGCTGAACATTGATAGGCCGTATTTCGGTTCCTATTATATCGCAAAAACATTTTAAAAAATGAATTGTATTTGTCTTTTTAAAAGCTACAAATTTGTTCTGTACAATTTTTTTGATAAAATGCACCATTTTCGGGTTATTCGCGAAAAATCGATTAAAAACGTCGATTTTTTCGTCTAAAAGTTGTCACTTTCTTTTTTTTAATCACTTTTTTAATCGAAACCTGTGGTTAAAACGTAAAAAAAATTTTTCACCCCGAGATGGGGTGGCAACCACCCCCAAGGCTTTGGTGCACTTTGGTTCGATATAGGTTTTGATCCTTAGGCTATTACCTACCTTCTGTTGAAATTTCAAGTCAATCCACGCAGCACGAAAAAATTGCGAGGTGAAATGCTTCATTTCCTGGACTATATAGTCAATAATAAAGTCAAGCACTTGGTTATAGATTTTAAGCCGATAAATCCGCGAATGAGCTGCTTAAGGATCACGCCGGACGCGTCTTGCGACTTCGAATGACGTTCATCTTTCCCGTGTTCATCTCGTTATATACATTTTGTGTGCTTCATTTCTTTTCTCTATTGCTTGTCGGCACTCGTCTTCGAACCATGCTCCTGTTCTCGCCTTTTTCTTGTTTCCCAGTTCTTGTTTTGATATTATTGTATTTGGCCTCTATGAAGTGCAGTTCTAGCGTCCTTAACTCATTTGCGATTTCTTCTTCGAACTTCTCTTTACATTCCTGAATCTTCAGTTGTTCCAGGTCCAGTTTGTTTGTTCTTTGTTGCCTTTCGGTTCTTTTTTTGTTAACTCTGCATCTAAATTTGGTTTGGATTAAAAGATGGTCTGATCCACAGCATTACCAATGTTAAAAGACAACGATTTTTTTTCGCAATAATGTACATGTAATGTATATATAGGTTAGCAATTGGATTATCTACATTTAAAACACGTCTTGGTATTTTCAGTACGACAGTACGAACAGGTTTAGACAAAGTTAACAATATAATAATATGATAACATATCGAAAGAATACAACTAGAAAATAACAAATTTCATTTTCACTAATAAAATAGCTTTACCTTAACCGCCCTACCTGTACAAGCGTAGGTGATACCACGTTGTTGTGGCTAAATGTGATTTCGTGGAATTAAACTATTTTTATACTTTGGTTCTTTTCTAAATATAGTCTAGGATAGGATATGATGGTAAAAATAGGAGAAAACCTCAGACTTTTTTTATATGCATCGATTTGCAAGAAAATTTGTGAGTAAGCTCATTATACTTTTCACTTCAAAATCTACTTAATGCCAATATGTGGCGTAAAGTAAAGCTTATAGTAGATAGGAATAATGATAATGTTACGATAAATATCATGGCCTATAAAACTGTAAATATATTATAACTAATTCTTTTCTATTCTAGTTATTTCAGCGCTCAGTTGAAAGACCTGTTTACTTGAATTATGATGAGTCACCCACGACTTGAAGACGCAGTCAGGGAAGACCTGAAGAAGATGGAAGTAAGGCCATGGGAAATAATAGCACAGGATCGGAATCAATGGAAGGCAATAGTAAACGCGGCAAAAACTCACGAAGAGTTGTAAAAGCCAATGATGATGATGATGACCCACGACTTGAAATTTCCAGATGGAGGCCGAATAAAACTAGTCTGAGCAACCTTCTGGGCTCTTCGATGGGATTTCGCAATTCTCGAATAACGGGAATTTATATTTAAAGAATGAATTCTGTTGTAAAGTTGTAAAGTTGTAAAGTTAGTTTTCGAATATCGCGTCGCGTTTTAAAATGTAACGCACGTATTATAATAAATGTAAATAAATTATATAATTATTAAGTGTAAAATAAATGAGTACAAATAAAGACTTTAAATAAACTTTTAAGTGTTATAAGTGTAGAACCTTGAATAATAAATACAAACAATAAATTATATTAATAAAAACATAACAATAAAATATGTCGAAAAATAGAATAGAAATAATGCTTTATATTCACTGAAAATTGTACAATTTTATGGAAAAAATTTACAAAAAACCAGAAAATAACAATAACAATTACAATTTACTGAAATGACATAAATCGTCAATGTCACAAAATAAAAGATAAAATAAACAATCTATTGCAAAATTTAAATAAATTGGAAATTGCATAATAAAACCTTACGAACTAATAAGTTAAAGTTGCTGCATAATGATACTCAAATATAGATAAAAATATTTTAGTTACTTGTATAATTATAAAGGTACTGTTATTCGGTATTCGTTAAAAAACACTTCTACTAAATAATATGGTTTTTCAGAGAGAAAGGTTTTTGTCATTTTACGGAACATGGGAAAGATGTAGGTTTAAGTTGTAAAGGGATTGTACAGTTTTTTTGTCAAATATAATATAGATTTCTTTACTAACTCAGTGGACGGGATCGGTAAATAAACATCAAAGGTTGAATTTCTGGTGGAGTAGTCACGATTAGATCTTGCTGAAAAAACATTTAGGTGTTTACGAATTAAGCAAACAGGTTATAAAATATAAAAACATGGAAGCGTTAAAATTCCGTGATTTGTGAAGTAGCTTCTGCGATTGGTTGTTCTTCTAAGGCCAAAAAGATATAGTATTGCTCTTTTTTGTAATTTAAAAATAACATCAGATTGGACAGCTGTACTAGAACTCCAAAAAGGAAGACCATCTCGAAGATAAAACTCGAACACAGAAAAATATGTTATTTTGGAAGATGCTAAATTGATTTTCTTCAACACCGATCTTATTGCATAGCAGGCTGAAAATAGTTTTTTACTTAACAAATCGATATGAAGGAACTATTTAAGGTTGCTCTCTATAAAAATACCAAGAAATTTTACAGAATCAACGATACTAATCTGGCTGTTATTAAGAAGCAAGGGTTGGAGAGCTCCTTTATAGGATAATGCTACTGTCTAATCCACTTTAAAAAAGAGTAAATTAGAGTCGGACCAGGTTTTTATTTTAAGTAGATCAGAAGTTATAGTTGCATGAAGAGTTCCAATAATAGAGTTTCTCTAGGTGATACTTATATTATCAGCAAAAAGAAAAAAAATTCCATCGATTTTTAAATTAGTGATGTCATTTATAAAAATAAAGGAAAGTAGAGGATCCAATACTAAACCTTGTGGTACCCACATACAATACTTTTGTGACTAGAGTTAGTATCGTTTGCTCTAACTAGTTGTTTCCTATTTCCCAAGTAAGATTGGAATAAATTTAAAGAAATACCTCGAATTCCGTAGAAATTTAGTTTTTTGATCAAATGTCGTGATTTACACAAGCAAAAGCTTTGACATGGTCACAAAAAACAGTGGCAGTGTAAAGATTATTGTTTAGTGCTTAGTAAACCTCAAGTAGTACAGAAAACATAGCATCACTGGTACATTTATTAGATAAAAGGCTGAACTGATTTTGTGATAAAATGTTGTTTTCAACGAGAAAGAGCATAAGTCGGGTTTTTATAAGACTCTTAAAAATTTTGGATATTACCGGTCGTAAGACAATAGAACTACAGTTGCAGGCATTAGATTTTTCACCACCCTTATGAAGAGGAATAATAATGGTTGTCTTTAGGCACTCTGGAAATATACCTTTTTCAAAGGAATGATTAATTAGTGAGGCCAGGACTTCCAACACATGAGAGATTTGTGAAAATTTTTATGGATAGTCCATCAGTACTACAGGAAGATTTGCTTTTGATACTACTGATTGTTTGGATCAGTTCAGATTTATCAATTGGTCTTGTAAATAATGAATTCGAGACCTTTTTTGAATTGGGAAGATAGGAAATAGGATCTTGTTATTTTTTATATTATATTTTTACTTACATTAACGAAATATTCCTTTAGATTTCGGGCTTTAGAGGGAAAAATATTTGAACTGTGTTTGTTTTATTTCGAAGATCGTTAATTATGGACCAAGTTTCTTTTGCAACACTTTTAGAGCTATTCAGACGATTTTGATAGTACGCTTTTTTAGCTGTTTTGCAGTGGCGCACCCAGCGGGAGGGTTTAGGAATTTAACCCCCCCCCCCCCAGGGCATAGAAAGTAAAAAATATATAAAGAATAGTAAACTATATTCGTTTTACATATTCCCATCCGTCAGCAAACGCACATAAAAGACAAACAGGGTCGTACTGAGGTATATTATATGATTTTTAAAAATATTTACTTTTGAAACTATCAGTGTAAGAATGTCTTGAAATTTAATCACAGTGAGCAAAATTTAATGTTCCATTGAAGGGAAATGTGCTAAAATAAAAAAAAATAATCATTAACTGAGAGATACATAACAAAGTAAACATTTTGAATAAAACAGCAACACGCTACAATTTGAATTTAAAAACACTGGAAAGTTTGGATCTGTAACATGAGAATCCGTCTGGCTTAAGGCAATAAATTATATCTAATAGCCTCTTGACGAATGAGAGGGCGAATATAAACACGTGCTCATGTTTACAGATGGGAATTTGCTAAATGAATAAACTTTAGGAAAATGTTACTTGTCTTTCACACACAATACAAAAAATTCAAAACGTTAATTTAATAATTAAATTACCTGTAACGACCTGTACATGTGAAAGATTATTTTCATCGCTGAAAGTACTAAAGACTTATTTAAGAAATTGTATTAGCGAAGAAAGACTAAATGGTTTAGCTTTGATGTTTGTCAGGTACAAGAAGGTGAAGAAGAGGTAAATAAACCATATGGCTCTAAAGCAACGCCATTTACACATTTTATTATAAATTTAATTTGTTTACAAATTATTATTTAAAATACAGTTTAGGATTTAAATTAATATTTTTCATTATATTTAGATATAGATACCTAATATTAGGCTCATGATGAGTAGACAGAACGAGTCTGTTGCGAGTAGCATGCGCCTACAGGACTGTATCTGCGGCGGCCTTGCGGACTATTATTATGTTTCCTCTTATTATTCCTCTTCATGTGTTAGCAGTAGAAAGGAGACATTTCCATGAGAGAAGTGAGGCGACTCATGGGGCGACGCACATAAAATTACCATGAAGAAGTTGAAGGTCATGGCCCCATATTAACTCGACGAGGACCAGCGGATGGAATCAGCTGAACTCCTCTTCCCCACCAAGGAAATCCAAAATTTTATAAAAATCTTTCCAACAATGGTAGAGGAGTTCACAGAAGAGGAAATACGAACCGCTGGTCAGGAAATGAAGACGGGGAAAGCTCCCGGCCCAGACGGGCTGCCACCGCAATTAAGATAGTAGCAACTGAGAAACCTGGTTTAATCAGAAGAATATGTAACGACCTACTGCAAAAACAAGAGTTTCCCAGGGACTTAAAGGAAGCGAACCTAGTTCTATTCCTAAAGCCTGGGAAACCTCCCGATTCAGCATCCTCTTATCGGCCAATATGCCTCCTGAACTGCCTTATTAAGTTATATGAAAGACTTATCAAGACGAGGCTGGAAGGCATGTTGGAAGATATGAGAGTGTTATCAAATCAACAGTATGGGTTTCATAAAGGTAGATCGACAATCGATGCCGCGACCTGGATAAGGAACGTGGCAAAAACAAGCAAGAAAAGATGGGTGGTCCTTAATAAGACAATAAGACCCCAGAAGACAGTGAAATACTTAGGTTTAATATTTGACGACAGGATTACATTCGGTCAACACGTACAAGAAGCATGTCGGAAGGCAGAAAAAAGGACCTCCACACTAAATAAGCTGATGCCAAATATAGGGGGTCCGGGATCCCATAAAAGGACGGTGATGCTGCAATCAATCCTGCCCATAGTGTTACGGGGCCCCAGTGTGGCACGAGGTCCTTCGAATGACAAAGTATAAAGACATGCTTCTTAGGGCTCCGAGAAAACCTCTGATCAGGATGTGCAGCGCGTATAGAACCGTATCAACCATTGCCTTACAGGTGGTGGCTGGTTCTGTACCGGTGCACATTCTGGCCGGAGAAAGAGTCCGAATATACCAAAGGAGCGATGGAGCAATAGGTTCAGGACCACAGGAAAGGACGAGAAGTCTACAGACGTGGCAGAGGGAATGGACAGCCGCAGTCGGGAAGGCGGCCTGGACGAGATCTCTGATTCCGGATGTGGTGAGGTGGTACGAATGCCGGCATCGGCGCGTCAACTACTCCTTCACACATTTCTTGACGGGACATGGATCGTTTAGGAAATTTACCCACCGTATAGAGAAGACCGCGGACGATCAATGTCCCGAGTGTGGAGTGGTGGATGATGCGCAGCATGTTGTGTTCGTGTGCCCTGCATATCATGCGAGGCGTACCGAGCTACACCTGGGTCTTGGATCCCCTCTAGGCGAGCCTCGCGAGTTAATCGATAAAGCTGTCGATAGCAAGAGAGACTTCGACCTGATCATTGCTTTTGTCACCAAGACAATCAAACACAAAGAGGAAAAAGAGAGGCGTCTGCAAGTGGAATGACCGATCGTCTTTCTTTATTTTTTTAACGTGTTTGTGTCATGCAAGGCAGGCTGTTTTGATTCATGTTTTCCTTGTTCTACCCGTGTCCGTATTGGGGCAGCTAGCGGGAGAGGACCTTTTACATTCAACCTTCGCCGACTGCCTCCTTGTTTTAAATCTTGAGTTTTAAATGAATGTGTGTATTGAATGAATGAATAGATGAAAGTAAGAATGTTCATAAAAAGAGAAGAAAGGGAAATATCTGTAAAATATGGCAAGAAGAGTGGAACAACACGAAATATGTTGCCCAGTGGACCTAGATGCTGATCCCGAGTCTAAGGAACTAGGTAGACTGTCTGTTTTAATGCGTATCTTCATAGGTTCACAAAGAATGATACAGATAAATGCCTATACTGCGAATATTCCTACACTGTTACTCACACAATGCTGGAGTGAAATAGATGTACAGTGAAGAGAAATATAATGTATAGGGAAAGAGGTATGAACCCTGTGACTGTGAGAGAGATAATCGTGAAGATGACGGGAAGTAAGGAGGAATGGAATAGTGTTCACAATTGCATAGGAACCGTAATTAAAAAGAAAGAAGAAGAAGAAGAGACAGACCAACCGGACCAACGTCAGAGATAAGATCTAGATAAGAGAAGTGAGGGTTCCAAAAGTGTCGTGAGCCTTACAACGACTATCCCACGGTACATGCGATAGTCAGCTGCCCACAAGTAGGAGAGGGTGGTTTTAGTTGGTAGGCAGGATAACAGATACCTGAATATTTGGCACTGCTATCTTTAGTACTTTAAATTAAACCAGAACCCACATTTTAAGGACTCAAAATCGAGGTAGCATAAAAAAATTCGGTGCCCAACCAACCTACCCACCAGGAAAATTATATTTCTCTCTGCTGTCAAAATTTCAGACAAATCCGTGCATATAAAAGAATAATTGTGAGCAGAAAATCGTCATATCTTGGATTAATAAATTTGACAATATTTAACATGTTTTCGTGTTGAGTGTCACCAATTTCGTAGTTACGATAGAATTACGAGAGTAGCAACACTGAAATGGAACTGGGCAGGTCACGTGGCTCGAATGACAGATAATAGATGGACAAAGCGGATACTGGAATGGAGACCAAGAGATGATGCCTACCGAAGCAGAGGTCGTCCACCAACACGTTGGACTGACGATCTAAAACGTTGTCATAGGAATTGGATGCAAGAGGCACAAGATCGAAATAGATGGAAAATTATGAGGGAGATCTATGTCCAGCAGTGGATAAGCGAAGATTGAATGATGATGATAGAATTACGTTAAATGTGACTATTTCCTAGGATTTTTGAGTGGTCAATTGCTACTACACTCCCAAATCATCAACATAAATATTGTTTTTCGTTGTTCAGTTGAATTTTATTTACTCAATCTGAAACTCGTGTAAGTTCACCGAATAGACTTTACGTACCTGTATCCAGTGCACCTACATATATTCCCGCCAAAGGAATTTTCGACAGTCTCCATCATAACATCTTTCGTGTTCTGCTTCAAGGCAAACATATTCATTATCATACCAGGCGTACAATACCCGCATTGCGTGCCGTAAAACTTGGCAATTACTTGCTGTAACTTATTTGGATTCGTTGTGTCTCCAAGGCCTTCTATTGTATAAATTTCCCAGCCGACTGTTGAAAAAATGGAAACCAAACACTAAAAAAATAGTGGTCAATTAAGCAATAATCTGTCACGAAAGGTTTTGTGTTGAGTTCTTCAATTTAATGTAAATATATTTACATTAAACTTTTTTGTTAAATTAATTTTCAATGGTAAGGTTTTATGTCTTAATAACTTCAATAACAAGTAATAATCATCGTTACAACGTATGGGATTACATAATGATAGACTTAATACAAAAGAACCAAAGTTAAAAGTTCTACGGCGTAATAATAGACAACAGAAAATCACTTTTAAATAACAATGTATGCCACAAAGGTATAAATACCTACTTTTTTCAAGAATGAAAAAATTGATAGCAGGAATCGTCAGGCGAATGTAGACATTCTGAGTGAAAAGACGTTTGACATATGCCCTGCTTAATAAAAAAGTCCGATCTACAACTTTAGTTTTTTCTCGAGAAGGTTATATTCCACTTGTTTGTCAATTTTGTTAGTTTCAACAACTAACAGCCGTTGTGTTTAGAATAATCATCCTATATGCTGACTACTTAGTTAAAGCGTCTTATCTGCATCAACTTGTGAAGATAGGACTTTTTGGACAAGTAAGTCGTGGTGAAATTAATGTTGACCTAGCGCTTATACGAAATATATGACTAGTGGAATTACTGAATTACTGTGAAGTCATGTGAATACCCGATCGCGTCTCATATAGATACCTGATAGATAATTCTTCTTTTCCTTCTTATTTTTCTTCTTCTTTTTATATAGACTCTGTCTGTTTTTCAATGTGCTGTGTGTACAGTGTGTTCGGTAAGTTGTCGTTCCATCGTTTTCGTGGTCTTCCTACTGATCGTCTTCCTATTGGGGAACCGTCTCTTGCCTTCTATTCTACTCTATTTGTTGCCAATCGGCTTATATGATCGTTTCATTCTACTCTTCTATTTCTTACCCAGTTCTTGATGTTTTCCATCTTGCATCTACGTCGTATATCTGTACTTTTAGCTCTGTCCCATAGTGTCTTACTATCAATTTTTTTAAGTATATTCATCTCTGCTGTTTCTAACATCCTTTTTGTCTTCTCTGTGTCAGGTCTTGTTTCTGCCACGTATGTCATTATTGGTCTGATAACTATTTTGTAAATTCTGCCTTTTGTTTCTTTCCCGATATTTTTATTTCTCCATATTGTTTTATTTAGGCAGCCTGCGGCTCTGTTTGCTCTATTCACTTGATCTTTCACTTCAGTTTCGAGCTTTCCGTAGCTAGATAATGTAATGAGTAATATTTAAACTTCACCACTTGTTCTATTATCTGACCTTCCAGCTCCAATTTACATCTTAGTAAATTTGAGGTTGTAACCATGCATTTTGTGTTTTGTTGGGGAAATTAACATGTTAAATTTTCTGGCGGTTATATTAAATTGGTGCAGCATACGTTGTAAATCATCTTCACTTTGAGAGAGTAGTATTGCGTCGTCTGTATAGCAGATTATTTTAAGTTGTTTTTCTCCCATTTGGTATTACAGTAAGTGGATAACGTCTTTTAATTTGACCCGCTCAAATGCCTTCGTAAGGTCCACGAAACATAGATATGCCAGTTTGTTGTATATATGCTAGTGTTATAATTTCATTCAGTTTATTTGTTATCACTTTGGTTGTTAATTTTAGCGTTGTGTTTAATAAATTAATTCCTCTTTAAAGTTCCGGGTCCGATTTGTCTCCCTTTTTAAAGAGAGGTATTAGGATGCTTGACCTCCATTCTTGAGGAATTCTGTTTTGTTCTATTATTTTTTATATTAGTTTTAACAATTGTTTGGTCCGATCTGGTCCTCCGTACTTTGGGAGTTCGTTCGATATTTTGTCCTCTCCTGGTGATTGCAAGGTGGATTGAGTAGCTCTGCGATTACCATAGCCGGTCCCAAGCCCGGATAAAATGTGAAGGGTGATTGGCAAGGTTAACAACCTAGCAATCGTAAAAACAAATATTGCTCAAAGAAACAATGTGCAGCCTCGGAACCGGATCGATACTATAAAAACGACTACGGCAAGAAATAAGGACAAGCGAAAACCCAGATGAGAATTACTACTTGGAATATCAGATCGCTCAACTCAAGGGAGCAAGAAATAACCCAAGTGGTGAAATGTGCTCTACAGGAAACAAAAAAGAAAGGAAAAGGTCAATCAAAATTAGGTGAATACATATTAAACTACAGTGGAGTAGCAAACGAAAACAGGGCAAAGAAGGTACTAATACACCAAAGGTACCAAAAGCACATTAAAGAGTGTCAATACTGTGTCTCAGATAGGACTTAGACAAGGAGACAGTCTGTCATGCCTTCTATTCAATATTGCACTAGAGAAAGCAATAAGAGAATCTGGAATAACAACCAGAGGAACTATTATTAATCGCAGCGTACAATTAGTAGCGTACGCCGATGACATCGACATTATTGTAAGAAGAAAGGCGGACGTGGTCGAATCATTCAAGGCGCTTGAAGCAGCAACAAAAAGAATGGGACTAGAGGTTAACACTAGTAAGACAAAGTATATGAAAGTATCAAATTATATACAAGCAGCACAACGATCGGAACATATACTTTCGAAGGAGTAAGAGAGTTTATATACCTAGGCTCACAAATTAATCAGAATAATGCAGTAAGTGCAGAAATTAACAGACGGATATATCTGACAAATAGAGCCTATTATGGATTAAAAAAAAATTTAACAACAAGCCTAGTTACAAAAAGAACGAAACTAGTGATATACAGAACTCTTATTAAGCCTTCCCTCACCTACGCGTAGGAAACATGGACGATGACAAAGAGCGATGAAGAACGTTTAAGATGCTTTGAACGTAAAATCCTCCGGCATATCTATGGAGGAGTACGGAGGGCGGATTATGGCGTAGACGCTATAATTTCGAACTTTACCGCCTGTATGACAAACCTGATATTATTAGGTCCATCAAAATAAACCGGCTGCGGTGGTTAGGTCACATAGAGAGAATGAATGAGATGGAGCCGTCAAAACATATTTATAACCAAAGAATAGATGGAGTGAGAAGGAGAGGCAGACCCAGAGTACGATTCAAGGATCAGGTGGAGGAAGACTTGAGAATGTTGGGAGTACGAAACTGGAAAGCCAAGGCGAAGAATAGAAGAGAATGAAGACTTATCCTTGAACAGGCCAAGGCCCACCATGGGTTGTGGAGCCAATGATGATGATGATACATTAATAATACTTAGTTAAAAAGTCCTATCAAATATCAAACTTAGGGTAGTTTAAGTGATTGCTGGTGAACGAAAAAAAATTTAATCCCAATTAACTACTTATATGCAAAAAACCAACAGTCTGCTTTTTAAAATGAGGACGGCACGATATCAACTAGAAATATTGCTATTTTTCAAAAGTCTAATATTGCCAGTTCGGATGTTTTTACTTAGCAGGACAGTATATTACATGCAATATTTTTGCTGGTTGTGGTTTGTTCCCAAAAATATATAAAACTCTCAATGTAAAACATCCCGTAAAATATTGTTTCAGAACGATATTAGGTAGGACCTATACTTACAGAATTGACAGCAACTATTTCATCTTCCTTCGTTGTTGCATTCTGCCGTTTGACAGCAACCAGGCAAGCTCCACAACCTCCTTCTAAGCACATTCGCTTAGTGCCTGTTAAATGCAGATGGTTCCTCAAGAAACTGTTTAAGGTTGTAGTAGGGGATAATTCATTTGCAAGAACTGAAATTCAAAATAACGATAAGATTTAAAACATACTCAAATCCCAAGCATACTCAAGTTTATTTTTTCATTAGTAATAATTCTGGTTTTATTCGCAAAAAAACAGAATAAAGAAATTGATATTTCAAGTTAAAAAAATGATAACCTTTACAACTGAACATAAAATTCAAATTATTAAATGGCATTATTCTGGAAGTAGTGCCGACGATATAATCGGTAGGTTTTCGTTTTCATTCGAAGGTCCTGTACCAACTTCTTCTTCTTCTTGCTTCATGTATGTAGGGATTAAAGCCTGTTTCTTCTTCAATATTAGTCTCCTAAATTGTTGAAATTATGGCACCATCTTTTTCTTGGCCTGCCAATACTTCGTCCATTTGATGACTTATCTGGTGCTATTCGTAATATCCTATCCTCTGCCATTCTACTAATGTGTTCGTTCCACTCCTGTTTCCGTTTTGTCACTCATCCATTTATGTCTTCTATACTGCATGCTCTTCTTATGTTTTCGCTTCTCTCCCTATCCAACAGACTTTTCCCTGATATTCGTAGGAGTATTTTAATCTCTGTTATTTCTAGTAGTCGTCTCGTTTTAAATGTGTCAGGTCTTGTCTCTGTCTTGTATGTTAATATAGATCTAATTGCTGCTTTATAGATTCTTGTTTTTGTGTCTTATCTTAGGTGTTTGTTCTTCCAGATTGTGTCATTAAAAGATCCCGCAGCTTTACTTGCTTTTAAGCTTTGTTGTCGTACTTCTTCTTCAACATCACCGTAACTAGTTATATCTATTTCCAGATATCTAAACCTTGTTCCCTGCTTTATTATTTTCCCATCAATTTCTGTAACCATGATCTTTACGTACTGCTTTTACGCTGTCTGACTCCACTTTGTACTGATATACACTGTGTTAGTTTTCCATTAATTTTTGCTTGTATTCGGTTATGGAAGTATGAATCTCCATATTTGTTTTTGTGTACCATAGAAGTCCCTTTCCATCCTTTTTGTACACTGTTCCCAGAGTTCATTTTTAGTTCTTCTTACCAACTACTTTGTTTCGTTTCGTATTCTTCTATGGGTGTCTCGGGATTCTGAAGTATTTGATGTTTTGACTTCGTGTAGACCTCTCGTTTCTCTTTCCATTTCTCTTTTATTTCTTTTCTGAACAATAGTGTACTGTTGTTGTTTCTTTTGTTCAGTATGACTTTGCATTTTCTTAGAGCTTCTGTTACTGCTTCTTCAATGTTGTTTTTAATTTTCTCCCAGCTCGCGTTTATATCTTCGATGTCGTCTATTTGTTTCAGCTCTATATTCTGTGCTAGCCTTCTTTGGTATATTTCTCTTGTAGAGTCGTTCCACAGTGATTCTACATTGAATTTTTTCTCGGCCAAATTCCTGTAGAAAATGTTTTGGCGTTATTTTCGTTCTTATTTTTGTTAGTACTAGTTTGTGTACTAACAAAATCTACAATTCACAACATACTGAGACTGTTATTAAGTTCAAATTATTTTGAACAATTTCACGCTAAATAAAAATTAATTAAAATAATATTTGTTTTGGGAAATCCCATCGTTGCGTACACGCAACATTTTGTTATTAAAAAACTAAGGACATTTATTTTTTTTTACCTGCTACACTCATGGACAAAAATATCGAATATTTTGGAATTTTCAAATTTTTGTTTTTTCAAAATAAATTCTGGTCAAGCAAGTCGTTTATTGTAAAATAGAGTTTATTTTAACAATGTTAAATGAACAATTTTAAATTTTTATGCCGAGAAAATTGTGAAAAAAATAAATGTTTAATATTAGGTAAATAAGGGTATTTTACTCTAAACTTAAATGATAATTTAAATTGCTTAAACAACTGGTTTAAACTGAAAGAAGTACATGGTCAGTAACGAGTATTCCCCCCTCTAGCTCTTATTAATGCTTGCATCTTTCTCAACATGCTTGCAAGTAAATTTTGGACATATTCTTAGGAAATTGCATTCCATTCATCCTGTGCAGCAAGCCGAAGCTGCTCTATCGTATTTGGAACGGGATTTCTTTGTCGTAGGCTGCATTTTAGGTGATCCCACATGTGCTCTATTGGATTTAAATCCGGGCTAGAGGGTGGCCAATCCAAACTTCGAATTTGGATCTCATCAAGATAATTACTTACTATGGCAGCGGCATGTGGACAAGCATTATCGTGCATTAACGTGAATCATTTCATATCCAATATAAGCAACATATGACAAAACATGATCTTGCAGGATGTTTTAAACGTAAGAAGTACCAATCATCCATCCAATCACTTCCACAAGTGCGGTACGTACCTCCCAACTAATACCTTCCCAAAGAATTATGCCATCAACTCCAAAACTAACGGTCTGGGCGAGACTGCAGCTGGCGAATCATTCTCCAACTCTTCTGTAGACATAGTTTTGACCATCTGGCTTCCATAATAGGATTCTGGTCTCATCAGTGAAAAGAACGTTTTTGCAGTTGTCGATATTCCACTAAATATGTGTTCTTGCAAATTCCAAACGACGAACTTTATGATTTTGGAGAAGACGTGGAACTTTGGCGGGGCGTCTGGGCTTTAAGTTTGCTTTATTTGATCTTCGTCTAACTGTTTATTAACTCATATTAACTTGTCTAACATTTAATAGCTCATTTCTGAGGTGCATCGATGTCAATGAACGATTTCGTGTAGAATTAAGAACCAAAAAACGGTCATCAATTGCGGTTGTGCACCTTGGGCGTCCTTGACCAGGCCTTCGTACAAAATTTCCTGTTTCGCGGTACTTTTTTAGAGTATTTGAAACTATAGATTCAGTTCTGGTGAGACGTCGTGCGATACCTTTTTGTGCATATCCTTCCTCGTACAAAATTATAATATGTGGTACTTGGACTTCATCGCAGTGCCGAGTTGGTGGGATACTTGTTTTAAACTTAGTTAAATCAAAACAATATTTAATAAAACTTAATAAATTAAACTAAAAATAACCGAATTAGTATGATTTTTCCTTTGCGTGAAGAAGGATTTTTACGATAAAATGTACGAATGACACTAACCACTGAATAAACCTCAAAATAAACATCAAAATATTTCAAACCAGTTGAGTACATCAGTCTACTATATGAGTATTATCAGTAATCTAAAATTATTTTGAAATAATAGTGACTACAAAAAAAATTGGTAAATTCCAAAATATTCGATATTTTTGTCCATGAGTATAATAAATGACTTTGGAACTAATGGGTTAACTACGTTCAAAATTAATAATCTATAAATCTATGATATAATTCAATTTATATTTTGTCACATTAATTAATAGGAGAGTAAAATTCAAATGGAGAAAAATATTGGTACAATTTTTATAATTGATATTAATTAAATAAATTTTGAAAAATCTGGTGACAATATAAATTCAACGCCTGAAGTAGATTTTGAAGCAAAATACAAATAATTATTAAACAAGTATGAAAAATTAATAGCTGATCATTTGAATTTGAAGGAAAAAGGTCAAATGAAAGTAAAAAGTTTAACAAGTCAGTTGAGATACTATAAATACAAAAATATGAATGTTCAGAAAAAATTAGAAAAATCTGAAATAGCTGAAAATTTGATAAATAAAGTGTTAACCACAAACCAAATTACACTGCTCTCTAAAACGAAGAAGAGAGTTTGTTGGACTACAGAAGAAATATCTAGAGCTTTTACTTTAAGGTAGTACAGTAAGAAAAATTACCTCTATTTAAAAAGTTATTTGCATTATCCCCTACCTGCTCTATCATCTTTAAGAAAATGGGCTTTCAAGGTTAGTGATAGTGAAGGCCTCTTGAAGGAAATTATGTTAATGATGAAATTAGCTGGAGGAAATTTTACACCAGTTGTGAATGTTGTGATGCAATTCGATGAAGTGAAAATAAAATAACAAAGTTAACATCAACAGAAAATATTTTAAGGCAATCACAAGTCAAAATGGCGACCTATTAACAACAAGGAAAGATCTATTGAATAGATGTAATACTTTAACCAGGCACTTAATACGGAGTAAGAAGAAGAAAACCTGGAAGACGAAGAATATGAGGTAAGGGTAACAGACGAGAGGGAAGAGGAACCACCAACGATTATTCTTGAAGTTTTTTTTTTGTTTAATTAATGGCTTTGGATAACTTGATCCATTCAGCCACGATAATGTATTTGACTACTTGAATTTGTTAATGATGTATTGACCTATTGCATTTGTTAACAAAATAGTACTTCGCATAGAGGTAGATTAAAAATATAATGTAAACGTCAGTAACACAAGAATCAGTAGATTGATAAAAAACCATACATTCATTCGTTTCATTCAGTGCCCTAACCAACTTAAAGTAAATATTTAGAACCAACAAGGGATTACATAATGTAGGAATACTTTTCACGCTAAGGTGCCTTTCATAGCGACTTTATTACAACACAAGACAGGCAACGGCTAGGAGGTAACTATATAACATAAGGATAGACAGAGGGAACAAAGCTAGATTTATACATTCACATTACACATTCCATCCTAAATTTTTCTTTTAGTCCTTTTTAAATATTCCCAAAAAATTTGGTTAAACCTAATATTATGACGAGAGATATATAAAATGGAAGATTGACACTGAGGAAGAGGTATTTGTTCTTTTATCAGATTTTCCAATAGATACTTAATAGCAGCATCATTATATATGCACCCGAACATCCAATGATTGATATCGTCAGTGTTACCATTACAATCACAAAGTTCGGTTTCACTTAAATTAAATCTATGAAGATAGGCTTTCACAGTAGCATGATTAACAAGGCATCTAACAAACATTGAATATACTCTTCTACTGGGATGACTTCTTCCCGCAAAAGGCACAGTAGGTAAAACAGGGTGAATTTTTGTATAAAGGTTGTTACTTCTGTTACAAAAAGCATTCCATTCAATTTCCCAGTTTTCTTTTAATTCTTGTTTACGCAGCGAAACTAAATCACTTCTATTGAACCAACTAATTTCTAATCCTTTTGAAGCCGCTTCTTTACCAAAATAATCTGCTTTGGTGTTACCCGAGATACCAGCATGTCCTTTTACCCAAATGAAAGAGACTGAATTATTTCTTTCAAGTAGCTTTAGTTGATTTTCTAAAATTTTGACGATAATACTGTTTTTGTATAAATGCTTATTCGAATTATCTAAAGCAGACAACGCAGATTTTGAATCCGACATGATTACTATTTGTTGATCAGACATTCTTTTCTCGATAGTCCATTCCAGAGTTTGATATATTGCATACAGTTCTGCGGAATAAATGGAACATTGTTGGTTTAATTTAAACATAATGTGTTCTTGATTGTTTTGGATATATACCGCACAACCAACTCCCAAAATGGATTTTGACCCATCTGTGAAAATCCTATATGGCTTATCAAATTTGGCAAGTTGTTTCTGAAGTTGAATGGCGTTGTTATCATCAAAAGTAGGGAAATAAACTTTTATTCTTGAAGTTAAAGATGCAGTTAAAAAACTAGCCAGAAACAAATTACCCGGAATAGATAATCTACCAGCTGAACTACATAAAGAAAGTGGCCACGATACCATAATGACATTACAGCAGTTTTTGTTTAAGAAATATGGACACAGAAATCCCTCCCCAATGATTGGAACACTTGGCACCATACACAAAAAAGGAGATATCTTTGAATGCTCTAACCACAGAGGAATTACGTTTCTAAATGCAGCGTATAAAATATTTTCCACAGTACTATGTCACCGTATGGCACCATATGCAGAATAGATAGTAGGAAAATACCAAGCTGGTTTCAGAGGTGGTAAATCGACAATTCATCAGATTTCAACTCTGAAACAAATTTTGGGAGAAAAACTGGAATATGGCATTGATACTCATCACATATTTATAGACTACAAAGTAGTCTACGACTCTGTGAATAGAAGAGCAATGTTCAAAGCAATGAAAGAAATTCTTCTTCTTATAGTGCCGTGCACCTATAGAGCGTTGGCGTATTATCTTAAGGCCAGATGTCTGTCTTTTGCGGCATGCAAAAGATCGCCAGTGTTATTTATGCCTGTCCAGTCCTTTATGTTCCGTAATCCGTGTTTGCAACCTACTCCTCTCTTGCCTTCAATCTTTCCCTGGATGATTAGTTGAGGGATTGCGTATTTTTTCCTCTCAGAATATGGCCAAGGTATTCAATTTTTCGTACCTTGATCAAATTGAGTAGGAGATAGTATTTGCATATATTTAAATACATTATAAACTATTCCTTTGGATTCCGGTGTGAATCTACTCTGTTTACTCGTACTACACTTAACCATCTCCATTCTACAAAATAGTTCTAATACGCGTGGTAGCACTTTTCTTGTTGAGACTCGACAACATAATGAGACTAAATTACGAACTCGTTTGAAATCCAGTGACTAGAAATTCTCGGAAATAATTCTTATCAGTTCTTTGTATGTCCTTAACGAGTCGTTAAGGAGTCATTAATAATGACTTTAAAATTACGGTTTTAAGGTTACTGATACTAAATTAGAAATTAACTTTTACCAAACTTTATAAAGTATCAATTATTAAAGATGGTATTATAACAAACAAAAAGTTTGGGATCTATAAAACAATCTGTTTTCATCAAACTCCATTTATTATTTAAGTGAGTAATAATTTTATAATTAGTGCGATTTCAAATAATTTAATTTTTTTAATATTGCAACGCCACTGCGTGGGTCTGATCATAGATATTCTATTGTCTGCGCGATTAACTATTTCGTGGAAGGGCTCACCACTCGATTTGAAATAAAATGTACCTAGTGTTGTATACTGTTTAGTTTTACCTATTTACAATGTTGTATGTACCTATGTTGTATGTCTGTGCAATAAATATTTCAGTATTGAATAGTTTTATTTATTAAAGAACTAGCGTATCCGCGCTTTTTTATTACATATCTCTCTCTCTCCAATGGCACTACAGCCCAAATCGGGCCTTGGCCTCCTCCAAACTATGCCTCCAACCTTGTCGGTCCCGCGCCGATCTTATCCAGGTTCTCACGTCTAGCAAATTTTGCGCGTCCGCTGCCACTTCATCCTCCCATCTTTTCCGTGGCCTTCCTTTTGGTCTTGCGCCCTGCATTTTACTATCTATAGCTCTTTTCGGCAATCTTTATGTCTCCATACTTACTACATGACCAGCCCAGCGAAGTCTCTGAAGTTTAACGAATTCTGAGATCGATGTCTCTTTGAACAGTTGGTAGAGTTCATGGTTGTACCTGGATCTCCATATTCCGTTTTCGTTAATAGGTCCAAATATCTTTCTTAGGACTTTTCTTTCGAAGACTTCCAGTTTTCTTTTTGTGTCTTCTGTCATCTCCCAAGTCTCGCATGCATAACATACTATTGGTCTGATAATAGTTTTGTAGACCCTGATTTTCGATCTCCAGTGTGTGTTTTTGGAGCGGAACACATGATCGAGTGAAAAATAAGCTTTGTTTCCCTTTACTATTCTTCTTTGTACAGAATTGTTAGAAATCAAATTGACTTCATTTTGCTCAATAACACCTTTAAGAAGTACATACAATCTACGAAAACATACCCTGGAGCTGATATACATAGCGATCACAATCCAGTTATAATGGATTTTAGATTAAAAAGATTTCTCAAAGTCAAAAAGAAAACAGTGACAAGAAAAATAGACATCTCACAACTGAAGAACCCTGAACAGAAAAAAGAAATAAGTATCAAGCTTGAGGAAGAAATAAAAACGATCGAAAACTTGGTACAGACAGACATTGAAGTAACATGGACTGCTCTAAAAACAAAAATAACAAAGATACAAGAAGAAGACATCGGGTTCATAAAACACAACAAAAAACAAGAATGGATAACGCAAGAGATCATGGACCTCATGGACGTAAGACGAAAACATAAAACAAGCCCAATAGAATACAAGCGAATCAACAAAATCATTAGAAAAAAGTGCAGGGAGGCGAAAGAAAACTGGATGTCAACAAAATGCCTAGAAATCGAACAACTTCAGGAAAAATACGACACCTTTAATATTCATAAAAAAGTAAAAGAAATGACAGGTAGACACAAAAAGAGACAAGCAACAATATTAAAAAATGATAATAACGAAATAATTATGGGTACAGAAGACAAACTAGAGAGATGGAAAGAATACATACAAACTCTTTTTGACGACGATAGACCTTGTTCTCCAGCATCCACAGATAATCGAATAAATGAAAAAGGCCCAGAAATAACCAAAGAAGAAGTGATTCATGCAGTAAAATCTCAGAAAGATGGAAAAGCCACCGGTCCAGACAATATCAATGTCGAAATACTTAAACTAATTGCAGATAACGAAAGTAAAAGCCTAGATTTAATAACAGCACTATTCAATAAGATATATGACACAGGTAAAATACCAACAGACTGGCTAAAATCAACATTCGTAGCATTACCAAAAAAATCGAATTCCTCACAATGCGATGATTATCGAATATTAAGCTTGATGTCTCATGTCCTTAAAACTTTTCTCAGAATTATCCATACACGAATTTACAAGAAGTGCTAGTTCCAGATGAGTGACACTCAATTCGGATTTCGAAACGGATTGGGAACACGAGAGGCTCTTTTTGCTTTAAATGTGTTAACGCAACGATGCAGAGACATGAATGTAGATGTATATGCATGTTTTATTGACTATCGAAAAGCATTTGACTGCGTTAACCATCAAAAGATGATAGAAATTCTGAGAACAACTGGAGTTGACGAACAAGACTTGCTAATTATCTCAGAACTATACTGGCACCAAACGGCAACAATTGAAATAGAGCACACAACATCCGAAGACATACAAACCCGACGAGGAGTGAGACAGGGTTGCGTCTTATCACCGCTACTCTTTAATTTGTATTCGGAGTCTATATTCAGAGAAGCATTAGACGAGGTCCAAGGCGGAATTAAGATTAACGGAATCAGCATAGACAACATCAGATATGCTGATGATACCGTCTTAATAGCAAGCAACGCACAAGAACTACAAAATATAATAAATGCGGTAGTTCACCACAGCGAAATGTTCGGTTTACATCTAAACGTTTCCAAAACTAAAACTTTAGTATTTTCAAAGACGCCAAAACGTACAGGTGTATGCCAAGGGTCAAATAATAGAACAGGTAAATTCCATAAAATATTTGGGAACAAATATCAATAGTCAGTGTAATCCAAAAAAAGAAATCCTATCAAGAATCGAACAAGCAAGGAAAACATTCATGAGCATTAAAACATTTTTTACAAGATCAGACCTTAGTCTACAGCTTAGAATCCGAATGATCAGATGTTACGTTTTTTCTGTCTTACTGTATGGCTGTGAAAGTTGGACAATGGACTCTGAAATAGAAAAAAGAATAGATGCCTTTGAGATGTATATATACAGACGAATGTTGAGGATTCCATGGTTACAAAGAGTTACTAATGTTGAGGTACTTCGTCGCATGTGTAAACAAAAAGAATTACTAAGAATAATCAAAGAGAGGAAAATGCAATACTTGGGTCATGTGCTGAGAGGCGAAAGATATGAATTACTTCAAGTTATACTGGAAGGAAAAGTACAGGGCAAAAGATCAGTAGGAAGACGCCAGAACTCGTGGCTGAAAGACCTGAGGAGATGGTTCGACCGCTCATCCGCAGAGATCTTTCGCGCAGCAGTTTCCAAAACTACAATTGCCATTTGGATCGCCAACCTTCGAAAGGAGACGGCGCAATGAGAAGAAGATTCTTCTTTGGATTTCTGGTTCTTCTGTTCCATCCGTGTTTAATGCAACTCCTAAATATGTGAAACTTTCTACCGTTTCAATATCGTCCTCTAATTCAACTGTGCGTCTGTTTCCCCTAGCTCTTGCCTGTGTTAACTTTTTTGTCTTTTGAATATTTATTTCTAGTCCGGTCTCTTTTGCCTTTGTTTTTAAATGTGAATATATTTCTGCCGCCTCTTTTGTTCTGCGAGACATGATGTTGATATCATCGGCATAGGGGGCAATCTGTATTGATTTATTTGTTAGGAGATTACCCCTTCCTATATTCAGCTGTCTTATCACATATTACAAGGTCAGGTTGAATAGTGTCGGGTCGGTGCCAGTCCGTCTCCTTGCTTTAATCCTTGGACTATTGTAAAGTTTTCAGTGAGCTCATTTTGGACTCTGACAGTTGCTATTGACGAATCCATTGTTGTTTTTACCAGTTGTACATGTATTTTTGGGAGATATTAAAGCTCCGCAATATTTGATATAGCTTGTTCCTTTTAATTGAGTCGTAGGCTTGTTTGAAATCTATGAATATGTTGTGGACGTCAATGTCGTATTCCCACTATTTGTTTAAAATTTGTTTCACTGTGAATAGTTGGTCAGTTCTTCCTTGTCGGAAACCGGTTTGATATTCCCCGACAATATTTTCAGTTAGTTGTTGGGGTCGTTTGTTTAGTATGTAAGTAAAAATTTTGTACGCCGTGCACAAGAGGATTATGCCGCGATAATTTTCGCATTTCAGTTTATCCCCTTTTTTTATAGATTGGGCATATAATCCCGATTTTCCAATCATTACCGATCTTTTCATCATTCCAAATCTTGTTCATGAGCATATGCATTTGTCCTACTAGGTGATCGCCACCTAATTTATATAGCTCAGGGGGGACGTTGTCAATACCTGGAGCCTTATTGTTCGTTTGTGCTCGTATTGCCTGTTTTACCTCTTCAATCGTTGGGGGTTCTATATTTTCGGTGTCTCCCTCCTTGTGATGCATGCCCATATGCTCTTCATTTTCTTGTGTCCCTAAAAGAAATAGGTTTTCCAGACTGATTTTATTTCTTTTGGATCACTGGTTATTTGCCCCTCTTGATTTCTGCATAGATTTGTTCGGGGTTTGTATCCTTCTCTTAAATTGCGTAGATATCTGTACGCCTGTCTTATATTGTTGCTTTGAAGATTTTCTGTATATTGCCGTTTTCGTATTTTCTTTTCTCTGTTCGGCATATTTTATCGGCCCTCCGTCTTGCATCTTGGTAACTTGCCCTTCTTTCTCTGGTTCTTCTTTCCATATATTTCTTGTGTTCTTCATTTCTTTTCTGTATGGCCTTATTACACTCGTCATTGAACCATTCCCTTTTTGTATTTTTCTTTTTGTTGCCTATGATTTTTCTTGCTGCGTCAATAACTTTTGTTTTGATTTCTTCCCAATGTTCTTCGGTGCCTAGACTGCATGTGTCTGTCAGTGTTTGTGTGTCATTTTTTATTACATATATTATGTATATATCAAATGTTTTTGGATATTTTAATTTGCGTTCTAACTACGTAAGTAAAACACGGGTTTATAGATTTTATTGACCAGACATATTTACTTTGAGAGTAAACTGACATTTATCAATTCAATTATAACACCAGCAATTCGAAAATAAATTTTATTTACTATGTAAAACAGATCATTAAGAATAATGTTTCCAAAAGTCTGAATTTCTTAGGTATTATTTCAAATCTGATTATTTGTCATCTATTTACAAAAATAAATCGTTAATTCTTCGATTTAAATTTTTAATCTCAAATCCTTCGTAAAAGTTTATCTTCAAAAGTTCATCTTCCATAAAAGTTTACAGTAACAATAAGGTCAATAATCGCTTGTAATCCTCACACGTACGTCACAGCCACGTGCTGCTGTGACAGACATATTTGGACGATGGAATTATCTTTCTAGTTAACCGTTATTGACATTACATCAGTACTATAGAATCTATATATAGGTTCCCAGCTTTAGACGTTAAGCTTATGAGCTTATGAGCTCTTCAGTCATAATTTATTATATTATAATTTATTTATTATATTTATTACGTGTGACGTCGAACATTAACATTTTTTTTAATTTCGCATAAAGTAAAAACTTATTTAAGGCAATAAAGCAAATTTAAGTAAAAAAAGTTGAATTAGTATTAATTTTTTAATCCAAAATTAAATTATTGATCAAGAATAATTTCTACTATGATTTTAGACGTCGCATACACTCTTGTCACTAAAGAATTATCGAAGCTTGGTGGTTTAGTGATAAGAGTACCGTACTTTCACGCGGATGCTCAGACTCAGGCTGTATAGTAAGATCTCATTAGTCATACTTACCCTTATAAAATTGTCCATTTACAAATATATTCAAATCCTCGTGTCTAAAAAGAATAGAGACATATATTAATACCTTATTTTTACTTGAAATAATGAACAATTATTTGATAATAAACATTTAATAACTAACTAAAATAATCTATGAATATGTACTATAAATTAATCATAAGATGATAACAAAACAGAAATTAAGATCTTCTTTTTCATGTGCTGTTATGGTTATGGTTATGATTAGACTTCGGCAAATATGCATATTGCATATTTTGCATATTGTGCATATTTTATGCAAATATTTCATATTTTGGCATATTTGTATAAAAGTTTGCATAAAGTGCATAAAAGTTCAGATTTTTATACTGTATTTGAAAATTTTTAAACATACCAATTTATTTCAATTCTTGTATAAAATTTTGTAGTCATTTTAATCAAGAAATGATCTAAGTACGTAATCTCTACAGGTACAAAACATTTACAATTTCAAAGAAGATCAATTTAAGTAGCCCTCAACATTCTTAGAAAGTCTCGGTCACTGAGGCATTCAGTTATTGGATAATCGCTAAGGGTTCGCTCATTTGCATTTTATGATCTAATCCCCAAATCTATCTACAATTTATTGTATCTTAACAGCAGGTAAACGGCTAATAGTTTTGTTCCTAATTTAGGGATTTTCCAAAATCTCCCAGTTTATTGAATTAGGTACCTAAACATTTCTAATTTGATGCTCAGATTTGTAAATCATTTTTGTTTTGATATTCAAAGCGTAAACACTCGTTGTGCGTAACAAAAAGGAAGATTGTGATTTTATAATGCCTAAAACAACCAGTGCTTCAACTTGGATTAAACCTTATAAAGAGCTGTCTATGGATATGGGAAAAATCTACTGTTCAGTCTGTGGCAAAATTGTAAGTATCTAATATTTTCTATTAAATATCTAATATTTCATACATACAGGGTGTTTCCAAATGACACTTACAACGTTTGACTGTAGATACTTCTCGAAAAATTGAACAAAACGATATAGTTAATGAGGGGTCAAACTTATTTACTTTTCGAGATACAGGGTGTTAAAATTAAATTCTTTTAGTTAATAACAACAATAACTTTAAAACCAATAAACGTATTTACTTGAAATTTAGTACTCGTAGGTTATTTTTAAATGAAAAATAGCTTCCTTTAGTGAGGAAAAATTGTCCATGGTACAATACAATGGTGTGTATTTAGAAAAATTTTTCACCTTTACTTTTTTTATGAAGTCAGCTATTCTAAAACACAATTATTTTTATTGTAATTGAATTAACAAAAAAAAAACTTTTGTTGAATTTTAAAATAAGTTATATGATGTACTAATGGTTAGTAACAAAAACTAATTTGTGGATTAATACTGCATTTAAAACACTTAGCGAGTGTTTTTTTTTCCAAACCAGTTATTTGATTAACCAAAATCACCTTGTATATTTTTATATTTTAAAGGTTGGGTTAAAATAAAGGTTTTTATTTTTATTTATAGATAGCATGTGAGAAGAAATTTCAGATAGACCAACATGTGAGAACTGCTTCACACATTGCAAAAAAAGGAAAAATAGGAGGAAAACATCAAACTTCAATGGCTAAATGTTTCCAATCTACTTCAAAAAAATTAGATGAGCAAGAAACTTTTAATGAAGACTTGTGTCGCGCATTAGTGTCTGCAAACATACCGCTTTCAAAATTAGCAAATGTAAATTTTAGTTCGTTTCTAAAAAAATATTGCAAACTTAATGTTCCAAGTGATCGGTCTCTAAGAAGAAATAATGTGAACGGGCTATACTCGTCGGTGTTAATTAATATTAAGGAAGAAATTGCAGATAATTATTTTTACATATCTGTAGACGAAACCACTGATTCCTCAGGAAAGTATATTGCTCATTTATTGATTGGTGTTCTTAAAGAAGATACCTTACCAAAATCTCATCTTATTTCATGCCAGCAACTTGAGAAAACAAATGCTTTAACAATTTCGCGTTTTATACAAGAAACATTAGCAACTTTTTTTCTTCCGACAACTATTCCTTCTAATAAATTACTGCCTATTTTATCGGATGCTGCTCCTTATATGGTGAAAGCAGGACAAAATTTAAAAATATTTTTCCCAGATTTAATACATGTTACTTGTGTAGCGCATGGATTAAACAGAGTTGCAGAGGAAATACGAAAAAAGTTTCCTCTTGTAAATACCATGATATCCAGTGTCAAAAAAGTATTTCTTAAATCTCCTATAAGAATTCAACTTTATAAAGAAATGCTACCTAACATTCCTCTTCCACCACAACCTATTTTAACGCGATGGGGAACATGGTTAGAAGCAGCTAATTTTTATGCAGATCATTTTGTTAAAATAAAGAACATAATTGATACGTTAACAGATGAAAGTTCCCAATCTCTTTTGGATTCTAAACAAACTTTTCAGAGTAACTTGCTTCAACAAGAACTTTCATTTATAAAATCAAATTTTAGTTTTGTTCAAAAAACAATTACTCAGTTAGAATCACCAAAACTGTCATTGTTCGAAAGTACAGCATTAATAAAAGAATTTGCGTCATGTTGTCGGAACGTTAGAGGTAATATTGGAAAAGATATTTTAAAAAAATTTGAAGCTACTAGGGAAAAAAATAAAGGTTACCATATTCTTTCTGAAGTAGTCAGTGTTCTAGCTGGAAATATTTCGGAAACAATTAATTTAGAACCAAATGTTTTGGTTAGTTTGAAAAATGCTCCCGTTACATCAGTTGATGTTGAACGAAGTTTTTCCATATATAAATATATGTACTCAGACAGAAGCCACAAGTTTTTGTTAGAAAATTTTGAACACCACTTGGTCATTTATTGTTACCATAATTCTAAATAAGTTTATTCATACTTAAAAATGATGTAGTTACTTAAAATAAATGTAAATCTTAATGAATAGTAGGAAGTATTTAGTTATATACACTTTTTTTTTTTTAAATAAAATTGTTACTATTTTACGATTTTTTTATTTATTTGTATGTATATTTTGTAAAATATTTGCATATTTTCGGGTAAACACGTGCATATTTATGCGCATATTTTCTACATTTTTATTTGCATATTTGCCGAAGTCTAGTTATGATTATGGTGACAAACATTTCTCTCTTTCGCTGTACGCATAAGTTTGTGACGGGTAGTTCTATTAGACATCAGACTCAGTAAAAAGCAAGATTTTTTTTTGAAATTAACGTGTCTCGACAGCTTATGGTCATTGACACGGGTACCGGGTACAGTTTACAACATTATACATATTATACATACAAACATTTGGTATGAACAATCACCAGTAAAGAAGCTGAACAATAAAACTTAACATTATGCACTGGTTAAATTAGTTGTGACTAAACATGTTTCTTTTGTGAAATCTTAGAACACTGTCAAAACGGTTTAGAACACTAAGAATGTCTTTCAGGTTTCCTTTTTATATTGGATTGATCCAATATTGACTAATAAAAAAACTGACTGGGAGATCTTCAAAATAAACCTTGAACACAAAATTAATCTTGCTGTGCCATTGAAAAACACGAGGCAACTTGATGACGAATTAGAAGTTTTTATAAAAATATCCAACAAGTAGCTTGGGAAAATACTCCCACAATAACTTCTAGAACAAAAGGGAACAACTATCTAAAAGAAATTAGAGAACTTATAGTAGATAAAAGAAAGGTAAGAAAAAAATGGCTGCAATACAGAGTTCCACGAGACAAAACTAGTCTAAATAATGAAAACTAAAAAGGGAGATACAGAATATAAAAAATTCAACAATTGATTTCTTTTTAAGTAATTTAACAGCTGATTAGAACACAGATTATTCGTTGTGGAAGGCAACAAAAAGAATGAAGAGGCAAATTATTCATTCTCCTTCTATCAAGTTGGAAAACGGCAACTGGGCTAGAAGTAACGAACAGAAAGCAGAACTATTTGCAAATCATTTAGAAAGCACGTCCAAACCCAACAACAATGATGGTGAAGAACTGAGATGGGAAGAACCATTCTAAACCGAAGAAAGAATAACGTTGACATCATTTAGAGAAATATCAACAGAGATAAAAGAGAATATAAATTCTAAGAAAGCTCCAGGATATGATCTCATAACAGGAGAACTAATAAAAAATCTACCAAGAAAAGCCCTGGTTAAGTTGACACAACTAATAAATGCTACTTTTAGATTGAGATATGTTACCAGACTCTGGAAAGTAGCCGAAGTCATTATGATCGCCAAATCAGGTAAACCTCCTAATGAAGTGACATCCTATCGACCAATATCCACTCCTTTCGGTGATGTCAAAACTATTTAAAAATTTTCTATTGAAAAGATTAAAACCAATAAGAGAAAGAAAAAATCTTATACCATATCATCAATTTGGTTTCAGAAATAAACGTTCCACAATAGATCAAGTTCACAGAATAACGAATATAACAGAAATAACATTAGAAGAAAGGAATCTGCTCTACAATCTTCTTGGACGTAGCACAGGCGTTTGATAAAGTCTGGCATGAGGGTTTAAACTATAAACTAAGAACGTTCATGCCTAAACAGTATTCAGAAATCTTAGAATCATACATTGCGAATAGATATTCCAGAGTAAAACAAGAAAAATTTACACCAATTTAAGGGAGATCAAAGCTGGCATGTCATAAGGGAGTGTATTAGATCCGGTCCTGTACCTATTGTATACGTGTGAAATTCTAGCCATATTAGGGATAGGAGACACTAGTGAAGAAGCGACTGATAAGTTGCAACTATCAGTAAATACAATACTTACCTGGACCAAAAAATGCCGAATAAAGTTAAATGAGACTAAATTTGCACACATTAACTTTACAAATAAAAAAATAGAAAATTTCCCAGTTAGAACAAATAATACCCAAGTTTCTTATGCAACATTAGCAAAATACTTGGGCATCACCCTAGACGTGAGGCTGCGCTGGAAAGTCCAGGTCAAAAAGAAAAAAGGGGAGCTTGATATTAGATATAAGAAATTGTATTGGATGATTTGAAAAAAATCAACATTATCCATTCATAATAAATTATCCATTTACAAGCAAGTACTGAGGTCAGTTTGGGTATATGGGTGCCAACTCTGGAGCTGTACCATAGCTAGTAATCTACATATTATCCGGAGATTTCAAAACAAAGTACTGAGGAACATTGTTGATGCTCCTTGGTATATCTGTAACAGCAACCTCCACCAGAATCTGGGTATGGAAACTGTGACCGAAGTAATCAAGAGAACAGCAGCAAGTCTGCATAGTCATGTGAACGTCGAGGCAATCCAGTTTCTTGACAACACTGAACTAAAGAGAAGACTCATAAGGAAAAAACCATTTTTGAGTTAGTGTAAATGTGTAACAGTTTAGTATTAAAATTAGAATATAGTGCTGTGATGTTATTGCATTATAGTTGTAGTGCATTAGTTAATAGATAAAATAAGAGTAAGCCATAGGGTGAGCCATTAGATTTAAGTACTTGTTGTTTATTAATTTTGGTCAGAAAATAACTGATAATTGGTCATTTGTGACCAGATAACAGTATACAAACACCGTACAGGTGTTATACAAAAAAAGTTTCCTTTTAAGTTGTGCTTGCTTCTTCTTCTTTAAGTTCCATCTTCTATCGAAGGTTGGAAATCATCATAGCTATGCGGACTCTGTTGACTGCCGCTCTAAAAAGTTCTGCACTATTGCATTCAAACCATTCCCTTAAGTTCTTAAGCCAGGATATTCTTCGTCTTCCCACATTTCGCTTTCCTCGTATTTTGCCTTGCATAATAAGTTGTAATAATGCGTATTTTTGCCCTCTCATCACATGTCCTAAGTACTCAAGTTTTCGTCTTTTGATAGTTATTATTATTTCCGCCTCATTTTCTATCCTTCTAGTTACTTCCACGTTTGACATTCTTTGAATCCATGATATTAGTAGGATTCTTCTGTAACACCAAACTTCAAAGGCGGCCAACTTATTCAGATGAACTTGTTTTAGTGTCCACGCTTCCAAGCCATAAAGAAGAGTAGAGAACACGTAACATCGAAGCATTCTCAGGCGTAGTTCTAACCTTATATCCCGACAACAAAGAAACTTTTTAAGTTTAATGAATGATGCACGTGCTATTTCAATGCGTGTCCTAATTTCTTTGGTTTGGTCTACATCTGATGTTATCCATGTTCCTAAGTATTTATAGTTATTAACACTCTCAATTGCAGTATCTTCAATAGTCAGTTGCAGTCTTCATATTTGCATGTGCAGATTTAGTCATGATCATGCATTTAGTTTTCTTTAAATTTATTTTCAGTCCGTACTCATGACAGCGTTCATTAAGGCGTTGCATTACGTTCTGTAAATCATTGTTGTATCCGTCATTATTACTGTATCGTCTGCAAAACGTAAGTTATTCAAAACTTCTCCATTGATAGATATACCTTCTATTGAGTCTGAGAGCGCTTTTTTAAATACCGCTTCACTGTAGACATTGAAAAGTGGGAGGCTCTATATGATTGATTAGATTTATTAGAGGGTTACTTGTGTTTGTTGATATTCTTACGAAGTATGGAGGTAGAAGTCTTAGATGGATTGACGGCTCTGAAGATTCAACACAAACACTTTTAGCGAGGCTTGATTTGAAAGCACCAAGACAGTCGTAGGGATGTATTTTGAATCTGTGTTCTACATCTAGAGACTTTAGTGAGAAGCTACTAGATGGCATATAAAGAATACTTCCATAGTCTAGCTTAGAGCGGATTAACGCTCTATATATTTTAAGGAGAGATTCTTCATCAGCTCCCCAAGAGTAGCCAGCAATAGATTTAAGTAAATTGATTATTTGGGCACAGTTTCTGAATATGCTGTCTCCAGGTAAGCTTTTTGTTAAACGTGGCACCCAGAGCGCAAGTTTAATTTAAATAAAAATATATTCAAATAAATTAGAAAGAAAATAAAATTTACTTCTCTACGATACGTAAAATAAAAAGATGAATCCTCGTAAATGACACAAACGGGCTTCGGTCCGACGTTCATGCCGGTGAAGGGAAATAAATGTTAGTGGCCTTCGAATGGTTATGACGAAGGACGATCTTTAGTCAATACCCAAAGACCATGGAAGCGGCCGATCAATACTGGATCTCTGAGACGGTAAAGGACTGTTGACTCTGATCAGTATTCAGAGGTTGGGGTTGAAGTTCTTGGCAGATCAATACTGCAGATTGAACTTAGCTCTAGTCCATCTTCATATAATTTTGTATGACGTGAAGATTTTAAAGATATGATTTTTATCGGCTGGGTGATAACCCATTTCGTAAACCGGTCTTATATGATTATCAAGAAAATTTTCCTCTTTGTAAATCTTGGGAATGGTCCACTAAATCAATTGAGACAGTATGCCACTTTTTTAGAGTGGATGGCTACATTTTTCCTGCCGGTTGCTTCTGTGATGGTTTATACTCAAGGCATTTCCTACTGTTTCTAACATAGTGTCCCGTTTCTTTGAACATCTTCATCATTATCAATCAGCCAATTGCGTCTACTGCTGGACATAGGCCTCCCTCAGTTCTTTCCAGTGTTCTCTACACTGGACCGCTTGTAGCCAGTAGTCAGCTTGAACATCTTAGTCCAGTAATATATTTGTGTTATTCGACAAATGGTTTTTGCAATTCCTAAATGAACTTTTACTATGCATTTCTATTCGGTTTCCATTTGGTTGCTATTCCGATTCTATTCGGTTCCTATTTGGTTGTTTATTTCTATTTGGTTCGTTTTTGGTTGTTATTCGGTTCCTATTCGGTTGCTATTCGGTTTATATTCGGTTGCTATTCGGTTCTTATTCGGTTGCTAAGCCCACCCTTTCGGCTTCGTGCTGCAATTCATCTTTGAACAGGCGATATATCCACAACTTATTATATATTTATATATTTTTGAATCTGTTATTTGCTAGAATAGAGCCTTTGATTTCTGATTATACCATGCGGACTATCTCCTCGTCCTTTCCATGTATAAAGCCTTCTCTTGTGTGGTTTAAACCAGGTATTTGTTATTATCATATCACGTTGTTACCAAAACTGGTTTTTTATCGACTCGTTCATTGCTCTTTCCTAGTCCATATTTGCCTACCAAGTCAGATCTTTGACCTTTTCCAATTTTCACGTAAAAATCACCAAGGATATACGTAACTTCATATCACTTTAGATTTTTAAGTCTGTTTTAACTGACTATAAAAATATTGTATTTCATTATCGTATTTATTTTCTGGAGTAGGGGTTTATATCTGATAATATTTATATTAAATTGTTTGGTTATTGGATCAATACTATTCTGTCACTAAGAGGTATAAATTTTTAATGTATTTTTTAAACCTCGATGTCACAGATATACCAACTCCTGTGTGCCTTCATCCTGTTCACATATTCCTGGTCCAGGCCTTGTGTTCCCTAAAATTTTTAGGATGTTATTTTATGTATTAAACTGTAAGGATTTCATGTGATAACGATCGGGAAGGTCCACAGTCTGATATTGTATGTCCTCCTCTGCTAAGTCGTGGCTTCCTAGCTCCATGTTAATTATACTCAAGAAAATTAATTTGAGTGATTTCCCATTGCCCACCCCAATGATTTTTCTTTGGTGTTAGGTTTACTCCTGGGGATTGGAAAGGATATGTAAGAATTTATGGTTATTTAAAGGAGAGCTTGGTTTGGGACATGGCTTCTCCCCCTGAAAGAATTGGGAGATAATCATGGCTTGCGTGGGTAGGATCGCGTCGCTGGAATAGATCTCAAAAAAATATCTTAAAGAGGGTTTGATAGATTTTAGGGATTTTTATCCACGACTAGTTCAATTTAACAACACCAACAATGTATAAATAGTATGGTATATTTTACAATTCCTTTAACATTAAACCTGTTTATGCACATAACTACCAACCGCATGCACAATGACAACAATTGAATCATTAAACAATTAGCAAATTGTTTGCAATTTGTTACATAATACTGTTGTCTAATTATACTATTATAAGGTTTTATATTTAGTTTGTTTACTTACAAATATTATTTTCTTAAATTAGTATAAACAAACAATAGGATATGAGATTTATTCATAGACGTAAATTTATACAAAAAATTTATATAGAAAACTGAAAAAACTCTAATTCAAAAAATTTAATCATCTTGAAATATGTATTTTATTTATTAAAATTTACAGTTTAATCACTCGAAAAATATAAGATACGAAAAAAAAAAGAAAATCTGATGATATATTTATAAAGTAAAGAAAATTTACAAAATTCTTAGTGATTATATAGGCTGAGCAACAACTTTTTCTTTCAGTTCTTGCTTCCATAAAAAGTAGGCATACAAGCAGTATGATAATGCGCTTTTATGGGACTAAATCAGGCGCATTTCTCAAACAAGGTAAAATGTTTTTATCGAAATCATTTAATGTGTTTAGATTCAAAATTAGATTAAAATCAGATTATACAAATGTATTCATCCGTAAGGCTATGGCTCCACCAGCGACAGATTGTCGCTAGCAGTGGCAGTAAAATGTAGCTTGATAAATGAAATAACAGCAGTGATACTGAGTGGCTCCACGCGCTGTAGATTGTCGCTTCGTTTCGAGACCGAGACGCATCGTCAAGGTCGTGTCGCTTTCGAATAGATCCGGACCTATTTTCTAGCAGTAATTTGCAGCGCGTTTGTGGCTCCACTAGCAGTAATTTGTCGCTTGTAGCGGTAATTGCCATTTAATCGGATATTTTTGTTCTTATTTGTTTATTTCCCTGTGTTTGTAAGTTGTTTCTTTGTTTTTATAAATTACTTTAAAGTTTTTTCATACAATTTTGTGTCTCAAAACATAACAAAAAATTATAAGTTCTAAGAAAAAAATAAATCCAATATTTTCTTTATCGGTATTCTAGATAACAAAAATCAATGGATGGTTTTTTTTCAATCCCAATTAACCGTATCAAACTGTACTTTATAATAGATGCCATTATTAAACAAGAAAAAGTTGAATAGAGAGAATAAACAGTTTTTATTGATTTCCCGAAAATCTATTTTTTGGATTTCCTTCTTCGAACTGGTGATTCATTTCTATATAAGTGGTTGTCTAATCATGTCATATAAATAAAATTTTAATAATTATTGTTTATAGTAAAATTTTATTATCCTTCAGTACTAATGTTTCGTTTTCGATAGCTTGGCGTGATTCATAAATAAAAGAATGCAACAAAGCAGATTTTATGTCGCATCAGATTTTTTTAAATTATTGTAATATAAAAAAGCAAGTTAGATATTGGAAAAGGAAGATTCATTACATCAACCCAATATGATAAATGAATATAATCGACATATGGGAGCTGTCGATCTACTTGATAATTCAGTAGCTAATTACAGAATACGCAGAGGTAAGAAGTGGTGGCGGCCCCTTTTTATTCTAATGAAAGTTAAATAGTTAAATATTTTGTTTTTTCTATTTTTAGGTAGATACATATATAGGATTATAAAATATGTAATTTGAAATCTTACTTTAAGGTAGGTAACTGCTAATTTTTCTTCTGGGCTTAGGCTATCACACATTGATGTATCCTGTTTTCGTAAGACATCTTCTATTTCACATAATAACAAATTAAAAGAAGACACTGACATCCAGTAATATTCAAAAAACTTGTCAGGATATTCTTTTAATTTGTTGTGTAAAAGAAAAAAATTTCCCTTTGTCTGTCTAGGCACTAGAACAGGGTGAATCCACCATTTCCGTTGTTTTTTAACCCTACGTCGACGGCACAATGCCAATATTAAAGCAACTTTTTGTTGAAATGATAGATTATCCATACTATATTATTGTATTATCGGTGTGAATTTATTTTACTTATTTATTTATTTATTTTAGCTGGACACTAGCTATATACACGGACATTATATAAACGGACAAGATACCACTGATTGTAGCTGCGTCATATTAACGCTCATGGAGCCACTACAAGACCAAAACGCGGCGATATGCGCGCTGTAAATTGTTGCTCGTGGAGCCATGATTTTACTGCTTTATTGCCGCCGTAATTTTACTGCTACTGCTAGCGACAATATGTCGCTCGTGGAGCCATAGCCAAGACAAAATCAAATTAATAATACATTTACAGTTTTATCATGAGTATAACTGAATTTGTTTGTGCAATATAGACGAACTTATTATTTTCTAATATTATACTAAAACATCATTAGATTTCAGTCTTTGAGCTTATGTTACGTTAAACCTACTATTTATGAAAGCAAATAACAATATTTTTATTTTAGATTTGATTGATACAGATTAGTATTTACCTTGCTCTGTAGATTCCAAAAGTTTCTTTTAAAGAAGTGAATTCGTCACAATTCTTTTCATGAAACTCAGGTGTATTTTTATGATCAGAGGATAAATTTCATTATGTAGTTATTAGCAACTTAATCTCAACTTACACCCCTTTACAATTGGTTAACTTTATTAAAGAGAAGCTAGGTATCAAGAAATATATGGTATGACCTCTTTCAAAATGCCGACACAGTGAGTGATTCTTCATTCAAAATAGGTATAAAATCTAAAACCTTCATTGAATTATTACTTAATAAGTACATTTGACCACCTCGCGTGAACATTAAATGGTCTATAGAATCCTTATATTCCGAACCAACGCCTTCATATGATTCAAATATCAGTCCAAAGAACATCAGAGGCCTCGTTAGCTTTGAAAAATGAAAAACATTTTAAGCAACAACAAAATTGAAGTAGAAAACACAAAAATACAGAGTATTTTTGCAGCAGTTTTGCTGCTGTAGCCATGTATTTTGTCTTTTTTGGGGAAATTAACATATTAAATTTTCTGGCGGTTATACTAAATTGGTGCAGCATATGTTGTAAATCATCTTCACTTTGAGAGAGTAGTATTGGGTCGTCTATATAGCAGATTATTTTAAGTTGTTTTTCTCCCATTTGGTATCCTTTTTTAGTTCTTACTTTTTTTATTATTTCATCCATAATCAGATTGAACAATAGAGGACTCAGGGAATGTCCCTGTCTAATCCCATTGCTTGCTTCAATGGGGTCGGTTAGTTCTTCTTCTACTTTTACTTTTATTGTGTTGTTTTGGTAGATATTTTCGATCGTTTTATTCCTAGAGGCATCTCTCTGCGTACAGTAAGTGGATAACGTCTTTTAATTTGACCCGATCAAATGTTTTCTTAAGGTCCACGAAACATAGATATGCCGGTTTGTTGTATTCTAATGGTTTCTCTTGCACTTGCCTCATTATAAATATAGCGTCAGTGCGTCTTACCGACCTAAAACCTTGTTGTTCTTCTGCTAGTGTTATAATTTCATTCAATTTATTTGTTATCACTTTAGTTGTTAATTTTAGTGTTGTGTTTAATAAATTAATTCTTCTGTAATTTTCCAGGTTCGATTTGTGTCCCTTTTTGAAGAGAGGTATTAGGATGCATGATCTCCATTCTTGAGGAATTCTGTTTTGTTCTATTATTTTTTGGATTAGTTTTAATAGTTGTTTGGTCAGATCTGGTCCTCCGTACTTTAGGAGTTCGTTCGGTATTCTGTCCTCTCCTGGTGATTTTCTATTTTTTAATTAATGCTTTCTTTACCTCTTCCTCCTCAATATTTATTTCTTCGTTTGTCGTCACCTTTGGTGTTGGTGGTTCATTATCGTCACCTTTAGCAAATAGGGATCGAAAGTAGTCTATCCATGTTTCCTTCTGAATGTGTTTTGCTTTTATTAGTTCGTTCATCTATTCTTTTGTCCTCTAATCATTCTTCATATTTCTTTTTGTGTTCCGTAGATGTCGTGTTCCATCTGTTTTGAGAAGCTCTGCCAGTGTTCCCTTTTTATTTGTCTAACTAAAGTATTCGATTCATTTCAGATTCGTTTATAGCGGTTGTATGCCTGTTGTGTCTGTTGTGTTCTGTACTGTAAAAAGGCTTTCTCCTTTTCTTCACATTTTGTCTTCACTTCCTCTCTAAACCATGGTGTTTTCTTTTTTGATATGTTAGTGTTCGTTATTTACCTCTCTCCAAGTGATTCTGTTTCTAATTTTTCTAAGCCGTTTTCTAATATTTCATTCCCAGCGATCTTCTGTGATATTCTTTTCCTGTATTTCCGTGGATTCCGTATTTAGTGCTTCGACTTTGATTTTTGTTTGTGTTGGCGCCGCTCTCTTGGGTGGGAAGTATTTCAGGATGATTCTTATTTTACATAATACTAGGCTATGTCGTTACCTACATCTGCCGAGTTGAGGCATCTTACGTCGATTATTTTCGATGGATGTATATCTCTGTTGGTTATAACATAATCTATCATAGATCTTTGTCCACGGGTGTTATTAAATGTATATTTGTGTTGGTCTTTGTGGTCAAAAAATGTGTTTTATTCTTAGTTCGTTACTCATGCAGAAGTTTATCATCAGTTCTCCATTTTTGTTTTTGACATCCTCGTTATGTTTTTGCTTAATTCCGGGTATTACTTGATTGCCTATTCGAGCATTAAAATCCCCCAATATTATCATCTTCCCTCTCACTATATCTACTACTTGTTGTAATTGGTCATAAAACGCTTCCCTTGTTGTTTGAGGCTTGTTATTTTCTGGGCTGTATACTCCGATGATGTTCATGTCTTCTTTCTCCATTCTTATCTTTGCTGTTACTATTCTTTCTTATATGACACTCTTTGATGTGATTTTGATACCTTTGATATATTAGCAAGGCTACACCTTCTTTGGCCCTGTTTTCTTTTGCTACTCCACTGTAGATTAGTATGATATATATATATATATATATATATATATATATATATATATATATATATATATATATATAGAAAAGAAATTTAATCTTTGCAGATAAGTTAAATAGTAAACTCTTAAATATTGGGGAAATCTGCAAGAAAGACTCTAATGACTATCAATTGTTTCGCCGAACGTTTTCGCCAAAGAGAATTAATTTGGCTTCTTCAGGGCTGAAAGAGAATAAATTATAATTAGCTACCATATATTATCTATTAAAAACATTATTGATCTTACCGTAACTTAGAATTGTAGAGTTAGAATATTAAAAAACTTTGCTAGTAACATAATGGTGTTTTTTGTTACTATGTGCAAAAAAAAGTTTTTTTAACGTTGGAAATGTATGGTAGCTTTAAACTTAAAACGCAAAGGTTTACCCAAGGTTAATCGAAAAACCCAATGTAACTACATTTAAAAGGAGGTAATTCTTTGAATTGTCGAAATTTAGTTATTGCCGACAATTCAAAGAATTACCTCCTTTTAAATGTAGTTACATTGGGTTTTTCGATTAACCTTGGGTAAACCTTTGCGTTTTAAGTTCAAAGCTATATACCATACATTTCCAACGTTAAAAAAACTTTTTTTTGCACATAGTAACAAAAAACACCATTATGTTACTAGCAAAGTTTTTTAATATTCTAACTCTACAATTCTAAGTTACGGTAAGATCAATAATGTTTTTAATAGATAATATATGGTAGCTAATTATAATTTATTCTCTTTCAGCCCTGAAGAAGCCAAATTAATTCTCTTTGGCGAAATCATTCGGCGAAACAATTGATACTCATTAGAGTCTTTCTTGCAGATTTCCCCAATATTTAAGAGTTTACTATATATATATATATATATATATATATATATATATATATATATATATATATATATATATATATATATATTATCCTATTACATATAAATATATATACACAATACTTTTCATTATTATTAAAATATTTTATTTAAATTACATATATTCATGACTAAGTTTATGATTTTTATTCAAATAAATAATCTCATAATCATACAAGATATGAATATTTCATTTGATAGTAGTTATAGTATTTATTTACATATGCCAAGTTTCATTTTAATAGAATATTTATCATAGAATAGAAACAGCACATATTTACAATATTCAAAACAATTTAAAAAGCTATTTTCTTGTTGCATCTTAATGTATTTAATTTACTATTTTGATTAAAAATAAGCCATAATAATGGTGTTTTTTATTATATAAAATATTTAACTGAGACGAAGTACAATAATTAGTAATTAAATGAGAATGTCCTAGAAAATTCATACAAAGTTTCTTTTCACGGTCGATCTTAGGCAGTCGGTCCACCTAATATGCCGCCCCCCTCTAGAGAATGTTTTATATTTTTATTAATTCCTAACGATCGCATAACTCATTTACCCGTCTAAGAATAAAATGTAAAACATTAATAAAAATGTAAATAAAATTTGAAACGCAAAAGTTTATTTTTTGGCCAGTGAAAAAATACTTTACCAAGATAATATACAAACAAAAGTAAAATCTTTTACATAACAATAGATATTTTATAAGTAGAAATGTAAAACAACAGTATTTTCTTAGCAAATAATTATATATAACTTTGAAAGAGTGGAGAGTTTTAAATATCTCGGAGCAACAATCACTGCAGATAACGATATCGCTGAAGAGATTAAAGGAAGAATTCAGGCAGCAAACAGATGTATGTGCAGCCTTCACAATACTATTAAATCTAAAATCTAACACGAACATCAAAAATTAGAATATATAAAACGGTGATTAGACCGGTGCTCATGTATGGGTGTGAGACGTGGACTCTGACCAAAGAAACTGAAAGAAAACTTAGATGTTTTGAGAGGAAAGTCCTCAGAAGAATTTTTGGGCCTTATTACGACATTAATAGCAAACAATACCGAATGAGAACAAATGCTGAGGTCAAGCAGATGTATAGAGCGAACGATATAGTCCAAAAGATTAAATCCCAACGTCTAAGATTGGCTGGACATGTCCATAGACTCCCTAATAACCGCCTTGCCAAGTTAATATGGGAAAAAGCCCCCTCGGGCAGAAGGCCCTTAGGACGTCCACGAATGCGATGGAGAGACAATATATGGTCAGATATAAGAACAATGGGGCTACCCACTGACCCAACTATTATGGACGACCGTTCAAGATGGAAGCAAGTTGTACAGTCAGCCAAAACCCACCCCACCCCACCCACCCAGGTTTTGAGAACAAACAAAACCGGACATAGAGATCAAGTACCATGTCCTCAGGCAATAGCCGATTATAACAAATATATGGGTGGAGTAGATCTATTCGATTAATATCATGCTAACTACTCCATCGCATGGAAATCAGGACGTTGGTGGGTAAAAATATTTTACTACCTTTTAGACTCAGCTATAGTAAACAGCTATATTTATATAAGGAAACTAAATAACTCAAGTGCTAAGTCTATGACTACATTACTACAGTTCTGCAGTGAACTAGCTGATAATTTGATTAGCACTTTTTCTTTCAGAAAAAAATCTGGACTTCCATCAACTATAAATGCTGGTTCACACTTACTCACCAAAGGAACTTATAGGCACTGTGCCCTTTGTGTTTCATCTAAAAAGAAACAAACAGGCAAAATTTGATTTTTCAAGTTTGTAACGTTGCTCTATGCAAAAACTGCTTTGCACCCTACCATAGTAGATAGAAAGTTCTTAGATAATAAATTTAATATATTACTGAATTTAGTTTTTTTTTATATTTTCAAAATAAAGTGTTTTTTTATAAATTTTTTTAATTGTTTTTATCGATCGCTATATATACCATTGCAAAGTAAGTACAACAATAGAATAAAACTTAGTAAAACAATAATTCTCGGCGACCTAAACGCCAGAGTAGGCAACATACCTGTGGCTGGACTTACACAAAGATTTAACGAAGAAACGCTCAACAACAACGGAGAAAGACTTCTAGAACTTTGTTTAATGAATAACCTCCGAATTAACAACACATACTTTAACCACCCAATATAACATAAGATCACCTGGTCAGATACAAGAGGACGTAACTCTATGATTGACTACATTATAGTCAACAAACAGACAAATACACCCCAAGAATATAATAGATGTGCGCACTCTATCTTTCGCCAATGTAGGATCCGACCATGGCCTGGTACTAGGAAAAATTAATATAGCAATCACCACACAAGGCAAGCGAAATACAAAAGTAAAAGAAAAGTTAAACATAGAAAGCTTAGAAGAAGAAGGGACACAAAACTTGTATAGAAACAGACTAACAGAAAAGCTAAACAGCCATAACCTAGAGACTAAAAAGAATATAGAAGAAACCTGGAAAATTATTAAAAAATGTATCCTACAAGCAGCGGAAGAAGCTTTAGGTAAAAGAAAAGTTAATAGAAATAAACGGGAATGCAAAATTCCATGGTACGACGAAAGGGTGAAAGCACTAGCAAATGAAAAGAAACAAGCTTTCCTAACATACAAAGGAGTGAAGACACCGGAGGTACGAGAAGACTACGTGAGAATCAGAAATAGAGTAAACCAAGAAATAGATAACATCAAAAAAGAACACTGAGAGAAATTTACCAAAGATATGGAATACGACCTCTATGGATTCCAGAAAAAGGTGTGGAAGATGATAAGGAGACAAAAAACAGAAATGAATGAATTTGTACGCATAAATAACTTTACGGAGGAACAATGGACTGAGCATTTCACGAAATTATATGGAGAAGGAGAAGAAGAGAACAGAGAAAGAATTATTAACGAAACTCACGATAGAGTACTAATATCAGAAGAAGAGCTACAAGAACGAATAAAAAAATTAAAAAACAGAAAAGCACCTGGTCCTGATAAGTTAAAAAATGAACTGCTTAAATATGGAAGAACGACACTACGCAAATGGCTCCTACAATTATTCGTCGATATAATAATACCGGAGTAGTACCAGCGGAATGAAAGGAAAGTCTCCTGCTACCGATACTTAAAAAGGGAGACTCGAAAAATCCTGAAAATTATAGAGGCATTAGTCTGATGAATAGTACATTAAAATTGTTAACGGCAGTCATAAAAGATAAAATCGAGGAAAAAGCGAACATGGCAGATGAACAACAAGGCTTCCGGAAGAACACGGACTTCCACAATAGACCCAATATTTATTATCAGACAAATAATAGAGAAGTCTATTGAATATGGAAAACCAGCATACATGTGCTTTGTAGATTTAAAAAGTGCTTTTGACAGGGTGAAGCGAAATGATATCTTAAATTTATTACAAGCTGAACAAATATACCATCAGATAATAAGGACAATTAATGAAATTAACAAAAACAACAAGACCAGAGTTATAATGCCAACAGGGGAAACAGAATGCATAGAACTAAAAGGAGGAATCCGCCAAGGAGACTCACTCAGCCCATTGTTACTCAATATGGTGATGAATCAAATAATTCACGAAGTAAGAAAAAGACACGGATACCACATGGGAGCGCATAAAATCACGATACTATGCTATGTCGATGATGTAGTACTAATTGCTGATAACGAAGATTACCTATAAAGGCAGCAACACACCTTCAATATCACAGTAAACAAACTTAATATGAGAATATCAGTAGAAAAAACTGTAGTAGTGATCAGTAAAGAGCCGCGTAGATGCAAACTAGAAATAGACAGCAAAATTGTAGAACAAGTAATGAAATGCAATTACCTAGGAGTAGAGATCACTAGTGACAGGGATATAAGAACAGAGACCACAAGGCAAGCATCAAAAGCGGCAAGAGTAAGTGGTTGCCGCAGAGAAACCATATGGAGAAACAAATATCTGACCACGGAAAGCAAAATGAAAGTATACAAGACAACAGTAAGACCAATCCTAACATATGCAGCGGAGACAAGGACCGATACAAGAAAGACGAAACAACAAATCAACAATATCGAAATGAAAGTATTAAGATCAATAGCGGGCATATCATTAAGAGACAGACAAACCAAGAGAAGTATACGCGAACAATGCAAAATTCAAAATATTAACAGGTGGATAAAAACAAGAAAAAAAAACTGGAACGAACATGTAAACCGAATGGGACCAGATAGATTAGCGAACATCTGTAAAAACAACAAGCCGTATAGCAGAAGACCCGTTGGAAGGCCGCCAAAAAGGTGCAAAGATAATGTACAGTCAACAACGACTGAAACAGAATAAGAGGCAGACAAACAGGAGTAATCCTAGTCGCACGGAGAAGAAGAAGCCCAGTAAGTATTAGTTATTTGTCAAAATACACACTGGTAGCTGTATCTACCACCCTTTTCAGACAAAGAAAACTTTTTTTAAAATTTTTTTTGTTGTGATTCATAATGAATTACTTTTACTATTCAAAAGTATATTTTTACAAAAAAAATAGTTCTGCTCTTTAAGGGGTTAAAGCTTCTTTAACGTTTCAAAAAAAAACAAATTTTGAAATTTAATTTCAAATTCCTACTTACTTTTTTAATGGTAAGTAAAAATTAGAAACAAAGTGCATTTTTGTTGTTAATTGTTAATAATTTTAACACCCCTAAACATTTTAAGAAAGAAAAAAAAATTATTAAGAAATGCTCTGTTTTATCTAAAAAAAATACTCACAGCTCCATACTCCCGACTGTCCTAACGCAAAGGTTTATTTCGCACAAGTGTACAACTTCACTGTATCACCCAACAATACTATAATGTACATTTACTTTATTACTGAGAATTCTCCACCGCAGGACCGGTCTTCACAGCAAAACTTTGCGTTATTGGTGGAGTCACCTTAATTTATAGATGTAGGTCGAGGTATTACTTTATTATCCTCTTTGCTTAATAATAAGCGATTGCCCATGCCACCGGCGACTCGCAAAAACTGTCGCACACACCCACAGTCAAAATTATTGTTCTGAATTGCGTAAATATCAGAAAACTAAAAAAATGTCGCTTAACAATAATTGCTGTCTATATTTAACGAACTTCTTGCAAATCTCACTGATTAGTTTATTAAATACTTCGTGCAAGACGATCTAAGAAAATTTTTGGTAGGTCAACAAATCAATTTTCCCAAGAAGCGAGTCTAATTGAAGGGGTCAATGCAAAAAGTGCCTTAGTCACAAATTGGTAATTGTGAGATATTAAGGTTTGAAAGGTTATTTTTGATTTTGAAATATTACTGAAAATGTTATAATCAAAATGTGTGTTGCGATTTATTCTTTTTGTAAAGGTTCTTCGACTTTCATGAATAAACAAAACATAAAGCTTTGCAATTTTCTAAAAAAAATTTAAATATTTTGTGACTTAGGCACATTTTGTGTTGCAATTTGTTATTTCGTGAAAAATTAAAGATATATCATAAAAAAAAAAGCGTTTATACTGAAATAATATTTATTATGTGACACCGTAAGAACATAGAACATACAAAATGTAAGAAATGTAAGAACATAAACATTGTATTAATTACACAGCATGCTTGTAGAAAATATTAGAACATGATAGGAAAAAAAGCTATTCGTAAACTGCGTCAGCCTCTTGCACCTGATGAAGTTCTTCACTCACAAGGTTATTTTGTTGGAATATACTCCCATTGTCAGATATGGTTCAAGTAAAGAATTCAGTGTCCAGTGATATAATGTGTTTGACAAGATGCATTACGTTGTCAAATTTCAACTGTTTAATTTGAAGGTATTCATTCGCATAGGCCAGCGTGGGTTGGCCGCAAACTTTACGGTTTTGACCCACTTTGTAAAGTTTGATTGGTTCCATTAGGGCCAGAATAGGTTGCACTGAGCTGTGGTTGCTCATTACGCGAAAATTTGATGCGTCTAGCTTTCGAAATTCCCGGCACAGTTTTTTTTATATGGGAGTCTAACCATAATTTATAGTTTTTCACTTTTATGCTACGATCGCCTTTTTCCAGACATCCATTTGACCTCAGCGAATGCTGAACAAATACGACATCAAATGGGTTTTTCTTTCTGCAACCTTTTATCATATTGACATAAACTTCAGGGTTGTCAACTTTGTCGTACTTTAATCTTTGTTTTTCAATCACAGCGAAATCTCGATCGACTGGCATCATACTGTGTCCGGGTATTGGATACCAGATTTCTATAGCTTCAAAAATATTATTGGAACAAAGCTGATCCAAAAAAACAAATAAATATCTATTTTTATTCTGGCTGAAGCAGTTGTCGCAAAAAAGTTTCAAATAACGTTTTTCTGGCTTCTGATTTTGCGTAATATAGTCCTGAAGGCAAGAAATAACCTCGTTTGGTTCCTTCTGAGCAAAGTGTTCTGCATACATATACATATTGGCTTTTCCTGTCGTTAAGCAACGTATTCCCAAATTATGAATCCACAACTGACGCAAATAGTATTCGTCCGTAATATTCGTTACAGGAACAGGCAAATTTTTTTGATAATCTAAGCAAATTGATAGAACGTAAAGATCATTAGCTTTTGCTTCTTCCGAAATTTTCTTTTGAAACACTTCAGCTTTTCTTATGTGCAGTTCTCTTGCTACCTTGAGAGTTTGTGTCGATGTCTTATCATGTGCCACTTCAGCTTGTTGTAAACGTGTCAGAAATACAGTGCTTTCTTTACAGATGTCTTTTCTTGGGAATCCAAATGATATGTTATATTCTTCTGTAAAAATTTTCCTGAACATCTCGTATGACACTTTTTCATTTTGACTCTTTTCTAAGAAGTTTCGGAAGTTTAGCAACAGATAAATGGGAATCCAAATACTTCCGAAGTTTATTATCAGATCTGCTGTAATGAGACTCTCGAGCTGGCAGTTCTTCTATAAATTTTCTAACTGCGGCTAAAGTATCAATTTTTGTTCTATTTGGCCTAGTGTGATGCATACCTATAGAATCCTTAGGATCTGCATTGTTTTTTTGAATAATCCGGTGCAGTTTAGAGCGTTTTATTCCATGTACTGCTAAAAATGCTGACTGACATAGTGATATCAGTTTTCCGTCAATCTTTATTTCATATAGAAAGCTTCGGCTCCTATGTCGTGGATTGATAGATTTTCTTGATCTGTGTCGTTTGATATCCGTAGGACGTACACAACCTTCAAGGTATAAATTTTGTTGTGTAGATGACGTTAAATTGTGATAGGCCTGGAAAATTTGGTTTTGTTGTTCTTCGCTTAATTTTAAAGAGCATTTACAGCGACAGTTTGTTATTTGTCTTCTTTGGTGTTTTCGAGAAAACGACTCCTTACTCTTGATGGTTCTTTTCCATGCATCCTTATTAATCTTTCTTTTCTTGCCCTTCTTTACTTCTGGGTGCTGGGATTCATTGACTTCATACACCACATTTTGGGTAATAATATGTGTACTGATTTTTGTGAAGAATCCAGGGATGTCCATATTTTCTAGACCATGTCCCATCGTAGCACAGGAACTAGAGGTTTTACCCTCCTTTGGAGATCTATTGGTTCTCTGGTTGCTTCTGCATGGAGCAGGGTCATCGACTTCAGAACTGAAAAGCTTATAATAAATGCCACTAGATGGTGGCACTAACCCAATTCCGTAAAAAAAGTGACTTAGGCACCTTTTGCATTGACCCCTTCAATTGAATAACGTATCGCTGACGACTTTTGTATATTACGAAGATAAGAGAAGTAGGGTTAAAGCTAACGCAACTACAACTCGACTGTAATGCAATTATCGCCAATAAATCGCATCATTTGTCTTTCATCCACCAACGCGACTGATTTGCGATCAGTAACGTTCAAGATATCGAGCAGTTCAAATGACGATTTCGTAGTAATGGTCTGGTACACAGGAAAAATTAAAAGGAAACGAAATTGGTGGACTCTTCCTTATAGGAAGATGTAAAGTAAGCAATAAAAATACACGAGCTTTTACAGTCTCGAAGGAATTGGAGAAGGAGGAGAAGTTTCGGTTATTTTACCGAATATCGAGACGACTCTTCCTTGTAGTAGTAGACATACTTCTGCCATACATAGCAAAAAAGGATACAAACTATAGAAAAAGTGTCAGTGTAAACAAAGACTTCTGATTACATTGAGGTACCTAAGTTTTATTACCTTTTATTAATGTAATTATTACATTTTACAGTAAAATGGGGTGAATAGGAACAACACTTCACTAAATAATAACAATAATCTTCACAAACATATATATTATTTTCGTTGGGCTATTTAGGTTTTGCAGGTTGGCTAATGTAATATGGCTTTGGGAAATTTTGGTTTGTGTTGTTGGCGTCAATGGTTCCTATGTTTTCGGCGTGCAAGCAAAATCACTAATTTTGAGGTTATTTCTCGTCATAAAAACTTTCTCGGTAAGTACAAAATCTCTGTCAAAATAGATTTACGAGTACTCTTTTTTTATGTATTCTAACCTTTACAACAATCTAACATGATTGTATTTTGATTTATGTGTTAACGTTTTTTGTTAAAAACAAGTTTTATTGTTCACGTCATGAATTTGAGATATGTGGAGTGAATAGGAACATAATATTTACCGTATTCCCATTCACCCCACACATTAGAAATTACTTTTGTTTATCTAATACCTCCATAGAGTAAAACTTGTTTTTGTCAGTGGCTGCTCAATTCACTTTTTTATTGTAATGAGTGTTTTATTACAGGGTTTTGCAGATATGCCGCGAAAATATCAAGCTGTAACAAGTGTGAAGAAAAGATGCTACACACGACAAAATCTACAAGAAGCCCTAAATGAAATAAAAGAAGGTATTAGTAACAGACAGTGTTCCCTTAAGTATAATATACTTACTACAGTCTTACACAGATATATAAAAAATGTAAATACACGTTAGTTCTTGTTGACAGACTAGCAGTTTGTGCTGATTCGGGATTCCCAATAGATTCTCTCACCTTACGGTTAATGGTACGAGAATATTTGGAGCGCCAAGGCAAAGTTATTTCCAAGTTCAAGAACAACACACCTGGTTGGGATTGGGTGTATTTGTTTCTTACTCGGCACAAACAATCACTCTCAAACAGAATGTGTCAGAAAATCAAAAGGTCGAGGACAGCTGTGTCTGCTGAGATAATTAATAAATATTTCGACGAGTTAGAAAGAAAACTTAAAAACGTTCCCGTAAGTCACATCATCAACTATGATGAGACACATCTTAGTGGCGACCCAGGAAAACGTAAAATGATTTTTAGACGTGGCTGCAAGTACCCAGAACTAGTTGTCAACTCATCAAAAGTGTCTACTTCCGTAATGTTTGCAGCTAGTGGAGAGGGTAAAATATTACCACCTTATGTTACGACAGTTGGAAGGAGGGAGGTCCGAAAAACTCTCGTTTTAATCGTACCAAGTCAGGTTAGGTTGGTTTGATAGTTTTTGTTTCAGTGACTGGGTTCAGTCCATTGCAATTCCCTTTTTCAAGGACCTTGAAGGGAAAAAATACTTGATTAGGGACAACTTGTCGTCTTACATGTCAATCGATTTAATCCAATTGTGTCAAGAAAAAAACCTCAAATTTATATTTTTACCAAGTAATTCCACTCACCTTACTCAGTCTCTCGATGTGGCATTCTGCAGATCCATGAAGTTCATGTGGCGCAAAATAGTTGAGGAATGGAAAACAGGACCAGGCAGGAATGAATCCACAGTAGCTCTAAAGACAAGTTACCTAGACTATTAAAGAAACTGGTTGATAGAATTTCAGAGGAAAATGCCAAATCAGGGTTTAAAAAATGTGGCATCGTGGCTTTGGATCGCACCAAAATCCTAAGGATGCTGCCGAACTCAGACAATGATAATACCAGACAATCTGGAAGGCAAACGCCCTTTTCAGGGGTTGTTCACGTGGAAGGGATTGATGACACTTTTAAAGAACTTTTGAAGCCATTAAGACAGTCTGATACTCAGAGACAAAAGAAAAAGAAAACAAAAATGAATGTCGAACCGAGAAAAAGTGTTGTGGCGACAGATTTAGAAGAAGATGAGTTTGAACCTGAAACAGGACCATCAGGAGTTCAGAACATAGAACTGAATCCCTCAAAAGAAATTTCCAGTCGCACTAAAAAGCTAAAACGAGAATTTTTTGCTTCAGAAGGACCTAGTGTTGTCATCTGATGAAGAAACGAACACTTGCGTTAACCCTGGAGACTTCTTAGTGGTCAAAATATATGGCAAGACCAAGCAATCTTTCAGGCTCTACGTTACTAAAGTTCTCTATCATCAAGATGGCGCCTACGTAGGAATCTTTTTTAAGAAGGTTCAAGAAGGTGTAAGAAGAAGACAGTTGTCTGTATGTATAAACGTGAATACCTCGTCTCGGTTTAAAAACATGATTAGTTTTAACAATGATCTTAGTGATTTGTGTTTATATTAGCCGACCTTAAAAGTGTATTTTTTATTTCAACAATAAATTTTTCCAATAAAACAAACTTTATATTTATATGTGTATGTTACTTTACACCTTATACACTTTTTACCTGTTCCTATTGACCGTACAAATGTATAAATAGGAACACAATAGTATTTCATACTGTTGTTCCTATTCATCCCACTTGATAGGGTGAATAGGAACACCAAGTCTTGATTTTTTTGCGATTAGAGTATTAACTTTCTAAGTTTTTAACAGCTAAATATGGCTAAATATCAAAAGAGAAATATCAGTTTCAATATTATTTGCATAAAAGAAAAATATAAAATTAATTAAACAAATATAGAACCATAAAAAAATACTACATCAACTAAATACGTTAAAAAGTCACAATTAAAAAAAAATAATTTAGGATAGTCTTATAGTCCTTGGGCCCCCGTCTAAATTTTTTTTTATGAACACACTCTCCAAACTTTTTTCAGTTGTTATTTGGGTGGAGTCGGACAAATTTAGAGACTGGCGCAATATGGTAGTGGGGCGTTTGTCTGTGAAACTGTCAGGAACATGTTAATTTTATGTAAAAAAAAAATTTACGACCACATTGGTCATTTTATTTTAATCAATAGTTTTTATTATAAAAACACCGAAAAACATGCTGTCGGGCAAAAGTGATGGGCCATTTGGCGCGTCGGACTCTCTAAACATGTCAAATTTATGAAAAAAAAAAATTATTACCACACAGCTGTTTTTAACACAATTCATCATAAAAACTGTTTAAAAAATTATGGCAACCTTGTCGGACAATTTTCACGGAGCATGTGCGCAGTCGGACGCGCCAAACATGTCAATTTTATGCAACATTTTTACTTACAACCATTTTTCCGACAAAAAAAGGAGGTTGTAAGTAATTATATTTTAAACCAAAAAATCAAATTGTCTGACAAAAATATTGGGGCAAATCGATAGTCGGACAAAAAAACGGAATTTTTATTCGTAATCGATGTCGTTAATCCATGTATGGTTCGTGTATCCCTTATTTTTACAACCATTTTTCCGACAAAGTAGGTGGTTACAATTAATTACATTTTTAAATAAAAAATCTAATTGTCGGACGAAAATATTGGGGCAAACGAACAAAAAAATAAATTCTTATTGGATATCGCCGTTCTTAAACTGTAAAGGTGAGTTAATACATATTATTTTATGCATTCATATATAGTGAAAAAAATTTATTTAATGTAATAATAGATTGAAAAAAACATTATTATTAGAACAAAAATTCAATTAATAATTATCATCCTCATCAGAGCTTTCGGAGTCACTGGCGGATAAATCCCCTATCTCTTCGTCTTCACTTTCATCGGAAGATCTATTTGCCTCCCAATCATTCGGATCATTAAAAATGGATCCTGTAAATTAAACATTACATAATAAATTTAATGGAATCTTTTGAAAGTGATTCAACTGAAATAATTTTAAAAAATAACTTATTAGAAGTAATTGTTTTCATTATTTTTATTTTCTCGACAATTTCTCTATATGTAGAGTCATTTGCACTTTAATGTTTACACAAAAAACACTGCATTTTTAAATTATTAAAACCATTAAAGCCACTATACTTTACAACTTTTTTATAAAATATTAAATAATCTTGGAAACTAGAATGAAAACGTGCAAGCGTGAGAATCAATGGAAAAAAACTAAGGTGTGCTCTATATATTACACGATACCTCGCAGCAAATGCTCCGAAGTGAAATTGGAGAGAGGGGATTCATTTTGGAGCTACAAGGTTACATAGCTCACCTGGCCTGTGGCACTTTCTATCTGTATAAAATATTCAAATGCATATTAAAATGTATAGAAAACGTTGTGTACGTATCTGTGACCTTAGAACAATTGCTGATTTTACTAATTTATATTTTGTGGAGATTTTAATTCTAAAATTTAAAAAAAAAATAGATATTTAAACTACAGGTACAAGTAAATTTTATTACATATAATATGTATATAGAAAATCATAAGCATAAACTCACCTTTACAGTTTAAGAACGGCGATATACAATAAGAATTTATTTTTTTGTTAGTTTGCCCCAACATTTTTGTCGAACAATTAGATTTTTAAAGTTATACTTCTATACGCGCGCTCCACGTTGGAAATGTGTATGGGAGTGAATCTGTGAAATCATTACATATGTAAGATAATAAGTAAGAGAGAGACAGAAGATATATTTTCTCTCTCCTCCTCTCTCGAATATAAAAATGTTCCTTTTGTATATATAATTTAAAGATATATATACATATAATATTATACATATAATAAAATATTTATTAATATTATTATTTATGTGATATGTTTTGTATTATGTATTAAATGTTCATAATTATATTAATCTTGTATTTCAAAATAATAATCTCAATAAATCACTGTATGATCCAGAACTGTCAATTTTGAAATATGTTTGTGTCATTCCTCGGTAGTATAGTAGTCAGTACCCCCACCTGACACGCGGGAGACCGGGGTTCGATTCCCAGTCGGGGAGGACTTTTTTATTAATATTATTACATTATTGTCATTTTTAAATACTTATGGATATTACATTTTAATTTGTATTGTATTATTATATGGAATTATGTTGCACTGTATTGTAGTGTATTTTTTTATGTATAGGTATTATTGTCATTTTTAAATACTTATGAATTTTGCAGTTTAATTGGTATTGTATTATTATATTAATAACAAAATAAACAATGAATTTTACTGCAGAGTATGTGTAAAAAAATTTTTGCATTCAACTCCTTTTATACATATATGGAAATAAAAATATACATTTTCATCAAAATATTGATTCAATCCTTCATTGTTAGTAAGTTGTTATTAATTTTGTTTCTCTTTCTGCTATGTCTTACCTATAGAATTACATATGTAATGATTGTGCAGATTGACTCCCAAATAAATTTGTAACGGCGAATGCGTGTATAGAAGTGTAACTTCCACCGGCAGTCCCACTGGACTGCCACACCCGTTTTTTTATTTTAAATATAATTATTTACAACTTCGTATAAGTGTCGGAAAAATGGTTGTAAAATTAAGGCATGCACAAACCCTGTGTAATTTAGACAGGAGCATTTCCAAAAAAAATTACTTTTTTTTAAATTGTATCAATATGCCCCATTGTTTTTGTCGGACGGACAATTAGATTTGTTTATTTTAAATATAATTATTTACAACTTTGTATAAGTGTCGGAAAAATGGTTGTAAAATTAAGGCATGCACAAACCCTGTGTAATTTAGACAGATGCATTTCCAAAAAAAATTACTTTTTTTTTAAATTGTATCAATATGCCCCATTGTTTTTGTCGGATAAATGATTTAACACATGCAAACAAACAGAAAAAAAACAAACATCTGTGGTAATAAATAAAAATGTTTCATAAAATTGACATCTTTGGCGCGTCCGACTACGCACATGCCCCGTGAAAATTGTCCGACAAGGTTATCATAATTTTTTAAACAGTTTTATGATGAATTGTGTTAAAAACAGCTGTGTGGTAATAAATTTTTTTTCCATAAATTTGACATGTTTAGAGAGTCCGACGCGCCAAATGGCCCATTACTTTTGTCCGACAACATGTTTTTCGGGGTTTTTATAATAAAAACTATTGATTCAAATAAAATGACCAATGTGGTCGTAAATTTTTTTTACATAAAATTAACATGTTCCTGACAGTTTCACAGACAAACGCCCCACTACTATATTGCGCCAGGCTCTAAATTTGTCCGACTCCACCCAAATAACAGCAGAAAAAAGTTTGGAGAGTGTGTTCATAAAAAAAAATTTAGACGGGGGCCCAAAGACTATTATGCCATATGGCAATAAGGGTCATAATTATACTGGAATGGAAATACGGAAGCACAAGGCTGAAACGTCACACTATTTTAGTCTATTTCTATTGATCGCCTATTACACCTGCTTTAGAGGCCAAGGTGGACTACTAAGTGCTGACATGGTGCTGACGGATATATTATATTGCAAGCCAACAAAAAGAAGAAGAATTTATGTCCTAGCAAAGTCAAATTTTTATCTGTGTTATGTTGACAAACTGTTGACAAATAATTATAAATATTAAATATACATAGGAAGGAGACACAATTCAAAGAAAGGAAACAAACAACGTTTTATAAACAGTTTAGTTTAATTATATATTATACATACATTAAATGTTACACATTTAACAGTTTAGCCTAAAAATAAAATCAAAAACTTTCAAGGATTCCCTTATTACGATGTCGGGAGATTTTAGTTCTTTGTGGGAATCCATAGACCTAACAAAAGATGAAGAAAGCAGTAATGATTCTATTATAACATCAGAAGTTTATCAGTCTCCAATGCATTGCTTTGAAAGGGCACCTCCGCCGCTAGTACCTATTCCGAAGGTCTCAGTTCCTATTACTGGGAGGAATAAAAAACTTCCTAAACTTACAAGGATAGTATACACAGATAAACCTTATGAACATGTGAAGCCAGAAACATTTCTGGTTAATGGGACTTCTCCAAGTAAGAAAAATGGTATTTCTTATATTCAAAAATTTATAATTAACCTAAAATATCTATAATATAGGAGTATTTGTAAGTATGTAGTTAACAAATACCAAAATATTATGGTGTAATTACAAATTATGTTTATTATTTGGCCAAAAAAAAAATATTTTCAAAAATCTTTTTTTTTTAATTCCCAATAGTTGTGTTGATTATTTTGTATCACATAGGTAAGACTGTCTAAGAGTGTGTAATTTTTACATAATGTGAATATTTTTTTAACTTAAGTCAAATTAGTCTTACTGTAATTAACTTAATATCTTTCTTATCATGTTACGGAAAAAGTATTAAAACATTAACTTAAACAACAGTCCTATTCAAATACTAGACTTACTTGTATATAAAGAGCCTACCACTTTAAAAGTAAAGCTAAATGTGTACTCTTGGATGACAAGTACTCCTAGACAGTCTTACTGTACTTTAGGACATTTATTTTAACAGCTTTGTCCTTGTTTTTAGGTGTCGCTTCTTCTCAATCTACCAAGTTAGTTAAGTTAATTCATGGCAGTAGAATATATAAAATCAATATTCCTCACAATGTTATTATGGCACATGGTAAAGGACCAGTGTTTATGAATATACCTGGAGTTGGATCAATGCAGTTGAAATTGGACCCTGCATTTAAAAATCCAGTTTTTGCCAACCCAATCACTAATTTACAACCGCCTTCTCTACAGTCTATATCTCAAATACATTCAGCACAGGGTGAAAACCAAAAAAATATATCTAACAGTGATACCTTGGTCAAAAATTGTTTGGTCCCTACAATAGCCAAAGCTCAGCCTCAAAGTGTTTATAAAAAAAGTCAGTGGTTATCAGGTAAAAAGAGCAGAGAGGATAAACCTCTCGTTGGATTCTCAAAAAATGACTGTAATACTAGTTTAAAATACCTTATACGATTGAACAATATTGTAGATCAATATAAAACAAAATTACAAAGTGAAATGCAATATTTTAGTAAATTAACCAAAAATATTTGTGCAAAAGATTTGAAACAACAACCTGATAACTTTGATGATTTATTAATCACAAAGAAAGTAGTAATTCTTAGAAATACTGAGCAAACAACTAAAAAAAAGAAACGAAATCGTCATAGAAATAGTCAAAAGAAGAAACACCATGTACTGTATGCAGCAGCCACGAGTACTAAACCAATTCAAGTTGAAAATTGGTGCAAGGATGTGATAAAACCTTGTTCTATAACTGTTGTAGATATAAAACAGTTGACTGACTGTACTTTTGCTAAAAAAAAGGTGTTAATCAGAGATCCTAATATTTTGGATTATCATCAAAAAGAATTTGAAAAACGCATTATAAAAACGAGGAATCAATTTAGTGATAACATACATTTTACAAAACCTCTCTTACTTGTAAATGCTTACAACTATTCTGTGGTATTAAATTTTAAAACTGTGTACCCTAAATCAAATATTGTGTATCTTATAGACCACTCATACCAATTTCCAAAGGAGGTTTTGCAAAATGTAAAATTTCTTGATGCTGTGATCAGTGGTTATATAAAAATTATTGATTCTGAAATTTTAAATAAGTTTATTAAGCAAAAAACTGATTAATTACTGGTACTTGTTGTATTTTAAAATGGAGGCCTTATGAGAATTTTGTTTGACAAACCAAAAGTACAAAAGTTGTAAGTATTACAGAACTGGACAAATAAGGGTTGGTCATTTAAATTTATATAAAATGAGAGAAATACTGTTAAGGCTTGAAACTAAGGCTTTACTGCTTTTGATATATTAGAAATTATGTATAGTCCTTAGGGGTAAACAAATCATATATTTTAAGATAGTAAAGTGATTCAGAATGTCTTTTTAATTTTGTACAAAAGATCAAAAACATTGCAGTGCAAGTTTTCTTTGTTCCAGATAGTGACCAATTTTGTAGTAGAGTTCTTAAGCTATTTTCTTACAGTATTTCACTTGTAATTAATATAAATTACAATATAAGATTAAACATATTTTATTTATTAATGTTTGCATAACAATTGTTTAGGGCTGGGACTGAAAAGTTATGTTCCAAGTGACATCTTCTAGTGCATATCCTTTATCAAATATTGTCAGTCATTCTGGCAATGATAATTGTATTTGTTGTTGTTCTGAATAGCCTCTTGGTGTATGTTGCAAACCAAGCTCTTAAGTTCTTGTTGAGTTTAACAGAAGCCAATTGATTCCAGTATAAATTTCTGATTATAGGCAGGACCTTGCCATCAAAAACACTAGCTTGCAGGACTTCCACAATTTTGTTTATACATTACAGTTTATATAAGTGACATCAGCTGATCAATATATCCCAAAAGCATCAACCTCAGTATCAAATACCATTGAGAACCAAAATCTAAAGACTTCATATGGTATATTAAAAAAGGTTACAGATCACATTAATCAAATATTGGCAAAATTGTCTGCTCCATTCTGTTTACTGAAAAACTATGGAAGAGGTGTTTCATGAAGCAAATGAGACTTTTCCTCTGCCCAGTGTCTGAAATTTTGTTTATGAACAAAACCAGAGAGGTGGAAATGGGCCTCATCAGTCATCCACAAGTTGCTAACTTGGTTATCATTTTCTTCCAGTTTTGCAAGCATAAGCTCACACAATCTAATTCTTTATCTTGAACAACATTCATTTTATAAGGATGATATTGAAGATCTTAATCGAGAATCGTTTTTAACATTGTATCACTTATTCGAATGCGTGTGGCGTGACGTTACATCGTTAAGCAGGGGCTCGATCTGTTTTGGTACTACCAGCTCTTTTTTTAAACGTCAATTTAGTGTGCTCAAGATTTTTTACTGGCTTGCGTTATCTGATGGGCGGTATGTTGAAGTACCGTTGAAAATCACAACGTGTTTGCACTAAACTCTCGCTATTTTAGTAGGCTTTAACATCATAGCCGCGTTGTTCCCCCACTCAACGCTCCATTGTAAAATAAATGGTAAAAGTCTGACTGGTATGGGTGCACTGACTAGGAAAAATATTCTCATTACACATTTTTGTACAAGTTTACTTCAAATGGTCTCCTTATAACAAAAGTGTATGTTTCCAAGAGAAAATGGTCAAAAATTATTTAAACAAATTGTAGAATATAATTTTTATCTATATAAAGGTTATCTATATAATAGGTTGATCGGCTCATTCTGATCAAAAAAGGTCCCTAGTAACTTTTCTCTAAAATGCATCGCTTTTAAGATATAAAGAAACTACTATCCCTAAAAGCGCGAAAATGACCATTTTCAAAGCTCGAAAACTCAACTCAACTAAGGAAAACTCAAACAAGGCTCCATTCAAAAGAAAGTCATATTTTGTACTTCTAGTAAGATTGTGCAAAAATATGGAATATAAATATTTTTCCCAGCCAGTGCGCCTATAATATCAGGACTGCAAACCATACAATTGCTGTCAAGTCGGTTACTTTTTTCCCTACCACTTCATCGCGCGCTGCATGACTCACCTAAAATCTTCCCGTTTCACTGGAGGACGCGTTATTACTTATTAAAAAATAGTATAATGATACAGCCGAAAGAAACTTAATATTGTCAACAAAATTCTAGATTCTCTAGAAATATGAAAAACTGTGTTTTGAAGTTTCTAATATAGGGAAAACTTTTGCATTTTAATATTTGTTACCAAAGTATATGGAATTTATACTTGTTAAATTTTGAGATATTTTGTTATTTTTGGTCTCAATTTCTGTACAATAAAAAAAGTTTTTCGTGTATATCTTCATGTGTTATTTTTATAGTAAATAAACTATGTTAATAAGATACATCACCGTTTTTACAGTTGCTTTTATTAATATTTACAGTTGACTCATAAAAATACTGTTTTACCTATCCTTTAAGTCCTTTTCTTTCAGAACGGTATCACGATGATTGAAGGGCACTATTTGTTATTTTCTAGAGACAGTTTACTTAAGAATAGAGTCGTATATATATATATATATATATATATATATATATATATATATATATATATATATATATATATATATATATATATATATAGATATATATATATATATATATATATATATATATATATATATATATATATATATATATATATATATATATATATATATATATATATATATATATATATGTTCGGATAAGTTTCCGCGGTCAGATAAATGAAGAGTTCTCGGGAAGAACCGCGTTGAGAATTTAAAACTCGACGTTTCGGCACCCATTTTCGAGGCATTATCAAGAGTGATACGGTTCGGTTCGAGTTCGGGGTCTCAATCTGCCTACTCCCCTCACTCGAGACGTACCAGTATCGTGTTTTATATTGCAAGAACTGTCTCTCGGCACTGAGGTCTCAATCTGCCTACTCCTCAGTGTCGAGTGACAACCGGTCTTACCCTGTGTGGCTGCTTTTATACTCGCTGTATGCGCGGGAACGGTATGCGCTGACGTGGTCTGAACTGACGTGGCCTGAGCGGTGTGGGCGGGAGGTCGCTGAAGCAGGGGTCGCCATGTTGCCGGCAATCGTTTCGCGTCATCCCGTGTGTTCAAGCTGTTAGACCGTTTTTCGATTTCGATAGCTTCACGAATGATTCTCGCTTTTAATGAGCGAATGGGATCGATGGTTTTTGCTTTTTCGAAATCTATTTTGTGGCCTGTCTGAATATGATGTTGGGCTAGGGCTGAAGTGGTATCGGAATGTTTGACTGATAGAGAATGTTCGTAAATACGGTTATGGATTCGTCGGTTTGTCTGTCCTACGTATGTACGTGGGCAACTGGAACAAGGTATCTCGACCATGGTGTCTACGAGATATAATATATACAGTCCTCTGTCTCTATAATGATATGCAAGGGACCGGAAATTTTCATCGTTATAAGAAGAGATCGTTATACAGAGACTGAACCGTTAAGCTACAAAGTTCACACCCCTGATGATAAAATTGTATGTCGTCATTCTTACCAAATCAGAACCCGTGTGTGTGACCAAGTAACAACAGACGAAGTTACACCGTCAACCTCGATGGAAACAAAATTACTCGTAACTCCGCAACCGGTGATTCTGCATCCAAACGAATTTGTGGACCCAGAACCAGAAATTGTAGAGCAGGCCGTTGAAGTTAAAAAGCCACCTGCTCGAATACGAAAACCTCCAAGGTATTTGGAGGACTATGATGAGTAGATTCATCCAGGAGGGAGGAGTGTGATGTATTGGCAACCATGCAGTGCGGTTACGTCACAATCAGCTGGGGAGAAACTCCGGAGGACAGACGCGACGAGGGTTTAATTAATGTATATTGTTATTTTGCATTACGTTTTGGAGTGGTAATTAAAATCAAAAATTTTGTTTATATCTTTAATAAAAAATATTTACAAACAAGTTATTTAAAATATTTATTTACAATTATTCACATACTTTTACTTTTTGGTCAGCTTTCACTTTAAAGTTGAGCCCTAATTTATACTGCACTTCGTCCCAATTTTTCGATGCTATAACATCCGCCTTCTCGCGTCCCTGTTCCAGGATTTCCAAGAGTAACCGAGGTTCAGACAAATAACCTGATATCCTATCTTGAATTGGCGTCACGAAATTGACTACCGCATCCGCTACAACAAGTTTATACCTACAACAAATATTATTATTAAAGAGACAATTTCCATAGGCATGCTTGAGAAAAAAATAATTCTTCAGGTAGGGAAAAATCTCAACTCTATGTCAGCATGAAATTGGTTAATGTAATGTAAGTTGCATACATTTGATGCAAATCAGTAATCTTTGATTATAACATTGAATTACCTTTCACTTTTCATAAATGATGAACTTGTAATTATTAATTTACTATTTTTATTGGAAATAAGTCACAATTTTACTTTAAAATACGTTTATTTTGACGAATTGTATTTCGAGTAAAAGTAAATATCACATACATTAGCAGAAAAGAATAGAGGATCGACATTAAGCAAATCAAAAGATAATTTATGAAATCTGGCTTTAACAGTAATGTTTCAGTTAATATTACAAATTTTATAACTTACTCTCCAGTATTGATATTTTTGGCGTCTTTGCATATATCTTCCACCGATTTATTTGTAACAAAAGAATGTATATTTATAAGATTTGCTACACCCGGTCTTCCTTCGGGATCGTAAGTGACCTAAAAATAATAATCAGAAAAAAATATATATTTTTTTCGAAAATCTGTGATCTATTTAAATATTCTATTTTTTAATACCATGTATATTGACTTAAAAATATACAAGGTATATATCAAAAGTATCCAACATGTGTTCATAATTCGCAACGGTTTATCATTGTTCATTCAGATATATGCGTCTATATTCTTTGATGAAAGTCTAAGTAATTATTAAAAAAATAATAAGTGTACCTACCTCTGAAGTGAAATCAGTTACTGCTTTTTTAATATTCCGTACAATATCATCAGGCCTGTCCGTTAAACAAATTCTACTTTTAAGATCTGGATCAGATTTCGACATTTTTTTGGATGGATCTCTTAAACTTCTCAATCTTGCATATTCAGAACCTGAAATTTTAATAAATTGTTAATAACGAAAAACGAAACATTAAAGCAAACAAATATTTAAACTAAATTTTTACTATTATAAATTAGTAAGATTTTGATTATAACTTTTATACAGTAATAACAATACATAAAATATAATATAACAATAATTTTTTAACAAATCCAGTGGGATTTATATTTTGAACTACTTATAATACAGTAGAACCAGTAAATCGTAAATCAAGTATAACTTAAAAAGAAGAATTGACAAGTGACATAATGTCATCAACTCATACTACAAAATATTTACATTTGTATATTTTAAAAAAATGTCTGAGTACGATACAGTTCGCATTGGAAAACTAGTATTAAAAGGAGAAAAACAAAAATCGAAGAAACGCAAACACAAACCTAAACAACAAGAAGAAGAAACGCCAAAAGTGGATGTTGATAGTGCAAAACATGGAAACTGGTGGTCCATAAAGAAAAAGGAGGAGATGGTTGGTCCTATAGCTATCCAATTCGGTGCCCATACATACGTAAGAGCTCTAGATAACGGACTTTTTACTCTAGGAGCCCCTCACAGAGACGGGCAAGGACCTTCTCCTGAAGAAATCTTAACAGCCATACCAATAAATGAAAGAAAAATAGCTTTCAAATCGGGGTACAATAAATATTTACGAGTAGAAAAAAATGGAGTAGTCACTGGAAGATCTGACGCCATAGGGGCCATGGAGCAATGGGAACCTGTATTCCAAGATGGTAAAACAGCTTTAATAGGTTATAATGACTGTTTTCTCAGCGTAAGCCCTGAGGATGATACAATTATTGCTGATGCAAAGAAAGCTGGACCAGGCCAATACATTACTCTCAGATCTCAAACAGTTAAGGAAGAAACTAGTGTGTCTGAAGTTGCAAACGAGGATCAGGGAAATGTAAAGCAAATCGAGATTAACTATGTGAAAAAGTTCCAGAAATTTCAAGATAAGAAGATGAGAATTTGTAATGAAGGCAGCAAAGATTTAAAGAAGGCCCAACGGGATGGTACTCTACATGAATCATTGTTGGATAGAAGAAGTAAAATGAAAGCAGATAGATATTGTAAATAAAATAAGTAATAAATAAATTTAAATAATGATTATTTATATACTACTCCCACCAGGAATATGCAAAATTTGGCCTAAATATCAAATATTTATGTTATTGTGTGTAATGGCTATTTAGATGGCATCAACAATGAAAGCAGATAGATATTGTAAATAAAATAAGTAATAAATAAATTTAAATAATGATTATTTATATTCTACTCCCACCAGGAATATGCAAAATTTGGCCTAAATATCAAATATTTATGTTATTGTGTGTAATGGCTATTTAGATGGCATTAAACAGGAATCTTTTTGCAATAGAACTTTTTTATAAATATGTTCAAATGTTTATTTTACAATGGAATAATAAAAATTTAAATATTGAATAGAGATTTGTCTGAATAAGATACCAGATTGCTGATGTTAACTGGTACACTAATATTTAGATGAATATAAGTTCTGGGCATGATCCCTATGGGACAAAAATATACATTATTTAAAGCTATAATAGATTTATTATTACATGAACAAAAGTGTTTCTTTTAGATTTCAATCTTATGATATCCTGGATACCCTGGGAAGAGACCATGGTTAAATTTTAGCAAGGTTTTAAGCACTAAATGCAATTGATTATAAATTATATGTAATTGAAATTAGAAATAATTTTTGGTATACATGGTTGAATAGGGTATGTCCAGCAGTGAAAAACTAAGGGCTGATGATGGTTGGATAGTAAAGCAATGATTTATGGATCTTTTTGATAAATAGGCTTTTTGTTGCATTTGATGCAAAATATCTGAATGACTTTAGATTTGAAAAAATTTCAACAGATTTTGCTGTAATTACAATAAAGGAATACCACATATAATAACCATAACACCATGTATCTCATTCAGTTCCCATAGCAAAACAACAAACAATTTAGGGCTACTTTACTGGGTTCATCATCAACAAAAGTAAGTTGTTTTGAAGAAGATGAGTTAGTACTTTAAAGTTAAAACTGTTTGTAATTTCTGTTGTTTCAGATGTATTTTTTTGCTGTTTCACTACTTTGTTACCAATTATTCTTTGTATATTTTAGTTCCTATAATAATTTAAGTGAAGTTAAGGCCTAGTAAACAATGAATATGTAGAGTGTGGGATCAAAAGAATAGGATACAAAACATTAAAATCAATGAGACGAATTGAAAGAACCAAAGAATTAAAATAAATGAATAATTAAACCAACTAATTGATTATTTAAGACTGAGGATTCTTCATGGTATCATACATCTGTTTTTTACTATATACTATTATTATTATGTGCCTAAAGTCTTTATTTCAATCAATACATGGAAAATTGCAGTATTGCCTACACATCCATTCACTATTATCATTCTCGAAATATGCTAAACACAAACAAATGTCTTTTATAAATAAAATAAAACAAAAGAGTGGAAAATTATGCTACTGAATGTAGATATCTACAGTTAAATAGGAAATAAACTTAATTTAAAAAATACCTGTCGTTAATGCACGGGGAATTGGGAAAGTTTCACCAAATTTTTTATTGAACATTCTAGCTAGATCTTGACTAAGTTGAATCTGTTGTATTTGATCTTCTCCCACTGGTACATGTGTAGCTCTTAAACAAAATAGAAGATTTATAGATGTTTGATATTAGGATACTGCTTTAACTTACTTGTATGCCAAAATATCTGCTGCCTGTAAAACTGGGTATACAAACAGACCTAGGGGTATGTCTTTCAAATCTTGCGATTTTTCTTTATATTGGGGAAGATGTGCTAATCTAAAAAGATTCAAATGAAACATTTACAACATATATTAAAATATCAGTAATTCTATCTACAGTGATTTGCTGGTGCCTTGATCTAAACATAAAATCTTAAATATTTCAATAGAACTGGATAATACTGGCAAATGAATGTAACTTAAAAGTAATATATAGATGAATTTAATTGAAAACCCATGTTCGTTTACTCAAGTATCTTTATTTAACACAATATTGATTTTCAAATTAATTGGTACTTATCTTTACCTAGGCATTGTGCAAATACATCCAAGGCACCAAGACAATTGGCTGTGTACAGCCACCTTTGATTGCTGAAATAAAATTGTCCTATTTGGGTCTATGCCACAACCAAGAAGTGTAGCTGCTATTTCTTGAATATTCCTTGACAATATCTTGGGTTCCTGAAAATTCATAAAAAGCAATCTGAGTATTTCATATGTATATACTTAAATCCTTACGTGAGGTAATGTCATCGAATGGAGATCTGCTATTGCAATTATTACATTTTCTCCTTGGTCTTGTAATTTTACCCATTGTGCAATAGCTCCTAAGTAATTGCCTAAATGTATAGCTCCTGTAGGTTGAATTCCAGAAAATATGCGTTTTTGGTACTTGGCTTCTGTTTTAATACTCTAAAAGTAACGTAATGATTATAGAGAAGAGATAAATTCAATTTATTTTACTTTTGAACAAAATAATCTTTTTGAAAATTTAGGGAAAAATTTATTTCTAGCAAACATTGGATGGCAGTCACGTACTTAAATATACTCTATATTTTTAGTATGTAAAGGCTAGACAAGTTTTAAAAATGTACGATTTAAATTTCAATTGTTGTTACTTGTTACATATATTTTTTGGTTATGGTATTGATATTGATAATAACCTGTCTTGACAATAAAAAAAGACGCTCTTTTTTTATGTTTCTTTTATTCTTTTATAAACTGTTGTCCCCTTTTTGTTACGATTTGTTTATTTCTTGATATAAAGTTTTTTTTTAATAAGAACTTTTTTGATTGATTTTTCAATATAGGTTATTTTTATTAATATGTGTATGTTTGGGTAGAATATTTGTGATAATTTAGATTTTTTTTAGTAAATTTACAATTTCGTTACGTATTAAATAAATATTTATTAAATAAAAGTCAACATAATTTCTTTAATATTTAAAAACCGGGATGAATAACTGTTCAGCCAAGTACTATAAAAGACAAATGACGGCGACAAATACTACCATCTGTAGGGCAAAAATGAAATAACTTCTTTTTAATTCTAAACGAGATCTTCGGTGAGTGTTGTGATACTATATTTGTAAAATCCATCATTTTTCTGTGATAAATAATAAAAATATATCAACATATAGTTTGTATAAATGTTAAAGTACATAACATAATCATGATAAATTTAAAATATTGTGAAAATAAGCAGATGAGGTTCGATTACGAAAAACTGACAGGTATGTTTTGTTGTAGGAATGGCAGACGCAGCGGTAAAGAAACCGAAGGCTGAGAAAAAAGCACCAAAGGAGGGTGCAACTCCAAGTGACAAACCCTCCGTTAAAAGACGTCCTTTCAAAAGACATGGACGTTTATATGCTAAAGCCATCTTCACAGGTTACAAAAGAGGTCTTCGTAATCAACACGAAAATACTGCCTTATTATCTGTAGAAGGAACCAGATCAAAAGATGAGAGTTGGTTTTACGTAGGAAAAAAATGCGTCTATGTATACAAAGCTAAAAACAAGACATGTGTTCCCGGTAGGCCCAAATCTGTTAAATCCAAAGTTAGAGCTATTTGGGGAAAAGTCACCAGACCACATGGCACGAGAGGTGCAGTAAGAGCCAAATTCAATAGGAATTTACCAGCAAAGGCTATGGGACATCGTATTCGTATTGTAAGTATAAATGTATTTAACATTACAGAAAAGAGTCACCCAGAAAAGTTATTCCTTGATTTTACGACAATTTTATTTAACCAATAGTGTATCACCAAAGTCAAATAATCCCTCGAAAATCTCCCGAAGTTGTAGTCTTATTTAAAGTAAAATCCTTGTAAACAAATCTCATACATTGGGCAATTTGTTTTCGAAATAAATTTTCTCCAAACAAGTATTCCTCTAGGAAAATTGTTTATTCTTGCAGAATGCTTAATAAACTCATAAATGGTAATTATACTGATTGCTAGGGTCTTTAGAGCTTATAAAGTTATATTTAGTGTTTTTAATGTTGAACTTTTAAACAATATTCAAACATTATTGAAATACCAAATTAGTGCAAAACTGCAATACAAAATGCTAGGATTTTTTGAACTGATCTATCTACACCTTTAGTGTACTGAATAACGAAGAAATAAAAGTTTAGAAAGAAAAATGGTATAAAAGTGGAACATGAATGTAAATATTGGCTAATTTGATATCTAGAAAAGCCTGAACTTAAAAGATAAAAAAGAAAATAATAAATTGGGAAAGGTCAAAAAAATTCAGAAAACAAACAATTTAACAGACATGTTAATGGAGTTTATGACTTACTGGAAGAGTTCATGCATTTTCATAATGTTTTGAATAGGATTTACAAAATTAATTCCATTTTTAGATAGTTTTAAAACAGTTTTTCAAAGTAAATGGTAAAATGTCAGTATAAATAATAAAGTTAAAAAGACATCTGTTGCAATCTGGCAACTGGTGGTTTGAGTGTTCTGACTATTGCCAAATCTATCCGCTAATTTATCAAGGACAATTTCTAAAAAAAAATTCGGGCAATTCGCATTTTAGTGCACTCTAACCTAACCAAATATATTTCCTCAAGGCACCGCGTCACAGTATTGCCGTATTTATTTTAGTATAATATGTATATGAATGTTACAAATATAAAGTTATTTTTACGAAATAATAATTTGTGTTATGAGAAGCTACAAATTTTAAATAAGTATAAAACTTGCCATATTTTTTTGGTAAAATGTATACAAAGGTTTAAAATATAAGTTACTTTTACGAAATTATAATTTGTGTTATAAGTTACAAGTTTTAAATAAGTATAAAACAAATATTTTCTGTTTAAATGCAGTTAAATATTGTAAATTAGCATAATTAGCAGTAAAATCTATGAATTTATTGATTATCTTTAATTTAACTAAAATCTATGAATTTTTATATAATTTCAATGCATTTCTATTATATACGGTAATTTAATTAATACTATTAATTTTTTATATCATTTTAATAAATTTTATTGTATATGCATTTGATTATCTTTAATTAACTAAAATTTATTAATTTTTATATGCATTTCTATAATATTATGTGAGAGTATGAAAAAACTGGAGACTTGGCAACTCTGACACCATTTAAGAGTATGTTAACTGTCATATAAGAGCTTGGTTAGGTTAGAGTGCACTAAAATGCGAATTGCCCAAAAATTCTAATAATTGCAATTAATATCAAATGAAACAAATATTAATTCATTAATGTTTTAATAAAGTATAAAATTGCAGAATTCTTAAAATAATATAATAAATATGTAAATTTTAAAAAATTTATCTCATTGTATCTGAAGCACATAACATATACATTATAAGGACATGATAACCCTGCCAATGCAATATTTCGTTCTGTGAAACTTAATTCACAGCTGAGACTATCTTCACTGGGACCAAATGTGAAAAACGTCCCAATATCTCTAATTTTAGAAATTTTATGGACAGGATATAAGCTAATGCTAAACAATCATTTAAGGATTATTTTTCACAGTTTGTCGATGTTGTGTACTTTTGTTATTTAAGTATTTTGACTTACCAATAAAAATGGTAACATTGAATATGAGAAGATGTAACTATTACACTCTTTTGTTATTGTTTTGTCTTATTGTCATGTAATATGGGTACATGGTAAAATAACAACTCATGTTGTTTGTTGTTTTATGGTTGTTGTGAAATATTCTGAATATATACAGTAGTTAGAAAAAATACATACACATGATGCTTATGACATTTGAAACCTGAATATAATTCATGTTGACAAATTTTACTGATAAATTATTTTAAATATCCATTTTATTATACTAGTTTTTAGAAAGATACTAATATATTTGTTTTTTTTTTTTTCAGATGCTGTACCCATCTAAGATATAGTTGTTTTTATAAATAAGAAATAAATACGTTTTCCAACATATCAAATGTTTTATTTCCATTTTATACTGTCTAATGGAAATATGCCACAATTTTAATTACAATATGTATATCCTATTTTCAATTAAAATTGTGGTTTATCCACATTAAATATAGTAGATGATAGTTTCATCTATCATACATTGTTTAATATCATAAATTGCTTTAATATGGTAGATTGAAAATAGTTTGAACATTGTTTGATAGAGAGTATCATATTGTTAATTTGTAGCAACACTTGGTGAAATGTACATGGTGATCTTGTTGCATTTAACATGCAGATTATTCTTTCTTAGGTAATACCATGGACGTATAAATAAAGAAGGACCGGGCTGTTTACATCTTTACTTGAAGTCATGAGATCGTCACAGTCATAGGCACAAATCCCTAATTTGACGTTGTCAAATTTTTTTTTTTCAAGTCAATCTTCGAAATAATTTTCGATTTTTAGTATAATTTATTTTTAATTTATAAATAAAAATGTATTATCTAGTTAGTATAAACTATTTTTAGATATACTCATTTCGCAACCAAGGAATTAAAAGAAAAACATTAATTATTTAATTTATTAATAGAAAATATATTCTGATAATCTTAAATTTTTGTAAAACTTGGCATCATTGGTAATATAAACCAATCGTAGCGATTTGAGGAAAGTGAACATGGCGCTGTATTGTTTACCTTTGAGTTGATAATTTCCTTTTTGTGACATTTTAGTGAATTTGTTAATATATTTTAAATTTTAATTGAAGAATAGTTAATAGTTAAGTGTAATAATGGTGCGTAACTGTTTTGTATGCAGGAAAACTGAATATTTACATCCAGAACTGTCATTTCATTTGTAAGTATTATCAAGTATTATAAACATTGGAATTACGTCCATGGGCGTAGTACAGGGATGTGATATTACTTAATTCTTGACATGAATTGGAGTTTAATTTTGTTAAATAAAGTAAATTTTATAGTATTATAAATACATTTATTTATTTTTTTTAATCTACACTATAATTGTTATAAATATAATAATTTCAATGAAATATTATATGCAGGTCCCCAGTAAAGAATCAACAGATGCTGGATATGTGGTTGTCTATGTTCGGCTTAGATAAAGAACAAATAACCAAAACTGCCTTGGTCTGCTCAGAACACTTTAGAAAGCATGATCTAATTACACAACCAAGTGGACGGGTTAATTTGAGGAAAGGAACTGTTCCAATAAATATTTATCATAAATCACCAGAACCAAGGTAAGTAAACGAATTTCTATATAATTTACTATACAGAGTATAATAAATACTCATATACAGGGTGGTCCTTAAGTAATTGTACAGAAAGAAACACTTTACTTTAAACCACTTTACTCTACACTTTAAAATATTACGATTTAAGCCAAGTTGCTTTTATAAAATGTTGATATTAAGAAAGATACAGGATGTTAAAGTGCAAAATTAAAATTTTATTTTTCGCTATAACTTTCATGTTTGTGAACATTTATGTATAAAAATTTACAACTGGGTACTTTTAAATATGAGAAATTATAATTTGATGCACACTTTAATGTAACTGATAGAGGGCGCCACTTATGCCACATATGTGGTATAAATTTGCACTTAACTTTTTTGCTCTTTAAGTTACCTGTATTTGGGATACAAAATATTAAAGATACATTATTTTAACAAAAAAAAGGTATACTTGTTAATAACTTTAAAACTCAAAAGTTTCTGAGATAATCACATTTTAAAAATCAGCTGCATAATTCTGATCTAAGGCAATTAATCCAGGCATCGAAAAAAAAAATAGACAAAAACATTAATACTGCTGAATTTTGGTATAAAATACTTTTAACTAAAGTTAATAGTTAACGAAATATTAAATAAAATAAATATATCAGCAGGATAATTAATAATAGGATTTGACAAAATAACAGAATAATAGGATTTTACATCAAACATTTTACGTTTTATGTTAAATTAGAGTCATAATCAAAACATTTTGTTTACAAACCAAATTAAGAAATAGTTAAACTAAATAACATAACTTTTTGCCAAAGTAAGTGCTCGATATGTCATCCATTTTCTTTAATTCATTTGTCAATATATTCCATAAAAGATTGTCTCATATTAAATAGCATCATTGGTTTTAAAGAAACTGCTGCAGTATTTATTTCTTCCCATAGTTGGTTGCGAATGTTTATGGCATTCTTATAGACATGTTGTTTTAATGCGCCCCATACACCAAAATCAAGCGGATTAAATTCGGGGCTACGTGGTGGCTATAATGTATAATGGATGAATATATTATTAAGCGATAGCAAAGGGAAATTGTAAACGTGATGACGGCCAACGTCTGAATACGGCACCTAAAGAAGAAGATGAAATATATTTTCTCCAATAAGACATTTACCACCCATAACAAAGCATTTTGTGATGTTACATTATCTTTGAGTTGTTTTAATAAGAATAAACTATGAATTATGCTTATCTACAGGTATTCAGTGCTTTACCGCATAAATATCAAACTAAGAATTATTGTGCAGCTGACTTATAAAATGCATTTATCTCGAAAACGGTTGAATTTTCAGGTTACTAACAAGTATACCTTTTCTTTGTAAAAATAATGTATCTTTGATATTTTTTAAGATAAATAGAGCTAACTTAAACAGCAAAAATTTAAGCGCAAATTTATGCCACACATGTGGCATATGTGGCGCCCTCTATTAGTTACAGTAAAGTAAGTATAAAATTTTAATTTATCCTACTTAAAAGCATTCAACTCTAAATTTTTGTCCAAAAACATTTACAAATATAAAAGATATAGCAAAAAATAAAATTTTAAATTTCCACTTTAACACTCTGTATCTTTCTTAATATCAACATTTTATTAAAGCAAGTTGGCTTAAATCGTAATATTTTAAAGTGGAAAATCTACGGTTTCTGTTTGTACAATTACTTAAGGACCACCCCGTATATTCCATAATTATGATAGCATATCTTTTTTCTTTTTTTTTATTAATTCAATGTTTTAGTTCTACAAACGAGTTCTTCTGTCTACTGCTATGTCTAGCGTGACATACTAATGTTGCCAATTAAAAATTAAGCTGGAGTTATACACCATAATTCACTATGTTTTTTTAACGTATCACTCACTGGATAAGAGAAGGACATACTCAATACCTTGAACAGGTTAATGTTTGGGGAAGAATTTTTTAAATTTTTTCTGCTTGTGTATTATTTTAGTTTAAATAAAATATTATATAAAGTACTTCGCGATTTTATTTACTCCATCTCTATTCTTTTGTGTAAATCAATTTTTATAAATATATTTCTATACGCTGAAAATTAAAACTATTCATCGTTCGTTGTTTCTCACTTATTCGAAATATTTTATATGTTTACGATACTAAAAATAAAAGCAATCAAACCAATAGTCATTATTTATACAAATGAAAAAAGTGTTTCAAATACCTTTCAATTATTGGAAGGTACGCCGCTGACTGAAAGGGAAATGTCACAGTCTATCACCTCGTCTCTTTCCCCGCGCCTATAAACTTTTTGACTTCAAATTTAGGTGAACAGAGTACAGGGCATGCCCAGTCCATCTTTATTCATACGTCCATGGGTAATACTAAGTCTTTTAGTTAGTTAGCTAGTTAAAGTTATCCATTTCTGATGAAGACAAGTTGTAGATAGATATTTTTCTATAAGTTGTTACATGTAGATCTACCAGTGGTCTGAGCATCCATCATCATTGGTGCTACAGCCCCAGTTGAGCCTTGATCTTCGCCAGTCGTTTTGATTCATCTCTAACTGTTGCTAGATTGCTGTGCATCACATGTCCAGCCCATTATTTTTATGAAAGATATTAATTCTCTACCATTAACTGTTGCTTTATACTTCTTGTATAATTTGCGTCCATTATTCTGAGTAATATCTTCCTTTCAAGATGAGTAGTCAATTTGTGTCTGTTTTAGAGATGGTCCATGTTTCTGACCCATATGTCAGCACTGGTAGGATGAGTGTTCTATATATTGTTAGTTTGATTTTTTGGCTTAAATTTCTTTTTTTAGCTGGTTATTTAGTCCAAAATAACATTTGTTCACTATCAGTATCCTTTGTTTTATTTATTTATTTACGGATATACCATTTTTACAAAAATATAACGTCAACCTGTATGAAGCATAAGTTTCGTTAAAAAAAGAAACAAAGGTAATCATACTTTAAACCTTAACTGATTTCTTAAATGTTGTAGGTATTCCAAATAACTCGAAACTATTGCTGTGCTCATTTGCAGTTCTTAGAATTCTTGTAATGAGTTCACTTTGACAGTAGTTTGTAGTATGAAATGGAATGTTGAAAATTTCAGTATTATGAGTTCTTCTCTTCTATTATGAGTATTAACATAAAAACTTAGTAATTCTGGATCTTCATAATATTATGAAGGAAACATAATAAACCTGCTTCAAACCTATGATGTAGTGACAAGAGATAAGTATTTAACATATATCATGTATATTGTCTGATAGAACCAATCTTATAAGCACATACCCTCAAAAATGTATTTTGAACTTTTGATACTATAGATGTCACTATTATATGAAGGAGACCAAATGGTATAACCATACTCCAAAACCTATCGAACTAAAGTATAACATTTTTAAGGTGTATACTGAAAACTGATTACAATTTCTAAGAATAAATCACAACATATTTAAAGCTCTAGTTGAAGTTTCATTAATATGATTTCATTAATTTAAAAGTTAATTTAGAATCAAAACTTTATACCCAAATCTGTGATATTATTATGTGCCTCTAAAGGTACATTATACAATAACAATAATTTACCAACTCCCTTGATCTACCAAAAATAATTTTAAAACATTTGTTTATATTTAAGTATAGCATATTTACGTTACCTCAACTAACTCAGCTTTTAAGGTCATTTTGTAACAAAAAGGCATCAATTAGGTTATTAACTATTCGAAATATTTTAAGGTCGTCAGCAAACATTAAAAAGTTACTACTTTTAATGACTGATAATATATCATTAACAAATATATTTAATAATATGGGAGGTCACAGATACTAACTGAGATAAACAATTTGCATACTAATATATAACTACTCATCCACTCAAGTATTTTACCCCTAAATCCATAGCCTTATAATTTAGCAATAAGCAGATCATGGTTATTTTATGTGGGAGAAGGAAAAGAGGAAGGCCGAGAAAAAGCTGGAGAGAGGGAATTGAAAAAGAACTAGAGGAAAGAGAAATCCCTCCAGGCCTATGGCTGAATAAAGAAGAATGGCGGTTAGGAGTCGGAAGGCGTCGGAGAACGCTGTAAACCGATAGTAGTAGTAGTGGTTATTTTATGTTCAACTGAATTAGCAACAATATTCAATTCCTGCATGTAGACTTACCTTTAGAAAAGCCATGTTGTTGAGCATGAATTAAATCGTTACAATCCCATGTTAACAAATTATTTATAAGACATTTTAATAATTTGGGTACTTCTTCAGCTGTGTCATTATCGCTTATTATGAGGGAACCCAGATAGATAAACTACCTCAAAATTATAATGGTCTATGCTAAAATTTTGTCCGGCGTTTCTAGCTCTATCTCTTATTTGGTATTGACGCCAACAATTTGGTTTTTCCTCGTTTATTTTAAGGCCCATATTTTGTGCGGCCATCAAGTAGTTGGAAACCGCCATCAAATTCTAATGCTATCTTAAAGAGAAGACACACCAGCACATAACCCCGCATGTTTCAAATGCTTGTGACAGATTGCCTTGTATTTGCACTCTGCAGATCACTTTACTCATAGTTGTTTTTTTATAAGTCTTATTTTATTATGGGGAATGTTAAGTTCATTCATGACTTCATATAATTTACATCTTAGGACGCTATCGTACACTGACTTACAAGTCCACAAAGAGATGAAATGTATCAATATAAATTCATTGGTTTTTTCTAAGATTTGACGTAGCACAAAAATCTGGTTAAATCTAGCTGTACAGGGTATTTGAGAATATTTTATATATTGTGTTCAGAAGAGTCATACCCCTATAATTTTAACATTCAAACAAATCACCCATTTTGTGCAGTGTACATATGATTCCAGTGCACCATTCCTCTGCCATTTGTTCTTCCCAGATTTTGACTATTGTGCTGTGAATTTGGTGCACTGCTGTTACCTCCATATTTGATGAGCTCTGCAGGGATGCAGTCCACTTCTGGGACTTGTTATTTTTGAGGCGAGTGCTTGCATCTCCCACTTCCAATATTGAAAGAGGTTCTTTGGAGTGATGCATCATTTCCACTTCAGTACCAAGTAGTTATTTGAAGTGCTCATCCCATCTGCTTTGTACTGCGTCACTGGTACTAACTATATGTCAATTATTGTGCCTACACATTGTCAGTCGTGGTTTGAATTATTTTCTTGGGTTATTTAGGATGTTGTAGAACTTCCTAGTGTCATTTTTTCCCTTAAGTAATTAAAGCTCTTGCATAATCTGGTTTTCTAAGGTCCGCATTTTTCTTCAATGCACGCGATTTTCCTCCTTCCTGAGTTCTTTGTACGTCTGCTCCTTATCCCGTCTTCTTTGTTGAATAAGTACAATAATATGCATAATTTTTTCTTTTAGTGATATCTTCACAAACGATTTTTTCCAATTATTAACCAATTTTCCAGGTAATTTTGACACCTTTCTAGTGTACGGGGCTCTTTTAAGAGTTTTAAATGTATTGAATGCTTTTTTTGTACTTGAAATTCTTGCTCTTATTTTTGCGGCTACCAAGAATAGGTCTGAATCTATATTATAGTGCCTGGTTTTATTGTCATCTATTTGATTTTGGGTTGTGAGCATCCTTTGCTTTTAAAATTTCGGCGTCTTTGAGGTAAGAAATTTTTATGCCGCAACAGCAACAACATTACGACGATATTTCACATATGCTGGTCTCCTAACAGCCACATATTTTTAAATTATTTAAGAACAGAATTAATAAAATCGGAATATATCTTATAAATATTTATTTTAAATAATTAATAAAAATATGTACAATGTATGAACAATAATGTTATGGTCTATAAAGATTCAGTCCATGTTTATACATTTTATACAACTTCTATCAAGCATCAAAAACAATGAGCCATTTAGTGCAATTCAGGTACTTAAAAACTTAAGAAACTAAAACAAATGCAAAAGAATTATTTAACTTTTGACGTAGGTACTTTTACATCTTTTATGATAGACTTTACACAACGACCATTAAATGGTTCTGGTTCCGGTACTGGTTACCATAGATAACAGGAAGATTTTAATGGAAGAATGTCATTTTTATTGGACTCTTGTGATAAAAACTCTTTCAGATAAGCAATTCGTTGTAAAATAAATTTACCGACACTTTATTTTTAATGAGTATATTATTTTCCTCAGGGGAGATATTAAAACTCAGTTAACACTGCAACGGAAGTTTTTCTGTTGCAAGGTATCTTTTAATTTTTTTATCCTATAGGTACTCGTGAATAAATCGAATGCTTTCCAGTACATATTATTAAAAATAAACAACTGTAATGTTTGTTCATCTATTTATCATCACTTGTTTAATTTGTCTAGCAATGCTGAATAAATGCGAGGGGATATATAGCGCCATAGTCTCACAGATAGCGAATATTCTTGGATTATTATTGTACTAAAATTTATCAACAAATGAAGCACTTAATTTTTTACTAAATAATTACAGAATGAACTTAGAGACAAATGCACTCAAAGAATAATAGTTGGAACAAAGAAAAATCTAAAAATATATGAAACTTAAAAACTCGTTCAGTTATAATTACACTGTACCTGTAGTGTCTGCATATTTTATTTTAAAAATGAAATAATTGCTATACTGTGGGAGTGTTTATATGGAAAAGCTTGACTAGAAACAATTTTTGGCCAGTTGCTTTTGTTCCCCATTGCCATCCTTGATGATTAACCCCATTAACTCCACTGCATAAAAATACACCCCCTAATTGTACCTATAATGTATATTATTTTCAAATCCGAAATTCTGCTGTCATACGTCTATAGCTGTTTACATTATTTTAATTATAAATATTGATTTAAAATTCAAAACTGCATCAATTAGTAGATATATTTGTGAAGGTCTTGTTTTATTGATTATGAAAAAGATTTTGCCAGGGCGAGTATAACCAGCGAGTATATAAAAATTGCCAAGAAGATGGGAGCTGACGGAAGATACAGTCGAGTAATTACTTATTTGTGTTAGAATCAGGTAGATTATGTTCGAATTGATGTAAACAATCGGAAGAAATGAATATTTTAAAAGAAGTGAGACAGGGTTGTATGCTTTCACCGATACTGTTCAATATTTTAGTGGCATCATCTAGTGACTCACGCATTAATAGGTGCGAGTTTCAATTCCATATGCAATACAGTTTGTTCAGTGTCTAATTTATTGGAGAAAGTATTAACAACGTGACATGACAATTCGATTCTGCATACAGCAAACCTCAATTACAGTGATAATGAAATAGTAGCAAGCACAAGTCTATTTGAATAACATATAACATTAAATAACCCTTGCAGATACGCCACTGAATGTATGTCGTCCTTCCGATAGGTTCACCGTTTGGCGCGGTCAGGAAATACGTTGTTTTGGTACTTACATATAATTGGCGTTTGTTGTACTTCCTTGCTAAAGAATCCACGTCAGTGATATAGACATAGTACACGATGACCAACGATATCGAGCAGCAGTACATGATCCAATTAGTTCTTGATGTTCTAGGAAGACTTGACTGAGAAGAAAGGTTCTTACATATACAAATATGTAAGAACATATACAAATTTCTTGTTATTGACATTTAAGCTGCCCATTAGGTCACGGTTAAACCAAATGTTGAAAGTAACCTTGAGATGTATACTTAAAAACAATTTTTAGTAATATATAAGATATATAACAACTTGAATGCGTTAGAAATATTTTTTTACCAAAGAATTTTTTGATATAATTAACATCTAATACTCCATGTTTTGACGTCATTGCTCTATACAAGTGGCGCCTCATACTGGCTAAAAGTTAACCAATTAATGTCCAATATTGTATTTTGCTTTCATTTACTAAATATAATACAGCATTTCAACCTAAAAACATGAACAAAATGTAAGCCAAACTAATAAAGTTAATAGGGGATGTCTAAGGGCTAGAGGATGTTCCTACAGCGGAATTTAATAAATGATAAAAAATATATTTAAATAACTATAGTCCAGAAAATAAAAAATGAAATGAGTCATGAGAGTGATCACTTACATGTACACGATACATCGTATCGTTTACCTCTCGCTATAACTTTTTCCAAGAAGCGTTTTATTAGCAGAGAAAGGATGCGGATATCGCCAGTATATATTTAGTTTCCTCAGAGTTATAAGTACACAGTGTTAGAAGTATACAGGTGACTTTACACAATCGATTGAAAAAAAAACTATGAAAAAAAAAGAAGACATTTTTGTAATCAGAGCATCAAAAATATTTAAAATTCGTTATTTCTTAAGCACCAAATTTTTTCATTTTGTTGGGCTGTTATCATTCCTGTTCCATACCATGCAGGTTAAGCGTTTACTTTGTATTCCAGTTCTTCCTTTAACGGCATTTTCAGTTTTTCATTGAAGCTTGTAAACAAGAATTTGCTCCGTTGCAGCAATCGTCGATTTAGCTGCTGATTCAGCTGTTAATTCATTTGTTGTGTCTTTATTTTGCCGTGTAAACACATTTCGACTGTCAGGACATTGATTAATTCCGCTATTAAATGGAACTCGATTATTTTGACAATCAAGAGAATTAAATTTTCTCAGAAATAAACTTCAAATCTGAATAATTGCCTTTTGTTTACTGCTGAATACGTAGGATCAATTGTGGGGAAAATTGTATTTGTAATGAGTCATTATGTACATACAGATACAAACCAAACAAGCATCTGCGGTTATTGATACTTTTTCTATTGATAGACTAAATAATTGAATATCCTTCTGAAATAAAAATAATACACTTATTTTATAAACTAGGTCTAATGTATCATTTTTATTATTACAAGCAGAAATATAATATTCTATTGTTGCAATGTAAATTGACCAGTAAGGAAACATATTCTTACGTGTCGTCAACGACCGAATTCACAATTTCCGAGAGTTCATGATTGATACGTGATTCCGGCTACTTTTGACCAATTACGACGCGTGACTTTGGATGATTTTTTGTTTGCTAGATTATACTCAACGTCGTTCTGTATGTTGAGAATCGTTATTTCAGTTTTAAAGTGAATATCTGGATTGTAAATTAACTAAATTTTGGACATTATACCGTAGGATATAAAGTATTTCTTAGTTAATTAATACCTAAAAATTTTATATAATACTATTTTATAGAGCACATTACTGGACATCTCGAGCTTGGTTTGTTGTTCCAAATTTTTCATACTTGTGGTACCACCCGTAGAGAGCACTGACGTCATAACATGGTCACAAAATTCGAATGTATGCATAATTTTTTCGCATTCAAAATTAAATAGATAAAGACATACTATTTTAAAAAATATACAATCTTGGTAAAGTTATTATTTTAATTCGTAGTTTAAAAAAAAATTAAAATAATGCAAGTTTCCTGTTAACGTGGTTCTTGATACACAACTGGGAATTGCTTCTTGTTGCATAAGAATCGTTGCAAACAGCAAAACTGACTGAATGCAAATTTATGCAAACTAAGCAAAATGGATACAGATCACAAGATCTATGTGTATCCAATTTAGATACATAACCTCAAAGAATAGGGTGGATCAACATGGATGTAAAAAACTTAGGATCATAGTTGTATATATTAACATAGACTGACTGAGCACGCCAGAAACGAGCAGTGACGACACCTTTTGCGGTTGTTCGATCACTCTCTCTAGCGCACTAAAACTTGCACTTGCTCTCTCCCGAACAAAAAGAATCACTGCTATACTTACTTGACGTAATATAGAGGCACAACTAACAACAACAAAGATGGTGTCGTCACTAAGCTCTACAAACTGCTCGGTTTATGTTAATATATACATAAATATATGATTAGGATAGAAAAGTACTGCCAGCTTAATTAGTATTACTTATTGAACAAAAAGATCAAATTTTCCTTAGATAATATTAAGTAATTTTCTTTGCTTTGCTATTTAAGTGCACCATATTCTTACAATTAATGGCAAGTTCGAATTTTTGTAAAACAAAAACGGCACTATTAGTGAGCGTGTTCTTACAATCGGTAAGCGAATTCTGAAGCATGAGGATCATGCTGAAAATGTGCAGATGTGTGGAAAGTCTAATGTATAATTACGGTTTGGTTGTTTTAATATAAAACCGGATGAATACGCCTAAATAACAACTCTATAAAGCTCTAATGACATGCATTTTTTTATTTTTAAAGATATATTTTTTAAGTCATTAAGTATAGAATATCTTAAAGGTGAATTATAAGTGGCTTGGAGTAGGATAGTCATTGATAGTAATAATTAAAAAATTTTAAGAAAGGAGCAAAATTGCTTTAGCTATCATAGTCTACGAATAAATGTGTTTTTCTAGTTTTCTCGGAATAAAAAGTAAAAAATTTCCTCTCATCCGTATTTTCTATCTGTTGCAGTTTAACATGCAATAATCTGTGAACGGACAGACAGACCGCACAACCAAAAGCTCGAATTAGCAAAAAATGTTAATCAGGACCAAATTTACGAAAGTTAAAAATTGTTTCGTTCAAAAATAAAACACCATCAAAGGTCTACTATATATTTAGTTGGCTAACAATCTTAAAATAAGTATTTCCAGTATCATTTTTTATAATCCTCCGCATTTTATAACTTTCTTTAATACTCACTGACGTTTAAATGTTGTTTAGTTAAATTCCTTTCCGTTTCAGCCGTTTTTCGTCAAGTTTTAGCTACGACAAACCATATTGCCATGAGAATACATTTCTTATCGTATTACTCATCCATCTACTCGCTCGATTCACTCGCGAATTTAAATTAAAAATCGTAGATCCAGTTTCGACTGTTTGAAACTACTAATTACGTTTAAAAAATGTCTCGACTAAAGCGTAGCTCGCTCAAACGATGACCGTTAACTATCTGGAGACATCTACTGATGGGTTTAAGTGTAAGGACGCTATAGAGATTGCTGTCACAGCCTGCCACAACCGTAATTCTGTGAAATATAGTCTAGCCCAGCTACAAGTTGAAACAATGTCCAAATTGTCTGTTATCTGCAACTATATCGTCTACCATGAAAACAGCTACAAAAACGGCTACAATGGAGGATAACGTGATAAAAATCCACGATCTCGAGATAGCTAAGACAGTAGGTATATTAAAAGACCGCGTGGGTTATATCCTGCATGAAATTTTGGACATTACAAAGCTGTCAACAACAAGCACAACCATATTTAAGCGCAATCCGAAGGAGTTTCATCGTTGTTTCATGACCGTCGACGAAAGATGGATCCACTGGTATACAACAGAGATCAAGAAATAGTCAAAATAGTGGACTTCACCAGAAGAACGTTCTCCGAAAAAGTCGATTGATCGCAAAGGTGATGAGCACCTTTTTCTGAGATTCGCAAGATGTGATCTACATCGGCTACCTTGAAAAGGGCAAAACGGTCACAGGGCTCTACTATGCCAAATTCTTGGAATTCCAGAAAAACGATCATTTGACGAAGAAAAAAGTACTCTTCCATCATGACAACGCACCGACTCACATCCGCCGTTGCCACAGCTAAATTAGGCTACAAATTGCTGTCCCATCCACCGTATTCTCCAGATTTGACCGTGTGCGACTTCTTTTTGTTTCCAAACTTGAAAAGTCATCTACCAGATGGAAATCTGGGACGAATGAGGACGTGTATCGCCACCACGGAGGACTACTTTACAGGCTCCGAGAAAAGTTATTTTCAGACAGGATAAAGAAGTTGAAGCATCGACGGGTCAAGCGGATCGAGCTGAAAGGAAACTTTGTTGAGAAATAAAAAAATATATTAATTATTAGTTAAACTTTCATGTCAAAATACTCATTTTCAATATTTTAAATGTTGTCGTAACCAGGTATTAGCACACTATTGAGGATATAGATGTATATCTAGCTGACTTCTATTGCATGTCACTAAGTTGCGCCAAATGTCTGCAACTTACAGTGCATACACTATGTTGTATAAAGTGGATGATGGATCGAATTTTTTTTTCCAACTAAAAGAGTATATCTTTCTTAAGTTTGCCTAAAGTGTTTACTTAAAAAAGAAACGCGATTTCAACAGATATTATATCGTCGACCGGCTGAGGTGAAGCATACTGTGTACTTTCAAAGACAAGAAAACTTAAGCAAGCGCCATTTTTAGGATAGTTAGAAGTTTATCATATGTATTGAGCTGTGGGTTGACATAAAAATATGATTATGATCATTGGCTCATATATTAGTGTAAACAATAATCATTTTTATTAATAAATAATGGAAGAACAATCAGTTTGTGTGATTTGTAATAAAAGTAATAACAAAGTAATTTTATTACTTGTACACATACACACCGAGCATGTATCGCCATATGTATGCTCATAAGTTACCTCAATCGAGTTCCTGCTCATATTTACACCCTCTACATGTGAATAAAAAAGGTTATGTTTGCGCATCATGTTACAATGCGTTTTTTATAGATGTACGCTTAAGTCACGCGGAGCGGCATCAAGCTGGGGACATAAGATCTCTTAGACTTGCTCCTGTTTAAAATTACATTTTTTTAAGTGTTTGAGTAAATCCAAGTTTCAACTTACCTCAAATATATTTTTCCGATATTAACAAAATACAAATCGTGGGTCCGATATAATTAGCTGGCTAGTTATTTTGTCTATTTGTTCTTGCATGGGTCCCTTCGTAATTGACATACAGTGGCGCGGTTGCCGATATAAAACAGGTTCTCTATCTCATTTAAAAGAATAACATTCAATCCAATGTTAAAGTATGTATATTCAGTTCTTCAGGTTCCGACGCTGTATATACATTATCTTTAGAATAGTTTACGGTCTAGGTAACTCATAGGTGAATATATTCGACTGTAATATCGAATGATGTGGGTTTAATTCCTAAGAAAACCAAAAAGTATTTCAAGGTTGTCCCTTGGAAGACAGTAAGCAAACTACCGAGAGTAAAGAAGATATTAACTTAATATAATACCACAATTGAACTACCAACAATCGAAAAATTCCGTCATTTAAAAATATTATATCAGGTTATTAGCAGAAGAGGGTAAAGAATTTTTAAAGCAGTCATTTCATTCCTTCATTGGTGTTTTTATTTTCAGTGGTTGATTGGTAACTAATTATGTTAATAAATCTGCACTTTAGAGGCCTTTTAAACAACAAAAAGTATTTTTGAATTTGTTTTTATTAAATCATAGGCATATAATGATTCATAATTAACTTAAAAAACAACTCATTTATTCAGGTACACTAAATGATAATCAATACAAGAAGACATATGGAAGTAGCGAATGCCCAAAACAGCGTATGGCACCAAAACAATTTTATAGGATGGATTTTTTCAGATTTTAAAACTTACTGAGCTTTAAGACTTTAGATCGTGCAACTGCCAACCTAAATGGCACACATTTTTGACCGCTTCTACCAGTTCCTGCTAGTATTTCAGCACAATCCTCACAGTTACTACCCGTTTGCGGACAACAAACATAAATAAATATTATACACCTAACAATTTACGTCTACGAACAAAAAACGTAATTTTCTTGGTACGAAAAATAGACCTAAATTGCACATATCACACAATATTTACAAAGTGTCGGACGTAATGCCCAAATTAAATAAAAAATTGTCACTAGAGAGTTGTATCGTCTCAATTGAAGTGGAATTTAAATTGGAACGGACTACCGTGGAAACTTTGGAAGTGATGGAAGTTTGGCATGTGACTTTTACCCGATTCCGGATCAAGGGGATCTTCGCCGTTGTCGAACTGCCGCCGCTTTTCTTCGTCTGTTAGTACCTAGAAGAAATGTTCACTTTAAATAAATGTATAACACTTATAATTCTAAATATTCAATTATAAAAACAAGACGAGATGTACAGGTGTGAAGAAACTCATTTAAAAGGGCAATTTCCAGTGGTTGGCTGTATACCACAGTTCCAAAAAAAAAAAACTTACAATGAAGTAAACACTTCTTTTTGTAAAATGGTATAAAATTTTATTATTAATATTTTTAAAAATTATCTAAAACGAACGAATTTTCAGAACGCTTTCGAACCTATCAGATCATCATCAGTGAAAAACCTACAAATAAGTATAACCACTTAAAAATGAAAATAAAAGGGTAAAATTTTGGGGGTTACATTGAAAATGTGGTTAATACTTACGTCTATAATGTAGTTCGAACTAGCCACATAATGAGGTCTGATGTCCCTCAAATTACATAATTTGAGTAACGAACATTATAATTATTATGAAGACACTAGGTCGATAAATTAGGACATAAAGAATTACATTTTTTAAGGAAACGCACAATTTTCCAGTTCGCAAAAGGGAACCTTACGCCCTGAGAGGTAACAACCAAGTGCTGACAGAAGGAAGTAAAATTGTTTTGAAATGACAAGACCTTCAAGACAAGTGATTGGTAATTTTTCAAAAAATAATCAGATAGTATATGCCCATTAAGGATGTTATTTAGAACCAAATTTATATTATTGTTTTAAATGATATATAATAAAAAAAATTATTTGTTGTTGCGGAAAAAAATTATTGAACCGCTTATTTTAGAAACAACCTACGTTACATTTTGGCGATTTTGAGTTTACAACACCAACATGTATTTCTGTGGGTTACACACAATTTAATGCAGAATACACCTAAGTCCCGTAAGCATAGTTGATTTTATATCGATTTAAAATATTCATATATTTCTGAAACCACCTTAGTCTCGGACTAAGGTTGTTTCTGCACTAAATTGTCAGTTGTCATTTTGCATATCGACGTTTACCACTACCTATAAAATTCATAGTGTTTCTATTGTTTGTTCTTATTGCTGCTTACAAAAAGTTGTCTGTATATTGAAAGAAAAACGTTCATATTTTAATATTATTATGAACAACGCTCAACCAACCACCAGTGCTGAAAACGCTAAGGATGGAGAGCCTGCTACTAAAAGGCGTATGGGAAATAGGAAATCGGATGAATTTCAGCATAATGTTATCATAAACTCTAGAATTAAAATCCAAACATATATTAGCTACAAAAAGAAGGTCATTGGAGCAAACCAAATAGGACCTCAGTGCAAGTAAGATGATAAAAATATAATATTGTTGAGTTTGTAAAATACATTTTTTAGATGTCTACTCAAATGTTTTGAAAAAGTGAACGAAGATCAAAGGAACATTATTTTTGGTAACTTTTACGGTATGGCAACAAAAAACGAATACGATATCTACAAGGATTAATAGAAGTAATGGAGGTGTCTAGAAGAAGAAAACGTAATGCAAAAAAGGAAATTTGACCACACTAAAACTCTAACTCTCTAACACTAAAAAAAAACAATGGAAAACTTACTTCTTTGGCAGCCGCAATATCGATGAATTTCTTTTCGGCGATCTTCTTCATCTTCTCGTCCAATTGATAATTATCCGGATGCCATTTTTGTGCCATTTTCCTGTAAGCTTTGATAATTTCTTTTTTGGTCGCCGTCCTCTTGACTTCCAATATCTTGTAATAATCCCTCTTCTCTGCTTGTTTTTGTCTATTCTCGGCTTTGTTGAGCCCTTCTTTAGCTCTCTCAAAGTGTGAGTCGACCTCTAGCGCTGATCTATAGTCTCTAATAGCGTCGTCGTAAAGCTCGGAGTTCAAATAAGCTTCCGCTCTATCACAGTATACGTTAGGATCATCATTGTAGGCTAAGGCTTCCGTGCAGAACGTTATGGCTTCCGAATCCTGTTCGTCACGAGAGTAGCATGCGCAAAGTAGCCTTTTGCCTTCGTAAATGATGCTCGGTACGTCTTTTTCGTTTTTCAAGGCTTTGTTGGCTGATTCTATACATTGTGCGTATTCTTTATTTTCTAATGAAGATTCGGCGTCTGTTAAAAACTTCTCTACCTTTTTAATTTTCTTATAAAATGGAAAACAGTCTTTGTGCTCTGGATCTAGCTTCAAGCATTCTCTTATTGCTTTCAACGCTTCGGTAGCCTGTCCAGCTTTGTATAAAAGTTTAGAAAGTTTGAAGAAACCGTCTGTGTTATCACTCTGAAGTTTCGTAGCTGATCTGATGTCCGATATTGCGGCAACTTCATCTCCGTTTAGCATGTGTAGTTCTGAACGGAATTCGTAGAGGTCTGAGGCCCACGGACTAACTTCCATGACTTCAGTAAGGTAATGAATGGCTGAAACGTAGTCATCGCGGCCATAGTAGTACTCTGCACTACGTTTCTTCTCTTTGGTTGGGTCTATTCGTAGCATAAGTTCATTTGCTTCGGCGTTGTATGGATCACTTTTTAACTAAAAAAAATTAAATAAATTTTTTAATAAATTATTAATTAAAAAATAAGAAATTAAAATTACCAAGACCGGACGGCATTTATCCAAAAATTCTACAGAACAGAAATGACCTGTATAGAAAATTATATATAATACTACAGCTACTGGAGCTCATAAGGGTGGATTTTGTACCTAAACCTGGCAAAACCTGATCCTTGAGGCGGCTAAGTCTGATATCATTTGTAGTGAATACTCTAGAAAAACTGGCCGATAGGTACATCAAAGATGGTGTATTGGTTGCAAAATTTGTTCAAATACATGCTGAGGAGCCGTGAGATAGGAGAGAGGTAGTTACAGTGAGATGGTCGGAATACTAGGACAAACTCGGTAGAGCTTAGTACGTTCGGTATTATCCAGTAGAACTAAACGAACGTCAGATCACGAATACACGAACATATTAACATTTTGGGCACAAGAAGCAAAGGACCTCCACGAAGGAGATGGATTGATGATGTGGAAGAAGACCTACAGATTCTAAGGGTTAGAAGATGGAGGGAAGTTGCCAGGAATCGACAGGAGTGGCGACTTCTTTGTGAGCAGACCAAGATCCATAACGGATTGTCGAGACACTTATGATGATGTATAATAGCATGAATTATGACCAAGACAAAATATTTTTTGAACCCAGTAGAAAAAAATTGGCAATTATTGTCAAAAGGTTTATGAAAACTGTTAAGAATTCCAGGAGGAAGAATTGAAGGGAGGAGTTTTTAAAAAAATCAAGAAGTGAACTTAAATAGTTTGTAGCATGTACAAAATTCCCTAAAAAAACTGTCGAATATTTAAGGTATAAAATTTTTTTGGTATGCTCCTGAGCTATATATAAAATTTCTTTTAAAAGTTGTTTACAAAAACGTGTTGCGACGCATTCAAGAGAACTGTGTAATAAAATATTTCATATATTACGTCTTAGTTCTGCAATTTTAAAAGCAAGCAATGATTCAAGGTCAGTTACGATACGATATGAAGCGTGTTTGAGAAGAATTCCGGTTTGCTAGTCCCTTGGATTGATACGAGGGGTGGGACGCGAGAAGAGGAAGCCGACCGGTACGACGGAGATCGATCGAAGGTCAGAAGTCAGTAAGTCAGGTTTTGGAAGAATCTTTGAACAGTCAAGACGCTGTGAGTGTCGGCGTCACTAACCGGCAAATTTGTTTAAAAAAAAGTGATTAATACTCAATGTAATGTGTCAGTTCTAATAAGAGTAATCACTATTTTTGTTTTATGTCATCTCTCACCTAAGAGATTTGCGGCGTTTCCAACAGATTTGAAAGGTACCCACATGTGTTCCAGTTTTTTGAGAAGCTGAGTCTGAAATTAACGTCCCAGTAAACAACTTTCAGCTTCAATTTGTTTGTCCTAAGAAGCCGTTTTAGAATATTTCCGCAGTTTGGAGATGAATTTGTTCGTGTGGCAGAGAGTGTAAGTCCAGTTCCTAACCCCAGAAATTTTAGTGAAATCCAGGTAACTCTTTTGTGTTGAATTTTAAAGGAAAAATAAAAAATTTCTAATAATAATTGCTTTCAAAAGAGTTTAAGAAATTGTAATAATTAAAATTGTAGATCTTAGGGTGGTGGCTTTGTCATATTAATTGTTCTCAATTTTAAAATTTAATATTGACATTTGGCATCATCACGGCTATCTTTACTTTATTTATTGTAGCGCGGAACAGTTCAGTGGTAGTCGTGTTATACCACTTTCGTAAATTTTGAAGCCAGGAAATGCGTCTTCTTCCCGGTCCTCTCTTACCATTTACTTTCCCTTGGAGAATCAGCTGGAGAAGGCCGTAACGTTCTTGATTTCTCATTACATGTCCTAGATATTCCAACTTTTTAGTTTTGACGGTCATGAGAATTTCACATTCTTTCCCCATTCTACGCAGGACCTCCACATTAGTAACTCTGTCAACCCAGGATATACGTAAGATGCGCCCATAACACCACATTTCGAAAGCTTCGAGCCGATTCATAGATGCAACAGTCAGTGTCCATGCTTCCATTCCGTAGAGCAGAACTGTGAATATGTAGCAGTTCAATAGACGGCATTTTGTTTTTAATGATATGTCTCGACTGTTGAAAATGGTTCTCATTCTAACGATCGCTGTTTAATTTCTGTTGAGTGGTCCCATTGGCTATTTAAATTGGTGCCTAGATATGTATATTGCTTGACTCTTTCGATATTCTGTTGGTTGATTGTAAGATGAGCGTTTAGTATTGGTTTTTTACTAATTGTCATAAATTTGGTTTTCTTTATGTTAAGAGCTAGTCCGTATCTGTTGCTGACTTCTGTTATGCGATTTGTTAATATCTGTAAGTCATTCAGATTATCGGCAAAAACTATAGTGTCATTTGCATATCTAATGATATTCAACCATTCACCCTTTATTAGTATTCCTTTCGCACAACCGTCTAAAGCTTCCTTAAATACCCATTCAGAATAAATGTTGAACAACAATGGAGACAAAATACAGCCCTGTCGTACTCCACGTTCTATTGCAATTTGATCAGTTAACTGGTCTTCTATTTTGATTTTGGCCGTTTGATTGTAGTAAATGTTTCTGATAATTCTAAGATCTTTGTTGTCAATTCCAATTTCTTGCATTAGAGTCATTAATTTGTCATGTTTTACTCTGTCACAGTGACAGTAACTGACAGTCACTGTCTGTACTTTGTGACAGAGTAAAACAGAGTAATCATAACAGATCTTGTTTTTGTTTTGTTTTTATATAAAAAAAGGTTAACCTCAATGTATAGTCCCATTTAAAAAGATATTTTTCATTTGTAATAATTTATTTCTGCTACAAATTATCGCCCAGTAACAGTTGTAAGTTCTTGTAGGATCTCCAACTTCTGGAGTTTGTAAACGGATAAGACATATTAAGTTTGTTTTTGATATTTTGTATTTTATTGCTATTATTTATATTTGTAACTATTTGTTGTGAGACAACAATAAATATTTAATTTGTTCTCTAAACCATTTTGTTTATTTCTCTTAACTAACTCTCTAACCCTCTTTTTGTGTTTTTAGGAAGGAAGAACCTTTTCTTTCATCCAGCAGGAAGATTCTTCAAAGCGGCGTCCTTATTTTAAATAGCTTGAGAACCTTCTTGTGCTTTGTTTGTCCAGGAGATTCATGTAAGTACTCCTTTTGTTTCATTTTTATAGTTGCCCCAATCCAACCCACTTGCCATTCACTTATCCACGACCCAGCTCTCAAATAAACCCTGAGTAGCCGTTCGCCAAAGTTTCGCTTTATTTTACTTGCCCTATCTCTAGCCCCGTAATTTCTGTCCCCAATTTTCAACCCCCCATAGTAATTCACTATGTGGTAGGCAAAATAATCGTTGCAGAAAGATGAAACAAACCTCGGCCAAATTGCTACACACTATCAGTTTTAGAGATTAATATTCGTATTACCAAAAGATAAATTATTAACCATTAATATTGAAGTTTGAATAAAAGTTTGTTATTTTTATAACTTTATAAGTTGTACATAAAAACAATTTAAATCAACCAGTGTAAGTTGTTATTGTAATCTGTAATTAGTTTTATTCAATATTGTTTATAATATTTGTAAATCTCCCATCAAACTTTGTGACAGGTTTATGAAACAGTAACTAGTTTTTGTAATGAGCGTTTACTACACGTTACAATAAAAACGATGATATATTTAACATTTGATTACAAATAGTTATTAAAGGTAAATTAGCCATCATAAGCTCAGATAAAAGCATTTAATGTTCGTCATCAAAAGTTATTAAATATATGATGCTGACAACAATTTTCCAGTGATAACAGTGTATAAATTTTTCATTTTAAATGAAATATTTGCTAGATAATTGCATTTTAAATTGCATAATTGCTAGATAAGACCTAAACATGTGCTTATTAACCGTTTTTTCATACATTTATACATGCAGTATAATCAGATAAGAGGTTGCTGCTGACAAGCTAGTTAAAAAGACAGTTGAAAAACTACAGGATTTTATTATCTAAAGTATGTAAAAAATTACCCAAAAGGAATAAATCAACAGTCGATTAACAGCCAAATACTGACTGCTATCTAATTTTTGTTATTGCAAAAACGCAGACACGAATTATGAATGTTCTTGGGAAAAACACTTTTTTAAAAACTGAACTTCACAATTAAAACTTTTATTTCGACTTACAAAGATTTTAGTGACAACAATAATAATTTAAATCAGACTATAATTTTAAATCAGACTTTTAATTAATCAGACTTTTAATAATTCAGACTATATTTTAAATCAGACTTTTAATTAATCAGACTGAAAAATATTGATTTTAACATGGTGTTTTTATAATTTATTAATTGCTGATCTTGCTGTTCAATACGTCGCAATTTAGTCCAGAATGTTCAAGCGGTAGCCTCGTGTTGGAATCCACGTGGTGGAACTTACTGGATGGTAGCGGTCATTGTACTGTAACTACTCCATCCCCTGAAGAAGTTTTGTGAGGGACGAACAGAACTGTTGAGTTGTTGGGTTTTTTTGTTGTTTGTTTTATACCTGTAACATATATAGAGGCAGATTATTGTAATAAAGATATATAAAGGAGTGATCCAAAAATGGTTATGGCTATGGTTCCATAATTTCGGATTAATTGTCTCTAGATGTTCATCTTCCTTAGAGAGTTCATGCAGGGGATTTAATCGCTGTTTGAATATCTATGGTTCTTATTTTGGGAAGCATTAGCGGTTGCTCTGGGATGGTTGTCCTTGAATTTATGTAACTCTGGATTGGGGTTTGAATTTGCATCTGGGCGGAAGATTGATGAGATAAGTTTCTTTTAGGGCCGAAATTTTTGTTGTAGAACATCGAGTTGTAATTTCGGTTGATTCGGGGCATGATTCTTCCAAATATTGAAAGGATTTTTTTTTTGTTTATGGGGAGACTTTATGAGGAGGAATGATTGTAGTAGAATTTGCGGTAGGTATGGGAAATAAATGATAATAAGTAAAGGAATTAAGATGTAGGACAAGAAAATGAAGGATAAATATAATACACGAAAAAGGTAATGGCTAAGTCCATTTTGAACTGCTGTGGTCTTTGCGTCGTACTGGTTTCAATTATGTCCAATTCTTCTTTTATTGGTAGTAGTTTGAAAAAGTATATGAAGTCGTGTGTACTAGTATGAATCTTTGCTTGTCCCAGGTTGAGGGGAATTATTCCTGAGTTGTCTTTCAGGTCCTTGATCTTCTCTTCTTCTCTCATCGTCAGGGTGATCCTGTGCGGACGGTTTAGAATTAGTTTTTGATTTAGGTTGATGTTTTATGTTTTTCTTGTGAACTGTAGTTTTTGATGTTTTTACAGTCACTTCGTTATTTCTTTTTATATGTTTTGCGGAATATCGCGGAAGTAATTTATTTCTGGTAACTGTTTTTCGTGTATAGATTTTTGTGCTTGGTTTATACGTAATAGGGTCTTGTCTCGATTTATTTCTATTTTCGATGACTTTATTTTTATTCTCTTGTATTTGCTGGTTTACTTCCTTGTATAATTCCTTTGTTATCTCTCTATGATTTTGGATATAATTGTTCAGTATTACTTTCTGTATGTCAACGTCAAAGGGATCTTTTGCGTCGATATGTCCGTTTAATATGTCGATGGGTCTTAACTTCGTTGCTGAATGTATGGAATTATTGTACCCAATTATAGCGTATAGCATTTGTTCTTTAATCGAGAGCTTTGCTTTGGTGTTCCTTAGGATTCGAAGATGTTTGATTAACGTAGAATGAAATCTCTCAATCATCCCGTTGGATTGCGGATTCTCTGGTGTTGTATAGTGGATTGAGATTTTATGAGAGTCTACAAATTCTTGTATTACTCCATTTTTAAATTCCGTACCATTATCGGCTACTATCATTGTTGGGAGTCCATGATGTGTTATAAAAATCAATAGGGCGTTGAGTACATTGATTGCATTTCCTCCATTTATTGGGTAGGCTTGCCCATACTTCGAAAATGCGTCTATTATGGTTAGAAACTTCTGTCCATCAGCCTGGAATAAATCAATGTGAACTATTTCCAGTGGTTTAGTGGGAGTTGGTGTAACCATAAATTTTGGTTTGGGAGGAAGTCTGTCGTATTTATTTTCTTGACATATATCGCAAAAGTTTATGATATCTTCTATGTCCTTCTTCATATTAGGCCAGTAATATCGTTTCCTTATTTGACTTTCTGTTTCAGCTATTCCTCTATGGTTCGTTTTTCCTTCATGATAGTTTTTTATAATCTCTTTTTGTTGTTCTTCTAGGTTAACATCTTCTAATAGAAGATTGCACTTTACTAAGTCATATGCGTTGTTTTTAAAAGTTTTCCTGATAATTTCGCAAATTTCTGCAAAAATTTCTTCTTCTGCTTCAAATAAAATTGCATATTTCTTTTTCGGGTTGAGGTGTTCCTTAAAAATTTTTATGGTATCAGCTTTTAACTGATCTTTCGACAGCTGGATATGATAACGTCTTTTATTCGGAAAGGTTTGTATAATTGCTGGAGGTCGTGGATTGTAGTTGACGATTTTGACTATAATTTGGTTATTGTAGAAGTTAAGTGGTTTTTCCGAAATAGGTATACCAAGAATTGGGTTTTCTACTGCTGTATGTATGGTTTCATTTCCGTCTTCGTCTATGTTTTGATCTTCGTTTTCAACAGTATCTTCTGGGATGTTTTCTGGAATTAATTCTGTTGCTTTTTCTTCTACAATCTCGTCGATTATTCGATCTGCATCTGGATTATTAGTCGTTGACCATCCATCGTCTTCCATGTCTACTAAATCATCAAAGACTTCCTTAATTTGTGAATCGATGTCCTTAGTTTCCTTTGTGTGTATTTCGATTCGAGACAGTGCGTCCGCATTTGTATTAGCTTTGCCTTTTTTGTAAATTACTTCGTAGTCAAATTCTTCTAATTTTAATCTCCAACGTACTAGTTTGGAGTTGGGTTCCTTTAGGGAGAATAGATATTGCAAAGGACGGTGGTCTGAAAGTATTTTAAATTTTCTTCCAAATAGGTAAGGTCGAAAATACTTAGTTGCCCACACCATTGCTAACATTTCCTTTTCTATTGTGGAGTACTTGGTTTCGGTTTCATTTAGTGTCCTGGAAGCAAAGGCAATTGGTTTGTCACTGCCAACTGGTCCTTGGGAAAGTACTGCACCGATAGCGAAGTCACTGGCATCTGTTGTGAGGTTAAACGGTTTGGAAAAATCTGGATATTGCAATAATGGCTCATTCATTAATAATTTCCTGCAATTTTCAAAGCATTCTACGAATTCGGGTGTGTGTTCGATCTTTGCATCTTTTTTCAAGCATCTTGTTAGTGGTTTTGTGATTTTTGCGAAGTCTCGAATAAACTTTCTGTAATATCCCAGTAGTCCAAGAAATGCTCTTATTTCTTTCGCTGTTTTCGGTATTGGATATTTTTCTATTGCTTCAATTTTCGCTGGATTCGGTTTTATGCCTTCTTGTGTGACTACGTGTCCTAGAAAATTAACTTGTTTTTTTAAGAATTCGCATTTGTCGACTTGGATTTTTAGTCGGGCTTCTCTTAGTCGTTGAAATACTTTTGTGAGATTTACTATGTGTTCCTGTAGTGATGTTGAATATACTATTACGTCGTCCATATAGACGAGGCATATTTCTCCTTGAAGTCCCTTCAATACGTTGTCCATCATACGTTGGAACGTGGACGGAGCGTTCTTAAGTCCAAAAGGCATTCTTAAATATTCATAGTGTCCATTTTCCACATTAAATGCTGTTTTGGGAATGTCTTCTTCAGCCATCTCGATTTGGTGAAATCCGCTTGCTAAGTCGAGGGTCGTAAAATATTGACATCTTCCCAATTTGTCCAAAATATCGCTAATGTGAGGAATTCTGTATCGGTCGTCAATTGTCTTCTCGTTGACCTTTCTATAATCTACTACTATTCTCCACTTTATTTTACCGGATGAATCTGGTTTCTTTGCCACGACCCAAATAGGCGAGGACCATGGCGATTGACTTGGTCGAATGATCCCTTGCTCTAACATTGAAGAGATTTGTTTCTTTACTTCTTCCTTGTGCACATACGGATACCGGTATGATTTCGTATATACAGGCTCCTCATCCTTGGTTCTGATGTGGTGTTTAACTTCGTTAGTAAAGCTGAGAGGAGTGTCTGGTTGGTGAAATATATCGGAGAATTTTCGGCATAGGTGGCGAACTTGTTCCTCTTCTTCTTCGTTAAGATGTTCGGTTTTAATTAAGTCGTCGATATCTTGTCTGTAGTCTGGTCCGGGGGTTGTTTCCATGGAATATATATGGAAATCTTGAATGTCTATTTTATTGCTTTCGAGTGGTTCCGTAAGAGAAAGATGAATGGGTTCTGACGTGAAGTTGGCAATTTCGGTCCAGGCGAGGTGGTTCTCGGCGTTAGTAAGGGCTTCTCGTACTACGACGCCTTGTACTTTTTGGGTAGGAATAATGATGGTTCCTTTTTCTTCTTTGACAGGAATTTTCACTTGGCTAATAGAATTTGCTTCCAAATGAATGGAATAAAATTGTGTTTTATTTGTTTCGTAATATTTAATGGGGATTGTAGAATCTTTTGTAACTAGAAGCGATTTAGGGAAGTTTAATTGGGCTTCGAAGAGTTTTAGATTGTCGAGGCCAATAAGACCATCGAAAGTTTTGTGAAACTTAAAGAGGTAGAATTTCATTTTGCTGTCAGAATTAAATTCTGAAAATGAAGGAATTTCGGCACAATATTTTTGGGAATAGTTTTGAAAAATTGATGTGACGACAAAGGGTTCATGTTTTATGTAACTTGGAAAATATGAAGAAGCTATTTCTGGGTTAAGAAATGACTTTGTGGATCCTGTATCGATTAAAAGTCGTAAAGAAGGCTTAGAGATTTCGATGTAGGGTAGCTCCTTCTTGTCGGGAAACGAATGAAGTTCAATTACGTTCCGATTGCTTCTGGTGGGTCCTCTCGAAAATTTACGTTTTCTTCGTATTCGGTTGGTTGATTTTCGTATGTATCTTGTAGAAAATTGTCGTATTCAGGTTCGTAGTAATCATGGTAGTTGGCATTCTCTTCTTGCTCATCTCCGTGGCATTGTATATTGTAAAGTTCTTCTACGGTGAATTTTGGCTGTGCTCGGTAATTTGGTGTAAAATTTGGACGGCCTCTGGTTGTGGTTTCTGATATTCCACTCATAGGTGTTGGTTTAGACTGTTTTGACTGTCCAGGTTTGGGTGCCCATACATTTGACTGGTTCTGGGTCCTGAATGCTGGAGGGTTTGAATTTTGTCTAAATTGATCGAAGTTTTGTTGCCGATGTGGTTGCTGAAATTGATTCTGCGGATAGAATTGTCTCATTGATTGCTGCCATCGTGGAGGTGCAAAATTTGTCTGTTGGTACAATGGTTTTTGGATCTGTACAGGCATCTGCTGTCTCTGAGGTCGGCGTTCTTGATAATTTTCACTTCTTCCTGATGTTGAAGGTTGACTTATTTGATTTTTTTGAAGATATCGAACATTATTTTCTTCCTGTACGTACTGTATTGCCGTGGCTAAACTTCCTGGTCTCATTGCTCTGATAACAGAGCCCATTGGTTCTCGTAGGCCTGCTAAGAATGTTGTAAGAGCTTGTTGACGGAAAAAATCTTGTTTGCTCCTTTTAATATCGGCATTTATGGTATGTAATTCTAGGTAATTATTAATACAGCTTAAAAGTCCCATGATTTTTTCGTAAAAATGCATAATAGATTCTGTTGAGCCTTGTCTTAAATTTACTAGATCCCTTGTAAGCGAATTTTCGTCTCTCTGGTCTCCAAAATTTTGAATTAATGCGTTTTTTATTTCATCCCAACTTTCGCATCCATATACAGATATAACTTCCTTGGCTCTACCTGTTAATTTACTGATAATACCATGAAGCAAAAATTTGTTTTGTATATTAGCTGCATTAAGTCTGTCATAATAATGGTTTAGAAGTATTGTAGAAACTTTAATAAATTCATGTAATTCATTTGGATTTCCGTCAAAATTTGGAAGAATGCATAAATTTTTAACGTCAAATTGTGGAACTGCCATATTTTAAAAATTTTCAATATAATATATAGTCAATAGTCAAATCGGTATAGTAATTTTCAATAATCAATATATAAATATATAAATCTTAATCTACTTATTTTCTATCTATTAATCTCTATGTTTATTAATATATAGTATTTATTAAGCTATTCAATTTTGTCTAAATCTGACTCTAAAGTCAATCTAAGGACTTAGAGGAGATATTTTTAAATTACTTTAATCTTTGTTAATCTATTCAATCTTTGTTTTATTTATCTTCTAATTTAGCTCTGATTCAATCTAAGGACTCAGAGGAGTCTGATTTATTAAAAATTCTTTCAAAATCTAATCTTCTTAATTCTAAGTAATAATAAAATCGCTTACAGGATAAAGACGATGCCGATGTGCATTCCTTTGCTCCTGAAGACTTCTTCTAAATTCTAATTCTCTAATTCCCTCGGGTGAACTCTGCAGACGGTTTCCCTGGGGCTGGTTCTTGGAACAGTGGACAAACACTTAAAAGTGACGAGGATCTATAAAGACTCTTCCACTTCCGTACTGACTCTGCGCCAATTATGAATGTTCTTGGGAAAAACACTTTTTTAAAAACTGAACTTCACAATTAAAACTTTTATTTCGACTTACAAAGATTTTAGTGACAACAATAATAATTTAAATCAGACTATAATTTTAAATCAGACTTTTAATTAATCAGACTTTTAATAATTCAGACTATATTTTAAATCAGACTTTTAATTAATCAGACTGAAAAATATTGATTTTAACATGGTGTTTTTATAATTTATTAATTGCTGATCTTGCTGTTCAATACGTCGCAATTTAGTCCAGAATGTTCAAGCGGTAGCCTCGTGTTGGAATCCACGTGGTGGAACTTACTGGATGGTAGCGGTCATTGTACTGTAACTCACGTTAAAAAAATCATTAGAAATCACAACCCAACCACACACACACAACTCTTGCTTTAGTTGTAAGATATGAGCCGACCAGTTCAGTCGATTATCTATGGTTATTCTCAGTAGTTTAACAGTCTCTTTGTTATCTGGATTTTTATGTAAATTACTTGCAGATATAACCAAATTTTGCGTTTTATCGGAGTTAATTTCAGTTTGTTTGCAGCAAACCATGAGCTAGTTTTAGTAGAAACTTTAGTAGAGCCTTGCAGGAATCCATGTTTTACGGATAGAAAATCTGAGAGATGACTGTAAACACTACCGCCTGGTGTCTGCCACATAGATAAGAAGTTATAAGCTTAAGAGGGATACCTCTGATTCCATAGTAATTTAATTTGTGGAACAAAATGTCGTGTGAAACGCAGTCAAAAACCTTCGACAAGTCACAAAGGGAAATTGCTATGCGATTGCCACGTTCAAGTCCCTCAATCACCTCGCTTACAACATTATATACCGCGTTCGTAGTAGATCTGAATCCATATTGTGAGTTGCTAAAGTAATTATTGGATTCAAAATAGGAATAAAATTTGTTGTTTTATAACCTTTTCAATCACTTTCACAAAAGCTTTAAAAAAATGCTGATGGGTCTGTAATTGTCAGTTTTTGAGGAATCACCTTTTTTCTAGATAGCTAGTACTTAAGTAGTGAGTATTTAAGTATTTCTGGAAATACTCCAGTTGATAGAATTAAATTAATAAGATGAGTGAAAGGCGTTAAAACTATTTGGTAAGCTACTTTTAAAATTTTGCTATTAATTTCGTGAATGTCCCTACAATTAGAATTACTAAGAGACTTTATTATTTAAGAGATCTCTTCTTCCACAACAGGACGAAAAAAAAATGAACTTGCCTGGAGAAGGATAATTTCTGTAATTGAAAAGGACATCGATATTAATAGTGGGAAGAGATGTAATTATATTCTCTACAATTGTAATAAAAAATTGATTTATTTCGTCTGGATGTATATCAAGTTGTACTGAATTGGATCTTGTATTGTTTCTTTCAAATTCACTTTTTTCCAAGTCTCTACATTTACTACTGGAATTAGTAATAAAATCACAGTAAGCTAACTTTTTAACATTTTGTAATTGCCGATTATATTCAAATTTTTGTTGTTTATATACTTTGAACAAATCGGGATCCTTAGTGGTATCTGCAATGTGTTTAATAGGAGAAAGATTAGATCTGTGAGACCTTAATTCATTATTAAACCAATGCATAGGTGTTTTTTCAGCAGTTTGTCATACTTTTTTTAGTGGAAAATGCTTTAATAATAAGTTGTTATAAATTTCGGTAAGAAAGACTGTCAAAAAATCAGAATCATTATTAATATCATAGAAAAGTCCATCTTTGTACTAGCTAGAGCATATTTAAGCTTCTGTAAACTAGAAGAAGTAATAAACTGTTGAAATGTTCGATTAGTGTCAACAACTTTACGCTCAGAGTCGATAAATAAAAATTGAGCTCAATGGTCAGAAAAACAAGGTTCAAATACACCCACTCTGTAGATATTTTTTAGAAAAAATTGTCATAATGTTGTCGATGCAACTACTGGACTGGGAGGTGATTCTAGCATAATCGTTTATAGTTACTTTTAGGCCAAAATATATTAATAGATTTTGAAGTATGATCAATTTGTCTGCTTTACTAAGCAACGAAGTTATGATATTCTAAAAATTCAGCCAAAACAAGTCAACAGAATATAAATATTTCTACAGTCGAACAGGATAAAGAAGTCGTTTGAACGGACATCTAAAAGCCAATTGTTAAAAGCACGGAACTATATGCAAAGGAAACAAATAGATAAATAAATGAATAAAATGGGGGAAGCACTCAGAAAGTTGCCTGAACACCAACTTTGATAACACAGTTTTATCATTTGCATGTGATGTTATTCACTACATGCAGCCTTGGTGACTTGGCAAACCCAACTGAATAAATGAAAGACAATTTGACAGATGTAGCTTAAGGAATATGGCTACTATCAACTGTCAGAGTTCAGAAGTCCCTATTGCAAGGCCTCCAACAAACAGTTTTTTAGTGTTATCTATATTTAATGTTAAAAATTATTGTTAATTTAATAGCCATAAACATTAAATACTAATTACATTATTGTATTATATAAATCAATAATTGATAATTGCATAATTAATTAATTAAGTACTTTTTCCCTGATAATATGTTTTCCTGATTTTTAAACAATTTGTCCTATGTAATATTTGCAGAAAAATTATTTAACTGCAACTCAAATGGATTTATCAAAAGAACTGTCTGTGTTATTCATTTTAAATTTGTGCAAGATTTAAAACAAAGTTATTAGTAGTATTAGTTCAAGGTAAATAAAGCTTAAAATTGTTTTTATAAACATTTCAGGTGAAATAATTGCAAGGTTATTCAATAAATACAAATAGAAACTAATTAGTTTTTAATCTGATTTAAAATACTGCTTTTGGCTCTGATTATTGTTATTTTTTATTAAATAGCCAATAGCATATTAAGAATATGTACTTTGTAAAAGTTGAGTTTTAATATATTTTTTAGATAATAAACAAAGCCCAAAAGAAAATAATGTGTAATATATTAATAAAAACAATAATAATATAAAAAATATGTAATTGTTTACAGTTTGTATTAATTTAAAATGGGATTATCAATGGCCACTATATCTAGAAAAAAGGAATCAGGAATGGCCTCAGATAAGGTGGAACGGTGACCAAAAAATTGCTGAACCAAATTGGATACTTAAGGAAACGAATAGAAACAAGTGCTGGGCCATGAAGGAGGCCTATCTTTAATTTTGGATACAAGAAGGCTAATAAAGAGAGACTTTGATGACAGCCATAAAGAATATCGACATTGTTTAAATAGGACTAGTTAGCCAACGCAATGTATAAATTTGTTTGATTCTAATTGAGACAGTCACTAGATGTCACCACTCTTTCTGTCTCAATAGATTTTAATATACCATTGTTTGTTTGATATACATTATACTAGATGGTGTTATGTGAAAAAGTTAAGGACTAAACTAAACGTCCATTTTTGATCCACTGAATTAAATTCACCAGCGTTGCAATATTTCACTGACATAGTAGCGACAGGTTTATTTACATATAAAAATGTTACAAAAACAGAATATGAATCACAGGTATTCAATTAAAATAGAGTTATTACTATCAACTACATAGTAAATATCGTGTCAACTAAAATTGTACCTACATAAACGTGCTGTGACTTCTAAATTTTCCTATATCTAAATAAGTTTAAAGAATTTAAATATTTTATTTTATTTGGAAGTGTATTACAAAAATTTGGTCCGAGGTAAGTAGAACATTTTAATTCTATGTGTTTAAAACAAAAAACATTTGTATGAGAAATGAACAAATTAGGTATTTAGAAATAAATTTTACCGGATAATACATACATTCGATAATATTTGAAAAAAGTGATTTTAAATTAAAGTAATGTTACTTCCATAATAAATAAATGGTTTTTTACAGATGGCTGGAAATATTTGTTGTTATTACAAATGTGGTTTATCACCATAAAAAATTCATAGATTAAGAATGTTCAGATTTCCGACAAAAAATCCTTCGGCTTGTCAAACATGGATATTACACTCTGGTAAGTAAATAGAAACTTTTTTTATATTCTTTTATTTTACACCGTTTCCGTTACGCAATTAACTTGAAAAAATGTTTATTTTTTTTTCATTCATCATTTTTTATTATCGCCAGGGTGCACGCGTCATATTCGAGATGCATTAATTTGAATTTTACGTTTTCGTTGGTATTATAATTATGATATAATAAACTTCGGAAAAACAAATTAGTGAATAAATATCAAATTAATAAACATAAACAAAGTATTAGATATTAAAATATGTATTTCTGTAGCTATTTTTAGTTATTGTATTGAAAAGTAGAAATAAGTTCATCTTTATCGGAGAACTAATTTATACAAAGGTCCATCTGGGAAAAAATTATTGGTTTCACGTAAAAATTTTATACTGATATTTGAAGATTCTAAAAGATATATGAGGGTTAGTTAATAATAAATCTGTAAAGACATACAGGTGATTTTGGCTATAAACGTTTTTTATCCAGTTTAGAGAAAAATAGTTAAAATAAAAATTGTAGATTCAAAAAGTTCTTTCATTTGTGAGTTTCTAAATTAAAATATATAAAGAATTCACCAAAATAGTTGCAAAAAACCCTTGATTTTGCAGAAATTTATAAATTTTAATAACTTTGTTTTTGCATAATGGTATGTAATGTAACTAATAAAAATAGTGACGATTTGTTTATCGTAGAAAGCGATTATGTAAACAACTTTTTGTTGAGCTATCCCAGTTTGAAAAAAAATTATGTTTTACGTGCCACAGAAGCCAAGATATTGCAAATTTTGCAATCGCCCTTCATTTTGAAAAAGTTCAAATCTAAAAAAAACCGAGCTCAAATGGTTCTCCATTCTACTTTCCGAAGCGGTATTTTAAGAATACCATCATTTTAACGGGTTATAAATTTTTACTTCTTTACCGCATATGCCATATTGTAAGTTGGAACGCACAATTCAGATCTTCATTTAGTGTCCCTTCAATTTTCAGCTCTTACTGTTGATAGACAATGGAAGTATGATTTTAAGAATATAAATATAAAATGCTCTCTTGCCTAGTAATGGTCATAGAAGATTCTATTTTTTTTTAGAAAGTGTGTTTTTCACCAGTTTTTCATAAGCATCTAAATAAGTTTGTGGCATAAACGATATCAACGTTATTTTAAATGTTTATAAACAGAATAAATAACCTATAAACTATTTGCTCTGATTGATATTTAGCGCACTTTAATAACTTATTCATTTCCATAATTTCCAGGAGCTATGTTACATGTCTTTGCGCAAAAAAGGAGTTATTATAATTTATAAATAACTGCAAAAATAAGGTTTTTTTGCAACTATTTTGGTTAATAGTTTCATGTATTTTAATTTGGATACTCTCAAAAATTACATAACTTTTTATGATCTACAACTCTAATAAAAGGTGAAAAAATCTTAAACAGATATTTAAAGTCTCTAAAAGGTATATGAGGGGTAGCTGATGACAATTATGTGAAGACTACAGCTAATTTTGCTTTGATTTTTTATTAAACAATCGTAAAAAGTGAAAAAAGTGTATGCGCATAAAACGTTTCTTATTCATGTTAAAGATATATGATTAAAATAAAAGTTATAGATCATAAAATGTTCTCTAATATTGAGATTTTTATAATTAAAATACATAAAGAATTGACCGAGATAATTTAAAAACCCTTATTTTTGTAAAATTTATAAATGTTAATATAAATATAAATAATATACATATAAATAACTTTCTTTTTTGCATAACGATATGTAATACAACTATTTAAAATTATGGCAGTTAATGAGTTTTTAAAGGGTGCTAAATATCATACAGAACGACCATACAGTTTATGAGTTATTCAACTTGTTTATCCAGGAGTCCGATTATTTAAAAAACTGTACTTATCCAAACAGTCACTCTAGGGTTATTTTGTAAATAGAAATCGATTTTTATGGCTTCGTTTTAAATTATTAAAAACAAACATCAAGATTATATTAAATTTGTGTTTAAATATCAGTTTGAAGAATAACAAATTTTTAGCATATAAAAATTTCTAATAACTTTGACTTTTTTATGTGTTACACTTGTATTTAGGCTCAATATAAAGCTAAACATTTAAAAAAAACCAAAACCTTCTATTGCCCAGAGGAAATCAAATAGCATTTTTTTTTCTTGTTTAAGAAATTGCAAATATTTTCATTGTTTATTAACATTAAGGCTGAAAATTGAACACATTGTAAAAGAATATCTAAATTTTATAATTCGATTTATAAATGGCATACACAGTGAAAAAGTAAATTAGTTTTGAAACATTAAAATAATGGTAATCGTAAAATATCGCCACAGAAAAATGCAAGGGAGATCTGTCCGCTGCAATATCTCAGCTTGTTTCTTGTTATTGGTTATGGAAATTTCTGTTTTTTTTTAATTGTGCTTTTACACCAGCTTTTCATTGAGCCTACGTACAGCCGTATGACATGAAAAATATTAAAAGTAGTATAAATGTTTAGAAGCTAAAAAGCACTTTTTCAAACTGTTTTTTTAATAAAATGTTGAAGTTTACAAAATAAAGCTTCAAATAATCGATTCAAAAAACGTCAAATAACTGTCAAAGGTTAAACACCCTTTTTAAAGTTCCTCACCGATTTTAAAGATTTAAACAGTGTTAAATACGAAGCGAAGTTCTTTAATCACAATGTGATAAGAAAACAAGTATCAAATTTGGTTTTATATTTCAATAGTCGAATTTAATTGCGGCTATATTGGTGTAATTAAAGAAAACCAGTGAAAATCCCAAGAAATAGGTGAGATCCTTTTTTCTTTCTTTCCAGTTTGGGAGAGGGTCCATTAGGTACTCACATTTAGGTATTGTGTTACGGTCTGGGTAACCAGGACAACACATCATGAACAGCAATTAAATATTTACATTTACACAAAACAGCTTCAATTCCAACCCAAAATCATATGTCGTTGCCGCAGTCTCTAGACCTCCTCCCCGTTCGTTTCCTAAAAGGGAACAAGTTATTGTCATGCACTCCATTTTGAATACTGTTTTATTTAAATATATTATAGAAATTGGTGAAATGGTTTATCCAAAAAATATTACTTTTACATCTCGCATTTCGAATAATCGAATCCGCATTTTCCTCACTTCTACCGACATCGTTGGTCAACTAATACACCGAAAGTCATAATTAATTTCACCGTCATCTTTATCTGCAGGCTTCTTTCTGCGACCAAAAGAATCCTTATTTCAAATGTATCTCCTTCCATTCCGCATTCACTAATTGAGACGTCCCTAAAAAATACGGAACATCAGATGATCAATAGGCATATTATCAGGAGTTTTCCTAGGGTAACATTTGTAATCCCTGACAAGGTGAACTTCGAAGTGCAATCTTCTCTGTTAATTAACCATGAAAATACATCCTTTAAAATATTTTTATTCTCTGACAGACCGTAGTGTTTTCTTTGTAAGCTTACGGGTCGTACCGTGGGGTATGATTGCAAAGTCTCCAGTTGACCAGATCACACACTCATTGCAGCTAATGCTCCTCCCTCTTTTTCATTTTCAGCTGACTCTAAGGAGCCCTTATTCCTAAATCCTTAACTTCATCAAAAGAATTTCTATCTTCGGAAATTGAGTCCATCTCCGTTAACTACATACCCATCCTGGCTGCCATTATGGATTTATCCATCCCTCGTCGTACTAATTCAAAGCCCATGTTGGCAGTAGGACAAAAAAAGGGGACACTTCAATGACAGTCCTCCTGATACTCCTACCATTCTATCTTCATCCGGTATTCTTGCTCTATTAAGTTCTTTTCCTCCTTCGGCATTTTCGATACCACCCAAAGTGGTGTGAAAAATGTGCTCTATATCGTGATCTAAGTGTTAGTACCGCGAAACACGTCTTCAGAAACCGGTAACCGGACAGTTTCCCCGTATGAAGAACAACCGCGACTGAAAGCCTCTAAATACCGCGAGTGTGTATATGTGCACCAGAAGAATTAGTAAGACTTTATATAAAATTAATTTGATATAGTCTGTATAACCTTTTGCCACATATCCTAATTTATTTGAACCAGCCCTATGTAATACAGTCCTCATACACCGAAATTATATTCATAATTTCACATATGTACACCCTTTTAGTACACACACATTTCTTAAGCAATCTATAATCAACAAGATGTCGTAGCAACTGTACTTAACATTGAAGGGGCATTTTATTTAATCTCTAGAAAAGCAATCATTGACAAAATCTCCAACTATAATTTAAATGGTAATATTTTCTCATTTGTAAAAAAATATCTAATTGAAAGAATCTTTAAAGTCCTTGCCAAGGGTAAACTTTTTCAATCTCTTCCTCAAAATTAAGGTGTCCCTTTAGAATCTGTATTAAGTTTAACTTTATTCATTCTTGCCATCAACGAAATTTGCCTCCCATCAAATATGTTCAATACGCTGATGACCTAATCATTTACTGCCATGTTAAATCTGTCTCAACCTCATATAAACTTATACAAAGTGTAGTAAATCTAACGAACTAAGATTATCACTCTCTGAGAGCAAAACCAAATTAATAAAATTTTCCATAGGGATTTCCACTCCCTTACCCCAAATTTTATTTACCAATTCTCTACTTTCTGTTGTTAATTATTGTAAAATTCTCGGTTTTATGTTTGACTCCAGATTAAATTGAAAACATCAAATCTCTGAACTTAAAATCAATTGTTTTAAAAGGTTGAACATTTTTAAAACCCTCAGTCATCTTCAATGGGGTGCCAATAAAACTACTTCTGAGCGCTTTTCGCTTTAGTCCTATTGAGAGTGTATACCGTGAATCTAATGAACTTTCTCCTACCCAAGACGATAATCACTTCTACTTTCGTATGCTGCATCAACATCCGCAAATCCATTTAATCCCGTTCATTCCCTAATTGCCACAGTGCCGTCTTCTTCCACTAACAATAACCAACACCTTATCATAAAACCTATACCTCAATTAATTTGTCCACTACTTAAAAATATTGACCTTTTTTTGACTAGTTCATTTCCTCTACCTTTACTTCCCCTCTGGGCTAAAGATCTCCCTTCAATATATACCTCACTCACTATTTTTAACAAACTTGAATCTTCTAACCTTTGTTCTAAACTATTTGTTTAGATTAACTTTCATATATCCATTTTCACTGAGCACCTATTAGTTCAAAACATTCATGACATAATACCAAAATCTCTCTGCTTACAATATAGTTAAAAAAAAAATAGTTACATTATAAGGATAATCAATAATATAATATTGAGTATTATGTATAATAATATGTGTTGTTCATTAAATATAAGATAATATTAGATACGCATTAAGTGAAAATTAATACTTAACTGAAGCATTTTCCTTATAACTTTCACACATTTGTTCTGGCTAATTGGCTTAGTTCCAGTGCCATAAAACAAAACACACACACACACTCTCTGCTTACGATGTAACAGTCTCTGTCATATGGCTGCCTTCTCACACCGGAATTACTGGTAATAAAACAGCAGATCATTGTGCCAAAGAAGCTACCAACCATGCCAATTCAACTAGCTAACGAATCTCGAAATTCGTTTTAAAAAAGTCGGTAGAGGATACTTGACAAAACTTAGAACAAAAGAGCAAAACAACTTTTCATAAACTTCAATCTTTTATTGGTCATCTCTCCCTACACTTCATAACTATAAGAGAAGCATCGACTATTACAAGACTACGAATCAACCATACCAAACTTACCAACTGCAAACAATTCACCAGCCTGTATAAAGCACTGGACTTGAAACCTACTCTAAGGAACTAGAGAATTGTCTATCTCTTCCTCAACTGTAAATTGTATATGTTGATTATGATACTTGAAAATGTTGACTATTTCAATAATTTTGTGTTTAGGAAGTGCCTGTTTAGGAAGTGCCAAAACTAAATCATCTACATATCTTTAAAAAAAAGGAATGAAAAATGTGCAATTGTTGATACAATCACAATCACTGATAACATCATCCATGACATAGCTACTTAGAATGGGTGAAAGACTAGATCCCATAGGACTAGTTTCTGATAGTCCTATGGGATCTTTTTTTTCCTATCTAAAAAATTTCTTTTTTCTTACTCTTATATATATATATATATATATATATATATATATATATATATATATATATATATATATATATATATATATATATATATTATATATATATATATATAACATATATTGGCACAACTGCGAAGTTATTTATATTTTGAATACAGAACTTAAATTGTTTTTTACTTTATTGTGCAGAAAGTTGCTTTTTTTTAAGTTGTGTTAATAATAATATTGTTGTAGGTAATGCTGCATTGGAAAGTCTGGAGCTACCCGATTTAAAAAAAAATTCCTTGCAGTAAGCATTTTGTCCAAAAATATCTAAATGCAAACCAAAAAAATATAGTAAGGTAGAAGAGGAAGGTTTGTTAACGACACCACGCGTTTTTTATACGTATTCGATAGCAAAACAACCTCAACCAGTGCCAATAGTGTTTCGCAATACATACATTGCTTATTTTAGGTCATGAAAACAATGTTACAATCAATTTCTATATCTATTAATGTAAACAATTTTGTTTTGTTTTTTTTTATCTTGAATTATTATTTCGTTAATATTGTTTATGTGTAGATATTAGAATTTTGATAAGTGGTATATAACTATTAAAATAATGCGAATTTAATTTTTGCAATATCTATCACTTTGTAATTTAAAATTATTTCATTAATAAACAGCTCAAATCGGGCGAGTTGATTGAAAAAAACATTCTCATTTATGTAAACAGAAATACAAAAATGGTGTTTATATCATAAAATACATAAATAAAATAAAGGATACTATTTATTAAAGTGTTGTTTTATTATTCCTTTTATCCCAACACATAGATTAATTTTTCCCTAAATATGTGTTGCCTCTTGTTGTGGCATATCGATGTGTTTATTTGTTTCAAAAACATTATCAAAAAACCATACCTATAAATTTACTATATTTTCAAACGTCATTTTAAAGATTAAAAGATTGAAAATTTAATTTTCTCAAAACATACATAAAACCATTGTTTAAAAAGATTTTCTTTTTTAAACAATGATAAAACTTAAGTCTTGACTAAAAAATAAACCTCTGCATTAGTGTTCTAAGACGATAGCAATAGAGTATATTTCAATTAAATATTTAATCCTTTTCTAGCAAATCATAACCAAATTAAATATCTGGTAAACTAATAAAAATTTAAAAAAGGTAGCATTTACCTACTTCATATAAATAGATTACTAACCGATTTAGATTTAGCAAGTCTCAAAGTATAAAAACAGTTTGAAATATTCGCTCGAAATAGTCAAGTTATCTTTCACTAGACGCATACAACGATAATAACAATAAGCATTTTATTAAAGTTTTATATTTTCTTCACAATCTGGCATCCGTGTACAGGTTTGCCTTAGTTAGGAGACAGGCAAATATATACTCGAATAGAATCCTGCGGAGAATTAAGTTTCTGTTAATAGTTTTTTAAATTTATGACTAGAGGCCGCCATGTGACGGCAGAATAAGAGTCAAACGTTTGTTCCATAAGGATTGTCTAACTAGTCCTATTTAAACAATGATATCGATAATTAACCAAAAACAAATGCAAAATACATAGGCAAATTTGCTCAATTTTTTTAGTTTTTTCTTTGTTTATGCCTACAAACTTCATATTCGGGACAGAAATTTTCTTCCATACATTAAAATATTACAAAATAATATTTGCAAAGAGAAAACTGTGTAACAAATCAGAAGGCAAAGGCAACATGTTTATTTTCCAGCTGTGACATGCCTACACATTTAACATAAAAAATGATTGTTAAACAGGTATGTAGATAATCTAATACTGGCAGTAATACACTCCGAGACAACACTTGAAGAATATTTAATAATGGTGTCAATATTAAAAGTAAAAGAACAGAAAAAGCATCAGAAATCTTTTAAGTTGTAAGAAAACAGAATTTATACACATTTAACACAATTTGCTATTATGGATTACAACTTTAAAACTGCCAAGGAATATATTCCCTAAGAATACACAAAAAATGTACAATTGTAAAAAATTATCTAGTCTAGTATTCTAAAACTATATTTCTCTAATGACAGCTCCAATTTTCACATATGGAACGAAGGTTTGACCTGTCCAAATATATTTAACATTTACTTTTGTTCAAATGTTATATAGAAATTTTCAAATTCTGTTACACACGAATGTGTTGGTACCAGTATATAGCAATGACAAAAACAACCCTGCAAAATAATTATTGTTGAAAACACTTACCACATTATAATAATCCAATTGTGCTAAATCATAGTTGGCTTGCTTAAGGTGAACATTGCCCCTGCTAATTCTAGCTGCAGTGAAATCCGGTTTTAATTCTAACACTCTATCTAAATCACTGAGGGCATTCTTCGCTTTGCCTAAAGCTAGGTACACAGTACCTCTTTTGAAGTAAGTTAGATAATTGTTGGGATCTCCCTCTAAAAATTACAAATTCGTCAATTTCTTAAGCTCAATTAATAAATATATATTATAACACCGTATAATTTCCAATATCCGGACAAAAATAATCAGATAAAATGTTGTTAAACCCAAGATAAATTAGAGATTAACTTACCAACTGCCAGATGATATTGGCTCAGGGCATCTCCTAACTGACCGCTAGCTAAATATTGTTTCCCTAACTCTAAATGCCTATTTATTTCAGCTTGTGTCATACAATCTGAAACTGTAAAACAAATATTTTTATCCTTTAATCCTATTAAATTTCAGGTTATAACTTACCATCTAATAACAACTCAAGTGTTAAAATTACTAAATATGGTGTAGTTTTTAACCAAAAGTTTCTGTTTAAATTATCAAAACTGCTCAACATTTTTGGTTTGATAATATGTTGTAAAGAGTGGACTGAAATAATTACCTATATAATACCGTCATAATACACATGCAAACTTTATATCTACACGACATTACTTACAATTGTCAGTGTCAAAGTTAAATCGTGGTTTGATCTGATTGGTCGAATAGTCTGATTTGCTATTGGATATTCGTTCTATCTGTATTCTTTTTTGTATTAACTATTGTCTATTCCTCTTTTGTACATTGGAATTTGTATCTATGTTCCTGTTCATATACCTTAAGTGTAACATTTGAATAAACTTTTAGGCAGAATCGGACTAGCATATTTTTTCTACTTTTGTCATTTAGAAATAAATATTTTTCATAACTAAAATATAAACAAATAAATTTAAAAGTATGATAAATAACAATATAATTTATAGCTTTCTCCTGAATATCGTTCACTTTCATCTGCTGCAAGAATATTGTATAGTTATTGCCAATATATTTTAAAAATTTTCTTTTGGTTAAAAACGGTTTTTAGCCATGAAAAAATATAAGATATTTAATTTTCTGGTGATAGCAGTAAATAACTACTCCCTCATAAAAATATTTAAAGCTTAATATTTTGTGATAAAGCTAAATTGGCATAAAAAAGACACGTTATCATTGTTTCATTTTACATTTTATTGGTCGAATCGCCTGACTAGCTGCGTTGTTTCCACAGTTTGTTTATGGCAAAAATATTGTCCACTGCGTTGCACCACAGTTCGTATAAAAACCAAAACAACTTAAGGCAAAGCCAAACCTGGAAACCACAGAAATCACATGTAGCTCCCGCAGAAACTTCAAATCCAATATAGATACAGTGAGTATTAATTGTGCAAGACTTCAATTTTCTCGAAAACAGCTTATTTAGAGAAAACAGATTATTTAGAGGTTTGTAATATCGCTGATCTTATGGTAGTATTTACATTGTTATCAGTATTTTCATTTGTCTGGAAATGTAATCATCTTTGTTATTTCAAATAAATTATACTTAATATATTTTTTTAATTCTTAAAAAACACTGAATAGTTTTGTTACAACAGATACAACACTAGAAACACTATTATTGACATTGTTGTTGGCGTTTATTGAAAGTAACAATAGATCGTTTATCGAAAAAAAAACGAATTGAGATTTTAATATTAGGATATGGTGATAAGCGTAGAAGTCAATAAATAAATTGTAATATCTTTAATAATGTATACATCCTACCCGAAATTCCATAAAAATATTTACTGTGAGTAAGTTGGTGGAAAAGTTTAACAGAACTGAAGCAGTAAAAGATTTATCCAAATCATGACGCAGAAAAACTGCATCAACTGAGGACAAATTTTTAGATGTTTGTATCATGTTAGAAGACAATCCATACTTGAGTATTAAATAAATATCCGGGGAACTTGATATTTCGTGAATTATACGAGATAATAAATTCCATCCAAACAAATACAGAGATTCACTTGCGTAAAAATCAAGGATGCAATGAGATCATGCTCCAGTTCGAGCTTAGAAGTCATACTAAACCTTCTACCACTACATACACGTGAAAGAAGGATTGCTTTAGAAAGTTTCTTTGGGTTAATGTTGGCTCAGTATATAAAACCCGAAGACCTAACTTGATTAACGCAATCGACGCAGATGCTCATATTATTACAAACCAACATTTCGAGTTCTCATCATCATCCAGCTTATAAATTTGTCCACTGCTGATCTCCCTTGAATTCTTCCATATCTATCTAACCTGTACACTTTGTATCCAGTTTGTATATCTTCTTCTTATTCTTCCTCCCTATAGACAGTTTTGCTTGTTCTATGGACTAACACGTCTATGGAAGGTTGTTTTGAATCCGATCTCTTAGAAATAGGCTTAACATTGATCATTTCATTTCATATTATGTAGTTCTTTTTTATTAACTGTTAGTTTTGTAAAGGTTAGGTTATCGTACGTAAAGATGGGCAGAAGATATTGATTGAAAACCTTTTGTTTAAGACATATGGGAAGATCAGTACTATTCCCCCGTGAAGTTCGCATGTTTATCACTACCAATAAGTATTTCCTGTCCTAGATATTTATACAAAGCAGTTTTTAACTTAACTACTTATCTTAACTATCTATGTAGTTTCTCCTGCTTTTTGGCATTATCGATACGGTCTTTTTCTGGTGCTATGTCATCGGCGAATCTCAAAGTCGTTAGCATTTTGCCCTTGATATTTATAAACGAGTGTAAGATAGAACAAAACGAGCTTACAAAAGGCATACATCATCATAATCCTTCTTCTACGCGGTCGTTCTCAACTTCTTCCTCCCTCTGGGTTTGAGAATGTCAATATCTTCATGTAAAAGGTATGCCCATATGTCAAAAGACATGAAGGCGTTGAAATAGGGGTTAAAGAATGCAGATCCTGCAAGAATGCAAGACGGAACAGCCGAACATATATTATCCACAACTGCAAGGTAATTGCTGGCCAACGTCATACACCTATACATGGAAAAATTATTTTTACAGCCTGGTCAGATGGCTAGTAGTCTTAGACTTTTTTAAGAGTCTAGATTTTTGGACTAAAATACAGATGTAAATAACACATAAAAGATTTTACAGGTCACATAGTGGAAGAGTCTATGACTTGACGATCATCTACAAATTTATAATATAATATTTTTCATTAATATAGTCAAATTTGTCTATGTTTACAAAGGCATAGAAAGGTTAGATGCTTGGGCTTGAAGAAGATTCTAGATTTTGTTGCCCTTTTTATTTTCACTTGAATACATAACGAGAGAAGCCGTCCCTGGTTTAGATATGTATTTTGATTTTTTGATGGGTATGACAGTTACATAATGTCAAAGTCAAAAACGTTGTCAAGGATATATCATAAACAGATGTTATTTAAAATATAGTTAATAAAAATTCCCCAAGATTATTTAAGTTTATGTATGAATTAAACAAATAATTTTATCACGGTTATCTAAGTTTACCTTTAGATTTGAAGTTGCGTATTTTTTGCATAGGAATATATTTGTGCAGTATCTATTGAGTTCATATTATGCTCAGTATAGTTTGCTACCAACAAGTACATCGATTAATTCATTTGAAATTTATTACAAGAAACTAAAATGGACGCTGTCTCAAAAATTGTTATTCAACCTTTACGGGAATCTATATATTTGAAACCCTATACTATGCATTTTGTCCAGAATGGCACTAAAAGAACCTGGGACTTACTAACAGTACATGACAGTGTAGCCATAATTTTGTACAACATTTCAAGAAACGTTTTAATTCTTGTAAAACAATTTCGCCCTGCTGTTTATTATGGAAGTATTCCAGAAAAAGACAGAATTATGGGAGAGGAACTTGACACAAAAAAATACCCACCAGAGTTGGGTATTACGATTGAATTGTGTGCTGGAATTATAGACAAAAACAAATCCGAAGCAGAGATAGCCAAGGAGGAGGTTTTAGAGGAATGTGGATATGATGTTCCTGTTTCTAGCATGGAAAAAATAGGGTCTTATAGATCTGGTGTAGGTAAGTGTACTGTTATGTCGAAGTTTATAAAAAATAAGTAGGTTTAAAATTAAAACTTCTATAAGTACTGGTATATATTTCATAATTTTCATTGTCAAAGTACATCTAATATTAAGATGCATTGGTCCCCATTTCTTATGTATAATTTGCTCTTTTTGTTACTTCCTTCTGTTAGAATATCTAACATAAAAAGTGGATGTTGTTCTATATGAAGTGACATTGTTGACAGTGCAATGAGTAATGTCATAAATAGGTAATAAACTACTGTCAGTCAAGTTTTGTATTGTTCTGTATGTAAGAAGGAATAAAGTATAATTGTTGATGGCCAGACGTTTATTGGTGCATATTTCCTAAAGTAGATATTTCCTTGTCTCTTGATGTCTTCAAACTAGAAGGAGGACTTCACCTAACTTAAATTATAACAGGTTATGGGCCCAATCCACGTGTGAACTGTGAACAAGTTAGGTTCGTACTTCATTCAGTTTTGTTTGTTGTTATTGTCGGTGAATAAAATATGACGACCAGCAATAACGATTATAAAATTCAAGTTGACAAACTCGAGGGTCCTGAAGACTGGGCGAAGTGGAAATGGCACGTTTCGATGTTATTACGTTTGTATGCACTTGAAGACATTGTAAACGGTATGTGTAAGTGTCCTGAGGTTAGCGAAGATTCAACTTCAGCGGAAATACAGAAGCATCAGCAATGGTTAAAAGACGATGCGAAAGCGGCAAGTTTGTTAGCAGGTACGCTAGGAAAAACTGTTGCCGAGCTCGTGTTGACGTGTACTCACGCTAGTGAAATATGGGACAAATTGCGTGCGAGATTTGAACGTAGCAGTACGCAACGGTTAAACATGTTAATTGAAGCCTTTTTTAGAGTCCAACGTGATGAAAAAGAAGATATTAGTACACATGTTGCGAAGTTGCAGAAACTGTTTGTAGATTTAAATGATGAACTGCAGAAGCATGATGAAAATGTTTTATCCGAAAGAATGTTAAATGGTCGGATCTTATCAACTTTGGGTAAGGACTTTGATAATTTCAAAGATTTGTGGGACACGATACCATCAAAGAATCAAACTTTGAATTTACTGATTGAGAAATTGTGTACCATTGAATTACGTGACCAAAGTACTGTAGAATCTTTTGCGTTCGTTGCACGCAATAGCCCGACAGAAAAATACAATCAGAACCAAAGTATGAAGTCAAAGAAAAATGTACATCGTGCAAAAGAAAAATTTCCATGTCACAAATGCAAGAAACTAGGCCATTGGGCGAAAGAGTGTCCGTTGAAAAAATCAGCTGAGAATTTAGGTAAGAAGAAAAGTAATGATACTGCTTTTTTATCTGTTGTTTTAAGTGCCTCATCTAACAATTGTATTGAAGCTGGAAAATGGTATTGTGACAGTGGAGCAACAAATCATATCACTACAGATAAGCAATATTTCTCATCTTATACAGAATTTGCTGAACCAGAAAGTATATCGCTTGGTAAGAAGGATGTATGTATGTTAGCCCATGGACAAGGAACAGTGAAAATTCAAACGCATCTGAATAATAAATGGAAAGGTGCTGACTTAAAGAATGTTTTTTATGTTCCTGAAGCAAGTGCTCATTTGTTTTCTGTGAAAGCTGCTGCACAAAGGGGTTTTATTACAGTACTTGATGAAAAAGGTGTAAATATATATGATAAAAACACTTGTGAATCTGTAATGACTGGGTACTTCAAAAATGGCCTGTATGCACTTGATATACGTGTTATGAAACCGACAAATCCCGTTCAAGTAAACTTAGCAGAGTCAACAGATATGTTGCAAGTGTACCATGAAAGATTTGGTCATCAGCATAAGCAACACGTAAAGAAGGTATTGAAGAAAATGAATATAGACATTGATGGGTGCAAAGAAAGCTTTTGCGATGGATGTGCAATTGGAAAAATGCATAGATTGCCATTCAAATCTAGGATCAATCGACCACAAGTCATTGGTGAGCAGATCCATGCAGATGTGAATGGGCCCATGTCTATAGAATCACTGGGAAAAGCACGTTATTACGTATGTTTTAAAGATGACTTTAGTAAGTTTCGGAAAGTTTTCTTTATGAAACACAAAAGTGAGATATGTACTTTCTTAGAACAATTTTTAAATGAAGCTAGTATAAATGGCCATGTAGTAAAGCAACTGAGATGCGATGGAGGGAGAGAGTTTGACAATAGAAAGGTATCTGAACTTCTTGCGAAGAGAGGTATAGAGCATTGTATCACTCCACCCTATACACCTCAGCAGAATGGTGTTGCTGAAAGGGAAAACCGCACCATTGTAGAGTGTGCACGTTCCATGTTAAACACATGTAAGTTGTCCAAACAATTGTGGGCAGAAGCAAGCAATACTGCAGTGTACATTCTGAATCGCACAGGAAAGTCATCAATTGAAAGTAAAAGTCCCTATGAATTGTGGTATGGAAAGCCAATTGGAAGTTTGAAACATTTAAGAATATTTGGCACTGAATGTTATGTTCATGTTAACAAGAATCTTCGCAGTAAATTTGATGACAAGGCGATACATGGTTATTTAGTTGGTTGTGTGAATGACAGGGATGGTTTTAGGATATGGATTCCATCTGAAAGAAGAATCGTATCGAGTCACGACGTACGATTTAAACCTGAGGTTATATGCAATTTGCGAATTGTTGAAGTTGAAGCCAAATCAGTGAACCAACATCAGTCGGAATGTTTTAGTGTGAATGAAAACTCCGAAGAAGTAAAAAGTGGTATATGTGAAATTGTGGAATCTGAGAATATAAAAAGTGTAGAAGAAAGTGCGAGTGAAAATCAAGATGTGAATAGTAGTAGCTAACAATGATATTGAATTAAAATATATGTCGACGAATGAAATGGTGGCTGATATGTTGACCAAGTCGTTAAATTCAAAGAAATTGCAGTTAATCTGTAAGAATTTGAATTTAAAATATTGTTTATTTAAGGTCTATTATTTAGCTTATCTACTTTTCATGTTGAGGGAGAGTGTTAGAATTTCTAACATAAAAAGTGGATGTTGTTCTATATGAAGTGACATTGTTGACAGTGCAATGAGTAATGTCATAAATAGGTAATAAACTACTGTCAGTCAAGTTTTGTATTGTTCTGTATGTAAGAAGGAATAAAGTATAATTGTTGATGGCCAGACGTTTATTGGTGCATATTTCCTAAAGTAGATATTTCCTTGTCTCTTGATGTCTTCAAACTAGAAGGAGGACTTCACCTAACTTAAATTATAACACCTTCTTTTTGCCTTATTGATTTCATATTTTGATCTTTGTTTTTCTTGATGATATAAATATCAGACTGTAGTAAAGGATTGGGATTGTGAAATTTTAACATAGTTCTTCCTAGAGTTAACTTTAAGCTTAACCATACACCATTATTTTTTGTAGATTCCTGATAGTTTTCTTACATATACAGTAAAGGGATTTAAAAATACTTTTAAACCATATTTTAAATTACATTTACTTTAAATTTCATTAAAAAAAGTAAAAACTTGTAAACAAGTTAGTTTTTATATTTATAATTGTTATGTATTATTGTGAAGGAGTTATTTTTTCAATGGACCTATATTTCATAATTCAAAATAGTATTTTTGATAATAAATAAATTAAATCATCATCGAATTGTTTTTAATTTTTGTAGGCACTTCTGCCAGTCTACAAACTGCCTTTTACTGTGAAGTTACTGATGATATGAGAGTTTCATCTGGAGGAGGAGTTGATGATGAGATCATTGAAGTTGTGGAAATGTCTGTTGAAGAAATGAAGAAATATGTTACTCAGAATTATATAAAAAGTCCTCCTAGTTTTATGTTTTGTATGTATTGGTTTTTATATAACAAACAAAAGTGATGTTAAAATGATATTAGATAATTTATGAATTAATTTGTGTTTTCTTTCAAAGGTTTCTTGTAAACATTATTTTTGAATCCATCCTCAAAACATATCGTAGGTCAGAAAGAATTAAATAAAGAAACCACTGAAAGCTTGAGAAAACATGATTCTTATTTAAAATTGGTATATAAGTATTCATTCTTCATATCTTAATACTTTAGATTTTTTTCTTTGGGTTTATCTGAATTTACATGTTTACATTAAGTGATCAACATGTTTGTAGGATTTGGTACAAAGAATATTGATGAATGTGAACTAATACATGAATAAGTCTCACAAAGACTGACTTACAAACCTAATAATAGGCTTGTATATTGTCAGGAGGTTAACTGCGATCATATTGAACACTTGAGGTGATTCTTTTTAAATTATTATTCTGATTGGTCTTAGTAAATAAATTTACCCATTCTTTAACTATGAAGTGATTTATTTCTTATTTTAAAAAATGTTTTCTACCAAACTTCTCTTTGTCAACCATTTTCCATCCACTCCTGAATGTAAGTCTCTCCCAATTGCTTCCATCTTTCTCTATCTTGCGCCAATCTAATCCACTGTTTGCCTGCCACTGTTCTTATGTCATCTACCCATCTTTTTTGAGGTCTTCCTGTGCTTCTTGTTGTCGTCCTTGGTATCCATTCTAGAATTCTCCGTGTCCACCTGTTGTCATTATATTGGGCTACGTGACCTGCTCAGCGCCATTTCATTTTTGCAATTTCTTCCACAATATCCCTAATCTTCGTTCTACGTCTTATCTCGGTGTTTCTAATCTTGTCTCTTAGTGATATTCCAAGCATGATTCGTTCCATTGTTCTTTGCGTTGTTTCTAATTTTTTAGCAGATTTTTTGGTAAGGGCTACTGTCTCCAAGCCGTAAGTACAAACTGGTAGTATGCATGTGTTATACACCTTTTTCTTTAAGTTTACAGGAATGGAGGAGTTTTTCAAGATATATGCTAATTTGCCGAAAGCGCCCCATGCCAGTTGTGTTCTTCTTTTAATTTCAGCATCTTGATTTGGTTTTCCTAGTTTGATAACATGACCTAGATATACATAATGTTCAACATTTTCTATGGTATGGTATGGATTCTACCAAACTTGATATGTATGAATTAGGAATAAAAAGTTGCTTTAAAATCTGCAAAAATATAGAGGGTGTCCAATTTAAAATTAATAAGTTTAGGTGAAACTGTTAACGAAAGTAGTAACAAAAAATACAGCATCAATGTGTCATGTGCCATTGTACATGTATGCAAAGTTACATGAATAGCGTCTTTTTTTATTTCAAAGATATTTAGCTGGCACAAGCTAAGATATTCAAAGTTATTGGCATCTTCTATGAGAATGTTATAAATTTAAATATTAACTGGTAGATTTGGATGTTTGAGTACCACCATTGCTTTTGTTTTACTAATGTTGAGTTTAAGATTAAAGGATTCGCCTTCTTCTTCTTCTGCATCTAGGAATGGTTGAAGTCTTTCCACAGACAGCCTTCTGTTATCTTTAATGTCTTCTTGCATGTTTCCAGTGCGCTTTATAAAACTTTTTCAGACTAAAGGTTGAAGAGAAGTGATAGAACACCCCCTCTAACGCAGTCATCTTGTTATGGGGACACTACTGGACGGGTTTTCGCCTATTTTTACTGAGGTTGTCTGTTTCCAATACAGACTTTTAATAAAATTGATATCTCGGTGGTCTAACTCTTGTCTAGTATGTCAGTGAGTTTGGTTTGTTTAACTTAGTCAAATGCTTTTTCATAATATATGAAACACATATAAACATCTTTTGTCTGTTATGATATGACATCCTCTTCTGTTGCTGAGTTGGAGGATCTCCCTACTATTGTAGAAAACAGAACAGGATAGTTAGAAAATGTAACACATTTAGCAAAAATTACACATTTATTAACAATATATAATACAGAACAGCCATAAAAACATCACACATCAACTTAAACTAAAATTCTTATAAAACTATCACCCAGATTTAATTATTTAGTAGGTCGAGAGGAAGATGTCTTCACAGTTACATTTTTGTGAAAATAACTATTGATAGAACAATTTAGATATAATACAAATTTTTACATTTAATAATGAACTGAGGATTGTATTACTTGATAAGAATCTATTGTTATGTAATACAAATTGTTTCAAACAATAGTTTTGTTTGACATATTTCACTATGCTGTGGCTTTTTCAGTTGTATGTTAACAAGTGATGAAACAAAATTAAGTGACATGTGTTGTAATGTACTGAAATTTTTTCAAAAATACTGTTTGAATTAATTTAATTAATTTTATAGCAAAATTGTTCAGAAAAGAAATAAAAATAAATATGATACTATAAAGAAGACTAAAAATAAGATAAAACCCCAATGAAATCATCAAATTTAAAATTCACACTTCAACAGTCAAAAAAGAAACTGGGAAGCTAGTAAATAAGAAAAAAAAATGGAAAGAAAGCTGTACGAAAAAGGAAATAAAGCAAACAATAAAAGATAGTAAGTAGGATATTTCTGAAACAAAGTTTGCTATTACACACAGTCTTGGTACATGAAAGACATTATTTAGTATTCTGGTTATGATCCAGAGGACACGGAACACTAACTGTGACATTATTATGTTCATACTTCATTGAATCCAAAAAGGCATTGAGACATTAAAATATACTGAAATCTTTAAGATGGGCTTGAATTGCAAAGATATTCGCTTAATGATAATTTGTATGGCAACTAAGAAGCAATATTCATCTTTGATAGGACTTGTATCCAGAATTTTCCCTAAAAAGCATGTTTTTAGTGTTGTATTCTTTTAGCACTACTATTTAATATTTATTTAAATATATATTTGTGTATATGGATATCTCAGATATGCAGATGAAACATTGGTATTAGCTGAAACCAGGGCTGAAAAACATTGTTTTTTTGTTTTAAGCGATTTTTTTTTAAATTTAATTTTTTAATGATCATCGCTTTAGTGGAAACAAACTTAGTCAAGGGCAAATAGAAACTGACATGGAATATGTATAAACTTTTAGAAGCATTGCCAATTATTATTAATTATAAGGCAAAGTGTGTATCCTTTAAACGATATATGTTTTCTAAACATCTATTTGAGAATGTAATACCATTGGCATGGTACCGTTCTATGAAAAATATGAATACAACAGCAGTGGAACTGCTCCACTTAATCCATTTCAAACTACATAATCAAAACTGCTTAGTTGGTTTCAATTTTTAAAGAGCTTAATTCCATCACTGATGATGTGAGTGATCAGATATCAGATTGATGACTTAGATACAAGATTACTATGACAGTTTAAGAAATGTATTAACTATTCTATGCAAAATGTTTTAAATTTTCCAATTTTTGTTGTGTTCCTATTATTAATAAATAAATAATATGTATCTTAAACAGTGTATATAATGTAATAGAGAATTTTTCGCATGTTAATTTAATATATTAATAAAGAAAAAAAAGCTGGTTTAATTAATTTAAGTATTTAAAACATGTTTAAAATAGTTAATTAAAACGAAACAACCCTAGCTGAAACAATTGATAATACCTACAAAGAAGCAAGTCATAAGATGAAATTTAATTGTAAAAATATGCATATTCTTATTGCCAGTAAAAATTATATCAATATAACATAATTATAATATTAATGATGCGATTCTACCACAAAAAGAATAAATCTTTTATCTTGAATATAAAAAAGTAAGAGATAAAATGCAGGGCAGAGAATGACAGAAACAACAATCGATAGAAAATTAAGTATAAAACAAGTGAACAAAGCAAAGTAAATAAAATTTTACAATATAGGATTATGGCTTATTATAGAGAAGAAAAAAAGTTAATATTCCATGTGTATAAGGTGAAAAGATACCAATAATAACAAAATTAATTTAAAAAATAAAATATAAAAAGAAAAACAAATTATAATGTCTCTAAACAAAGAATTTAGTAAATCCACAATTTTAATGGCACTATTTTCTTTTTTACTTTCTTATCCTATAATATAATTTAAAAATGGCACCTGTCTGTCTAGAAAATCATCAAATCTCGGAAATTATACAACCGCCTTCAACCAAACTTGGTAAATTGGTTAATATAATTTAAAAAGTTGTTATTGTTAATTGTTATATACAATATTACAAAACCATTTACAGTTTTTTATATTATATTAAAATATAATCGAATTAATTATCGATATTTAAATGGCGCTATCTGTTGGCAAGACTACTTGGTTAACTTTCTTACCATCTTAAAGTTCATTTCAGCCAAAAATGATTTATATTAAAAAAATTACATTATTATACTAATACGAAAATTGCAACAGTTTGTTTATATTATATGAAATCATCCAATTATATTTAACACTAACGCCACCTGTTAGCAGGCCTACGAAGTTTTGTAATTGCGAAGTTGCCAAGATAACAGCTTTTTTCTATAGATAACCACATTTGCATTAAGCGTTGTTCACAAATTAACAGGCAGCAGTTAATTCGATGCATGTTAAACGAATTTTGACCTTAAATTCATAGAGAAGGAATAAGATTTTACAGTAGTGATAAATTTAGAAAAATTTAAGCAGTGTTAGCAACTTTGGAGAGTGGGATTATTGTGTCAGGGTCGTATTATTATAGTAAATTTGAAAAAAATGTAGATAAGAAAAATTTTTACCCGTACATAAGTAATATCAAGGACCACCTCCAGGACCACTACCCCCTGAGGCTTGTCTGGAAGCTACAGTCGGTAGCCCCGGCACCAGACTCGGGCGCGTTAGGCCAATAACCTATCCATCTTAAATTTCATTTTATTACTGAAACTTTGGTAGAAACAAACCGGACGGATCAATTGTTGACGACCTTGGCATCACCGAAAACACGAACACGAATTGGTTGCTGGAATGTTAAAACTCTGTATGAGATTTCTAAACTAGCTCAAGCAGTAAAAGTATTAAATAGGTATACATTAAGCTTTGTTGGTCTATCGGAAGTAAGCTGGTTGGGCAATGGTGAACACCATACCCAAACAGGAGGTTTGGGTATGGTGTTCTCCTAGGCGAACTCCTATTATACAGTGGTAAAGAAAATGAGAGTTACGAGAGCGGAGTGGGTCTTCTACTCAGCAAACAAGTCAAAAAAAAGCCTCATTTCATAGAAACCCATGATAGAATTATGACTGCCAGATTTTATACCAGATACCGCAAGATAACAGTGATTCAGTGCTATGCTCCCACGAACACATCTCCCTCCGAAAATAAAGACATTTTCTACAAATAAGTAGAACAAACAACCCAACAAATAAACCAACGCGATATACTAATAGTGGTGGGCGACATAAACGCTAAAGTTGGAGAAGACAATATTAACTTAAAAACCGTAATGGGCAAACATGGCCTGGAAGTAATGAATAAAAACGGAGAGCGTTTTACAAATTTTTGTTCCAATCATAGCTATTGGTGGAACCAATATCCACCAATATCCAATCTTCCCACATAAAAATATCCACAAGGTTACACGGACTGCACCAGGTCATATAAGAGAAAAATCAAATAGACCACATCGCTACAAACTTGGAGAAGATCCATCATGGACGAGATAAGAGGTCAAGGCAGGTCTTAGAATGAGGTGAAGGCCTTAGCGCAAAACAGAACCCGATGGCGCGTTTTCACTGAAGCTCTATGATCCACTTCTTATGAGTTCAAGAACCTTATATTATATATATATATATATATATATATATATATATATATATATATATATATATATAAGTAATATCAACATAGAATATCAAGTATATAGTTCACAATAGAGGTTATCTACATATATTTTAATTTTATTGGGAGTGTTCAGTAGTTAGCACATGTTTATATGCATCAATTTGAGTAATTGATTTGTTGTACGCTAGGATCGCTATATTGCAATGCACCCTATTGTATCAACAGTCATAATTTCGTCGCCAAAATGAAAAACATTTTGAAATTAATTACGAAAAATTTAACTGTTTCAGTCGAAATATATGGTTTATGAAAATTATAGTAGATTAAAGGATTATTGTAAAGACATTATAGTACATTAGAAAAAGCAGTATAATTATGGTATGCCTACTATAATTATAGTATGGTTGCTAATACTGCTTTTAAGTAAGTTTTTGTCATATGGATTTATCAATTCGTATTTTAATGCTTAATCTCAGCTATTTATCCTGTGCTGGGACGCAATTCCTATTATATTTATAATTTGTGATTGTTTTTATAGATCCACTCAATTCATTTACACTTTTAGCCCATTTAGATAATTTTTGCATTTTCCATATGTTCTCAATTATATTCTGGGCAGACCATTGTTAGATAAGTACATTACTGTAAATATTATATATATATATATATATATATATATATATATATATATATATATATACATATAAAATATATATATACATATAAAATATATATATATATATATATATATATATATATATATATATATATATATATATTTATATAAACATTGAAAATAAAAATAAATACATTACTCTTGATTTCTCAAAGCACCATTAATTCGAGACTAAACTGATGGAATATGAACTTAAACAAGTATTAAAATAATTTGAATAGATCGACGGATCAGCCAAGCCAACTTTCATATAACACTTTTGGATATTCCTATTTATTTACTTGATTTGAGATTATTGTTTCAGAATATACATAAACGAGGTGGTTCAACATTAATCTAGTTAATCATAAACCAACTATGACGTACAACTTATGATTTATGTCAATCTCTCAAGCAAAAATATCAAGTTCTTCGTCTTCTTCACTTTTGGCGTGCATACTAGTACATTTGTTAGCACATTTCTTAGTATTAAGTGGGTTAGTTTTATTTCACTTTCGTCTTTTTACCGTGTCTGTTTTTCAATGTGCCTCTAATAAGTTGTCGTTTCGTCTTTTTTGTGGTCTGGCAGTTTCAGTTGTTTACTTAACAACTGGGCATTACACAAACATCTTGGACAAGGTGATGTTACTGTCAGGATAATTCTTCAGTTCATACTGCGCGAGTAGGAAGAGAGTGAGCAAATCCGACTGAAAATCTATAGGTCTGTATAATCAAAAACGAGATGTGGTAGTCCGGGAGTGACCGAGGAGGGGGAATTAGCTTTCCTATCATCCAAGCACGGAGCGATGGTTTTTAATTTAAGTTAATTCGATCCGGCTTGACTCTATTCCATTCGATTCGAATTGATTCGATATTCGAATCGATTCTGTTCGATCGATCCAATCCGACTCGATTCCATTCTATTCAATCCGATTTTATTTAACTTTATTCTTAATTATTATTCTATTAATAAACAAGCATGGCACTGCGTTTACTACTACATGAAGTGTGTGGTCGCTCAATATGTTGTTACAGTCATGACTTTTAATTTTACTTTCTCACGAAGTGTGCACGAAGTGACTGAAAAGAGCTTGTAAATTGGACATTAACTAGGATAAAAATTATTGATTTGTCCACTTAGCTCATTTACCAGATGTAGCTCCTTGTGAATATTTCTTATTCCCAAACATAAATAATGATAATGTCACACCCGAAACGTCACAGTACTTTAAAGATATGGAACAAAAGTACTTTTCGGAAGACATGAAAAAAAATCCAATTAAAATTAAACAGGCTTTACATACGAAAATCCAAACAAAATTATTATCAGTTGACTTAATAAAAATAAATAATTAGTCCATTACTTAAGTAAAGAATTATCGGTGCCTTTGTATTACACTAATATAAAATTTTGTACTTCATTTTTAAATTAACAAAGAAATATAATCTCTAACAAGTTGATATTTAAAAAACAAGTTTTTTGCTACAATTATTGTTACACGTCGTAAATAACAAAACCTTGTAATCATATAACTGTCTTTACTTAAAATCGGGAATAATCCGAAATCTGTCAGTGTCAGAGTTTTCAAATTTATGTAAACAGCTTACGCAAAACCGAAATCGATCAAATAAACGATCGAAATTGTTTAAAAGTTTTACTTCGATCCAAATGATACTTCAATATGAAATGTAAAATAATATTAGTGTGTCTCAATTTTTTACCTATTTCCATATCTCCTAAAATATTCGAAAAATACGGCAACACTGTGCCATTGTGAAAATAAAATTGAAGAACTAATCAACGACGTGTAATAAAAATTATAGAAAAATTTTATACTATAAACAATAATACAATTGAATACTTCATGTTTGGAACAAAACTGCTAAAATACTTGTTTAAATAAAACGATATGATAGGGATGTTGACTTTACCAAAAATAGTCAATATCCCTATTGGTAATAACATACTTTTTTAGCATCAGAATACCTGAATTCAAGATATATTCTCTAAAAAAGAGCCGCTTTGAAAAAAACCATTTTTCCAAAACTAAGTTTGCATTGATGAATCTTACCAGGCTCTCGACCTGCCACACAATACTTTCATTCTTTATAAAAAACGCAGTCCCTGATTTCAAGAATAAATATAATTTATAATTGTTTTTTAAATCTCACCCAACCTCCATATTTATATCCTAAAATGAAATACAAAGCTAAAATGGTATACACTAAAACCATCGAGTTAGAATCTATGGAGAGGGCATCACGTGACTAAATACGACCACACTTCGGCCATATTGTTAAGATGGTTTTGACACTTTTGACAGATCGTATATGTTTGTTTACGTTTGTTGTTTTTCGAATATTTTTAGTTTTATACTTTTATAGAAATTGTAATAATATATTGTGATAGTGCATAATAATGGTTTCTTGTTCTTAACGTAGTTGCAGTAGCGGAAGCAATGTTAATAAAAAATCTTCAGGAATAACGTTCTACAGGTTAATATACAAATATGTAAACAAAGTAATGGCCCGTACTTCAGAGAATAAATTAATAGTATTTGACTATTAATTTATCTTTATGTATAATATATCGTGTTTTTAGTGTTTACCGCGAAATAAATAAATCATAGTTTAATTAAAATGTATTGCACTTTTTTAGATTATGATTAAATCTCACCGCCATATTGGTATCATTGTTAGCCACGCCTACCTACGCCGTTTTTAATACACACGTTAATATGCTCATAGCTTCTCCATAGATTCTAACTCGATGACTAAAACAAAGTTTATCGGGAAATTCAATCTACTGTATTAAAATTTATATTAATAAATTATTCTTCTCTTACAGATTATCGTACAATGATTTTTATTGGGTGTTCCAAGTTCTTTTTTATTTAATTTACATTTAAAATATGTCTCGTTTTTAAAATCCACCGTCATTATATAGACCATGGAACAATAAGAAATGTCACAATAATAACAATCGTTTCACATGCTCAAGAAGTACTTCTAACCAGTGTTGCCACAGTTATACAAAAAAATAGATTTTTAATTATGTAACATTTTATTCTTACATATTGTTAACAGAAAATTACTGCTTTGTTACCAGGGTTAGGTTAGGTTATGTTTGATAACATTAGATTAGGTTTATTAACATTGTTTTACATTTTTAATCAAATATAAGGGAAAATGTAAAATTTTTCAAATAATAAACAATATTGTGAGCTTCTCAGGTGGATTTTAAGTCAGTTACATTGCTTTACATTTACAATAATAAAATATCACGTAAAATATAATATTTTAAGTTATTAAATGTTGTGTGATTCTCAGAATGATTTCTAACCTAAGGAGTAGAATCTAGAATTCTCGGGGAATTACCGGTGACTTGAACATTGGATCATAGACTTATATATAAAAAAGACCAAGTAAGTCGACAGTTTTCAATGTCAACAATATTTCTCAACTAATTTCCTCTATATATCTCTAGTCCGTTATTTAATTTGGCCTTAATATAAGAGAAACGCCAAATCTGGCAACATTGCAAATATCAAATATGGAATCTCTTCGGATCTCTTCCAAATATGGAAAATTTTGTACAATTATGACTATCATTCTATCCTTAACGAAATTTTTCTATGGCGGCTTTGCCATATAGATAAAAGACAATTTCATATGAAAATAAGGATAAATTTTGTATCTGTGTTTGAGATATTGATTGGGCAAAGGATTTTCAAACCATTTTTTGTTTGTTTAGCATCGAAGAAAGATATTATGAAGTGGCCTGTGTGCTTTTGATAAAAAATGTAATGAAGGACAAGACAGTGTGTTAACGCAGTTATGTGGGTTATCTTACCGAATTTTACTTTTAAAAGAAGATTTCTTGATAAAAAATAGAGAATACATGCATTCTTTACCGCTGCCGCATTATTGTATTACTAATATTTATTATTCTTTAATTACGTTTGTTATCGTTTCAGATATTTACATATTTTTGTTGGCCTTTCAAGTTTTTTTTGTTATTATTACTGCTCAACACTCTGGGAATCCCAAAATATTTATTTCTTGAAATTTTTATTAAATATGTAAAAAATGTCGATAAACCTAATCTAACCTAACGTAACCAAACCTAACCTGCAACTAAGCAGTAATTGTTTGTTAAAAATAGGTAAGAGTACAATGTTATATAATTAAAACTATATCAATTTTTATTTTTTATAAAAGACCATATTTTGTATAACTATGGCAACGCTGGTTCCAATTAGCCGTCTTAAGCATATGAAACGGTCGTTCATTACTGTCATTTCTTGTTGTTTAATGGTATATAACGGCGGTGGTTTATAAAACAAAAATTTAATTTAATTGTTTAAATGATTGTATCTCCTAAACTATGAGGGTCATTTAATTTTACCAAAACGAAAATTGTTCCTTTTTAATTGTACTACTTCTATTTTATGACAGAAATAAATAATGCAATATAATCGTCAGCCACGTCATATAAAAGTTTGCTGGGCTGGTTGCATATGAACTGGATTTGTTATTGACTTTTGGAATGATTTGACTGATGATGTATCGGTAACTTAAAACGGTACCAACTATAAAACTATAAACCATTTCTTAGAATTCTTCACCACTTGATTTAAATCTACTGTATTTATTATCGGTATCTATGAGTGACATTAAAGTAATGTCTTCTAAAATATACAACAGTAATAATGAAAGTTTTTTCAAAGACGCAAAAGTTAACACGAAATGAGATGAATAATAATGACAAAAGTAAATGTCTTTTTTGTTTCATGGCTTTCAACTTGGGTTTGTCCAAATTTATGAAATTTAGATCATTATAAAGATTTGAGATGATTTATGATTTTGACACTAATTCGTATTTAATGGGAATTAATTACAATTTTAATTGGAAATACACTTATTTTGACGTTTCAATTTCCACTTTGGAAATCATTCTCCAATTATAGTATGTACAAAGTATTTTGAGAACGATGTATGAAGTAGAAACTGAAACGCCAAAAAAACGTATTTTCAATTAAAATTCCTATTAAATGTAGTAGATGATTTGAGATTATCCAAGTTTTGCGGTACATAGTTTATCAAAAATACATGTGTATGTTTATATACCACACTAAAAGTTCGTTTTTACGAGAATTAACGGCATTTTCTTAAAAATACCTTTAAAATCTGACCCAATATAATCTGGTCTAAATCACCGTTTAAAAACAATTCTTATTCTTACAATCATTGACTGCGTTTCCGCCTACGACACAGTACCAAAAAACTTTGACATGAAACAGTTAAGGATGTTTGAAATTTGAAAGGAATTTATTCCTAGGAGTATATTTGAATCGTTTCAGTTCTTGTCTGAAGTATTCGACAGTCTTTTGAAGGCCGACGTTCAAATCGACTTTTGGTTCCCAGTTGAGGATGTTCTTCGCGCGCGAAATATCCGGCCGTCTTCGCTGCGGATCGTCCTCCACTTCGCTCACGTGAGTGATTTTGCTGTTACCGCCTACGAGGTTTTTTATGATTGTAGCAAATTCTGAAAATATTAAAAATCAAGAATTATGTTTGATAGTTCATTATATACTGTATAAAATTTGCAGAGAACAGATTAGTGGTAGTTGTAGTGTATTATTGGTTGCATAATATACAAATCGTCCACAGCCCCCGTAATGGCCACAACATTGAAATTTGGTAACAGTGAATACACGGCCTATAAAGACATCTGTTTCTATAAAAAACATTTGATTTTATAGGTTCATTTTAATCTTTTTACTTACTTTTAGTGTACCATAACGATCTACATGCACTGGTTTGTTGATTAAGGTAAATACATAGTATATATATTATATAAGGTTCTTGAACTCTTCACTTGGAATGAGGCCTTCACCTCATTCCAAGACTTTCCTTGGCCTCTTATCTCGTCCATGATGGATCTTCTCCAAGTTTGTACTGGGCTACCTCTTTTTCTTTTCCCTTGGGGATTCCACTCTAGGGCAGTCTTTGCGATACTGGAACTATTTTTTCGGAGTGTGTGACCGATCCAACCCCACTTTCTGGACTTAATTTCATTTTGTACCCTCTTTTGTTCGGTCAGGTGTAGCAGATCTTCGTTTCTGATGGTGTTAGGCCAGAATATACGAACAATTCTTCATAGACATTTGTTAACAAAAACCTGCAGTTTGTCTGTGAGGGTGTTTGTCGTTAAAAAAAGGCATGGTGTGCGTCAACTTACAATTAAAGGAGAAAAATTGTCTTCAGACGTCGTTGCCGCAAACATATTTGTATTGGAATTTAAAGATATTGTAAACAATTATTCGCCGCAACAAATTTACAATGCAGATGAAACTGGACTTAACATTTCAAAACGCTGCCTACCAAAAGTCTTGCCTCAAAAGAAGAAGTTTGTGCACCTGTCATTAATTTTTTTGAAGTTATACTTCTATACGCACGGTCGGCGTTGGAAATTTGCATGAGAGTGAATCTGTGAAACCATTACATATGTAAGATAATGAGTAAGAGAGAGACAGAAGATACATTTTCTCTCTCTTCCTCTCTCGAGAATAAAAATGTTCCTTTTGTACTTAATATTATATATTATATTATATTATATATTATTATATATAATATTATATATAATATAATATGTATTAATATTATTATTTATGTGATGTTTTGTATTATTTAAAATTAAACGTTTATAATTATTTTAGGCTTTTGTATTTCAAAATAATCACTGTTTTACCGAGAACTGTCAATTTTGAAATCCGTTAGTGTCATGTCTAATTGGCAAATCCTTTACGTGTTTGGTTCATACGCTGGTGGTTGTGAGTTCGAATCCCAATTATGAATTTCCTTTTTTATTTTTGAAATATTTAAAAACCTCACGTTAATCTTATTAAATATATGTAATATACGCAAAAAAACATAAATTTTAAAATAAAATGAAAATTTACTACATAATCCGAGTTGTTGGTTTTTTATTTTTATCTTCGTAAAGTAAGTTATGTATATTGGCAGTTTTAAATACTTATGAATATTACGTTTTAATTTATATTGTATTATTATATTGAATTATGTTGCAGTGTATTTATTGTATTGTAATTTTTATTTATTTTATTTATTTGATACAATATAAGGCATTTGAATCGAGTATAACAAAAAAAAAATAACAAGAAAAATGGACTTACCATTAATGGTGTGTTCTACTGGATTGCCTAAATTGACTGGTTGAGAATAATTTGAGTTCATTAAAGCTACCAATCCTTCTACTAAATCTGAAACGTACTGAAAGGACCTTGTTTGTTCCCCTGAACCATATACCTAAAACATTATTCATTAGAGTATTTGATACAACATAAAATGTATAAATCAATTTATAACGGTATATATAAGGGTTTGCAAAATGTTTTTCTTACAAACCTTAGATATCAGCAATGGAAGTTATTCGAGAATTTTCAATGGTGTATCTGATGTAGAAATCACCGCTCTTGATAAAAGAGGAAGAGCTCAATGTCCTAATAAACTATCACAGGATGTAATTAATAAGATAAAACGACATATTGATATGTTTCCAAAATATACCAGCCATTATAATCCCCGTAGACGGTACCTTCCTTTATTTTTGACCATCTTAAGAATAAGATATATGTGTTACCTAGAGAACTAACAAGAAAATAATGAAGCTCCTGTCAAGGAATGGTGCTACAGGAGAGTTTTTATCATCCCTTATCCGATACTTGGAATGCGAAGTGCGAAAAGTTAGAAACATCAATAAAATCGTGGATGAATGAGTCAGATAAAAAGAAAACAATGTGCGAGAGAGAGAGCTTTATCGCCGACAAGCCGAATCGAGAATACAAGCCAAAAAAAGGCAAAAATAGTGGCCGAAACTTCAAGAAATGAAGAGGTGGTATCAGTTTGTTTAGATGCAAACTAAAAAAAAGAGAAGGAAAATGAAGACGATATAGAGCTAGATGACAATAATAAAATGCTTTATTCATGTAACAGAATCGTCATCGTCATCATCATTATCAGATCAAGCTGAATCCGATACACAACAGTGCTCTGAGGCTATGCTTGGGATCGTTTAGATCCAGTGCCTCAGATAGTTTATACGTTGAAGCTATACGTTCTTTAAGGACCAGTATGAATTAATTATCAATGTGTTAAATAGTCAATTATTGATAAATTTGGGTGCAAGAACTCTAAAAACGGAACACAACTGAATACATGTTGTACGAAGATATAATTGTACGAGGACTTTAATTTGATAGTATGAATGCAACTCTCTCATATATGAAACTGTTAATTTATATTCAACTTACCGTTATCACATCCTCCTGAAGCGCCTGAAGAATGAAATTGGACACCGCTCTTCCATCGTTCATGTGCATTCTTGGTCCGTAAGTATTAAATATTCTAGCTACTCGTACTTGCATATTTTCCTGTTTGGCGTATGCGTACGTAAGGGATTCGGATACTCTCTTGCCTTCATCGTAGCAAGCCCTTGGACCTAAAAACAAGAAAAACTATTACAATTGAGGAATACTTTATGGACATTCTTTAATATTTATTAGTATTCGCGTTCAAACTGTTCTGTTGGTAAAGAATTCTTAGACTCCACTGGGTGGCCCAAATAACAGATAAGTCAATAATACGACAACTCAAAATCAAGGAAAGACTAACAAATAGGTTATTTTGGGCTTGCTTTTCGAAGAAATGGTCTCGAGAAGCTTACCACAAACGAAAAAGGTGACTGTAACAGTGGTAGAAACAGATCTTCACAAGACACATGGACCAAAATGATGTAGATACATCAAAATACTAGGTGTGGCTATTAAACAACAAAAATAACGCTAGAAAACATTTTACTGTGATTCCATACATATTTATTTATTATCACCCTCAATATAAACCACCTCTCAAAACAATCCATGCGAATTTTTCATTTTTACAAATAGGCTGGAGTGTGATGAGAAGTAGTATTTCTACATATTGGAAAATTCAGTAAACCGTAGATTAGGATTAAATAATATTGTACAATATACTTGCCTTCGTCAAGTAAAGATGTGTCGTTATTCTCTCTTAACTACTTAACATTGAGAAGAACTTGCATCTGCTTCCAAATAATTTATTTTCTTCCAGTATTATTAAAATATATAGAAGTCGCATAGCGCAAGATCTGGCGAATAAGGCGCATTGTTCAATACTGAGGGTTTTAATGACTGAATATAATTGTGCAGGATTGTGATGTGAATCGGCATGTAGGTATGTGTGGGTTTTCGGTATACTGTGTGTCTTATGTGCCCGTCTTCCTACTTTATTATTAACACATCTAAAAAGGTAGTTGTTCGTTTTCTTCCAGTTCTATAGTAAACTGGATTTTATGGTGTATATAATTGACGTGTTCAAAATAACTTTAGTTTTTCTTCTCCATGTGTCCAGATTATAAAAGTATCATCCACGTACCTAAGCGAAAGTTTGGGTTTGTATTCTGCTATTCCTATTGCTCGCTGTTCTATTTCTTGCATAAACAGGTTTGCTATTACCGGTGACAGTGGTGAACCCATCGGTGCTCCTTCAACTTGTGTATATCTTTGCTCCTTATAGATGAAATATGTGTTATTTAAGCAGTGCTTTGTTAGATTTAGAGTATCCTGTGGTATTGGATAATTTCTGCTTATAATTTCTAATGATTCATCTATAGGAACGTTCGTAAAAAGTGAAACTACATCGAAGTTGACTAACAAATGTCCCGGCTCAAGAGTCACATCTTTTATACGTTCGATGAAGTGGCTTGCATTCTTGACGTAAGAATCCGCTTCTTCTGCATATGGTTGTAGCTGTTTAAAAAAATTTTGCCAGTGGTTGTAGAGGAGATCCGATAGCACTTACTATTGGTCACAATGGTATCCTGCCTTATGTACCTCGGGTAGGCCGTTAAGTTTTGGACATCTTGATGACTTCTCTCTAGGTATGAGATGTAACTGGTGTTCTTTCTTGATGTCTGAGGCTTTGATCTTGGCTTTTGTTACTTTTTCTAGATATATTGTGGGGTCCGACGAGATTATTTGATATGTTGTATCGTTTAGGATGTCGTTTATCTTTGCTTTGTAGTCTTGAATATTCATTACTACCGTGGCATTGCCTTTGTCAGCTGGGAGTACAATGATTTCTTTGTTGTTCTTCAAATTATTATTATATCTGTGCCACACCCGATACCGTGGAGCACAGATCATCGGGGATCTACTGTATTCAATAGGGTGATATCTTTGCTCAGAAATAATAACTTTAACTGTCATATTTTTCTACGTCGACGACAAAATGTATTTATTTGTCAAGGTCGGTCAAAACCGAATTAATATGCTCGTGTGGATAAACAAAATGAACTTTTAAATATGTAGTCCTTCAAATTAAAATAACTCCAAAGGAAAACAGATAAGGAAACGTTTTACATATCAACTATAAGTATTTAATTCCTGTGAACTGACATAATTGTTGACGTGGAGGAGGAAATAGACGTATTGTTGTCATTTTTTTTTTAATTGTAATGTATAGCAGCTTATTTAAACTTCCAATCATGCGAATACATATATATTAAAGTTTTCTTTTGCGTCGATAATTTTATTTTCGACACAAAATAAAAAATATAATTATTGTTTTAGAAAAAATTAACTTTTGCACGAATTCTAACAGATTTTCCAAATAATTTTCTATCTGTGAACGAGATAAACCAAAAAATATGTTTTAAATGTACACATCACCACCACTAAAACTATTTAATAAATTTCTTTAATTTCATTATAAAGATAAACTTTTTTACAATCCACAAAGAAAATGGGAAAAGGTTAAAGCCACTAAATAAATGGGTAAAAACACTTATTTGATTCAATTAATATTAAATTACTCGATTACTGCTAATTTTATAGGATGTTGAATTTGCTAAAATTTGAGCAAATACATTTCATGGCAACGTAAACTCTTACGTTAGTTACTGATCAGGAAACGTGTTCTCCCATCGGACCTCGGGTAGCGACTGAACTTTTTATTTTTTCAATAAACTGTTTTATTTAATTTCTTTTAATGTCTTACCTATGGGATTTACATGCCCCCAATAAGTTTCAGGCTGTGGATGGATATCTGGATCACCATACACCTCCGAGGTACTTGCAATCAAAACTTTCGCATTTAATCTTCTAGTTAAACCTAAAAAATACAAACGGACTTTACGTTTTGAATATTAGATTATGACGTTCATGTTGGTAAGTATATTAAAGGCCCACATCCAGACTTGGACTGGCCATATTGGAGATCGAGAAAATTCCCGAAGCGCGGGATTTCATGTTATAAAGATAAAATTTTTAAAAATTTTGATAGTGCCGTCTTTTAACCTTATTCGAAATTTGTCTTCCTTTATATATTACAAAACTACTGTAAAATGCAATTCTTACAATCAATAATGGTGGTTTAATCTATCTATATAAAAAGCTAGGACGAGAACTCACACTGTTTGTAAGGTAGGATAACTCATAGTGCCACCTAGGAAAGAAGACTGAACTCCCAACTGACATTTCAATCATATTTTGTTCTTGAAACCATACGTTTAATTAATTAATATATATATATATATATATATATATATATATATATATATATATATATATATATATATATATATATTATATATATATATATATATATATATATATATATATCTATATATATATATATATATATATATACTGATAATATTAATTACATTTATAATTACGATCATTTTTTCGCAAAATTGCCAAAAATATTAGTTGCTGTAATTTTAAGGTAAGATTTATTTCGCAAAATAACTTAAAGCTCTATGTTAGATTATACCTATTTGGTTTACATGTAAGAAGGTTTCATAGGCAGAAGGTAGATCGAATTCATAAGACGACTTCACGCAAAAGTTGAGCGATTCTCCGAAAGTGACTGATTTGTTATGAAAACGTCATTTTATTTTTTTTAAAACCATTTTTATAACAACTACCCGAATCGATCTGGCTAATTTTGATTTTAAAATATTTGTATAAAATAAAATAATAAAATATACTAAATTAATAAAATAGAATAAAAGTAAGTATAATCGTTTCAAATTGAATAAAATAAAATAAAAATCCACAAGGAAACTAAGTTCCTGTAGCTGGCTGTATACCACGTATCACAAAAATTTTTTGTTAAAATCCTTTATAAAAGGTATATAAATTAAAAAACCCAATCGGGCTAGGTCATGAAGACAAAACGTTTTCGGAAACCATGTTGCCATGTTATCTAATCCACTGATAACTTTAACATCCTAATATATAAGACTAAATAATGTAAACTAATCCCATTGAATATTAGCCTTGTTCCTGTACGCGGGGCTCTACAGGAATCGACCAACGTTCCCCAGCTACTCGTGGGAATAAATATGAATACTCACCAACATGCTAGGCAAGCACGGTGTTTAAATGCCAAAAACCCGACCACTGTAAACCAACCCTATTCAATGTGCGTCAAAAAGATAAACCTCAACATCGCCACATATAATGCTCGGTCACTCTCTACCGAAGAAAGATTCGAAGAAATGGAGGAAGAACTCTCAAAAGTGAACTGGGATATTGTAGGTATCAGCGAAGTTAGAAAAAAGGGAGAGAGTCTTACCTCACTCCCATCAGGCCATTTATTTTATTACAAAAGAGAAGAGGAATCGACAGTCGGAGGCGTCGGGTTCTTTATTCACAAAAGAATTGCTAACAGAATTGTGTCAATAAACCAAATCTCAACAAGAGTGGTCTACTTAAACATCAAAATAAACGCCAGATATATCCTCAAGTTCATTCAAGTGTACGCCCCTACTACAGGACATCCAGACGAAGAAGTCCAAATATTCTACGACCAAATATCCTGTGCAATGAAGGAAAATCCTGGCCACTTCTTAATAATAGGTGGTGATTTCAACGCCAAAATAGGCACTAAGGAAGACCCCTCTGAAATAATATTGGGAAATTTTGGAAGCGAAGGCAGAAATGATAGAGGCAAACAACTACTGACTTTCCTTTTTTAAAACAATCTCTATCAAATGAACAGCTTCTTTAAAAAGAAAAAACACAGAAGATGGACATGGGAAAGTCCTGATGGAAAAACAAGGAACGAAATCGACTATTTCTTAACAAACAAAAAAGAATTATTTAAAGACGTAAATGTGCTAAACCAATTCAGTACAAGCAGTGATCATAGGTTAGTAAGAGCTAAAATAACGATATCAACCGAAAAAAAAAAGACTCAAAATGATAAATAAGAAACAACCAAAGAAATGGACAAAACCAACTAACATTCAGGAGTTCGAAAAATATATTGGTAATTCATTGAAAGATACAACAACAGCAGACATCAATATATTGAACAAACAAATAGTCAACACAATGCAACAGGCTCAAACTAAATATTGTCCGACAAGCAAAAAAGATGAAAAACTGAGTCAACCCACGAAAACCCTTATAGAACTAAGGCGACAAATGAAAGGAGATAACACTACAAGCAAAGAAGCGATAAATCAAATAAATAAGAAGATCACAAAGGCAATAAGAAAAGACATAAGAAACTACAATGTAGAAAAAACAAAACAGGCAATACAGCAAAATAAGAACATGAAAGTTTTGAAGAGGAGCGTACAAAAGGGGAAAATAGAAATTAACAAACTGAGAAACAGAACTGGAGAAGAAACAACGAACAGAGATGAAATATTAAGAATAGTCGAAGAGTTCTACACAGAGTTATATAGATCAAGAAAAAAAGATAACAATACGGAACCTCCAATTACACTAAAAACTGGGGTATTAAACCAAGGATCAGATTTAATGCCCGATATAACAAAATCAGAAATCAAAGAAGCCCTGAAGAAAATGAAAAATAATCGAACCCCGGGTGAAGATGGAATAGTATCAGAAGCACTAAAAATTGGAGGGGATGTATTACTTGAAAATATTAAACAACTTTTCAATATCTGCCTTCACAGCGCCAATATTCCAACAGACTGGAACAACGCTACTATGATTCTATTACACAAAGCAGGAGACAAAGCAAATTTAGAGAATTACAGACCGATTAGCCTCCTCAGCCATATATATAAGTTGTTTACGCGAATACTAGTTAAGCTAATGGAAAGAAAATTAGAGACTTATCAACCAAGGGAACAGGCAGGATTCCGAAAAAGTTACGGAACAAATGACCATCTACAAAGTATAAAAACCCTAATAGAGAAAGCAGTGGAAGACAATAAACCTCTAGTTCTAATATTTATCGATTTTCACAAAGCCTTTGACACAGTTGAGCTAAGCAAAATATTACAGGCGCTTAAAGAGTGCAGGCTAGATTATAGATATACTAAATTATTATACAAAATATACCTGCAGGCAACAACCACTGTCAGATTACATACTAACAGTAATCGCATAAAAATAGAACGGGGGGTTAGACAAGGAGACCCAATGTCACCTAAACTTTTTAATACGGTGCTAGAACATGCTTTTAAGAATTTGGATTGGATGACAAAGGGAGATGAAGATCTAGGTATGGCAAGAGAGATGGTACAGGAACTCGTTGTGGCTACAGAAAGTGTAGGTTTAAATATAAATATCTCGAAAACAAAAATCATGACCAATTTGGTACCCAACCAGAACATCAGTATTGGTGGGAAAGAAATAGAACTCGTAGATAGATATAAATACCTGGGGCATGAAATTATGATTGGCAGGGATAACCAGACTCATAAACTGAAGAGAAGAATCGGCCTTGGGTGGGCAGCATTTGGAAAAATGAGAGAAACTTTTAAAAGTGAGCTGCCCACATGCCTAAAGAGAAAGGTATTTGATCAGTGCGTCCTCCCAGTCTTGACGTACGGAGCAGAAACACTTACCTTAACAAAAGCAGCAGCTACCAAACTGAGAGTCACGCAGAGAAGAATGGAGCGGTCCATGTTAGGAATAACTCTGCGAGACAGAATAACCAACGAAGACATCAGGAGAAGAACCGGAGTGACTGACATCATCGAGAAGATAGCCAGACTAAAATGGAGATGGGCAGGACACATAGCCAGAATGACAGATGGGCGATGGACAAAGAGGTTATTGGAATGGAGGCCAAGGGAAGACAAGAGAAGCGTCGGTCGACCACCTACAAGATGGACTGACGATTTAAGAAGACTCAATAAAAACTGGATAAGAGCGGCGCAAGATAGACGGGGTTGGAAACATGAGGAAGAGGCCTATGTTCAGCAGTGGACTCTTGAGGCTGGATGATGATGAATGTAAACTAAATTGTCACATATAACTTTTAACGGGTTTTTACCCAGATATTTAGTGGCTCAAAACATGTACACCTAGTAAGTATTAACCACATTTTGTATTAACCTTGGTCAAAATTTAAACTTCATGTTCTTTTTAATTAAAGTGGTTGTATACTTTTTAGGACACTGATGATGGAACATGGTTTCCGAAAACGTTTTGTCTTCATGACATAGCCCGATTGGGTTTAATTTATATACCTTTTATAAAGGATTTTAACAAAAATAAAATAAATTAAATTAAAAACCATGGTTCTGTGCGCAGACGATAAAAAAGCTATACTTCCACTCTCAGAGGACAACATATTATTTTGTGATTTTTAAAAATCATTATAATAAAATATAATGATAATCAAATGGCGGCATTGCATCATATCTCATTTGTTATTGGTATGACTGCAGCGTGTGATGCGTTAAATGAAAGGGGAGGATATAATGAATATATTAAGATAGAAAAAAAATAATAAGGCGACTAGCAAACGGACACTACACAGTATCTTGATTATATTAATGAACGTATAGTTACATACGAGATATCATACGACACTATGGATAAAAGTAGCTTAACTAAATGAAACATTTTGACATTTATTGACTTAAAGATGGCCCCTGGCTGAGCATGAAATAAACAACTGCTCGGATCCCAACACGCGACACCAAAAAATGAAGGGGAAGATTATAACAAATATATTAAGAACAAAAAAACAAACAAGGCGACTACCAAAGGGGCACTACACAGCATCTTCGTTATTAATGAACATATACGAGATATCACATGGCACTATGGATGATAATAGGCACACTATAAGGTAAATTTGCTTTATTGACCTGAAGAAGGCCTCTGATTGAGTGCAAAATAAACAACTAGCCTAATACTAGGATATGACAGATCAAATCAGACGACGTAAGATGTATAGTACATGAAATGTATATAACATGCCATGAATATATACCATGCCATGGCGAGAAGGACAAAGGGCATAGAAAAGCTAACCCTTGAAGGTAAAATAATTAATGATATGAATGAAATAAGCTACGATTAATTAATCTGTAGCTAAAATAACACCCATTAATAATTATTATTCTCCCTTAAAATAACTGACAGTAAAAATTGTGATCATTAAATAAATATTTAAAAACCATTTGTTTTGTCGAAAACACTGATTATTTTAATGTATTTTTAGTTGCCAAATTTTGTTTTCTAACATTAATATTGCTGTTTACGGAATTGGGTGAGGTTTTTGTAAATACGGAGATCGTTTACCTCGCCCATTTGATACCATAGTGTATTTATATATTTTGTTTTTTCATTCCTCGGATGTTTGTTTTTCTCGTTTTAACAATGGCCAATAATAAAAAACTTTATTTTATTTATTATTATTATGGATGAGATAATAATGGAATTTCAATAAGGAAAAGGATAAAAAATGGGGAAGCTTACATGAAATCTTGGTATAGTTGGTACAGTATAAATCTCGTTGCACGTCATCCGCGTCATAGTAAGTGACGTTACATGATACCAGCACAAAACATTTAAGTCGTAGGTCTGTTCCTTCTTAGAATATTTTAGCCAAGTACACTGGAATTACAGCTACTAGAAATATTTTATTATATACGCGTAGAAATAATATTTGAAACTTTCTATTAATGTAAATTTAAAGAAATACACCATAACTTGTTTCAATGAATTTATATAAGTGGATTATCAAGCGTTTTTTGGCATAAATTGCTAACGCTTATTTGACAGTTGCGGTGTTGACACTTCAGATTTGTTTTTATTATTTACTATTAATTAAACCCTATCCTTTTTAGAACAATATTAGTGTGATTTAATTCCAAAATGTCACATAAGAAGTTAAATAGTCGTTGTAAAGAGATGGTAGCTTCTTTGATTCATTATTTTGAACAGGAACGCGATAGTAACGGCCCCATTTTACCGTTGACTGCTGCTATTAAGTATATAATGTATTTTTTATATATTTATGTAGATGTTTAAAAAATACATTCCTGTTTTGTAGCTGCAGCTTTAAATTTACATATTTCAACGGTGAGTTCTATCTCTCAGGCCGTAAAAACTAATACACCTCTAACATCGCCACCCAAAAAACGTACTAGGCGTAAGAAAGTTACCAATACTGAAATAACAAATACAAGCGAAATAAGTAACAAAATTTATAGTATGTATGAACGAAGTAAGTATACTTTTCGTTAGATATCATAAAGTGTATTAAGTTAAACTGATTTGTTTAACATAAAATCAAATTTAATTCTTTTCTTAATATTGTATTGTATTGTATTGTATTGTATTGAAATTCATTGGTTTTAAATGGCCATTGAGATGAGCCAATTAATATGATCCAACGCGAGGACTAATGGAACAGTCTCATATGGCTGTGAACAGAGCAGAATTTTTGAGATTATATCAAAAATATAAACATGAAGATACAATTTTTCAGAATCGATCTATATGTCGCTCATGGTAAGATAAGAATAAAAGAAGTGTAAAATCTATTAAAACTGATGGAAAACGGTAATATTTTTAATCTTATTGAAAGCATAAAGGTGTTGAAATATTTTTTTTTGTAGATACATAATTCTCCATGCTAATAATGAAAATGACTTCATTGAGAGTGCAGAGGCTATATTTTCCTCCTCCGAAGTAACATGCCTCAACTCAACAGATGTAGGCAGCGACCATAAACTAGTATTATGTAAAATAAGAATCATTATGAAATTAAGCACACCCAAGACAGCGGCACTAACACAAACAAAAATCAGAGTCGAAATATTAAATACTGAGAATGAAATATTAGAAAACGATAACATCGAGGAAAGCTGGTTAAAAACTCAAAAATAACATATTTAACGTAGCAACAGAAGCACTGAGATAGAGAAAAGTAACGAACACTAACATCTCAAAAAAGAAAATGCGATATGAGCTGCGATTTCAATTGAAGACTTATAGAAGTCGACTCAAGACGCTTTTTTAAGAAAGGATTCGGCGCAAAATACAGACGCAAAAAACTAGCTTGGGCTCTGAAACATTGACATTAGCAGTAAGAATGAAAATATGTAAACTGCATACAGTTTTGGAAGGTATTTTGATATAAAAGTGGATTATAACAATTAATGCTTAGAACTCTTTAATCCATCTAGGAAATTTATCCATTTCTGAGGTAGTTCTACTGTACTATCCATAATTTAAAAAAACAGCCGTGAAAATCTTGGACTGAAAGTTGATCAAGACAATAAAAAATATCATAATAATTCCACTTACGAAGCTAATTAACATCTGCATCAAAGCATATGTTTTCCATATGTCCTTAAAAAGCAATAATTTGTCCAATCTTTAAAAAAGGGGACTCGAACCTGCCAGAAAATTATCGGCCAGTTTCACTACTGCCAATTATTTAGAAAATTGTGGAAAAGTGCATGGTACTACAAATAGTAGATTTTTGTGAGGTCAATGGTATGTTTTCTGAATGTCAATTTGGTTTTTGCAAAAATATAAATACATACGTCTTAGGTATTTTAAACCTTATATTCTATATTAATGTCATTTCATAAGCTTCAATGTAACTCAGTCCTTTAGTATAGCTTGAGCTAGACCTTTGACGTGGTCAGTCATGAAATCCTCCTAAAAATGTAACTTTTGTTCCGAGAGTATTGAGCCCATAAAATCATATTCGAAATATAGGGTACAGGTTGTGAAGGTTGGTGGGGTGTTGTCGTCAGAGAGTGTGTTAAATATTGGAGTACCCCAGGGTTCCATACTGTGCCTTATTTTATTTTTGATTTATATAAACAATCTTCCAAACATGTAACATAAGGCTAAATATAAGCTCTTTGCAGATGACACTACGGTGGCCTTTGGAGCTGAAACTAAACAAGTGATTTTCACAATGAGAGATGTGGGTGACATGAATGCTGGAATCGACGAGATTGGATTTTTAGGAGTTCTTTTGGACCCAAAATTACAGTGGGGCGCACATATTAATAACTTATGCAAAAAACTAAATAATAGTCTCTTTATTTTGAGAAATCTTTCAAAATGCGTCTACTGGAGACTATATGTATCACTCCATATTCCACTCACATCTTTCATAATCAATCCTTGTCTGGGGTGATGCAGCTAACATTCACAGAGTTTTTGGTATGCAGAGAAAGGCAGTGAGGGTATTGCTGGTTTGGGATTTAGGAAAGCTTGCTGTCAGGCTTATGAAAGATTGGAAATTCTTACTGTACCAGCACAACTACATTCTAAAAAACTTTCGATTCATGAAGAGGAATACCAATCTTTATAGAAGTCATGAAGATCAGCATGGTTACGATACTAAATACAAGCAGAATATGATATCACCATATTAGTGTTTGAAAAGCATATTGATATTGAAAGTTTGAAAAGAATTTGAAAATAAAATTAAAAAAATATTGATAAAAATTCCTTTTATTCAATTCAGGAATATTTAGAACTAAATTTTAATTTTATTATAATAATTTAATTTTAATTGGGGTTTTGTACGTATTTGACATGTGTAAGATTTTATATTTTTAACATGAGTAAACAGTATTGAGTATTGTTTTTTTTACGATAAAATACTCTACATGATCATGAGTAACTACTACACAATCTTTGAGTGACTTAAGCCATGATTTTTGACTTTTAATCACATAAATTATTTTTTAAGGAATGGAAACATTATTATTTTATATAAACGTAATAAAACACCTGATTTTAATTGAAAAATCACGCTACATATCTTAGCGTCACATTGCAACAAATTTTAAGTTTGATTTGGTTTTTGTGTTATCAATGTATATAATAAATTTGAGAAGTGAGTCAGTACTTACCTAATACATTTATAGTTCCTAAAGTATTTGTCTTTATAGTCTTAACAGGATTCTGCATATAATGTGGAGGACTAGCGGGACTAGCTAAGTGATAGATTTCATCAACTTCTATGTACAGAGGATTGACAATATCATGGTGGATGAGTTCGAAATTTTCGTGACCTATCCATTGCTCCACATTTGTTTTCCTTCCTGTGTAAAAATTATCAGCCACAATCACCTCGTGGCCTTCGAGCATTAACTTGTCTACCAAGTGAGAGCCAACGAAGCCAGCTCCACCTGTAATCTTGAGTAAGGAAGAGGTAGGTTAATTTTTTGTTAATCACTTAAGGGTGAAAATTATTAAATCCAAAATAACCCCAGAAATGGGGAACAATTATACAAAATATGAATAACTTTAAAGCTAAAAGTTCATAACCAATTATAAATACAATATTTTCTTCAAATTCAATTTTACGGGGTGGTTTTTAAGAATGGGAATGTTGAAAAGACCAAAAACTGTATTCTATAGTAGAAGCCACAGTTAGAATGCAGTGCAGGTAAGATAGGCAATGTATTTCTTACGGGAGAACGGCCGACCACGTTGCCAGTTTGCCCCGAGCGGCGCATGAGGAGCGGATTTAAGAATCATAACAATGGAATATACGCGCACACAACAATTGCCTACGGTTGTATAAAAGACTATCATTATTGTTTCAACTAAAGCATGATTCAATTATCGATGTATAAATATGAGAGTTACATTGTCGAACTAAACAATTACGTGAAGAAAAATACTATAAAAATAAGTAAAATGTATCAAAAACTCATTGTCAATAGCTTATCTATATTTATCAATTTTCAATAGCTTCCATTGTAAACACATTCTTTGGGAAATAAAGATCATTATAAAGTCATTAGGAGAAGCGAATCCGTTTTAATCCACATTTGTCCACGCAAAGCAAACATGTCTCTTTGTCGATTTGGGTAGTGGCCATTAGACCAAAAACTTGTTGGCAAAAACTATGAAAGCTCAGTTCTATTTCATTTTCACAAGCGGATAAAAGTACCTACATCATGGAGCCTTTGCCAGTATCTGTCGTGAATTACAAACAGAATATGACCCTTAGTGTGCAAGTAAAACGTGTGGTGTTAACAACTTAAAGAATGGTGACAGCTTGGCTATTACTGTGGAAAAAGTTTCGAAAATGTGTGATGTGAGTGTATGCAAAATTTATGACATCCAGAAAGGCGAAATAGCAACCGGTACGAAAAGGGAAGAAAAATAGTTTCCAGTCCAATTCACGTGAGAATATTTACGATGAGGGAGTGAAACCTCCAATAAGGAAAATTGTCCATGATTTTTTTTGGAAAACATACCACCAACGGTTTAAAATATAATGGATGATGGATAAGGATGATGAGGACCTACCAGATTTTTCAAAAACCACATTTCGTAGGCTACTAACTGAGAAGGGTTTTGAATATGGTAAAAGAGATCGAGATTCGATAATAATGGAAAGAAAAGATATCATATCCTGGAGACACAAGCACCTCAGCACAAACCTTGTTTAGACCGATGAGTCTTGGACTAGCGTCGGTGCTTCAGTCAAAAAGGAATGGAGAGATACAACGATCAAGAATCCACGAGATGCCTTCAGGACTATCTATCTCTATCTCTACTATCTCTATCAAGACTCTATCAGGACTATCTATTAGACTGAAAGCTCCAACCCAAAGAGGTCCTCGGTTTGTTCTTCTTCATGCTGGAAGCGAAACTGGTTTTGTGGCATATGCTGAATTAACTTTCTTGAAGGGAACCGCTGATTACCACGACGAAATGAACGGGGATCTACATGAAGAATGGTTTGAGAAGACATTAATTCCAAACTTGACGAAAGACAAAGAAAACGTTGTCGTTTTGGATACCGCGTCATACCAGTCCCGCAAATTTGATTTTCCTAAAAAAATATGGAACAAAAGGCAAATCAAGGATTGGCTAATCGAAAAAAACACATTTTCTTCGAGGAAGATTATCTAAAAAGTAAATTACTGGATACTGCGGCAGCATTTAGAGACGAGTACGTTAAGTACACAATTGCGGAAAAATTTGTATGTACAGTACATTTCAGTTATGATCTTCTTGTGTGTTTTATGTATATACATCGGCATCGCTGCGCACCGTAAGACCAGCACTGCATTCTAATTGTAGCTTCTACTATAGAGTATTTCTTTATATTATTTTCATCCCTTATCTACAAATAAACTAAATAATGTAAATACGTGACATCTCATACACCAAAACTCTGACAAACGTTAATCTCGACTTTATCTGTATAATCATAATCATCACCATCATTGGTGCTACAGCCCTATAAAAGAGCCTCGACCTTCCCAAGTCTATTACGCCAGTCAGTTCTATCCATTGCCAACTGTTGCCAGTTTGCTGCGCCTATTTTTCTACCATCCTCATCTACACCATCTCTCCATCATAATAAATAAATTTTGCAGGAAGATATTGAACCGGTGATAATTAATATAGGAGATGATTCAGAGGACGAGGATTGCGATTAGTATTAATTAACAACAAATATCTCAGATTTAATGCTCATTTGTTTTTTTAGTACTGTACATACAGTACATTTCAGTTATGATCTAGTGTATTTTAGGTGTACGGTGTAGGTAAATGTTTATGGTCGGTTTAGTAGAATTTAACAGAATATCTAACACAGATATAAAATCATATTTTCAGCGAATAGACAAAGAAAACAATCATATTTCCCCTTGATCTCCCCTTCACATTCCTTAAGCACGCCAATTAGTGAACGCCAGACGATTATTTCCGATCCAGCTTATACGTAAGAAACAGCAGCAGGGTTGCCTTAGTACATATTTGAATTAAAACATTGAATTGAATAAAACACGATAATTTTGGCAACATCGCCATTCGTTCATTCTCTTGAATGGTAAAATGCATACGAGACAGGCTGAACGGTATGCTATGGCATACCAAACTAGTTCTGTTCTGTGTTCTTATATTCAAAGTATTTCTTTGCATGGTTTTCGAAAATGTCAGAATATTTCGTGACCAAGATTTTGCAATCTATGACAAATTTTATAATCGAGAAACCAAAACAAATTATCCTGATCTTCATCATAGATGGCAGTTTATTAATTAATAATGCATAGTTTCAAAGCTAGGAATATTCAAACTCCTAAACAGATGGATCTACACCTATTTAGAAGACACAAAATCTAATAAGACAAAATGCTATAAAAAACTTATAAAATGAGCACAATATGGTTAGTGAAATGGAGTGCAAATCTCTATCCGACATAAAAAACTAACACAGGTATTGGGTTTCTAAAGGCAAAACTATAGTAGAAACCACTTAAAAGGTGTATGGAAGATACTCTCCACATGACAAATAATGATTGTTACAAACCATACCAGATATAACTAATAATAATAATAAACTATTTAGAATAAAGAAAAGATAAAAGATGAAAGAAAAGAAACATATATACCACAAATGATGTATTAAAAGATTAAGAAAAACCATAATACACAATACATACAATAGTAATACTAATATAGGTTTACAAGAGCATATTTGTACATAGATCAATTGTGTCTTTATAATAATCAAAATAGATAGAAGTTTATAATCAGATTTTTGTAATCTAATTGAAAGTAATTGTCATTGAAAGTATTTAATAACACTTTATGCAATCCAATAATTGTTTAAAAAAATGTCATTGCACCTATTATATTGTAAGAAAGTACAGATACCATTTCTAGTCAACTTGATATTGGTAAAAACAATCTCATATTTATCAAAACAATGATATCTTTATATCCTTGTTTTGATAGTTCATTCATCCTTTTACAAATAATGTCTCGAAAGTGTCCCTAATTTATCCAAACTAAATCAAATGATAATAACAATAACGTTATAAGCAATGTTTACTTACAAGAATTCTCTTACGTTGCATGTAATTTAAAAACTTAACATCTGGGTAAGTTTTAGGCACTCTTCCTTCTAGAGAAATAATTTTTTCTTCCAGAGCTTCAATTTTGCTACTGGCTTCATTGAGTAAATATGTAGCGCGTTTCACTTCATCGGGAAATTTCAGTGCGGCTTTTTGCTCGTCTACTTCTTCTGGATTGATTCCGTGAAGTAGCCTTATCAGAAATAATAATACTAAAAAAAAACAAATTATGAGAAGAGAAAAAACAGTCATATTTAAAGTATACCTGCTAAAGTTCCTAAAAGTATTACTATATGTTTGAATCGTGGAAGTATTAGACTCATTTTGCGGTCATCGTTGAAATGAGTAGCATCGTTTTTATTGATAATGATAACGTCTATTCTTATCTCTCATTACCTTTACCTAACCTTGTTTTTTAAACACAAATGACAATTAAGGACTTCTCCTTTGGATATGATCTTATTTACCTCTGATTGGTCACGGTTTCACTTTTGACAGAAAGAAACAGACGCAACTTTTTAATGTTAAAATGAGAAAAAAAATTTTAAAAAATATACATTTATTTCAGAGTTTTATTAAATAATAAAATCTGATCCTAAGATATTCTAAGTTATTTTAGAGAAAACTGATTAACATAGTACTGATAGTAAGAAGGAACTATGCAATAAATATTGACAATTTCTATATTTAAAACTTAGCTATTGGTCGAAAAATATTTTAAATTAGACATGTAGTTCACTGATCCCATATGATTTATGTCATATTTTAATTTGACATCGACGTCAATGTCAGTTGTGTCAGTGAATTGCGATGAGATGTTTATAATTTTTATGAAATAAATAATCTTGATTTGTGTGTTTAAAGTTTTGATAGGCGCAGTTTTTTTTCAAATTTGAAAATCATCTGCATACATAGATGAAGTGTATGTAGTATTTGTATTATAAAACACCGTATTTTCGGGTTAATGAAGTATATTAATATCAAGGTTGTTTGCACTAATAAATCACATTACTGTTTTCCTAAAACTATCTTTAATTAAATGATAACATTTTTTTGTTTAAAAAAATGCTGATTGTCTTCAGTGTTTTTTAATGCAATTTGTTTTTAGATCTGTACCAAATTAAGGGAACAAATTTGGATGCCATGTGACTAGTAATTTGTCCAATTAAATAGATTTCATTATGATCTACAACTGCTTATTAGGATTGGTGTTCACTGCATTGTTCGACAAAGGCCTGGCTGAAATTTACGCTATTAAATATGTAAGTGGTTATTCTATTATTGTATTACAAGAGCTGAACAGCCATATTACTGAATCAAAGTGTTTGTTTATGAGTCATTAATTGTGGTGAGCTATGTTCATTTATGATATAATTGATATATTTTGTTATATGCACTAAGGATCAAATTGCGAATTTTATTAATATTTACAGCTTTCAGCAATTTTATAGTTATTTGATATGTGTTTCGAATGTTTCACATTTTGTTGTATAATACTCAAATATGTGAAGTAATCAGAATCAATGTAATAAAATACTCATAAATAATGCTTTTATAAAAAAATAACTCTATATACACAAGGTATATACATATTGTTCCACAATTTTAGTGGCTGACTCTGAATAATGTGGTTACTGCTGAAGAAATGATCTTTAAGAAACATATCAAAGTGCAACTGATATTTTTGTAGTTAAAATTGAACAGCATTGTACTTTTTTTAGCAAAGTTGTTTTATGCGCTTCATTTGTTATCAGTGCAATATCAAATACTATAAAGACTAGTTAAAGAGGGCAACACCAACAATGGGGAAAAATGATATCCACAGGATAACTGTTCATAATTATTGAGTATCAGATTTTCTGCGCCCTCTATACATTCTTTAATATATAAAAGATATTTTCATTCTTTTCTTAGAATCATTAAATAATAATAAAACACATCTGTGGATGATTGATAATAAATAAATAAGAAATTGTATTGCTTTATAGATACAGAATAGTTATTAAGATATAGACAGATTCTATTATTTTACAATCCAGTGGGTCAAAAAGGTCATAGATCCCTTTATATTGATCAAAACTTTTATATAATGCCCCATGGATATCCAAAATATCATTCATCATAAATTAAAAGAGGTCTAATAAACCAGTAACATGTCAATAAGTATAAATATACTTAAGTAGTTAAGAGGGCTTATATTCTAGGTACTTTTTGTTCAATTCTACTTAAATATGTTAAAACTTCTGTAATCGAGAAAAATACCAATCATATTGGAAAACAGTTATGAGTAAGGATGGAAAAAGAACTTGAGTACATGAACATTTTTTGTAATATACCATAACTAAAATTTGCAAAAGATATTTCACCTTATGAACAACTGAAGTGTTAAAATTATTTCTTGGTTTGTACCTACCATAGAATTTTGTTATGTACTGAACAGAATGGACACATAATGGATAAACAACCATTGTTATATTTGTTAACTGTTTTAACCAATCACTTCATCAGATACCACATTAGCTATACATACTAATGTAAAAACTTGATGTTTTTATTACAAATACTGTTAATTAAGATTAACTTATTAATGATTTATTGCAATTACCTGATGATTACGTATTGTAACAGATAACGGAAATATTTTTAAGGAGGTTATTATTAATATCTACTTCTTTGGTAGTAATTGATGGCTCATTTTGTATAAATTTTTCTAACGGTTATAAATAATTTGTTTTATGGCGGGCATTTTTAATAGTTACAGGTAAAATGAAATGTTTTATTTCCACTTTGTTCTTTTACCTAACTACTTAATGATGTAGATTTATTACTTAATTATATATAGACTCTATTGGGTAATTAGGTAAAGTAGTTAAGATGTCATTACTTCTTTTTTCGTTATAGTAAAGATTGCCCAATCTAATCATCAATATCTACCCACATTAGGGTGATTATTGTAGAATGTCGAAAACTAAATTGGTATATCTTTTCTATTTTAACAAAAATTTTAAAAAACCTTATTGGAACTTTAAACACATAGAAGGATATTTCAAATGGGTGATTTAGACATGGCCAATATACTTCAAAACACTCCTGAATAGCATAAACTCAAACCGTGGCCAAGATACGAGGTCTGGCTATTAAATAACAAGACTGCCTATGAAAAAGAGTTTTATTTTAAAAATTATTCTACAATCAAATGCTCTCCTTCAATATATTTCCCTTTCCTCGCCACACACCGTTCCATTCGTTTTTTTCCATTGGTCAAAGCAATGCTGGAAGTCTTCTTTTATTAGAGCTCCGCCGTTTTTCGCTTCACCTCATCCATCAACTCGAACTGGATTCCTTTTAAGGCAGACTTGATCATCTGAAACAGGAAAAAGTCACAGGGTGCTAAATCAGGCGAGTACGGCGGGCACTGGAATGCCTCTAGCGGCTAAATAACGTCCTGGTGCAAGATCCACGGCTTGTTTTTCCACAACTCCGGCCGTTTCTTACGAACTTGCTCTCGCAGCGTTGCCAAAACTTTCAAATAGTAAGTTTGGTTTACATTTTGACCCTTTACAGAGATGGTCCTCTTTACCAGGAAAAGAAGAATCACAGGCTTAATACCCCCATGGATTCTAAACTACAGTCTAAATTTTTCTGACGAGGTGAAGTACCTTGGTATTAAACTTGACAGGAAGTTAACATGGAACTCACACTTAGATGGTAGAGCTAAAAGAGCATATATTGCCTATGAGCAGGGTCAACGAACCGTCGGATGCACCTGGGTCCTTACGACCAGGGTGATCGCCTGGGTCTACACTGCTGTCATTAGGCCAATGATAACTTACGGAGCTATTGCTTGGATACAAAAAGTGCTACAGGCAACAGCGATTAACAAACTAAACCATATTCATTGGATGGCTTGCATAAATATAACAGGTGCCATGAAAACAACACCAACTGCTGCAATGGAGTTGATCATTGGCATTACGCCTCTAGATACATTGATATCTCTAGTAATACCGTCATCCTGAGGTGGGTTAAAGGACACAATAGGAATAAAGGCAACCGCATTGCTGACCAATTATCTAGGAAGGCGGCAGGCCTAAGACTCTTAGGACCTGGGGATCTTTTTGGTTGTCAACTACAACAATCGCGGAAATTGTCAAATGTCACTCCCATACGCAAACCGTAAAAAGATGGGAAAAAGGGCAAGGATGTAAACTTGCTAGGGTAACACTAAGTAACCTTGAAGAATCAACATCAAAGAAGTACTTGGGAATGACCAGGAAAAACCTACGTTTGACAGTTGGTTTTTTAACTGGTCATTGTCAACTAAGCAAACACCTCCACACACTGTGGCTAGCAGACATACCTCTATGTAGGAAGTGTGAACGAGAAGACGAAACTGTAGAGCATGTCCTATGTGAATGCCCGGAGTTATCGTTAATACGAGAGTACGCGTTCGGCGAGTCCTGTCCCACACCTGCCCACATAAGAGAGATGTCTCCTGGTGACTTGTCCACCTTCCTAGAAATGGCAGGATGGACAATGAGCTAAGGGTGACAGCTCCTTAGGAGGATGCACAATGGGTCAATTGTGGCCTAAGTGCGCTGAAACTTAACTCGCCCTCCCTACTCTACAGATACAGATACAGTTTGTATATGTATATGTTTTCCATTAATTTAAGCTCTTCATGTAACCTCTCAAGAAAATCTGAGCAGATCTGTTGACGGACGAGCTTTTGGTCAGGGGTCAAATTTTTTGGGACCAATTTCGCATACTTTTCAGTTTCTTTATCGGCTTTTACAGTCTCAGCAATAATGCGATTGCTCATACGACGATCTCCGCGCACAATTTCATTTATTTTGGTCACTGTTTGCGGAGTTGAAACAGAGATAGGTCGACCTGGACGTTGGTCATCTTCGGCGCTCTCTCGGCCTTCAGAAAACCGTTTATACCATTCGAAAACACGCGCACGAGATAGAGAATTCTCACCATAGGCCTCTTTCAACAAATTCTTCACTTCAACAATTGTTCTTTTTAAAAAAGTATTCAATGAAACTTTTTACTAAATTTTGAAATTTTCTATTTTGCAGAAACTTTTCATCCATAATGTTTTAATAACAACTAAGAACGTTCCTGAATTATTTTTGAAATATTTAACAGTAACGTTTCATGAATACTCGGTGTTAAAGTTTTCGCGCTGAATGGGCACAATTTAATCTTGTTTTAAAATAACTACTAGTAAAACATAATTCTCACAATGAATAAATATTGTTGAAATTATTGCTCTAGTCTTTAATGTATCTATACTTAATTAAACATATACTGATGACTTAATCTCTGTTGCGAGGAGGGTGATGGTATTCTCCTGAAGTCTGTTTTTATCCTCGGGTGTTGGTGATTTGGTTTTCTTGGGATTTGATATGACCCATATACCAGCAGCCATTTTTGGCTTTTTTTGTCATCTTCCTTTGTTGAGCTCTAGAGAGGCGTCTTTTGATACTTACTTATTTATTTTTTAAATTGAAAAATCCGAAATTATATCATAATGACGGTATTAGATTTTTGTTTTGATACAGGGCAGCGACAGCCGCTTATACGTATTTCGACCTCTTTAGGTCTCTTCAGAACGGTATAGCCACTGCTCTGAACCAAAACAAAAATCTCTCCCGTCCTAGACAATAGTTATCAAAATAACTATATACGGACGTAACTACGCCATCTAAAAACAAAAAGAGAAATCAAACGATTTCTACCTAGCGAAACTGAATTCAAATTTTTACCACTGTGTTTCCTAAAACTTGTGAAACAAACAGCTGGATCAATTACTCGGCAAGGGAATCTAAAATTGCATTCCATTATACTTTATAATTTCGAATTCTTAAATTGTAAAAAATAATTCTTTGGTGTATGTGCTAATAAAAGGAAATTCTAGCGTAATAACGAGATCAGGAATTGTTTTTTGATCGAAACACCTTAGAATTTTTTGGGCTTTCTCTCCCAGTGATCGACTTTTAATTCATTTTATTTATAGTTTATAAGAAGAGAGTTTTAATTTTATTATTTGTAGATTTGTAAATACCTATTTAAAGTAAAAACTTAAATCATAATATTTTTTCTAAAAAGATTCAGTTATTAAAATTTAAAATAATATTTTATTTTCTTAAAAAAAAATGGTGCATGAGTAGGATTTGATCTCTAATTTTATAAAATGCATAAATTTAATGCTAAGCATTCTGCGACTCTGCAGCATCTACATAAGAAAATATCCAAAGTTGCATTTGTTGTCCCGCTCTTTCATATTTTAGGAAATATAAGGTCTCACTAAGTAAATACAGGGTGCTTCAAAAAAAGGTAACCCCGTCTCTAGGGTAGGTAAAAAACTGAAAAATAATTGGGGTTTGCTTAGTAAAAAATTTTTGTAACGCCATCCGTTTTCAAGATTCAGGGTGTTGAAGAAAAAAAAATTTTACCCTTTTTTTACGATTTTGCCGAAACTACTGGCAACATTGTAATGAAATTTTATACGAATATGTTTTGGAAGCTGATACATCCCATGAATTTGTTTTTATATCTGATTCTCATAGAGGGCGCTAGTTACACGGATCGTACTAAGTATTAGTCAATATAACTTTTTTAAGAGTATAATTATTAATCAAAATTTCAAGTAAACTTAAACATCATTCAATTTTACACGAAAAAGGTACTCTTGGTAAAACTCGATACTTTGTACCGTTTTCGGAATATTTTGATTACCTTTTTCGTGTAAAATTGAATGATGTTTAAGTTTACTTGAAATTTTGATTAATAATTATACTCTTAAAAAAGTTATATTGACTAATCCTTAGTACGATCCGTGTAACTAGCGCCCTCTATGAGAATCAGATATAAAAACAAATTCATGGGATGTATCAGCTTCCAAAACATATTCGTATAAAATTTCATTACAATGTTGCCAGTAGTTTCGGCAAAATCGTAAAAAAAGGGTAAAATTTTTTTTTCTTCAACACCCTGAATCTTGAAAACGGATGGCGTTACAAAAATTTTTTACTAAGCAAACCCCAATTATTTTTCAGTTTTTTACCTACCCTAGAGACGGGGTTACCTTTTTTTGAAACACCCTGTATAATACCCACATTTGTTTTTTTATATGGGACACCCTATATATTTTGACATTTTTCGTTTACTTTTTCAATTCTTTTTCACCTGATATGCCATGTTATATATCTATTTTCAGTTGTTGAAGCTACTCTGCAAATAAAATCTTTATAGTTGACATCATGTTAAAGGCACTTCAAAAACACTTTCAACAATGGTACTGCATTTTAATAATTAATTATGAGGATACTAATCTGTTGACAGTCAAAATAAAACACTCGCAACAATGGTAACATCTTAACATTTTATTATGAGGATACTAATCCCTTGATGGATTTATTTAGCAAAACTAAAATCAGTAGGTACCTCTAACTTGAAAGGAGATTAAATACTTAATTGTCTATTGTTTGTTCAATTTGAATGATTATTTTTGAAGTATTGTGTGTGTGATAAGATGGCGTGGAAGCAGGTCCGTTAGCCACAGATTTTTATTTGTTATTTTTTACCATGATATATTAGTTTTGTAAATGTACTGTAAATGACAACATTTATTTCTTTCAAATAGTCACTCAGTAATTTATCCTCATCTCATGGAAACTTAGTAAATACTCTATACTAATTGGAAAACATCCTTGTTCTTGTTGTAGAATGTGATATAATTATTGGTCTATACATCTCTTGTTAATTTTGCATTCTAGGAAGATATGATTCAAATCTCTAATAGAAACATTATCACAAAGCAAACTGGTGACTTCACTTTTCCTAATTTATGCATATGTAACGCATATTCTCCTTGTCGAGATTTTAATCTCAATCTTTCTAATATTTAAATATATATTCAGGTGATGAAGGAAGTTGTTGATGCAAAGAAAAGTATAAACTTTTTGACATGCTTGAAATATTGTTTGTTCCATTGTTTTCCCATATTTTATATATTCTAGCTTTAACGTCATTTATTGCATCACTCGATAAAATCTGAGTTAGGATCTCACCCATGGATGTATAAATAAAGATTACATATCTTTATTTATACGTCCATGATCTCACCCTTTGTCATTCCATCTTTGGCCAAGCAGTCCACTTTCTCATTACCTCCACTTCAGAAAAATTATTTTTTGTATAATTATTTGAGAAGGATACAATTTGCAGACCGATAAATAGGAAAATGTATTGAAAATCCAAATTTTTATTCAAAGGTAATATTTAGCAATGAAGCTAGCATATAAGTGCAGAAATATTTAACTGACACAATGAACCACATTGGAATGACTCAAATCCCCACTTAGTTCAGGAGATTATGAGGTAAGAGAGATTCGGTTTTATCATTAGTTGTTTTGTCAAGCATAATCAATTAGTTTATCATGTATTTGATGATACAGCATAGATAAATAATATAATATTAGAAAACGATACACTAACTTCTGGCAGATATATAGGTATCCTAGAAACGAATTTAAATAACATTTTTGATGAGTACTTGGCTGAGAGGAATACATTTTGGTTCCAACAAGATGGAGCACCTATCCATAATGCTGGAAATCGCTGCAAATTATTTCAATGAAATATTTCATAATAGGTGGATTGGAATTTATGTTCCTCGTTTATCAGAACTAAATCCTCCCGATTTTTTTATTTGGGGAGTTTTAAAAAACAATATTTATAAAACTGACATTAAAACTAAGGAAGCATTATTACAAAGCATTCATCAAGTGTTTAGAAAACTAAAGCCAATGCATATACTCAATTGTGTAAGATCTCTAAGAAAAAGGTGTCAATTATTATAACAAAACGGAGGGCATTTTGCAAATGAGGGCAAAAACATTTTTTATAATTTTTATATTTTTGTAAAATTAATTCTAGTTGTGACGTTGTTTATTATTGTTGTTTGTATGTTTATTATAATTTGAATATTTTTGTAAAATTAATTCTAGTTGTTTTTTGTCATTGTTAAATTTGTTATTTTACTATTTTTTAAGTTTATTGATCTTATTTCTGGTAAATAAAACTGCGAAGAATTATTATCCCTATAAAACAATGTTAGAATCTGTTAGTGAGTGTTCTTTTTAAGCGTTTTTAACGTGATGTCAAATAAACAATTTATTTGAAAGTAGCTTCAACAACAGAAAATAGATATATAACATGTCATATCAGGTGAAAGAGAATAAAAAAATTTAACGAAAAATGTCAAAATATATAGGGTGTCCCAAATAAAAAAACATGTTGGTATTATATTTCCTTAGTGAAACCCTCTAAAAAATTCTTGTACGCCACTGAACCCTTCCATAGCATATATATCAAACGTTCCGATTAAGTTTTTTAAGATCTTTCTTAATAAAGAAGATCTATAAACCTGCACACGCATTAAAAACAATGAAGAGTGGGAAGAGCCCTGGACCTGACATGCTTCCTATAAAAATCCTAAAAATTCTAGATGAGAAGCACATTGATGTTTTAGTGACACTCTTGAACCAAATTTATAGTTCAGGCGTATTACCCAAAGAGTGGTTAACGTCGTTGTCTCCCCAAAAAGAAAAACGCAAGAGAATGCAGCGATTACCGCACCCTTAGCTTGTTGTCTCATGTGCTAAAGTTACTACTAAAAGTCATCCAAAACCGAATATATCACAAACTGGACATGCGTGGACATGGACAGAGGAACTCATGAAGCTCTTTTTTCACTTAATATACTGATACTAAGATGCCTGGACGCCAATCAAGATATATACTCATGTTTTATTGACTATAATAAAGCATTTGATAAAGTACGACATGAACAATTAATGAATGTCCTGAAATCAAAGAAGATTGACTACAACGACCTCAGGATCATATTAAATTTATACTATAAACAGCGAGCAAAAGTACGTGTTAACGAACAGCTGTCAGAAGAAATTGAAATTAGACGTGGAGTGAGACAGGGATGCGTATTGTCGCCAATTCTTTTTAATGCCTACTCCGAAGAGATCCTGAAACAAGCTCTTAAGTGTGAAACAGCTGGAATAAAGGTAAATGGAGTTAACATTAGCAACATTAGATATGCGGACGACACTGTGATCTTAGCCGAAAATATTGAAGATCTTCAGAGACTAGTGACCAAAATAGCGGAGTATGGAAAAGAGTACGGTCTAACAATGAACGTCAAGAAGACGAAATATATGAGAATATCGAAAACTCAAATAAATAACGAGAATCTTCTAATAAACGGAACCAACGTCGAACAAGTGAACAAATATGCATATCTGAGAACAATGATTAACTCCACAAATGATTACATTCAGGAGATCAAAATCAGAATGGAAAAGGCTAGAGCAAATTTCAACAAAATGAGAAGATTACAAGGGATTTAAAATTGGAACTAATAGTTAGGTTGACGAGGTGCTATGTTTTTTAGACTTTGTTTTATTTACTGGAATCTTGGACCTTGAATGCAACATCAACGAAAAAACTGAAATCATTGGAGCTGTGGATGTACAAAAGAATTCTGAAAATATTGTGGACAAAACACGTAACAAACAAAGAGATTCTGAGAAAGATGAATAAAGAAATAGAAATTTTAAATACAATTAAAACAAGAATATTGGAATATCTCGGACATATTCCACGTGGAGAGAAATACACCTTGCTCCAACTGATTATGCAGGGAAAGATCCAAGGAAAGAGAAGCATAGGGAGGCGTAGAATGTCATGGCTGCGCAACCTGAGAAAGTGGTACTTAGAGCAGCCGTCTCAAAAGTCCGAATAGCTATGATGATTGCCGACCACCGCCGCGAAGATGGCACTTGAAGAAGATAACCCTACCGTTTTCGACATTTTTCAATAATCGCCCTCTATCTCGCTAATGTTGGGAGCTATTGATGATTTGTATGGGCAATCATCAATAGCGTTACTTTAATGAAAAAAGAGGTCATGACATTTTAACTACTTTTTTTCCATCTCCTCTAGTTTTCGGTATACCCTGCGAAACATACCAATTTGGAACAGCCTGTGCAATGGTATGTACGTCTACAAAAATCGTTCTTGTAGTGCGATTTTTATCGGAGATTGGCTACTATAAAACGTTTACTTGAATTACAGCTACACCTTTCATCACGCAAGTAATTAACAGAAAACAAAAAACTAACAGAGGGAAAACAGGAAACTGACAGAGAAGATCTTAGAACGAAATTTGGTTATCTTTAATTCCAATAAAAAGGAAGAAAATTCTTAAAAAAAAAATTCATATTATTTATTTCTAAAATGCACCCATGAATAAAAACTCTAGATTTATCTTTTATTTTTAGAAAATTTATTAATAATCGTATCATGCTCGACAAAGAAGATAAAACGAGTATCTGTTAAAAATGTGTATAATTTTGATTTAGTTAGTAGTATAAGCGTGATAAATGCTGTTCATTGTGTGTTTCCCATTGCCAAGGGATCTAATCGTATCTGTAGTTTTATAAATATTTTGAAAACGTTGCATCATGTTTTTATCGATAAACTTTAGAATGTTAAACTTTTTACCAGAACAAATTTTATATATTTCAATAAAATATTGGAGCATGTAACATTTTCATCCAACCATGATTTTATCGGTATCATTTTGAAACTATTCTCTTGTGCATTTTCTATTTTGTCTATTTTATTTCACGAGAATTACACAACTAAGGTAGACTACCGAAAATGCCACTGTCAAGTACAATACGAGTACGACAAAGAAGTGGTCGACCCAACACAAGGTGGAAAATGGATATAGATGATCTAAAAAGATTCAATTCACAAATTGGAGGATGAAAGCAATGGTCAAGAAGGGATGGAGGGGAATGGTCAATCAAGCCATGAGCCGACTAGTATACTACAAGCCCGTGAGATATTTTTAAGGGAACATTTGACCAAGCATATATATCACATATAAATCAATACAACAATTTGTAATAACAAATTTAGAAACTATGCAGCCAATTTTTATTGGTTGTTGGAAATTAATTAACCAATTTACTACTTAATTAATCCGCTTAATGGATCCGCTTTACATTTGCAGGAGAATCCGAGAATCCTGTACATTTGCAGGAGAAAACGATTTGACTATAAAGAACACATTTTTCCAACTACCTCCAGGCAGGTTATGCAAGGTGTTAATAATCAAGTGCGAAAAACTTAGTGGTGATTCTGTATGAAAAATACTGACAGTTTGTTATATAAGCGTATGTCTGTCAGTATGCAAATACTTCTTTCACAAGATATGTAAATAAAGCGGAGACAAGGACCGATACAAGAAAGACGAAACAACAAATCAACAATATCGAAATGAAAGTATTAAGATCAATAGCGGGCATATCATTAAGAGACAGACAAACCAACAGAAGTACACGCGAACAATGCAAAATTCAAAATATTAACAGGTGGATAAAAATAAGAAAAAAAAAAAATTGGAACGAACATGTAAACCGAATGGGACTAGATAGATTAGCGAACATCTGTAAAAACAACAAGCCGTATAGCAGAAGACCCGTTGGAAGGCCGCCAAAAAGGTGGAAAGATAATGTACAGTCAACAACGGCTAAAACAGAATAAGAGGCAGACAAACAGGAGTAATCCTAGTCGCGCGAAGAAGAAGAAGAAGAAGATACGTAATTAAAAATATGAATAATAATATATATAGTATGTGTATTTTTTTATCATAATTACTTCGATTTACAACGAAATCATATTATGTAACTGCTGCGAAGATTGCTTATTAACATGATTTGTAGTTTTTGAAAATCGAGATATCCTAATAAAGATTAAAAATCTATTTCGTTTACATAAAAATAAGTCATCTACGTTTTTGTATGTACTAAAATAAAAAAAAAATACGAGAATTGGTCACTATAGTCCAATATATTGGAGAGGGTGACTCACTTTCAAAAACGAAGTATTACACCGTGAATCATTGAAGAATTCCAGCGGCGTACTTATTTCATTCTTTTTTTGCGATTGAATTATTTTATTAACAATTAATTCCATCGTGACGTCGTTATCATTCATACATAATAACGATTGTCTCTTGAATTTACATAAAAACAAGTCTTCTCTCATATTTTTATGAGATAGTCCTGTTTGTGCTTATATTTGATCTTCTTACGATTTGTTCTAACACTAGGTTGAATAAATTCGTTGATAGCGGATCCCCTTGTTTTAAACGTCTATTCACTGTGAACTGTCTTGAAAAGCTTCCTTCCTAAGCGTCATTCTCACTAGCCTTATATGTTTTTCCGCTATTTCTAATGTTCTCATAGCCTCATATAGCATCGTTCGATTTAGGGAGTTATATGCTTGTTTAAAATCGATAAATAGCATATGTAATCCTATTTTCCAATCTCCCTGGTATTCTCCAATCACTTTGTTATCATATTTTATTAATCTTTTCCTGATAATTTTTGCAAGTATTTTATAGACTACTTCTAATAGTGCTATACCTCTATAGTTTTCGCACTCCGTTTTGTCTCCTTTTTTATAGATAGGATAAATTATTAGTGTCAAGTGAAATATCCTTTCCTTCAATCTTTCGCCACCTTCCTTAAAAATCTCAGCTGAGATACCACTTTCTTCTGCACTTTTGTTATTTTTTAGGTCTCTTTATTCAAAGTTGGTTCCTAGCACGTCCCTTCTTCATCTTCTTGCCAATTCTTATTTCCCTCAAGTTCCTCTTGTTGGTCTGTATTTAATAGATCTTCGAAATATTCCTCCCATCTGTTTAATTTTTCTGTTGTTTCACCTAGAAGTAAGTTTTCTTTGTTTATGCGATACTGTGGATTATTCTTTGTAGTTTCTCTGGATTTCTTAACTTCTTGGTAGAAATTCTTTACCTCTCCGTTTATGTAAGCTTCTTCTATCTTTTTCAATTGCTTTTCTAGCTATTCTCTTTTCTTTTTTCTGCAAATTATTTTCACGTCCCTTTTTCTTGCCACATAGTTTTCGATCGTATTTTGGGTAATTTATTTATCTTTTTTGTAGTTTTGGCTTGTTTCTTCTTGCCAAAATATTCCTACATTCTTCATCGAACCAGTCTTGCCGTCTTTTTATATGCTCTCTTCCTATACACTTTTTCGCTGCTCCGACATGGCTGTCTGTATGTTTAACTGGATTCTCTAGTTTTTTTATTTATTTCTTCGCCTAGTCTGTTTACAACCTGCTTCTCTTGAAGGCTCTCTAATTGGTAATTTAATCTATCTCTAACAGGTTTTGGTATTATTGGTAGTTCTTGTTTTAGTTTTGCTATTATTAGTGTATGGTTACTGTTTGTTATCTGCCCCTCTGTAACTCCTGCAATAGATTATTGCATTATCATGTTTGCTTTTAATTAGGACGTGATCTATCTGATTTTTTATTTTTCTGTCGGGAGAAGTCCAGCTAGAGCTATCTTAATTTTGTTCTCTGTAGCAAATTCTATTAACTTTTTCCCGTTTTCATTGTTAAAAATTAAAAATTCGGATAATTTGTGCTGACCAAATTTTAATTTGCTAAAATGCATCGTGAATACCTCTGTTGTTACAGCTGGCCCACTGTTAAAGACCTCATATTACCTATTGAAATTTACGGAGAACTATTAAAATGTGAACTAATATTTTGATTTTCTTCTTCGTATTTTGAGTAGATCAAGTTGCATTTATGAATCACCCTCATCAATTTTAGTTTGTTGTGTGTTCTATTGTTCTTCTGATCGAATATTCAAAATATTAGTTTCTTATCTTTGCAGAAGTTTATTTAACTTGTCAAATGCTTCCAGGTTTTTATTTCTTTGAATATTTACATTCCATATCTGGATCATAATGGAAAAGATCGAATGACAAAATAAGTTTAGAATGGTCGATAGTATAAAAGATGTTAACTAGGATTTAAAACAACTTTTGTTATTTTACAATTTAAGATTATAATTGTAATTCTGATGTTTAATTTATATTTTGGTGTGTTGAATTTGTTAAATCCAATTTGTGCTTAGATATCGGAGGAAGTTGAGATAAGCTTTTATTTATTATAATTTATGGTTAGAAAACACCGAAGTTTATCATAATTGCTTAAATTATTATGATTATACAGATAAAGTCGAGATAAATTAACGTTTGTCAGAGTTTTGGTGTATGAGATGTCACGTATTTAACTTATTTGGTCTATTTGTAGATAAGGGATGAAAATAATATAAAGAAATACTTTATAGTAGAAGCTACAGTTATAATGCAGTGTTGGTCTTACAGGTACTTGTTGGTAGTTTGGCGATATATTGAGAAATCAGGTCCGTACGTGATTCGTTTCAAAAATCTTTACTCATTAATTTAACTGAGTTAAATAAGAGAATAAACAAAAAAAAAACAATTTAATTCTATAAAAAATGTCTGTATACATAAAATATCTAATACCCGTCTCTAAATACTGCCGCAGTATCCAGTAATTCACTTTTTAGGCAACATTCCTCGAAGAAAATATTCTTTTCGATTAGCCAATTCTGGATTTGCCTTTTTTTCCACAATTTTTTCGGGAAATCAAATTTGCGTGAGTGGTATGACGCGTTATCCAAAACGACAACATTTTCTTTGTCTTTCGGCAAGTTTGGAATTAACTTGGTCTTCTAAAACCATTCTTTATATATCCCCATCCATTTCGTCGTGGTAATCAGCGGTTCCCTTCTTGGCCAAGAAAGTTAATTCGACCCATGCCACAAAACCAGTTTCGCTTCCAGCATTAAGAAGAGTAAACCGAGGACCTCTTTGGGTTGGAGCTTTCAGTCCAGTAGAGAGCCCTTTTATGAAGGCATCTCGTGGAGTCTTGGTCGTTGTGTCACTCCATTCCTTTTTGACTGAAGCACCGACGTTAGTCCAAGACTCATCGGTATAGACAAGGTTTACATTATCCTTCTTCCTCAATGTTTTTATTTGTCTGAGGTACTTGTGTCTCCAGGATATGATATCTTTTCTTTCCATTATTATCGAATCTCGATCTCTTTTGCCATATTCAAAACCCATATCATTTATTAGCCTACGAAATGTGGTTTTTGAAAAATATGGTAGGTCCTCATCATCCTTCACTCTCTTTATTTGTGCTATCGACGGTTGGTGGTATGTTAGGTACTTTCATCCGCTTGCGAAAATGAAATTCAACTGAGCTCTCATAGTTTTTGCCAACAAGTTTTTGGTCTAATTTCCAGTACCCAAATCGACAAAGAGACATGTTTGCTTTGCGTGGACAATGGGAATTAAAACTGATTCGCTTCTCCTAATGACTTTATTTTCCAAAGGATGTGTTTACAATGGAAGCTATTGAAAATTAATAAATATAGATAAGCTATCGATAATGAGTTTTTGATATATTTTACTTTTTTTTATAGTATTTTTCTTCAGGTTATTGTTTAGTTCAACAATGTAACTCTCATATTTATACATCGATGATTGGATCATGCTTTAGTTGAAACAATAATGATAGTCTTTTATACAACCGTAGGCAATTGTTGTGTGCGTGTATATTTCAGTGCTATGATTCTAAATTCCGGTCCTGATGCGCCACTCGGGGCAAACCTGCAACGTGGTCGGCCGTTTTCCCGTGAGAAGTACATTGCCTATCTTACCTGCACTGCATTCTAACTGTGGTTTCTATTATAGAAACTATGATATCAAATGAAACGACGACTAAGAATTAATAAAAATAAGACAAAAGTTTTGATCGTCGATAGAACTAACAACAGAACATTGCTGGAAATGAATTGAATTGATTGACAGATTGACATATGACAGTGACATATAACAAAAACACTAAGATCAGTCTTGTACTAACACTGTTTTTCTTTAGCTATTCCTCTGAAACGTAGACCACCCAAACAGCAGGTAGGAAAAGAATCGATTCATTTGAGATGTGTTGAAAAATAATGCGTCAAACATCTTGGACAGCTAGAAGAACAAATACATTTGTTTTTGCGGAGATTAACAATGGATAACGTCTGTCCAATTTCATATTTTCAAAATTATTATCATTCTTCGGACATATAACACGTTGTCGATAATATAGGGAGACTAGTAGTCCAAAGAAAACCGCGATGGACTGATACAGTCGAAAAATTATTAGTCATGAACTTCATCAATGCCATACGTTCAAAGTTCAAACCGAAATAGGGATAGATGGAGAGACAGCGTAAAAATAAAAATACAATCCCTGGAAGAACCGCAAGATTCATTTAATTAAAGAATATTTTTTCTACCATTTTTCTAGTCATTTGAAGTTATCGATATGTACTGATTCAAGTATATTTGGTTTTCCCAAACCCAACCTTATATAAATAAAAGGAAACTGTCACTGCACAGTTTTCCTAAATGTTTTGCTAGTGTCATTAACCTTTGCATATTGTAAAATTTTACAGATTGCAAATTAAATGGGATGTTTATTAAAAAAGGGGTATATTTGGTATCTGAGGTAATTATTGAGCTTTTTCCAACTAGTATAATGAAACCCAATTATTACCAGTATAAGTAATCCTCCACTTGTTGGTCAATAGCTACGAGTGGAAGAACTGACACGTGGTAGGACACTTAACTGTCCTGGAGCTTAGAATTAATTCTGAAGGGTCTTAGAACTAATTTAAAATTAGTCAACGGCATTGAAATATGGGAAGCCACGGGATGACTACCAGATTAAAGATCCACATGGATATTCTTATTAAAAATTATCATGTACTCACTAATGTATAATTTACTCAATGATCATGAAGCTCGTAATCGAAGACCCGGCAAGGGAGAATAATCATATTGAGACACAAGTAGAACAAGGAACCTAAGACGTTTATATCAGTCAGGCAAACTGGACAACGCTGTATTGGAAATGTGCAGAATGAAGATTAACATATTGTAAACAAAATGTAACATCAGAAATGGAACAATGTATTATTCAGGTAACAACAACTCCAAATACAGGCTGGGAGTTTTCATTATAGTTGATATGAATTCTCAAAAAGCTGTTTATTTACTTTGTTCCCTACTCTAATCGAGTATTGATGCTGTCTCTTAACTCTCATTTCTTCTTCTTCTTTAGGTGCCGTCTTCTTAGCGAAGGTTGGCGGTGATCTCTGCAAAGTCTTCCCTATTTTGGGCTTTCCTTATTAAACTTTGAAAGTTTAATCCTGTCCAATCTTTGATGTTGCGCAGTCAGGTCATTTGTCGTCTACCCGGGCCGCGTCTGCCTTCTATAATAAGCTGAAGGAAGTTATACCTATCGTGTCTAAACATGTGTCCAAGATAAGACGTTTTACGCTTCTTGACAATTTCTGTGAGTTCACGTTCTCTATTCATACGCCTTAAAACTTCTTCATTTCTAACGCGGTCGGTCCATGGAATTTTCAGCATACGACGAAATACCCACATCTCAAAGCCCTCTAAACGTCGTAACGAGCTGTCTGTTAACGTCCAAGCTCTCATTTAAGTCGTAAAATTAATATAATCCAAGTATATGCACCCACTGCGGACAGTGATGAAGACACCATAGATGTCTTCTATGAACAAATAGTCAATGTCTTAAAGCTAACTAATAGACATGCTATAAATACTATAATGGCGATGGACGTTAAAGTAGAGAATTGTGTTAAGAGATATGGACTCGGGGAGAGGAATGAACATGGCGGTAGGCTGGTTGATTTCTGTATCAATGAGGAACTCGTAATTTCAAATACCTTGTTCATGCTCCCTAAACGTAGATTATATACATGGAAGTCACTAGCTGACAATAACAACAAAATAGTCAGAAATCAAATAGATCGTCAACAGAAGATAAATTCTATAATATTGTTGTGTCAGTTCTGATTGCGATCCTGTGCTTTAGTGAGTCCAAAATGATCTTTTCAGCGCCGATCTGCCGAATGCCACGCACCGTTTCTATCGATGTTATGGTCTTCGGTAACCTTCTGGAACTTAGTATCGCGTAGATTCGGCCGCCATTCCCTTTCTAGCACTTCGAGAAGCACGTTCTGCTTATATACGCTGGCTGCTACGGCCTTTATTTATTAGTATTGGCGAACTGTTTTGTAAGCGCTATCAGTGTGATTTGTAAGCGATAATTATTAATGTAATTAGATTTTGTGATATTCGTAATTTAATGAGCTTTTTTGGAATTAAAATGAAGTTAGTTTGCTTCACATAATCTCTGAATCCACAGAAAAACGTAACAATATCAACCAAAACTTATCGTGGAGCGAACATATCCTCCGATCACAACCGGTTGTTTTGTCGATGAGAGTGAAACTAAAGACTGTAAACAGCCTTAGCTACAAGAAAATCATGGATACAAGGCGGCTCAAATATCACAACATATATGCGCAAACGGAATTTACAATAACTTTTGATCATAAATGGGGAAAATTTCAACATGTCCTTGTGCCAGTTGGAAAAGAAACCTACAAACTACTTGGAGAAAAAGGAGAAACTTGGATGACGGTAGAAATTTTTGAACTTATGGAAGAACGAAAAAAAAATAAAGCAAAAGACCTGAGTAAATACAAAGAAATTCAGAAAAACATCAGAAAGAAAATTCGAGAGGCGAAAGAGGCAATGAAATAGACGATTTGGATAAAGAGTATATTATCTTTAATTTACTCAAAAATCAAAGAACTGACAGGTTCTAAAAAAATCACAAGAACGAATATCCTTAAAAATGATAAAAGGGATATTATTACTGATATGAAGGAGAGATGATAGATCTTTATTTCTTTTTTATAAGCGAATATATACGGGGAATGAACCTCTAAATACATTTATTAAATTCTCTCAAAATTATCGGAACCTGACTGTAAGTGAATACCAGTTTGTTGATATTAATTATTTACAAAAAACAAACGTTGACCTTTTATCTGCATCCTATACAACTATTACTTTATGGATATTTCAGTGATAGTAAGATCAGTTTTATAATATTTGTTTATTGAATACTTTCTTTTTGTTAATAAATGTGGATAAGAAATGACGTGTTCGGTTCGAAGACATGTTTTCCTTGCTAGTGCGCGATCATGCGCGAATTTGGTGATTACCAGGAAAATATTGTCTGAATATTTGTTCATATATTACTGAGGTAACACATGGATGTTCGCCAAACTCATAGCCTTCTCGTATTTCGGCATTCTAAAATCAAAATAAAAACAAAATGTATTTATAACCCACCAATCTTGAGTAACCAGAAATTATATCTTGAAAATACTTCGTGAGACTTCAATATTGACCCGTACCGCCACTGTGTATATTGCTTTTTTTATTTACAAAAAACCCGCTTCAACCTAATAAGGTTATTAGTGGAACAGTAACAATTAACACTGCTTAGTAAATTAAAGTCTTTTAAAAACAAAAGTAGTGTTATATTTTTTATTAAGTCTTACACTTATTCTAATTCACTAAAAACACAATACCGTAGAACGGGGTGACTTTGTTAATTTTTTTTATATTTTCTTACGTAACTTTTGAATGGGTGATCCCAAAAATGTGGAAAAATGTCCATTGGGATGCATCTTATGTTTATGTAATTTATACTTTTAGTATATATATCTTTAAATTGAGGATTTTCTCAAAAAAAAAATAAGTAATGGTATATCAAAATCACCCATTGATGTGGGGTCACTTTGATACCCTATTTTAAAATAGCTTGGACGATGCATAAAAGCTGTAATGGTGTCAATGTCAACCCATTTTTAAATCGATCAAGCCAATTTTTAGATATTTCAATTTTAATTTTTGGGGTGACTTTGACAGCTGCTATAGGCACAATAATTAGTATATAATAAATAATTTTACAGGTAGCTAATACTTTATTCAGGTAAAAAACATTTTAGCAAATTAGTAAAACAGTATAAAATAGTAAAAAAAGCCAAAAGAATGTATTTTGAACGGAAACAAAATCAAAGTTATTTTTCTTTAACATCAACTCTGCCAGGAAATGTACATGTAGTTGCTGTTTCATTTGTTTCAACCGATGGGGTCTTCAGAATTGCTAAGATATCATCGAAAGGAGCGTTAAAAACGTCGGTCTCCACAACTTTAAAATGTTTATGGGTCTCATCCAGTGATTTAAGTCCAATGAGTTCGTATTCGTCAAAAGGTAATTTCTCTTGTATCCTTCCGGCATATACGTAATTTTTACATTTTTGTTTACCTGACATAATTTTTACAAGCACGTAAGTTCCAACATTCAATTCAGTAAGGGAGGGTTTTGTATTCATCTCATCTTCATATGATTGGTCCTCCACAGAATCTTCATTTTCAATTTCATTTTCGATTTCACTATTATAGCTGTTTAACTCGCTATCGGAGGAGCTGTCATCTGCCGTTATATGTCGACTTACACTTTTACCAGGTTGGATATGAAGTTTCTTTTTACTTTGCCGTTTAGTAACTTCTATCTCGGACTTCTTATTCATCAGATAGTCTGTGAGGCTGTCGTTAATCAGAGGTTCTACATAATCAACATCATGGTTGATTGGTGTAATCTTACTCAAGACTTTATTTGGATCGAAAGGGACCATGCCACAAGCCTCGAACCCATTCTTCAAAACTCTCTTAATTGCACTTTTTTCACAATCTCCACATTTGTACTCAGTTTTTGCAATTGTCTGATCCATTAATTCCAAGCATTTTTTTAATAACGACGGAAATTGATCTTTAGGTACACCAGTAATTTTTGGGTGTCGCAATTTAAATTCCGTCAAAACTTTTCGCCAAGAGACTTTCATGGGTTTAAAAAAAGACACATCCAAAGGCTGGCATATGTGTGTTGAATTACTGGGAAGGCACGCAAATTCAATATTGTACAATTCACACAATTCTAAAACATGATCTGAAAAGTGAGACGCCAAGTTGTCGCCGATCATAACTTTTTTACCTTCCAGCCGTCTTGCGTGGGGTAATAATATGGTCTCAAACCAGTCTGTAAAACAAGTTACCTCCATCCACCCATTTTTTGTTCGGTTATATCTAGCTCCTCTTGCGCAACATCCACTACTACAACAAGGAGAGCCCTGTGGACCTCCTAATGTCCATGCATCCCACATATGTTCGCTGCGATATATTATATAAGGAGGGAGTAGTGTACCATCAGCAGCACCGCACATCATTATTGATGTGGCGGCTTTACTATGATTAGTGATTTGTTCTGGATATTTGGTCCCTCTTCTATAAAGCAATCTTCTTTTCCCCGGATCATCACTAACGTTGGTTTCATCGTAATTGAAAACGTGTGATGGAGGGCAATTTGAGAGAGTTGTTCTTAAATTATTGAAATATGATTCTATCGTTTCTTTTGTGACACCTGCCCGAGCTCTAGTAATGTTAGACGCAAGTCGTTCAGAGATTTGCTGACTATGTCTCTCTAAAAAAAGTTTTACCCAGTCGTTACCAGGACTTACCCCGTTTTTAAATTTAGAGATAATTCTTCCAGTTCTTTCTAAATAACTCTTAGTGAAAAGTTGTACATCTAGGGTCGATAATGGAAATCCCCAATCTGCACATTTGACAATGCAGGACACGATTGATTTTTCCTCCAGCTCCGTCAACGCAGTTTGGCCCCCTGGCTTCTTCACATGCTTCCCTTTGTATTTATTATATAAAGTACCATACGGAATTTTAAATCTTTCTGAAGCGGCTTTAACAGACAAGTTTCCGTTTACTATTTGAAGCAGAGCATGTTCAAGAGTTTCGTCAGAGAAGTTCTTGTAGCTTCTTGATCCCAACTTTCGTTTATAAACTCGCGGCATTTTTTCTTTTCATGCAGATAATGACGAAATCCTGAAAATAATTAACGGTTTGAAGTTTCATTAAGCAAACTATAAAAAGAAATAAAGTATCAAAGTCACCCCGAAAAATGTATCAAAGTGACCCCGGATAAGAAATCATTCAATTTCATGGAGTAGTTACGGAAATAAGTTAGGTTAAATATTTTAAAATAGTGACAACTAGACCTACATTAAGGCAACATACACAAAATTACCTGCAATTCTATTGTAAGAGCTGTATGTTTAAATTTAGTAACGCAATATAAAATCTTCAACTTCAAACAAAAACTTCAATGGTGAATTTACAACCGTATACTTTTGATATTGGCCACAAACACCTTCTGCTATAGTGAATCAACATGTGCACTGAAATCAAGTTCAGACAACCACCATAACGGACGAAACATTTGGGTTGTATACTCTCTTGAAACAAAATATTCATGTTTTATCAAAGTCACCTTATAGAATCAAAGTCACCCCATTCTACGGTAATTTATATTAATTTATTTTACAACTTATTCGATACAACAATTTATTTTCGACTAACTGTTCTCAGCAAAGTTCCTTCTTTAAATATAAAATGCCGTAAGTTCTGGAATTCCCTCGAAGCAGACATGAATTGGCTCGAACATGGGGGAAGACCGGTCGCAGCGGTGTTGACCTGAATTGCCTCGAATGAACGGGAATCCAGACTGGTTTTTTATAGCGGCTCAGAGAAAATACTAGAATAGAAAAGAATTATAAATAAAATCCACAAGGAAAATAATTCCTGCAGCTGGCTGTATACCACGTATCACAAAAAAGAGGTTAATCTTTGTAAATGGGTATATTTATGGTTAATTATAAATAATATATTTACAGTTTTGTGCGCCATAATATTTATCGTAACAGTAGGTTATCTATAGTATTTTTTGAATTTAAAATGTCTCTAAGATTGTTTGGTAAATGGTATTTAATTCTGTGACGATTGAACTTTTCTCACTTTTCCACTAGCACATGTTTTACCGTAAGGGGTGAACTGCACTCATCACAAATTGGGCGTTCTTCTTTCTTGAACAAATGTTCATGAGAAAACTGGGTATGTCCAAGTCGTAAACGGAAAATAATTATTTGCTTTCGTCTGGATACCTCGGGTGGTTGCCATGGTTCAATATCACAAGATTTGATCGTGTGGATTTCAATTTATTGTTTCAGTTCTCGAACAGGTACTTTATGAAGTAGCTTTTTAGATCCATACTTACAGATTGGAGTGATATGAGGATACTGTTGTCGTTTATAGCTTTTTGGCATTTTAGAGGCAATTTTAAATTTTGACCAAGGTTAATACAAAATGTGGTTAACACTTACTAGGTGTACATGTTTTGAGCCACTAAATATCTGGGTAAAAATTAAAAGCTATCGGTTACAATTTAGTTTACATTATTCGATCTTATGTATTAAGATGTTAAAGTTACCAGTGGATTTGATAACATGGTAACGTACGACTCCACATGAAGTTGCTGGTCCTGAGACAAAGTGTCTACGAGGACTTGATGATAGCAACTGATTGAAATGACAAAATTGACATGTTAGGACGGAAGTCCGAACAAAGCTGTCAGTGTAACTTAATGTCTGTGTCTAAATATGACAGAAGCCAGCAATATTTAAAAATTGAATAAGTTAAAATTAAAATAATATAACAGTAGCAACCATCAATGTTGTAGTTTTAAATTGTGAATTTGTCTTGAATTTATGTTAAGAACATGGAGAAAAGTGTTTTATTGATTAATGTATGTGGAATGAGTTGTGGTGAAGAATTGTGTGGGTACTAATAGGCAACCAACTGTACATAGGTCTAATAAATTGGTGTGAAATAAGGATTCTAATAAAAGGCCCTTTATGTTTTGCAACATTTGGTACCTGGAAAATGTAAAATAGACATATGTGGGAAGTTGGATTCTTGAAACTTTATTGTTGATGGGTGAAATAGGAAATAATATTTTTGAAAGTGATATTAAGTGAATACAATAAAATACTTTTGTAATGTAGTGTTCATGTGGTATTTAACTTATAACTTCAACTTCATGTTCTTTTTAATTAAAGTGGTTATATACTTTTTAGGACACTGATGATGGAATATGGATTCCGAAAACGTTTTGTCTTCATGACATAGCCCGATTGGGTTTTTTTAATTTATATACCTTTTATAAAGGATTTTAACAAATTTTTTGTGATACATGGTATACAGGAACTTAGTTTCCTTGTGGAGTTTATTTAAGTGTTCTTGTAATATTGACGCCATACGATTAACGTTCTTGCCTTTGATGTAAATACACATATGTCCAAAAGTTTGGAATATTGGAATATTTCATGTTTTTATTGATTTTTACATGTAAAATCTTCTGAATAGTTAAACATTATTTTGTTTTAATTCTCAATAATACTAAATAAATCTCAAAACCAGATAAACGATATGCAAAAAAATTATTTATTCTATTGGAGTGAAAAAGATACAATGTACAACTTACATTTAAAAATAAATTAATATAGAAAAAAATAATTTTTAATAAAACTAATAAATAGTATTTCCTCCATTGGCCTGTATGCATGCCTGTAGGCAATTTGGCATGCTGCCTATTAACTGGTAGAGCTTGGTTTGCGAAATTCTCTCCCATTCTTCACGAGCAGCATCTTTTAGTTCTCGAAGTGTAATAGGGGGATTGTTTCGCTTCTTGATGCGTGTTTTGAGAATGTCCCAAGCATGTTCAATAACGTTCATGTTAAGGGAATTCGAAGGCCACTGTAATTTAGATATTCCTTCTTCTTTCAGAAAATTTTGTAATGCTGTCGTTCGATGAGGAGGTGCGTTGTCATGCATAAACAAAAGTTCATCAACTACTGCCCCTCGGAATAGACGTACGACAGGATTTAAAACTTCCTCGATGTAGACAGCACCAGTGACTCTTATCTCCAGAACCAGCAGTGGCGTCCGTGTACCACTCATAATACCACCCCAAACCATAATACTGCCACCTTCAAATGGGACACGCGGTTAGGCTGTTTCTAGTCGGGCTTGTCGTTCTGAGGCCCTCCAAACCAGTGTTCTTCGCGAATTAGATACTAACCCAATTTTTGACTCATCAGAGAACATCACGTTATTCCAGCTAGGACCATGATGCACCATTTCTCTAGCCCATTGCAAGCTTACTATTTTGTGTTGGTAGGTTAGCTTAGGAACACGTAGCGGTCTTCTACAATAAAAATTTACTGCATTTAGTCTGCGTATTATTGTTTGCCGTGAAATATTCAGTCCTTGAAGCCTAGAAATTTCTCTGGATATACCACTTGTAGATTCCAGACGATTTCTACGAGCTATTAATGTTATTTGCCGGTCTTGTGCTGCTGTTGTACATCGACTTCTGCCACTTCTGGGACGATCCTTGACGTCATTTGTATCTTGGATTTTTTTTTAATTTTTGATACAGCACTCTGAGTAACATCAACAATATTCGCGATATAACTTTGACTAAAGCCCTGTTGTAACAAAGCAATTACTCTAGATCTGTCAAAATGAGATATCACGTTTCTAGACATTTTTAAACGGCTCAATTCAAATTTAAACAAAGACTGAAATAATGTGTAAATACGCTAATTAGCTGAATATGAGCAAAATCATACAAAAACCATTCAAATATTTTATCATTTTCATTTAAAAACGGTCTAGAATGAATATCAACAACAATTTTAAAACCATCATATGCGTAGATATATTATTTGTACGTATTCCAAACTTTTGGACATGTGTGTAATTAGTTCATCAGCATATAGTCTTGCCTGAACAGGCTTCGCAATGATTTTTATTATATCGTTTATTGCTAATAAAAATAGAATAGGACTGATAATCGATCCTTGTGGGATTCCGTTTTGTTGTTCTCTAAGATAGGATATGGCACCATTCGCTCGGACTTGAAATGTTCTTTGAGTTAAAAAATTGTTTATGTAGGCCAAAATATTTCCTTGATATCAATCTTGTTAAGACATCTTGCCTATTTCTATTATATGCTAGATTTAGACAGTTCGTTTCATTTCCTATTTTCGTGGCGTGAAACGTAGTTACGTGTTTGTGTTCTACATTTTTTGTTTTGTTTATATTTACAAGTATACTGTGATTGATTGCGAATTACCAACAGAGTACAATGCCTAAACAGTTTGTAACAGTTTTTGTTATGTGTATGGGGAACTAACATTCAAATCGAAAAAACGTACTCTCACCCCACTTGTATGTAGAGCTTACGAAGTTTATTTCAGAGTAGGAGATCAATATAATTCATGGGCTCCTCAAATATTAAAACTTGTGTTACATTGACAATGATCCACTATTTCAAGAACCAAAATGTTCCATAAAACCCCAAAAGCATGGAGAGCTTTTTAGACAGTTCGGTCGAATTTTCTTGGTAATGTTTAAGACAATTACAAAGTTTATCACTGAATTACTTAGTGTTTACAGAGAAATGGGATGTAACATGTCTGTAAAAATTCATTTCCTTGATGCTCTTCTCAATTTCTTTCCAGAAAATGTAGGTACTGTAAGTGATGAACATGGAGGACGGTTCCGATCTTTGGAAATAAAAGTGAATGCAATTAAAATAATAATAATAATAATAGCGCTTATTGTCCAACAGAATCCATTTATAGGACAAAATACAATACTAAAGTTAAATGAAATATTAATAATTCATAAGTACTAACTAAATAACACATTTTTCGAGTATTTTACCTTAACATAAAGAAACTACTCAATCACCTAGGTAGATCTCAGCCATCCTAGTAAGCTGCTTTACACTGCAGTGAAATATATCGCAGTAAGCACTTAAGGAATTATAATAGTTGCACATGAGAAATAGAGGAGAATTTAACATAAGATTAGTTCTAGCTTGTGTATTTCTGAATGTAATCGAATTTCTCACTGGATAAGATGGAACGTTAAAATTTATTGTCGAAGAATATCAGGGCAGTCAATGAGATTATGTAGTAGCTTGTACAGGAATATTAGGGAGGCATTAATTCGTCTAGATTCTAATGATACTACGTCCAAACCGCTACACAACTCACTATTGCTGATGCCCCTCTTGGGATATATGCCGTTAATTTTGAAAGACAAAAATTTTAAAAATTTACGCTGCACCTGCTCTATAATTTGGATATGTACATCATAAAAAGGTGACCAAATGACAGAGGCATATTCCAGTTTACAGCGTACAAAAGTGTAATAAAGTAATTTAATTGCCTTAGTATTAGTGAGATTTCGACTATTTCTAATTATGAATCCATAAGATTTAAGTGCTTCTTTAACCTTTAAATTAACTTGCTCAACAAAGGTGAGTTTGTAATCAAATGTAACTCCAAGGTCTTTAATTTTATTCAAATGTTCAAGTTCATTGCCGTCGATAATATAAGGATGGTATATATTAGACTGTTTCCTAGAATAACTAACTACTTTGCACTTATTGGCATTAAGACTCAAATGATTTGCATTACACCATTCATGTACACGATTCAGTTCACTCTGCAAAAACTGACAATCGTTAAGATCGCTTATCAATGAATAAATCTTTAAATCATCGGCATAACATAAACATGGTGCAGAAATTGATTGATTGAAAATAATGGACAAGGGTGAATCAATAAAGAAGGTTGGTTCAGATTTAGGTGAACAAACCATGAACAAACTTCTGAGGCGTTGATCTTGTGGTTTTCACAAATGAGAGGATTGGGCAGCCCGATAAGTGGTCCAATACCCCAAGCAAAAGCTATTGAATTCCACAAGAAGTTTATGGATGGAGAAGACAACTTTTATTCTAGTGAGGGATGGATTGCTTTATGGAAGAAGAAATATGGCATCCGACAATTACCATATCCACATTACATCCGACAATTGGCAAGACATTATCCTTAAAGATGGATTGACTTCAGACCAAATATTTAACTGTGATGAGACAGGCCTTAATTTTAAAATGCTTCCTTTGAAAACAGTAGCTGCTAAAAATGAAGGAACTGCTCCAGGTTACAAAAAATCAAAGAGAGAGTCACAATCATGATCTCTAACAATGCTTCTGGTTCATTAAAATTAAGACCTCTTTTAATAGGAAAATCCAAACATCCAAGAGGATTCAAAAATATCCAAGTAAATTTCTTACCTACAACCTATAAAAATCAACGCAATGCATGGATGGACGGTAACATTTTTAAGAACTGGTTTTTTAACGACTTTGTACTAATCATTGAGGCCTACTTAAAAAAAACCTGAATCCAAAAGCTTTGTTGTTGTTGGACAACGCACGATCCCACCCAGACGCGAGTGAACGTCTCTCATTCAACCCCTAAACCAAGGCGTTATCGAAGCCCTGAAGAGGAATTATCGGCGGAGGCTTCTTCAGGTACTGCTAAACAGGCCGGATGAAGGGCTGATTCGAATAATTGACGTATTGAAAAAATCACGGATAAATATGTTTGCTATTAAATTGCATCTGCATGGGACTACGCAAAAGTGTAAACTATTCAAAAATCATGGAAAAACTTATTTCAGATAGAAACAAAACACTGGACCTTAAAAAAAACTGATAACTGTGAAGTTGATACTATAGCCAATCAATTACCAGTTGAACAACCAATCGGAAACCAAGAGGTCATCGATTGGATGAATGGAGGTGAAGAAATGGAACTGACAGATGACGCAATTGCCGATCTAGTTCTAAACATCAATCATGAAGAAGAATAAGATACAGATGAGATAACTCAAAAGATTTCTTATTCCGATGGGTGGAAGGCCCTTAAAGCAGTTCTCGCATATATCGAGCAGCAAGAGGAATCGACGCCAGTCGACGTCCTTCAATTTCAACGTTGGTGCAACATCACCGCTTCAAAAAGAGGAATGAAGCTTACGCAAAAATCAATCAAAGATTTTTAAAACAGTAATATTGATAAGGTAAATGTTTTTATCTTTTATATATAGTACTGTATTAGTTTTTAGTCATTAAAATAACCACAGTTATCGTTATTTACGTGTTTTTTTATCAGTACAATCAATCTCGGTGTTAACCGAGTTTTTTCCGTATCCGAGGTAGTCACGGTCCAAATTACTTCAGATAATCGTGGGTCTACTCTGTAATACTATCCAAAGAAGAATAATTGGCATGTCAGAAGATATTTGAAAACAAAATCAGGGGGAACTCATACTTTGGGAACCACTGGTCTACACTAAAAACTATTTTTTAGAATTTTCACTACTTAATTTTTGAATTTGACTATATTAAATAATTACTTTGAAAGAATCAACAAATGTACTGAAGCAAAAGCACCTTACTTTTAAATGCAATTGGGTTGTCTTAAAAACATGTTTGTCGTACTAAAAATTTACGCGTCTTGATTTTACATAATTTTCCAGGATATTACAATTTACTGAATCATCGTATCAAAATTAAAAATATGCATGTGCTATTTTTCACACAGTTTAAAAAACTTTGTAAGATCGCAATGATTTATAATGTTTCAAGATAAAACGTACAACCTTGTTTTCGCATTTATTTTAACCTCTTTCGTTTAATTATAAACAATTTATCTCATAGTACATATTAATTAAAGATAACAGACAATATTATGAAGCTTTGTTTGGGTAAATAATAAAAATTATCTATTTTTAGGAATCTCAATTTTATCACGAGGAATTTGCTGATAAGCCAGCCCTATTTGGGCCGAGTCTTAAGGATATAGGTAAGATGGCAAAATTGCCAAACTTTTCTTAACACTTTTTCTTCAAATTATTCACATATAGTAATATAACACACTAGATTAATTTTTACCTTCGAAATATGTTAAAATACGATTTTTTGTCACAACATTTGCAATCCGCTGAAGGTTTCGAGTTCATAACAATGAATTTAATACACGAGGCATCGTATTGGAAAAAGAAAATCAAATACACGCTCTGTTTTGAATTTTTGAATGTATTACGTTGATCGAGAAAAACAGCATTCACATTATACCCAGATCTCTCTGATATTTCTAAAATTCATGAATATTACGTGAACATTAAACAAGTTCACGTTATTTAATATCGTGGTGAAAAAAATAGAAAAATAAGTAAAAGTGGTACTGTAAAATGGGATAAAAACACTGGGAAAATGTTGGCTGTTCTTTAATTTTTCGACTACTTGTTCTTGAATATCCTTGGCCATATCGTTTATCCTGCGTGAAATAGTATTGTCAGAAAGTGGTATTTTTTGTTAAAATTTGTTTGCCTCTTGCTTACTTACCATAATTTCAACCATATCAAGTGCAAAATAAGATTTTCGGCAATTGTATGTGGTCTCCCTGCTCTAGCAACTCGACATGCTGGACATTTCCAATATAATCTCCGTTTAGGTACTTTGAAAAAGGTATTCATGATACATAGATTATGCAATTTGCAAAAATCTGCGAAAGTCTTTTATTTCTATCGTCAAGTCCAAAATCTCCAATTAAGTTACTTTGTCTGCCTTTTCCTATCTTAGCATTAATGTCACCCATCAGAATGGTGAGATCTCTAGTCTTGAGTTGGTCGGTTACAGTTTTTACATCTGCGTCTTCTTCTTATGGTGCCGTGCACCTATAGTGCGTTGGCGAATTATCTTAAGGTCAGACGTCTGTCTTTTGCGGCATGCAAAAGTTCGCCAGTGTTAGTTACGCCTGTCCAGTTCTTTATATTTCGCAGCCACGACATTTGTTTGCGACCTACTCCTCTCTTGCCCTCAATCTTTCCTTGGATAATTAGTTGAGGGATTGCGTATTTTTCCCCTCTCAGGATGTGGCCCAGGTATCCAATCATCTGCGTAGAACCTTTTAAGTTCTTCTAGTTTAGTTTTCGCTGTCGGTGCATGGACTGTATTAAATTTGTGTTTCTGGGGTTCGCGTTCAACTGAATCATTATAACTTGTCCAGATAGCTGGCGTACAGAGCTAACACATTTGCTAACCTCTCTTGAATGAATCCTACACGATTACAATGATAATTGCTGTCTTAGTACGTCTCTTTCGAAACATCCTAACATGTTTTCATTATTTTTTGTTAGAGTCCAGGTCTCTGAACCATATGTTAGGACTGGGCGTATTATTGTCTTGTAGATTTTTATTTTTGTATTTCTCGATATAATTGTGGATTTAAGGAGGAGATTGAGCCCAAAATAGCATCTGTTGGCCGTGCAAATTCTGCGGTTTATCTTTGGTAGTATTATTTTCAGTGTTAAGGAGCGCTCCCTGGTATACAAATTCGTTCACTGCTTCGATGACGTCGTTTTCTATAACGAGTGGTCGTAGGATTTGTGGTTGCGTGCTTATTTTCATATACTTCATTTTGTTGGTGTTTATTATTAAACCCATTTTTGTAGCTGGTTTTTTTAATGCTACATACGCCTCTCTTACAGCATTTTCCGTTCTCGAAACAATATTGATATCATCAGTATACGCCAGGATTTGCACTGATTTATTATATATTGAACCAGTGGTTGTGATTTGTGACATACTTATTACTTTTTCCAGAGCCAGATTGAACAGTATACAGGAGAGAGGGTCTCCCAGGCGCAGCCCGTTATTTGTTTTAAAAGGTTCAGACAGTTGCCCCTGAATTCGTACTCTACATTCAACTTTTTCAGTTAGTTTTGTTAAATTTACTAACTAATTTGGTATTCCTAGCTCTTTCATTGCTTTGAACATTTCTCTTCTATTCACAGAGTCGTAGATTGCTTTGTAGTTTAGAAATATGTCGTGAGTAATAATACCGTATTTCAGTGTTTTTTCTAAAATTTGTTTCAGGGTTGCAATCTGATGAATTGTCGATTTACCACCTCTGAAACCAGCCTGGTATTTTCCTACTATCCATCCTATGGGTAGGATGTTCACTGTAGTAAATATTGCACTTATTTTTTTTTTCTAGGACGCCTGAGCTAGTCCACCTCATTTCCACTAAAGCAATGATATATTCTTTAGCTTTATTTATTTCTTATATGAGCAGAGCTGTGGCTCCAGGCTGATAAAGGCTTCTTACGTTTTACGTGCAAATTTTTAAATCATTATCCTTATTACGTTTGCGAGTTCGTCGCAGGTGAGACAATCCGGTTTCTTTCTTTGTAGCTCTCATAACAAAAGGTTTTTTACAGGGTTGGGTAGTTAACCCAACGCCAAACCCCCTTTTCCGACGGTTATTTCAGGGGCCTAGCTCTCGTCAATTCCCGACCCAATTTTCCACCCGAGTTGGATACCGGATCTCCAGTTGAGTTGCTCGGTTTACAGGGGACACCAGCGTGAAGGTGAGGGTCGGATTTGAGTAGAAAAAACTAATTTGAGTAAACTGGAATCAACTCCATGTTGTGGCATTCTACCCCTTTATCCCCTTTCCTTTGTCACCACTCCTTCAAAAACGAATGTAATGTAATGAATGAAATTTCATTCAGTAATGAATGATATGAAATGAAATTAATTGTATAGTATTTCTATTTGCCGAAAGACGGCAGTTAAGATCTGTATTGTTCTAAAGCAATATCAATATTATTAAGAACAAGTTAATGGAACATTTCCAAAATTATAAAAATTTAAAAAGTATTTCTGAGTGCCTCTGTATAAAGAGTATTGAAAATATCAGAGCATTCACTGAATTACCATTATGACCGTACAAGTTATTCTATAAAATGAAGTCAAATGATACAGAATGGGGCAATGATACTGAAGGTAATAATAAATTAATGAAAAATGAATGATTAGTACTGTTCTTCTTTGGTGTATTTATTTTTGTTTTAATTGCTATGCTTTTCCATATATTTTCAAATGAATTTGTTGCAGCTTTGACCGGCATGTTGGTAGAGGCAAACCGCTCCGATGCCTGCGTACCCATCTTCCCGCCTCCTAACGTAGAAAACGACGTAGGAAAATGGATAGCGTTGGTGAGAAGGTCCTCACTGGAGTACAAGAATTGTACCTTCGAGATGAAGGTCCGCAACGCCCAGGCGGCCGGATACAACGCTGTCATTGTCTACAATGTCGGTTCCGATGAACTGATCCCGATGGGGGCCAACAACGTGACCGGCATTTACATACCTGCTGTTTTTGTCGCTGAGAAAAGCGGGTTAGATCTGTTAGAGAAGTACGCCAACAACCCCGAATACTTCATTGTTATTAATGGAGATTCGCCGTTTGATTTACCGACTCATTTACTAGTACCGTTTTCTATCGCTATTGGTATATGCTTTATAGTTATGGTTGTTTTTATGGTAAGAGTTAGTGAGTATGTTATTTGTAGTTTAATTGAGCACTTGAATTTTTATGAGCTCTCAAAAAATCGTGCTCCGTTCAGCTTTGATTTTTACCTAAATACAGAAATAGATTTAAAATATTTTAGTTTATGGTACTCGGAAAATATCACCAACAGGCTAAGGAATCAAAATGTAAATGAAGAAGGCCAGACAGATATAGACTCCTACTGGACCACAATAAAGAAAGACATTGAAGCAGCTGCGAAAGATGAAATAGGAACAGAAATTTGTGCCCGTAAGAATCATTGGTTTGACGATGAATACAAGAATGTAACAAAAGAAAAAAAATTAAGCCTACAGAAAGATGCTTACCCGACGAACTAGAACAACTGTAGAGAATTACCAGACAAAGAGAAGAGAAGAAAAGAGGATACACAAAAGAAAAAAAAACGAAACCACCTTAATTATATAGAACTTAAATATATAGAAAACCTCAACAGAGAGAAAGAATTCAGAGCATTCTATAAGAAAGTTAACATCAACAGAAAGGAATTCAAGGCAACCACAAGACGATGCAGAAGTCAGAATGGCGACTTATTAACAACAAGGAAAGATGTATTGAATAGATGGGTGGAATACTTTAACCAGGCACTTAATGTAGAGGAGGAAGAAGAAAACCTGGAAGACGAAAGAGATGAGGTAAGGGGAACAGAGGAGAGCAAAAAGGAATCACCAACGATTCTTGAAGTTAAAGATGCAGTTAAAAAACTAGCCAGAAACAAATCACCTGGAATAGATAATCTCCCAGCTGAACTATATAAAGAAGGTGGCCATAATACCATAATCGCATTACAGCAGCTTATAAATGAAAGCCCAATCATACGACCTACGTATGCTGAAAGACCTCGATACGAGGATGAGTCCAAGCCACGTTAAACGAGCAAGTGACTGCAATTAGAGACGAATCGAACGAAGAAGAAACGATCAAACATATTACAGAAATAGTGCAAAATGTAAAGGATAAACACTTAAACGCAGATAGATTAATGAAGAAAAAATTATGGATGACAGATGAGATCCTGAAACTAATAGACGAGAGAGGAGAAGCCAAAAATGACCCAGATAAATATAAAACCATAAATATATTAATAAGAACGAAAATCAGAGAAGCGAAAGAAAGAGAAGCAAGGGAAAGATGCGAAGAAATTGAGACTCTGCAGTAAATGTATGATAGTCACAATGTACATAGGAAAGTTAAAGAACTCACAGGGGGACTAAGACGAAGGCAGATAGGAAATATAACTGATTTTGACGGAAACATCATCTTGGACAAACAGAGTAAAATAAGAACGTGGAAAGAATATCTAGAAAAATATTTGAAGACCAAAGAGATAACACCTTTGAGCTAGAAGAGGTAAATGATGGACAAAGAATATTACAGCAGGAAGTTTATTCCGCAATGACACAGTTACAGGATGGCAAAGCGGCAGGCCCTGATAATATACAAGCAGAACTACTCAAACTAATGGACAACGAATCAATAGCAATAATCGCAAAGATATTCAACAACATATACAACTCTGGAGAAATACCAACAGAATGGCTGGGATCTGAGTTTATTGCACTTCCAAAAAAACTAGGAGCCAAAAAATGCGAAGATAAGCCTCATGAGTCATCTCCTAAAATTGTTCCTAAAGACAATAATTCATAAGAGAATCTACAAGCTGTGAGAAAGTCAAATTTCCCCCAACCAGTTCGGGTTCACAAATGCTGTTGGTATTGGAGAGGCTTTGTTCTCAGTACAAGTCTTATTCCAGATATGCAGAGACGTCAACTGCGACGTATACGCACGTCTGGTTGATTACGAGAGAGCATTTGATCGAGTACAGATCAAATAGTAAAAGAAGCAGGAATTAACAACCAAGATCTGAAAATAATTAGAAATCTTTACTGGAATCAGACAGTAAATCTCAGAATTGAAGGTGAACACACTGACTATGTGAAAATCATGCGTGGGGTGAGGCAAGGCTGTATTTTGTCTCCTCTAACCTTCAATCTGTACTCTGAAAGAATATTTATCGAAGCTTTGCACGAAATTGAAAAAGGTATTCTACTAATGGTTACCGGCTAAACAACATCAGATATGCAGATGACACCATAGTATTTGCGGACAACTTAGAAGACCTATAAGTTTTTATGAACAAAATCACGTATTACAGTCAACAATATGGACTTAATATAAACGTTAAGAAGACACAACTTATGATAATTAGCAAGAAAAGGGTAACAGAAGGTCAACTCTACGTCAACCAATCCCCTGTAGAAAGAGTGACGCACTACAACTACCTCGGCATCATAATAAATTAAGAATGGACCAACAACCAGGAGATTAGAGCACGCATCGGAAAAGCTAGATCCACCTTCAATCGGACGGGGGCTTCTTGAAGAGTCACATCCTCTCTCTTGATACAAAAGTAAGAATGCTGCGATGCTGCGTCTTCTCTGTCCTTTTTTATGGTGTTGAATCGTGGACCTTGAACGAAGATATGTACAGAAAACTGGAAGCATTTGAGATGTGGGTATATCGGAGAATACTTAAGATCCCGTGGACTGACCGAGTCACAAATGAGGAGGTCCTCAGAAGAATGAATAAGAACCGAGAGGTACTGACCACCATCAAATCTCGAAAGTTACAATTCTTCGGACATATTATGCAAAATGAATCTAGATATGCTCTCCTTCAAGCCATCCTGCAAGGAAAAATATTTGGAAAACGAGGTCAAGGAAGAAGAAAAACATCTTGGTTAAAGAACCTCAGAATCTGGTTCAATACAACATCTGTGCAGGTTTTCCGCGCTGCTGGAGATAAGATAAATATTGCCATGATCGCCAACCTTCGTAGCGGATAGGCACATCAAGAAGAAGATAAAAGAAATATGCACACAGAAATCCCTCCCCAATGATTGGAATATTGGAATACTTTGCACCATATACAAAAAAGGAGATATCTTTAAATGCTCTAACCACAGAGGAATAACGCTTCTAAATGCAGCGTATAAATTATATTCCACAGTACTATGTCACTGTATGGCACCATATGCAGAACGGTTAGTAGGAAAATACCAGGCTGGTTTCAGAGGTTCAGATTGCAACCCTGAAACAAATTTTGGAAAAAAACACTGGAATATGGCATTGATACTCATCACAAATTTATAGACTACAAAGCAGCCTCTGTGAATAGAAGAGAGATGTTCAAAGTAATGAAAGAGCTAAAGCAAATACGTTTGTAGCATTAAAAGAATCAGCTACAAAATGGGTTTAATAATAAAGACCAACAAAACGAAGTATATGAAAATAAGCACGCAACCACAAATCCTACGACCACTCGTTATAGAAAACGAATAATACTACTAACAGCAGAATTTGCACGGCCAACAGATGCTATTTTGGACGCAATCTCCTCCTTAAATCCACAATTATATCGAGAAATACAAAATTAAAACTCTACAAACCAATAAAACGCCCAGTCCTAACATATGGTTCAGAGACTTGGACTCTAACAAAAAATAATGAAAACATGTTAGGATGTTTCGAAAGAAAAATACTAAGGCGAATCTATGGAGCGGTAAATGAAAATGGTGTCTGGAGAAGACGATACAACTTCGAACTCTATAGAATATAACAGGAACCGGATATCGTATAAAACATATTAAAATAGGACGTCTGAGGTCGATAGGACATGTATTGCGAATGGAACAAAATGACCCAGCTAGAAAAACGCTCCTTGATAGACCCACTGGCCAGAGAAGAAGCGGAAGACTCAGAACAAGGTTCCTTCATAACATCGATGAAGACATGAGAAATATGGGAATACGTGCTTGGCGGAGAAAGGCGATGGATAGGTTGTAAAACCAGAATGATAATGATGATGATGATTTTAGTTTATATCTCACTGCCATTTCTCTCTGAAAGTCTGTTCTTTGTTCGTATAATGACATGTTTTATGAAAGGCAGAATTTTTGATCAAAGTTACTAACCTAAGAGCGTAGGCGAAAAATTTCAGGCCAATGCTTTTTAAATGCAATCATTTTTTTCGAATCCTGAGAAAACTAACAAATATTTTTGAAAAATTTAAACGCAGAATGAAAGATTACATTATTACCGAGGGCCGAAAGTCCCTTAGAATAATATTGTCCCCCTTAGTCAATATTATTATTCTATATACTTACAGTAATACAAGTAAAAAGGATACATCCCAAATTAAAATTAGAAACAGAAAATAGAGGGGGTTAAATTATGTAAATTTTCTTTCTACATAATCAGCACAAAATGCTTTTATATGTTCCATATATAACCAGTTTTTCTACAATTGGCAGAAATACCTAGTTTTTCTTTTTATATAATACTTATACATCCCTGTTTTCGTGGGGCTGGGTCATCCCTCGTCATTTGCTCAATTTCAGAAAATTGTGCAGCAAGTAACTGTGATGTTCTCTATATACGCATATTTAGGGCTCGTATTTTCATATTTTTCTGGACTAACGCAATTCCTAAAGACTTCCTAAAGAAACAATCGACGAGAAAACCGAAATTCTGCATTCGTATTATTGGATCTCAGTATATAATAAATGCATTTATAGCTGCAATATTAACCAAGCCATAGTACAAAACAAGAAACGCCCACCCACGGGTGGGGTCTGTCAGGATACTTTTGCAGGTAGCGATTGAAGAGATTCATACAATTTCACCAAATTATGCTAAAATGTACTATTCAGTGCTATTAAAAGGTACACCAAGTCTAGGAAAAAAATACAAAAAAAAATTAAAAAAATTAAGCAATTTCATTTATAGTTGTACTGATAGACCCCACCCGTGAGAAGGAGGGTTAACAGATGAAAATGCTACGTAGTACCATCTACTTTATGTTCCAGAAAATGTGCGTGTGTGTCTTTGAATGGGTGTTATTTCTCTCTACAAGTACGTTTTCCGTTAGATATGGCGCGTTTTTGCCTATATTTAACGAACAGGTTTTATAAAACCAATTACAGAAATTCTGGAAGGTATAGAGACAATCTTTTAACGATTAAAATGTAGTTCACAGACATACGTGGAGGCTATTTTCTGTTACATAAAGCAGATGTTACTGTGCAGCGTGTACACTTTTGTAAAATGAGAAATTTGTTCAAGCATCCTGCCTTTCATCACTGTCTGATGAAGCCCAATTTAGGCCGAAACATTCATTTTGTGAACGAAAGTTTGAGACAGAAAGAACAAGAATTCATGCCTTCAGGTGCAAAATACGCCAACGCTTAAAAAATAAATCCATTTTTGACGAAAAAATTTTTTATTTTTATTTGCCTATCTCAAAAATTAAGTGAAAAACCCTTACAAGATTCAAAGAGATTGTGAGAATTTAAAGTGTTTACTACCTTTACTACTGTTTACTATCCTTAATTCTTCTTACTAATAATTTTTACGTAATTACAGATATGGAAATGTATAAAAGATAGAAGACGACTAAGGAGAAATAGACTGCCGAAATCTGTATTAAGACAAATCCCGACACACAAGTTTCAAAAGGGCGACCCCTTCGAAACGTGTGCTATTTGTTTAGACGATTACGTGGAAGGAGAAAAATTAAGAGTTCTTCCTTGCAACCATGGTAAACCATTTTTATTTTTTCTTTTATCACTACGAGGGTAAACTAAAATGTCTCCTTTAACTTTAGGTAGGTAGTGAAGACAATGAAGTTTTTAGTCCAAAGAGATGCATTTACTTCTGAAAGTAGTTTCGCTTTAACTCAATAATGTTGTATTTCGGTCAGAATTGGCAAAAATTTATTTATTTTAATTAAATTATTACAGAAATATTAAACAGATTGAGTGCTAAGTAACACTCGAATAATATACGTGACGTTATGAATATGATCAATGGTATTTCTTTTAAGAACGAGCTCTTATAATTGCGGCCTGAATTTTATAGGAATTTGTGTAGGTGGCGATTATCTGTTGGTGTTAAAACCAACTGTATACCGTGTTTATATTTATCGTTTGTGAATAACTTTGAATATTAAATTGTACATAACCGAATCTATAAACAATGCGAAACGATATATTCATAAGCTTCATAGACTTCGAAAAAGCATTTGGTAGAGTAAGACACGATCTACTATTAGAACGTTTGCAAGAAGTGGGATTTAGATGGTATGGACACCAAACTAGTAAAGAACTTGTATTGGAACAAAAACGCCAGAGTTAGGATCCAAGGTTCCACGTCCGCAAAAGTAGAAATTGGGAGAAGAGTTAGACAAGGATGTGTTTTGTCACCCCTGTTATTTAATCTTTATTCCGAGGTTCTATTTAAAGAGGCACTGTAGGATTACAAGGATGACAAGGCACTGTGTATACCTGGATGATTTGGAAATCCCGAGAAAAACTTATTACCGCCAGCTATATGGGTAAAATACTACTTTTAAATTGTTATAAGTTTTGCCTTGTTGTAAGTCATTACCTGAACTTAGAATGCTGCCGGCACACGCCGACTAATCTAGAATGTCGCCGAATTATATCGAAGTTCTGAGGCATCTCATAGAAATCCACAGATCTGTGTCGAATGTATTCCATCTATAATATAAAAATGAATCGCAAAATGTGTTGGTAAGCGCATAACTCAACAACGCATGGACAATCTTAACAATAATTCTTTTTTTAAAATGTTCCTTGATGTCTAAGGATGGTTTTTACGGCGAGAAAAATTCGAAAAATTTCCGGAAAAACCGTAAACCAGCCCTTTTCTTTTTTTCCATACAAATATTTTCTAACTACATGTAGAGTCAATTTGAACTTTATTGCTATTCAATAAAGTTTATATTAAATTACAAGCACTCACTGTTGTCTAAACAATATAGGTGTGTTTCTAACGTCGAAGAGTCAATTTGCGCTTTATTGTCGCTGCACAAAGTTTAAATTCAATCAAATGTATGTGTGTGCGCGTTCGTGTGTATGCGTGTTCGCGTTGGAGGATCTAATGCGTTCACACAAAAGTGATAATATCGTGAACCCGACCAAATTGAAAAGTCAAAAAATGTAAGAGCTATAGATTTTATAGGCAATATTCTTTCATTCTTTGTATCAATACGGATTAGAAGGGAAAATCCAAATATACAAATAAGCGAAGAAATTTACAATAAAGCATTGATTTCATTTGAGGACATGTGCTTGATGATGTGAAACGAACTATTATTTCAATTAGACCTGGCCGCGCCCAATCGTCCAATGCATAATGCTTTTAACCAAGAGTTGCACCGAGAAAAACTGTAGGATCTCAACACTTTGAAACAATTAATTCAAACAAATCTTCCACTATTGAACGAACAACAGAAGTATTTATTTGATACACTTATGAAAGTAACAAATGATAAAACAGGAGGGATTTACTTTTTAGCAACAATTCGTTCACAAAATAAAAAAAATGGAACTTGCACTCGCTTCGTCGGGAATCGCAGCAAATTTGCTTGAAGGTAGTCGAACATTCAGTACTAAAATTACCATTAATCATGCAAAGCAACGAAACTCCAACCTGCAACATTTCGAAGAACTCTGCAATGGCAAAGGTTTTGCAGCAATGTAAATTGATTGATTGGGATGAATGCACGATGGCACATAAAAAATCTTTGGAGGCTTTAGATAGAACCTTACAAGATCTACGGAGCAATCATAACCCATTTGGTGGTTCAATGATTTTATTAGCAGGAGATTTTCGTCAACATTGTCAGTGATTCCACGATCAACGCCAGCTGATGAACTCAATGCATTTTTAAAGTCCTCCAATTTGTGGAAACATGTCAAATTTACACTTACGCAAGAATGTGCATGTCAAGTTGCAAAATGACCAATCTGGAGACATATTCTCTAAACAACTCATTGACATTGGTAATGACAAATTTCCTATAGATACCTTGACTGGTTGCATTAACTTTCCTCAAAGTTTTTGTCAGTTAACTCGATCAAAAGATGAACTTATTCAAAAGGTGTTTCCAGATGTTGCTCAAAATTACAGAAACCATGATTGGTTTAGCGAACGGGCTATATTGGCTGTAAAAAACATAGATGTAAATGAAATAAATTTCAAAATTCAAGAACAAATTACAGGCGAATTGAGGATATATAAATCAGTTGATTCGGCTACTAACCAAGATGATGTCGTCAACTATCCGCCTGAATTTTTAAACTCGCTGGATTTACCAGGATTGCCACCTCACAATCTTCAATTAAAGGTTGGATCGGTAGTTATTGTTGAGAAATATCAACCAACCGCGTCTTTGCAACGGCACACGGTTAGCGATAAAAAAATTATTGAACAACGTGATAGAAGCAACTATACTGAAAGGAAAGTATAAAGGAGAAGACGTTTTGATACCACGCATCCCAATGATTCCGACTGATATACCATTTGAATTTAAACGACTACAGTTTCCAGTGCGGCTTGCTTTTGCTATGACCATAAAAAAGTCCCAGGGGCAATCATTAGGTGTTTGTGATATTAATCTAGAAAACCCATGTTTCTCACATGGTCAATTGTATGTTGCCTGTTCCCGTTTTGGAAAACCATCAGATTGGTTTGTATATTCACCAGGTAATCAAACAAAAACATTGTATATCATAAAGCACTACAATAAAAACAGATTTTTGTTAATAGTTATGATTCACTTGATTTACAATAAATTGATTACTGAAAATACTTCGTTCATTTCGTACGTTTTATTTCATTATTCTTTATTACATCGGTTATTAACCCTATGTTAATAATAATAATAATAATAATAATAAATTAATTATCTCTATGTTTTGTCATTGAAGCATCCACTTTATAAATATTTGTCATCTTTAGGTTCCCACTATCCCTTTAGATTATTTTTAATCAGGTTTGAACCTTAAGATCCCCTCTTAGTTTGAAGCCCTCTGGCAGACATCCCAGTCGGGGTTTTTAGTGGGTCCAAAAGGATGGCCAAAGTTCGTGGAAGCGAAGATACTTAGGTCACCCGAGCTGACCCTCACACACCGCCCTATCATCATGGTGACGGTTCTGTTCAGGAGAATTAAAGAAATAAACTGCCACATTCCAAATCTATTTGACAGAACGAAGTCTGTCCGCTAGTTTAATATAAAAGACTGCTTGATATGATTGAAGAGTCAGTTATAAAATAGATTTTACGTTACAATATATTGTCTAATTTATTAAATAAGGGGTTGTACATTATACTTCTTGTAATTTATTATTTTTCCAGCGTACCATATGAAGTGTATAGATCCATGGTTGACGAAAAATCGACGAGTATGTCCTATATGTAAACGTTGTATTTGGGGCATCAAAGAACGACGTTCGGAATCGGACAGTGATGATACAGATACTGACGATACTTCCCCGTTAATCAATCCACGAAACAATACCACACAGGGGGGTACTTTTCAAGAACAATCTGAAAATCCATTCCAAAGAGCTATTAGGTACGTAATTTAACAGATCATAGTTATCATTGGTAAAAATGTGCCTCTGTTTATATTAAATTATTCGAGTATACGTTTGTTTAGGTCCATATCTCAAACTTCTGGAGCAGCTACGACGAACTTCGTGACGGCGTCCGGTCATCATAGCATCAACGGAGACTATCAAAGCCTTGACAGCAGTTCAGAAGTGACCACTAACTCCTCAACGACGGACACTACTGAAAGCGACATGCACAGCTGTTGCAACACCTTGGAGGCCTCGAGCAGTCACAACAACCCTTTCTCTGGAGTGAATGTTAGAGTTGTTCAAGCGGACGCTGTTAGTAATAATTCAAGTTTGGACGGTGTGGTTCACGCGTAACTGTTTGTTTTGGCGAGATGGTAGCTGCGTACGGTGGTTTAGGATTGAACATGTGTTTTGATAAACAACTAGAAGGGATTGCAGTTGTTCCGAGTCTACATGCATGAAAAGTCATAGTGCCTCGTCGAAAACAACCATTCGGGATTCTGTAAGATATTATATGCTTAGGATTTATTATTTGTTTGCGCATGCGTATTTATACGTACATGATATTTTGGAACAACGTTACTTTCTATCTGATATGCCAAATAATTCATTCGGTATTTTTAACAATTTGTTTCTTTTAACGCTCATTTTCAAGGTGTTAATTAATGGTACATTTTATAGCGCAAGTCCCAAACCACCAAATAAGTCTACTTATATTATCGACTGATGTGTATTCTTCACAGTTGCTTTAGTAAAAACAGTTTTTTGTATCAGCATCTTGATTAACGATAAGTTCTTTTATATTTTAATCTTTTGGTTCTGGTAATCCGGATCCGGATAATTACGATCGGTGTTAAATACAATAATTCAAGTCAAAATCTGACAATTCATGGTTAAATAATAAATATACACTTTTTCGACAACTTAGGAGATATTTGGTACATAATATTAAATAGGTGTTCGTTAAATAATTCTTTAATTTGGATGTGTGCTATCAGTAGTCTAACAATATAGTTTGTACACTTGAAAAACTCACTCCGGCGATGAAACCTCGGCTAAAATTAGTGGTTCTGTTGAGAGGATTCTTAGAATATAAAACCGCAGGAAGAAGTGTCTGCTCTTCAAAGTGTTGACTAGAATGGAGGAAACCTATTGCGTCCACAAATTTACAGGAAAATAAACAACCTTTGTAGATCTATTGTGCCCTCCTTTGTCACTTAAAGCTACTCATCCCACCCTGTTCTCTTAATGAGCTTTCACAGACTTAATATGGACTCATGCTTTTGGTTTTTCCTCGCCAAGTTCTAAATACCGCAGCCTTGTGAGGTTTTCACACTGACAAGAATTCCAGAGCGGTTTCCTCTTCTTCTAGACAGAACCGACAAGTATCCTTTTATGTCAAGCCTATATGACACAAATGCTTATTGAGCCTACAATATCGTCAATAGCCCCACTATCACCCTGACAGTATTTCGATTGTGGGCCAGTAAATCTGCTGTGAAATCATTAAGTGTCTCAGTGAACTCTTTAGCTTGGTGAATTTCTTCGTCGTTCCAAAGACTTTTCTTGCCCCCGTTTATCAATGGTTGCTGTTTAGTGTCTGTTCGTTACCAAAGCAGGGCTTTCGGATCAATTAATGGTGCAAAAGTGCCTACTCGGACCAATTTATCAGCCTTTTAATTGCATACGTAGCCGTTCTGCCCTGGAACCCAGGCTACTGTCGATATATTCCGACTTCCAACCTTCCAAACAGTCCCACACATCTTTTAGATCAACCTGCATAGAACTGAGGGCTGTTAAAGCTGCTTGACTATCGGGGAGATCATGATTAAGCCAATCTCCATTTGCCATCATGTTGTATAGCGGTAACTTCTACCCGAAATACGGTTTCAAATGTTCCCAAGCGTAACCGGAAACCTACCCTTGGACTTGTGCTGTTTAGGAAGGGGAGGTTTCTTGCAAAATAAGTTTTTAAAGTTTGCTCGGCAATTTTATTTGCCTAGGACCTCAGAACAGAATAAAAAAACAGTAATACAATTTTAGATAATTCTAGTGACAATATAAAGATCACATTATCATAATTTGAGTTTATTATGTCAAAGTGCGAGTGCGTGTAATTTATTGCAGTGCATAGCCAGAAAAATAAATCAAATTTTTATAAATCGAATAACAAATAAAAACGTCTTTGTTAGTACTGATAGCACCGTGATTTTTTCACTTTTTACAGTTGAATTAAGAATTCAACTTTAGTCTTGCCCAATTGTTCTTATTGAACGACAAAATTCTAAAGAAATTTGAAGGTTTGTGTGGTTTCTAGTCTTAAAATAAAACAAAATTATATTTTTTACAATAATTCGGTTCAGTTTAACGGCAAACAAAAATAACAGTATACGTTCGCAGCTTTTTGACTTATAGTTTGTTTTTTTTTTAAATATAGGTATTATACTTTAATTTAAAGCGGATATATATGTACGACAATTTATAAGTTATTATAGTAAGTCATTTTTTGTTTAAAAAGTGCATGTTCTGATCAACTTGATGATAAGTTGACGGCAAGCTGCAATGTAGTTTTGAAACAACTATTTATTATGAAGGTGTTTCGAAGTATTAACAATTTTTGCTATTTTTTTCAACTTAAACCGTTGATATCTCAGGAAGTAACATTTACGGCAAAAACCAATGTAATATTTGGACTTTTACCCTCGACTTGCCTTGAGGTCAACTGTCACATTAAAATTGATTACAATTTTGAATTTGTCAATATCAACCAGTATTCGACATTTTCCATATCTTAAAGCTGTCGTACGTCTAATACTGCTTTAATGAATATTTCATTTCAATTTTGAATACTTCATATAAATATTTTTCAAATATAAAGAGCATCGACTATAACCTACAATAAACATTGTTTACAAGGTTTTAGATTTATTTGATAAATTATTTGCTCTTTCAAAATGTTCGAAACATATAAGATGATGTAATGTCATGGAATGCTGTGTTTTGTGAGTGAATGACAGGGAATGGACAGCCGGAGTGTGACGTCACGGCGGTCATATTGTTATTAATACTTTCCAAACAAAAGTTGAAATGCCCAATCTCAAGGCTTTTTAATTTCTATAAAGTTAAAATTTTGTTTCCTCTGTTGCTTTTTCTTCTAAGTATAGTGTTTTTTACGATAATACCTTCATATTTCGGTGTTATATTTATATAAAATATAGTTTAAAAGTTTAAATTAAAGAAATTCTAACCTTATTTTATTGATACATGCATTTTATTGCTTTTTTTTTATAAACAACATGCTTTATTATTTACACAACGTTGTCAAATTGTTGTAGTAACGGTTAGAATACTTAGATATTGCAAAAAGCGGAAAGATTCTGTAAAAAAAATGGAAAATAACAAAAAATACAAATTATCCACACTAAACAAGGTTTGTTTGGAAAGTGAAACTGACAGATGTCAATAAAATCTACGTCATCACTCCGGCAGTCTATTACAATCATACTGAAACGTAGGCAACCAGTTATTCTATGCAAACTGTAGGCATTTTGTTGTCTTTTTTTTTTGCATAACGAATTAACTAAACGTTTTAAATACTCGTATAGGTATCCTATATTTCTTAACCACCGCTGTCTACATTGATTTGTGGTTGATTGTTCTATTTCTCAGTCGACTTACTGGTGCTAGATATGTTAAGTCACAAATAAACCATTTTGTGGTGGTTTATCACAAACACTTATTGTTTGTTCTATTAACACGTATTATTTGTTCTTTTTTACTGTGAACAACCACATTATCACTACAAAATGGTCAATTTGTATTTTTTGGCATATTATTTGTAGTATTTTTTTGATTTATAATAATGTACATATATTTAAGCATTGTATTAATATAGGACAATTGTTTTGGAAACACGTGTAGTTTGTTGTTGGCGCCGGTTAATACCAGCAGGATTAAGTTTTTGGACTCGAATCGATTAATTAATATTTTTCCCTTGATAATCCCTTGGTAATCCAGTAAGCGGCAGTTATGAAGATATAATACAATACAAGTACCAGTTCAGACTTTGTATTTTCTTCGTACTTATTTTTTAAATGATTACCATATGATTGAAACCATTATTTGCCGTAAAACATGACATTTGACATACAACGTGACATTCGACATAATACTTGACATTTGACCTAATACTGGACATTTGACATAAAACGTGACATTTGGCATAAAAGGGACATTTGGCATAAAACGTGACATTTGACATAAAACTTGACATTCGACATAATACGTGATAATACACGCCTTCACCAAAAAATGGCGCATCCACCAAAAATGGGGCCAAAGGTCAAAGTGTACTAAAGTGGCTTCCTATCTGCTATTCACATAGACGCCTCACTTTATAGACGATCTGGATAATCGAGTCCAAATAGTTTTCCAAATAACAAGAATTCCCGGATGTTTTTAAACTGTTGTGTCAATCGAATACTCAGTTTTCGTTTTCTACCGCCCAATCACAGCAAATTACTACCGAATCTTTGAGAAACTCATACATTTCCTTGTTAGCAAATATTTCTGATACCGTTAAGACGTTATGAATGATTGTCTGTTTTTGTTTGGAAAAATTATAAATTCTATCACTTCTCGTTCACCATATTTAATTTTTTCAACTGAAAATTCTTTTGTTATGTATCTTATTGTCTGAATACTTATTGTGATGCTTCCATCCAATTTTAATGTACATACATATAGATAACCATGCCTAAGTTAACTATAATCCACTTGAAAGCAAAAATTCTTATCGAAAAATTTCTAATACTTGCTAGATATACACGATGTCCCTAATTGGTATGTTTTGCAAGGAATACCGAAAACTAGAATTATAGCTCAGAACAATACATACTATATTTGGTCAATCTGGCTTATTCCCAAAAAAATTGTAAAGTCTGTACTGTGTGTAAAGACAGTGTTACTACTTACTGTTTTTCTCCACTTGTGACACTTCTGTAGTAAATTCTTCATACTGGCGCTTACTGCATGTATATATATATATATATATATATATATATATATATATATATATATATATATATATATATATATATATATATATTTAAGTTCTTGTGAGCTGGATTCATATATACCATAGCTAAATATTTTAAGTACCTTCTTTATATCCGAGCTCGCGTGAATGAAATTGGAATGTGATTTTTTTATTATCTAACTAATACACTACACTTACCCTTTTAGTTTTAGGAAAGACAAAATATTTTGTAATGTAAGTATAGATTTCGTGATTCCAGTGTAATATATGATTTTAGTAAATATTAAATATATTATAATTGTTTAAACTGGTTTTTGATTTCTTTTAATACTTTTGGCGTATCAAAAGGATAAAGACGATAGTCACCAACGCTTCAGTCGATTCTAGAAAAACATTTTTGCCGCTAACATATGATACAGATAAAGTAGACTCGAGGTTTTGTCGATTTACATATCGAGGTTTTTTCCTTACCCACACAGACAGGGTATATCAAGGCACGGACAGACAAAGTATTGTTTTTTGATAGCAGTAAAATACTTATGGCAAATCTGAACCTCAAATGCATACAAACAATGAAATCGGATATTCGCCAGTATTTTAGGATAGCGGAGTGGGTAAAATGAAAACGTAACCTACGGCATTATATCTGTTACGAAAAATATAAAAGGTGGTGGTTATCTGCGAGAGAAAAACAGATGATCAAGTCAGTAAATAAGGGATTACATAGAAGAAATGGGGAGATTTGAAAAATTTTCAAGTTATGACAAAGCTACTTGTATTGAAGAAATACCTATTTATAATATGTATCACCTTAATGTGGACATATGATTATTATTAACATTTGGCTTAATTACAATAAATAATTTTATGTTATAAAAGGATTAGGAGATAAAAAACAGCCACAAAAACTACAGAGGTATGAAGTTGTTAAATACTACGCTAAAACTTACAACTAAAATTTTACAAGTGCTAATAAATCAGAGGATAAGTTTATCAAATGAACAACAGGGTTTTCTTAGTGAAAGTTCGTGTACAGATGCAATATTCGTTGTAAAGCAAATTACTGAGAAATCACTAGAGTATAATAGACCAGCATTATTGTGTCTGATTGACATAAAGAAAGCGTTTGACAGAGTAAGACTCAAAGATGTAATCCACCTTTTGTATAATAGAGAAGTTCCCCTAAATATTATAAAAACTATAGAAAACATCTACCAAAACAACAAAATGGAAGTCAGAATAGATGGACAACTTACAGAACCTATAGAAATAGGCAGCGGAATAATACAAGGAAATTCATTGAGCCTCATGCTCTTCAATTTAATCATGGATGAAATTATCAAAGGAAAAGGATACAGAATGGGAAACAAAGAAATGAAAATACTCTGTTACGCAGACGACGCAATATTGATAGCCCAAGATGAAGACAGTCTGCAAAGACTGGTCCACAGATTTAACATAAGAGCAAAAGAATTTAATATGACGATCTCATCTAAGAAAACTAAAACAATAGTAGTCAGCAAAGAACCAACCATATGTAATATGGAAATTAATAGCATCAGTATTGAACAAGTAATGGAAATAAACTACCTGGAAATTACACTGTCTATCTATGGAGACCTGGACAAAGAAGTGAGAGTGAGAGATCAAGTACAAAAAGCAAATAGACTGGCAGGATGCCTTAATAACACTATATGGCTAAACAGACACATTAACACTTAATGAAGTCAAGAATTTATAAAGCTAGTGTAAGAAATATGCTTCAGAAACAAGACCCGACACAGCCACAACGCAAAGGCTACTATAAACTACAGAGATGAGAGTATTGAGAAGAACTACAGGAAATACGCTGAGAGATCGAAAGAGAAGTGAATACATTAAAAGAAAATGTAACGTACAGTGGAGACTGTACGTTACAGACAGAGGAGACCCGTGTCGTTAACATAGCAAGAGATGTCACCAATCGACAGAAGAAGTATCGGACGACCGCGTAAAAGATGGAGTGACAACCTTCCATAGAGGTATTAATCCGTCAATGACCAAGCAAAATTGCTTATAAAGAGGAAGAAGAATTTTAGGTTAGTAGTTAATAGTTAAACGTCACTAAAACCGCGATCGTCGATGAAATCCGGTAACTCAGGGATTCAGTTGTTTTGCTATCAAAGTAAAGTTATTTAGTAGTAGTTTTTTTCGACAGCGAATACAGGAATTTTATTACATCTTTCGGTGTGAGATAAAATTCTGAAATCGGTCTAATTCCATTAGATTATCGAAGTAGTGAACACGTGTTTGTGTGTGAGCAATATGGAAGGCGAGAGCAGTCAAAGTAAACGATGCCCAAATTTTTCGATGGGAGAAAAAACTATTATATTCAACGTGTATTGTGGACTCCGTGAAAGGAATAAAAGTATGTTGGTTAACGATGTAGTTACTCTATGTAGTAATTTGACTAAAGTTCCGAGGAGAACTGTATACAGAGTTCTAAAAAATTTTAAACAAAGTGCATCCAGCTTGAAGATGACACTAGATGATGTTATTCGGAGGAAATACCACGCTTTTTTTTTTGGAACGAAATCCCGACCTTAAAGAAAGTTGAAGTCGAAATAAATTCCAATGATTCAATACCCAAAATATCACGACGTGTTTTATTGCGAACATTAGGGCAAATGAACATCAAATATATGAAAAGAAGCAGGAACGGTGTTCTTATAGAAAAAGTTGAAATTATCTTGTGGCGGAGACATTACTTACAAAAGATCCAAGAGTATCGTCGTGAAGGCGAACAGTGTACTATTTAGATGAAACTTGGCAGAATCAAGGTCATACTGTCTTAAAGGTGTGGCAAGATTTTGAAATTAAAAATAGCCGACAAGCCTTCATTAAAGGGTTTTCTACAAATTTGATTGTCAAGTATAGATACCTATACTAATTTACTAATTACAAAAAAACTCTATGCTGAACCAATTAGAAACCATGCTAGTCAAAAATATTCAGGCAGATAAAGAAGCAAATCTGAAATACGAAATTCTACCCAATCTGCCACAGTTTGTATCATTTAAAATATTTATACTGGAGGCCGTTGAAGGTCATATCTAATGATCTGATAATATAACGATTTCTAAAATTTTTGTTTTTACTCTTTGATACTTTAGTTTTTGTTTATATATTTCTTATTATTTAAACAAGACCAAATAATGGCGAAATGCGTTTTATTGTTTTATCTTTTGTTGTTGTTTTTTTAAATTTTATTGGCAAAATGCATGTTACAGAACAGAAATGAAATTCCAAATAATTGTTTCTGAAAGCAGCCTTTGTTGTTTGCTTAACATGCCGTGAATCCTCCGTCAATTGGCAATGTCATCCCGGTTATCATACTTGATTTATCGCTTAACAGGTACAAAACAGCATCAGTAACTTCCCTCACCTCTCCAAATCTAAAAATAGTACAACAAGTTAAGAACACAGGTTACATGGGCAATACAAACGGCAAATAATTGAAAAGCACTTGCCCCGATGAAGCGAGTGGAAGTTTTTAGGAAAAAATGAGAAGTACTATGTGGTCTCTGCAACAGATTTTATGCACAGGGATATTACTAACTGATTTTTTAAGGCATATCGTGCAAAAACATGCAGTGATTAACGGAAATTAAGTCTGATAAGTCTTTTTATAATATCTAGGTAATTAGTGGAGAGAATTAATGATATTATTCAGAATTAATAATCAGTTCGGATTTGATAGTGGCTTAAATACGATAGAAGTCTTGTTAAGTACCCAAGTACTGATACAGTGCCTTTTGTCGGACTTTGACAAAAGCCTTATAACGTTTTTCTATAACAAAGACAAATAAGAACAACACAAAAATTGTAATAAAGTAGAAGGGAGATTAAATACATACCGCCTCAAAGGTATTTTCTCAATCATAGGCTTAGCAACCTTTGGATCTGACCAACCCAGTTTTCCCATATCTGTTAAAATAACTGTAGGATTTACAGCATTTATCCTGATATTATGAGGACCATATTCCAGAGCGGCAGCTCGTGTAAATCCATCTACTGCTGCTTTACTTGCGCAGTATACTGTATGATGAAGTAACCCAACCATGGAAGCCTGAGAAGACAGATTTACTATCGATCCGGGAACTTTTCTGTCCAACATATTTTTTATTGCTATTTGGGTGACGTGAATCAGAGATTTAATGTTAACACCCATTACACTACAAAAAACAGTTACAGAAAATTAGACAGATCAACGATGAAAAAACTTGTTACTTAATACACGTTATTTTATGTTTTTAGTATGCTAAACCCAAATATCGTCGGTTTACTTGTAAAACCTTTTAAGTCCAATTTTCGGTCATTTAGTGTTTTTTTTACGGAAATAATTTAATAAATCCGTCCCGACATAACCGTCGCCGGTGGTAATACGAGAAACTTCTATGTCTCTCAGTCTAAAATAGTTCTGAAAACCTTCTATGTCTGTGAGTGGTCTGTGAAAACGTACTGACATTTGGAGGTTAGTAAGTAATCGGTCTTAAAAATTGCTGCTTTTGGCTAGAAGTGCTAGCAACTGATATTAGAATTAGTTGCCGCACCAGAAGTTTCACCGAAAGAAAATAACAATTTTGATAACATTGATCATAATTTTGGAAATATTTTACCTATTTTACCATTATTTCCAATACCTATTGATTCGGGATATTGAGAAGATAACATTAATAAATTTTATTAATGATCTGCCCACAGAGTTTATTGACGTACCTACCACTGTTAAAGTCCAGTGCGCACATAATGCAGATGATAATTATATTACTATTCAAAAAAATAGTGGTGAGTAAACGCACAATTTCGTTAGTAGGTTTTTTATATTAATTAATTTACTATTGCAGAAGAGCAGCATGTTTGTTTAGAAAACGCAGTGCAAAATTTTGAGGCTCTCAATGAGTTTTCAGTCGACAAAAATAACATTACGAATAATAGTGAACTTGATGATGAAAAAGAGTCTCTCTATTTTCCTAATTCCGATTCAGTGGAAAATGCTTCAAGTGATTCTATCAGAATAATGTTACTCCAACTCAGAAGAAAATAACTTTGAAGATAACAACAATTTAAACATAATTGTTCCTCTTACGGTTTCTCAAAAGAGAAAAAGAAACAGAAAAGCTGATATTTCACAATGGGTCCAATCTAAAAAGAAACGAAAAAGGGAACACGGTGAAAGATATCTCGGTAGAAGAAAGATGGACGGCAAAAAATTTGTTTTTGATGTTGAAAAACCAGAAGTATGAAATCGTCATGTAATTGCAAACTGAGTGCAAAGAAAACTGCATTGTTAAAATGTAGGTTGTTCAGCGAACAGCAAAGAGCAAAAATATTTTCCGAATTTTGGAAAAAGATATGGGGAGAGAAAAAAAACCATGGTAAAAATGTTAGTCCGAGTTGGTGCAGCCCAAGATAAAAAACATCAAATCAACGAAGTCTCTAGAAGAGGCCGATCACTATATTTTCATCTGAAAAATTCAGGTGATGAATTACATAGGGTTGGCAAAACAATGTTTCTACGTACGTTATGCGTTGGACAATGGACTGTGTCTGAATGAGTTAAAGAAAATGATCCAAATATAAATACAGAGGATACTCACGCAACACCCGGTGATACCTTTTCACAAAATCTAAAACGGTCTAAAATATCTCAGGAAACAAAGGATGACTCTCCTAGGAATATTTTGCGTTCCTTTCTAATAAGTCTGCCAAAGCTTATTGTAATAAGTCGAATTATTGTAGATCATCTACTACGAAAATATACCTAGAACCCGTATGGAGATCAAAGATGGAAGTATTCCGGGAATATGAAAAGAAGTGCAATGAAAATTCCCTATCAGTTTAAACATTTATGGAGAAATTCGAAAAGATGAATCTTAGCATACACCAGCCCAAAAAAGACCAGTGTGATCCCACACAGTCCCTCTGTGTGGGATTTAGGGTTAAAAATGTGTCAGAGGATGCTTACAAAATACACATAGAAAATAAAGAAAATGGTAGGGCGGAAAAGTCCAAAGACAAGGAGCAGGGTAAATTTGTATATACCATAGATTTACAGAGTGTACTTCTTACACAAATATCTCGAAAACAAAAATCATGACCAATTTGGTACCCAACCAGAACATCAGTATTGGTGGGAAAGAAATAGAACTCGTAGATAGATATAAATACCTGGGACATGAAATTATGATTGGCAGGGATAACCAGACTCATGAACTGAAGAGAAGAATCGGCCTTGGGTGGGCAGCATTTGGAAAACTGAGAGAAACTTTTAAAAGTGAGCTGCCCACATGCCTAAAGAGAAAGGTATTTGATCAGTGCGTCCTCCCAGTATTGACGTAAGGAGCAGAAACACTTACCTTAACAAAAGCAGCAGCTACCAAACTGAGAGTCACGCAGAGAAGAATGGAGCGGTCCATGTTAGGAATAACTCTGCGAGACAGAATAACCAACGAAGACATCAGGAGAAGAACCGGAGTGACTGACATCATCGAGAAGATAGCCAGACTAAAATGGAGATGGGTAGGACACATAGCCAGAATGACAGATGGGCGATGGACAAAGAGGTTATTGGAGTGGAGGCCAAGGGAAGACAAGAGAAGCGTTGGTCGACTACCTACAAGATGGACTGACGATTTAAGAAGACTCGATAAAAAAAAGAGCGGCGCAAGATAGACGGGGTTGGAAACATGAGGAAGAGGCCTATATTCAGCAGTGGACTCTTGAGGCTGGATGATGATGATGATGACTTCTTACACCGAATTTAAAAGCTTCAGGGCTTTACTATAAGACTGAATTGATAGTTCACAATTTTACCATATTTGATCTCAAAAACAAAGATGGTTATTACAAGGGAGAAGGTGGGCTGTCCGCAAACGAATTCTCTACAATAATTTCTTATTTTATTTTTAATAAAATACCAACTGTTCAGGATAATGATGAAATAATATTTTACAGTGATGGTTGCGGCTACCAGAATCGAAATAATATTTTGTCAAACAATTGACGCACTAATTTTCTTTATCTGACCAGTAGGACACGATGTAGATTTGCCGGCCCCAGAACCTTTAAATGATTTGAATTCTGTTCAAACTGAAGTGTTTTATTATGTACAGTCAGATCTAGATGAGTAAGATGATAAGAATTCTAATATATTTGGTTTCGAAAATTAGTCTACGATTTTATTATCAGATGTCGCTATATTGCGTCTATACGAGTTGCTTCCTAAGACAGAAAATATTTATTTCACGTTCAGAGCGTTTGCGAAAGCCGTTCTGATGAGGCCTATTGGGCCGAAATACGTATAAGCGGATGCGCAAGCGCCCTGTACGTGAAATCAAATCTTAACTGTCTTTTCCTTTTTAATTCTAATATACTACAGTAAATATAGTTTTTAAACTGTTCGATCGCAGATCGAGCTTAACGACTTGTTGGGATCTTGGGTTAACAAAAGAAAAATCAGAATTGCTTGGTTCTAGACTAAAAGGAAAGAAATTATAGGCAGTTGGAACCATCATATATGTGTATAAGAAGAGAGAGAGCAGCAGTTTTCACCATTTTTTGGCAAGAAAATGATTTAGTGTACTTTTCAGACATTCCAGGTCTGATGAATAAGTTAGGTGTTGAATGCAAAAAAGAAGACTGGAGACTGTTTATTGACTCAATCTAAAGCTATTTAAAAAGCTGTTTAATTACACAATAGTAATACTTCTATAGATCTATAGGCATCTATATCTAGTGCCCATTCTGTACGTATGAAAGAGATCTATGAACACCTATAAATAGTGTTGAATAAAACTGGCTATTCTGATCATGGTGGAGGATATATGGTTTTTCCAAGTTTCCATGTTTCTTGTGTAAATGGGACAGTAGAGCTAGGTATCAACGTTGGTGCAGAAAGAACTGGCCTGTTAGGGAGTCTTTAAAACCCGGCATTCTCTGCACAAACCTTGTAGATCCTACAAACATTCTCCTACCACCTCTACATATAAAGTTAGAACTCATGAAACAGTTTGTAAATGCATTGTCTAAAGATGGACCTTCTTTCAAGTATATCTGCCAAAAGTTCCCAAACGTTTCTAAACTTAAAGAAGGCGTCTTTGTAGAATCCGATATTCGAAAAATGATGTTAGACGTTAATTTTGTACCCACGATGACCATAAATGAGAAAAAAGCATAAGTATCATTCAAGCAAGTTGTTACACAATTCTTACAAAATGCAAAAGATCCAGAATATGGTAATACTGTAGCTAAAATGTTAAAGAAGTTTAAAAAATATGGATGTTTGATAATCTTGAACGTTCATTTTTGAACAGTCATCTTAATTATTTACCGGAGAATTAGGGAGACTTTAGTGAGGAGCAGGGTGATCATTTTCGCCAGGATATTAAATTGAATGCATTACGTTACCAGCGCCGCTGGAACACCGACATGATAGGAGATTACTATTGGTCACTTCACCAAGAAGCTTTAAAAGCGACTCATCGCAGAACAAACTACACAAGAACCTTCAAAGAAAAAAGAGAAAGAAAGTATAAACCAATTCCATCTAACTAGTGAACTCTTCATTACTACACTGTATCATTATTTCAACTATAAATAAAAACCATGATTATGATTTAACATAGCGTTTTATTAATTTTACCATATACCGTATAGAGATTTTAAACTATAGGTATAACAAATATCAGGTTGCTTAAAAACTATGGGAGATACAAAAAACTAAGACCAGATTTGGTTTTAGCACATAAAAATCGACGAAAGTCAGCTATTAAAGCCAAAAAAGTTTTCAACTAAATTTTTTTTTGTTGGTCTGTGTTATTAATGAAAATGGAATAACAATTAACTAAGTACCTGTCAATATCTTCTTCTGTAATGTCCATCATTGATTTTAACCAGCCCATTCCAGCGTTATTCACTAGTAGGTCTATTTGTCCTATATTTTTTAGAGCTTTCTCTGTCTGTTTCCAGTCGGTTATATCTAGCTCTAGAGGTACTATTCGAGGTACTTCTTTTTGTAAAGTCACTGAAAAATACATGCATTTGGTACAAATATTTAATTGTATTAGGAAAATTATTTTGTGCTACTTTTGAGAGCTACCCAGTTCATTCCACAACCAACAAAGGTAGAGTTTTTGTTTAAATAATCAATATAATAATAAAATTAAGTTGTCAGTGAACGGAAATGACAAATACAAATTGATTTTTTGCTCATATGAAACTTTTTAAATGAGATAAATAACTCAGCATTACATCAAATCCAACAGTTAGTCGATAGCCCCCTAGATTTGATCTCTGCCGGTATGTCCAGACGAGACGCCATTGTAACACGAAGACTTTGAATAGGACATACAAGATTAACACATGGATACCTGATGTCATCCAGCAACCGACCCACTTGTGAGGGTTGTCATTTACATCTAACAGTTCATCATATTCTCACCAAATGTCATCAATATTCGGCTAAAAGACTTTTATTGCCTTAAAAGTGATCTAAAAGACATACTTAACAACTTGGATCAAATAACCTTAAGTCTAAAATTCCTCAAAGACGTTCAGTTATATTATAAAATATAAGTAATTTTGATTGTATTATAACAGTAAGTATGTACTCTATAACATATTTTTGTAATTTATTGTACCAGTTTTACATTTGTAACCATTTTCGTGTAAGTGGCCTTTGTTGCCGAGCACGTTAATTTTCAATAAAAAAAAATGAGATAAAACTAGAACATATTATAATGAATGTAAAGGCACATTTGTATGATAACAAATACCGTTGGATATTTATTTAGATTAATGGATTATTTTTAGGTAAGAATCACCTGTTACTGCGGATAGTTCAAATATGAACAGTTTTATATACTCTTCATTGAACTCTTATTTCAAATTTGGACAATCATTTTACTTTATAATATACCCAGGGCCGGACTGGCTTTAACTATAAACGTAGCCCATATAATGGTTGCATCTCGAGACGACGATGATCTGTGTTTGAGAACCTTCCGGATGTATCGACCGGGATGGAATCGAAGCGCTAAATGCAAGTGAATAGAGGTGGACTATTCCAGCATATTCTAGTACATACTAACCTGTATTATATGTAATTAGCGCTAATATTAGCTAAGTTGGTTATTAAGATACTATCGAACTGTAAACTTATAAATAAATATATTTACATAAATTAGAACCGCTCGTTTTTATTGAAACACGCTACAATATAAAGTAAAATTAGTATTCAGGTAAATCAGGTAAATTTGGTTTATTTTAATTTAAATCCATAAATCTTATTATTAATATCATCAAAGGGCAGGAGTTTCTTACTCTCCCTTATACTCTTTTGCACTCTCTGGAGACTCAATAAAATTTTAAACAGGTATGAGTAATTTTTTAACTACTTCTACAGAAGAATCAACTTTAGTGCACCCTAAGACTCTACTCGTATACAGTGTGTAAAAGCCATATTGGAATAAATTCATTATTTAGGTTACTGTACATATTTATAAAAAATCCCGAAACAAGTCAAATTTAAATTATAACTTGACATTCTTTAACGTGAAAATGCAACCCCTACCTTCAACCCCCTTAGAATGACAGGTACAACCCCCAATTTTTAAAATAGAAAGTATAGGCTTGTGATATATCGTTTGAAAGGTCTATTCATTCTCCATTCAAAAATGTTGTCGCTTTCAAGTTTATTAAGATTAATTAAGATAAAATAAATTAAAATCATGTGGTTACCGAAATTCGCTAAAATATACTCAAAACTTATTTCCCGTTTAGGTCTTGATAATGAGAAAGTGAACAAAAACCATAGCAATGTGGTTTTTAGATGGTAACCATTAAAAAACTTTAAAGAATTTGCGTGGCAACGTTATTTTAACACGCATTAGTAAATTGTTTTATTTAAGTTGTCAGTATTTTAATTTAAGTAAAAAGTTCGTTCAATTCAATTCTGAAAAATGGTTAGTTTAACGGAAATGCATAAAATAACAGTTTTACAAATGATTGGTTACGGAGATAACACCCGAACACAACAGGAAGTAACTCGCCTATTTCATGAGAAATTTCCTAATTTACCGCCTATATCTCAAGGAACAATAAGTAAAATAGAGAAGCAGTTTCCCGAGTTTGGTCATGTAAGGTAGATAAATAATGCAGCTGCCAATGCACTGAGTGATGAACTCAAATTAGATGTGTTGCTTGAGTTTCAGGAAAATCCACATACATCGAGTAGACAGGCATCCACTACATTCAATGCTAGCCATACATCGATAGTAAACATATTAAAAGAAAATAAATTGCATCCCTATAAGATGATACCTACTCAGGAGCTCATGGAAGACGATTTTGATAGGAGAACTTTTTTTTGTGAGCAAATGATGGACATGTTGGATAACAATATTATCCAATTAGAAGACGTTATGTTTTCTGATGAGTGTACTTTTTCACTTAACGGTCATGCTAATCGGCAAAATTGCCGCTACTGGGCCACGGAAAATCCTCACTGGATGAGAGAAGAACACACTCAATACCCTCAAAAGGTTAATATTTGGGCAATGATTGTAGGAAACAATATCATTGGTCCCTTTTTCATTGAGGGCAACTTGAATGGCAACAATTATTTGGCACTACTTCAAAATGATGTCATTCCAACGTTGGCAAATTTATATCCTGATCCAGGAAACCCTCAAGTTCCAGCGAATACGATATGGTTTCAGCAGGATGGAGCACCACCACATTACCAACTTAATGTCCGGCAGTACCTCGATACAATATTTCCCAATCGGTGGATAGGGAGGCGAGGATCGATTGAATGGCCAGCGCGATCACCTGATCTTACATTATTAGATTTCTTTTCATGGGGATATGTGAAGAGCCATGTGTACAAAACTAAACCTTCTGATTTAAATGACTTAAAAGAACGAATAACGCTTGCGATTAGGTCGATCACGCCTGTTATGTTAAATAATGTTAGAAGACAGTTTTATTTGAGATTAGGATGTTGCCAAGACGTTCGCGGTGAACATTTTGAACATCTACTTCATTAAAATTCATAGTTCTTTTTCGTGTTCTACATTTTATTACGTTTTGCATTACATTTTAGTTTTTTATTGTATTGTAGCGAATTTCGGTAACCACATGATTTTAATTTATTTTATCTTAATTAATCTTAATAAACTTGAAAGCGACAACATTTTTGAGTGGAGAATGAAAAGACCTTTCAAACGATATATCACCAGCCTATACTTCCTATTTTAAAAATTTGGGGTTGTACCTGTCATTATAAGGGGGTTGAAGGTGGGGGTTGCATTTTCACGTTAAAGAATGTCAAGTTATAATTTAAATTTGACGTGTTTCGGGATTTTTTATAAATATGTACAGTAACCTAAATAATGAATTTATTCCATTTGGCTTTTACACACTGTATAAAACAATTTCGAAAATTGAAGTATTTTAGTGAGTATTTTACATTATCTGAAAATAGTTTTCATGAATGTAATTTTATTTTTTTGAGATAATACTTTGATTTATACGTTGGGAATACTGAAATTCGAAAATTAGTAAATACCACCCTAAAGAAAAAAAAATGCTTTTATTTATACTTCCTTTAAAGTCCACTCATAAGCCACTCGAGCCAAGGCAAATAAATATAAGCGTAATAATTATAGATTTTCCTAAATAGTGGAACCTAAGATAGAGCATTCAAACCAAATAAATTTAAGGACAAAATTAAAGGTTCTTAAATCAAACATTTAAGAAATTATAAACCTTCTTCTTTACTTGCCATCTCCGCGGCGAAGGTTGGCAACCATCACTGCTATTCTAACTTTTGATACTTCAGCCCGAAAGAGTTCAGTTGAGCTGAATCCAAACCATTCTCTGAGGTTTTTCAGCCAGGACATTCTTCTTCTTCTACCTATGCTGCGCTTTCCTTGAATCTTTCCCTACATTATTATTTTTAGGAATTCATATCTGTCACCACGCGTTATATGACCCAGATATTGTAGTTTTCTTATTTTGATGGAATGCAGTATCTTCTTGCTGTCCTCTATTCTTCTTAGTACTTCTTCATTGGTTATTCTGTCTGTCCAGAAGATTCTCAGTATTCTTCGATATGTCCACATTTCAAATGCTTCCAATTTATTGAGGCATTGTTTATTTAAAGTCCATGTATCCACACCATACAAAAGAAAAGAGATCAGAAAATACATAACACTTTAGTACTCATTTTCTAAGATTTAGGCTGAGGTCTCTACAACATCATATTTGTTTCATATTATTGAATGTACTTCTAGCCTTTTCTATTCTAACTCTAAATTCTTTGTTATACTCGTTTGTTTTATTAATGTTTGCCCCTAAATAGTTATAATTCTGAACTCGTTCTATCGTCTTATTATTTACGTGTAGATAGATGTATCTAATATTTTTCTTTGATATAACTATGAATTTTGTTTTCTTTATGTTTAGTGACAGACCAAATTCTTCACTCGCTGCAACAACCTTCTTCAATCTAAAATTCTTTGTAGATCTGTAATATTTTCTGCTATTAGTATTGTATCACCAGCATATCTAAGTTCACGTATGGGTAGGGCATTTATTTTTATACCTGCTACTTCATCTTCTAATGCTTTTTTGAATATTTCCTCTGATAATGCATTAAACAGTGATGGCGACAAGACACAGCTCTGTCTAACACCTCTTTTGATTTTTATTTTATTAGTTTTTAAATTATTTATTCCTATGACAGCTTCTTGTTCATAATACAGATTATTTATTATTCTTATATCCCGTGTGTCGATGTTCTTTGTTCTCAGTAGTTTTATTAACGGATTATGTTTCACTGTATCGAATGCCTTGTTATTATCTAGGAAGCAGACATAAATGTCTTGGTTTACATCTAAACATCTCTGTATTAGCACATTTACTGCATATAATGCTTCTCTGGTTCCTTGAGCATTTCTAAATCCGAACTGAGTTTGTCCAATGTCTTGTTCTAACTTTTTATATATTCTACGATGAATAATCTTCAGGAATACTTTTAGTATGTGGCACATTAGACTGATGGAATGGTGGTCGCAACAATATCTGGCGTTTTTCTTTTTCTTTATAGTCACGAATGTTGATAGAAGCCCAGCTTTAGGTAATATACCTTTGTGTATATGATATTCAATAATTCGGCAATAACATGTATATTGTAGTCGGCGATAAGTTGCAATATTTTTGTCGGTATTTCGTCTGGTTCTATTGCTTTCCCAGTTTTCATTTCTTTAATTTTTTACTTCCCTTTCTGTTATTTCTGGTCCAATTTCTCCACGAAATATTCGTTATCAATTTTGCTTTGTTTGTCGTTAAACAGCTGTTCTATATAGTTTGCCCATACCATAAATTGGTTTTCTGTATCCAATACTGTGTCTTCGTTTTCATCAACTAGTATATTTTGTTTGTATTCTGATCTTCTAGTTAATTATAAGCCAAATGCCCCTAATGGTATGTAATTCATGAAGATAATTTAAAATTATATCTAATAATTCTATTATTAGCTAATTTAATACACCCTGAAAGAGTCCTTCGATAATTTAAGTACCAAAAATGATTGATGTATAAGTTATGGATGTCTTGTTAACTACCAATAAAAAGTTATCATACAAACACCAAACTATGTCATTTTGTACACATTTTATCTATATAATGTTCTTTTTTCTATTTAAATACTGGATCTAATGCTATACGATACATAAAGTAACGAAATTGTCGCTAACGAAATAGCGTTGTCGCTTTAATTACAAAATCTGCTATTTAACTAGTTCTACAAGTATTGATTACCTATAAGATCCACCCACTGTACTATTCTAATAGGTCAATTAGCAGTTTTAAAGTAGGTGGTACTTTTTACCGACTAATTATATTGTTTACGAGTACCTACGTTTTATCCGATTCGTCACAATAAACTAGAAATGCCTAAATAAAACGATTCAGCGCCGATTGGTGGTGACACAAACAATTTGAAGGTTGGGCTTATTAAATCGGACAGTTTTTTGTGATAGTTTCATTAGAATTTAAAATAAAATAACATTCGGTAGTATGCGCTAAACATTTTAAGTGAACAATGGATTTATTAACCATAGTAAAAAGTCTGGAACTAGTTGTAGGTCGTGTTTTTATCATTATTGTCCTGCATCAGCCTTTTATAAGATTTCGGCCCTGTGAAATCTTTTTATAATTTTGGTACACAATATTAATAATAAGGTACAATAAATTTGTAAAGATAATGTGGCTAAAACCCCAATTTACATTACACACACTACTTCATTTGACTTTTTTTCAACGATTCTATAGAGGAGGGTAGTACACAATGAGACAAAAAATACATTTTTATTTTTGATATTAGCATTTTTGAATTTGTCTACAAACTGAGTTAACCAGTCATCAATATGATTGTTTGCCCAATATAATCTGAAATAAATATTTCCTCATGAGTGAAGAAACAAAAACTATGATCATTTTTCTAACCATCTACATCTGTCTTATTGAGTAACATTGGTGGTACATAATGAGTATTATTTCAATATTTTGTTAAAGTAAATATATAGTGTAGGTAGTTTTTATAATTTTACAGGTAAAAGAAAAAAATTGAAATGACAGAAAGTTTTAACGGATCTTAATGCTGTCAAACATTACATCAAAATTGAAATAAGATAGCAAGGCGTTTATTGTGTTGATCTACATTTTTTGGTTTTGGTAAAATTGTGCTATCACTACGTTCATTTTTTTGGTTGCTACTTGTAGTATTAACTAATCCAAGTCAGGTGTGTTTGTTAAAATTGCACTCTTTTTAGTTTTTCTTATCTTCACACTTTTTCTCTTTTTTGCTTTTGGAAATCGTTTTAACTCGTGAGGGGAGATGAACGAACTTGAATTTGCAGATGACACTTATGACGTAGAATTTTTAGACATTATCGGTTCTTCAGGTGTCCTTAGTGGGGATACTACTTGATTTTCAGGTGTCTTCAATGATGATGATATAATTAATTGGAAACCACAATAGACATTTCTGTCGACTCTGGTTGTGGATTTGACTTTTAAGTTTCATTTACTCTATTAGACACAGAACTTTCAATAAAGAATTTATCTTCAGAAAACATATTTCTATTAAGGGGAAAATTCCCGTTTTATTAAAACATGACTGAATATTAGTAGGTGTTATTGCTTTCATATGTGCCTCTCCTTGTAGGTAATCTTTCAAATGTAAATTTGAAAAATTATTAGATTGTCTCATTGTGTACCATGTCTCATTGTGTAATACTCTTCCCAATTATATAAGGTATTTTATTTCTATTTTTTATATTAATACTTACACAGGTCATTTTTGTTTCGTCCAACTGCAATGACTTCTGCTCCACATTTTGACAGTTGAATTGCAATATCTCTTCCAATACCTGCAATAGATCTTTATTTCAAAATATAGCTTTAAATAACTGAAAAGAAAAAAGTTACCCTAAAATATATGCCAACTAAGACATAGTAAGCAGATGACAGTTGCCAGAAAATAGAAAACGACACACATGCTCTGGTAAGAAGAATCAAAACCGACCATTGGGAACGTATTTCAAAATAAATGGAGTATGATTTTAATGGCTTTTTATAGATTGAAGGGAAACACCTGAAAGTTGAGAAAATCCTAAACAAATGGTGTACAAGCTATACAGATGCCGTCTTTGTCTTCAAACACTCAAAAAATCAGTCAATATAAATCGATCTATATATGTGTTAATAAACTTAGACTTAAAGCATAGTAAAAACATTTGACCGTATCCAATTAAGACGTGGTACACACTTTCTCGTCAATATACAAATTCCATAAAGATTGATCAAGAATATGTAGAATAAGGATAAAGATAAGAATAAGGATTGTCTCAATACAAAAATATATGCCCACAAGCAAATAAATTGTCAGCCAGAACAGAGTATATATTAACAACAAACCCATTGAAAAACGTACATATTTAAGTATAACGATATTGATCAAATGTCACCATTATTTTAAGATCATATGTAGAATAGACAAAGCAAGATCGTCCTTTTGGAGGATTTCGAAAGTACTTAAAAGTTATGTTTTTTCCGGTACTTCAATATGATGTTGAAACAAAAACGCTTACAGATGCATTTCCAAATATTGAAGACTTTTGAAAAATGGTTATAAACTCAGGATTACATGTAAGGATCATATATCCAATGAAGAAGTATTAAGAGTACTCCACAAATATATGGAAAAGTCTTTATCCTGCCTATTCTGGTACTCCAGGTTGGGGGTTGGGCGTGGAGTTTACAATCTTACCCTTTAAAAATCACCTATTCCGTATATTGAACGAGAAGAAACCGGACTGGTCAAGTTACAAAAAAAAGCACATTACCAACGAATTGAGATTTGGAATATTCGATCTCTATACAAATCAGGAGCTCTAAAAAATTTATTCAGACAATTATATAAGCATAGCTTATAAACAGCTCTACAATAAATAATATGGAGTGGAACTGGCAATAAAGAAAGAGAAATATTTTAATATTTTAAAGTTGCGATATTAAAAACCACGCCTAACTGGTTTTTGGCACTGATTTCATAATAAATAAAAAATTAGATACGCCATAAAAGTAAAATAAGGGCCAGAATTTTAAACATAAAAAAGGGTCCAAAATAAAAAATATGATATATAAGAATACAAAAAATAGCAAAAATAAAAACGAATATTGTGGCATATAGAAAAAGGTAAAAAGAACTAAAGAACAAGGGATTAATGAAGAATGTGGACGCATAAGAGATAAATAGAAATGCATACCGATGAATATGACATGACATTACCGTTAAGGACGGAAACATCGAAGGAAGAAAAAGTAAGATTAAATAACTTCTCCTCTTCTAAGATGAAAAAATATCTTGTAATCTATTTCAACATTTTTTACGAGAAATCGATATATCTGTTAAAAATTTGAAGAAAATAGAGATAAATCAGTTGATTAACTTTATTTAGACAGAACATTGTTAAAAATACGATTTTAAATCTGAATTTAAAAATATTTTACCTTTGGTAGCTCCAGTAACGAGAGCTCTCTTTCCAGAAAAATTAATTTCCATTTTTTTATGGACACAATCTGACGACTGGGTTATTATTAAGTGACCTTTAATTATACTGTAGTGTGATATCAGGTTTATTATTTGGCTTATCTTTATTAAGTTCAAGATATTTTTGAATTATTGTTTGTTAAACATCGTACAACTAAAATTAATTTTACGTCATACTTCATACAAGGAGTGATCTAATTTATTAAATATTTTCAGAAAAGGCAAATATGTAAATTAGCGCTACATGCCATGCAGTCTTGTTTGATGTTGGTTTGATTGGTTTGCCGTTCTTATACTGACCATAAGATATTTAAAGTTTTATGTAATCTCTTCTATAATAAACTGATAAAGTTTTATAATATAATCAAATCATCATCACTGGTGCTACAGCCCTAAAGTAAAACCTTGACTTTTTTTGCTTATTCAAATCTATTGGCAACCGTTGCAAGTTTGTAGCACTGAATTTCCTAGCATCCTCATGTACATCACTTTACCATCCCCATGCACAAGTATTCACCTACCTTTATATCTATTTTCCCCAGTTTTTGTCTTACTAGATATTCAGTCCATCTCAATCTTCATATTTTATTATAGATATCATATTTTTCCATCTGATATGTGCTTGTATTTGTTATATATTTCCCTGTTGTACCTCCTACTTGGGATATCATTTTCACCAAATATTCCCATCAGGATTCTTAGTTCAAAGACGAGTAAAAGTTTTCCACTGCTTTGGAAATGATCCGAAATGATTTGGAATTCGTATGTTAGCACTGATAAAATTAACTGAGATTTAGGTTATACCTATCTCACTCCTCTGGTAAAAATTCACTTATCTTATATATCTACGTCATCAGAAAGATTAAGCCCTTTACGTGCTATCATTTTGCTTTTTGAAGTTATACTTCTATACGCGCGTTCGACGTTGGAAATTTGTACGGGAGTGAATCGGCAAAATCATTACATATGTAAGATATAGGTAAGAGAGAGAGACAGAAGATATATTTTCTCTCTTTTTCTCTCACGAGAATAAAAATGTTCCTTTTATAAATATATTTAATATTTATTAATATTATTATCATGGTAAATTAAATATATGCGTAAGTAAGTTATGTATATTGTCATTTTTAAATACTTATGAATATTGCATTTTAATTTGAATTGTATTATTATATTGAATTATGTTGCAGTGTATTGTCTTGTATTTTTATATTAATAACAAAATAAACAATGAATTTTACTGCAGAGTATGTGTAAAAAAATTTTTTTGCATTCAACTCCTTTCATACATATATGAAAATAAAAATATACATTTTCATCAAAATATTGATTTAATCATACCCAATTCTTTTTCTCTTTCTGCTCTCTCTTGCCTATAGCATTACATATGTAATGATTGTGCATATTGACTCCCATATAAATTTGTAACGGCGAACGCGTGTATAGAAGTATAACTTCAACCGGCAATCCCACTGGACTGCTACACCCGTTTTTATCAGTCAATTCAAATCCAACTGAATTGAGAAATGTTTCATTTGTAGATCAATACACCAGAAATAGAGTAGCAGGTGGATACTTCTCTGTGATCCCAGCAAGGGATAGATCTACTTCAGGAATAGCACACCTGCCCACGCGAGCTCATGGATTTCCCCAACCTCCCATCCCTGGGGAAACCATGTACAAACCCATCTCCACCCTTTCCTCTCCCCACTGCTAAATGGCTTAAAACCCCAAAAGTTATTTTCTATGAAAGACGAAACTACTGAACAGCCCTCAGTCTCCGGCGGCTCGAACACCCCCAACCAAGGTAGCGGTTTCGAGCAGAGGGTGCTAAAAATCCCAGGAAGAAATCAGGCTACTACAAAGAGCACCAAATGCATATTACTCCATACAATGTTAGAACTCTTATATCAGACCAGAAGATGATGGAACTGGAGGAAGAGTGGAAAAGAATAAAATGGGACAAATTACTCTTAAATCAGGACACGTATTTCATTTTAGAGAAGGAGAAGACACTTCAAACGGTTGAGTAGGATTCATTATACATAGAAAGCACACACAAAATATAGTTGGAAGCTCGAGGATTGTATACCTCATCTTCAAACTAAATGCAAGATATAACCTTAGATCTAGAAACAGAATTACATGCCACACTATATTACACAATTATGGGCGACTTTAATGCGAAAATGGGGTTTAAACAGGATGATATAGAAGTAGCAATGGGTAAGTATGGATATGGCGAAAGAAACGAACGAGGGCAAAGATTGCTAAACTTGTTATACCAGGAAAATTTATCCATGATGAACTCTTTATTCGATAAAAAGCCTCGGCGTAAATGGACATGGATCAGTCCAGATAGATTATATAATAACAAACAGAAAAGAAATAATCAAAGACATCGAAGTACTCAACAAATTTTCAATAGGAAGTGACCATAGATTAATCAGAGCTAAGATACTATTAAATGTCAAATTGGAAAAAAACAAAGATGATCCTAAAAACAGGAAAAAAGAAATGGATTTCCCCAGAAAATAACGACCTGTAGGAAGATACACTAACCAAATATATACAAGACTTGCAAGATGAAAGAGAAGATGTAGATCGTTCTGACTCTTAAAGAAAAACTAAGCCAAAATACCAAAGATCTAGTAGGTAAAAAAAGACAGCTGACGGAAAAATACGGCTTCAACTACATAACAATGAGGAAATTAAATAAAGATATCCACCGTGTAGCAAAATACTGGGGTGTGTAGGAGGAGAGAGGTATAAGAAGAGTGGTCTATATATATATGGGATAAAATAGATAACAATTAAGTAAAGAAGTATGAAAAAAAATATTGAACGGAATGTGGCTAGGCTAGCAATGTAGGCAGGAGAATGACCACTAGAAACTCAAGGATGGATACGGCCAATTTGCATGCCTTTTAAAGACAGTAAATCAGGAAAATATGTATGATGGATAGAAAAGAAGATAAGAAAAATGAATAGATATAATGAAAATTAACAAAGAAAACAAATTGAGGGCGCCAGAAGAGGGATAATACTCTAAAAAGAGTAACAGTCACTCTTCCAGGTATCGTATACTGCTAATATTAATTAAAGTTGATTTAATAAACAAAAATGCTGTAAATGTAAAAAGGTAAGGAAATATTAATAAAAATTATATGCAAAACAAATTCAAGTTTATTAAATATAACTTCTTAGATTTTGACAATCTCTAAGTTACCCAAAAAGTATATGAAAATTTCACAATATAATATTTTAAAAAAGAAATGTTGAAAACAACTATAATAAAAAGTTGAAAACTACACAGAATAACTCTGATATAGAGTGTACAACCTACATCTAGGTTAAAAACAACCTTAAACAAAATAATGCTAACGTTGGAAGAACGTATAGCCAAGTAAATATATTAGACTAACCTACAATATGACCAACAATATTGTTAAACACCTCTAAATTCAAATATAAACAAAGTAATATATATAAATGGGAACAAGCCAAGTTAAACAATTGAAACGGTCTATTATCCTGAAGGGATAATAGCCAGAGTTAATAACGCAAGATGAAATATAAAAAAATTAGTCAAGTAAACACATAATGAAATAATTAAAGTTAATAATGAAATAAATGGTTAATACAAAAAAACAATGGAAGATAATCTCTGGGTAGAATTTGAGCTCAAACTTACCGATACCTTACACCAAGGGGAGTTATATTAATTAATATATATATATATATATATATATATATATATATATATGTTATAAAAAAAAACTATAACTGGTGAAACAAGATATATATATATATATAGTTCTGAATCAAAAACCAACTGTCCTCCTAGGTGAAACAGTTGTCTGGAAGGATACTCCCGAATGGCTTCGGTGTCCCAGCGAAGTCCTCCTTGAGGTCCGAAATTAGCACGGAGCTGGTGCTAATTGGCTCAGTTCCGATGATTACGGTCCTGCCCTACCTCTAGGTGCAGGCTGGAGAAAAAAATGAGGGTGGAGTAGACGATACTCCCTGGCTTGTCCCAATGACCCTGATTCTTATAGAGTTGAAGTGGTACTCTCCCTCGGATGTTCTGAGGGAAATTTATAATTCCATGGAAGGTGGCAGATAGCTACTTAATTCCGTGCTAGAAATCTCACTTCAGCTTCCCGAGTTTCCGAAAACACCGTCAATTAAATTGTTATGGTTATACTTAGAATATTTAACTTCTTGAAGTGAAGGAAATTCTATGCATTAATTGGATTTTCTTTCGCTAACTACCACCTTTGTACCACTTCAAACTCTCGATCAAAAGTGAATTTTAATTCACAGTTTCTTAACCAAGAGCCAGTTTCCACTCCCCCCTAATCTCCTGTCATCTCTTTGGTTCGCAATGGTACCAAATTAGATCAGAGTGACAACTTAAATTATTAAAAATACACACTTAATGGGCAAATGAACACTTAAAGTTAGGCAACCCATACTACATCTCTGAAATTATTTTAATATAAATTGTTATTATTTTAATATAAATTGTAATAAAAGTAACGACTGTTACAACCGGTCAATCCGAAAAGACGTAAGAGAAAACTTTTCTTCTTCTTGTAGTTCCTTCTCCTATCGGAGGTTGGCTATCATCACAGCTATCCGTACCTTATTGGCGGCTGCTCTAAAAAGATCTACTGAGCTGCAACTATACCACTCTCTTAGGTTTCTCAGCCAGGAAATTCTTCGTCTTCCTATGGATCTTTTACCCTTGATTTTACCTTGCATTATGAGCCTTAATATCTCATATTTCGCACCTCTGGTAATGTGGCCTAAATATTCCAAGAGAAAACAATACAAGACAAATAACCAAAATATTTCAATAAAACAAAAGTTTTAAAGTTTTAAGGTGAAATACGAACAACATAGGCAACAAAAATATGTACAAAATAAAAAACAAAGATGGAACCATTACTACTGATAGAACCAAAATCCTTGAAGTCGAATCCTTTTATCTCGAAATGTATGAGAGCACCGATCTTACCGAAAGGTAAGATCAGCTCCTGTCCAAAATCACAAATCAGGGATCAGAATTAATGCCAGAAATAACTCCATACGAAATCAAAACGGCACTTTTAGAAATGAAAAATAACAAATCCCCTAGTAGTAATCGAGGCGATTAACCTAGGTGGAAATAAAATTATCCAGGCTTTGGCCCAGCTTTTCACTGAATGCATCTACCAAGGAAAAACTCCTTCTCAATGGAACAATGCAGTCAATATTTTATTACACAAGTAAGGAGACATAACAGATCTAAAAAACTACCGTCCTATAAGTTTGCTTTCACACATATACAAATTATTCACAAAAATTATCAAAAAAAGACTTCTAGCAGCCTAGAGAACAAGCTGGATTTAGATGGGAATACCGCACACTTACTAGTGATAAAGAACCTGAGAGACCTGAGAACTTGATAAATTTTCATCCCTAATTCAAAATAGCATCAGATTCAAATCTTGCTGTAGTCTTCTTTCCTACAATACAAAATTTAGAAAACAATTTAAAAAAGTTTAATTCCATGCTTGATCCAAGTGCAATCATTTATATAAAACGTGTATTATCTGCAATCGAACAGTAACATTAAATATCGAAATAGATCATCAAATTGTGACAAATTAGTCCTGTCAAGGAGCTCGTTATTTTCCAACGAAAGACAAACTAATAAATATCGAATGTCAAATAACATCGAAACGTGTTTAATCCAGTTGTAGATAATTAGTGGATATCCACCTACGTGTACATGAGTTAAATTATATATATTTTTTGCCTTTAAGTGACATGATTAGAAAACACAATTACGCTTAGGTTGTTTACTTAAAATTACGAAAACCTTTATTTGGATACAGGTCCGAGTTAGGGGAAATCAAAGACATTCTGTTGCAATAAAAAATTTTTCCATTTTTCTACAGTCTCTTGCTCTCTAATAAAATATTACTACAGGGCTAGTCAAAAGTCCGTTCTCCACCTCGCATCTTTTGAAAGGTTATTGTTATAATAGTGAAATTTGGAGGGAGGTAATAAACGGACGTAGGCTTCTCAACTAGTCATAGCAGGTGACGTAATAGTGACAGATGACGTTGCAGCGCTACTGTGACAGATACTTTTAAATGAGACCTTATGGCAAGTGATACCTCGTTTGAAAGGTATTGACAATATCTATTCAGTCATAATAATTTTGTTTGAGTTTAAGCTCATTTTGATGAATAAATTAAATAAATACTAAAATTGTAGCTCCTCATTTAATTAATAAATATTTAATATTTATATAAATATTTAACCAGTTATTATAGTAAGTGTTCAAAATGTGCTCCATCTACTCCTTGATAGTATGTGCCTTCTAAACTCTTGCCGTACTCGTTCAAATATGTCGGGGGAAATTGCCCTACATTCTTCAACAATTCATTGTTTCAAAATGTCAATATTGTCGGGTGATGTAGCGTAAACTTTAGATTTCAAGTATCCCCACAGAAAAAAAATCTAATGGTGTGAGGTCCGTTGACCGAGCTGGCCATTCTATCGTACCTCGTCGTCCAATCCATCTACCACGATATTCCTCATCTAGGTAACGTCTTACTGCATCATATTGGTGTGCAGGAGCACCATCTTGTTGAAACGTTATTTTCAAGTTGCCGAATCCATCTGGATTATGCTCCAGAATTTCAAGTATTAACGGTTCAATTGCATTTTGTAACATCTCCAGATACACTTCACCGGTTAAGTTAGTATTGAGAAAAACAGGCCCAACTATGTGGTTTCCCAAAATACCTGCCCAACATTTATTTGTTTTGGAAATTGAATATGTGTTTCACGTGATGGTTTGTGTCACTCCAATCCTTCACAAAAGGTATAAACAAAAGGAAAAAACGAACAAAGGTATAAACAAATACAGAAAGAAATCAAAATAGAAATCAGAATAGCAAAAGAAGATTTTTATAAAAGAAAATGTGAAGAAATAGAGCAATTGCAGGCAAAACATGATATTTTTAATGTACATAAAAAAGTGAAAGAACTTGCAGGTACACAAAAACGTAAGCAGCCAAATACCCTGTATAATGTCAACGGAAACATAATAACAGAACTAGAAGAACAGTTGAAGACATGGAAAAACTATATTGAAGAACTCTTTGCAGATGATAGACAACAATCTGAGCTAAGTAACATACAAGGAGACGAAGGTCCAGAAATAATGGAAGAAGAAGTAATGTACGCACTAAAAAGAATGAAAAATGGTAAAGCCCCAGGTCCAGATGAAATACCAACGGAAATCCTTAAACTAATAGAAAAAGACTCGATTCACATTTTAGTTAAACTTTTCAATAGCATTTATACATCAGGAAAAATACCACAAGAATGGCTTTTATCCACCTTTGTTACTATACCATAAAAGATAAATGCCAAACAATGCAGTGATTACCGTACAATCAGTCTGATGAGCCATGTACCTAAAATATTTCTGAAAATTATACACTCTAGAGTACACAGAAAACTGGAAATGGACATCAATAATACCCAGTTTGGATTCCGAAATGGACTTGGAACAAGAGAGGCGTTGTTTGCACTGAACGTTATGTCTCAAAGATGTCTTGACATAAATCAAGATGTATTCATGTGTTTCATAGATTACAACAAGGCCTTTGATAAAGTGCGGCATGATCACCTAATCAGACTCCTGACAGAAAAGAATTTAGATAAACGAGACATCCGACTAATAGCAAATATGTACTACAATCAGAAAGCAGTAGTGAGAGTAGAGAATAATACCACTGAAGAAATTGAAATAAAGCGACGTGTGAGACAAGGGTGTATACTGTCACCAACCCTGTTTAATCTCTATTCCGAAGACGTAATGAATAGAACACTCTCTGAGCAATCCGTAGGTATTAAAATAAATGGTGTTAGATTAAACCATCTGAGATTTGTCGACGACACCGTTCTGATCGCAGAAACACTTGAAGAGCTACAGACATTGGTGAATAAGATAGCAGACTGCAGCGAAGAATATGGACTATCTTTGAACATAAAGAAAACTAAATTTATGGTAATATCGAAATCAACACAAAATGTCCAAAATTTATATTTACACAATGAAATTATCGATCGAGTTAGCAAATACAAATATTTAGGCACTTTTATAAATGAAGACAACGATAGCTCAGCAGAAATCAAAATAAGAATAGAAAAAGCCAGATCCATATTCACTAAAATGAAGAGAGTGTTCTGCGGAAGAGATTTGAGCCTTGAAATGAAACTTCGCCTGATGAGATGTTACGTACTTTCTGTGCTGTTCTACGGAATGGAGTCATGGACGTTGAAAAAGATTGATACCAAAAAATTAGAGGCATTTGAACTGTGGATGTATCGCAGAATCCTGAGAATATCATGGACCGAGAGAGTCACAAATGTCGAGGTCTTGAGAAGAATGAATAAAGAAAAGGAAGTCATATTTACGATCAAAAAACGAAAACTGCAATACTTGGGACACATTACAAAAGGCGAAAGATATGAACTGCTTCGAATAATTATGCAAGGGAAAATAGCAGGAAAAAGGTCCATAGGAAGAAGACGAAACTCCTGGCTAAAGAATCTACGGGAATGGTATAGCTGTAGCAGCAACGAATTGTTTCGGTCAGCAGTTTCGAAAATACGTATAGCCCTGATGATCGCCAACCTTCGGAACGAAGATGGCACTTGAAGAAGAAGAATCCTTCACATTGTGTGTGTTAACATTTCCATTGAGAGAAAAAGTACTTTCGTCACTTAAACAAATTGTTTTTATGTAATCGGGCTGTTGGTTAATTTTATTGGACATACTTTCACAGAATTCGAGTCTTCGGTCAGGGTCATCATCTGAAAGTTGGTGCACAATTTTTAATTTGTATGGACGAAATTTGTTTTCAGCCAACACTCGGTGTATTGTCTTTTGACTGATTCCATAGATAGATGCAACTTAGGCTATAGAAAAAGTAGGATTCACTACTATTTCTGAAATTATGTCAATTTTTTTGTCATCACTAATTGTTGGTCGACCAGATCGTTTGACATCTTGAGCACCACCTGTTTGTTTAAACTTCCGAAGAAGCTTAATGAAATAAGCTCTCGATGTAGGGCGATCGGGGTACCTCTCATTAAAAAGGCGTTCTGCTGCATGGAAATTATTTCCACATTCAGTAATTATTAACACAGCTGCTACTTTGTCGGCTACAGTACGTACCATTCTGCCTTTGTAAAAATTTAAACGTCTCTTTAAACAATAATTAAACTAAATATTTACTAAGAATAACTAACTAAAAACAACTTGACTAAACTTTAATTGACTAAACTAAGCAGAAACAGAAACTAAATATTCAGGTATAAACGCGTTTGCAAACTAAAAATAACTAGAGAATTGACTAAACTAAGCAGAAACAGATACTAAATATTGAACTATAAACTCTATAAAATCTTTTGCAAACTAAAAACAACTATAAAATTGACAAACGTCAACTTTTTTGACAAATAACCAAAGGCGGACGTTAGAATTTTTATTAATTCAATGCCAATTTAGAATTTTAGTATTTATTTAATTTATTCATCAAAATGAGCTTAAACTCAAATAAAATTAGTATTGTTGAATAGGTATTTTCAGTACCTTTCAAACGAGGTATCACTTGCCATAAGGTCCTATTTAAAATTATCTGTCACAGTGGCGCTGTAACGTTATCTGTCACTATTACGTCACTTGTTATGACTAGTTAAGAAGCCTACGTCTATTTATTAACTTCTTCCAAATTTCACTATTATAAGTATAACCGTTCAAGAGATACGACTGGGGGAACGGACTTTTGACTAGCACTGTACAATACTACAATATAGTTTTAACATGGACTATTATTATAATAGTTTCGCAATCGAGACTTAGTAATAAATTATAATTTTAAGGAAATTTACAGTACGGGTGGCCCAAACAAAATATGTATTTTAATAGCCTTCCGCTAAAAATGCTAGACTTTTCTGTTCCCTCCGGTATTGAGGAAATATAATAATAGCTGACCCTTATTAACAATAGCCGATTTTTATTTTAATACTTTTGTAGCGTTATAACTGCTACATTGCCTGCTTTCTTTCTTATGTTAATATATTTCGTTAATTCTATTCTCCAATTTCCATATCTTCTGTCATAATTCATATTCTTCTATATCCTCCATTGTATCTCTTATTTTTCTATATATTTTCTCAGATATAGATTGTATCAGAATTATGTCGTTACTTAATTGATTCATTATTCTCTTTTCATTTTTACTGGTATTTGGTATAAAAACCAGTTGGCGTCCAAATCTATCTTCTTTATATATATATTTCAGTATCTACCTTTCCTATTTTCTTAATAATCATCATTTTTATCTTTTACTCAAGTTTCTAAAGAATGAATTTTATTTTCATCTCTATTTCTGTTACTTTGGAACGAGAGGTGCCATCTTTATTCTCTGTTTAGTTTAATGCTAGTGACAAAGACTCCTTTTTGTTGACATTTCCCCCTTCCCGTTCAATACAAAAGTCGATATAATGGCTTTTATTTCTAAAAATGTCGATTTTCTTCATGACTTTTGTAAAGGTATAATAACCAATTGTTGTGTCGTCTCCTGAATTAGGAGGTAAGAGTTTAATATATTTTATCGGTCTCCTGATTCTACCTGTTGTATAAAAATCTTTTTATAATTTTAACTTTGAAAAGTCTAATCTCATTATTTATGATTATCATATGTAAGTAGGTACATATTTTTGTGAATATTTCTTGTGTTTTTTTATTTCTTATAATAAAAAATTAGCGATAAGAAATATATAGTTTCTTTAATATACATAGTATGTAAAAGTTTTACGAATATTTTTACAGTTTTAAATATTGAATTTAAATCCTTAATAATATCTTTTGATTTTAATAATAATTAACTTTTGACAAACTACAATTTCTATATAGAAATGTTTCTAAATTCTAAATTATCTAACTTTTCAATAAATATATCTTGTCATTTTTACCGAATCCGCTTTGTAATTAATATTAGAATATTTCAGTAGTAAAAAATAATTACCATTTGCTTAAAAAGATTATATATCCTTACTTTTACTTATTTGCTACATAAATAAGAATTGTTTCTCGACTTGCTTGGGTGAATAATGATAAAATTTTGTTAAATTTGATTGGTCACCTATTCATCCCCCAAGCAAGGTCTCTCATTTTGGTTTCACCATTTTCTGAAGCAAGGTGTGTTTTTCTTCATTTTAGTCAACCTCCGGGATACATTTCTCAGGTGCGGGTCAAATTATATTAACATCCAGAAGACCAACCGGCCTGAGAATGGCACTATCATTCCGATAGGAGAGTTGACTCCAGGGGAAGAAAATCCACAACTAACAACATGGCTTGCTAACAACCATAGCAGAAAAGACCAGGATAAAACCTAGGATTTGGTGACAAGCATTTTTCCTTACTATAATGTAACACTGTAGCAAGAAGTCGAATAATTTTTATTTAAAATTCAATATAATATTTAAACATGTATTTTTCTGCCCTTTTTGTTTAATATTTTAATAAACATGTGTTAATTTAACTGTGTATTGTTTCTTCTTTTTACTTGTTTGCGTGTGTTGCTCCAGAGTAGGCCATATTCACGTCCTGAGTGAGCTAGCCAGGGAGTGTTTCGTATAACGTCTAATGTAGCAATTTTGCAATTGATACATTAGGGGTTATGACGTTAAAAATTGGTCCCAACGGGAAACGATTTGTCACTCCAACGTTGTTAGTGATGTTAGTCGGATTGTAGCAGCAAACTAAGGTTTGCGGTTACAAGTTGACAACAGCAGCTCAACGTTGGGATGTTACAAATTGAGCCTCGAAGGATTACAAATTGGCACCCAATGAATGTTCGTTGGAACGTTACAAATTGGTGCCTAACGTTACACTTTTAAGAAGCTTCTGGGGTATTCGTATGAATTATTAATTTTCTTTTGTAACAATTTTAAAAACTGAAAATCTGAAAACAAATTGATTTATCACAAATTTATTTTATATTTTTTATGCAAGAAAAAATTTGGTTGGCTGGGTTTGTATATATATATTTAGGGATTCTACAGTATTCACTGCCTTCCCTCGCTCAACCGTTTCCATCTCTCTCTGTTGTTCCATTCTCCATCGTTTTGGCCTCTCTTACTCATGGCGTCGTCTACTTCGTTCCTTTAGGATTTTCGGGGTCGTCCTCTTTTCCTCCTTCCTATGGGGCTCCATTCGGTTATTCTCTTTATCCATCTGCTGTCGCTAGTTCTTCTTACATGTCCATACCACTTTAATCTTTTTTGTTCTATATATGTTAGTATGTCTGTTTCTATTGATGTTCTTTGCTTTATTTCGTCATTACTTCTCCTATCCATTCTTGTTACTCTGCAGCATCTTCGCAGATAATCTTCGACCTAACTGATTAAAAAGCAAATAACGCTTGCGATTAGATTAGTCACGCCTGAGATGAGTAGCGTTAGAAGAAATTTCTAATTCAGATTAGGATATTGCCAAGACCTTTGCGACGAGCACTTTGAACATCTCCCACATTCACATTAATCTTTTTTTTTTTATTGTTTTTACATTATCAAGAAATAAACGGTATCACTAATTCGTTTTTCAGTATGTTTTAGTGTATAGCATAAATCTAAAAACACTTTCCAAAACAGTTAAAGATAGGTATAGGACATTGTACATAAAATATATCTAAAATATTCTGGGGAATCCAAAAATTAAATAATATATAGGGTGTTATATTTAAAATAAGAAAGTTGGTATTGATCGCTCTTAAATGACACACCCTGTATAAAAAGTTTTTATTGCAAAATATGCACAACTAAAAATAACAACCGACATATGTGAGCGTATTTTTGAACACGATCTCATTTATTAATTATCGAATTTATTCCATTTAGCTATTCCACTCATAAATCATACCTATATTACAGGATCCAACTTGTAAATACAATACACTTTGAAGACGGCTACCGCCGTAGTCCCGTTCTTCTCCACCAATCCTCCCGGTCCAAGGCATGCTCCTCCTCCAAACCACTCGATTCCATCGCTTTTCTAATTACTTCATTCCATGAGCGTCGAGGTCTACTTCTTTTTCTTCTTCCAGGGGGCTTCCATCTATGAAGTTTTTGGGGCCAACGTTCGTCAGGCATTCTCAATAGGTGTCCAAACCATTTTAAACCTCTTCTTTCTATTCTGTCAATGACCGTTTCTGTAGAATTCACGTTATTTCTTATAGATTTGTTGGTCTTCCTTTCCAGCCTTGATGTTCTAGCACTTCTTCTCAAATAATCCATTTCAACTGCCAACAATCTTCTCTTCAGGTCTGCATTAATTGTCCATACTTCAGAGCCATAACAAACAACTGATTCAACCATGGTTTCCCCTATTCTTTTTTTGTTCCTTTTGGAAATGTTGCGATCCCACCACAAGGAATTTAGACATCCTACAATTTTGCGTTCTTGATTAATTTGGTGTTTAATTTCGGTTTCTCCCAAGCCGTTCTTATCAATGAGTGCACCTAAATATTTAAATTTTTTCACTTATTTGATTTCCACGTCCTCGTCTATCAACACTTTATAAACCTTGCATCTGAATTGATAACTAAATATTATGTTTTCTTCATGCTGACTTGTAACCCCCATTTTACATATTCTCTGTATAGACGCTTTATCATAAATTCTAGATCATAAGAATCTTGAGCTAGGACGACTTGGTCATCCGCAAAGTTCAGGGAGAATAGTACGTCATTTCCTATCGGGATTCCCATTCCCTGGCAGTGGTTTTTCCAATTTTGGAGGGCTGCCTCAATATATAAATTAAACAGTAAGGGTGACATACTGCATCCTTGTCTTAGTCCTCTAGTTACTTTTATTGGCTCTGATAGTCTATTTCCGATTTTTAGGTAAGTAGTGTTATCCCTGTATACTTTTGTGATTATCCCTAAAAGGTATGGATTAATGTCGAGTTGTTGTTAAGCTTGCCACAATTTAAGTCTTGGAACTGTATAGTACGCCTTTTCTAGGTCGATGAAGGCTAGATATACTTCGGTACCAACCGCTATTTTTTTTTCTATTAAATGTTGGAGTATAAACAAGTTATCAGTGCAAGATCTACCAGGCGTAAATCCACTTTGGTCTTCGCTAATTAGATGTCCTACATTATCTTGTATTTTTCCATTTATTATCTTTCCAAACAATCTCCCGAAAGTGGGTAGGACACTTAATCCTCTGTAGCAGTTAGGATCTTTTCGATTATCCTTTTTAAAGATGGACACTTGGTGAGCAGTTTTCCATTTGGATGGTACTTTAATTTGTTGGCAGCATTGATTCATTAGAAAAGCTATTCCTTCTATTAGGAGTGGACCTCCTGCTTTAAGTAACTCTACAGCTATACTTGTATTGCCAGGTCCTGGAGATTGCCCGTTTTCCATTTTAATTAACGCAGTACGGACCTCGTTGTTAGTAGTATAATAACACTAATAATACTACTACTACTACTAAATCATAAGTATAAGATAATAATTTGATTTTATTTACAAATTTCATTTACAAATACTAAGAAGCTTTGTTTCTTGGATGTCCTACGAAACTCCATGCCCTATTTATTTTTACTGAACTATTTCGTCCAGATTTTGTTTAATTTACTGGAATTAATTCTCAAAAAAAGTCCCTACCTGTGTTTAATTAGAACTTAAAGGAAAATACAGTAGCAAGCGATTTTCATTGTCAACTAAAGCTTCTGACATACACACATGCCCCTAGATAGATGAGCTTGATTAAGAGTAAACACAAGCATAAAAAAATGTCACGCAATACGAAAACATACACATAGTTTCTGATGTAATTAAACGATGGTGTTTAATGGGGTTTTCAGTTGATTTTCGTGTTGGCATTGCGCTCAATCAGGTCAATGCATAAATATTCAAACAAAGACCTATCTGGAAAGAAGTTACATTCTGTCGCTAAGAATAAGAAATATTCTATATTGAGGTTAATGGGTAAGTTGGGTACGTTTGTGGTAAATGTTTTTGCTAAATTATATTTCCTATTGGGATTTATAAATATTTATATTTGTAAAGGGATCCATTATAATCCTCATTTTCCTTGCTATTCTGCTAATTAATATACAGAGTGGACCAAAAGTATGGAAACGCCTAAGTAACTTTTAAATGAAAGGTCTGAATTATACAAAAACAAGGATTTGAAATTTAATTTTTGTAACGTTGCCAGATTTACCATTTTTCTGATATTATTAGTTATTCTTGTTTTTTAAATACAACACCCTATATATATTCTACCTTTATTAAAATATGTTCTATTACTATCTGAAGAAAAAAGTGATCGATCGCTTAACGATAGGAGATTAGCAGGTCTAAGATCTAACCATAGACGATCTAGCAGATTATAGACATATAATACAAATACGGTGACGGCTGCAATACAATAGCGTTCCCCCAGTGTGACAAAAAAACTAACGCAAAGCGGTCCCTTCATCACTTTCTAATGGGCCTGACTTATCGACCACGTGACGTTCTCATTAGTCATTTAGGTCACGTGGTCGATAAACGTGGCAAATTATTATGGCATTTTTATTAGTGTTTTACTTTGTATTCTTAGACGTGTAGATCAGTTATGTCATCGTTAAGAATTAATAAAAATATAAAACATTCTCTAGAGGAGAACGGCATATTAGAACTTCACACGCGGGCGGCCAACTCCCTAGGATCAGCTCTGGTTATATGCCTATGTATGTAACATACCTAACGTAACCTAACCTACCATAACCTAAACTATTAACAATATTAAAAAATAACGATTACACTGCTGTGTAATCAACAAACATATTCAAACTTAAAAAAATGGACAAAATCTGTGTAGCAGATATTTGACATTATTCTTAAAAATGCGACTGACTGAATTTTACTTATAGTGTCCTGCATTATCGATTTGAACTGTAGAGCCTGAATCGACAGGCAGTAATGGTTCATGTTATAAAAATTGAAGTGTTGAAGAAGAATGAAAAAATAAAAAGTTGAAATAGGAAAAGAAATGAAAGAAACAATTCTATACACCTCTAGTTTTTTAACAAGATTATTAGCAATCTCTTTACCATTAATTTGTTTATGCCTTGGCACCAACATCAAAAATATTTTGTTCTGCTCTGCTAGTAGTTTAAGTAACTGTTTGCGATTTAAAGCTATTACCGACTCATAAGTTGCAAACTTCAGAGCAGCTTGACTGTCTGAGTCAATAAATATTGTAACGATTTTAGATAAAACTAGCGGTTCTAATAATTTATATAAACTATTTATTTACAGCACGATATTATCTTTAAACTAAACAACTAGCAAGCAAGCAAGCAATTTAATTAAACCCAGCCGGTGAGACAGCACCTTGAATTACGTTCGGGTGTAACAATTCATTGGAGCGAGGTGTGTTAACTCGTGTAAAATACAGGAGTCACCCCACCGCGCTCCAATGCTCCAGACCATCCCTTTTCCTCCTATAGCACTCACATACGCGATAGTTGCACAACTATCAGTCAAATGCTCTTCATGTGGGAGCCTGGGTAATATAACTCTAACATGGTTCCCTAACCAATTCTGGCCAGGGTGACGCGCTTTATTCCTGTTATCCCCTTATGACTTATCCGCAAAACTGAAATTGCTTGCTTGGGCCTCAAGCCACCGCTCTGGGTTCTTGGTGCTCAAGGATTTAGGCCCTACGTGCCCAGGTTTTTGTGATTTTTGTTAGTTGTTTTGGTGGCTTGCTCCAGTTGTTGTTAGTGTTTTTAATTTTTTTGGCGGTCGAGGCCGTTTTTTAGATTTTTATAAATTTGTTTGGAAGGATGTCTTGACAATAGAATTTTAAATTACTGGGGCCTACACAGTGTTATTGTGCTTATCTGCATTGGTAGAGCTACGAACTGTCCTTTTTCTTTCTTTTACTATCTGTCTACTTCTTTCTAGGGTTTGTTTATTTTATTCTCTCCTGATATTTTTATATTGTTCTCTCTCTAGGGTTTGTTTTTCTTTATGGAGTTTATTTTATTTTATTGTCCCTCGGGATACCTTTTATTTTATTCCACTATTTGCTGTTTTGGACGTTTGTGTTTGCATCGATGGAACGTCTCGTATCTTATGATCTCTGGCAATATGGGACTTGGGTGATTCTCCAGTTGTGCGAATTTTATCCTGGCTTTTTCTTTTATTATGTCAGTCACTCTGATTTGTTGCAGTTCTCTGAATAGGAACCGTTCAGCGACATATCTTCGAACATTAACTACTTCTCTTAAGCTGCTGTTATGGGCCGCTTGTATTTTTTTCTTTGTGGTATTAAATACGTGTTAGTTGTTCCTCTGGCTGCTTGCGTTTATAGCGATTTTCCATTTCCATTCTTCGATGTTTTCCAACGCTATTTGCTGGTTATTTACTGCAATGTCTATATTTCTATGTTTGGCCGTTATCGCTGTATCGTCCTGTATCCAAGAACATCTCGATCTCGATCGAACATCTCTCTTTGGTCACTATTTCGAACGTGAATTAACTGAATTTTCATTTTTAATTTTATATTTCACCTCAAATTATTTTTTTCTATTAAACTTAAAAAATAGATCTGGTGTAATACATTTGCAAATTATGAAATGACCGTTTTAAATATATCCAGCTAAAAAAAAACAGATATTAAGAAATAAAACAATTTCGTGCAACATATTTATTGTTTGTATTTTTTTCGTTGAGTGTGTTTCGGTTACTTCTGGTGTCATTCTCGTAAAATACAGAGAACAATAAATCTAATTGGAGAATGGGTTTTATGGTTTCATGGTTTTATCCTTTTATCTTGTAACATATCAAATTACTCGTTGTAACGCAATCAAATCAAAAGCACCAAGGAAAATCTTGAATATAATCAAGTACAATAAAAATTTTTATTAAGCCTCAATTAAATTAAGCCCCTGAATAATTATAGTCGTGTTTCTCTGTTAGAGGGAGTCTACTGAAAGTTTAATTTGGTAGTTTTAGAACATCCACGTCATAATTCCTACTTAGGTAAAAGGTTTCTTGTTCAATATGAAATCGACATAGATACATATACATCTTCAAGAACATAAGTAGTAAATCTTAAGATCGGGTTAAATTGCATTGTGGACTTAGAAATAATGCCACACATAATCTAAGGAATAAAACAGAAATGGTTATCTCCATAACATAGAATGAGTACATTATGTCTGCCTAAATTTATTCTGGGCATACCCGCTTTAGCGGCCCATATTGCCGCCTTCCCTCCATATCTATAGAGCGATATGCTTCGAAAAGAATATAGTTACTTCATGTCATTTCCATGGTAACCGCATGCCCTTATCGGGCATTAAGAAATCATCTCCGAATATAGTACGGACGCTTAAGACAAATATAATTAAATTAAAATTTAGATCGGTTAAGTAAATATATTTTATTGGAATCAAGTTTCAACAGAAAAGTGAGAATATAAAATATGTATGTATGAAATACAATTGCTTGTACATAATTTTTCTAGGGAGGGTGGTGCCCCATAGCACTTCTTCTGGCTGTAACCCTAAAAATTGATATCTGTGTCAGCTCTAATGGTATTTACCGTCGGCTACACACATTATCTGGTTTCTTGAAGGCGTTTTTTGGCTTGATTTTGTTATAGTGCTGGTTAATGTGGTTTTAAATGATGGATTTTTACGTTGCATCCAGATTAAGAGTATCTCGTTTATTAAAATACCCCTATACTTGTATATAACGGGAGTGTCGGGGCATGAAGGAATCCAAGGGAATGAATTAGCATAACCGCTGGCCAAATAAATATCTAGAGGAATGATGACATAAAAACATGAAGTAACAATAGTGATGGGAGATTTTAACGCAAAGGTTGGCAGAGGCAAGGTGAATGAGATCGTGGGTAACTTCGGCCTAGGAGAGAGAAACGATAGAGGTGATAGACTTATATGCTTCTGCCATGAATATAATCTGCTGTTAAGTAATACACTCTTCAAGCTCCCCAAACGTCGACTTTACACATGGAAATCCCCCGCTGACTCACCTGACAACATCATAAGGAATCAGATAGATTATATAGTAGTACCAACAAGATATAAAAACATGATAAAATCATCAAAAACGTACCCAGGTGCCGATGTTCCTACGGACCACAATCTGTTGGTATGCAGAATGGTCATAAGAGTAAAACGACTCGAGAAAAGATCTTATTTAAACACAATTGATATTAAGAAGCTCACTAACCCAGAAACCGAAATAAAAGTACGAGAACAACTAGGAAAGAAAATAAACTACATTAACGAGAGCACGTCGGACATAATAGAGAGATGGGATAAATCGAGGGAAGCAATCCAAACAACATGCGCGACTCTATTAAAGCGTGACAGACGAAAGAAGAAAGAACGGATGTCTGATGAGATAATGAATATGATGGATGAAAGACGTAAATTCAAGAATAAAAATGCAGAAAAATACCAGCAGATCCACAAAATCATAAGAACGAAAATTCGAGAAGCCAAAGAAAAATGGTTTTCCAACGAATGCAGGGAAATAGAACAATACGAACGAAAATACGACAGTTACAATATGCACAAAAAAATAAAATCAATGACAAACAAGAGAAAATTCAATAAGTCACCCAACAACATAAAAGATGGCGATGGAAATCTTATCTCGGAGCCATTAACGATCTTAGAAACATGGAAATCATACATAGAAAAATTATTTGCATCTGACAGGACTGATGATCATCTATATGGAGAAGGTGAAACAGGACCTTCAATCCTTAAATCGGAGATAGAAGATGCCATTGCAGCACTAAAAAACAATAAGTCAGCAGGTCCGGACAATGTACCCTGCGAAATATTAAAGATCCTATGTAAATCAGACAAACAGTTCCTTGATAATCTAGTTGAACTTTTTAACAACACATATAATAGCGGTAAAATCCCGGAGAACTGGCTGCAGTCAACATTTATTACAATCCCGAAGAAACCAAATGCCCAGATCTGTGATGACTACCGGCTTATAAGCTTGATCAATCATGTCACTAAAGCGTTCACTAAGATCATTCATAGAAGAATATATGATAAATGTGAGTCAAATATTGATAGATCGCAGTTTGGCTTTCGGAAAGCACTTGGAACTAGAGAAGCAATTTTCGCTCTCCAGGTGCTTATGTAGCGGTGTAGAGACGTTGATAAGGACGTGTATTTGTGCTTTGTGGATTTTAGAAAAGCATTTGACAATGTCAATCATGAACAATTGATAGATATTCTGCGAAAGACAGGTATTGACGACAAGGACATTCGAATTGTGGCAAACCTATACTGGGGTCAAACAGCAAGAGCAAAAATTGGCAACGAACTCACTGAAAGTGTGCAGATCAAAAGAGGTGTCCGTCAGGGGTGTATATTATCCCCACTCCTATTCAATATTTATTCCGAAGAAATATTTAACAAATGTATGGAAAATGCAAATGAGGGCATAAAAATAAACGGCGAGTTAACGAACAATATAAGATATGCCGACGACACGGTGATCCTTGCCAGTACCATAGACGAATTACAGCAGGTAATGGAAAGAGTTTATTCAGTTAGTGAGGAATACGACCTGAGCCTCAACTTCAAGAAGACAAAGTGGATGCTGATAAGCAGGAAGCAACAGCCTGCTCGACAGTTACGGATAAGTAATATACTAATTGACCATGTAGAATCTTATGTGTACCTTGGCACCAACGTAAATGCAAAATGGGAACAGGCCACAGAAATTAAGGCGAGAATAGAACGAGCTAGAGCAGCATTTAGCAATATGAAAAAGCTCCTCATAAGCAGGGATTTATCTCTTCCCCTAAAACTACGTCTAGTTAAATGCTACATTTTTCCGATCTTACTGTATGGTGTGGAGGCCTGGATACTGACGGAGACGCTCACGAGAAAACTAGAAGCATTCGAAATGTGGGTGTACCGACGCATTCTTCGTATATCCTGGACCGAACATGTCACCAACATAGAGGTAATCCAAAGAATCGGAAAGGAAAAAGAAATCGTAATCTAGGCTTGAATCTAGGCCACATATTGAGAAACGATAAGTACCGTCTAGTGTAATTGATTGTCAAGGGAAAAATAGACAGTAAGCGAGGGCCAGGCAGGAGAAGACACTCGTGGCTCCAAAATCTGAGGAAGTGGTTCGGGCTCACATCGGTCGAACTATTCAGAAGCGCCGCAAACAAGATCAGAATTGCCATGTTAATAGCCAACGTTCGCAACGGACAGGGCACTTGAAGAAGAAGAAGAAGAGGAATGATAAAAGACCTAGAATAATTTTACGGTAACACGAAAGATGCCACTATAATTATAATTCAAATGTGGCTGGAAACAGCCACTAACAATCTAATATGAACAAATAAAAGTTATCCGGATCAAACGCCAAACTCTGATAATAGCCGAAAAATTTACTCAAAAGTACACAGTAAAGTACCCAGAGTACGATTCGGGCAATCACATTTGTTTAATTTGCGAAGTAAACATGTTTTTCAGAGATTAAGCAAAACCATAATGCCCTCAACCTGAGCTAAAATTTCGTTGTTACTTCTGAAAGTAAAAATAGTGAAAAATAAATTGTAAACAAATATTTTGACACCAAAGTGAAAAATCAAATTCTTTTCTTTAAAAGTTTTGTCCGTTTTTTTTTAACTTTTGTTTATTTGTCATTGGGGATTATTGTATTCAGTGTCAACGTCCAAAGCTCATATTACTTTCATGTGACTATTTTTGTATTTTTTATGCGGAAACTGTAAAGAAATGCTCCTTGCTGACATTTTTGTTGGTTATGTAGTTTTTTTTTAATTTAAAACAGTTATTAATTTTTGTTTTATTGTTGATATTCTACCACGAGAGCAATTATACAAATCTCACAAAACTTTCAAATATATCTGATATTAATTCATCAAATAACATCCATCAAATACTGTCAATATTCATAAATATTTCTTCTTTTGAGTACATAATTATTGAAATAATAAATTTGCTAAGTGAATGAAATGAAAAATCTATTATAGTATTCTTTAAACAAAATCTGTAACTAGATTCTTATAATTTTAATTTTAAAATATTTGAAAAGCTGAAATTTCTACGCGGAGTGCACATGCGTTTCTGCTATCTCGCTCACTCATAGCACGGTAGTCGTTCTTTCTTTGCGCATCTTAGAGATAAAGTGAAATTGGTCAAGTTGTATGTGCTTATCTTTATACATAAGTCATTGGTAATATTAGTCGATGATGTGGTACGTTTCACGGAATTCGATTAGTTTAGGAGCTTATAACATATTTTACATACTGATATTAAAAAAAAGTTGGATCTTTTTACAAAAAGTTTACAAGAAATTGTGTAAAAGTATAATTAATTTAAGATAATAATAGCTTAACATTTTTACTATTTCATAATTTGTAAAAGTTTACATAAGTCCTAGTAACTGGTTTTGTTAATAATAATTTATGATCGGTAAGATAGTTTCGAAACAAATTCAGATTTCTGCTTTAATCTGAACCTTCTAAAAATGCAAGATCTAACAGACGTTAATAAAGATGTTAATAGAGACATGGGGAATCTAAAATTTGCATTCCACGACATGTCTATCAACTAAGCAGAAATCCTTAACGAATTTGTTCCTTGTACTCATACAGAGTAGATCCGAATAAAATGAAAAAGACAGCAAAGATTTGATTTCACGTACAAAGCGTCTATGTATCTGTTGATAAGTATTTCGACTTAATAAGTCTCATCAGAACAGTTATTCATAGGCGTTCTCAAAGTGAAAAATGAATCTTTTCTGTCTTTTAAGAAGCAACAATAAAATGGCTTCGTTATGGACGCAATAGCGACATCTGATAGAAAAATCGGTAAGATAGTTTCGAAACAAATTCAGATTTCTGCTTTAATCTGAATCTTCTAAAAATGCAAGGTCTAACAGACGTTAATAAAGATGTTAATAGAGACATGGGGAATCTAAAATTTGCATTCCACGACATGTCTATCAACTAAGCAGCAATCCGACATCTATCAGATGCCGCTATTGCGTCCATAACGAAGCCATTTTATTGTTGCTTCTTAAAAGACAGAAAATATTCATTTTTCACGTTGAGGACGCCTATGAATAACTGTTCTGATGAGACTTATTAAGTCGAAATACGTATCAACAGATACATAGACGCTTTGTAAGTGAAATCAAATCTTTGCTGTCTTTTTCAATAATTTATGACTTAAAAATTTATCTAGAAATTTATTACCGATACTGATTTCCTTTGGTTTAAATAGGTAAGATGTTAAAAACCGATAGTATCATCCGTCCAAGGCGAATTACAGCTTCAACTGTGAATTACTTGGATAGTCATTTTAAAAATGGAGTACAACCAGTTTATAGGATTCCAGATGCCCCGGATCTAAAAGTTAATATTACAAGCTTTGTAAACAAAGGGTAAGAGTTAATGTAGAAAAATCAATTAATTATCCAAAGACAATCTGCTGTACAAATATTTTTCTGTTTGGTTTTACATTATAGAGTTTTTCATATTTGGACAGAATGGTTTTTGATTCATCGGAAAGGCTTTGACATTCTTTTGAATGTCTCGATAAAGATCATAGTAGTTCTCAGATCATTAATAGCCATCACTAGATCTTTAGAGACTGTTCCAATTATAGAGGTATTAGTGTGACGAGCTCTGTGGGCCGGTTGTACGGCAGAATATTAAAGAAGAGGGTTGAAAGACAGATACAAGATATTGAAGAACAAAGCGGTTTTCGTACCGGGAGATCCTGCCTTGATAATATATTTATCTTACGACAAATAATTGAAAAGCGTGTCGAAAGAAGTAGAGAGACCCATTTGGTATTTATAGACCTGGAGAAAGCATATGATAGTGTCCCGTTAAAGAAAATGTTTGAGGTCCTCGAAAGGTCCGGATTGGATTCGACGTATATCCGAGCGATATATAAATTGTACGAAAATGCAGTTAGTTGTGTAAAAATTGGAACCAGAACCTCAAATGAATTTAAAGTCACTAAAGACCTAAAGCAAGGATGCTGTTTGTCACCGACACTCTTTAAAATATACGTCCAAGAAGCATTGAGGAATTGGAGAAATAAATGTAGATTTATGGGCATCGAAGTGGGACAAGAAACTCTGTATACATTGTTGTTTGCAGATAATCAGGTTGTGGTTGCAACCGATGAGGAAGATATAAATTATATGAATCGAAAATTGAATATTCCAAATGGGGGCTTACTGTAAACATAAGCAAAACAGAATATTTAAAAATTGGAGGAAATACCACAGTTCTGAGGCTTGAAAACGCAGTCATAAAAGGCTGCAACCAGTATAAATATCTAGGAAGTATCATATCAGCAGATGTCAGAGTTAAGATAGATGTACAAAACCGAATAACCCAAGGGAAAAAATGCATCCGAATACTGAATTCATTACTGTGGTCTAATAAAATAAAGATGCATACCAAACTTCGCGTATACAGAGCAATTGTAGAACCAATTACCACATATGGTGCCGAATGTTGGACGATGACAAAGAATGAACGAGATAAAGTAGACGCTGTGGAAATGGATTATCTTAGAAGGTCATGTCGAGTATCGAGAATGGAAAGAATCAGAAATGAGGAAATACGAAACCGTACAGGAATTAGAGATACTCTTTCAGATAGAATACAAGGAAAGCAATTACAATGGTATGGTCACGTGGTGAGAATGGAGGAGGAGCGGTGGCCAAAGAAAGCCTTAATGTATGTTCCGCCAGAAAAAAGGAAAAGGGGAAGACCACCAAATTCCTGGAGAAGAGAAATTACAAAAACAATACAATCTAGAGGCTTAGAAGAGGGAGTTTGGAGAGATAGGAAAAGATGAAGGCTGAAATGCGGGAAGCGGCAATCGAAGTAGGAGCCCCGTTATATGATGATGATGAGATCTTTAGGGACATTTTTCCATTTAGTTAGTCTATTAAATTTCAGATTTGTTAGTCATACACTGACTCATTGTAGTAGTTCTGCATGTTGGATCTTATGAAGCAGTTGTCTGCTTTATAGCATTGCCTTCAGATTTTTCTGGTTCAATTTTTGATCATGCAAGAGTACCAAGTTATAGATTTTTGTCCACTTCCAGAACAAATCTTCTTTATTATCCATATAACCATGTCCACTTCTAAGAGTTTTTATTGCTGTTAAAATCTCCCAAAACGAACTGAGATTTCTGGTTTTTGAAATTATGAGTCGTCGAGAAGCTAAACGCTTTTTCATATAATGCTTCCCATGTCATTTAATCCTAACCTAACCTAATGCTTCGCCAGGCGGTTTTTAGACTGATGTCATCCTAAAATCAGTGCCTTTTATAGTTAGGACTTAAATAGCTTTTTTTGTAGTTCTGCCTTCCGGTTATAAGGATTGCACTACCATGCTTGAGATGTAGCACTTCTACGATTAGGCGTAGTTAATCTCTCTCTTTGGCCTACATGCACATTCGTCTGTGTAGGTTTTCTGGAGAGAAAAAATGGTTCAGTTTATGGTTCTTTGAAAAGAGCTATTCGTATACGTATATATTGTTGGTCATATTACTGAGCCCACTGAGTTTTGGATTTTCTGGCGAAATTAGATAAGTATCTTTCGGAATCTATAAATATATACCCAGCGCTTTTTATGCTTAGGAATTAATTGCACTGCCATTCTTGAGATATAGCACCTCTACGATTAGGCGTAGTTAATCTATCTTTGGCCTACATGCACATTCGTCTGTATAGATTTTTTGGACGGACACAATTGGTCAGTTTTTGGTTCTGTTGAGTTCGGACAGAAAGTCCTGCTTATTCTACGTAACTCCCTCGACATTAAGACTAAAAAAAAAAACGGGTGTGGTAGTCCAGTGGGACTGCCGGTAGAAGTTACACTTCTATACACGTATTCGCCGTTACAAATTTATTTGGGAGTCAATCTGCATCATCATTACATATGTAATGCTATAGGTAAGACATAGCAGAAAGAGAAACAGAATTAACTTACTAACAATTAATAAACAACATTTGACCTGTAATAGGAGTATAGTAAATGAAGGATTGAATCAATATTTTGATGAAAATGTATATTTTTATTTTCATATATGTATGAAAGGAGTTGAATGCAAAAATTTTTTTACACATACTCTGCAGTAAAATTCATTGTTTATTTTGTTATTGATATAAAAATACAATACAATACACTGCAACATAATTCAATATAATAATACAATACAAATTAAAATGCAATATTCCTAAGTGGAAAGAGCAATGCTAGGTATATCACTTAAGGACAAGAAAACAAACACATGGATAAGACAGAAAACCAAAGTCACCGATGTGGTGCAGAAATCATTAAAGTTGAAATGGGAATACGCTGGACATGTAGCTAGGAGCGATCTAAACAAATGGCACAGATCAATTTTAACCTGGAGACCATACCAACACAAAAGACCCAGAGGCAGACCTCCTATGAGATGGACAGATGATCTGAAAAGGACTGCCGGGAAAAATTGGCTACAAGTAGCGTACAATAAAAAACAATGGAAAGGAAGACTTGAAGAGGCTTATGTTCAGATGTGGACGTGAATGGCTAGACAAAGAAGAAAGAAGAAGATTCCTAAGTATTTAAAAATGACAATAATGTACATAAAAAAACTACACTACAATACAGTGCAACGTAATTCAATATAATAATACAATACAAATTAAAATGCAATATTCATAAGTATTTAAAAATGACAATAATATACATAACTTTTCTACTTACGCATATGTTTAATTTACCATGTAATAATATTAATAAAAAATTCCTCCCCGACTGGGAATCGAACCCCGGTCTCCCGCGTGACAGGCGGGGATACTGACTACTATACTACCGAGGACATGACACAAACGTATTTCAAAATTGACAGTTCTGGGTCATACAGTGATTTATTGAGATTATTTTGAAATACAAAAGACTAATAAATTATGAACATTTAATAAATAATACAAAACATATCACATAAATAATAATATTAATAAATATTATATTATATATATAATATTATATGTATATATAATATTATATATATATATATATATATATATATATATATATATATAATAAATATGTATATAATATTAAATATATATACAAAAGGAACATTTTTATATTCGAGAGAGGAAGAGAGAGAAAATATATCTTCTGTCTCTCTTACTCATTATCTTACATATGTAATGATTTCACACATTCACTCCCATACAAATTTCCAACGTGAAGCGCGCGTATAGAAGTATAACTTCAAAATTGTCAGAGTTGGCTCTAAACAGAGCTATTTCTGTATAGTTGTTGCCTGCATTATTGAGTCCATTGATTTTAGGGTTTTCTGACGAAATTAGTTAAGTATCTTTTGGAATCTATAAATATAATCTCGAAAGCCACTAGGGTATGCACATATGCGGAAAATATTGTTCGCGTTGGTGAGTACTTTCAAACGACATGAGCAGACAAATGAACTCTTTCTAAATGTAATCTAACCTAACTAACATTTTATTAATCTGGTATAACACCAATAGATTCATTTGTTTGATAATTTTTCGACTTTTCTAACAACCATTCAAATTTCGTCATTTTGTGTCATGTGGAACAATATCACCCAATCATGTCAACATTAGACTGATAATTGCATTCAGTGCAATTTTCAATCCCTATGACAACACGATCGAGTTTGACAACTTCATCCAAATAAATTTCAAAATGTCACGTTTCGGCAATGAGAATTTTCAAAGTATAAATGCGCTAATCATAGAAAAAATTCCCAGAAATACAACCTACAGTCACAAATATATTTACATATATTTACATTTTGAATATATATATTCACAAAGATGAATAATAATAATCTAATGTTAACTTAAATTTTAATAATTGTACTTTCACTAACTGTACTTTGAATAAATAAATGTTTCGTTATGTTAAGTTATGATTTTTTTTTTTCGAAAAATTATCCGCCGAATATCCCTCGGACATTGATGAATGCCTCATAATTTCATAACAAATTTCTCAAGCTCGTTGCTTGCTAACAGCACTCAGTCTTCGGCTTCGTGCTGTTACCAAGGAACGAGCTTTCGATTGTCATGAAATTATTTCGTCTCTTATCAATATCCTAGGGATATTACTACTGATAATTGCACTATCTTCTACAATTCTAAAAGCACACAATTCTATACGTTTTATTTTATATTGATGTAAGTTTTTCAGTCATCAGGTTAATTTTATTAATATCTTTCTTTTAGACACAATCCTGGTTCTTATAAACAGCGGAAAGAGCAAACTAAGAGTATTACTGGAAAAGTTTTGCTGGAACTGGAACACTATTGTGACAAAACAACTTTACATGGTCTGCGATATGTCGGAGATACATCATTGACAGTTTGTGAAAGGTAATTTTTTACTGCATAATTCCTCTACATGTAAACTTGGAATGAATGAGCCCTATCTTGCTAGGGCGTCAGCCCGTTTGTGTTTTTCCTCAAGAACCAGATTAAAGCTGACTTTGGGTGCTTCCAAAGCCCTTAGCGTTGCCAGCCTGACCAGATTTAAATCCGATTCCGCTCCCATATACTCCAGCACCTACCCGCTTGTCCAATCTGGACCCATCCGTGAACCAGGTGAGCCCGTTTGGTCAAAAGATAGAAGATCAATATTAAATGAAGTGGTAATAATCTTTAAAGAAACAACTAAACTCTTTAACGGGAAAATTAGAAGGGACTTTTAAATATTGTGTTTTTGTAATAATTAATTTTTTTGGGATATAATTTACCAAAAATTAGTGATCATTGCATTATTTTGGTGGCAGTTTTTTAGTTTTGTGAAGGTATATATATGTAGCAATGGTCGTTACCAGAAAAAAAGTTGTAAAAGTTGCTACGTCACATCCTTCGCAAAGAATATCTGAACATTTTTACATCTTTTTAGTACTACAATTGCAGAACTTCCCCTAGTTTCTTTTATAGGTATATGGTTTCCCACATTGCGTAACCTTTTTAAAAAGACCAGATCTAGCTTCCGGATTATTCCTTGCCTCTTCTCGGCCAAGTTGAATTGACCAAGTAAATTCTGTTAAATAGCTTCCTCTTCATTTTTCGATGAGTCTGAAATATTTTCGATGTTTTTTCTTGGTTCGACCGTCTTATCCTGGAAAGGAGCCATCCCTACTAAAATACTTTCATCGTCCAAGGCTGACCATTCTGAGTCATCATTGCTTGAAAGATGAGCCAGTAGAATATTGTCATCTGCATTGGTATCGCCCTCATCATCCTAATTATAGACGATATCATCGTGGACTATACTTAGTAGATAAGCAACGTGATTCGAATTTTCTAAATTATAATGACGTTTGCGTTCCATCTACCAAGAATTAAAATGTTCACAGACCTGCAACTTCAAAATATTAAATAAGTTTTGATTATTTGAAACATTAACTACTTTAGGTTATACTTACAGTTAAAAAGGTAGCTACACAATTTTAAGACTTAATGCTTGGTGGTACATATACCTACATATGTACATACACTTAAAATTACATGTTTATTTACATTACTAAAAAACTGAAAATCTAACCACTAATAGATATTTTCAACCATTTAACAAAAAACTCCTGCAAAAAACGGAAATTAGTAGGGATCTTATAACTTTAAAATAAAACATTTTAATACTTACTTTTACTTCAATTTATCACTAATTACCTAATCGTCAAAAACAGTAGAAAAAAGCGTGTGACAACTCATGATTGTAATACACGATCAGTAGTATCGATTTGTACCACTTTATGACTTCATTTTGATCTTTTCATCAAAACATGGCGTTGCCTACTTCACGTAGTCAGTGCTATTGCTGTTCCGAAAAGGATTTTGCTTATTTTAACAATCTACGAGTATTGACTTAGGGAAAACAACAAATGGCACAAATATGTACCATTAACCTATAAAGGGTTAACTGACGTATGTTAAAAATTCCATTACATCAATTTATTTAATTTGAATATTGATTTAAACTTAACCATAAGGTTCTGTATATGAAACTATTATTTCATTATACCCGCAAGCCTATAATAACATTTTTTTCTTGCAGAGTATTTTGGTTATTGTCTTTTTCCGTTGCAATTGCCTTTGCAGCTTACTATATCACAAACATCTACCAAAAATGGAATTCCTCTCCCGTTATTATTAGTTTTAGCCCTTTTGATGCTCAACTGAAGAGCATTCCGTTTCCTTCGGTGACTATTTGTAATATGAACCAAGCGAAGAAGACAGAAGTCAACAAGATAAAAGCAGATGGGTAAGAAACAGTAATTTAGAAATATTTGTGCTCAATGAGAATTTTTATTATTCATTTTCTTGGTAATTTTTGTTCACATATTTATAATTTGTAACTCTCTCTCAATACCAAATAAAGTGTAGCCAACAAAATGCACGTGGCCACTTTACAAAAATGATTTTGTTCTCTTTCTTTTGATTTCTTTATTTGTGTAGTATTTGTTTATGACAAGATGATTGTATTTATTATTATTATCTTTCGTATTATGTCGCTTTTTGATAAATGTAATTATATATTTCAGAAATCCATTAGATATGAAATTATTAGATGACATCTGCAACGGCAATGATTCTAGCCATAACAACTACACTGAACAATATGACTGGACCATGTTACGAAATTTCTTGATAAGAGTAAAGTATTTGATTATCTGATTTATTAATTGTTAACAATATATTTCTTGTAGGTAGGAAATTCTTGCTCAGATATGTTAAAAGCTTGCAAATGGTCCAGCGATAAGAAAAATTGTGAGGATTTATTCAACAATGATTTGACAGACGAAGGATTATGTTGTTCATTTAATAGACTACCTCCTACAAAAATATTTAGAAATCCGTAAGTATTCATTAACATTCTAGTATTCGAAATTAAAACGTTTATAAAAATTAATCTTCCTCATTAGTCCATGGAAAAATTAGAATAGAATAGAAATATGATTTATTGTCACTGAAAATTGTACTATTTTATGGACAAAGCTTACAAAAAGTAAAAAAAAAAATAACAATAACAATTAAAATTTACTAAAATTACATAAATCGTCAATATCACAAAATAAAACATAATAAAATATACAATCCATTGCAAAATTTCATTAAATTGTAATACCCAAATATACTATAAAAATACTTTGTTGCTTGTACATAAACGTACTGTAATTTCTTAGTTATTCGTTAAGAAACTCTTCCACTGAATAATATGGTCTTTCAGATAGATAGGCTTTTGTCAATTTACGGAACTTAAGGAAAGAAATTGTAGATTTAAGTTGCAAATGGAGATGGTTATAAATTTTTTTTGCCGAATATAATATAGATTATTTACTAACTCAGTGGACGGTATTGGTAAATACACATCAAAGCTTGAATTTCTAGTGGAGTAGTCATAATTAGGTCTTGATGGAAAAACAAGTAGGTGTTTACGAAATAAGCAAACAGTTTCTAGAATATATAGAGAGGGAAGAGTTAAAATCCCGTGATTTTTGAAGTAGCTTCTGCAATGTGTTATTCTACTGAGGCCAAAAAGATACCGCATTGCTCTTTTTGTAATTTAAAAATAACACCAGATTTTGCGGCTGTAGGTACTAGAACCCCAAAAAGGAAGGCCATATCGAAGGTGAGACTCGAACAAAGAAAAGTATGTTATTTTGGAAGATGCTAAATGGATTTCCTTGGATACAGATCTTATTGCATAGTAGGCTGAGGCCAGTTTCTTACTTAACAAATCGATATGAAGGGATCATTTAAGGTTGCTGTCTATAAAAATACCAAAAAATTTTACAGAATCAACTATACTGATCTGGCTGTTATTAAGAAGCAAGGGTTAAAGAGCTCCTTTATAGAATAATGCTACTGTCTTATCCACGTTAAAAGAGAGTAAATTAGAGTCGCACCAGGTTTTTATTTTAAGTAGATCAGAAGTTATAATTGCATGAAGAGTTGCAATATTAGAGTTCCTCCAGGTATTACTGGTATCATCAGCAAAATGAAGAAATTTTCCATCGATTTTTAAGTACTGAACTGAACCTTGTGGGTACTCCACATACAATGCTTTTGTGACTAGAGTCAGTATCATTTGCTCTAACTAGTTGTTTCCTATTCCTCAAGTAAGATTGGAACCAATTCAAAGAAATATCTCGAATTCCATAGAAATTTAGTTTTTTTATCAAAATGTCGTGATTTATACAATTAAAAGTATAGTCACAAAAAACAGTGGCAGTATAAAGATTATTGTTTAGTGTTTGATAGACGTCATGTAGTACTGAAAACATAGCATCGCTGGTACATTTATTAGATTAAAAGCCGAACTGACTTTGTGATAAAATGTTGTTTTCAATGAGAAAAGATATAAGTAGGGCTTTTATAAGTCTCTCAATAATTTTGGATAGGACAGGCAGTAAGGCAATAAGTCTATAGTTGCTGACATTAGATTTTGCACCTCCCTTATGAAGAGGAATAATAATGGCTGTCTTTAGACACTCTGGAAATATACCTTTTTCAAAGGAATCATTAATTAGTGAGACCAGGACTTCCAACACATTATTTGGAAGATTTAAGAAAATTTTTATGGATAGTCCATCAGTACTACATGAAGATTTGCTTTTGATACTACTGATTGTTTGGATCAGTTCAGATTTATCAACTGCTCTTATAAAGAATGAATTCGAGACCTTGTTTGAATTGAGGAGATAGGAAATAGGATCTTGTTGTGTCAAAATAGATGATATTATATTTTTACTCACATTAACGAAGTATTCATTTAGATTTTCAGGCTTTGGAAGAGAAAATGTTTGAGCTGTGTTAGTTTTATTTCCAAGATCGTTTATTATGGACCAAGTTTCCCTTGCAACATTTTTTAAGCTTCCCACAAGATTCTCATAGTACATTTTTTAGCCGTTTTTATAAGGTTCCTCTGTACTTGGAGATATATTCAGTGACAAAGACATTGATAGTAAATTTTTTGATTTACATTAGTGAACGCATATTCTTGGCTGATATGCGGATACATTTGGTAGTCCAGGGTTTGTGATGTTCTGACTTAATTGTAATTAAAGGAAATGCCTTATTAAAAATACAGACAAGCTTATCTAAAAAATCACTGAAATTATAGTTCACGTCCACAGAGGGAAAGTGCCTCCCATAAGTCAAACACAAATTTTGGAATTTACGAAAGTTCTGAGCGGAAAAAATCCTACCCAAACGTCGTGTTTTCGTGGAGGGTTTGTTAAGAGTGTTAAACTTGGTATATACTACTTCATGACCAGATAGTCCTGCATTAATGATTGTAGAACGTACATCAAGGGGTGAAAAATCTGAAACAATATAATCAATTATGGTAGATGTTGTTTTAGTAATTGTTACTTGAGTTACTGTACTGTTACTGTAAGTTACATTGAGATTACATTTTGAGAGGACGCATAAGCTTTAGTATAAGCTTAAGTTCAAGTTTGTGAACATATATGCAATGAAGCTTGTCAAAAATTATTCAGGTATTGAGAGGTTTCACGAGATCTCAATATTTCCATTATAAGTTCTATGTTTATTGTTTCTGCTTCTCTATTCTTTGTTGTTATGATCATCCCTACAAGGTCTTGAATTGGTCGATTTCTTATCCAGTTTATTCTTCTGAAGTGTTGAAGTTCTCTTTTATATAACTGTTACAGTTAAACTATATAAATTTTTGATGATAATATTTTTTTTCAGAAACGATATATCACTCTTGAACCAGACTTATCCGGAAAACGTTTATGACTGGAGCCCAGAGGTTGGTTTCTCGAATTTAGAAGAATATGATGACGAAAACATGGTTCCTAAAAGGCCTTTAGGTAATATCTTAGATGTAAAGTGTTAGAAGATAGTAATTTTTTGTTTCTGTAGGTGCTGGAGCGCATTTGGGCCTTTCTGTTCTACTAGATGCACAAGTAGATGAGTATTATTGTTCATCAACCAGCAGTATCGGATTCAAGGTAATTAAACCAAAATATGAAGCCAGTTTTTACGCTTAAAGACATCTCGAAAGTCCAAAACAGAACTGTGAATTTTATGTTAAAATAACAGAAATAATCATATCTTAATAACAGAAAGAAAATTTCTTTCATTTCATTGGCTTATTTCATTTCTTGGCTTCATTTCTTATCTCGTTATATGTATGTGTTTCTAAATATAATAATATCATTTTTTATTCACAAAGGAGGAAGAAATTCAAATTCACTCAAATTTTCAAATTTATTGTCAAAGGTTTTTGGTCAAAAAAATTAAAGAAGTTCTCAAACTGTTTTCTTGTGGCACGTTGAATATTATATTTATATGGGATTTAAACCACAAATGATTGGAATGAGAATTATATTCTATAAAAAAATTTATAAATTAGGAAAATATATACTGACTAAAAAATATACTGACAGTTGACTTACTTGCCTTCGATCTTATAGAAAATAGTCATGTTTTGAGTTGAAATTCTAAGGATGATATTGTGACATTAACTTGATATACAATTCCTGATCTTTACACGCTTATGTAGTTAAATGTAGTAGGTCATAATACTTCATAGTGCAAAGAAACTGAAATAATCCCTGAAGAAATTAAAATACACGCCAACGCAACGTAATGAAAAATAGGAAGACTCCAGGACCGGGGAAGTACCCATAGAATTGATTAAATATGGTCCCGACAGATTATTTAAGCTTATACATTTAATTTATTCTTAAGAGGCAAAGAGCGACCACCAGAATGGAAAACCGATATATCAGCAATCTTTAGAAGAATAAAGGCAACAGAAAGGATTGTAAGAATTACCGAGGGTTTAGTGTAACCAAATCAATCTGTAGGATGCACGGAAAGATAATTGAAAACAAAATTGAAGATTTTTGGGAAGACATTGAAGATCAGAGTGGGTTTCGTACTGGTCGTTCTTGTATAAATAATGTGTTCTGCCTAAAATAAGTAATAAAAAAATCGCTTGGAACACAGTATAGAGACACACATGATATTTATAGACATTTAAAAGGCGTATGGTAGTGTCCCATTAACCAAACTGGGGAAGAAGTTAGAAGACAAGAAACTTCTACCGATTTATTTAAATGCTACGAGTGAGTCGTATGCCGATATGACAAGCTCAATAAAGATTGGAAAAAAGTGAAAAAAAGATAAATGTGACTGAAGAACTTCGTTAAGGATGCTGCATTGCGCCTACGCTCTTTAACATTTATTTAGAGGGGGTTTAAATATCTGGAAAAGAAAATGTAACCCTATGGACATTCCAATGAAGGATCAAAAACTTTACATCTTGAATTTTGCAGATGATCAAGTAATATTTGCAGAAGATCAAGATAATATCTACTAAATGCTAAGAGAAATAGATGAAGAATATACCAAGTGGGGTTTATCAATTATTCTATCAAAAACAGAGTATGTAGTGGAGGGGTGTGAAGGAAAGTGCTTAGAACTAGGAAGCACGTAAAACATAAATTCTGATCGGTAAGATAGTTTCAAAACAAATTCAGATTTCTGCTTTAATCTGGAGCCTTCTAATTAGAAGGCTCCAGATTAAAGCAGAAATCTGAATTTGTTTCGAAACTATCTTACCGATTTTTCTATCAGATGTCGCTATTGCGTCCATAACGAAGCCATGTTATTGTTGCTTCCTAATAAGACAGAGAAGATTATTTTTCACGTTAAGAACGGCTATGAATAACTATTCTGATGAGACTTATTAAGTCGAAATACGTATCAATAGATACATAGACGCTTTGAACGTGAAATCAAATCTTTTCTGTCTTTTTCATCATAAATTCTGATATTTCCAAGATAGTACATTTTTTGGTGTAAGCATTAAAAGGACGATCAGCAATAGAAATTGGACAAGGTAATTCAGCAGTACGTCAGCTCAATAGTATACTTTGGAATAACATCGCTAGGAATATGAAAATTAGGATATACAAAAGAATCATATTCAAAGTATTGGTACATATGATTTAGATCTTTGGATAATAAATAAAAAAGACGTAGCCAAAATAAAAGCAGTGGTATTATAACTAATTGTTGACGTAGATGTTGCCAACTCACTAGAAAAGATAGAGTAATTACTGAAATCAGTCTAAAGGATGAATGATCAACGATGGTCAAAGAGAACGGAATGTGACAGCAAATCCCTACTAGTCGCAGAACAAGGGGAAGACCAAGAAAATAGTGGAGATAGGTAGATATTGCAAACAGCGGAAAGATTCTGTAAAAAAAATGAAAAAATAACGAAAAATACAAATTATTCACACTAAACAAGGTTTGTTTGGAAAGTGAAATGGACAGATGTCAAAATACGTCATCACTCCGGCAGTCTATTACCGATCATCCACGTAGCGGCCAGGATATTGCCCGGTAAACTCAAAAAGCTCATTTCTTTACCCCCCCCCCCCCGTATTTTCTTTTTGAGCAGCAGTTACTAGATTATAAAGTAACAATGATACTCTACAAGGTTCTACCGGATACAATACCTTAAGTAAAAGAATTTTGATTTTGTTTTCATATCTCACTCCTTATTACTAAATTATTTATTGATTTTAAAAGAACGTTTATAAACACAACAAAACAAAACCATATTGGAAAAAAGGAAGTATTAGGAAGGATCACATCAAGAAATGTATGAAGTATACAAGAAATAAATTATTATTTAACAAAAATGTTGTTTAAAATGCTCAAAATATCCATCTTTTCTAGGTCATAATCAGCAACCCTATTGAGACGCCAAAAATGGCAGATTTCGGTACTCTTCTAAGTCCAGGAGTAGAAGCTAGATTTTCAATAAAACCATCAGTAAGAGAAGCAAGTAAGAACTTAAGAAGCGTACCGATTAAGAAGAGACAATGCTATTTCGCCAACGAACGGAGATTGGTGTATTACAGGTATATTTGAAATTTTCTTTTCTTTCTTAATCTTATTACCTAATTATATTTTTATGTAGTAACATTTTTGTTAGGTTAATTTCCACAGCCATGCAACGAGTTTTCTACCAGGCCCTTGGTCGTATTTAAAATGGTTTTAGATACAGTATACGACAGCTGTGGTATACAAGGCTCTCAAATAATTGCGAGTTATATAATTGCAGACAAATATTGAAGAAAACTGCAATTTTTATTTTTTTATTTTTTAATAAAAAATTTAAGTACTACTTTTACACACAACAAGAGAAAGGTTACGGTATACTATAAACAAATATATATAACTACTTTGAATGCACATTATAACAATCCAAACAAAAATGAGGCTTCCCTTGCAGATATTGCAATAGGTCACAACTTTTTTTACTTGATTTTTGGATATCTCTCCACGAAGTTTTTTTGCATAACAGCCTTTACAATATTTTCAGGCTTTGTTAAAAGGTCCTTCTTTTTTAAGCAACGTATGAATTTGTGTTAATTTTATGATATCTTTTGTGTTGTTTCATTTTTATCTTCTTCTTCTTTAAGTGCCCTGTCCGTTGCGAACGTTGGCTATCAACATGGCAATTCTGATCTTGTTTGCGGCGCTTCTGAATAGTTCGACCGATGTGAGCCCGAACCACTTCCGCAGATTTTGAAGCCACGAGTGTCTTCTCTTGCCTGGCCCTCGCTTACTGTCTGTTTTTCCCTGGACAATCAATTGCAGTAGACGGTACTAATCGTGTCTCAATATGTAGCCTAGATGTTCAAGCTTTCTTTGTTTGATTGTGCTCACGATTTCTTTCTCCTTTCCGAATCTTTGGAGTACCTCTATGTTCGTGACGTGTTCGGTCCAGGATATACGAAGAATGCGTCGGTACACCCACATTTCGAATGCTTCTAGTTTTGTCGTAAGCGTCTCTGTCAGCGTCCAGGCCTCCGTACCATATAGTAAGATTGGAAAAATGTAGCATTTAACTAGACGTAGTTTTAGGGGAAGAGACAAACCCTAGCTTATGAGGAGCTTTTTCATATTGTTAAATGCTGCTTTAGCTCGAATTTCTCATTTTCATTATTTTTTTCATTATAAGTTACGAGGGATCTCACTAATTCTTCCCGAAACGCTGTAATTTTTACGTTTTTGTCAGCAAGCTGGTTGTATATTATGCAAGAATTTACAAGCACTGTCCCCAGAATAAATACTATTGATAGTTTTCGATGCCACTATGGCTATTTTCGTAACGATAAATTACAAGAGGTCATCTGAACAGAGTGATCAATAGATGACTTTTTTTTGTTATATTCAATTATTGCCTTCGGTTTATGAATCATACCACTGCGTCGCTGCATGGCTACGGTTTTTGTAGTGTGCTTAGTGGTAAGAAGAAGAACATCCCTCTTATCTATCCACTTCAGGACGCATACACCTTTTTCGTTTTCTTATACAAATACTTCCCCTCTTTTTAACTTTTTGAGTATGACTTCTTTCGGATTTCCACGCCGGTTAGCTCTCAATGTAACAATATAATGTGTTCTATTTTTTAACAAAATATTTGTTAGTTCCAGACTTGTATAATATTTATCAACAATAATAGTTCGTCCTTAATTTAGTAGGTCCTTTGAGAGGTTAATGACAATGTTAGTTGGTACAGAAGCGTTGCCCTCATTTTTTTCCTTTCCGGCATTATATTCGTAGATTCCATATGTGTACCCATTGCCACCGCATAATTTAAAAAGTTTTACTCCGTATTTGTGCGTTTTCTGGGGAATATATTGTTTGAATACCAATCGTCCTTAAAATGGAACGATTGACTTATCTGTACAAAATATTCGACTTCTGCATTCATTCTGGGTTCATTATCTGAGAAGTGTACCATTCCAAGAAGCAGCTGAAATTGATTTCGGGACATGATTTTTGGTATAACATTTTTATATAGATCGTCGTTGCTCCAATACTTTTCCAATATTTCAAAGAAGACAATTCGTGATGATTTCCAATTGGCTGCGTCCACGTATGTTCTGGAACATTTTGATTAGCTTCAACCTCATTTTCCTGGATATCGTCAGTTTTTGCTAATTAAATTTGAGCTAAGGTTTCAATATCAGAGAATTCTTCCAATTGAAATCAGGTGAAATATTGTTCCGTTGTCAAAGAGTCAAAGCTAGACTCGAACAAAGCGACCGCTACTACGACGGCCGCTGGCACCACCGGCATAAATATGTCGCCTGTGCCCGGGTGGGCGCATACGCCCGCAACGGGTTTTTTGAAGAATTTTCACTATTCTGAAATTTTTTTTATTCAAATATAGAATAATTTTTTAGAACGGCATGTTTGTAATTAATATGTGCTTGGCGTTTGGGCCATTTTTATCGTTTATATATGGACAGTCAACCTGTTTTTATTTGCATTTTATGCATTTTATTAAAAAAATAAGTACGTCCCAAATATGTCCCTAAAAAATTTAAAATAAAATTTGCTTTTCACATAGATGGTGACAAACACAACGCCTTTCGCCAAATAAGTAATAAGGAAAGTATAAAAGATTATTTACAAAACAATACTAAATTAATGAAATTGACATTTTTTAATAAATGATTGTTTTCAGAAAATACACACAGTGGAATTGCGAGAAGGAGTGTCAGAGTACCTACATTTTTAGTAAATGTAACTGTTCACCTTATTATCTTCCGAGTAAGAATACTGTTTAATTAGTGTATAAATAAGTAAAATTAAGTGAAAATCTAGTATTAGATCTAAAATCCTAAGAAATTAATTGCAATTCCTGAAAAAGTTTCTATAATTTTTACAAAGACTATTTCGTAAATTGTTTTTCTTTCGTTCGAGCGCCATTTTGGTGTCGGAACAAATTTGTTACCAGTTTGAAGGACCAAAACGTTGAGTAGTTTGGAATGTCTTGCTGGACTCTTTCTTCTCTTCTTAACATGTCATACACCAAAGTGCGTAGGCGACTATCTCATTACTAGAATTCTGTTCTTGGCGGCGTGACACAGCTCGCCTGTATTGTGTATTAATGTCCATTCTTTAATATTTCTTAACCAGGATAATTGTTTGCGGCCGGCTCCTCTCCTACCTTCGATCTTGCCTTGTAGGATTAACTGTGGTATTTCATATTTTGCTCCTCTCAATATGTGCCCAAGGTAACCAATCTTGCGTTTTTTAATTATCTTAAAGAGTTCTCTTTCCACGCCGGCTCTCTTAAGGACGTCATCGTTTCGAACTCTATCCACCCAAGGTATGCGCATCATTCTTCTTAATGACCACATTTCAAATGCTTCAAGTTTGTTGATAGATGTTTTTTTCAAAGTCCACGTTTCCATGCCATAAAGCAAGATGGACCATATGTAGCACTTGACCATTCTGTAGCGTATTTCGAAATTTAGGTTTTGATTACATAGGAGCGGTCTGAATTTCACAAAAGCTTGTCTTGCCATTTGTATTCGGGTTTTTATCTCTTGTTGTGGATCCTATTGGTCATTGATTGTGGTGCCAAGGTATTTAAAAGTTTTCACGCGTTTTATGCCATCGTCACCTATGCATATTATCGGGTTTTCTGGAGGGTTTCTGCTAATGACCATATATTTCGTTTTCAAAATGTTGATTTTGAGGCCATATTTTTTACCTATGCTATTCACCCTATCAAGTAATAACTGCTGATCTTCCAATTTATCAGTTATAATCACTGTGTCGTCCGCATAGCGTAGGTTGCTAATTGGTATGCCGTTCACCTTAATGCCTAATTCCGTGTCTTCTAATGCTTCCGCAAATATATTTTCAACATATAAATTAAAAAGCATCGGAGAGAGTATGCAGCCTTGGCGGACACCTTTCCGGATTTCAAATTCATCCGTATATTGGTCTTGATCAATCCTCACCTTTGCCATTTGGTTCCAGTATAGATTCTGAATAATTCTGATCTCCTTCTGGTCAATGTTGGCCCTATGTAGTAGTTCCATCATGATATCATGTTTAACATTGTCAAATGCCTTCTCGTAGTCGATGAAGGTCAGGTAGACATATTTTCGTTGATCTAAACAGTTTTGTATTAAAGTGTTCAAACATAAAATTGCCTCTCTTGTTCCTAGTCCTCCCTTAAAACCGAATTGTGTTGTCCCGCTAAGTTCTTCTAGTATCTTGTACATTCTTGAGTGTAACCAGTATCATAAATTGTATTGAACAGCTTTACCAAGATTTCGATATACTCCTCGTCTAGTAGTTTTATTGCTTCTATATTAATTTCATCTGGACCTGTTGCTTTATGCATCCCTGTGGTTCTAACTGCATATTCTATTTCACTTCGCATTATTGATGGCCCTGATAAGTTTTCGGAAGGAATTTGCGCGTTGGTTATGTTGGTCTTTCGTCATTAAAAAGTGTCATTGCTATCTCCTCTCCTGACTCTATGTATTCGTTTCTGTCGTGCGTATTCTTGTTCTGTGGTGGCTTTTGTGTATATTCGATATTTCTTTGATCTTCTTATGTAGTCCAAAACTATCTCCTTTTTCCTGCAATTATTCTATTTCGTTGCACCTTTCCACCATCCAACGTTCTTTTGCTTTCTTAATTTTCTGGCGAATTTCTTTGTGTATCTGTTTGTATTTGTCTTGATTACGTTGTTGTTTATGTTGCCTTCGCTTTTCCATTAGATCCATAATTTCGTCCGTCATCCATTCGTTATGCTTTCTCTTCCTGATCTGTGTTTTAACTTCCCTGTTTACTGCCAGAATCGTTCCTTTAATATCATTGACCATCTCTTCGATATCATCATTTTGTTCTATTATTCGCATTCTTTCATTAATTTGATTTGCATAACTCTTCTTCAGATTTTCGTCTCTCATCAGTTCTCTTGTATTTATAGGCGTGCTGGTGTTTGTATTTGTTTTCTTCATTTTTGCTAGTTTTAACCTCACATCTGCTATTAGCGGATTATGATCGGATGCAATATCAGCACCTGGATATGCTGCGATTCTTTTGATAGCGTTACGAAATCTTCTGTTTATTAAAACGTAGTCAATTTGGTTTTTAATTATTCGATTTGGACGGTCTCCTGGTGATTTCCAAGTATATAACTTACGAGGTGGGAGCTGAAACCATGTGTCCATGACGACAAAACCGTTCTCCTGGCAGAATTCACACAGCAGGTCGCCTCTCGGACTCTGTCTACTTATTGAATAATAATTAAATAATTATCCGTTTCTTTTAACAGGATAGTTTCTGTTGGACTTTTCTTAATTAAATGCAAATATGAGTAAAAGAATTATAACTAGGAACAACTAAATGCTAAAACAATACTCCAAAGCGGAATAGTCACTGTATGGCCTAGCAAAATTTTCCGACGTCCTTCCTTCACTTATCCACAGACTGTCGGCATAGGGTCTACGTGGCGTTTTCTATTCTTTTTGTATATTTTGCCCCCCCCCCTTTTTCTTTATTTTTTCCGGACATTTCTACTTTATACCCTCTTACCAAATTACTTTTACACCGTTGAAAACTGCCAGCACTAGTTCAGTTCTCAGGATTCGATGTTCTTCTCTTTAAGGTTAGTAATAGATAACCAGCTTCTCCTTTTCCAAATCCCCATTAAAATCAAAATTCTCCTTCCACCCTCATTTTTGAAACCAATCATCTTTTAGTTCTTCAAAATCACACAAAATTCCGAGTTCTCAAGATATGACTTTCAACTTTCCCATTTTTGGTATTGGTATCAAAGGTAACAATGACCCTGAATAATTAACTTTCTACATAATTTCCCAGAGTTTTGTATTGCTTATATTTTGTTTATTAAAACCGTGAATATGAGAAAAACGTTTACGTTTTCACCATGATATTCGCTACAAAACAAAATTGTTTATTATACATATCTACCTTAAATCTAATACATGCTATCCTAAATTTAACATTTTACCTATATAAGTCTACAATAAGTTCATATCGCTTTTAACATATACAAAAAAAACACATGTGAATATAATTCATTCCTCTATTTTAATCTACATGTAGAAATAACAAATTATTATAATTTTTGGTTATTCTTCATTTTCTCTGTCTTTCTAATTTTTGTACACTTTGGGATCATAACAATATATTATATAAATATACAATATAATTCATATACATTTCATTTTTAGGAAATAGGAGTATGAGATATTGCCAACAAAATGATAATTTATGTGTAAATGAAGCTACAGGTACCATTTTACTTCCTATTATTATTCTATAGCTATATTAAAATGTTATAGTTTTTATTTCAATATTACTCGAAACTTTTCTGAACTTTTAACCATATTTTTAAATGTAGTTAAACTATAGCTAAAATGCACATTATTAGTCTAAAATTTTTATTTTTTCCATAGCTAATGTTAAAGTGTTGCTATAACAACTGTTTTGTCCATTTCCAGACAATTTCCATCCACCTAAACGTTTAACTTTTACTAGATCAGCTCCAGAATTTGCGAACATAGTAGCTGAAGAACGACAGAAACAATGCCCCGTGTACATTTCTGAATTTGCAAGTTTCAAAAAATCTGCAATCTTCTTGGGGTTATTATATATAGTGTTAATCCCCATCGGTTGAGTAGTGCACATTTGCTGTCGGTAATTTACTGTGAGGTACGTTTTTGGGGCGCAAGGCAATATACTTTCTCACAATTTCCAAGAAACTCAGTCCACTTTTCTTGTCAGTAATACAAAACGACCTTTCCTGCTTGGTTTTAGTATCAGATAATGAAACGATTATCGCCGATTTTCTGTCGTCCACGTTAAACACTTCTAACTTGTACAATTTATCAGACCTAGTCGCTCCATGTACACCAAAAATAGCAATAACCTTCATCAACAAATAGACGTCATCAGGAGCTTCTGTCAGAAATTTAATAATGTCATCTGACTCCAGGAATTTGGACTTTTTAGCTTTGTATCCTCCACTCAGGTTTTTTAGTAAGGTGGTTAACTTGCTGAATTTAGAAATGTCACAATTTTCATTCACCAACAACGTACGCTTCAGCATCGAATAATACCACCATAATGACGATGGCATCGCTCTCTTCGACTTTTCAGAAAAATACGCCAGAAGTATTTTTTCACTCACGCCATTGATATTTTTAATGCTTTTCCTCTTTTTAAAAGACTGGTCTTCTTTCTCATACATCATCCTAGATTTTTGTGGCAATAATAAACTTTCTGCTTCCAACGCTGCATTTTTACATCCGATGGCAGGTTTTCCTTTTCTTGTGTCAATTCTTTTCCGTCCATTTCGTATTTATTGACTTTGTACACAAAACGCAACAATATTCTCCGCAAAAACCAAAACTTAACATTTGTTTGACATTTGTTGACAGAGTAATTCATATCCCTAGCAACGGAGCAACACAATTGCGATTTTTGTGCTAAAAATTACAATTTTCTTTGAAATTCTATTTTTCACCAGAACTTGAAGTCTTGCTATAGAAAAAAATGTTGTATTGCACACGACGATAAAATCGCATTATCTTCTCGAGCATAATAATTAGCGTCTTGACTGACGTCTCGACGCTAAAAAACGCTCTCGAAGATAAAGTACAATTTTATCGTCTTGTACAATAAATAACTATTCATAATTATTACTATAGACTTTTCCAATAGGAACGTCTGAAATTTGACAGTTGGCAGCGGCTGCAATATTTTTGAACGTATATCTGTCAAATTCTCTCTCATTTAATCTGTCTATTTTGCCAAATCACCATTGATGTATACAGCGTACAAAAAACAAAACATTCAAATAAATGAAATTGTTTTTTCACTTGAAGATCCTTTTTATGTGGGGGATCATCGCATTCTGAGTTTCGTTTTACAGTTTCTGGTGTGACTTCGCTCTTGCTACTATTTTTCTCCATTCTTCTCTCTCTTTAATTGCCCTTACTATATTTCTGATTTCCATACTCTTTAATTCTTCTTCCACAGTTTAGGCCTGCCTCTGGTTCTTTTACCTGGTGGTATCCACTCCATTATAACTCTTAACGGATGGCTCTTCTCTCTTCTCATTATATACCATCTAATTCTCTGTGCTTTTATTGAACTATGTTCTATTGACCCATCCATTCTTGTATTTTGTGACTCATTCAGTGCCTTGTATCCTCTTAGTATTCCTTCTTTGGTCCCAGTATTTTTCTTATAATCGTCCTTTTAAAATCTTTAAGTTGCTCTTCCTCTCTTGATGTTAATGTAAATGTATCTGCGGCATGTACTACTATTGGTCTTATGGTCGTTTTGTAGATTTTTATTTTTGTGTTTCGACTTATCTCTAAACATTTTTTATTTCTATGGAACGCTGTATTTCCCGCTTGAATTCTTCTTTTCATATCTACACTCTCATTTGCTCTGTTGACTAATACTCCCAAATATTTGAACGTTTCAACCTTTTTGAAACTGTGTGCGTCTACTGTCACTTGTGTTATTTGTTTCCTTTTTCTTTCTTACATTCAGATATAAGGTATATGCAGCACATATTGCATGCCTAGAGTGCATATTATGCCATCTCTATAAACATATCTATGAAGAATCTTATGGAGCATGAAGGTAACAATCTTAAAATACTAAAATACTTTGAAAAGTTTGATGATAACTTCAAACCAAAAAACTTGACTTGACTTACGAGAAATATCAGTTTCTGATAAAAATACCTTTCTGAGAAGGTAAATCAATAGATCACTACGCCATTAGACTAAAAGGTTTGTCATTAGGCTGTGAACTAGGAAATCTACTAGGGAGAGTATAACAAAGGATGTTCTCAAAATCAAATGAAATAAGAAAAATATTGTTTCAAGAGAATTTTAAAAGCCTAGATGAAGTAATCAAATATGCCTTGATGATCGGAAAAACCAAAGAACAGAGCAACATTATAGGTAACAGAGAATAGTCACTTCAAGAATTAAATATAGACCAGATTCATAGAAAACATTCGGGAAAGAGAGAAGAAAGAAAACTGGAAATCGAAGACTAAACAAAAAGTGAAAAAAGAGCGCTGCTGTGTGGAAAGTGCTTATTCAAATTGTGCCAAGTGTTCTGCATTTGGTAAAATGTGTGAAAAGTGTGGTGCTCTAAATCATTTCTAATGCATGTGTTAAAATAGAAAAAGTGTCTACAAGAAAAACTTTTATTTAGCTTTATTGGATTTACGAAATACCTCACCAAATGATGATGCTACACCAGCTAGAATATTAATGAATTGCTCCTTAAGAGATCTCTTAGCACAACAGTCTATGGTACAGCATATTCCTACAAAAATAAAAGAGAATACGATAAATTTGTAGATAAAAGCAGGAAAAAACAAAAAGTATGTTTTGATAAGAAAGGAGCAAAAAGACTTTCTGAAATAAAAAACAATACTGGTGTGGTTGTGCAGTTAACACCAGAAGATATAGCCTAAAAAAAGGCAAAATCCTATTACAAGAAGATAAAAGTAAAGTAAATTAAGTAAATATAAGTTGGTAAACCTCCACAGAAGAAATCAATATAATTGCATCGGCGGGAAAGTTAATAACTTTTATTTTTGAGATTGCGATGAGAATATTTAATTCACTATCTAACAAAGGCTTCAACAATGAATGCCACGTCTTTTTTAACTCATATAAATAAAACAGAGAAAAAATAATACACTAAAATTCTGATTTAATAAAAATATTAGTTTACGATGCTCTAGTATATGTTTTTCAAATGCTTTACCTGTTTGTCCGATGGAAACTTTTGAACAAATACACAATACAAGAGCGTAAATGTTAGTTTTCGATATCATACTACATATATGATAATTTTTCTAATTGATATATGTTCTAGTGTCTGTTTTGGAGGATGATGAAGCCAGGTAATTTTTTTGTTTTAAAGAAGTCACACATATTACCATCTGTCTTTTTAGAATTGCATGCAACTGTCTCAGTGAATGTAGCTCAGTAAAGTATGAGTGGAAACTTTCTTATGCAAAAGTAGATACCAATATCAAATCTTCATTTGATTTGGGAAATATTTCAACTGTGAGAGATAAGTAAGTAGAGCCAATAATTAGAAAAAATCGTTTTTCGTAGTTTATTCTTTAACGACGTTAAACAGAAACAACCGATTTAATATACTCTTGTCTTTTGTCTAATGTTTTCTTTAATAATAGTATCCGTAATCCGTAATTCGTAGTAATGGAAAAATTATTACGGATAGAACCGAAATCCTCGAGGTAGTCTAATTCTTTTTTCGCGAAATGCATGAGAGGACCAATGAAAGACAAGATCAGCCCTGCTCAAAATCACAAACCAGGGATCAGAATTAATGTCAATAATACCATCATAAGAAATCAAAACAAGACTTTCAAAAATAAAAAATAATAAATTTCCTGGAGATAATGAGATTGTGATCGAGGCGATTAAACTAACTTTACATAAAATGCATCTACCAAGAAAAAACCCCTTTTCAGACCAAAAAACTACCGTCCAATTAGTTTGTTATATCACATATAAAAATTGATTACAAAAAATGATGAAAGAAGTACTGGATTCTAATGTAAGACCTCTATTGGCCTAGAGAATAAGCTGAATTTAGACTGCGATACAATACTAACGACCATTAGCTATAATTATAGTGATAAAAAAACTGCTAGAGATGTATTCGATGCCCAAAGCCACCAGAAAATGTTAACAGTATTGACACAATGTCGAATAGACTATCGTCTTACTAACATAATCTACGAAATGGCACAGCTGGAGTAAGACTATCTGAATAGGAAACAAATAAATTCTGTACACAACGAGGAGTACTCCAAGGAAACACCGCTTCTTTCAAGCTATTCAAGACACTTTTAGAATATACTTGTAAGAAGGCAGATCTGAATGAGCCTGGTATTAACGTAAATGGAGATAAGCTCAGTAATTTATTCGCAGATAACGTTGGCAATGATATAGTTTCAGGAATAAAATAGCGATATAATGAAAATATCAGAAATGAAAACGAGACCTTCTGACGGACCTCTGCAGCATAAACGAGATACTTATTAATAATACATTTTTCCCTCACAAAGAACAATACAAATACACTTTTGAAAACAGTAAAGGACAAAGATCTATGATAGACTAAATTCTGTCGAATAGAGAGTTACAGACCCCTCAAATCTTGGATGTAAGAGCACTAATATTAGCAGAAACAGGAAGCAATCATAAATTGGTATTGTGCAAAATCCGAATGAAAACACATATAGTGATATCAAAACACCAGAATAGACCACAAAGATAAAAGTCGAAAGCTTACACGATAACTCCACAAGATACCTATTCCAAAAAATACTTACTTTACTTTACTTAATCAGTAGACCCATTTGTACCTTTCGGTGTTGGGCCGTTTAAAATACAATTCATTAAATAACAATATTTGACAGTCTTTTGAGGTGTCCTAGCTCTTAACGAACTTTCTCCATTCCTTCCTATTGGATGCCATCTGTGTTGCTTCCTGCCAAGTCTTACCCTTACTCTGCAGTAGCTGCGAGATGTCACTGTTCCATTCTTTAATGGGTCTTCCTCTTCTGTTCTTCCCTATTGGTTTTGCGTCCCACACTCTTTTTACTTGTCTATTATTGTCCATCCGGGTTAGATGTCCGAACCATGCCAATTTTTTCTCTTTGATTGACTCGAGTATCGGTTTGATTTTGAGTCTTTCTCTTATTTCTTCATTTCTGATTCTATCAGTTCTTTTTACTCCTATCGTTCTTCTGAGGTATTTCATCTCTGCTGCCTGAATTCTGCTCTGATGTCTTTTGTTTAATATCCAATTTTCTGCTCCATATGTCACTGTAGGTCTATATATTGTTTTGTATATTGTCATCTTGGTCTTTGTTGATATTTCTTTGTTATTAAGGAATCCTCTATTTAGTGCTTGGAATAGTTTTCCTGTGTTTTCCATTCTGTTGTTAAGATCATCCTCGATGTCTCCTTTGTTGTTGATTACTGTTCCTAAGTATTTGTATGAATTTGTCTGTATTATTTTTTGTTGGTCTATCATTACTTCTATTTGATTTTCCGTCCCTTGTTTCCTTGATATTTTCATTATTTGAGTCTTCTCTTTGTTTACGTTTAAGTTGTATTTGCTTGCTTCTAGCTTCCATTTCTCTAAGTTGTATTTCAGTTTTTCTGCAGTTTCCGTAATTAATACTATGTCGTCTGCAAATATACACGTCTCAGCATTTATCATTTGCATTCTGTTCCAACCGATGCAGTATTTCTTGAATGTTTTCTTACATTCTTTCACTATCTCATCTATTACATTTATGAATATTATTGGGCTGAGACTTCCCCCTTGTCTAACTCCTTGGGTTGTTTCAAATGTTTCTGACTGTATATTTAACATTCTTACTGTATTTGTTGTTTTCATGTATATACTCTTTGTTGCTTCTATCAGTTCTTCACTTACTTGTTTCTTCTTTAGGCTTTCCCATATCTTTTCTTTTGACTGAGTCGAATGCTTTTTCCATGTCTATAAAGCTCAGATGTATTTCTTTATTTTTCTTTAAGGCTTTTTCTATTACTTGTTGCATGGTGAATATATGGTCTTGTGTGTTGTGTCCTTTCCTGAATCCACTTTGTACATCCTCTAATTTATGTTCTATTTCTTTTCTAATTTTCCTTTCTATTATGGTTTCGTATACTTTTGCTGCTACACATAGTAGTGATATACCTCTATAGTTCCTACAGTCTCTTGTGTTACCTTTCTTGTATATAGGTATAATTACTGCATTTGTCCATTCTCTGGGTATTACTTTTCTCTTCCATATTAGGTTATATATGTATAACAATTTTTATTTTGCTTTTACTCCTATATATTTCATCATTTCTGGTGCTACTTCATCGCTTCCTGGTGCTTTTCCAATCTTTATCTTTCTTATTGCTTCTTCCAGTTCTTCTTTTTCTATAGTTTCTGTATTTTCCGTGTTTCTCATGGATACTCTCCTGTTGTGGCTTTCCTTCTCCATTGTATTCGCTTGATTTCCATTCAGTATCAGCTGAAAATGTTCCCTCCATCTTTCCATTATTGTCTTATCGTCGTTTATTATTGTTCCTTCCTTGTTCATTATTTGTTTCAGTTTCGTTTCTTTGTTGCTTCTTAGGTTTTTCAGTGTTCTGTAAAATAATTTTACGTTTTCTGTGCTGTTTTCTTCCATTTTTTCCCCGAATTTTTCCCAACTTTTCTTTTTCTCTTTCTTAACTATCTCTTTAACTTTTGTTCTTTGTCTCTTATAATTTTCATATTTTTGTTGTGTTTTGTCTTGGATGTATTCTTTCCATAATTTCTTCTTTTCTTTTATTTCTCTTTTTACTTCATCGTTCCACCAAGATGTTCGTTTCCCTCTGTTGTTATTTCTTGTGGTTCCACATATTGATTTAGCTGTTTTTATCATCGCATTTTTAAATTTTCCCCATTCTTCTTCTATTGTTTCTGTTATTTCATGTTCATTGTCCATCTCTTTCTCTAGTCCTTCTGAGTATCTTATTCTCGTTGTTTCTTCCCTTAGTTTATAAATTTTTATTATTTCTTTGTGTTTTCTGTTTATGTTCTCATTTCTTTTTATTTCTTTTCTTTTGCTTTTGAATGTGGTTTCTAGTAGATAGTGGTCACTACATTCCAAAAAATAATAACCGAAAAAGGCAGAAACACATACATCACAGAAAGTGATGGAGTCGAAGAAAGCTGGAAAAAAATTAAGTCTAATACCTTAGCCTTGGCCAAGGAAGTTCTTGGTTGGTGAAAGAAATGTAAATAATCGTTCCCAAGGCGAAGGACTCCATGATTTTGTACAGAAGTGAAGGAAAAATGTAAAGAAAAGAAAAAAGCTTATCTAAAATACATGTCAAACAAAACAAAGGAGTCATACCATAATTACAAGACAATTAGAAACGAAACACATGCACTTGTAAGAAAAATAAAAAAATGATCACAACGCTTTTCAAAAGAAATGGAATATGATTTGTACGGTCTGCAAAAGGAAATATGGCGCTTCATAAGAGGTCAAATGACGAAGGTAAAGGAACTAATAGAACCAAAACACATAGAAAAGGATACGTGAATTGACTACCTAAAAAAGCTCTATGCAGAGGAAGAACAATCGACGCTAGAACCGGAAACACCAGAAATTACCACAAATGAAGAACTTAATATAAATGTACAGGAAGTTCGGAAAATACTTGAAAACCTGAAGAACAGAAAAGCAGCAGGTAAAGATGGGATACCAAACGAATTACTGAAATATTGTGGAGCAGCAATGACAGAAAAAATAACAACATTAATTAATAAAATTATAAAACACAATAAAATACTGGAAAAATGGAGTACAAGTAAACTAATTCTACTATTCAAAAAAGGAGATAAAAAACAGCCAGAAAACTACAGAGGTATAAACTTGTTAAATATTACGCTGAAACTTACAACTTAAATTTTACAAGTGCTAATAAATCAAGGGATAAGTTTAGCAGATGAACAACAGGGTTTTCGTAGTGGAAGATCGTGTACAGATGCAATATTTGTTTTAAAGCAAATTACTGAGAAATCACTAGAGTATGATAGAGCAACATTTCTGTGTCTGATTAACCTAAAGAAAGCGTTTGACAGAGTAAGTCTCAAAGATGTAATCCATCTTCTGAAATGGAAGTCAGAATAGATGGATAACTTACAGAAACTATAGAAATAGGCAGCGGAATAAGACAAGGGGACTCATTGAGCCCCATGCTGTTCAATTTGATCATGGATGAAATCATCAAAAGCGTTAATAAAGAAAGATAATACAGATTGGGAAACAAAGAAATAAAAATACTCTGGGTAACAGAGTATTTTTATTTCTTTGTTTCACAATATTTATAGATGATGACGATAGTCTGCAAAGACTGGTCCACACATTTAACATAAGAGCACAAGAATTTAATATGACAATCTCATCTGAGAAAACTAAAACAATAGTAGTCAGCAAAGAACCAACTAGATGTAAAATTGATGGCATCAGTATTGAACAAGTAATGGAAATAAAATACCTGGGAATTACACTGTCAAGCTATTTCTTTCCTTAAGTTCCGTCAATTGACAAAATCCCATCTATCTGAAAGACGTAGACGAAATTACAGTACGTTTACGTACAAGTAACTAAAGAATTTTTATATAATAAAGGGTGACTCATTTAGAGGTACTTTTTTTTAGTGAGGATTTGATTGGAGATCGTGCATGAATACTGTCAAACTGACATTTCGCTTTTGTTCAGTATTGTTTGACATTTCATGATTGAAAGACTTAGCCCGGCACAGCGTTTAGAAATTATTAAGTTGTACTTTGAAAACGGGAGTTCTATGAGGAATGTGTTTCGTGCACTTAGAGCAATTTATGGTCCACATAATCGGCCTACCGACCGTACAATTCGCTTTACGATTAGTAAGTTTAAAACCAAGTTTTCATTATTGGATAACACGCGACCAAATAGACCACATTCAGCACGTACTGAAGCAAATACAGCAGCGGTAATGGATAGGGTACTCGAAAAAAACGAAGAATCGATTCGTCGCCGTTCTCAACAGCTTGGCGTGTCATATACCAAATACTTGGCCTATTTTACGAAAGGATCTTGGTATTAAAAGCATACAAAATTCAATTGGTGCAAGAGCTGAAGCCGACCGACCTTCCGAGTCGTCACCATTTCAGTCGATGGGCTCTTGATAAGCTTTCAGAAGATCCACTGTTTTCGAGAAAAATTTTGTTTTCAGATGAAACCCATTTTTGGCTTATAGGTACATTAATAAACAAAATGCCCGTATTTGGGGTGACGAACAACCCAAAGAGGTTTAAGAGTTGCCATTACACCCTGAAAAAACAACTGTTTGGTGTGATTTATAGGCTGGTGGATTCGTTAGTCCATATTTCTTTAAAACAGAGGCCGACCAGAATGTTACTGTGAATGGAGACCGTTATCGTGCCATAATAACGGACTATTTGGTACCTGAAATTGAAGCTCGTGGTCTGGGCGACATTTTGTTTCAAAAAGATGGCGCCACTTACCATACAGCCCGTGAAAGCATGGCTTTACTGCGAGAACGATTCGGTGAACAAATTATTTCACGCTTTGGACCAGGGAATTCGCCGCCTAGATCCGGTGACATCTCACCTCTAGACTCATCCTTACGATTGAGGCATTGGAGGCCAATATTACTCGAGTCATTGGGGAAATACCAATCGAAATGCTGGAACGAGTCATCGAGAATTGGAACCTCAGAATGAACCAACTTAATCGTAGTCATGGCCAACATTTAAAAGAAATTATTTTTAAGAAGTAATTGTAAAGAATGGTTCTTTTGTACGATAATAAATATTTTCAAATAAAATTTATTTTTTTCATTGTTTTTTCTTGTTGAAAAAAGTACTTCTAAATGAATCACCCTTTATTTCACATGCAGCAACTTAAACTTATTATATCGTAAGGTTTTATTATGCAATTAACAATTTATTTAAATTTTGCAATGTATTGTCTATTTTATTATCTTTTATTTTGTGATATTGTCGATTTATGTAATTTTAGTAAATTTTAATTGTTATTGTTTTTTTTTGACTTTTTGTAAACTTTGTCCATAAAATTGTACAATTTTCAGTGAAAGTAAAGTATATTTCTCTTCTATTCTATAAACAGAAAATAAATTTCCTAAGAAAGTGGACTAAAAACACCAAAAAATGTTTAACGTTGTGGAAATGTATAGTAAACAACTTTCATTCTGATTTTTTATAGGTCAGGACTCGTAATGGTACACATTTTCTTTAAAGAAAGCTGGTTTGATAAAATTATGAAGGACCGTTTATTTTATTTTACGGATCTAGTAGGTAAATACTCGTTCTCTGATATCGTAAAGAGCTTTCCCATCTAATAATTTTATTTTTAGCATATATTGGCGGACTTCTTGGAGTGTTCCTAGGTTTCAGCATTTTAAGCCTTATCGAACTGATTTATACCATAATGATCAGTATAATAAATGCTGTTGCTGGATATTGTAACAAGCCTTACCCATTTTTGAACTAACTAATTTTGAGTAGGATTGAATTAAATGAAACCGTGTGTGTTTTTATTAGAAAGGTACTTAATTTAAATATTGCTTATCTTATAAACGATAAACGAAATATTTTGGTATCAAAAAACTAAAACCAAAAGTGATATCGTTACATTGGAAGATGTTCTTTACTATTGACATTGAAAATGCAACATGTTGTATTTTCATTCATGTGTGTTGTAATGTATTGAGTACCTAACTGACTTGTTATTAAATAAAAAAGGCTTCACTGTCTACAAAGAATCCTTTATTATATCCGAACTACTGCCGTACCTGCTGATACAATAAATGCATGCTTCTAGTTATAACATACGGATCTGACACACTAACTCTCACTAAAAATAATGATAATACATAAATAAATGCATGCTTCCAGTTATAACATACGGATCTGACACACTCTCACTAAAAATAATGATAATACATTAAGACTCACGCAGAAAATAAGAAGATCAATATTATGAATTAAACTTACAGACTGCGTTAAAAACGAAGAGATTCGTAGAATAACAGGAATATTTCATTAAAATACTTCATAGAAGAAATATCAAAGGTAAAATGGTGATTTGCAGGACTGGTAGCATGGCTCAAGGATGATATATGGATTCAGTAATTGCTGGAAAGAAGAACCCTTGAAGAATAAAGTATAACTGGATCCAAATTGTGCAAATCAATTATTTCCTGGGGGCGTATCGAGGGGTTTATGTCTAGCAGAGGACGCGAGGAGCTGGATGATGATGATGATGTAAACTGCAGCTGTAGACCATAATTGGTACTTTTTTCCTTAGATATAAAAACAATGACTGAATCATACTGGATATTACTACCTTCCAATAAGCAACTGGTAGCTGGTCAACAAATCGAAACATACACATTTTGTCGGTGTTATTTGTGTTGACTACATACTCTTACAGTTTTTATTTGTTTATCAGTACCTACTATCACTTCCACTAATGGACAGTCTTATCACTAAAACAACTATCAGAATTCTAGTAAAGTTTTATATTTTTTTGGCTCTCCAGAACGATTAATTAAAGTCGCAGAATCGTTGGACATGGTGGCTTTTTGTATTTATTTCTATATTTAAATGGTGATTAGTTGATTTATATTATACCAGCACAACCATTTATAAATCCAATATACATCATTTTTACCACATTTTTACTTTACTTCACCCTCCAGATTTAGATGTTTACCATTCAGACATACAGGACCTTCTTCTTCTTCTTCTAGTTCCATGACCGTTATCGATCGTTGGATATCATGTTGGCTACCATATTCGCTATCGTAACTTTATTGACAGCAGCTCTAAATAACGATGTAGTTGATTTTCCATACCATTGCCTGAGATTTTTCAGCCATGATGTTCTTCTTCTACCAGGACCACGATTACCTTGGATCTTTCCCTGAATGATCAGATGTAAAAGATCATATTTTTCAGGGTGTCTCATAATGTGACCGAAGTATTCCAGCTTGCGTTTCTTTATTATATTGACCAGTTGTGTTGTTTGGTTCAGCCGTCTAAGGACCTCCTCATTTCTAACCCTGTCGACCCAGCTTATTTTCAGTAGTCGTCTGTTAGAGTCCACGCTTCCACTCCATACAGCAGGACAGGAAAGATGTAGCAAGATGTCATTCGAACTCTAAGGTCAATGCTAAGATCGTGACTGCAAAGTACGTTTCTCATTTTTACAAAGGCAGCTCGGGCTTGTTCTGTTCGGCTTTTAATTTCTGCGGTTGGATCCCAGCTCTCATTGATATTACTGCCGAGATACATGAGTTTCTCTACTCTGTCCAGTGTTGCATCTCCGACTTTTATACCGTCACCCATACAGGACCTATTCGCTCTAAATTCCCCCTTTTTGGTCAATTTTATGACTTTTGAGGGCTTATGTTAAATCCTACATTTAAAGTCCATTCTATAACTACAGTCAAAGCATGTTGCATTCTATCTCTGACTATGCCGTTAAGATGATCAGGTTATCGGCATAGCTCAAGGCATGATGTCTGTTGTTACCGAGTGTAGCTATTAGCCCATCCAAAACCAGGTTCCACAAGAGAGGGGGTAAGAATATTCCTTGCAGACAACCTCTTGCTAACACTCTATTTTTAGTAATATTGCGTATACTATACGGCTCGCTCCTAAGCGTGAAATCTACGAATCTGCAGCTTTTTTTGTCTATTTCTCTTAGACGAATCGCTCTTGCTACTGCTTCGTGGGAAGTGTTGTTTGATGCTTCTTTTATATCGAGTAGTGCACCAAACATCACCTCTTGGTTTTACAGAACGGTGCAGAGCCGTTTTCTTAGAATCATATTTTATACACATACTGCCCGTAATGTATAGGACCTTCAGCCAATTATACCAATCCCTATGTGGCTATCGAGCAGTTTTTCTAGAGCCTTTGGAGTACAATTGACATCAGAGCCTTAGGAACTTTCTATCTGGTTTTGCCAGGTTTGGATATGAAAGCTGTTCCGGTGAGCTTCCATTTTTTTGGTCTGTACTCCGATTCTAAGCTAGTCTGTAGTATCTTGCATAATTTTTTGCCGAGGTCATTTTCCTTCTGTAAAAGTGTTTGATAAATTTCCATTCCAGGAGACCCTAAAAGAAATTTCTTCACTTCTTCATAAGAGTGACTGGATAGAACTTAATGGAAACTTGAACTTATCTAAGTGTCGTTGAATAGAACGTTACGGAATCTTACCAATTCTGTAGTCTGTTCTACCTTCTCACAATGCATTCTCCATGGTTTTCTTTTGTCCTTTTTAGTTCCTTATTATTTTCAAAGTTTCGCGTTAATCACCCCACACGCTTGATGTTTTGGCGAAATTAAATTTTAGTTTTACTTCTTTAATTTAGAAAGTTCCAACTCCGCCATTCTACCATGGTAATTTCCGGTTAGAATTTCTCACTAACTCCGTACGCTTTCCTCTTCCAACGTTAACCTGACAACCTCTTGAAATTGTTAGACAGCCTTGTCTGGGTTCAGTTTATACCTTATCATCCCTTGTCTACACTGTCTAAAAAATTTTTAGGTCTTCTGGATATGCTTCCCAGTCTGTTTTTCAAGGGTTATGATAAGTTTTATTGATAGGATAATTACCTGTTATTTTAAAATATATGTGGTCTGAAAAATCGTCTCACATGCTATTTTATGCATAAAGTATCTCCTTTACACTTCCCCCTCTGTGATCATCATCTTTACCATTGATAAAGGCAAAGTACTCTGAAAAGGCAGCTCATCATTCAGGATTTTAATACGTCGTTTGACATCATACACGTCTTCCGTAGATACGCTATAGTTCTCTACCAATGCTCGAATTGGCCCTGGTAAACCCAGAGCTCTTGTATAACAGTAGTACATCGATAATTCTTATAACAACAATAAGTTCAGCCAAAGCTGCCTTACTATGCTGGATAGTCGCTTGCAGAACTATGGTTTGGAGCTATCAGTGGAACCATCAGATGATTTTTAAGGATACCTTTCCAAGTCTGTAATACGTCTTGAAATGAGCACTCCCAATATTTTGTAGGAGACTTCATCGATCGAGTAGATTAGAATTTGTGCTTCATCCACGATATTCCTATTTTTCAACAGTCATCAGTCTAATGGTCTTGATTTTATTTCCTTAAGGCCGTCTTAATAATAGGTTCATCAGTCTCTTTCTCGAGAACGTGGGTGAAGACCACAGGCTCGCCGTAGCCCTCGCATCATCAACATTTAATATTTTTATATATTCCTTAGCGCAATTTATCCATAGATTCCTTGCGCTAAAAGTTGTTTTTTGGACATGTAGAAGTTGAATTTGACTTCCGGTAGGAGCCTCATTCAGTGACTGTTCTAGATTCGAAATGTTTTCGTTATATAATAGATATTTACTGTTTCTGACTTTGTATAAGGAATGCAAGTCGCATATTTAAAATCTAATATAGTTAATAGATGCATTATAACTCAATTCACATGGTAGTAATGCTGACATCGTAATGTAATTTGAGACCCGACTGTGCTGTGCTAAGATAAATTAAAAAGTCCAATCTGTCTTTTTTTTGGGGGAAACATGTACATGAAAATTCAGTTGGACTAATATAGCGGAGGCCCAACATGACAACACTTTTATGAATTGTTATATGACCTAGTCTGCTCGTTAGAGTTCCTAGGTTTTTTAGCGACTCTTGGTTTTGAGGGGTTTTGGTATTCGTTCGAGGTCTCTATTTACCCTCTGGTTTTGCCTGTTCCTCCGCTAGCTTGAATTTACTTTCCCAATCTTCTTCTGTGGGAGGGTCCCAGGTACGCATTTTTTAATTGATTTAGAATCTGTTTCTCACGAGGCAACCCCCCGGCTAAATACAGGGATGAGTGCCTTAAGAACCGGCAAAATAACGCAAAAGATAGAAAACATAATACGTTGTGAAATAAAAAGAGATGAAATTAGTAGAGGTGTGAAATTATCGATATAAACCTATAATTTACTTTACATTACATTAGATCTATCGAAAGTTTCCCACCTTTAGACGTTAGCTTATGAGCTGGTTGACTTCAGTCATAGTAATACGTATCACGTAATGTAAGTAAAAACAGTTTAAGTACGAGTATGTTTTTATCCAAAATTAAAGTATTGATCAATAATAAACTGTGATTTGAGACGTCGCATACACTCTTCTCAATACAGAATTATCATAGCTTGTTATTCTGTATTCTGTAACACAGAATTAATTATCAAATTACTACTAATTAAACTGTTTACTTACATTTGCTTTATTGCCTTCAATCAGTTTTTACTTTATGCGAAATTTAAAAAATGTTAATGTTCGACGTCATACTTGTAATATTATGACTGAAGTCAACTAGCTTATAAGCTAACGTCTAAAGGTGGGAAACTATCGATAGTCGATAGTTTCCCAACTATCGATGTAATGTAAAGTAAATTAGAGGTTTCTATCGATAATTTCCCACCTCTACTACTTTCATCTCTTTTTATTTCACAACGTATTATGTTTTCTATCTTTTGCGTTATTTTGCCGGTTCTTAAGGCACTCATCACTGTATATAGACCAAAGATAGGGTCTGCAACCGGAGCCGCCTTCGTGATCGTTTATGTTGGATTTTTATTTCTGAACAATTTTTTTTCTCTTTCCATCTCGCTGTCCATTTTTGTTCCCACGGGTTTGGGACGAAATATTATCAGTGTTAAGGTTATCATCCTCCAGAGTTTGTCAGCTCTCTGGGGATGTGATGAGCCAGTTATGGTGCTGCTGTCAGTAATTTGTCCACTGAGCATGATGTTTGTGTATGTGTGTGTGTGTGTGTGTGTGCGTGTGTGTGTGTGTGTGTGTTTCTATGTGTGTGTATGTTACGAGCCACAGTAAGAATCCAGTGCTTTGATCAGAATCAGTCGAGAACGACTAATCACTATTTTAACACATCTAAAAAATCATAATGCTTATTAATTTAATTTTAAAATTTTAATATTATCATAATTTTACCATTTTTAGGTTTTGTCAGCGTAGCTTTTCGAAGATGAAGAAAGCCTATTTCTGAGTTTTACATGTAGAAACATTGTCTGGTTACCCAAATACCTGAACACTACATTTCTGTATGTTTATTAAACATTTATGAAACAAAATCTCAACTTCTAGAGAGAAAAGATCGATACATTGATTTCTCCATCTTGCAAAATACTTTTAAATTTATTTTTAAATTTTTGAGAAAGCTGTTGTAACTTTCTACCTCATTCCCAACTTTTGCACAAGACGACAACCGTAGCAATAAAGAAAATTAGGTTCAATCATTATTTGAATTTATTAAAACCCCTATCATTCCAAAATTACGATGATTTTTATATTTTAAATTAAAATTAAGAAATAACTATATTTTTGATTGACTTAATCGTAACATTAAAAAAACTACATGTTTCTATATAAATTATTCTTGATTAATGATTGATTAGTGATGACCTACATCCAGCAAGAGATAGAAGACGGCTAATAATCGTACATCAGTTTAGAATAATAATAAAAATTATAATCATTAATCAGTGGCGGCTAGTGAGGCGGGCTATGAGGCATCGCCTCCTTAGAAATGTATGTATAAACAATTAATTGTCATCATCATCAGTTGGCGCTACAGCCCTGTGTGAGCCATAGCCTGCCTCAAAACGTTCTTCCACTCTCCTCTGGTGAGCATTTGTCTTCTCATATACGAAAATGGTTGCGTTTCGATTTAATTTGAGTCTCTTACCACTCCCTAACACGTGTTTCTGGGTCTACCCGTCATCAGAGAGAGTTTGTAAGAAGACTCGATAGCAGTGTCGATAGCAGTTAAAGTAAATTGTATACTCACGCTTAATCAAGCCATTAAGAGCGATGCTGGGAATATTTATATTTCACTATGCATCAACAATTTACCCATATAAATTACCATCATTCTTGTACTCATTGCGTCGAGTAAGGACGATAAATATACAAAAATGGTTGCGTTTCGATTTAATTTGAGTCTCTAGCAGTGGAGATCGAAAGTAGTCTGCTCATATTTCCTTCTGACTGTGTTTCGTTTTATTAATTCGTTCATCTCTTTTCTTTGTCCCCTGATCATTCTCCATATTTTTTTGTGTCCCGTAGAAGTCGTGTTCCATCTGTTTTGAGAAGATCTGCCAGTCAGAAGATCTCCCTGGCATTGTAATTAATTGTACCAAGTTCATATTTTCATATTTCATATTCACACTTTTCTGTTGAAACTTTATTCCATTGAAATATATTTACCTAACCGAACTAAAATAGCCTATGGCTACATCATAGTTAAGTTTTGTGTGTAAGCAAAGAGGACAATACATTACAAAGGGTAAATAACAATAATTAATTTTTACAAACAAACATACAGCTGACAAATATATTCAATTGACAATTGACATAATTATTTAATAATTTTACAATAATTACATTTGTTTTAAGCGCCCGCACTATATTTCAGACTGATTTTATAACTCCTGATAAAGGCAGGCGGTTACCATGGAAACGACACGCAGTAACTACAATCTTTTCGAAACATATCGCTCTATAGACAGTTAACTAACGCGATGATATGAGCGTCCAAAAAGCAGCCCCAAAGAATAAAACTTACCATGTGTACAGACATCTAGGAGATTAGAAAAGTGTCTGCTATCAGTAGGATCGATTTTTGTTCTGTGTGAGTCCATAGGGCGATGTTCACGTCACCTTGTGTATCTTTCTATGGGGGAAGTATGTGTTACCAACCGCCATATCTCCTTATACTGCGAAGTAAATTGTCTAGCTTCCGTTTTTTTATTTGTCATATGTGCGCTAAATTTACCAATATGTGCTTGGTAAGTAAGTCTTCTTCTTCTTCCAATATAGGTATAAACCACAATTCTGGTGTTACTTTTAGGGCATGTGTTATGGAGAGATTCCAATTCTTCATAAAATTGAGCCTGTTGTTGTTCTTAATTTTCTTCAGTTAGTACATGTGAATTGATTATAGTGAGAGTGAAGAATTTTCCTCTGCTTCTTAGAATACGTATTCTGTGGCTGATCGGATTGAAGTCAATGACTATTTGCCGCGCTCTATCTTGAACTATGAAACTTATTATTTCTTTGACTGCATTCAAAGTTGGTTCCTCGCAAGTCCCTTCTTTATCTTCTTGCCAATTCTCATTTCCCTCAAGTTCCTTTTGTTGGTCTGTATTTAAAAGATCTTCGAAATATTCCGCCCATCTGTTTAATTTTTCTGTTGTTTCACCTAGAAGTAAGCCTTCTTTGTTTCTGCAATACTGTGGATTATTCTTTGTAGTTTCTCTGGTTTTCTTAACTTCTTGGTAGAAATTCTTTAGTTCTTTGTTTATGTAGGTTTCTTCTATGTTTTTCAATTGCTTTTCTAGCTGTTCTCTTTTCTTTTTTCTGCAAATTTTTTTAACTCTCTTCTTCTTGCCTCATAATTTTCGATCGGATTTTGGGTATTTTCTTTATCTCTTTATAGTTTTGCCTTGTTTCTTCTTACCAAAGCATTATTCATCGAACCAGTTTTGCTGTCTTTTTATATGCTCTCTTCCTATACACTTTTCCACTGCTTTCGACATGGCTGTCTGTATAGTCTGCCACTCTTCTTCTATATCCTGTTTGACTGGATTCTCTAGTTTTTTATTTATTTCTTCCTCTAGTCTGTTTAAAACCCGCTTTTCTTAAAGGCGCTCTAATTGGTAATTTAATCTATCTCAAACAGGTTTTGGAATTATTGGTTGTTTTTGTTTTAGTTTTGCTATTATTAGTGTATGGTCACTGTTGGTATCTGCTCCTCTGTAACTCCTGCAATCGATTATTGCCTTATCATGTTTGCTTTCAATTAGAACGTGATCTATTTGATTTTTTATTTTCGATCGGGAGAAGTCCATGTTACCTTATGAATGTGTTTGTGATCAAACCTTGTGCTAGCTATCTTCATTTTGTTCTCTGTAGCAAATTCTATTAACTTTTTCCTGTTTTCATTTGATTCCTGATGTAAACTTCGTCCCCTGTTATTCGTCTGTATATTTTCTCTTTTCCGATATTCGCATTCATGTCACCAATGAATGTCTTTATATCGTTGTTTCCAATATATTCTCTATTAGGTTGCTTATCTTTTCGTAGAACTCTGTTTGGGTTTCTAAATTTTTATCTTCAGTGGGCGCATGTACATTAATGATACTGATCTTCCTATACTTTCCTCTTACTCTCAAGTAATATATTCTGTCTGATATTGGTTGAAAATCTACAACTGCTTCGTTTACTTTCTCCGACACCATGAATGCCACTCCAAAATATCTCTTGGTCGCCCCACTCTTGAACAGTAAGCTTTTTCCTATTTTTATTATTTCATTTCCCAGTTGTTTCGTTTCTTGCACGGCAAGGATATCTATTGTATATTTTTCCATAATTTGCTCAAAGTTTCTTAAAGCTCGCTGCTCATAAGTACCTCTCACATTCCAAGTTCCAATTTTTATTACGTCCTTGGATTGTTGCCGTTCTTTTGTGTTTATTTTTACGTTTTCCATGGTTGTATTCCGTTGCCTTGCCGTTTCGGTATCATATCTCCTCGGTTGTTTTTCTTCTATTAGTTTTTTGGCAATTTTTCTTTGGTATTTTCTTTTATTTGTTGTTTTTCTTCATCCCATATCCATTCTTTTCCATTCACGAACAACTTATTATAGCCTATTTTTATCTGTTTTCCTTTACTTTTCTCTTAGTTTGCTATTTTAACTATTTCTTTCTGTATTTATTTTTCTTTTGATGTCAGATCAATGAATGTCAGAATGGCTATAATATCAATGTAATATATAAATAAATAAAAAAGAAAACTTCCTTGCAATTTAATTGAACACTTCTTTACAAAATACACATAAAAAGTCAGTTTATTCACGACATTTCCTACAAAAGCACACGAACTACTATCTCCAAAACTGTTATTAACTTCACTACTTCACAGTAACTAACGGTTGTAGTCAATATTGTAAAATATTAGCGACCTTTTACACGCAGACATTAACTATAATAATTAGGAAAACACCAAATGTACATTTAGTCACTACGTTTTAATTGGGATTTGTCGTGCGCGAAGTTGTCATGAATTACCCTTTGTATTAATCTTGATAATGGTGGTTATTTTAAGAAGTCGCTGATGTAAACAAAGAGAACATTTCTGAAAATTGATATGAATCGTAATTATTTCTAATGACGTTAGTATTTGTTAATGAGATGACTGATTTAACGATACGAAAATATTTTTTAATCTAATTCTAATTGTAATCTAGAAATGTGCCTATTTTAAGAACAGTAAATAGTTGTTAAGTAAAAACATACATGTTTGTTAATTTTAGGATTAGGCATTAACCCATTCACGATATGACATTGTTTGACGTGTATTAGTGCTTGTGCGAGCGGGCTTTCCGCTTGTTTATATCTTTTAGCACCATGAGATGGACGTGCCCACTAAGGCATGATTGTTAAATGACACCTGTATTGTTTATATTTTTTATCAGTTGCAATGTATATTATTCATGTTCACATATTCCAGCATAATTAACGAATTGGCATCTATTTCGTACACAAAAATTGTTATTGTGAAATATTAGGTTCCACGAAAGGTAACATAATAAATGAAAGTGTATTGTATTAGCTAAATATTCACCAAATAAAAATTGTCAACTTTTGATCGTCAACGCATGTTGGTGAGAAAAGTTTCTAAAATTATTTTAAGTTGGCAACAAAAGTTGTAAAAAAATGTTGAGAACAGTGTTTTTGTTTTCAACGGTAATCATTTTTTTAATTTGTATTAGCTTCTATGTAGGTATAATATAAGTAAGCAAATAAATTTATATTGGAATTGCAACAAAACTAATTAATTTGTTTTAACACTTTATCATGTACTTATAAACAAAGGTAGTTACCTAACTAAAATACATACTTACATTATATATATATATATATATATATTATATATATATATATATATATATATATATATATATATATATATATATATTGTTCTGAAGCTATTTTCTTGTGGCATTTTAAAGTAATTACTATTTAAATGGGAATAAGCCACAGTTGTGGACCACCAACGTTGAGGTCCTACAGCGCATGACAAAACAAAAAGAAGTGCTTAATTTAATTAAACAACGTAAGCTTGAGTACCTCGGCCACGTGATGCGGAACGAAGAAAAATATCGAATTCTTCAACTCGTTATGCCGGGTAAAGTATTTGGCAGAAGAGGACCGGGACGCCGTCGTATCTCGTGGTTGAAAAATCTCCGACAATGGTTTGGGATGACCTCAGCGGAGCTGTTTCGCAGAGCAGTCAACAAAACCATGATAGCCTTGATGATCGCCAACATCCGGACCGGATAAGGCACTGAAGAAGAAGAAGAAGCCACAATTAAAGGTTAAAGTAGGTTTATTGACGTTTCAATTTCCACTTCGGAAATCGTTCTCAAAATACAAACATTAGTAAATTAAACAAATTTTGTTTTTTTGTTACTTAGTGAAAAATTCTTCTAATAATTTAATTTTATCTCATAATTTACTATGGAATCACTAACAGGAGAATTTTACTGTCATCATGGCATGTATTTGTCTTTTTAAAGACGAATTACATGTTATGATCTTTTCTGACGGATATTCTCAAGTAAAAGTTGATTTCATGTAATCGAATGAACTATCTATAAGTAAAGTCGTCCCAGGAACGTAACTCAATAATATTGGCAATATCATTTTAAAGTCGTCTACTTTAAAATGTATAATGTCTGAATTGTCAATATAGATGAGTCAGATAAAATTAAATTATTAGAAAAATGTTTCACTAAGTAACAAAAAAACAAAATTTGTTTAATTTACTAATGTTTGTATTTTGAGAACGATTTCCGAAGTGGAAATTGAAACGTCAATAAACGTACTTTAACCTTTAATTGTGGCTTATTCCCATTTAAATAGTAAATATATATATATATATATATATATATATATATATATATATATATATATATATATATATATATATATATATATATATATATATATATATATAATGGTCATATAATTTACAAACAATTAATTCATAATTAATAAACATTAAAAAACGTATGATAAAACATCTACTAATTTTTCTATGAATAACATCAATTTTTTATATTGTTTTTATATGATAAACAATGGCAGACAAGATTAAACATTGTAATAATCACATATAGGTACAGAAATTGTTAAAGTGACGTTACAAAATATCAGCTATCAACAAAAATGTGCTTCAGCAGTGCTACCAACGTCATCCTACATCCGTTACACCTGATTTTCAGTTATATTCTGAATTAATAAAAGCTGTTCAATTCTTTACGAAAACATCGGTTACATACTATCTATCCATGGCTCATCTTACGATATTCGAGAGGCGACCTAATTATGACCTTCCGTATTTTAAAAGAGTTGACATGGAATGCACAAATTGGGGACTGTCGATAAATATCGATAAAACTAAATACATGGTGACCAGTAAAGTGGATATCGGAAACTGATATTAAACCAACAACCGCTGCAGAGAGTTCAGAGATTCAAATACCTTGTATGTTGGATTATCCAAAACCTGGATCCATCCTTCGAAATTCGATGTAGAATTGAACAGGCAAGAAACTCATTTCAAAAATTCAAGCCTCTATTATCCAATAACTCATTAAATTTGGAAATCCGTGAAAAGTTTACAAGATGTTACGTGTGGTCTGTACTTTTGTATGGATGTGAAACTTGGACTTTAAACGCCGATATCATGAATAAAATCGAGGCGTTTGAGATGTGGTTGTATCGAAGGATACTAAAAATTCCATGGACTAGCAGAAGCAGAAACGAAGAAGTTCTTCGAAGAATGGGACATCAACGAACTCTATTAAATATTATTAAGAGGCGTAAACTAGAATATCTTGGACATATAATCAGAGGACCAAGATATGAGTTCCTTCGGCTAATTCTCAACGGTAAAATCGAAGGAAAGAAATGGATAGGACGGAAGAAACTCTCTTGGTTGAGGAATTTGCGGCAGTGGACAGGTTTGACAGCGGACCAATTGCTACACGTAGCGCAAGACCGAGATCAGTATAACAATATTATAAGCATGGTAGTTGCCGACGTTCCGTAGGGATATGGCACTCTAAGAAGAAGTATTTTAAAATATAATTTTGGGAAACTTAACACCAAATTCAGTTTAAATTAAGACGAAAGATTAAGAGGCCATCGTTATAAATTAAAGAGGAAACAGTTCTTTACTACGTTTCCATTAGTTGTGCCTTACAGGGCCAAGCAGTAATGACTGAAGACTGACAAGCTTTCCAACTCTAGTTGAGGTCCTCTTTTTTATTTTCGGGGCAGGACATGGTGGTGGAGTCAATCCCAAAGATGTTGACGATTCGCCTAAATGTGCTGCATAAGATGTCGATGATCCGCCTGGTTGTCTATCACCGGTCTCATTCAAAGAAGATGATGGTTTTTTGTTCGCCTCTTCAATGTATTCTGCACCTGGGAACAAATCCCTGTTAAGGGGGCATTTCATATAGGCTCTCCCAAATAATTCAATTATATCGTTAGTGAAGAGAGCACATTGATTTTTCCTCAGCCACAGTCTGACTCGTCGCTGTAGTAGGTTTTCAAAGGACTCATGAGCGACCTATTTAAATGCTGCAATTTATGTGAACACTGGGGAGGCAGTGACACTACGGTAACGTGGTTTGCTTTAGCTATATCAATGACGTCAATGTTCTGTGTTTGGCTAAAGTGCCCATCCAAAATGAGTAACGCTAGCTTTTCCTCTGTACGATTGACACCAGTCTATGAAATGTTGAAACTATTGGGTGAAAACATTAAGTTGTATCCAACCAGAAGGATGCACTGCAAATATCGTCCCCGACGGAGCAACTTTCTTCAATTGCTCACTCATGTTTTTGCGCGGAAAAATTATTAGAGAATGTACAAAAGAACCACCAGTATTCATGCAGCAGACAATAGTTACAAAAGTTCCTTCTTCTCGATTACTTTCGCACCTTGGGTTGTACCACAGTGATTTCGCTTTCGTCCATATTATAAATTTTGGCTGGGGTAAACTTTCCTTTATCATAAACATGCTCTAAACGGTTGTAGAATTTCTCTGTATTTTCTTTGCTGAAACCAAGGGCCCTGCTGTAAAATGTATTACACCGTTTGCTTTTTGACAATTTAGCTTGATAAAGTTTTGAAAAAGTTGAACCCACTTTTTTCTGTGATGTTCTTTTTAAACGTATGTTCGATGCCGTTCTGCCAACTGAACAACCATTCGTCATCAGTTTACTACGGTAAGTATAAAAAACGAAGCATCCAAAGCCAGACAATAAATGACAAGCACATACGTCTGCCCCTTTTAACAGTCAGTACTTCCTCTGAAGCGCGTATTTCATGTTGGATAATCTATTTAGCGTAGTTTCCGGAACATTATATTGCTTACTTGCTTTTTTCCAACCCATCTTTTTTACTTCTAATAGCATTTATACCTTTTTTCATTTTTGATGGACTCCACCCCTTCTGCTTTGGCTTTCGCTTAGACATTCTGAAACAGAATACCAAAAGAATACGTTATATGCGGTGGAAACTGACATTTCTACATTAAACATGGGGGGTCCGATTTAAGCAACCATACTTTCAGATTAACAATTAAAATAACTTTTTCGATAAACGTCGAAATACTTGGATATAAACATGATCCCCAATCCTTCCCATTAAACATATAGAGATAGAAAGGTATATAGAGATAGAGATTATCATTTACCTTTCAGTATTCTGTCAGTGCAGGTCACGTGGCTCGAATGACAGATAATAGATGGACAAAGCGGATACTGGAATGGAGACCAAGAGATGATGCCTACCGAAGCAGAGGTCGTCCACCAACACGTTGGACTGACGATCTAAAACGTTGTCATAGGAATTGGATGCAAGAGGCACAAGATCGAAATAGATGGAAAATTATGAGGGAGATCTATGTCCAGCAGTGGATAAGCGAAGATTGAATGATGATTCTGTCAGTAACAATCAAAAAGTAGGTCGGTCTTAATTGTTTGATGGCGCTTAAAACGATTGTTGTCATCTCATTGTGCGACAGTTTGACTGAGTGACGCAAGCGCTCCAATACATAGCGGCGAAAGCATACACTAATCAGTTAGGCTGAGGGTCTTCTTTGGGGCCTGGTTCCAAATTTAGGTACTGCCTTCTAGTAATTAACATATTTGGATTCACTGTCCTAAAGGAAATTAGAATCACGTATTCTAGTAAAAAAGGTTTTTCATCGTTGGTCTGTTATTAAGCTTGACGGATTTTGCTGGTTTTATTCGCAATTCTCAGATTGATATTCAAGATATTTTAACTCGAGTTACCACAAATATATCTAAAATGCCTTTATTGTTTCAGGTCTTACACTCAGACTAATTGCAATTTGGAATGTCAGTCAAACTACACATTCGAGAAATGTAAATGCATTCCCTACTATTTACCTAGTAAGTTGCTTGGTTTATATATATATATATATATATATATATATATATATATATATGTATATATATATAAATATATACCTATATGTATATAAATATATATGTTATATATATATATATATATATATATATATATATATATATATATATATATATATTGTAACCTCGGAAACCTTTTTTGGATGGTGCTAGGAAGGTCACCAATGGAGACACTGCGAAAGACAGCCAGATGGTTGGTGGAGGAGAGCGAGTCGTGGGTTCGAAACTAACTTTTGGAACCGGAAATGGGTCCAACGGATGAAATAAGTAAAGATATGACAGGATAAGACGTATTAGAAAAGATACCGAAATAAACAAAAAGATAGATGGGTAAAATTACCAAAGATAAGATAAGATAGGAATAGGGCGCCACTTATTTTTTTTGGGGTTTAAGGAGAAAATTAAGAAACCTTAGAAAAGAAAAAAGATAAGGAAAAATATTTTGGTTCTGCGACCAAATCCAAGAAAAGATACCAACAGTTAATTATTAAATAAATTTGGTCAACACACTATATAAACAAATAATAAATATATTAGGTGGACACAAAGAATACAAAAAAATTACAGAAATAAAAATTTAACTAACCCGCACTTGGTTAAGTTAATTATCTATCTCGCACTGTTGTTTAATGATTAACTGAGACTTAAATATTCGTAATCTAGAAGTTCTTAATATCTGATTGAAAGTTCGTAAGCAAATATTAAATGTTCTTTAAACTGAAAGCAAAATCAGTAGTTAACCCTAACTACAAGAGAAGAAATAATCCAACGCAGATTCGCTCAGATAGTTGAAGATAATAGGATAACCATATTATTCGCCCAGATAATTGAAGGTAATTGATTATGATAACTTACAGTAAATCTTGATGACTGCAACACTGCACGGAAGGTAATATACTTTACTATAATACTTTACTTGTATCAAGCACTGAAATTAATTAAAATTAAAAGGTACTTTATAACTATATTGAATCTAACATAGTATTAGATTTAGAAACTCAAACTATATAAGTGTATACACACGAAAAAAAATGCACAGAGAAGGTAACACAGAGACAATAATATGAGCGAGCGTCTGTTCTCAAAGACTGCCCTCTCAAAAGTGGTGTTCCTTCTCTAAAAATTTACGAAACTACCCAAGAAGGTGGGATATCTCCCACTCAAAAATGATAGGACAGTATCCATTTCTGAAAAGGTAAAGTTCTAACGAATCGTAACCTGGAACGTGACGAAAATAAAATCTCCGGAATTAGGTTTTTACAGAAAAATTACTATAGACGTGCTTTCGACGATATTTAACAAATCTATCTAAAGAAAACGCATGAAACCGGAAAGAATTAACCGAGGATTAACGAGGATAATAAGTCGGACCTTCCATCTTTTGAGATAGTCGGTAAATTCCAATAAAATTTCCTAATGGTCAACACGACCAACCGCATATTATTTGCAAATACGGCCATCGGCGTCTCAGCCACAGGGGTAAAAGGATTAAAAATAATTTAATATTTTAATTATAAAAAAAATGTAACAATATATATACTTATATAATATATAAGTATATATATTGTTACTATATTAGATATATTATATATATATATATATATATATATATATATATATATATATATATATATATTGTTATGATATGTAAAATCGAGAAAAATATTGGTTTGTTTAAAAATATTTCAAAGTTCAAAAACATTAAAATAATTCAGATAAGTAGGATAATATCCAACAAACATTTCGAAGAAGGAGAGTTATTAATTTCTTGAATTACCTGTACTAAACAAATTGTAAGCTTTACATCAATCATTTCTTTGTTATACTGGAGTGACCCGCATAAGTTTAAGTGAAAGCCAAAGAATTGAACGGGGTTTTTCAAAATCCATTAATGCAGTGATTAAAGACAATAGAAGGGATTATAGAAAGAGGTTTTTGTTAGTTTTTAAGATTTATAGAAAAATATTATTTGTAAATAAGTTTTAGGAAATTTATAATTATAGGTAAAAATTTGTTTGTTATCGAAATGAAAAAATGGGGGAATTGTGACGAGTTGTGATTGGCGGAGATTGAAAAAGGCGGGATAAGTATGTAGAAAAAAGTTTAGCGAGATTGAGGAGAGAAAAGAGATAGTCAGTTGATTTTCCAAGTCTGTAAAAGGAACAGTGATTGTTCTCTGGTGGTTCCAAAGAAGTAGCAAGCAGTAGTGTTGAATGTTAGTGAGTTTTTGTGGAGTTAGTGTATCTGACAGGAGCTGAAGCAGCAAAATATTGTAAGTCATATTTCTCTACTTATATTCCAAGAGTCACTGTTCAGGCCAACGAGAGATTCAGTTTATCGTAAAGAGAAGATATTCCAAGAGTCATTTTTCACTCGGGCCAACGAGAGATTCAGTTTATCGAGAGGAGAAAGGCTATCATAATTTGAATGATTTGTGCTTTTGAAGGAGATCATTAAGGACGATATACTTGCAACAATCTGTGTAAGATTGCTGATTACATAGGGAGCGGTTGAGAGGAGAAAATATAGTCTACAAGGAACAAGGATTTGGACCACTCATCATCAGAGAGAGATATTTTGTTTTCTGCAGTTTTTCTTTTATGGATAACACAATTTTTACACTTAATTTAGAAAGGATATAAATATTTTGATTAGGAGAGTTAGAATAGTTCGGAATTTTGAGATTTCAATTAATATTGTTTGTACCATTAATTTTGATTGTTCACGTACGTAGAACAAAATTTTTGAGAATCATTATATGAGATTTGTTTATTGAAAAATTTTGAGTGTGAATTATTTCATTATTTTAATTTCAATATATAGTGTTAGATCATATGTGTTTTTTATTATTCCGGTATTCTCTGGACCTTACCTTTCACATGTAATAGCATAGATATTGAAGCACGAATTTAACCCTGAGATAAAAAGAATTAAAAATTGTGATAGAGTCATAATCATATCATCTAGATAATTTTAATTAATCAAAAAAATTAATTAGCTAATTATTGCTTGGCGCACCAAGACTTTAAATATCACAATAACTGGCTTCCAAAACGTGGGGCTTGAAAATATCGCAGCTTTACATTTGAAGGAAGGGAAAGAGATCTGGAATAAGTACAGGTGATCCAGAGATAAAAACATATAACATTGAGGGAATTTGAATTTGAAAGTATTTTGACAATTTTTCCAGGGAATATAAATTTGATTTATTGATTGATCGTAGTTAGTGGATATTTACTGCTGTTGAATTATTTGATTTTATTTTCTTTACCAATCGTACATTTGATATTTATTTTGAATTATTTGAATTTTACTGATTGCATATTTGATATTTGTCGTGAAAATTTAATACATTTGGGGAGAAATATTGTCGTGTTCTGAAACATATAGAGTGTTGTAAAATTTCAAAAACAATAACAAAAAGTAACAACATGTCTGTCACAAGGAGACAAAGTAAAATGCAGGAAAGGAAGGAGGATAACAGAGAAGATGAAACAATTTTGGAAGAAGTATCGGATAATGAAGGAAATGTGACAATAGTTGAGGAGAGAAAAGAACTATCAGGAATAGATAAAATATTACAACTAATGCAACTCCAGTCACAGAAAATGGATAGAAATCAACAAGAAACATCACTAAAATTGGAAGAAAACCAACGGGAAACAAAACAAACAATGAGCAATATAGAGCAGCGTCTGGAAAACTATGAACAGGAAATTAGAGGATGTGTTGAGGGGATAAAGAAAGAACTGATACAACAAATAGAAGAGATTAATGAAATTAAACATGATATGAAAGAACAAGAAATGAGAATTAAAGATAATTTGGAGGAATTAGAAAGCAAACTTGAAAATGTAATGAAAGATAGTAAGACGGTCCAGAAAAAGGAATTAGAACAGTTAGAAGAAAAATTTGAAATGGCGCTACAAGAAGACAGGAAGGAAGTAGAAAGAAGATTAAAGCAAAATGAAAAACAAATGGCAGAAATTGAACTAAGAGGGGTAGAGAGAAAAGAAGTTATCATCCATGGAACAAGCGAGGCGAAAATACAATTTGGCGGGGATATTCGGAAAACACACCCAGTACCGTTTGTTAAAAATTTGAAAACCAAATTACAACATATTAGATATTTTGACGATTGCAAAGAAACAATTAGAAACCATTTGAAAGAAGGAGCAGCGTTATGGTATGAAAGCAAGGAAGATGAGTTTGAAAATTGGACAGATTTTGAAAATAAATTTCTCAACTATTTCTGGGGGAAAAATAAACAGAGAGAAATCAACCAAGAGCTACAGAATGGAAAATATCACGAAAAAATGGGAATATCTGAAGAAAGATATGCTTTGCAGATATATAACAATTCAAAATATCTAGAATACAAATATTCTACCGAACAGCTGGTAGAAATGATCAGCAGACATTTTGAGGAAACGTTGGAAGATCACGTGATTTTGAGAAACTATCAAGATATTGATAGTTTGTGCCAATTCCTTCAATTAAAAGAAGCGAAAAGAAAAGAAATGAGAAATAGAAGACAACATGACCAATATAATGGACCGGAAAGAAGGTATTCATCAAATTATGACCAGAGAAACCGACATCCCAGATCAACAAACGAATATAGGCCGAGAAATTACAATAATTACAATAGACAACAAAATTACGATAACCGGAATGATACACAAAATAGAACAAATGAAAATCACAACAGGAATAGAGATGCACAAAATCCTCCGAATAGGAATACGAACGAACAAAGGGACGATAGAAATAATCAGAGATTCCAACGACAAAACAGAAGAGAGATGAATCATGTGGCAATAGAAAAGGAGGAAGAAGAAGTATTCAATGAATCCAGACAGGATTTTCAATAAGGCATCCACTAAACAAAAGTAAAAAACTCTCCGGTATATTTTGTCACCCGAGAGAGTTTATACAGTTGGCGGGAAACGAAAAACAAAATTCTAATTCCAATCTAATTTTTTTAGATGCATTTATAAAACATAAAGCGATTAAAATTCTGATTGATTCTGGATCGGAAATTTCGTTAATCAATAAAAAACTAGTAAAAGAATTAAATATGGACAGATTTGTGTATAAGATTCCGAGGGTTGCTTTAGTGGGTGCAAATAATAAAAAATTGACGACAGTAAACGAAGGTTTAGGAGTACGGATCAGAGTGGGAGACCAATTCTATATTATGCAATGTGTGGTGATCGAAGATCTAAATCATGATATGATAGCGGGAATTGATGAATTGAGTGAAAAACATATCACCATCAATTTTTCGGAAAATCAACTGGAAATCAGAGCAGAACCAGACAACATAGAAGAAGAAAAGGAAACAGATAGGAGAAAATTTTCTGAAAGGATAAATGGACAAGAAAAACATACAGAAATCAATATGACGGTAGAGGATAAATCGAAAGCTCAAGAAAAAAATCAATCCGAAGAGGAAAAGAGAATAAAAAAAAAGAAGAAGAGTTCGAAAAGAAAGCAGGAAAAAAAGGAAGTTATAAGCAGAAAAATGGAAGGAGCCGAAACATGGTGCTCGGAATACCAGATAGAAATTAAAGATAAAAAAAAAATAGAAGAAGAAATAACGGAAGAGGACAGAGAAGAAATGGCAATTATGGACGAGAATCCAGAATTTTGTGAAGAAGTAATACGGACAGTGAACACATGTGAACAAACTGAGGATGAAAGAAAAATAATATGTGGAGAAAACATGGAGAAGGAAATAGAGAAGATTTTAGAAAATTATGGAGATCTTATTAATGAAGAAAGCCGAGTGGCTAAAAATTATGAACATTCTTTTAAAGTTAAAAACTTAGAAAATTTTAAATCGAAAACATATCCAATCCCGTATAAATACAGGCAAAGCGTCGGACAGGAAATTGAAAATATGATCAAAGACAAGGTGATCGAAAGATGTGACTCTCCATATATCAACCCGATAGTATGCGTAAAAAAATCAAATGGTGATTTGCGATTATGTTTAGATACAAGAAACATTAATTCACACACAATCGCGCAATACGAAGCGCCTTTGAACATAGAAGCCATTTTTGGACGAATCACAGGATCACACATTTTCTCCAAAATCGATTTGAAACACAGTTTTTGGTTAATACCTTTGGCAGAAAAATGTCGAAATTATACCGCTTTTTCTATCGACGGAGTGGTGTACCGATTTAGGGTAGTACCATTTGGACTACAAAGTGCATGCGCTGCTTTGGTTCGCGCATTACACACAATTTTAAATAGGCATGGAGAATTTGTTGTACATTACATAGATGACTTATTAATTTTCTCACCGGATATAACAAGCCATCTACGACATATTCATACTGTTCTCGAAGAACTTGATCAAGCCGGATTAAAATTAAATATTCAAAAGTGTCAGTTTTTCCAAAAAGAGGTATTGTATTTAGGATTCAAATTAGACATAAAAGGGATTAGTCTTGCAGAAGAAAGAATTGGTCATAAACAACTACCCTAGGCCAACCAATTTAAAAACTTTGCGGGGATTTTTAGGAATGGTAAACTATTTCAAAAAGCTGATACCAGACCTCAGTACAAAAGAAATACCGCTAATAGCATTACTTAAGAAAAATGTCAGATGGAAATGGGGAACTGAACAAGAAATCGCTTTCAAAAATTTAAAAGGAGCGTTTTCCACAGCTGTAAGAGTGCACCACCCAAGATATGAGCAACCTTTCATTCTCAGGACCGATGCTTCCATAAAAAAATTTGCAGGGGTGTTATCACAGATACAAGACGATATAGAGGTGCCAATATGTTTTGTTTCCCGTGTAACCAAAACGTATGAGAGAAAATACAGCGTTACTGAATTAGAGTTTGCCAGTGTGTTATTTTGTGTAAACAAATTACGTTTTTACCTACTTGGGGCAAGATTCACCATTGAAACGGACCATGCAGCGTTGGTACACATAATGAAAAATAGGTTGGTAAATAATAGAATTCATAGGGGCATTCTTTTACTCCAAGAATATGATTTTGAATTTAAATATATCAAAGGAACGGACAATATTCTGGCTGATGCGTTGACGAGAGATGAACAATTCCGCAAAGAGGATCACAAAACTCTCCACGTAGGCATGAACATAATGAGAGAAGAAGCAGGCTTATTTTCTTTGGCCAAAATCAGGGAAAATCAGGAAGAATTGAATGAAAGAGAAAAGCAAAGGGCTGAACAAGAAAATAACCTATATTTGAAGAGGGTCGATGGTAAAGAACTCTATGTAATCACGGAGCAAATGGCAAAAGAAGTTTTTTTAAAGTTACACTGTGACAACGGACATATTGGAAGTAGAAAGGTGTGGCTTATGTTCAGGGAGAACTACATTTGTCGACAGGACTATACAATAGCCAAAGAGATGACTCGAAATTGTGTGACATGCCAAAAGTGTAAAAGTAGGAACTTTAAAAATGAAAACGTCACAAAAAACGTCGTAGCTCGGAAGAAACTGGATATTGTTGCCATTGATATGTTGAGCGATTTGATACCAACAACTCAAAGGAATAAACACATATTAGTTATGGTGGATCTTTTCTCAAAATATGTTAAATTGTACGCATGCAGAACCACAAAAGGAATTGAAATACTTAGGAAGATAGACAATTTTATAGAAACGGTGGGAAGACCAGACAATATTTTATTGGACAATGCGACATATTTTAGGAACGAACGTTTTAAAAGGGAATTAAGAGAGAGAGGCATCGATACAAAATTTATAAGCATCCGTCATCCACAGAGCAACCCATCGGAGCGTTTTATACAAGAAGTCACAAAATTTCTACGAATTGCCGCGGAAGAACATCATCGACATTGGGACAGAAAAGTGTTTGAGATCGAGACCTATTTGAATTGTGCTCCAAATACGGTTACCAAAGAGACGCCTTTATATATAATGAAAGGAACAATGCCTACAAGACCGTGGGAAGACACCGCCCCCAAACAATACGAAGAAGTGATCGAATTGGTTCAAAGAAGATTGAGACGAAGTGGAGAGAAATATCTCCAAAGACAAGAGAGAACCCGAAGAAGAAGGCCGATCAAATTCCAGAAAGGAGATAAAGTCTTAGTGAAGGCACTGAGGGTGTCGAATTTACAAAATGGTATTTGTGCTAAATTGATGCCGATATTTGAAGGTCCATATAGGGTCAATACGGAAAATGGGGTAAATAGTTATGAATTAGCGCACATAGAGACAGGAAATATACGGGGTATTTTTAACATTCACGACATCTATCAATATCATGAATAGATTTTAATAACATAGTGAAATAATTTGATCCTAGAAAACTTTTGTCATTTTTAAAATTTAACAAAGAGTTTTCGGCAGATCAAATGGCGGGGATTTGTTATGATATGTAAAATCGAGAAAAATATTGGTTTGTTTAAAAATATTTCAAAGTTCAAAAACATTAAAATAATTCAGATAAGTAGGATAATATCCAACAAACATTTCGAAGAAGGAGAGTTATTAATTTCTTGAATTACCTGTACTAAACAAATTGTAAGCTTTACATCAATCATTTCTTTGTTATACTGGAGTGACCCGCATAAGTTTAAGTGAAAGCCAAAGAATTGAACGGGGTTTTTCAAAATCCATTAATGCAGTGATTAAAGACAATAGAAGGGATTATAGAAAGAGGTTTTTGTTAGTTTTTAAGATTTATAGAAAAATATTATTTGTAAATAAGTTTTAGGAAATTTATAATTATAGGTAAAAATTTGTTTGTTATCGAAATGAAAAAATGGGGGAATTGTGACGAGTTGTGATTGGCGGAGATTGAAAAAGGCGGGATAAGTATGTAGAAAAAAGTTTAGCGAGATTGAGGAGAGAAAAGAGATAGTCAGTTGATTTTCCAAGTCTGTAAAAGGAACAGTGATTGTTCTCTGGTGGTTCCAAAGAAGTAGCAAGCAGTAGTGTGGAATGTTAGTGAGTTTTTGTGGAGTTAGTGTATCTGACAGGAGCTGAAGCAGCAAAATATTGTAAGTCATATTTCTCTACTTATATTCCAAGAGTCACTGTTCAGGCCAACGAGAGATTCAGTTTATCGTAAAGAGAAGATATTCCAAGAGTCATTTTTCACTCGGGCCAACGAGAGATTCAGTTTATCGAGAGGAGAAAGGCTATCATAATTTGAATGATTTGTGCTTTTGAAGGAGATCATTAAGGACGATATACTTGCAACAATCTGTGTAAGATTGCTGATTACATAGGGAGCGGTTGAGAGGAGAAAATATAGTCTACAAGGAACAAGGATTTGGACCACTCATCATCAGAGAGAGATATTTTGTTTTCTGCAGTTTTTCTTTTATGGATAACACAATTTTTACACTTAATTTAGAAAGGATATAAATATTTTGATTAGGAGAGTTAGAATAGTTCGGAATTTTGAGATTTCAATTAATATTGTTTGTACCATTAATTTTGATTGTTCACGTACGTAGAACAAAATTTTTGAGAATCATTATATGAGATTTGTTTATTGAAAAATTTTGAGTGTGAATTATTTCATTATTTTAATTTCAATATATAGTGTTAGATCATATGTGTTTTTTATTATTCCGGTATTCTCTGGACCTTACCTTTCACATGTAATAGCATAGATATTGAAGCACGAATTTAACCCTGAGATAAAAAGAATTAAAAATTGTGATAGAGTCATAATCATATCATCTAGATAATTTTAATTAATCAAAAAAATTAATTAGCTAATTATTGCTTGGCGCACCAAGACTTTAAATATCACAATAATATATATATATATATATATATATATATATATATATATATATATATATATATATTAATTTAATCTGTAAGTTTCTTAAGGATTATTTTTTAGGAAACAAATCAATTAAGGCTTGTGGAAGAATGGATCAAGAATGCGCACAGGATGCTAAAGAAAATATGGAAAAAACTAATGGAAATGGGTAAATATTGCTATTAGTATCGTTATTATATATTATAGTATTAGTATTAGTATACGTTGTCCTGTCATGGATATATGAGTCAAAAAATGAATAGAATCCGCCCCGTTTTTGGAAACGAATTTACGACGTTAACTGTAATCGATTGCCACTTGAATTGAATGAAACGCATTTCTGCGTTGTTGTTTTCAATCTCATCGATTCTGGCCAACTTCATCATTTTGCGCTTTGCGTTTCTGGACAGTTTGATTCGTATATTTTTTTACTTGTTGCATTGCGAGTTCTACGACCTAAGTTGTTACATCTAATTGGTGGCATTTTTAAGAAACCATATTCAACTGAAAACAAAAAATTGACTTTCTTAGTGTTTCTGTATAAACATGTATACCACTTGTTCGTCTATCAAAACTTTCCAACAATCGAAATAACTCACAAATCAACAGTTTAATAATTTTTGTAAAAGTGCGCCAGAAATAAAAGTGCAATATCTACCCTCTGGGTAAGTGTTTGAAAATTTTAATTTAACATAATTTCATCAAATCGCTACATGAAATCAAATTCCCAGCTGATTAAAAACAAAATAAATAAAACAGTTAACAGTCGTTATCAATGTTTTCATGGGGGAGAACCAACTACACAAGAGGATAAAATTTTAATCATCATTAAATTTAATTCCCTACACCCAACAATTGTTCCCGACCGGGGATGGACTTGGATTCAATCTCAACCAGCAGACTGATCCAGTTGAACAATAATCATATCCAATGCTAGGTATGCAAACATCATACATACTGCTACCATAGTACCATCAAAACCAATTACAACCCTTCCCTAACACTTCTGCTAATCAATTCAACCTTCAGCCACAACCACATCCAACGGCTCAAGTTAATACAAATCAAGCACCCTTATACACTCATTCAAATCAAATACAACACCCTCAGAATACAGTCGAAAACCCAAATTACTCTCTAGATCAATCATCGAGCTAAGAAAAAAATGAAAAGTCATACAAATGAACATTAAACTCTCTCGTGGCAAAAAGTAACCAAATAAAAGAAAGAAATCACAAATAAATAGACCTACTAAGCAAAATACATAAACCAAAACCAACAACAGATTCCAAGTACTAGATTCCGATGGAAATCAAACTGTCAACAACAACACTGATAACCAAACATCAACTACTCAATCAAAAGATCAAAAGCCACCTCCAATCTATGTCTACAGAGTGACCGACTGTATAGCAATGATTAACTCACTGACAGGGATCACCTATGGTGATCTTTTAGTGTCATCCTCTATACAGAAGATGCAATAAAACGATTACAGGCATTTGAAATGTGGTGCTACCGACGTATGTTGAGGGTCTCAGATATACACCACACAAGTAACATAACTGTTCTCTAGAGGCTAAGAAAAGACAAAGAAATTGACAACTGATCTATTTCGAGCTGCTGTGAATAGGATAAGATGGGTCAATGTGGTAGCCGACATCTCTAGAAGATAGGCACATTTAGAAGAAAGGATCCCCCCACCTAAACTTATTATACAAAAACACTCCCAGTGGCTACGCGACCGTATGAATTTTTAAATATTTCAGCTATTTGAAATGTTGTTTAAAATATTCTTGAAAAAGACACTTAAACCATGGAGGAGAAAGTGCGAAGGAATGGGCATACCAGTAAGAGACGAATACCTATACACCTTAAGTTTTGCCGACGATCAAGTAGTCATCGCACAAGATGAAGAAGATCTCAGCTTTATGCTCAGAAAACTTGAAGAAGAATATAAAAACAACGGAATGGAAATAAACTTAGAGAAAACCGAATACCTAACAACAGAAAACAAGGATATGAGAAACCTAGAGATAGACGAGGGAAGACAAATAAATGGAACAGATAAATTCAAGTATTTAGGAACCATAATATCGAACCAGGGAATAACAGAAGAAGATATAAACAACAGACTGAGACAAACAAGAAACTGTATAAGACAACTAAACTCAGTGTTGTGGGATAAGAACATCACGATAAAGACAAAAAAGAGAATATATAATACCCTGACAAGAAGTATCCTGACATATGGGTCCGAAAACTGGACAATAAACAAGAGAAATAGAGGTAGAATAAGAGCAGTAGAAATGGAGTTCCTGAGGAGAAGCTGTAGACTTACAAAAAGAGACAGAATTGAAAACGCAGAGATTAAGCGGAGAATGGGAGTGCAATCAGACATAATCGACTATATAGAGGAGAAGAGACTATCCTGGTACGGCCACGTCAGAAGAGCGGACAGAGGACGCTGGATAAACAAAATCACAGAATGGAGCCCGATTGGAAGAAGAAAGAAAGGAAGACCCCGAAGGTCATTCAGAGATGAAATCGACGAGGCTATGGAGAAAAGAACCCTGCGAGATGGAGACTGGAATGACAGGGAAAATTGGAGAAAACGGTTGAGTGAAGGAAGACAGTGAAAACTGTGGAAATCCTTAGTAGTAGTAGTGAAATGTTGTGATACGTTCAGAATGACTTCGAAGATAATTGCCACATTCAGTGTTATACGCTGATTTTAACGATGACGTTAAAATCAGCGTATGTGTTAACGATGTCGTTATCGATGTTGGAGTCGATGCGATGTGTGCGGGGGTATGGTTAACATAATAATTCCTCGTTCTTTACAGAAATTATATGTCTCCAATGTACAGTGGCTACTGTGATTGTTGACGATTATCAAAATTGGATCCTCCTTTGAAGGTTTTACAACGCTGTAAAAATGCTGAAGCCATTCGAGAAATATTTGCTCATTTATCCACCCATTATCCGAGCAGTAGTAGACTGCACCAGGTGGCCCATTTTTCTTTAACTCTCGGTTCATTCTTTTGGGGGCATAAATAAACAAAGGTGGAATATATGTTCCTGAGGCACTTATGCAGTACATAATGGTTGTTGTTTGACCTCTTTCTATGCTTGTAATAAAGCCGACTCTCTTTTGTCCCTTTTCAGCAAGTATTTTTTCGGGGTTTTGGATGGTTGTTATGCCTGTCTCGTCTGCATTATATATTTTGGATGCCGAAAATTTATATTTATCCAATGTGGATTTTAAATTAGAGAAAAATAGGTTTATTTCAGTTTTGTTAAAAGCAGATATGCGGGTAATAATTGTCGCCTCCGGTTTTCTTAATCGAATAGTTGGATTTCTTTTAAGGAAGCTGTGAAGCCAGTCTCTTCCAGCAATTTCTTTTTCTTTGGAAAATGGATGATGTAAATTTTTTTCTTCAGCGTATATATAAGCACATTTTTTTATTTCTGTGTGAGTTATCCCATAAAAATGTTTTAATAACTTTATGACCTGCTTTGTCAGAACTTCTTCTTCTTCTTTGGTAAATACAGAATTACGACCTAAAGAAGCAACTGTTGTATCATTTCGCTTTACTCGTAGTTGAATTGTAGATCTGGGAATTGTAAAACTTCTTGCAACTTCACGGACGCTTCTGCCATTATTTACTGCATTTATTACTGCACTAAGTTGCTCAGCATTCCATCGTGCTTTGTCACTTTTTCTCTTGTAAACTCGAGGCATCTGAAATTTAAAAATTAATAAAGAAATACTCTGTATTATTATATAAATACAAGTTGGGGGGAATAGTGGCCTGCCAGTATTACCTCCAGGCGCGTGACTATTATAACCCCAAAATACATATTTATACTGTCGACTCATAATCATTAATCACTTAAATTAGAGCAAGAACTTTTTATGTAGTCTTAAACTACGTTAAAAATTTAACAAATAGGTACCAATTATGCAGCTAAATATACCTAATTACATATTTCTACATACCTTTAAAAATCTTGCACTAATACATCAACTCCAACAAAATATGACATTTTCAAAAATTCCTTTTTTGCCGGCAAAACATCGTAATTGTTTTAGGTACAGTTTGAACGAAACACTGTTAGATGGCGCAACAGGTATTAAACGCGAAATAATATTAGGCCGTAAATGTAAATATTTCATAGCTACCATTACCCCAGCGGCCACCATTCCCCCTCTTAACCCTACATAGGTGAAAATGGAGATAGTAGATTGTAAATAAGCTTTTAAAATAAAAAAAATTGCGACCGTTGTTAACTCTTGTTTATAATTTATTTTTGAAAAAACCCCTTCACAAAACACTCACTGACCCAACTTAAAACTGAATATACTGGACGGCATAACTTCAATATCCAGTTAGTATTGAGTAGAATTTAAATGTTTTTTATTGCATATATCTTATCATATTTCAACCAGTCCCAATCAAGCAGGCCGACAACTACATTCAAATTTTTCTCTATACTACAACAAACAAACTATAAATATTAATAAATAAAAACATTGTTTACAGCACTAGCTGCAGCTGTCTGCCAGGTTGCTTCGAGTTGGTCTTCACAGACATGAAATCTTTTGGTCAATTGTCTAAAGAACTGAACGTGACTACTTTTGGGGAGGATGTGATCATCAATACCACACATTTGATGTACGAAAATCTAAATAGGTCTACATTTGTCTATAAAAAGTATTTGTGTTTGGTTTAATTACGTACAACTGAGATCTATTAATATTTTAGGACAAATATGGCTGTGGTTCATTTCTTCTTTTCAAATTCTCAATTTTCGAAGTTGGTGAAGGATGAATTGTATGGGTTTACTGAGATATTGTGTAAGTTTGAACAATCTTTTAATATTTTATTATATTTTTACAAGACTTTAGTTGAGTATTATTAAATTAAGAAAAGTATACAGAATGTTAGTAAATAAGTACTAAACAAAAAAATTTTGGTTAAGTTGAGTTAGGTAAGAAACTTTTTCGGAACTAAACCAATGAAAATGGACATAGCGCACTATGCTCTATCTCTATATAGAGTAAAGTGCCCTAATATCGGATACTTTTTTTTTAACCTTAATATTAGTTTTAATACGTCAATTAATTTATGAATATTTTAGAGCAAAACAATCATTTCTACGAAGTAAAAAATAAAATTTAAATTTTTATAAAAAACGGTAAATTTAAACTGACAAAAAAAATGTCCTAATACCGGATATTAGGATAACGGGATAAAATTAGCCACCGAGGCAGAAATCACAAATATATGTGTCTTTTTTATCTACATTGGTGCAGTCGATGTGAGCCCACTTAAAACACTTTGAGCACTGAATCCATTGTTCGCCCGAGGTATCTTCAGAGAAGAGTCCAGTACAAAACATACATTCTGCTTCCTCTTCCCCAATGTCACACTCCATGTTAGAGGTTACAGGTTTCTTTAAAACAGAACTATCCGATAATAGGCAACTATCTGATATTATGACACTTTACTCTACTATAGCACGCATAGGAAGAGGCATAGTCTTAATAGCAGTAGGTGCCCCCATCGATGACTGTAAAAGGGAAGAAAAAGATCAGTTCCAAGAAATTCTACAAGATACACTAGAAAACGTAAAAAATCGGAAAGATATTAGATTGATGGGAGAGCTTAATGCAAGAATTTAAAGAATCCATACTCTTTAACTTATTATCACCTACAATAAAATTTTAAAATAGTCACAAGAATATTAATATAAAAAATTATGAGTGACAAAGTTAATTATTCTTATGAAAATAAAACAAATGATCAAGTCAATAATAAAAAAAAATCATTTATAAAAACAACCTGGGCACCCACACGAAATTTATTAAACACGCCAATGCTTGTCTGTTATTAATTCCGCACATCCGAATCTATTCAGCACATTATAATCATACTTCATAAATGTACTGGTAAGTATGATAATAATCTACTAAAAAACAATTGTTAGTCACTAAATACTTTTACATTTTTTTACGATTTATCATGTTTGCAAACCAACTGATTATGTAGGATTTATATATTTCAGCTATTACACTGCTAGCGTCCTCTTTTGGAAAAATCTTAAGGATGAGCAACGTGAACCAAATACTTTGTAAAATTACTCACAGAGGGCAATATACTGAAGTTTTGTCAATTATTTTTTTTTCAATTTGAATAATATGAATTGTTTTTGTGTGACTTCAAAAAAGCATTTCGTTCTTGAGTTTATGTACATTGTAAAAAATGTGTATTACCTGTTCTAAATTATATTATTTTAGTGTGTGATTTTGAATAACAACAGATTATAGACACAAAAAGAGTTTTTATAAGATATTGATAAATATTTTATAGATTGGTAGTTGATGGCAAAAAAAGTCAAAACTATTTGACAAATATTTCTTTGTCCGGGACAGAATCTTTCGTTGCATTTTTTATTGCCTATAACGGAGGTAGGTACGTGTGTGGTGTGGAGCAACTCGCTGATTTTCTTTGTGATGTTGATAGAGATATGAACGTTTAGCAGAATTTACTTTAGATTTGTCAAAACTGTATTCCGTTGAAACAGATGGAGCTCCTTCCATAGAGTTTTTGTTATCTTCTGTTGTATTGATTTTTGGTATTTTGGGATTTTTTGAATTTTTTTAACTTGACCCTGATGTCAGCTATTACTTAGAAGATTGTGGTCTGAACCGATATCTGTACTAGGAGAAGTCGTTACTCTGTTGGAGCTATTTTTGAATCCATTATTTACTATAATACAATTTTCGATTTCTCTAATTTCCGATTACGTGGTGTGGATTATCTCCTGGTCATTTCCATGTATAAAGCCTTCTCTTGTATAGTTAAAACCAGGTATTTGTCATTATTATATCGTGTTCTTGACAGAACTTGTAAAACCTATGGTCTCGTTTATTGCTCTCTTCTTTTAGTGCATATTCACCTACCAAGTCAGATCTCCGACCTTTTCCAATTTTCGCGTTAAAATCACTAAGGATATAATATGTACTTAACTCTATTTCCTTTTAGACTTTTAAGTATCTGTTCTAACTGACTAGAAATAGTCCACTTCATTGTCGTATTTCTTTTTTTTTTTTTCAGTAGGTGCATATACCTGGATTATATTTATGTACATTCAATGGCGATGCCTGACTTTTTCAAAAGTGTTACCAAAACCAGATGTAATGTCTTTTAGGTATTTTATATTATTTTATGTACTGAACTGAAGAAAAACTTATTTTGAAAACTATTGATTATATTTTAATTCAATTCGGCAATTTTCTTTATTTACAAAAATGTCAATTACAGAATCATAGAAAGAGGGTTTTGTCATTAATCCATTTAAAAAGCGTTTCTCAATGGAAATTAAAGAAAGTGACAACATTCGATCTTGTAATTGGGTATTTCTTTGACATGTTTAATCCGTTTTATTGCTGAAAAACTTCTTTCAACAGATGCACTTGTAGCCGGAATTGTTAAAAATAGTTTTACCAATTTAAAAGCTTCCGGAAATGCATTATCAAGCTCTGAATACTTTAAATATTGATAAAAATCTTGTCAGATAAGAAGTCAGTCTTGTCTATTGATAAGAATGGGAATGAACTCCGACATAATAGACTACATCGAACAGAAGAGATTAACATGGTACGGACATGTCAGAAGAGCAGACCAAAATCGGTGGATAAATAGAATAACAGAGTGGAGCCCGATAGGAAGAAGAAAGAGAGGCAGACCCCGAAGATCTTTCAGAGATGAGGTGGACGAAGCAATCAAAAGTAGAAGAAACCTACAGGAAGGGGACTGGCTAAACAGGAAAAATTGGAGAAAACGGTTGAGTGAAGGAATACAGTGAAAACTGTGGAAATCCTTGTATATATATATATATATAAAAATCTTGTACATTTTTTTTTATTATAGTCTGGATCATTATAAAGAACTGTCAATTCTGTTTTTAACTTTACTCTGTCAAATTTGCGTCCATATAGCTTTACGAGTTAATGAAAGGCGCTATCTGGAAATTTGTTCGCATAATTTGTAAAATTGTCAAAATCATATAGTGCCAAACACTCTAAATGCTTTAAATTAGGTATGGGATATCATAATTTACAATATCTTGATTTGACCATAGACTTTCAAAATTATTTCGCTCTAATTGCAAAAATTCGAGAAATTCAAATCGTGCAAAATCCAATGTCATACATTTTTTCCTGTAAAATAGAAAATAAAACTTCTGATTTTGGTAGAATAACCTTAAATAAACTTAAAAAGAATTAAAATCAAATTCTTGCAATGTAATGTAAGAACCTTTAGAACAAATTCGTGCCTGTCCATCCCATGTTGTTGTGTCAGTATACATTTCTTTAAATAGTTCGAGAAGCTCTGAACGAATACAAGAAACAGCTTCAACAAGTCTACCAGCATAAATCCACCTTGTTACTGCTAATTTGGGTAAATGTTTTTGTACTAATTTATCTAAAGAAGCAGCCAATTTGGACGATTTTGAAAAAAAAGCAGCAAGCCCTGATAACGTTTGAAAAAAAAATTTTACACTCTTTAATGTGTTCCATCGATTGCTGTATAATCAAATTGAGTCTATGTGCATAACAATGAACAAAAATTGCATCTAAATGCTATCTTTAACCAGTTTCTGTAGGCCGTTGTGTTGCCCACTCATTACAGCCGCACTATCGTAAGTCTGTGCAATTAGTTTATTTCCACACTGAAACTCATTTAACACACTAAACAAAATTTGCGATAACGGTCCCGCTGAACGCTCTTTACTAACAATAACAAATTTCAAAAATCTTTCACAAACATCACTGTCGGGGCAAACATATCTAAATATATAAAAGAAAGTTGTGACTGGTTTGAAACATCAGTGCTTTCATCCAATATAACAGCTACAAAACTTGCTTCGGTAATTTCTGAGTTAATTGCATCAATCATAAATGTAGATATGGCTTCAATAATATCGTTTTGTGCATCACTTGAAATTCCCGAAAAAACAGTTGATATTTCTAGACAATGGCAAAATTTTTGATCTATTTTGGCAATTAATGTTAACAATTCCCTGTAATTTCCTCGAATGTCAGAGTCATCGCCCTCAAACTGACCCCGAAACGCTAATTCTTGTTTGGCCAAAAAACATAAGGCATCTATGTATAAGTGTGCTAACGATATATCTATTTTTTTTTAATTTCATTATGTTTAGCAATATTTGCTTTAAAAGCTTGGTTAATAGAACTTTCGATTCTTGTTTTGCTAAACTGGATCAAATTGGCTACATATCTTACATGTAACGGAGAAGTTTCATGTCTCCTTTTTAAAACTCTAAAACTAAGTATTTAAATCGTGGACTCCGCCGCTGGTCCACCCTTTTTTTTTCTATAGAAAACAGAAGACATGGCTAACAATACAGTCTATTTTTCTTGCAACCACATAACCAAGAATTTTCACTGTACCAACTAAATTTAAAATATCGAACTGATTTTTTTGATTCTTTTTTTAAATTGTTTAAAATAGGTGTTGGTGTTCCATTTCCAATAACCTCCCTTTTCTCTTCAAAATTATATAAGGAGAATGCCCTTTGGTTTTTTGAGTATCCAGTACCTTTTTGAAGTAATGATACATTACAATTCATTCGAAAATAAAGCATAGACCTTGAATTAATCTCTTTTTTATGTTTTAGCCAATGTCGGAGGACTACTTGGACTTTGCATGGGTTTCAGTTTTCTTAGTGTGGTAGAGATTCTATACTTTATAACAATTAAAAGGATATGTAGTTGGATTCGCGGAAAAAGAAAAAATGACCACAAAATTGAAATGTTGTTTAATAGCGGTGTTTCAAAATATCCATTTATGAAATAGTTACATGATTTGTGAACATGTGGACAAATGATATTAAAAGATATTAAACAATTCTGCTTTATTTGTTTTTTTCTTTGAAAGTAATATAAAATTCTACCTAATCTTACTTGTAGAAATATATACAAGAAAAATGAAGTAGTAGATAATGTTTCCTAATCCTAATAAATAGCTTTTCCGTTCCGTAAACTGTACAGCATGAAATATTTATAAAATTTCTCTAAAGAAAAGAATCACACATTTTGTTAGATAAACGATATACTGTATTTATTAATTAAAATTAAATAAGCATTTTATAGCAGCGTAATCTTCTAATTTCATTTTTAAACTTCTTTAAAAAGAAATTAATAAATATCTAATTTCATAGGTAGAGAAATAAACTGCGAACTAGACCAGTTAAAGGAAAATCAGAGAATTGAAATGGCAGAGCATGATTCATGAACATAAGAAACATACTTTGCAACTCAAAAATGGACCATGCCAATAAGACTTAGAAAAAATTTATAGTTAATATTATAAAATTAGCGAGAGATACCTACTAACAGAGATATTAACATTATCTTTTCACTTAATAATTACAGGTCAAAATCATATTTTCGCCTAGTCTCCACTCCAGATTCTGCATCAACGCCCACAATGAAGCGTTTGCCTAGCAATAAACCCGATTGTTACCGATCAAATTTAATACTGTTTAGAGGGTTTTCAGACGAGGATACTGTATGCGAGATACAGAATTTTCGATGGCTGCTGTATCGGATTCACGGGTATGCTCGTCAGTATGAAAATAGTAGCAGTGCAGTGCGGTTATATTTTTGGATTATGGATGTAGAAGAGTGTGTTATGCTGTGGTACATATTAAATAAAAATAAAAAGAAACTGAAAAGACGACGTAATTTGTGGGTTCATCCTATTGTAGAATTAAGAGAAACCAAGGGAACGTATAGTTTGCTGTATCAAGATTTATTGCAAGATCCATCGAAGTTTTTTAACTATTTTCGAATATCTGTGAAGTCGTTTGAAGAACTTTATAAAATTTTGGAAATTCAATTGAGTAAAAAAGATACAACTATGCGTAGAAGTATTTCATCAAAAGAACGGCTTTCTATGACTTTAAGTTAAAGTTAAAGTCTATGACTTAAATTTAAAATAAATCTGTGTACTTATCTCCAATTTGTAAATTGTTTACCTCGCCCTAAATAAAAAATGACCGTATTCCTTTCACAATAATGTAGTTCGATATTCGTTAAATAATCAAAATTCCAATTAGCAAACTTTTAAAACTAAACTGTATACGTATGAAACAAAATACCTATATATTTATAATAAAAACTTGTTTATTTCTTACCATATTCATTTTGCTGTACTGCAGTCATGGCCTCAAAATTTTTGCACATTTGCTTAGAAATTTCGACCCAGCACTGCTGCTTTTTATTTCTATTGCAGTAATCTGGCGATACCTCTTCGCATACCTCAAACGAAGAAGTGCTGCATAGAATAGGCAAGGAAAGAGAACTTTTTAACACAGTAAAAGTTAGAAAAACATCATACCTAGGCCACATACTGAGAAATAATAAGTACCAATATGCCCAACTTATAGTGAAAGGAAAAATCGAGGGAAAGAGAGGCCTAGGAAGGAAAAGACTATCGTGGCTCAGAAACATCCGACAATGGACAGGGCTAAATTTTGAACAGCTAATAAGAACAGCTGAAGATAGAGAAGATTTTAAAATTGTAGTAGCCAACCTCCATTGAGGAGAGGGCACTTTAAGAAGAAGAAGAATCTGGCGATGCTGTAACCCATAGACAGGGATTTGATTGTACCAAACAAATAAATTTGTCATTATCAAATACAGCACGCTCCATTATTTAACTATATTCAGAAAACACCTTCTTTCTTTCGTTGCTCATTCACAATTATTCGACAGAAAATCGCGCGTCTATGGAATGTGGTGCAAAAGTATTCGTGTCTGAAAGCGTTCATTTAACGTAATGGTTCTTCTGTATCTGGCATACGCATTCAGTCGTCGGCGACAGGAAGGTTCGAGATACTGAATTCGGTATCTCGCATACTGTATCCCTCGCGCGTCTCGTGTGAAAAGCTCCATTTAAGTCTATGTAATATCTGCGTCTCGGATACGCGTATCTCGGATACAGTATCCTCGTCTGAAAGGGGGCTTAGAGAACGAGAAATTAGAGAAACCCATGAGTTCTGCACATTGACTGAAGCGACGCGGTGTTCAAGTAAACAAATTGCCGATAAAGTTGACTTGAATGAAAAACAGTGATGAATATTTTGAAAAGAAACCACTATCATTGTTAAAAAGTGCATACCACTCAAGAAATATTTCCTGATAATCATTTTAAACGGATTCTGTGGAAAATAATAATTTTTTGAAGAATATTTTGTTTACAGGCTAGTCCTCCTTCACAATTCACAGGAAATATCATCCGTTGTACGTTATTGGTCTGTACGTTTGGATACATTTGAGTGTGTCTGTGCGTATGCATATACGCTATACGCGGCGTACGGCCTTTATTGGAGACCACCGCCTTAAACTTTTTCATAGTTTTTGTCGCTGTTCTCGATAAACTACTAACTGTATTTTACTGATGCCTTCTTTTATACATTAAAATAAAGGCAATTTCAAGCAAAAATTTTTGATTTTATTGCAGCTTTGGCTGTTACGGACAATGTAAATGAAATGGAAGAAAACGATGCGCTGTTGGGAGTTCATCGTCGGCCTTGCCGCAACTTCAGATGCGAGTACTATGGAAGGTTGCCACTCCATCTTTTGCTCGGTCGTCCGATACTTCTTCTGCCGATTGGTGACTTATCTCTTGCTATTTTGACGTCACGGGTCTCCTCCATTCTAGTACTCTCATCTCTGCCGTTTCCAGTAGCCTTTGCGCTGTGGCTGTGTCGGGGCTTGTTTCTGAGGCATATGTCATTATTGGTTTTACACTGGCTTTATAAATTCTTGACTTCATCTCAGTGTTAATATGTCTGTTTCACCATATAGTTTTATTAAGGCATCCTGCCAGTCTATTTGCTTTTTGTACTTGATCTCTTACTTCTTTGTCCAGGTCTCCATAGCTGGACAGTGTAATTCCAAGGTATTTTATTTCCATTACTTGTTCAATACTGATGCCATCAATTCCTATTTTACATCTGGTTGGTTCTTTGCTGACTACTATTGTTTCGTTTTTTGAGATGAAATTGTCATATTAAATTCTTTTGCTCTTATGTTAAATCTGTGGACCAGTCTTTGTAGACTATCTTCATCTTGGGCTATCAATATTGCATCGTTGCGTAACAGAGTATTTTTATTTCTTTGTTTCCCATTCTTTATCCTCTTCCTGTGTTAACGCTGTTGATGACTTTATCCATGATTAAATTGAAGAGCATGGGTCTCATTGAGTCCCCTTGTCTTATTCCACTGCCTATTTCTATAGGTTCTGTAAGTTGTCCATCTATTCTGACTTCCATTTTGTTGTTTTGGTAGATTTTTCCGATAGTTTTTATAATATTTAGGGAAACTTCTCTATTATACAGAAGATGAATTACATATTTGAGTCTAACTTTGTCAAACGCTTTCTTTGGGTCAATCAGATACAGCAATGCTGATTTATTATACTCTAGTGATTTCTCAGTAATTTTTCCCCAGCATCCTCTGATTGATTAGTACTTGTAAAATTTTAGTTGTAGTTTAGTTTTAGGGTAGTATTTAATAATTTAGTAAGTTCTTCATTTGTGGTAATTTCTGGTGTTTCAGGTTCTAGCGTCATTTGCTCTTCCTCTGCATAGAGCTTTTTAGGTAGTCAATCCACGTATCCTTTTCTATGTGTTTTGGTTCGATTAGTTCCTTTACCTCCTTTCTTTGACTCTTAAAAAAGATTATGTGCAACAACTGATACATAAAGCAATGTCTCTGCTGAACAGCGGCAAAATTATATACAGCATGTCATCATAGTTGAAAAAATGTGAATAGCTGATAACTTACAAGAAGACATCCTACCGGTGATTATCACAGCCAATACCAGCAGTTCCATTGAGGACGATTTTTTCGAAAGGGAGTAGAGATGCTAATGTTGACCTGAAACTGTTTTTGTTTTAAATTGTAAAAGCTTTATTCATTAGGTAGCGTTTAGGTTATATACATTTTTATTAGCGTAGTTTTATTCTTTGGTGTGTATACACTTACACCGAGTGCACCAAAATATGTTATGGCGAGCTTTTATAGAGAATAAAAGTAATATAGAACAAAATAGTTTTTTTATCTAAATAAACAATGTTAATATTATTTTTAATTTTAAACATTTTTTCTTTATAATAATTTTTGAGATTGTTATAAATAATAGTATATTACTTTATGAGGCGGAGAAGCATGACTTTTCTTGACGCGCCCGATATTACGCGCCGAACGAAGTGAGGCGTGTAATAGAGGGCAAGTCAAGAAAAGTCGCTTCTTTGCCGAATAAAGTATACTATTTTTTCTTCAAACGTAGCTATTTTCAACCATAAATAGTACAATTCATACGCTATTTTTACTCGAAATTAACTGTGACAACTATCAAAGTCGTCTAGATGTTAGAAATTAAAATAATTAAGTCGTCGGTGGGATTTGCGTCTCCCCGGTTACAGTTGTTTGATAGTTGTTTGCAATTATTAAAGACAGCTTATTGTTGGTGCAACCGCAAGCGCAAATTTAGTGCGAAAATGGAAAACCTAAACGAAATTGAGTCCGCGGCTAATGATGCAGTAGCACGTTTGGGGCCCTCCAAGTCCGATAAGAACGATAATGCTCAAAAAATTTTAAACCCTCATGATTCGCCAACATCGGGAATGATTGCTGTAAGTTGTTCTCGACCATCAGTATCATCAACAATTACCAATGCGTATCAAGAGTCGGGAACATTTTTGCACGGTTTCAATTTTGAAAATGCCTCATTAACTAATTGTACTTTTAATATTACTTACTATAAATAAAAATGATGTTTAATTGTTGTTAATGAAATTTGTATTGTTGCTTTGTGACATGTTTCATATTGTTGCCATGACAACATTTTTCCCTCCGCCGTAAAGAAATGGGAAAAAAAACTGCTGCCGGCGGAGACATCAAACTTTGACAGGATCAAGTTAGATAAGTAATGTCATCATTATTTGATGTTTGAAGAAAAATATATTTTACTATTAAACAAAAATAATATTTCTTGACAAACCTAGTATACGGCTAATAAAATATGCAATAAATACAGGGATTGCTTTAAAAAATATAAAAAATTATATTATTAATCCAAGTTGGGACATCCTGTAGATATATAAATTACTAATTTAAATTTGTAGCTACTGCGGATCAACGTATTATCGTATCTTCGTAGATCTACGTATACTCCGTCTCGTTGTCACACCCTGTTTAATCTAGTAAAAAAATTTTAAGGAAAACGTTTTTATTAAATTTTGTGTGATTTGCAAAAGTCTTGAAGTTGTAAATGTTACATTCACTTCTAATATGATTGCATGTTTTAATGTAATTTCCATGCAGGCCAGCGCGGTCCTGTTTTGTACGTGTTGATCAAGAACGTGCGTAGCTTTCAAACAGCAACCTCGCAAGGACAATATTGAATTCTTCTCGTGAATCCGACTATAGTTATTATTGTAGGTTAACTTATTATAGGTTAGTGTATAGTAGGTATGTAGACTATTCGGCGTTTATGCTAATTATTAATTCCCACAAACCGAAAGAATCATTTGCAACTTCAAAACGTAAAATATTTGGCAGAAGTGATGAAAAAAGTACGCACTTGCCTCAAAAACTTTAAACATTAGTTTGAGCTTCTATCAAACCTGCTTAGGGCATCTGAAAAATAATTATTGCCCTATTGATCTCCAACTTCCTTATTTTCTGACGATGAGACATAAACTGGAGAAGCAACAAGATAATATAAAATATCGCGGGACATAATCACCACGTTCGATATACCGAAATTACCGCTCTAAATTTATAATTTGACGTAAATTTACCTATACCACCATCAAAATTTAGATTAATTATAACGACGCTGAACACCGTAGGGTTGCAATATTTTATTAATTCCAACAACAAATTAAGAAAAGGTGTAAAATACGCCATGACACTTATTACACCACCCCCGGCAACAAGTACAACAAGTAAAAGACATTTTCTTAATTAAAACCTGTAAGCGAGAATATGCTTCCGGAGAAGTTTAATAAACAACAATTCCAGAAGAAAACAGAGCTTTAAGCCCTTAATGTACATTTTTAATTACTTTTAAATTTATTCGTGTTTTTACACCCCCTTTCCATGGGCGTATTGCGCAAGGGGTATAAAAGGTACTCATTTAAAATTAAGGACATGAATATTAAGAATACTTTGAATCTTTTTTGATTGGAAGCTATTTTTTTGCGGAATTTAAATATTTCGAATAGCTTTTAAATGAAATACCCACAAGAGAATAGTAAGAAGAAGAAGAACTAAAAAAAAATACCGTTCAAGAACGAATAGAGGAAAGACCGCCGATTGAAAAAGAAATAATAGAGAAACTAAAGAAAAATAAAAACACAGCAAAAGATACAGTAACAGCTACAATGTGCAAATACGGAGGAGCAGTACTAGTTAAGTTAATTTGGAAAAGTTGCTGAAAAAAATATATTTGAACAAGAAAGAATTGACCGAAGCCATACTGTGCCCATTTCATAAAAAGGCAACAACAGTTATGCCTTCATTACAAGAAAAGAGCGCTACTTAATCTTGTATATAAAATAATTGCAGTTTATAGAGAAAAACACCTTCTCAATGGAATAATGTAGTCATTATTTTATTAAATAAACAAGGAGACATAACGGATCTAACAAACTGCCATCCTATTAGTTTGCTTTCACACATATATAAACTAAACACAAAAATTCTCAAAAAAAGACTGGACGCTAAATTAGACTTCTATCAGCCTAGAGAACAAGCTGGATTTAGAGGGGGATGCAGCACTAACGACCACTTACTAGTGATAAGGAACCTGATAGAGAAGTCTGCAGAATACAACAAACCATTAGCACTGATATTTGTCGACTACGAGAAAGCATTCGATACCATAAGCCATCAGAATGTTAAAAGTATTGACGAAATGCCGAATAGACCATCGCTGTACTAACATAATCAAATATATCTGGCACAATGCCACAGCTAGCGTAAGACTATCTGAACAACAAACAAATAAATTCTGTATACAGCGAGGAGTACTGCAAGGAGACACCGTCTCTTCACATCTGACTGAGCATGGTATCAACATAAATGAAGAGAAGCTCAGTCATTGGAGATTTGAAGATGACATCGTCCTTATAGCCGATCGTATCGATGATGCAATATTAATGTTTGAAAAATTATATCACGCTTCCTTGGAGGTCGGACTGAAGATTAATTTGAACAAGACGCAAATAATGATTAATCTGGTGCTAAATCGAAATATTACTGTCGATAGAAGGGATATTGTGCAGACTACATCGTATAAGTACTTGGGACATGATATTCGGTTGTACAGAGATAACCAGACATGTGAGCTCCCATGTCGCATAGGATTAGTCTGGGCAGCGTTTGGTAAATTAAACTATGTATTTAAATCAGATTTACCCATATGCCTCAAAAGGAAAATCTTTGACCAATGTGTGTTACCTGTACTCACTTATGGAGCGGAAACATTAACACTCACAAAAAAAGAAGTTAATAAGATTCGCGTGACTCAGTTTGCTATGGAGCGTCAGATGTTGGGTATCTCTCTGAGAGACCGAATCCCAAACGAAGAAATACGTCGTAGTACAAAAACAACAGACTTCATCGACAAAATCGCGTCGCAAAATGGAATTAGACAGGATACGTCGCCAGATTATCAGACAACCCATGGACAAAACGTATTGTCGAGTGGAGAGAAAGACAAGAAGCAAAACGGAGCAGAGGACGACCACCAACTAGATGGACTGGTGACCTGAAGCGTGTTAGTAATAACTGGAGATAGTAAGAGCTGAGGGAGAGCTATGTCCAGTAGTGGACATAGCAGTAAACGTAGGCATATAGGTTGATGATGATGATATAAAAGATAAGATATCACTAAAAATGAATAATGACATAGAAAAATATCAATGTGGATTCAAAAGCAAACGCAGCATAGTAGATACAATTTTTCTGTTGCGCGGAATACAGACAGAAAGCTACGAATATGGGAAATCTACAGTGGCACTATTCATGGACTTTAAACAAGCTTTTGATAGAGTAAAATGGAAAGAAGTATACAAGGCACTACGTGAAATAGGAATTAGTGGAAAATTAGCACGAATGATAAAAATGACACTCAGAAAAACAGGGTTAAAATAAATAAAAAAAAAACAGGTTAAATCAGCGAGGAGATACGACAAGGGGCACTGTTATCATTGTTGTTCAGTGTCTTGAAAGTGTTACCAAAGAAGCCGAAATCAACAGGCCAGGACTTGTATATCAACAAAAACATCAATACCTAGCATTCGTTGATGACATAGAAGTTATAGCCAAAAGTAAACAAGAATTAAAAGAAATACTAAAAATCCTGTGGGGAAAGCGAGAAAGAAAGGGATATACATAAACGAAGAAAAGACCAAATATATAGAATAGACAGAACAAGAATACATACAAGGACAATATCTGACAATAATCACAGAAGGAACAATATATAAATTCGAAGAAGTAAGAAGATTCCAGTAACTACGAGCGAAATTCACCAGAAGACCAAACAAAAAGGAAGAAATCCAAGTGAGAATTATGGCTAGTTATTGTTGTGTCTTTGCTCTAAACAAGTTATTAAGAAGTAAAAACATATTTAGAAGGGCTAAGATAAGCATAAATAAGACAGTCATAAGACCTAGAGCATTATATGCCAGTGAAACATGGACGATGAACAAATTCAAACAAGCCGTGTTTCAAGTGTGGGGAGAAAAGTCGTCAGGAAAATATTTTGAAGAAAGCTATGGAATGGAATGTGGATAAAAAGACCAAAGATAGAACTGGAGAAGATGTATCGAACTGAATATCGTAGGATCATAAAATCATAAAAAATGGGATGGTTGGGACATGAGGCTACCCAAAAGAATACTCACGACAGAAACAGTAAGCAAAAAGAAGAAAGGTAGGTGAAAGAAGGATGTTGAAAAAGACATAGAATAATTTTAAATCCCAAATTGGAAAAATATAGCAGCAAATAATAAAGAATGGAAAATCAATGTAAACTAAGCTGTGAACCTTCCAGGCCAAATTATATATATATATATATATATATATATATATATATATATATATATATATATATATATATATTGTTATGATGTATTGTTTGTTTGAATGATGAGCAATGAGTATTTTTAATAATATAATATATAGGGTTTTTATCGCGGTTCTCAAAGAATTAGTTTGTAAATACTTTTTTAAATTATCTTTATTATAACTATTATGAAACACACATATATATCTAACCTAGCCAATGTAAATTTAAAATAAACTATCTTTAAATTGATGTTCTTATAAAACTAATTAAATTCTATAGACAATGTTAAATTTAAACAAACTATCTTCAAAATTGAAATTGTTATGACACTAACTAAATTATAATAACAAAATTTTGTACCTTTCTTTCACTGAATGCCTAAATGAACTGTTTTCCACTATATAGATTCTAATCACCACTGAATGTCTTCGTACTTCGGTTATCCTTGTTTTTGTGAAATTACTTTTTCCAATTATCAGCTTCTACCAATTTAAGATATATTTTTCTTCACCAGCATTTATACACCACCAAGCAAACCAGCAAACAGCATTTATATTTATTCTTCTTATCAATATACCAATATCCAATTATTATAAGTTGATTTATACTAATCTCCAATCATAATATAATTTAATTTCTTCCAATATACTTTTTTTAATCTTCAATAATTATTTGTGTATAATTATAAATGTGCATTAAATTATATGCATAATTTTTAATCTTCATTTAACTCACTATATTAAACAATTTCACTATTTGTAACTGATTCACTGACTCCAACTAACTTTCATATTTCTTACTAAACTTTTCTGACTGACTTCTTGAAAATTCTAAACAATTTACTTCACTAACTAAATGTGTCTACTAACTTTCATAATAAACTGGCCTGACTTCTGACTAAAAACTGCCATCTTGAATCCAAATCACGGGTATTTATATCTTTTTGGATATTCTAGAATCATCTGGTAAGAGATCATGTTCCAATTTGTTTTATTACTTCTATATAGATGTTCTCGAAAAAAATATCTGTTCGATCCACCGCCATAATCATTATTTCGAGAATGTTCGACCGTAAACAATGGTCAAATTCTGCATTCTGGAGAATTCGTTCATTTTTTATTGATAATTTTGTTTACATTTAGGCTTTTCAGATCAGAATATATAATTAAATTAGTAACTTAACATTCTAATTTAATAAACTACACATTTTAAACAACTATAACCCCACTTATATTCGTAAAATTCTTAAAATGACACTTGGAATGGAGGGTATAGTGTGTTGCCTAGTCACATGGCTCACTTAAATATATCTACAAAATCATAACTACTAAAATGCAACTTTTTACAATTATTATATGCTAATTTCTTAAAATGCCCTCACATAAATATATTTTTATAAAATTCTCTAGTATATAACTTATTTAAAACAACCAAATATCTAATATTATGTAGTCTATAACTTATAAATTATTTTCTATAAACCCTAATCGTATCAATATATATATATATATATATATATATATATATATATATATATATATATAGTATATATATATATATATATATATATATATATATATATATATATATATTAGTATAGTAGGATTTCAAATTTCTAAAAAAATAAAAAAAAATGTTGAAAAAAAAAATCAAATCACCGACCGACACCATCATTCTAACTTAGGCCAAAAATTGGTCGCATTATTCCTGTAGTGATCCTTTCCCAAGTTAACATGCTCTTTTTGTAACTTGGCTGCATCCTACTGAAAATCTTTCGTTCTGGTATTAGTTGCTGAAAAGTGCATCGTTCTTAAGTAAGCTAAGTATGAATCCCTTTTATGTCTTAACTCTCGTATTTTTTAAGTCGAAGACGAAGATTATAATAAACAAACACAGATGAAAATGCATCGATCATATAATCGAACAATTCATAATAAAATAAGTTAATCTTGTTGTGAAAACTCATAAACAACAATCTATAGAGATCAGTGGAATTAAACGGGAAAGGATCCTGTTCAAAAATAGTAATAATAAGATATATGGAAAACTATTAGGTTACAGTTTGTTGAGATAAAATTTTGTTATGTTTTTAAACCCTTTACAATCATTTTGAGCCACGGCAATGGTTTTGTCCTAAATTTTTAGTAATTAAAAAGAGCGAGTCATAATTGAATTAGAAAAAGCTACGATGCTACATAAATTAATTAATTTCGCTACTTATTAACAAACAGGAACACCCAATTAAGATTTCGTTATTATGAATTTATACCGGGTTAGCATTTATTGTTAATATAGGGGTTGAAATATGTTTCTGCGTTGGATACCTTTCTGCGGGAGTATTGTTTTACAGGTTTTTTTATTGATTGTAATTTATATAAATTGTTCCACATTATAGTAATTTGTTTAAAGCAGCAATAAATTATAAAGGACTTGCCGAGTGTATTATTCATAGAACTAACAACTGAGTGTAACAATTCTAGGAATTTGGTAAAACTGTTTAGACAAGTGGTTGATTATTTATTATTTAGGTTAGTTGATCCTTATTATTCGGTTTCGTGCTAACGGTAAGATATAGTGGAAAGTAGCCGAAATTGTACCGGTGGCAATATTGTACCATCGCTGTAGTTATCCTTTATGAGGAAACCAGAGCGCTCATTTAGCGTATGTGTCTGTGAATTTTTTGTATTTATTTGTGTTTCAGTATAGTTTTCTAGTTCCATACGGAAGGATGCAACATCTGTAAAGGTAGTGCCAACCATTTTGATTCATAAATACAAGAAAAGCGTGTATTTAGGTGTATAAAACTGCGTTGATTCTTATTTTTAAAAATTAATAAATAAATAAATAACACACACCGTTCTTGTGTCTTTTAGATACCCAAAGGAAAATATGGGACTTGGAATGTAGACGGCATGAGCTGAGCTCTTCAAACATTTCGTAATGGAGACATGGGATTAAATGAATGCTACATACACTATGGAGTCCCTAAGCCTGCCTTGCTGCGTCACCTTAAGGAGACCAATGTCAAGGCAAATGAAGAAACAATGGCTTTTGGCAGAGGCAGTGTGTTACCAATAGCAGTGGAGAGGGAGCTAGTTGATCACCTTTTAAAACTGGAGACGTCGATGTTTGACCTCACGATCAATGATATTCGACGGCTTGCATTTCAAATCCTCGAGAGAAATCAAATACCACATAATTTTAATAAAGAATCCCTAAGAACGGAGGCAGGAAATAAGTGGTTTTATGCTTTCAAAGCTCGTTATAAGGACATAATTTCACTGAGAGAAAGGATTTAATAAAAGGAATGTTTACGTATTTTTCGACCTTCTGGAAAAAAAAAATGTTGATGAGAATAATATTGATGCAGCTCGCATATTTAACGTTGACGTAACGGGTGTCAGCACTGTGCAGAACAAATGCCAAACAGTTCTCGCACAAAAAGGTAAAAGCAATTGGGTCAGTATCTAAAGAGAACGTGGAGTCAACACGACAGTTGTTTGCTGTGCGAGTGCTTTAGGAATTTACGTTCCATCTATGCTTATATTTAAGCGTATGCGGATGAGCGACGATTTGAGGATTGTTAATTAACCAGGGAGTATGATTAAGATATCAGAATCAGGCTACATGACTAGTGATCTCTTTGTAAAATGGCTCTAGCGTTTTATTGATTCTGTAAACCCAACAGTATAAAAAAAAGTTCTTTTGGTATTGGATGGGCATACAACGCACTCCAAGAATCTTGAAGCAATTTTAAGTGCTAGAGAGCACGGTGTAATAATGCTACAAGTACCTGGGCATTCAACTCATCGCGTTCATCATTTAGATAGATCATTATTTAAGCCTTTTAAAGGCTACTACACTCAATCAGTTGAAAAGTGGCTTCGTTCTATCCCCGGATTATGTGTTACACAACTTCAGCTAGCTGGCTTGATTTCTGAAGCTTATGGGAGAGCAGCAACCAATAAAATTGTAGTCAATGGTTCCCGAACTAGTAGAATATGGCCTGTTAATCTTTACCTGTTACCTGTTGCCTGTTACATGGTATTTAAAAAGCATGACTTTTGTGCGGCTGAAAATTTAAATGACCATGAAGGCAGTGAAATTCTGGAAGATGGTGAAAATAAATTGTCTAATGAGACAAACAAGGAACCACTTGGATATACAATAGTAGCTAATGTATAGTACGAAATATTCTGGCTAGAGCTACCTAATCCTAAAGAGAGTTTAGCTACGACTACTACAATCACTATCACTATCAAATTTAAAATGTCAACAAACGATATCCCTATTTCGTCCGCAATCTTTTAAAAGAAGTGCTGCCACCTATAGTCGTTTGAAAACGCGAATAATATACGAATAATATACGAATGGTAACTTTAAAAATTTTGTTAAAATATTTATTAAAATCGTCAGTAACAAAGCTTCTTGCATGGATCACACTCTATACTTGCATAAGAATTTTTTCCCCAGTTAATTTGTATCTAAATATACTGATAACAAACGGAAACTCTATTTAAACTGTTTATCAGTTTTTCGTTGATATTCCAAGGTCATTTTTTTGTCCTGGGGTTGAAAAAACGTCCCCAAAGGAAGATGAACTAAACGAATGGCCAATAGTATAAGAATACAGAAGAGTTAGTTTATTTATTTAACTACATAACAAATACATAGTACATGAAAAAGGGATATAAAACGTAACTTAAGTATATCACAAAAAAAAACACATATTAAACAGAAAAAGATTTATGGCAAAGTTGCGGTAAGCAGTTCAGTGGATGTTTTGCAATGAGTCACATATTCTTTTGAACAGTAAAAACAATGTTTCAGAAGATATATTTTTATAACTTTTTCGAAACTATTACAACTTAGCTGTTTAATACTTTGTGGTAAAATATTGTAATAGTTATAATATAGCAATTTTTGTCGGAAATACGTAATACAGCGATTTGTTTGTAGGTAGTGACAGTTTTGCGTATTGTGAACGTGGACATCAGGCTGCTTTATTCAAAAGACCCGTTTTCTGTGAATTTCAATTCGAACTTGAAATAACAACAAAGTAGGTAGCGGCATAATTTTGAATTTGATAAAGTAAGGTCGGCAGTGTTCTAGATAACTATAGTCGGTTCACAATTTGTTGATAGCTCACTACAAGTTTAACCCTAATTAGAAAACTGAAATACAGAGAGGATAGGTAATACGATATAATAGTAAAAACCAACCTAAAACTGACGGTTTAAGACGTTTTCGACTAACCCACCTTATATCTGAAGGAATACAATACCTTATAATCCTATTACGGGGTTATTTTGAATGGTTAGAGATGAACGACCAGTGTCGTAGAGTATATGATTGAAACATTTATTTGAACTAAATAAATATATTTTTTAAATTGTACTTATGTAAATTGTATTTTTTAATAAAACTTATTTATTTTATTCAAAAATAAAAAGTTTCTTGCCATTTGTAAAACATTTATTTAATTAAGGAAAAAGGCGCCAAATGTCGCCTGGCAAAATTTCCAATGTGTTTTAAATGTATCCATTATTTTCGAATCCGGAGAAAACTAATAAATATTTTTGAATAATTTAAACGCAGAATGAAAGATTACATTATTACTCAGGGCAGAAAGTCCCTGAAAACTTCTACAATGTTTATTTTAATATGTTATGTAACAGGGGTGAAAATAAAAGAGAAAATATAGTATAATTTTTAATTGAAAATATTGCATGCAAAAGAAACTTTTTATTTATTCTAAAAAAATTTCATTCTGCCTTTAAATTTTTCAAAAATGCTTTTTAGTTTTCTCAGGATTTGAAAAAAAATGGATACATTTAAAACACATTGAACATTTTGACAGGCGACATTTTGCGCCTTTCCCCTTTAATACCTTACGATTACAACTACTATTACTTACCTTATATAATTACGATTAGAAAACTATTCAAATTCAAAATAAAATGGGATCAACTTCAGAATCCGGGTTCGTCTTGAGGGTTAATAATCTCTACGGTCGCATCAATTATGTTATCAAGATCCCACATTTTTTGTTCTTCTATTACATGTCTTACTGCATCTTTCTAGTTTTGTTTTGTAATATGTTGTAAAGACTCGTATAACAATTCACGTACAGCTTGTTATTTTATATGACGTATTTTTTCTAGCCACATAACTTTTCATTTGTGCCCAAATGAGTTCAATTGGATTTATTTCGCAGTGGTAGGGTGGGAAGTCTAAAGACTGTGATGTTTCGCCTTTCCGCCATTTTGTCAACTACGTATTTCTTGAACTTAGATTTGTGTTGCCGGGCAATTTTTAAAAGTTCTGCTTTTACCATTCCATCTTCGTAAGGCAGATACTTATTCCGCAGCCAGTCAAGAATAGCCTGTTTCTTCCACGCATTCGTTAGAAGTCTTTCTACTAGTCGTGAATGATAAGGTACATTATCTAATACTATAATTGAATTTGGTGGTATGTGTTCAATCATTTGCTCAAAATACTCTTCGAAAACATCAGCTGTCATCTCCTCGTGATAGTCTTTTGTGCTTTTGGAATGAAATTCCAACAAACCATGCTTAACAAATTCTTTTTCACTGCCAATGTGAGAAATTATTAATCTACTGCCTTTACCAGAAGGTGGGGAGATACCAGTAGACCAACCTTCCATAAAGGCTTGCCTGGAGCTTAATATATTTTTATCTGACCAAATTTTTTTTAGAGTATTACCTGAATTTACCCACGTTTCATCCTGGTAGAAGATGGGCTTTTCTTCAGCCCGGAATTTTCGTATGAATCTTAGATAATTTCTTCTCCAACATCATCTTCTCCTCCCGGTCAATCAAAAGTGATTTTCGGTCTGATTTCTCCCACCGGAAATTTAATTCTTTTAAAACTTGCCACAATTTAGTTCGTCCGATATGAGGCAAATCCGGGTCGTCTCTAACTTCTTGTAAAATTTTGTTTAGGTTTGGTATTTCTTTTTTGAAAAAAAATCCATGAATTTTCCTTCCGATACCATTTTTGGCAAATTCATCAATTTCAATAGGCTTTTTCCCTCTCTTTAAGTGTTCGTTTGTGTTTGGGTTAGCTATACCGTGTTTTTTTCTTTCTGATAGGAACCTATATAAAGTTGACTCTCCTACGCCAGTCATGTTGGCACAACTTTCGACTACGTTGCGAACAGTGTTTGGGGGATTCTGAGAAACCAGAGCATCGTGAACATTCAGTACACATAGTCTTCTCTCTTGGTGAATAGACAGACTTACTGACTGTACGCAACAGTACCGGTGTAAAACTTGATGATGAAGTCATCACAAACAATCCAACAAAACGAGCACGAGCGAAAGGTACGTATATGTTCGTAGGTATATGGAATAAAAAATCACTCACGCACTGCATATAATTCCCAAAAGAAATATTCGAGACGCTAATTACTGCCGTAGATTCGGAAACACCGACGAGCCGTAAATTACATGCGATCAAAAACGTACTAAACAAAATAATTGTTTTCGTTCGTAATAACTTCACCCTTTCAAGTTAAGTTTCGAATATAATTATATTATTAAAAATCTGGGGAATTCCATCTTAATTATCTTGGAACGAATAGTACCTTCGGATTATGAATTCCAGGTTTTCTAGTAAAGTGATTAAACGCGAAGATTAGTATTGAAATATCCAAAGAGATAAGGTATTCTTATTTACAAAATTGTTAATGGTTAAATTCTTATTTTTATTAATATAATATAATAACCAACATTAGTCGTGAAAGTTTTAATTGTTTTTTTTGCTAAATATATTAGTATTAAAATATTATCAATATTATATATAACAGTATTAAAACATTATATTATTATTTAATGAATAAACACCTTAGGAACGCCTAAGTTTGAGGCGTATTTCGTGCTCTCAACAATTTGTGAACGAAGAATAACCCCTGTTAAAATCATGATAGCTTTCTTTTGCATTCTAAAAATTTGAAGTGCATTTGTGGAATTGCCCCATATGGTTAAACTATAGTTTAGGTCAGAGTGGAATAAAGAAAAATATGTCATTTTTAATGTTTCAAAGTTGATAATCCTTGCTAGTTGGCGCATACCAAATAATAAACTTGATAGCTTTTTCTTTAGTTGTGAGATATGAGCCGAACAGATCAGTGGATTATCTACGATTATTCCCAATAGTTTAACAGTCTCTTTATTATCTGGATCATTATGTAAATTACTTACAGATAAAACCAAATTTTGCGTTTTATCAGTGTTAAGTTTTAGTTTGATTGCAGCAAACCATATATTAGTAGAAACTTCCTCATCAGACGTTTTTAAATCATCATTAGTTTTTCTTGATATAACGTATGCCGCATTATCTGCGAATTGTATGGATTTGTACGGAGATATGAATTTAGGCAAATTGTTGACATAAATAATAAACAAAAGAGGTCCTAAGACCGAACCTTGTGGGACACCATGTTTTACGGATAGAAAATCGGAGAGATGACCTTTAGACACGACCGCCTGCCTGGTGTCTACCACATAGATAAGAAGTTATTAGCTTAAGAGGAATACCTCTGATTCCATAGTAACTTAATTTATGGAGCAAAATGTCATGCGAAACGCAGTCAAAAGCCTTCGACAAGTCGCAAAGGGAAATTATGCGATTGCCGCTTTCAAGCCCCTCAATCACCTAGCTCACAACATTAAATACCGCGTTCATAGTAGAACGAGCACTTCTGAATCCATATTGTGAGTTGCTAAAGTAATTATCTGACACAAAATAGGAATAAAATTGGTGTTTGATAACCTTTTCAATCACTTTCCCAAAAGTAGAAACAATGCTTATGGGTCTGTAATTGTCATTTTTTAAGGAATCACCTTTTTTGTAGACAGATAGTACTTTTGAGTATTTTATGTACTTCAAGAAATACTCCAGTGACAGAATTAAATTAATAGGATGAGTGAAAGGCGCCAAAACTCTTTGGTAAGTTTCTTTCAAAATTTTACTATTAATTTCATGAACGTACCTACAATTAAAATTATTAAGGGACTTTATTATTTGACAGACCTCTTCTTCCACAACGGGACGAAAAAAAAGGACTTGGCTCGGAGAAGGATAATTTCTATAATTGAAGAAGACATCGACATTAATAGTGGTAAGACATGTAATTATATTGTCTGCAATTGTAGTACAAAATTGATTTATTTCGTCTGGAGGTAGATCAGGTTTTACCGAACTGGATCTTGAGTAGTGTCTTTCTAAATTTACTATTTTCCAGCAGTCTCTAGGTTTATTATTGGAATTAGTAATAAAATCACAGTAAGCTTTTGCACTTTTTAGCAATTTATAATGGCCGATTATATTCAAATATCAATTCAGAAGGAAATAACTTATCAGGAAAATCGACATGACATGAACAATTCAACTAGAAACAATTACTAATCATGGAAACCAGAGTCCAAGATTTGATAGGATAGAAGAATATAGTCAATCTCTTTCTCTATATACGAAATTTAAATTATAATTAGGCAATCAAAAATTTAGCTCGCTTAAAGAACGGAATTCAATTCTATATACTCTCCTTAGTTATTTTTTCCTTTCAACTCACGAAAACATTATCCTATAAAAGCATACAAAGCTTTCGCTCCCTATTGCAACCATGGAAATAATGCACCCAGTCACACACCTGAAGACTCGCGAAAATACTTGAAGTAAGTAGTCGGTAGCACAGATTACGAAGAGTGTAGTGCTCGCACGGGTCAGAGTGAAGCCTCATGCAAAAGGGGCCTCAGCACGTATGTGACAAGAAACAATGAGCCGCGGGGTGGCGTCTCGACGTGAGGTCCAACGGGATCCAATATCCCGCCAAGAATTTGTCAGCGAGAACGAGCGTTTGATCTCAGAATTTAATAAACGTGTACCAAATGCAAGCCATCTAATATCAGTGTAGATAAACTAATAGTGGGATTATCTGCATATATTCACAAGCTGTTTTTTTTGTCGTATCACGATTTTTTTGTGCCGTTTTAAAATTAAAAACACAAGAAGCAATTAATAAAAAATATACAGATAATCTAACAAAAGTCACGTTTTTTATATGAACAGTGAACATTTTGACCTTAATATACATTTCACGAATGTGCAACTATTTTGGGTTAGAGATAAACGTTTTGACTTAAACGCTCCGCAGTGCTGAAAAAGTTAATAGCAAACTCCTCCATAGATTCCTACCAGAAGATCAGGTATGCTTAAAAAATCAACGATCTGATATTCAATTTTTTCAGTTGTGTAGGCGGTTTGTCAACAAATATGGATTGTGGATATTGTCAACTCTTATTAAAATTCATATTTTTTAATCAACCACGTATATGATTAAAAAAATCTTAATATCCCATGTTTGTAGGTATTATAAGTTCTAGATAATTCAGAACTTTTTATAGGGAACACCTTTGTTTTAAAAAACTAAAAATAAAAAAGTTGTAAAAATATCTCAAACAATATGCCACATATTACGTTAACTATTCACCTATGGATATGATACAAAAGATTTTTTTGTTTTTTTATTATGACAGTTTTACTTAAACAATGGTTTTACATTAGATACCATTTAATTAATTAAGTTTGATTACTGGTTAAATTTTCTGGCTTTTAATTGCAATAAGAATAAGAAAATTAATATTTTCAAAACTGTGGGATAAAAACCAAAGTATGTATATGAAATATGTATGTTACTTTTGCATTATATATTTGAGAAAAGTACGGTAATAATAATAAGTGCGAATCGGTGTAAATCACGCCACATGCAATATCTTGTATAGCCGAAAATAATTGTTGGTGATAGATCACTTGATTCTAGAGAACTTCGCTATTTTTCTTACTTGACACAATTCCTATGTTTCGAGAACGGTGGTAGAGTGAAACAACCTGCATATTTAGGAGTTTAAATCTAAACACAAATGTATGTTAATATTGTTAGAAACCAGCGCCTTGCCAGCGGGCAAAAATGCTGGTGATGAGTTTACCTATCTGCGGTGATGAGTTTACCGATCTCCAAAGGATGTCGATCAGTTTACTATATCTCGGAGGATCTAATAATTTTATGGGGGCTATAAAGTGATAAGTGAAGAAACTTAAAAGGAATATACCCAAAAATTTACATTGATAATTATATAAACATAAACAGATAATTCCACTGGAATCCGCCGACCACAGTCCATCCGATCAGAAGGTATAAATAGGCGCACTTGTTTATAATAAATTAATAATAAATTAAGCATTTCGGAAGTTAATTGTTAATTGTATTCAGAGCGTTTATTTATAGTTCGGCAAAAAGTATATTGTATTGTATTTTTGAAAATAAAGTTTTTAAACAGCGAAGTTTCCACGAAAATAAATTTAATTTGATTAGAATATTATAAACAATACCAATTAGTATTATACAGCCTCCGCTGAAAGGAGCTCCTCAAAATTAAACCTCGTTAAGAATTATTTAAGGAGTACAATTTCACAGGAAAGACTTTTAGATGAGTTAAACACTGGGGGTGTTTGCCACCCCTAATTATATAAATATAAACAAAATAATTCCATTGGAATCCGCCGACCACAGTCCATCCGATGAGAGGATATAAATAGGCCTGCACTTGTTTATAACGACAATTCATTAATTAATAATTCAGTTAATTGTATTAAGAGCGTGTATTTATATTTCGGCAAATAACTAGTTTGTATTATATTTTGAAAATAAAGTTTTTAAAAACAAAGTGTCTACAAAAATAAACTTAATTGGCGCAGTCATTCGGATTCCTGAAGGTTGAAGCAGTTTCCTGAAGGCGAATTATCAGAAAATTCCCAAGAAAAGCAAAAATCAACCGTTGGTTTCCACCATTTGTCTGGAGAATCTACGTACCAGCATAACAAAGTAAGTTACTGAGAAATTTTATATTCCTGTCTTACTTTCCTTTTACTGGTTATTCTTTTTATTGAGTATAGAATTTTGAATTTAACTAAGTTTTTGCCGAACAAGAATATTTTTCTTTCTTATATATATACCTACTCTTGTTAGAGATTTCTAATTTTGAAATTCTTTTTCTACAGAGTAGATTATTTTAAAATATATTTGTATTTGAAAGTTTAATAAAAAAGAAAATTTTATATATATTATAGAGAATATTTTTTAATGCAAACTGATATTGAGGATCTAGTTGTAAATCTAAACAAAATGGCACTTAATCAAACACCTACTATTCAAGCAGCTAAAGCTCTTGCAGACTTTTTACCTACATTTAATGGCGATTCTCTGAAACTGGAAAGTTTCGTACAAAGATGCGACAAATACTATCTTACGTACGGACAAACCACAGATAATACATTAAATGATTTTACTTTCAATGTTATTTGTTCAAAGTTACAAGATAATGTTTTAAATTTTGTTATGTGCCGACCAGATTTAAATACCTGGCCTCTAGTCAGAGAAACGTTAAAAAATAATTTTGGCGATAGAATTGATAGACAAACGCTCACTAAAGAATTTTTACAATTAACGAAAGGTAGAAACGAAAACATTCTTGATTTTGTTGCGAAAATTTCCCAACTTAAATCAAGAATAGAAGTTAAGATTAATTCAGAAACAGAATTAAATGCGGATAGAAAATTAATATTAATGGATCAAACTGAAAGCAATTCTATCGACATTTTATTAGCAAATGTAGACGAAAAAACAAGAACAATATTAGAAATTAGAGAACCTAGAACATTTATTCAAGCTTCAGATATTATATCTAGACAATTTTACAATGATCAAAGAATTCAATCTTTAAATCCTTTTAATAAATTTAATAAAAGTAAACCCAATTATCAAAATCATAAATATATGCCAAATTCGAACCAAAATTTCAATTTTAATCATAATTCTAATTTTAAAAATTTCCAAAATAGTACAAATAAACATTTTCAACAAAATCGACCTAATTTTTCAAATTTTAATCATCAATATACAAATATGCATTCTTATTCGCATAATCCTAATTTTAACCATCCCAGTCATTCAAGGCAAACATTTCCTAGTCAACCTATAAATATTCAATCAAAACCAATTCATAAAAAATATTTTACTAATGAACAAGTATTCGGTAAACCAAAACATGTTTTCGATCCAAAAAATGCTCCAAAAAATACATATCAGCCAGAACCAATGTCGACTACATCGAGAATGCCTTCTGTTAAACAAAAATTTCAATTCCAACAAAGGGCTCCTCCTAATTTTCAAGTAGAAGAACTTTATAATCTATCAGAAGATGAAATTGAAAATAATCCATGTTCATGTTCCCATTCTCAAAATTATCATTCCAATTCTCAAAATTCGAAAAATTACGAATATGAATCCCAGTATCCAAATCAGTCAAATTTTCCCGAGCGTATTCAGCAAAGTCCAAACGATTAGCAAAACAAATCGATTTAAATAATATAGTCCCTAATTCACTGCCATACATTCAAATAAATTTTCCAACTCCAATAAAATTATTAATAGACACAGGATGTCACCCATCTCTTCTTAGACCTTACGTTGCAGAAAAATATTTCCCTGATAAAATTACTCGTCATACTACTCCTATAATTACTTGTGCAGGATCAAGAGAAGCACAATTTAAAGCTAAAATTCCCCTTTTAAAAGAATATAAATTATTAGATTGCTTAGATTTTGTACTATTTGATTTTCATAATTATTTTGATGGAATTATTGGAATAAGAGATTTACGAAAATTACATTTAAATCTAGATATAAACAGTGGAATTCTTTTTAACAAAACCGCAATGATACCGCTGAACTATAGGAAAAATTTTAATATTCAAAAAATAGAAATTCCCGCGTTATCTACGATAATAAAAGAAATTTATACCTCATTGCCTAGTGGTGATTTTTATTTACAGGAAATAGAAAACCAAAACAAAACAATAAAAATTCCATCTAGCCTAATAAACATAAACAACGGAAAGACCAAAATTGAATTTATCAATAAATCTTTCCACACTGAATTAATCAGTATAGATGATAATTTTTTAAACAATTTTGTGGAAAATATTGAAACAAACAAATATAATTACTTTTCCATGGAGGAAGTTATGAATATTTCCACAAGTAGTAATGATTTTAATGTAGAAGAAATAAATGATAATATAGAAGAAAATTTTAGAACAAAACACTTAAACGAAGAGGAAAAGAAAGCACTTCGGTTATTAGTTAGAGAATATCGAGACATATTTCATCATCCTAGTAATAAATTAACATTTACAAATGAAGTAAAACATAAAATTAAAACTAGTGATGAAATTCCTGTATACTCTAAGACTTATAGATATCCCTTCGTACATAAAGAAGAAATAAGAAGACAAATAAGTAAAATGTTAGAAGATGGAATAATACGACCATCTCAAAGTCCGTGGAGTTCCCCAATTTGGATTGTTCCAAAAAAGCTAGATGCTTCTGGAAAACAAAAATGGAGAATTGTAGTAGACTACAGAAAACTGAATGAAAAAACAGTTGATGACCGCTATCCTTTACCTTCAATTCAAGATATATTAGATAAATTAGGACGATGCCAATATTTCACTACATTGGATTTAGCCTCCGGTTTTACACAAATCGAAATGGATGAAAATTCAATTCTGAAAACAGCGTTTAATGTAGAAAATGGTCATTACGAATATCTTCGGATGCCATTTGGTCTTAAAAACGCACCGGCTACGTTCCAAAGGGTAATGGATAATGTACTTAAAGACGTATTAAATAAAATATGCTTCGTATATATGGACGATATAATCATATTTTCAACTTCTCTTCAAGAACATGTTAGTAACATAAAACAAGTATTCAAAAGATTAAGAAAAGCTGGATTAAAAGTACAGCTCGATAAATCTGAATTCTTTTGTAAAGATGTAGAATTCTTAGGACATGTTATAACTCCTCAAGGTATTAAACCAAATCCAAAGAAAATATATGCAATAAAAAACTTCCCAATTCCAAAAACAGCAAAACAAATTAAATCATTCTTAGGACTTATCGGTTATTATCGACGATTTATTAAAAACTTCGCTAAATTAACTAAGCCTTTAACTTCTTGTCTTAAAAAAGGTGTCCAAATTAAACATTCTCCCGAATTTATTGAAAGTTTTGAACTTTGTAAAAATATTCTAATGAATGATCCCATTTTGCAATATCCTGATTTCGAAAAACCTTTTAATGTAACAACCGACGCCTCTAATTTTGCAATCGGTGCTGTTCTCTCCCAAGGTCCCATAGGTAACGATTTACCTGTTGCTTTCGCATCTAGAACCCTAAATCCCGCCGAATGTCACTATAGCACAATCGAAAAAGAACTTTTAGCCATAGTTTATGCTGTCAAATATTTTAGACCCTATTTATATGGTACAAAATTTAATATTGTCAGTGATCATAAACCTTTGCAATGGCTTTTCTCACTAAAGGAACCAAATTCCAAATTAATAAGATGGAAGTTAAAATTAGAAGAATATGATTATAACATTATTTATAAAAAAGGTAAATTAAATACGAATGCAGATGCTCTTTCACGAGTAGAAATTCATCCTCTCGAAACTGAAGATGACAATCTCTCAATCTTAATGAATTTAGACCCTAGCGAGTTTATCGGTTATGAAACTGAAACGCAACCAAGAAATTTAGACTCTCAAGAAATTATATCTAGATCTCCTTTTAATTTTGATAACATTTCATCAGAAAATATAGATATTAATCCTTATCAAGATATAACACAAGAATTCATAGATGAAATCATTGATACAGAATTACCGACATCAAATAATGTCTCAGAAAATAAAACATTAACACCTGAACAAACACCTGAAGTAAATTCCAGTCCAAAAATCAAAATCATACGCAAAAAGCTTTAATATTCTTAAAGAAAATCAAAACCTGATTAGTAAACAAATGACAATAATGGCACAAGAATTAAAAGAAATAATAAATGTTGAAAAAGCTTTCTCACTAAATATAGTAATCGATAATCTAATAAATCAATTACATGATTTGCAAATTGTTATTAATAATATAGAGACCGCAATATCATTGGCAAAATTGAATATTCTTCATAATTCTATTATTAAACCTTCTCAACTAGAATCAATAATTACAAGTCTAAATACAGTATATGGAACACAAAATATTCCAAAACTTAAAAATTTTATGAATTATTATAATCTCTTTTCTACTCAAGTTCAAATTCACAAGAATTTAATTATTTTTAAAATTCATACTCCAATTGCCAGTAATTCCTATAGATATTTCCAAATTTATCCTATACCTCTAAATAACCTTACAATTATTCCTGACCAACCTTTCCTACTTCTCAGTAGCAAAGAAAATTTGATGACAGCCAAAAGATGTCCCGAAATTGAAAATTATTATTATTGTTTAAAGAAGACTTTACAAGAAAATTCTCAACCATGCTTAAGTAAACTTATAAAAACTGGAAAAAATGAATGTAAAAGTACGAATATACATTTAAAGAAAACCACAATATCAACTATTAATTCAAATCAACTAGTAGTCATTCCTGTTAATTCAGCAACGTTAGAAACCAATTGTGATAAAAATGGAATATATAAAATAAGCAAACCATCAGTCATCACTATGGGAAAATGCCAGATAACAATCAACAATCAAATATATGAAAAAGAAGAGACAATCCACGAAGAATATATATTCGACTTACCAAGATTTGAATATAAAGAAAATATAACGAATCTACCCATACTAAAATTGAAAACATTGGATAGCAGCGAAATTAAGAAGATACAGAAAATAGCAGAAAATATAGAAATGCCCGAACTAAAAGAAGTCCCAACATATCACAACTGGACCAACTCAAGTTTAATTATTATAATTGTACTAATAATTCTTGTTTTAGCAATCTTTAAGGTGTTCAAAAGTAAATTCAAAGAATACTGTACCAAAAGGAAAACCCAGAAGACAAAAAATGGCTCAGAAAAACCAAGTCCCTTGTTTTCAGAGCTTAAGGAGGGAGGAATTATATAAATATAAACAAAATAATTCCATTGGAATCCGCCGACCACAGTCCATCCGATGAGAGGATATAAATAGGCCTGCACTTGTTTATAACGACAATTCATTAATTAATAATTCAGTTAATTGTATTAAGAGCGTGTATTTATATTTCGGCAAATAACTAGTTTGTATTATATTTTGAAAATAAAGTTTTTAAAACAAAGTGTCTACAAAAATAAACTTAATTCCCTTTTCGAGGGTGGAAATTTTTTCACTCAAAATAACTACGCTATTCGATAGAAGGAGAAATTTCAAACAAAAAATGTTGTAAACATTTTTTTTGCTAGATCAATACTTTTTGAGTTATTCGCTGTTGAAAAGTGTCATTTTTCGTTAAAAAAACATGTTTTTCAAAAGTTTTTTAAGAATAGCTCTGAAACTAAGAGTTTTATCAAAAAAAGTATAACGACTAAAATTAAAGCTGATAAAAAAACAAAAAGATTGGCTTTTTAATGAATATTTTCAGTTCAATATTAAATGAGTTATGGCTGTTCAAAGAAGGTTTGTTTTTGTTTTTGTCTTTCAATACGAGTATTTAATGTTAAATAACGGAAAACGGGTACATTTTTCGACAAAAACTTATATAATATTTTTAAAAGAGCTTGAAAAGACCTTTAAAATGAGTGGTGGTACACATACAATATACAGTATAATACAATTTATACACATACAATACGATACAATACAAAAAAATAAATTTTTTTTCAACAAAAATTTTCATTTTTTAATTTTTTTTGTAGCTTAAAAAATAACGGAGATATAGTTGGTTGAAGTTTGCTTTATAGCGCATGAACCACTGGTCTCCGACTTTTTGACCCTTCACCCTTTAAGCATGAAGGACTTTAGAATGTTTTAACATTCCTATACTTATAGCCCGTTAAATTACCTGTAAAATCGTTTTTTATGCATTTTGTAGCATCAAAATTAACCGAGTTATGGTAAAAAAACCAATAGTACTTTTTAGAATAAATTTTGAAGCATGGAAAAATTTTATAATTTGGAGCATTGGAGGATTTCGATGGAACTAATAGACATTTAATATATACATATGCCTCTATGTATCTCTCTCTCTCTCTCTCTCTCTTACCAGCTCCAGAAGAACTGCTGAAAATGATTTTTTGCAATTGTACAAAAGGTTGCAGATTAGCGTGTGGCTGTCGGAGGCTGGGATTATTTTGCAATGCAACATGCGGAACATGCTGTGGTGACAATTGCCAAAATTGTCCTCCAGTAAACGAAGACCAATTGGACGGTGAAAATTATGATTCCGATGATGAATAGATATTCATTTATTTTATACCTCGTTTTATATAAATATTATTTATTTTTAGTTTTTTGGAAAATTAAAAAATTGTAATATATTATAAACTAAATTTTTCTATTTATGTCCATGTCTAAGTTAGGGATTTAAGGATTTTATTTTCACCAAAAGGGGTGCTTGTAAGGGTTGAAAAAAGTAGGCTCATTTTATAAGTAAAAAAATAATTTTTGTCTACAAACAGTGAACTCTAAAAATGTTTCAAATCGTTAAAAATATTTTTTAATTCATCTTTGACAAAGGGGGTGGTTGTGAGGGTTGAAATGTTGAAATTATAATAAAATGTTATTTTATAAGCAAGAAATTAATTTTGGATTAATAAAATGCACTCAAGAAATGTTTCAGACCAATAAAAATATATTAAATAAATTTTTTTAAAAAGGGTTGGTTGTGAGGGTTAAAATGTTGAAATTATAATAAAAAAACGGGTGTGGCAGTCCAGTGGGACTGCCGGTGGAAGTTACACTTCTATACACGCATTCGCCGTTACAAATTTATTTGGGAGTCAATCTGCACAATCAATACATTGTAATTCTATAGGTAAGAAATAGCAGAAAGATAAACAGAATTAATAACAACTTACTAACAATGAAGGATTGAATCAATATTTTGATAAAAATGTATATTTTTATTTTCATATGTGTATATGAAAGGAGTTGAATGCAAAAATTTTTTTACACATACTCTGCAGTAAAATTCATTGTTTATTTTGTTATTAATATAATAATACAATACAAATAAACTGCAATATTCATAAGTATTTAAAAATGATAATAATATACATAAAAAATACACTACAATACAGTGCAACATAATTCCATATAATAATACAATACAAATTAAAATGCAATATCCATAAGTATTTAAAAATAACAATAATGTAATAATATTAATAAAAAACTCCTCCCCGACTGGGAATCGAACCCCGGTCTCCCGCGTGACAGGCGCGGATACTGACTACTATACTACCGAGGACATGACACAAACATGTTTCAAAATGGACAGTTCTGGTTCATACAGTGATTTATTGAGATTATTATTTTGAAATACAAAAGACTAATATAATTATGAGCATTTAATAAATAATACAAAACATATCACATAAATAATAATATTAATAAATATTTTATTATACGTATATATATATATATATATATATATATATATATATATATATATATATATATATATAGATCCTCTAAAATAACAGCTGAACTGGTAGATGAAAAAGGGGGGTTGAGGTTAATTGGGTATACAGCTGATTAAAAGCCAAGTGTACTCTGTTTAACAATTCATTATATTTCGCCAATTTTCATTGGCATCATCAGATGAGAGCTACAATTATTTAAAACATGGTAAAATACAATTTAATAATAGTTTGTTGTTTATATACTTACTTAATTGAGGTTAATGGCAGTGCGATTTATTTTAATACCATCAAATAAAATTTTTTTTTTTTTTTTTTTTTTTTGTTGGAATAATGTTGAATGTAGTTGATGTTGATTACAAATTAAAATATAGGAAACAATATATCTTTATATAATATATTTATAATATTCAATTATATATACATAAGGAACATTTTTATATTCGAGAGAGGAAGAGAGAGAAAATATATCTTCTGTCTCTCTCTTACTCATTATCTTACATATGTTATGATTTCACAGATTCACTCCCATATAAATTTCCAACGTGGAGCGCGCGTATAGAAGTATAACTTCAAAAGGTATTTTATATGCAAAAAATTAATTTTCGTTAAATAAAATGCACTCAAGAAATGTTTCAAACCGATAAAAATATTTTTTAATTCATTTTTAATTAATTTTTGTCATAAGGGTGGTTGTAAGGGTTGAAAATTTCCAATAAATAAAATATTATTGTATAACTAGGGTATTAATTTTTATTTGTATTTACATACACAATTGAAATGTCTCATGCTGCTACGACTTTTTTTTCATATTATTATTATAAAAAGTATTAGCTTTTAAGGGATTTTAAAGGGCTTTAAGGGTTGAAAATTATGAATAATTAATTTTCATATTAGAGAACACATTACAATATTTACCTTATACGAATAAACAAGATTTAAGTTCATAAAATAATTAAATCCGTGTTTTTCCCAGTTTCTTCAATAAGGGGTAGTTTTCACCCCTTAAAAACAAAAAGCGCACCTAGAGCGTATATAACTTTTGAAGTGGAGGGTAAGCTAAGCTTAATTTGAAATTTTCAAAGAAATCGATGCAGTTATAAAAAATTCGGAGGTATTACCATATTTTAAGCCTCAGTAACTTAATTATTTCTGCGGTCACAATTTTGTCTATCGAGGCTGATATAGTATCCTAGCTAGATTACGAGCAGTGTAGAAGGTAGAAAATTTCTGTTCCTGTAATATTTAAATTAAATTGTTTTTTGACGTTGTTAGGTCTTAATATCTTAAATATTTTTAGGTTAATTGTAAGTTTGACAAGATTTTTCATGAATAAAAGTTTAATAATGAAAGGGTACTGGGGAAGGAGGAAGGGGAAATGTTTTTTATTTTAAAACATCTGTCTTTATACGCGAGCAGATAGCCTCGCAAAATGTATCTTGCCCACATATAATTATGATCTTGCGCCGCCACTGAATATGTTATATGTTTAATATGTTATATGGTCTTAAAAATTCCAAATATTGTTTTTTAACAAATCCCAAAATTAAGTATTTAACGTGCAAACTGTTAGTACTTTTATAATTTTTGAATAGATTTATTTAGTGTAACAAATCTTGACACTATTTTTTTCTAATAGTGATATAACATTTACAAATCACCATAATATATCCCCGCCATAAATCACCAACGCCCTAAATATTTCCAAGATATAAAAAAACGCATTGAACTATCATACGCACAACAATTACAGCTCTAAATCGTTTTATGGCTTCATATCGTCATTAACTTTTTGCCAAAAGTCTTATTCAACCACCAAATTGTAAATAGTTATATGGGGGTGCTGTAAATTATCTCCGGTGACCACCCATGAAATCGCCCGAGACGAGGTGGTGTAAACAAGCCCAAACAAAAGACGTCAACCCCGATTGTTCAAGACGAGCACTGAAATATGACCAATAAAGTTTTTGTCGAAAATCTGAAGAATTCTCAATGTTTGCTGGACCAAGGTCTTAATTTTATTCTAGGAAATGCGACATGAACAGATTTCACTTAAAAATAAATTGAGCACAAGCCATAAATCTTGTTGGTGTCGTTTAAAGGGAATGAAGTCCTTTTTAAATAAGATTAATTAGGGTGACAAGAAATGCACCTTAATTTATACTTTCTAATAATAAATGGATGCTGCTGAAGTAATGTATGGCGTTCAGCATCTTTCCAAAAGTTAGACATGATGTGACTATTACGATCTTTAAAATAATATGGAGCAGAAATTTGTTGTGTTCATCTAGAGAAAGATTTTTGGTTATTAAAGAATGATTTTGATATAATTGCTGAAAATTTTATATAAAATTGGAACCTCTTTTGTTTAGTACCTAGTTATAAAATTGATGATAAATATATCAAAAATTCTAGACGAGTTTTTGAAAAGTTATTGATTTCAATTAAAGTTAACAATTTCTATTCCAGTGATTAAATAATATTGTAAATATAAATAGCGGTTTTTAACGTTCTACATAGTCTTCCGATTCCCAATTTCCACTGTGTTCTGTTTGGGCAAATGTCCAAATTTAGCCCCTTTTATTCCATTTAACCGTCGATAACCTCTCTCAAATTTGTTCGTGGTCTACCTCTTCTACGTCTTTCCTTTGGTGGCTAGTCTAGTATCTACTTTGGTAATCAACCTTCTCCTATTCTCTTTGCGTATATTTTAATTATAGTGTATTTTTATGTATGAGAGAGTAATAAAACAATAAATTATGTATGCAAATCCCAAAACTGTTGATACGGGTGACTCAATGAAAAACAGATATTTGTCAACAAGTTTACAGAAGTATATAGGAAAACAATTTTAAATTGAGTATGACCACCAGGTATAAAGGTTGGAGCAGAATAGAATACAATAGTTGTGAGGGTTACTAATCCCTAAATAAGGTTGCCAGTGTCGGAGTGATGGAGGTTAACAGGTACTAATGAATTTGCAAGAAATGTAAGATGTTTATTTTATTGGTTATATATAACCAATAAAAGTTTAATAAGTACCTACCTATTTGCAAAATAAAGTTTAATTCTTTAGATAAAATAAAACGTTTTATTTTATCTGAAATGAGTGCATTCCACGAAGTAAGGGTTTCAACAATCAAACATTTAATTCTTTAATTCCAGGAATCTACGACAGTAATTGACTAGAAAATTACCTTCTAAACTTATTCCACAGAAAATGTGATAGTGGGTTTTTCCATTTTGTAGGAAGGTCCAAGTGGCGTATTCAAAATTCTTAACAGTTCACTAAAAGTAGGTACTTCAATTGCAAGGTGCAGTTTATTGTGTATACTAGTGTTATGGAAAATTTGGAAGTGCCGTGTAAACGCCGAAAAATTGGTCCTCTAACAGTTAATGAAAAAACATTAATATTTACATCTACGATTTACAGAGTTATTAAAGAAGAGAAATGTGGTAGTTTTCAAATGCCACGTAATGCTCCAGGGAAACCAAAATTTCAAATAGAATATCATTTTAAAGAAGGACTTCGACGGAAAGTACATGAATTCTTCTTTAGACAAGAATTTCCAACATTGGATAAAGTTCTTGTCTCAGTTCGAGATGATAAGGATTACCCAGAAATGAGTCGAAGTACGTTATGGAAACTTTTAAAAGAAATAGGCTTCCGCTGGAAAAAGAATCCCAGAAAGTCTATTTTATTAGAAAGAAGCGATCTTGTCATATGGAGAAGACATTTTCTAAGAACCATAAAGGAAATGAGAAACCAAAAAAGAAAAATATTTTATCTTGATGAAACATGGATCAACGAGGGTCATACACCAAATAAATTTTAGCAGGATGAAACTGTTACAAGTCAAAGGCACGCTTTTGTAAATAACTTATCTACTGGTTTAAACCCACCATCAGGAAAGGGACGCAGGCTGATAATAGTACACATTGGCAGTTCAGACGGTTTTGTTGAAGGTGGTTTATTAACTTTTGAATCAACTCGTACCGGTGACTACCATGAAGACATGAACGCTGATGTCTTTCAAGAATGGTTCGAACAAATGATAGATCTTCTTCCTAAGAACTGTGTAATAGTAATGGATAATGCAAGTTATCACTCCAGACTTATAGAAGGACTGCCCACAACCAAGTGGTTAAAAAAAGACTTGCAGAATTGGCTGAGTTCAAAAAATATTACGTACCATCCCGGATCTCTAAGAAAGGAACTTTATTCGTTGTGTGCCCTTCATAAAGAAAAATTTAAAAAATACGAAATTGATGAAATTGCCAAAAATCGTGGAATGACAGTACTTAGATCCCCACCATATCATTGTGAATTAAACCCGATTGAACTGGTATGGGCACAGATAAAGAGTGAAGTTTCAAGAAAAAATACCACTTTTAAAATTCATGATGTTAAACAGTTATTTTTGGAGGCCGTAAATAATGTAAAACCTGAAAACTGGGAAAAGGCAGTAAATCACACTATTAAAGAAGAGGAAAAAATGTGGAAGCTGGACAATATTACTGATAAAATGATAGAGCCAGTTATTATAAATCTTGGTTCTGAAAGTTCATCTTCTGAATCTGATTTGGATTTGTAACAAGTAGCTGTAAGTTTTATATTAATATTTTTATTCATCTATTTAACATACCTTAGACGGTTTTAAAAACTCTTTTTCTCTTTTGTAATTTTTAAAAATTAAAAAAAATGTGAATTTTTTAAAACCCTTTTTAATGTAGGCCAGTCAGTTCTAATATAGTGTGTGATAAAAGAGGTCACTTTTGTTTACATACACATAACACTTTATAACACTGAAATAATTCATTTATTTTTTACAATTATTCAAAGTAATTTTTCAATTAATCTTGAGCACGCCCAAGGAGTGGTCGGAGCTACCAGTTAAAATTATGCTAATTACTCTCTCGTTCATAAAAATAAACTATAGTAACTCTCTCTAGAAGTGATCTTCTAGCTCTAGCTGACCTCCTCCAGAAGTTTATTTCCGTGGCTAGAAGCGTTTTTCTGGTTTTGTTTTTAGTGGCTAAATTTCGGAACCATATGGGACGATACTCTGTATAATGGTCTGCTATATCCTTCTTTTGTTTTCTTTAGAGACATTTTTGTCCCACAGAACCCTGTTAATAATTTTTATTGCTTTTTTCCCTGCATACTTCTATCTCTTTTTGTTTCATCCTGGGTTCCATTATCTCCCAAATATATGTATGTTTGGATATATTGCATACATTTTTCATTAATAAACATCCGATCTTTTCGTTTTTCTCCTAAACACATATATCCAATTCTGTTCATATTTATATCCAGGCCCCATAAAGAATAAACTGAAAGATGTATTAAAAGGTTTAGTGAGATGAAGACAGACATAGTGGTGCTCACAGAAACGAAGAAGTAGAGCGACTAAAAGATCTTAATACAGATTATGATTATGTGTATATTATTACCTAAACAGTATTTGTAATTGTACGACAGAAAACACTATAACTCTTAATAATAGGTCAGCGAAAAGAATTACCCTTTGATGAATGCCACTGAAATCTAAAATTAATTTTTGTTTGTCTGTCAAGGAAAACTGTTATTACTAAAAAACTTCAGGCGAAAATAATTACTTTTCTATAAGTAATAGCGAACATTATGATCATCATCATCATCATGCAGCCTTCTGCATCCATTGTTAAATACATACTAATTTCTTCCAGTTCTTTCAGTCTTAAAGTTCTTGCAGCCAGTTTCCAGCGATTACCCGGCGTACCCAACGTGCACAATTACCCGACCTATTCGGCTAATGGTGCGCATATGACAGATAACTGTTCGCAATAATAGAACTTAAAAATGACCTTCGAAAATGTAGTTTATTAAACATAAATAATTAAAAATTAAAGGTACAAAAAAATATACGGAAAAAATATAAGAAACCAAGTTAAAGATGTATTAAAAAAAATCTAAGCATCGCAGAAGTCATAAACATATCCTTCTGGACTATCATCTCCTGTACACATGACATGAGTCCATTGACAACATATCGAACACTTGTACCATACTTAGCCTTTTTTGCTACCATCACCACATAATACACAGAAACAATTTTCATCTGACACGAGATCGTCCAACTCATCATTATCGTAAAATTCAATTTTCATTGATTCTACAATCTTCATTTTTGTACATATTCAATTTTTAAACAATATTGCCTTTCTTTTCTTTTTCAATTTCCATCTCAAGGTTTTCTCTGTTAGGCGTTTCTGTTAATATCTGAGATTTTTGTTTAGGGTCGTTTCGGAAGCGGACTTTGATTTTCCAAAATGCTGCTGCTGGATGTAGGTACTTGGAATTGCAGCATCATTATATTTTATATTAGAGACTTAAGTTTGGTTGTAGCTGGAAGAGGTCGATGGAAGCGGTTCATCATCAACTAAAACAGGTAAATGATAAGTTGCGAATAAAAAGTCATCATCTGTGAATTTATCTTTTTGGAAAGGCCAAATGCCAGCTGCCTGAAAGTCTTATTATGTTCCTCCAAGTCTATCTTCTATAGATCTTCTTATAGAAGAAGGAATTCATTGAATATAAATTGTTTTTCAACATGAAACTTCGCCTTTGTGTCACATATTATCATGAAATGATAGTGATTTTTTGTAAGAGCTGTGTACAAGTCATCATAAAACTGTAGTATTAGGTAACTGAGTAAAGGTTGTTTAGTTGTAATTTTGCAAGTATAACTTTTGCGAAGACTGCTATTATCGATTACCTAATTATAAAACAATATACCAGCATTTACAGAGGTCCAAAATGTGGATCCCGCCATTATTTTCCAGCGTCTCCTTCAATACAAATAATAAATCTACAAGTTAAGCCACCTTTTACATACTTAATAAAAATATCTTCACCATTTTGTTTCATCACTCACTGATTATTTTAACTATGAGTGACACAGTGATCAAAACAGAGTTCAATACCATATTGACTAACAAAAAAAACTGACTGGGAGAGCTTCAAAATAAACCTTGAACACAAAATTAATCTTGCTGTGCCATTGAGAAACACGAGGCAACTTGATGACAAATTAGAAGTTTTTATAAAAAATATCCAAGAGGTAGCTTGCGAAAATACTCCCACAATAAGTTCTAGAACAAAAGGGAACAACTATCCAGAAGAAATCAGAGAACTCATAGTAGAAAAAAAAATGTTAAGAAAAAAAAAGGGAGCAATACAGAGCTCCATGAGACAAAACTAGTCTAAATAATGCTATACAAAAACTACAAAGGGAGATACAGAATATAAAAAATTCAACAATTGATTCCTTTTTAAGTAATTTAACAGCTGACCAGAACACAGATTATTCGTTATGGAAGGCAACAACAAGAATGAAGGGACCAATAATTATTCATTCTCCTCCTACCAAGTTGGAAAACGACAACTGGGCTAGAAGTAACGAACAGAAATTTGAACAATTTGCAGATCATTTAGAAAGCACGTTCAAACCCAACGACAATGATGGTGAAGAAATGGGAAGAACCATTACAAACCGAAGAAAGAATAACGTTGACATCATTTAGAGAAGTATCAACACAGATAAAAGAGAATATAAATCCTAAGAAAGCTCCAGGATATGATCTCATCACAGGACAACTATTAAAATATCTACCAAGAAAGGCCATAGTTAAGCTGACACACCTAATAAGTGCTGCTTTTAGATTAGATTCCAGACTCTGGAAAGTAGCCGAAGTCATATGATCTAGACCAGAAAATGGCGAATAAAATTTAATGAGACTAAATCTGCACACATTAACTTAAATATTACATTACACATGCACATTACAAATAAAAAAATAGAAAATTTCCAAGTTAGAATAAATGATACCCAAGTTCCTTATGCAACATCAGCAAAATACTTGGGCATCACCCTAGACGTAAGGCTCGCTGGAAAGTCCATGTCAAAAAGAAAAGAGGGGAGCTTGATATTAGCTGTAAGAAATTGTATTGGCTGATTGTAGTACTGAGACCAGCATGGGTATATGGGTGCCAACTCTGGGACTGTACCAAAGCTAGTAATCTACATATTATCCAGAGATTTTAAAACAAAGTACTAAGGAACATTGTTGATGCTCCTTGGTATATTCGTAACAGCAACTTCCACCAGGACCTGGGTATGGAAACTGTGACCGAAGTAATCAAGAGAACACCAGCAAATCACGAGCAGAGGCTGCATAGTCATGTGAATGTCGAGGCAATCCAGCTTCTTGACAACACTGAACTAAAGAGAAGACTCATAAGGACAAAACCATTTGAGTTAGTGTAGATGTGTAACAGTTTAGTGTACAAAGCAGAGTATAGTGCTGTGATGATCTTGCATGTTAGTTGTAGTGCATTAGTGATAGATAAAAAAAGAGTAAGCCATCGGGTAAGCACTTGGATTTAAGTACTTGTTGTTTATTAATTTTGGTCAGAAAATAACTGATAATTGGTCATTTGTGACCAGATAGCAGGATACAAACACCGTACAGGTGTTATACAAAAAAAATATTTATGTTTCCTAGTATTCCTTTCTTCCTTTTATTTTTCGATCTTTTCCATCTGACAAGTTCCATGAAAACTGTTCTGACTCTGTTATTTTTTTTTATTTCTAATTAATATCATGGCATCCACTGTTATGATGATAGTTAGAAATAATAAGATTGTATTATTGTTGATATAGCTGTTATTATTTTGTGGGTATTTAGGTGCTTTTTCCTGATGCATTTTTTCTCGAAAGTCATAATTTAATGTCAATTGGTGATAATTTAAATAAATAAAAAATAACTCATTTCGATTTTAACAAATCGACCGTAGCGTGTCGTCTTAATAAATTCCAACAATAATTCAATTTTGTTAAGGCCTTTTCTGTACGAGTCACCATGCACAGTTGACTAGTGTGAATATAGCGATATATCATTCTCCTTCATTGGTTTACAAGATTTCCAAACATGTTTCATACAATTTAGCCTGTATAACTTTGCATAAATGACCATATAGAGTGTTTATTTTTGTTAAATGGCCACTTTGTGAAAGACTAAATACAAAATCATACTTAATACGTAATATTTTGATCAAATAAATTTGCTATTGTCTTCTGCACATAAATTTTGATTGTAGAAACTACTTTGCTTATAAAATTCTATATTTCCCGTCGTCCAAAATGAGGAATAAAAACCAAATGTAGTTTTAGTTATTGAAAAATATAAGTAGTGTCATACCATAAACAGATAAAAATACATCTATAAAAAGAAGAGAAAATGCAAGAAAATTTTGAGTACCTTTAGATGGTGATGTTTTGAAAGTTTTTATTAATGGAAACATGCAGTTCAATCTTTTTTCATTGAAACTTCAGTAAACTTCAGAGAAGCCACGCGTGCTTGTGTATGTGTGTGTATATCTGAGAACGGGAGAAGCTTTTAGTAATACTCTACTGAGACTATTATTTCCATGCTGAGTTCTTGCCCTATGTAATTAATAATACTGTATTAATTCCATATTAGTATAATTAATAATTAATTTTAATAATATTTTTAAGGTAGAATTTATTACAAAATAATTTAAAGTTTTATGTTACTTTAGATTTAAAATTCTAGCGTCACCTAGGAAAGCAATCTAAACAGATAAACTGACAGATAAAATAAATTAAAATTATATGACACATAAGTGCTATTGAGATTGTTAATCAAGATATTAAATCATTGATTGCTTGGGCAAGACATCATGCATTAAATATAAACTATAAAAAAAAAACTAATCTGGTGGTTGTTGGTTCAAACAGGGTGTGTTTGGAGATGAGTAACATCGTTGAAATAGTTGTTGATAATGAAATCATTAAACCTATAACTAGTGCAAAAAAATCTAGGTTTCACTTTAGATAATCACCTCAAATTAACAAAACCTATTAACATCTGTGTGAGTAAAGCATTTCTCAGTCTAAAAACAATTTATCATAATCGTCGCTGTCTGTCATAGAAAGTAAAAAGAATACTGTGCGAAAGTTTAGTATTATCAAAATTTAACTATGGAGATGTTGTGTATGGGCTTTGTATTAGCTCAGATGACAGAAGAAGAATTCAGGTGGTTCAAAATTCGTGTCTTCGTCTGATCTGTGGTGTAAGAAGACACCAGCCTATTTCTCACAAATTAAAACATGTAAAATGGTTGAGCATGGAGAAGAGAAGCTTTCTACATGCTGCTTGTCTTTTCCACAAAATTATCAAAAACTCTCTACCAGCATATCTTTTTAAAAAAATTATATACAGAACTGACATACATAATGTCAATATCATCGTCATCATCATCAATGGCGCTACAACTCTTCGTGAGTCTTTGCCGCGTTTATTATTGCCTTCCATGTTTGTCGGTCCTGTGCCAGTAATTCCCATTGTCGCACTTCCATTTTCTCTAGATCTTCTTTGACTGCATCTTTCCACCTTTTTCTAGGCCACCCTACAGACCTTCTTCCCTCTGGCTTTTCCCAGCACACATTATTTATAAGGCGATTGTCGTTACTGTGTATCACATGCCCTGCCCATCTGAGTATATTGGCCTTTATATATCTGACTAGATTTTCTTTTCCGAATAATGTCAACAGAAGTTACAAAAATACAATTACAGCTCCGCCACATCTTACAGAACAATTCAAAAATTCATTTACATATCAAATATCAAAAGTACATAATGGATTAGCTAAAGAATTAAAATTAAAATCGATTATATCTTTTTAGAAATCTCTTAAATCTAAATTGCCAAGTGAGTAATACATGTGTAACTATTTGATGACCTGTTATGAAGTATTATATGTATAAATGCTAAATGTTTCCATTGGTTATGGTTTTTAATTGATTGTTACAGAACATGCAAAAAAATATATTATATTTTTTTTTCTCTTGTTTAAGATGAAAAGCAGAGGTACTGATTTCTTGAATCAGCACCAACGGATCTTTCGGTATTTTTTCTTTCTTATTGTATTTTATGCATATATAATTTATATATTTTGTGTATTGTATGAATCTGAAGGAAAAATAAAGACCTTATTATTATAGACCCTTATTATTATTATTACTTATTTGTTATGAAACTTGTACAACAGATTAAAATATTATTCTGTTGTCGTCCTAGCTTCAAACAGGAGGAAGACAGAAAAAATTAAGTGGAGTGATTGTAGATGCAATTGATTGGATCCCCTGTCGCATGGTGAAGGGCAAAATCACTAGTCTTAATATATTTTTGTTAGATTTGTCAAAATATGTTTTATTTGCTAGTTTTTTCCTCAAACTTTACCTGTCATCCAAAATTGCGTATGACTTTTTTCAGTTACTTACCTTAGTACCTACACAGATCTAAAATCTTATGAACATCGACCAAATGTTATGATGCCATCTTTCGCTAAAGAAATAAATCATTCCTAAAAATAATTCAAGCCTCCGTCCAGCGACAGATGAACCAGCAGGACACCAAGAAAATGATAATAAAAGAAACCATAACAAAATAAAGGTATTCAGATAGTTTTTTTGTTATAAATTAATTCTCTTTTTATTATTTGGGGCATTAATAATAATTTGCAGGGCCGTGAGGACGCTATAAGGGCCAAGGGCAGATGTTGTGTCACTGTGGAGTTGTGTTTGACACCCACTGAGAGCAAGGGTGTATTTTTATTGTTAGGACTTGACAAAGGATTGCTTTGTTATTAATACTGATGTTATAACTTTTTTTCTTTTTGTAATTCGTTAATTTATTGTAGGGTTCCTCTTTAATCAAAAATTACAGTTTTGATGGTTTCTGGGAAATGCGTGTAAAAAGTATTCGCATTTTAAAAAGCTTTATTCTACTTAATAGTTGATTTGACAGCTTGACTTACAAATATAGCGACAAAGAATGTTGGATACACTGTTTGGATATGCATTTTATATTATATTTTTCAATATTATTCTACAATTGGTTTCTTGTAATATTTACATTTTATTACAATTACTATTGTAAGAAATATAAAAAAATTCAAAACATTAATAAATTTAAAAAAATTTGTTTTTTTTTTCTCCTTGGTAAAAAATTCTTCTAATAATTTTTTACTACTTGGTAAAAAATTCTTCTAATAATTTAATTTTATCTGACTCATTCATATTGACAATTCAGATATATATTATACATTTTAAAGTAGATGACTTTAAAATAATATTGCCGATATTGTAGAGTTGCGTTCCTGGGACGACTTTATTGTAAGATAGTTCATTCAATTACATGAACTCAAATTTTAATTTGATATTACCCGTAATTAAATTTATTTTCGTGTAAACTTTTTTTTAAAACTTTATTTTCAAAATACAATACAATAAGTTCGTAACAATACAATACGCCGAACTATAAATTAACGCTCACAAGTACAATTAAAGCTTACAATTAATATAACTAGATGAGAATTACTACTAAGAATATCAGATCGCTCAACTTAAGGGACCAAGAAATAACACAAGTGCTGAAAGAGAAAGAAATAGACATTTGTGTTCTACATGAAAAAAAAAGGAAGGCAAGAACAATCAAAATTAGGTAAATACTTACTAATACACCAAAGATACCAAAATCACATCAAAGAGTATTAATACATATCAGAAAGAATATTAACAGCAAAGAAGCAAAGATAAGGGAAGCGTTTTATGACAAATTACAACATAGTAGATCAAGTCAGAGGGAAGATGATAATATTGGGGGATTTTAACGTTTGAATAGGCATTCAAGTAATACCCGGAATTAAGCAAAACCCATGTCGAAGACCATGTCTTCTCTATTACTTAGAAAATTGAAAAGAAAGTTGCTCGTGGCCAAGAAGTCCACCTGACGTTCGTAGACCTTAGGAAAGCATATGATAGTGTCCCGCTTGATTAATTATGGGAGGCACTGGGGAAAACAAATATAAATATAGAATTGATTGAAGCGGTAAAAACGTTGTACTACCAACAAACAACAAGAATTAAAACAGGAAATCTGATAACACCGGGATTCAAAGTGACTAAAGGACTAAGGCAAGGTGATGTATATCCCCAACATTATTCAAAATATACCTCGAAGCAGCATTCAACAAATGGAAGAAAAAATGTACGAATATAGGCATACCACTAATGGACTTAACTTGTACACTCTGTGCTTTGCGGATGACCAGGTCATCATCGCACAAGACTCTGAAGACCTTAGTTATATAATGCGAAAACTATTAGAAGAGTTTACAGAGTGGGGTTTGGAAGTGAATATGAAAAAAACTGAGTACATGAGTATCGGAGGAGATCAACATAACCTTCTCGTAGAGGAAAATCAAGAGATCAAACTATGTGACGACTACAAATACCTAGGAGTAAAGATCACTCAGGACGGAAAATTAGATGCAGCCTAATTCCTATTAAGGAACAAAATACACGGGGGAACAGCGTACTGTGGGACAAAAACATCTCTAAGGAAAATAAAAGAAGAATATACAACACCATAATAAAAAGTAGCATAACATATAGATGCGAAGTGTGGCCCTTAAAAGACAGAAGAGAGAAATTGCTTAGAGCAACAGAAATGGACTTGTGGCTTGTTGATGACATCAAAACGACACAACTCAGATGGTACGGACACATAAGGAGAATGCGGGAGAATAGAATACCAAGACAAATTCTTGAATGGCAACCAAGAGGTAGGCGGAGACCAGGAAGGCCTAGAAGAAGTTGGAGAGAAGGAGTTGATAAAGAAATCAGGGAAAGAGAACTGAAGGACGATCTATGGAACGATATAATGAGATGGAGATTGGAAATCGGAGTCGAAGAACGTTGTAAACCGACTTTATATATATTAAACAAAAATATAACGAGGTTGTCAAAAACGAAAATGTATGTATAAATGAACTAAGAATAAACACATTTTTTGACCACAAAAACCAACTCAAATATACATTTAATAACACCTGTGGACAAAGATCTATGATAGATTATGTTATAACCAACAGAGATATACATCCATCGAAAATAATCGACGTAATATGCCTCAACTCAGTAGATGTAGGTAGCGACCATAGCCTAGTATTATGTAAAATAAGAATCCTCCTGAAATACTGCCCACCCAAGAGAGCGGCGCCAACAGAAACAAAAATCAAAGTCGAAGGACTCAATACGGAATCCACGGAATACTTATACAGGAAAAGAATATCAGAGCAGATCGCGGGGAATAAAATATTAGAAAACGATAACATCGAGGAAAGCTGGGAAAGTAACGAAAACTAACATATCAAAATAGAAAATACCATGATTTAGAGAGGAAATGAAGACGAAATGTGAAGAAAAGAAGCCTTTTTACAATACAGACCACAACAAACACAACAGGCATACAACCACTCTAAACGAATCAGAAATGAAACGAATACTTTAGTTAGACAAATAAAAAGGGAACACTAGCAGAGCTTCTCAAAACAGATGGAACACGACTTCTACGGAACACAAAAAGCAATATGGAGAATGATCAGAGGACTGAGAAAAGAGATGAACGAATTCATAAAAACGAAACACATTCAGAAGAAAACATGGGTAGACTACTTTGGATCCCTATTTGCTAAAGGTGACGATAAAGAACCACCAACACCAGAGGTGACGACCAACGAAGAAATCAATATTGAGGAGGAAGAGGTACAGGCAACATTAAGGAAATTAAAAAATAGAAAATCACCAGGAGAGGACACAATACCGAACGAACTCGAAAAGGAAGACAAATCGGACCCGGAAAATTACAGAGCAATTAATTTATTAAACACAACACGAAAATTAACAACCAAAGTAATAACAAATAAACTGAATCAAATTATAACACTAACAGAAGAACAACAAGGTTTTAGGTCGAGAAGATCATGCACCGACGCTATATTTATAATGAGGCAAGTGCAAGGGAAATCATTAGAATACAACAAACCGGCATATCTATGTTTCATGAACCTTAAGAAGGCATTTTATCATCATCATCACGTAACGCTATAACCCTGTCTGGGTCTTGGCTGACTGTACAACTTTTTTCCAGTTTGTTCGGTCTTCCATCAACCTAGGGTCAAATGGAATGTTCATTTTCCAGAGATCTGCTTGGATGTTATCTCTCCATCGCATTCTTGGACGTCCGAGTGGTCTTTTGCCTGTGGGAATCTCCTCCCATACCAGTTTTACAAGTCTCGTTATCCAGTCTGTGTACGTGGCATGCCCATCTTAGTCGCTGTGGTTTAATTTCTTGGACAATATCGGCGTCATTGTAGAGTGCTTTTAATTCGATATTGATTCTGATCTTATACTGGTTTGTGGTAATGTCATGGTGAGATCCGAAAATTTTTCGTTAAAAAAAAGTATTTTTCGTTCAAAGCGTCTGAGCTTTTCTTCGTTTGCTTTGGTCATGGTCCTCGTTTCGCATCAGTATCACAAGAAGGCATTTGACCGGGTCAAATTAAAATACGTTATCCACTTACTATACGCAAGAGAGATATCTCTAGGAATAATCAAAACGATCGAAAGTATCTACCAAAACAACACAATAAAAGTAAAAGTAGAAGAAGAACTAACCGACACTATTGAAGCTGGCAATGGGATAAGACATTTTTTAACATTCTCAGTAGATTTTAAAATTTTTTAAACTTTAAAAGTTTATTTAGAATTCTTTCATTACACATATAATTATTAAAATGTATTAAATTAACGCACAAGCATATTAGAGGTAGATTCTTAATAAAATATTAAGAATATATATATATATATATATATATATATATATATATATATATATATATATATATATATATATATATATATATTGTTATGATATGTAAAATCGAGAAAAATATTGGGTTGATTAAAATATTTCAAAGTTCAAAAACATTAAAATAATTCAGATAAGTAGGATAATAACCAACAAACATTTCGAAGAAGGAAAGTTATTAAATTCTTGGATTACCTGTACTAAACAAAATGTAAGCTATGCATAAATTATTTCTTTGTTATACTTGAGTGACCCGCATAATTTTAAGTGAAATCCAAAGACAATTGAACCGGGTTTTCCAAATACATTAATGCAGTGAGTAGAGACAATAGAAGAGATTTTAGAAAGAGGTTTTTGTTAGTTTTTTAAGAATTATAGAAAAATATTATTTGTAAATAAGTTTTAGGAAATTTTATAATTATAGGTAAAAATTTGTTTGTTATCGAAATGAAAAAATGGGGGAATTGTGACGAGTTTTGATTGGCGGAGATTGAAAAAGGTGGGATAGGTATGTAGGAATGAAAGTTTAGCTAGATTTAGGAGAGAGAAAAGATAATCAGTTGGCTTTCCAAGTCTGTAAGACGAACAGTGATTGTTCTCTGGCGGTTCCCGAGAAGTAGCAAGCAGTAGTGTTGAATGTTAGTGAGTTTTTGTGGAGTTAGTGTATCTGACAGAAGCTGAAGCAGCAAAATATTGTAAGTCATATTTTTCTACTTATATTCCAAGAGTCACTGTTCAGGCCAACGAGAGATTCAGTTTATCGTAAAGAGAAGATATTCCAAGAGTCATTTTTCACTCGGGCCAACGAGAGATTCAGTTTATCGAGAGGAGAAAGGCTATCATAATTTGAATGATTTGTGCTTTTGAAGGAGATCATTAAGGACGATATACTTGCAACAATCTGTTGTAAGATTGCTGATTACATAGGGAGCGTTTTGAGAGGAGATAATATAGTCTACAAGGAACAAGGATTTGGACCACTCATCATCAGAGAGAGATATTTTTGTTTTCTGCAGTTTTTTCTTTTATTGATAACACAATTTTTACACTTAATTTAAAAAGGATATAAATATTTTGATTAGGAGAGTTAGAATAGTTTGGGATTTTGAGATTTCAATTAATATTGTTTGTACCATTAATTTTGATTGTTCACGTACGTGGAACAAAATTTTGAGAATCATTATATGAGATTTGTTTATTGAAAACTTTTGAGTGTGAATTATTTCATTATTTTTATTTCAATATATAGTGTTAGATCATATGTGTTTTTTATTATTCCGGTATTCTTTGGACCTTACCTTTCACATGTAATAGCATAGATATTGAAGCACGAATTTAACCCTGAGATAAAAGAATTAAAAATTGTGATAGAGTCATAATCATATCATTTAAATAATTTTAATTAATCAAAAAAATTAATTAGCTAATTATTGCTTGGCGCACCAAGACTTTAAATATCACAATAATATATATATATATATATATATATATATATAGACTATAAGCCAGTGATCAATATAAGATTAAGTTAGAACATTAATGTTTTATTACTTTGGGAAATAATAATTAATCGATATGAACATATTTGGCATTTGAACTCAAGACAAATACATCCATTGCCTCAATCTCTATGTATGTTTGAATTGGTAGTTTATGTAAAAGCCTCAAAATCTGCACGACAACCGCCAATTAGGTGAACAATGATAACCCGACAAATTGCAGACTCCATTTTTGCCGGCATATGCTCGCAAGCCGCACACAAAATCAACCAAACCATGTGGGTCCTTTTAGAGCCATCGGCCCCCGAAGGTGTTTCTTTTTAACATCGCTGCGAGAGTGATCTAGATGTGGACCCCCCACACCGACCCCCAAACAAGCTCTTACGATTTTCCTATGACCGGTGTTTTGTCTAAAGTCAAAAAGTTTCAACCCCCTATGTTGACAAAACGGACCTCCTGTATAGATGGGCGAATTTTGTTGTATTTGTGAAAGATGTGTGGCACGAGGTCGTTTAGCGTGAAATCATTGTGCTACCAACTTTTAAGGTTTTAAGTGATTTGTGCTTGAATTCGGTCCAAGTAGACAACGATGGAGTTGTAGTTAAGAGAATAATTGCCCGTAGCAGATGATTTTTGGCGTGAGCGCTGGGACTGAGGGCGAATGTGATCTCAGTCTGCGATAAGAAATACACGGAGAGGCAGTTTCTTATACGTTCTTAAATATCTCGAAAATCAATCAATTATATTTGTATTCACTAAATTATTGTAAACAAATGTTCATTCAAAACTAATCCATTTCAATTTTAATAGAATAAAATAGATCACGTGCCGTAAGTCAGTTAAAAAAATATTCGTAAGGGGCGCTTACGTCAAAGTTTGGTATTAAATCATAATACATAATATATTTCAATACATTTTTTCAAATTTTCCGCCACAGTATCACAATTAATAAGTTATTTAATCTTTAGTTTTGACATTTTTGGATAATCGATATTTCAACGTTGAAACAAAGTTTTTTTTTTAATTTTCTGTCTCATAGTTAACCAATGAAATAACGCAAATTAAATCTTGTAAGTCTATATGTTATAAGTTATAGTTTCTATAGTACTCTATAGTTCTCCATATTATAATTTCCTGTCCCACCAGGAATTCAATTGATCAATATAGGTAGATCTATAGATAGGAAAATAATTTTCACAAAGTGTTACTCATTCTATTTTTAAAATTACAAATTATAAAATAGTTATAAATTATTTCATTCATATATGGAAATAATTTAGGAGAAATTCTATCTTTCAGTGTTTTATGTTTTTTTGCCAATCCTATAATATTTTCAACAATGATTCTACGATTGGCAATGGCCCTTGTTTTTATTATTTCTTCTTCTGTTAACTGAGTCCCTTTTTTAAATGGAGGTATATTTAAATATATTCCTTTTTCCTCTAAAAGATCTGATATATCAAAACCTCTGTCCGCTAAAATAAATTCTCCTTCAATAAGTCCTAAAATTCCGCATTTTACTGTAATTTTTCTATCTGAAATACGGCCTCCATAAACATTAGATACATATACAATTTCTCCTTTTTCAGATCATGCTATTAGTACTTTAAAGGTATTGGGTCATTATTGTAGAATATGTTGCCTGTTGTAGACGATTTAAACTATAAGGCACGAAGATTAATTGAAAAGTATGATATATGGGGTCTAGAAGTAAATAAAAAGAAAACCGAATACCTGTGCATTGGAGTAGAACAAAAAGATCATATTAGACAACAACACTACGATAAAGCACTGCTGTGACTACAAATATCTAGGTATCACTATTTCACAAGATGGAACATTAGACAAAGCCATAAAAGAGACAAATACGTCAGGGAGAAAAGCCATCACAATGTTAAACAGCGACGAAAATGGATTTTTGGAGAAGAGCTGCAGGAAGATCTAGAAGAGAAAGGATTACCAACAAACGCATTAGAGAAATAATGGGAATCAAACGAACAATCACAGATGACCTAATAAGAAAACAACTTATCTGGTTCGGACACACACAAAGAATGGATGAACAACGAATACCAAAAGAAATATTAAAATGGCAACCAGAAGGAAAAATAAAACGAGGTAGACCGATAAAAAGTTGGAGCGAAGGAATAAATAAAGAACTGAGAGAGAGGGGCATAGAAGAAGACCTATGGAACAACCGGACTAAGTGGCGATTGGAAGTCGGAAAACGGCGGAGAACGTTATGAACCGACAAGTAGTAGTAGTGTTGCCTGTTGTATAATAGGGTAATTGCTTCGATCTATTGGAACTTTGGTACGGTCCAGAATATTTTGTACTGGTCTTCTGAAGTTGTTGCAATGCTCCAAAATTAATTTTTTTTAAGTAAGTGTAAAGATGCTTGGTCAACTTAACAAATATTTTCTACTACAAAAAAATGCTTTAATGTAGAATAAAACAAATTAATTCTATATTTCATAAGCGTTATTAACAGTTCATTTTCCACTGAAAGAGCACTAAATTTTTATGTATGATTTTCCGAACTGTATGAACTCTTCAACAAAACTGTAAATAATTATCTTGAAAAACCAGTAAAATGTTTCTTCTGATAAAAAGTCATAAAAAATTAATTGATATCTATTCCATGGTATCACGGTTTGAATTGTAATACATGTTTTTAAACTCTCTGATTTATTTTCATTAGCAGGTGTCTCTGTTAAACCACACTTTTGTGTATCATCCTTAAATGTTTGTAATAATTCTGTTTTTGTTTGCTGTTTGTGTTTGTTTGTTGACAATACTGCTACACAAAGTCTTTTTTTATATCTATTACTTCTCCAGAGTCCTTCATTGGAGTCTCCAACTTTCTTGTAGGTAAATTTACTGAATGTACAGAATCTTTTTTAAGGATCCTCCAATGTGCTAGAAAAACACCACAATGACAATGCAATAAATTAGGACACGTAATTTTTAATTTACCCAAACTTGTAACGGCATAACTTTAATTTGAAACGTGCCTGGAACAGATTTTTGTGTGCTTGCTTCAGACTTGATAGCGATCCACCATCGTTTTTGTAAAGATTTATTTAAAGGGAATTAATGAAACTAACATTGTGAGTTTTGTTTGAAACTGAATTGCATTGTGACACACAAATTGTAAGACATACTGTAAGAATATTTTAACATTTTATAATGTTTAAATTTATCAACAACGTAAAGCTGTTCCTATTGTAAGGCACATGCGAAAAAAATTTAGGAGTAGAAAAATTCCAGATGATTTTCTATTTTCAATAATTTGGATAACCATACATACTTCCATGGCCGTCGATATAACAATGTGTATCAGTCAAACTATAAACATTTTAAAATGACCTTTTTTTGGCAAAAAACAATTTTTTACATTTTTTATATATCTAATAATTATTATTTAATGATAATGGATCTTTCCAGTCCAAATGTGACGTTACCGTGTCTCCAAAAAGAGAAGAAAACAAATATTAGATTAAAAATCGAATTAAATTCGAAGACAATTTAATAACATATGTTGTTTGATTATGACAAGCCTGTCAAATTTAGATCAAATAATAATAATAAAATATAAATAAATATCATTTGAATGTAAAGTTAATTATTATATATTGTTATGAACATGCAATCGGCGTGGCCCATGTAACGGTTGCATCTTGAAAACGACTAGAAGCTTCCAGCGATATCGAGCGCGGGAGAGATCGACCCGTCAAAGAGGCGAATTAGAGGTGGACTACTCCAGAAAATTCTAGTACATAATAACTTTTATATATATATATTTATATATATATATATATATATATATATATATATATATATATATATATATATATATATATATATATATGTAACGCTGTTGTGACTTGAGTTTAGTTGATAAGATATTTTCGTGCTGTAAACTTATAAATAAATATATTTATATAAATTAGAACCGTTCGTTTTATTTAATCTCGCTACAGTGGTGTCCGGTGTGAGATTTTAAAATAAATTCAGCAGTGATTTTTGAAAAAGACTTTTGAACTTTTGAAAAGTATTGTTCGTCGGGAAACATCCGCGTAGTTCGGTAGTGATCTTTGTACGAAAGAACATTTAAAAAAGTACGTGTGTACCTGACCAAAGATGCGAGCAACTAGAAGAACGCGATGAAGACTGCAGCGGGTCCAAGAAGATACTCCAAGAACGACTGAAGACTGTTCTCAATAAGAATGGAGACGACCCAGAGACATTCCAGTTTCAATCAACAAGAAGAAGCAGTTTTACCGAAAATCATTGATGGAAAATTTGAGAATGTCTCGCAAATGATTGAAGAAACTTCTAGAAAAAATTATGAAAGATTCGATGAAACGTCTCAAATTATTAAAGAAGTAGCTAGACAAAACGACGAGAAACTCGAAAATGATTCTAGAAGATTCGACGAGAAATTTGGAAATGTTTCTCAAATAATGGAAGAAACTTCTAGAAAGAACAATGAGAAATTTGAAGAAGTTTTTAAAACATTCGATAAGATACAGAAAAATGTAAACGACAAGATATAAGACGTAGAAGAGAAGATCAAACAATTAGAGACCATGATAACTAACACGAAAGTGCTACCACCATACTGTGTTAATACAGTAGCTTTAGACCGGTAGTGAAAGAAGAATCACCTAGAGACGAAACAACACATCATATGAGATTAAAATTGCTACCATTTGATGGAAAGTCTTCTTGGTCCATATACCTTAGACAACTTGAAGCTATTGCGACAGCCAATCATTGGACAGAACAAGAAAAAGCGGTTTCCTTGACTGCTGCTTTACGGGGTGATGCTGCGGATATCCTAAAATCGATTCCTAAGGGTCAAGAAAAATGTTACCAGACCTTGTTCACTCGACTAGACAAACGTTACGGAGATTCCCATCTACAACAAGTCTACAAAGTACAAATAAGAAGTAGAATTCAACGAGCAAGTGAGAGTTTGCAAGAATTTTAAGCAGATGTTGCTCGTATAACTCGGCTTATCCAGATGCACCAAACAACATATTGTAAGAAATTGCTGTAGATACCTTCATCAATGGGTTGAGAGACAGTGAACTACAGAAAGCTTTACGACTAGCAAGACCTAAAGTTTTAGATGAAGCGCTTGCCATTGCCTTGGAACACGAGACAGCTAGTCGAGCTTCACGGAGCTATCAAGTACGAACCTCTGAAGAGAGCAACGAACAAAACGATAAACGTCTGGAGGGAATCGTACGGAAAGTAGTTCGTAACATGATGCCGAAAAGACGCGAAACCAGATGTTGTAATGGTGGCGACGTAGGTCACATTCGCCGTAAATTGCAAGAAAATAATACAACAGTCAAAAAACTAGAACAAATCGAACACAGGGCTGGAAAAAGTCATTCAAATGCTGATGCTCACTCAAGAGCATCAGCATTTGTATGACTTTTTTATCCATCAGTAGTTTACATAAATCGTCTTGCATCATATGCTGGCTAAAATGAAACAGAAGAAGCACGAACCCTTCAACATGAGATCAAAGATGACCGGCGACCAAGCTTTAATGAATTTATGTCAAATTACACGCTGTGACCACAGAAGTTCAGCAGGATTTTTTTTGTGTTCCGCATAACGTCTCTCTAGCCCACTGTGTTGCACAAGATCTTGAGAGGACTAAAGGAATCTCATCCGTATTTTATAAGAAGTTCGGTCGTTTGGACGAGTTAAGAAATCAGCAGCCTAAAGTTGGAAGAGTACTGAGATTAGAAGATGGTTCTCGATCTTTGCTTGTTGCTTGCTGTATATGGTGACCAGGAAGTCATATACAGACAGGAAACTACGAGGATGTATGACGTGCTCTAACTAATCTGAAGAAAATCTGAGCGTGTCCAATAAAGCTGAGCAGGAGTGACAGAAAGATGGGAATGTTGGGAATCCAAATTTATTCCATAGGAATCTAAGTTTCGCCTAATTCAGAAGCCATTTTTGTCCCAGTTCGGACCGAAGCCTCTTCTTTATTCAAACTTTGTGAGTACATGCTCTTTATATTCTAAAACAATTTCGTTTGATGTTACTTTCAAGCTAAGAAAGCTTATTTAATAATCCAAGAGACTCAACACAGTTAAATTATTTTTTAAAATCTTTTGTTATAGATTATGATGCATATTTTATTATTTATTAATTAATGTGAATGTTCAGTCTCTATTTTAAACATGTCTCAATTAAAATGCCTCCCTCTCTGATTAAGAATACTAAGGGGCTACGTATTTAACACACTATTATACGGTGTAGAGGCCTGGACTCTCAAGCAGAACAATATAAAAAATATTGAAAGTTTCGAGATGTGGTGCTACCGTCGAATGCTGAAGATAAGTTGGGTTGAAAGAGTTTCAAACTTTGAAGTAATGTGAAGGATAGGAAAAGACCCAGAAATTTTGTCGACGATCAACGAGGAAAACTCGAATATTTTGTCACCTGATGAAAGAACATAAATACGCATTACTTCAAAATATAATGCAAGGAAAAATAGAAGGAAAACGGAATCCAGGCCGTAGAAGAATGTTATGGCTGCGTAATTTGAGAGAGTGGTTTGGCTGTACCACTAATGAACTCTTTAGGTCAGCTGTAAACAAGGTCAGGATAGCCTTGATGATTTCCAATCTCCGATAGGAGTGGCACAAGAAGAAGAAGAAGAAGAAATCAAAATGGTTTAACTAAACAGTAAACTTTTCTTTTGCATATTCAAAAGTTCTTATTTAATTGCAAGTTTTTTTATTTGCAAAGTAGTTAATCCTAGTCAAAGAGGACTCTGAATATGAGGAGGATATGGAATAAATTAAAAAAAACGTTATTGATATTTGATATATCTAATTCGTCGCTTGGATGCAGAAGTAGCCCAAGTCACAAAATGTTAATTTTACAGGAGAGCATTTTTTTTGTTTTTTTCTCAAAATATTATAAAATTCTTTGATCAGAAAATTGTATAACAATGTTTAAAAAGCTACTTTCCCTACAGTTCATTGCTTTAACGATAAAGGCCACGTTCTAAAAAAAAGCTGGACATAGACAAGTAAAGTCTCAACTGATGTAGTCTATGTCCAAATTTGGACATAGAATATACTTACATGGAAGTACTTAGGCTAGTTCTGATCAATCCATAATATCAATAATCTAATCATGTAGTAGGTATAGGTATAAATTATTTTAACACAAACAGTGTACTTACTTATAAATCGTATATTGTCGGCTTTCAGGTTTAACAAATAAGTTTCTGAAATTATTAACAACTGGGCCGTGTTAAAAAAAGACAGAAAATATTACTACTTAAAAAATCAAACAGATGGAACAAAATAGAAAATAAAACAAATAAATTTAACTCAAAATTAGGAACTAAAATTAAACAATTATAAATATTTAAACATCAATATCTGAATCTTTCCCTGTTCGTTTTTCATCATAAGGTAGGTTTTTAAAAAAATCATGATATTGACATGAAATAACTTTCTTCTGGCAAAGAAATTGCAAATGGTCGTATTTCTTTTTCGTTAATGGAATTTGCCTCGTATAGTTTGGCTTCAGTTCAATATCTTCTATATTAATTTAAAGTGTCTTTCTACCCTTTTTGACCAGATTAATTTTTTTAAATTCAATGTCTTCAAAATTGTATTTAAAAAAACACATATTTGGATAGTCTGGCCGGGTTTGTAGAATTCGTAATTTGTTCCTTGTCCCAATTAAGAGATGTTTTTGCTAGAAGTTCTTTTAGATCAAATATATTTTTTTGGTCTAATTCAACGACGTTATACTGGTTGTTTCTCTTTGCAGTTCTGACAATTGTGTACCATTGATGAGGAGAATAGACTGGAATATTACGTGATGCTCTTTCAATCATACTATGAATACTGTCTCTCTCATTTTGTGTGTGCCCTCGTTCCAGAAAGCTATGACAAATTTTAACTTTATATAATTGAGAAATGTAATTGTATAATGAAAATAAGTATTTAATTCTATTTCGTCCGGCACAATTGTCAGAAAAAAATGAAAACTCATTTCTACCGTGTTCAATATTACGCTTTATAAAATTCAAAAGGCAACTACCTATTTCACAAGAGCCTCTCTTGCCTATGGTTTCATACCACATATAACAGTTGCATTCTTTATTACCCATATTGAAAATAGTAAAGTTATAAGTTGACAATTTTAGCTTATAATACGCAAATCCAACTTCCGACTTTGGTACCTGAAGTATTTGTTGTAAATCAAAAACTGCGCAACAAATCTGTTGATTCTCCTCAGCTCTTTTTTTTTCTGCATCCTTAAATTCTCTGGCTAAATTCTTGTTTTTCAAGTGCAGTTGATACATTTCTTCAGCTGCTAATTCTTGGACAGATTCGTTGAGTAAGGAGTTTTTGCAGGCCTTTCCTCTTCTGTCTTCGGAAATCGTACCAATGGAACAAGTTTTATTAAGTACAGTTTTAACAACCTGGCACTTATACAAAGAGTATTTAAAAAGAAAATCTTACACACAGGTACTTTGATGTTGTCCTTTATGAAATAATAATCAAACGTGAATGTTCTTCTACTATGTTGGTTTGGAGAAGGCGATTCTTCATTTTTCTCTGCAGCAATATTTATCTTCTTTCGGCTAATTCTTGTTCTTTCTTTATTTTTTCTTTGCACTAATTTTGAAATGAAATCTCATTGTCTGTTGATGTCTCCAAGATTCCAGTAACGACCAAATATAGATTGCCTTTCTTCTTCAGGAATATTTTCGCTACATTTCATTCTACAATGACATGGATCTTTCATTTTCCGGGATGGTAGAAGTTTATTTTTCCAAGAGTTGTATTCCTTTCCGCTATTTCGAGATGTCTTCATTATATTTCTTCTCCAGGAAATCGGGTTTCTTTTTCTTTTGCGTGACTCTCTTATTGATACTTCTTCTTGATCAGGTTCCTGATCCAACAAAACAAATTCGGGATCATTTTCATCGTTATCGGAAGCATAAGAATCAGACTCAGAAGATGACATGTCCAAATAATTTTCCAACACATTTGTGTTAACCAATTTGACAGATCTGCTAGGTTTGGAATCACAAGATTGGTTGAACAGTTTTTTTGGCGATGCTTTGTGATGCTCACTGGGTCTGAAACTATTAGCTTCTTCAGTGTGGTTTGGTTCGTTAAAAAATATTTCTCGGAATGGTTTTGTCGGTGTCTGATTAAATGAATTGGAATTAAAGTATGTTGAAGTTTCCCAAAACTGTTGTAGAACAGGCGATGGTTCTAAATTTACAGAATCCATTAACTTAATGGCATATTTTGGAATGGAAATTCCAAAGGGAAGGGTAATTAATAATAATAAATAAAATAGCATTTTTTAAATAATTTCTCATTTTTATCAGTAATATAATTTTATTAGATAAAAAATAATAATTTTTGGCGTAGTCTCAGGTTCATGCATATAATCTAATAAAAAAATAATTTATTCAAAAAGGCCCTTTAAATAAAATATTATAGCCAAATCCAAAATCCAATATGACATTTGTCTAGGGTAGTATATAATAATGAGTGACTTTACCCTAATATTTGGTTGATATTAACAGTGCCACTGAATAAACAGCTACTATTTGACATAATAAAATAAAAATAGGAAATAGAAAATCACATGAACAATAAATTTTTGTCTTACCTGCACACAGATTCTTCTTCACTTCAAGCATCTGAAGTATTTTTGTACTTCGTGAGTTCAGCTCCAATGATTTTTGATTAAACATAATTTAAATTCTTATTGAGCTATCTTAAATCGCGAATAAGTTTATGTCCTCAATATATATATATATATATATATACGTAAATTTATGCAGAACTAGTCTATGTCCGGCTAAGCGACAGAGATACGATCGGTTTGCTGCGGCGCTCTTACATAGACTGATTCTGCATGAAAACTGACAACGGTACGGAACATAGGCTAGTTCAAGTTTTGATCGATATGAGCGTTAGTTGTAAAGATGGACATACAATACTTCTGCATCCAATGTAATGATGCTTTTACATCTACTAAAAAATGGACATAGGCTACTTCTGCATCCAAGCGACGAATTGCTCTATTCGATTTCTCTAATTGATTACTTTATTTGATTACCCTATGTAATATTTATCGTATTTGATATTTTGAATATATTTTGATATAGTGAATTTTACCATCTTTTATTTTAGTTATATTTTGCAATCTTCTCTTTGTGAATATCCCATTTCTGTTTTTTTGGTATTCAAACTTTTACAAACAGTGGTGCAATTTTTTTTTGAAGAGTTATTTTCTTCCTTTTTTTGTGTTGTATCTATTTTTTTTTGTTTCTCACCTCTAAGAAACGACCCTTTAATCGACCAGGACTGGTCGGTCCACGGTTCCTTCGAGCAGATAGTGTATCAGTGTTTTAACTTTACTTCTTAGCAATCTAGATCACATATATGGTACAAGGATACGGATGCAAATAAAATTACGACATATGTCAAGGCGCACAGAATTAGTCGGTCATGTTCAAAGAATGGCAGCGGGAAAAATGACTTATGCACAGGAGGTCCATAAGAAATAGAAGTAAAGGAAAACTTTGATTGCGACTTAAAAGAGATAGGTGTCTTGGACTGGAGAAGAAACAGAGAAAACAAGAAAACAAGAGAAGACAAGAAGAGAAACACAGAAAACAAGAGAAGATGAAGAATCATTGTCAAAATTTTTAGTGAAAAAACTTTTTGCCTTAGCCTACAAGGCCTATTGTGCACTGTAAAAAAATAAAATGATATTTGCAATCCTTTATCTACTGTGCCCTCCACTTTATCATAAAGAAGTTTATTTCGGATCAGTTACCCAATATATTTATTGTTAATTTTAAAATATCGCGGTCCTGTCAAGCCAATCTTTACCTACAATAATATTTACATTAGGTCAGGTCATAACATAAAGTCGTTCATAATAGAAAAACTTACAGCACGGCGATGATATATAGCGATGGGCGAAGAAAAAGAAAACGTCAGGATAACATATGAAGGGTTACGAGGATGAATATAATAAAATTGATTGATGAAATATTTGTGATGTTGGTCAGAATCCTAGTGAGATACCTGTGGAGCAGCATCGTCGTAAACTAGGAGTCCGTTCTGCTCGTGATTTGTGGTGGCTCTTGTGGGTTTAATTCTAAACTTCGAATATGTAAGTGACTTTATAAATGAGGACGTGGAGCTAGACGCCATATAAAAAAGTTAAAAAGGGAAATATACCTAATTGAAGAATGGTTGTGAATAATGGGCTAAGTGTCCAAAATTATCAGGTATTTAACTTTTTGTTTTTTAAAAAGAAACGATTTAAAAAACAATCTAAATTTTTAATTTACTATCTAGAGCAAAATCCATAATTATTACTTTTGTAATCCACTTATCCACGCGAATGAAAAATAATATTTAGAAATACATTCGTAAAACAAAATGAGAGTTTACATGCGTACACAGAGGCGGCTCGTGGTAATTTAAAAAGGGTGTTAAATTAAGGAATGTAATTATAGAAACGTGAATAAGCGCCGCGTGCAATTACGGCGCAGGCGAAAAATATTTGGGGGCCTCGCTCTTTCTTGAATAAATTTGATATTATTTATTACTGTTGTTTGTATATAAATAAAACGTAAAATAAATATGAGATAAGTTTTAATGTCGTATGCATTACTGAACAACGTTCACTTTCGACACCGGTCATTGGAATTTGTGCAGATTACCTTTAAGATAATGCTTAGGGGAAAAAGGGGACCGTCAATATAAGCTGAAATTTGAAATATTTGTTATGTATGGCTTCCTACTCACTTTATAATACTCTAAAAATGACGATTATGTATTTCAATGCATATATTTTTTCTATAATTCTCATTTACAAATTTCCTGTTTTAACATCAATTTTCAAATATATCTTCCATTTTGATTGTGCCGTTTTTAATGACATGTCACGTTTACACCAATGTTGTCATATTTTCAAAAATTAATGTTTCTTACAAAATTTTCTAAAAATATAAACATAACAAAATTTTATTTTGTAAAAAAGAAAATATTTTTTATTTCATCAGTTAATAACTTGTTTACATGGCAGTTTAGATTGCGTTGAGTTTTGATCAGGTGATGTCTTGTCATTAAAATATGTTAAGAAGATCGGCGTGTTTTATCGCTAGAAGGGGCCCAGGCAGGGGAGAAATTTTAGGTCAAATATCCTTATCGTCGTGTAATGGAATGATTGAATGTCGGCCTTATCACCCTTATCGATTTATAAAACAAATAAGTCTTTTCAATTTCCAGTTTTCAAGCAACTTTTGGTTTCCTGTTTGCAGTGTTGTCGACTAATTGATTAAGTATATTGTTTTTATTTCGCACTTCATCTTATATTATTTTTACTGCTTATTTCTTCGTATACATATTAGCTTATTATTTTTATTAAATAATTATTTTGATTAGATTGGGTTAGTTTAAGTGTTATTTTCGTTTGGCTAGTCATTAACGAGAATGATGTATGTCGAAATTTGACAACAGTGTGACAACTGCGACTATAGCGTTTTTGGTTTTGTTGAAAAATCAATTTTAAAAGAATGTTAGGTAGGGAAACAGGGAAATATATTAAAATAGTATTAGACTTTTATTTTTACGTGTTTCTTGAATACCACGTAATAAATATATAAATATTTTTAAAAACATTTATACTTGGCAACATCCTAACCAACCCTCTGGACTATTCCAAAAAATTTATGCAGGTCTTTTATAATTTGTTCTTGGTGAAGTTATGTTTTTTTTTAGCAAAGAAAATTGCCAGTTGCACCTCGTGTGAAATTTCATAAAATGACGTGCGCATGGAGTGCAAAAAGGAAGTCATGAACTTTTTTTTGAGAGCGTTTTGAAAGTGGATGGTTAAGGAAGATTTAGGTGTTACAAACGTATTAGTAAACACAAAAAGCGCTAAAACGCTGTGGTTTCTCTGCATCGGCAAGGAAGGGTACTTTTTTTAAGTATGCTAAATTCCCGATAGAGAAAATATTTATGCTTGTTAATATTTTGTTACATCTGCGTCCTCTTAGATATAGCTTTATTCAGGGTGAGTTAAAAATGGGGGCTCAAACAATTTCAGAATGGCATTCCTTCTCTCGCGAAGTCTTTATAAGTTTCGCAATGAATAATTCAAAGAAATTGGGAGGGAAGGAAATTGTGGTTGAAATTGATGAATATAAATTTGGGAGAAAATACAATAGAGTTGACAATAAGTCGACTGCACATTGTACACCGCGACATATTAGCTTGTGTCTACATCGCAAAACTCTTCCATGATAATCGCGAAAGCGCTCGCTACTAGATGGCACTCTGGAACGTTCTCGTAGCCTCGTTTTGGCTTTATATAAGCGGCGATGCGCAACGAAACCCCAGTTCGAATTAAAACGCGGTGTTGAGTAATGAGTAAATATTTTACGACTTACGTATTCCCGTTTACGTATTTACGTCTACGATAAATTATAAATTATGGATAAGTTTTTAAAAAGAAGTGCAGAACCATCTAAGCTGGCAGTAGCAGCAATAAAAAGAAAAACAGATTCTACATTGATGAATATCTTAAATATGGTTTTACCGTTATTTCCAATAAACCACAATGTGTTATTTGTGGACAAATCTTGTCAAAATAAAGCATGAGACCATCAAAGTTACTTCGACATTTAAATAGCAAACATCCAGATAAAAAAGACAAGCCCGTAGAATTCTTTGAAAGAAAGCTGAACGTCCTTCACAAACAGCAAGACAGTTTTCCCTTGGCAACCACTACTAATGAAAAAGCATTATTAGCAAGTTTCTTATCGTGTTGTCAAAACTAGTAATCCGCACACAATTGCTGAAAATCTGATTTTTCCAGCAGCTGTTGAAATGGTACATATAATGTGTGGGGAAAGAGAGGCTGCAAAATTAAATACAATACCTCTGTCAAATAATACTATTCAAAGAAGAATTAGTGATATGGCAGAAGATATTCAAGCGCAAGTTGTGGAAAATCTTAATAAATGCACGTACTTCTCTCTTCAAATAGACGAATCTACAGATATATCTAACTGTGCCCAATTCATTACGTTTGTAAGATATGATACAAATAATGGCATTCAAGAAGATATTTTATTTTGTTCCCCATTGGAGACCAATACCACTGGAAAATGTTTACTCGACACTTTTGTGAAACGTACAAGTAAATATGATATTGACTGGGGTAAATGTATTGCTATATGCACAGATGGCGCTAAAGCTATGACAGGACATAAATCTGGTCTTGTCGTCAAATACAAGAAATAATGCCTAATGCCAAATTGAGACATTGTTTTTTACATCGAGAAGCTATTGCGTCCAAAGGTTTACCTCCTGAAATGGACTGTGTTATGAAAACCATCATTAAAGTTGTAAATTCCATTAAAGAAAAAGCTTTGCAGACCCGTATTTTTAGAAAAATTTGCGAAGACATGGGTGCTTTATTTGAAAATCTTCTCTATCACACCGAAGTAAGGTGGCTTTCAAGGGACAACGTCTTAAAAAGAGTACTTCACTTAAGAGCAGAGCTTTTAATGTATTTGAAAGATGAGAAGTCCCCATATGAAAATCAATTTTCCGATCCTATTTGGCTTCTGAAACTAGGTTTCCTTGCTGATATTTTCGAGCAATTAAATATTTTGAACAGTAATTTACAAGGTCGCGACATTAATATAATTACAGCCACAGATAAAATTAAGGCGTTTCTAGAAAAATCGATTTATGGTCGACCTCACTTGGCAAAAAACAACTCGATTCATTCCAGTGCCTTCAGGAAATTATGGAAAATGTATCCAATTACAGTGCTACAAATTTTGAACAAGTTTTTGCTGACATGCATGTTACTTTGCTCAATTTAAAACAACAGCTCTGTGATTATTTCCCCGAAGAAATTCAAAACAGTTACGACAGTTGCAGATGGATACTAAATCCGTTTTTAGCCGATTCCTTTCAGCATGTTGAAATACCAATAAACATGAAAGAAAAACTTATTGAAATATCAAGTGATGGAATGTTGAAGCTCCAATTTTTTTCCCAGAACTCGGACCAATTTTAAACCGAAAAGATGCAGGAATACCCCCAGTTGGCGAGTGAAGCTGTAAAATGTTTGGTTCCATTTGTAACATTATATTTGTGTGAGTTAAGTTTCTCGTCTATGACTCCCATTAAAACAAGAGTTAGAAATCGTCTCGTACTTGAAAATGATATAATTGTGTGTGTCTCAAATACACAGCCTAGATTTAAAAGATTAGTTTCACAGAAACAGGCGCATAGCTCTCATTAAGATTATAATATTTGACTTTGTTTTACTCTTTTATTTTTACGGACTTTAATATTTAGTTTTATATTTCGTCTGATAATTAATTGTTAATTTCTATTTACGGCGTTGTTAAAATAAAAATACATGATCTAACAAAGTGGTGCTTTTGTCTTATTTTGGAAATGTTCGGCGACCCCCCTAGTACCTCATGGCGACCCCCCAGGGGGTCAAGACCGCCACTTTGGGAAACACTGTTTTAGATCATTGGTCTTTTCATTCCGAATATCACATACAACTATTCGAAAAGTGGTTTACGAAACCTGTGAGGCAATATGGAATAGTTTTCACGAAAAGCATAAATGGTATGGCTTTTCCAACCGAATTAATGTTTCCGTCGATTGCTGAACAGTTTTATAGAAAATCGAAATTTCCTAGTTGTGTAGGAGCCATTGACGGAAAGCATGTTAGAATTAAATGTCCTGCGAAATTCGGGTCATTCTATTTCATATATAAAAAATATTTTTCGATTGTGCTTCAAGTTTTGGTGGATGCGCAATATAAGTTTACATATTTATTGTTCAATATAATGTGTTGAAGTTGGAAGTTATGGAAACCAGAGTGATGGTGGTATTTTCATTACGTCATCACTGTACTACCATCTTGAACAAAATATATTCTGTGTACCTGGACCTTGCCGAATACAAATATTATTGTTCCACACGTTTTCGTAGGAGATGCAGCCTATCCATTAAAGCACTATCTAGTGAGGCATTTCTCTGGACAAAATTTGTCACAGGAACTAGAGGCAAGAAACAGACATTTACTCATTTTTTCATACTTTTAATGGTGTAATAAATTAAGCATACATAAATTATTGGATTTTATTTAATTTACTACACTTCTTCTTCTTCTTCTTCTTGATGTGCCTATCCGTTACGAATGTTGGCGATCATCATGGCAATTTTTATCTTATCTACAGCAGCGCGGAAAAACTGCACAGATGTTGTATTGAACCAGATTCTGGGGTTCTTTAACCAAGATGGTCTTCTTCTTCCTGGGCCTCGTTTTCCAAATATTTTTCCTTGTAGGATGGCTTAAAGGAGAGCATAACTGGATTAATTTAGCATAATATGTCCGAAGAACTGTAACTTTCGAGATTTGATGGTGGTCAGTAACTCTCGGTTCTTGTTCAGTCTTTTGAGGACTTCCTCATTTGTGACTCGGTAATATATGTTTGCCGCTCTTACAGTATAATTTGCCATAATTGTTTCCTGGTCTTCGGTAAAAACTTTGTTCTAAGCTCTATAACCCATGGAAACAGAATTATTTAAACCCTCACCTGGTGCTTCCCTTTTAATTTTAAATCGTCTTAACGAAACATGATACAAATCGTACTCCTTTGCCGCTGCACGAATGGATATACCATTTTTTATTTCGGCGTATATGCTTAAAATCGTTAGCGGGGTCGGTTATAACGTTACTATTGTCCCCTCGACAGTATGTTACGTTCGGCCCCAACCTTACTTTTTAAAAACTTTTTTAATTTTTAACAATGAACAACGGTAAATGTAGACAGTTACTTGTGTTTATATTATCTTCAAATATCTAAACTAACTATATATGCAAGATAAAGTAGATACCTGAAACAATAAAGCTTATATTTCACTTAGATATCACTCCAAAATTATTACTAAGGAGCACTAAAAACAATTGCGGTCTTGTACATAATCCAGACTCTCGCCGATATCGCTCACGTACGAATATATGGTAGTCGGCAGTTTTGTCAGTTTACAAAACTAGCGCAAGCGCTGTTATTGTTTTCGTGGTTTCAGATATTTGAGTTGTTACTTTCGCCGCCTGTTACTTTCGACCCCGGTCTGCCCTACTTCGCAATCCATCTCAAAACACAACCAAACGCAAGTTTGTAGTACGAACAACTTTTAAAAAACAAAATATTTTGGTCGTATTGAAAACATGTAGGTACGAACTTGTACGAATTATTATTAACAAATTGTCGTAAGCAATATAACCACAAGCATTTCAATATACTGATTTGTTTACGTCTGACGATTTCTTACGATTTCGTACGAATGCGTACCAACACATTTTCGTACGAATTCTTATCCAATGTAACCGCCGCCTAAGGAACTTTTTCGGAGAAAGAAAAACACTAGTACCTTGCAGCATCAGTATTTATTCTCCACCGAGACTCACACAAATCAATATTTAAAAGTAAATTTAAATTAACATACTTCATACAGTCCCTCCCTTGATATATATTCAAATAAACAAAATTCCTAAATTAGGAATTCATGAAGTGTTACAAAAGTTGTTGAATAGAAAAGGTGCCACGATGATTGATAACTTGAAACGGACATCGGGGCAAAAAGAGGCGTTTCTGGGGCGTTTCCTTTCTCCTCTATACATACGAAGTATCCTCAAACTTCGTGTATGCGTGTATAATAAAAATACACAAGGTTCTAATTATAGCTCCCACTCACGAAAGAATCATTCGAAGAATTTGTTCTCTGCACTCCTACATACTTACACCTGTGAGAAGTCGACTCTTACGCTCTTGCAATGCGTTAGGTTGAAGAATTAATTATTAAATAATGGTTTTTTTTATTAAAAAAGCTTAGCTTATTAGATAATATTATTTTACAATATAAATTACTATATTGTTCATTTCATATTGTTATACTTCTTTCTAAATACTCTTATTCAAAACAGCAAACAATATTACAATACTAATAACAACTCGAACTGAAGGACAGAACTATTTAAATACTCAATTACTGCTGTTACTTGAACTGTTAATTTCTTGTTTATATACATTTTCTGACGTTTCAGACTTCACGGAATATTTCGATCACATCTAGAAAATTCTAGTTTTTCAAAACTTCTTTTTTTTTTCTACAAGGGAATTTTTCTATAAACTAGGGAAAAGTATAACCCTAGAGATTATAAAACTTATACAAAAACTAATATTGCACTGCCAGATTCTAGACGCATGGAGAAACAGCATAATAATACCAATGTTCAAGAAAGGAGATAAACAAGACCCCAACAATAATTGTAGAGATATAAATCTACGAAACACCGCACTTAAGTTTACCACAAAAGTCCTAACCAACAAAATCAATAAACTAACAACTTTATCAGATGAACAACAAGGATTCAGGTAAGAAGACATCTTACACCTACTATATAAACGAAACATACCAATCAATATTATACAAACCATCGAAAACATCTACTTCCATAATTGAATACAGGCAAAGATAAATGGAAAACTAACACAGTGTATACCAGTACAAAGCGGAGTCAGACAAGGTGACTCGTTAAGCCCACTTCTCTTTAATATAATGGACGAAATAATACAAGCAGTACGTAAAGGTCATGGTTATGTCACCTCGGGGGAACAAATAAGGGTCTAACCACCTTCTGATATCCCCGGGTGCTCTGTAGAGGGCTTCGAATATACTGTCGAGAGCTCCTCTACTTAAGTCCATTTACTGGGTATGGACTTGTAAATATTTATATCTTCGGTGTCTTGCCTTGAAAAAGGCAAGATATTTCTTACACAACAAATTCCTCGTCGAAAATGGTACATTAGGTTGTGGTCTTCCGATGGCTTGTCTTGAGAAAGACAAGATATTTTCTTACATGACAAAGGATTGTCGAAATAAAAACACCAAGTTAAAGTTGAAAATAACTCTCAGCCACAGAGTATGGAAAATAGAACAGGAACAGAGCCCCGAGAGCACTAAGCTCTCGGAGAGCCCGTGAGGGACTGACCTGGCTGACCTGAAAATCGCCAATATTTATATGCGCTGTTAGAGCGATAAATAGGGATTTCCAGGTCAAGAGCCAATGGGAAAATTCGAGGCGGGGCGATGCGCATCGAAATGCTTACTAGTCCACAGACTATGGCATTCGATGACAGTTACAGAATGGGAAACAAAGAAATCCAAATATTACGTTATGCAGACGACTCCGCATTAATCGCCAAGACAGAAGACGAGCTTCAAAGATTAACACACATCTTCAATACAACAGTCAAGAAATACAATATGATAATATCGGCAGAAGAAACCAAATGTATGACAACATTTAAATACCCACTACGATGTAAAATCGAAATTGATGGGAAAATAATAAAGCAGGAAGCAAGGTTTAGATATCTGGGAATAGATATAACTAGTTACGGAGAGGTTGAAGAAGAAGTACGACAACAAAGCTTAAAAGCAAGTAAAGCGGCGGGATTTCTTAATAACACAATCTGGAAGAACAAACATCTAAGACAAGACACAAAAACAAGAATCTATAAAGCAGCAATTAGACCTATATTAACTACTAGAAACAACAGAAATGAAAATACTTCGACGAATATCAGGGAAAAGTCTGTTGGATAGGGAGGGAAGCGAAAACATAAGAAGAGCATGCAACATAGAAGACATAAATGGATGGGTGACAAAACGGAAACAGGAGTGGAACGAACACATTAGTAGAATGGCAGAGGACAGGATAGTAGGAATAGTACGAGATAAGTCACCAAATGGACGAAGGAGTATTGGCAGACCAAGAAAAAGATGGTGCGATAATTTAAACAATTTAGGAGGCTAATATTGAAGAAGAAACAGGTTTTAAAGCCTTTATACAAGAAGAAAGAAGAAGAATGAATTTTTCTATAAGGAATAAATCTTTAGAAACTATCCTAAGACTGTTCCTTCCTTTATATTTATTCGCCTAGCGTAACTGGTGTACCAACGACCGACTGAAGTCAACATTGTTGATTAGTTCCATGGTACAGAACTAGTCTCTCGATATGAGCTTCCGTTGGTTTATTTCTAGCTTAAAAATGGATGCGGCAGATTAGATCGTTTCTTTTTTGCAGGACGGTGTACGGGCCCTCCCAGTTTCGGACAAAGTCCTTTCTTTCATTTGTATAACTATACTGGGTCACCGGTTTCCAAAGTTGTTCACGTTCACCCCTGTCGTTTATCAAAAATTGGAAAAATTTTACGAATTTGCTACTGCGAGTTTTCTTCTAATACCCAAGATTTTCCTTAATTCTTGCCATAATACTGATTCAAAATCTTGTCCTTTGTTTAGAATGTAACTCTAAAGGAACTCCATGTCTTGATAAGACGTGTGTTATGAATACTTTTGCTACTGTAGTCGCTTCTTGATCGGGAAGGGATGTTAGTTCAGGCCATTTCGAAAATAATTAAGTACAGTATTGCCCAAAATAAACAGTACTGAAACTGAAACATAGATGTCTTTTTGTACGCGCTGTCATATTCAAATTAACTAGTATAATAGACCTGTCAAGTAATCCTTAAAAAATTATTTATTAAGGCCTAATTGTTAAAAATGGTGTTAAGTACAGAGGAGAAAGTGTTTCTTGTGGAGCATCTTTTTCGCTCATACGGAATCGGCCGACGTAATAGTGCAAATCTGCAATACGTGTGTGATCAATTCACACAACGGTTTAATAAACGTTCTTTAAGTAATGCTGTAATGTTGAAAGTTGTTAGAAAGTTTAGAAATACGGGTAATGTATTGTGCCAACGAAAAGGAAACTCAGGGCGTCCCAGGACAGTTAACAACAACGATAACCATGAACGTGTTTTTGAGCGAATATTGGAAAATCCGAAAGCCAGCCAGACAAGAATAGCGTTGCATCTTGGCATAAAACGAACTTCATTGCAAAGAATCCTGAAGGAGCTGGGTGCATTTTCGTATGTGATTCAGGTACATCAACAATTACATCCCAGGGATTATCACAGTAAAGTGGAATATTGTGTCAGAATTCTTGCATTACAGTATGAAAATCCTGAATTTTTGAAAAATGTATGGTTTTCAGACGAAGCACATTTTCATTTCTCAGGTTATCGTCAGGTAAATCGTCGCACAAATCGATTTCTTCGCGTTGCCAGACCAGATGAAGTTCAAGAAGTTTCTTTACATAGCGCAAAAGTGAGTGTCTGGGTTGCAGTTTCGGGACACGGAATCATTGATCCATACTTTATCGAAGAAAATAGTAGGCAAGCCACACTTAATCAACAGAGGTACATACAAAAAATTGTAACACGCTTTATCCCTGATCTATGTCGTGCACGTAATTTGGCATTTCGAGACCAATTTTCCCGGCAGGAGGGGGCGACTTGCCATACTACTATCGAAGTTCGTCAATTTCACGATTTACTGACTTCCCCTATCCCACACATTCTCCAGACTTAACATCTACAGACGCATACATTTGGGGCATGGCTAAAACTGACGTTTTTAAACGGGCACCACAAACCATCAATGAGTTAAAGGATGCCGTTAGAGCCTTCTTCGCGGACGAGACAACATTTATTCCATAACATTACGAGAAATCTGGAATATCGGTATGAAGTCTGCCTTGAGAGAGGAGGAGCTCATTTAGAACACGTTATAAAGTGTCAATAATATGTATTTTTTAAAACAATAAAATAATTACAAGTTCAGTACTGTTTCTTTTGGGCTATACTGTACTTGTTTCTTCTGTCTTTGAGAGTTGAACAAGTACATCTACTGCAAGTCGTTCAAAAGGCTCTCAAGAAAGATATTGGGCCATTTCACTACGACTTCTTATTCTATGACCTTTTTTACCGCTATATAAATTGCATTTCTTACACCAGTCTTCTACATCTCGACGACAATTGATCCAGTAAAATCTGTCTATAACTGTGACAAGGGGTCTTTTGACTCCTAAATGTCACCCAGAAAGGCTGTGAGAGTTCTTGCAACACACTTTTAATGTGCGATTTTTAGAGTACCAATTGTTGAACTGTACGTATTCCATCGATACTTCCCCACTTCCATTGGAAACATACCTAGATTCCCATTGAGCACATTACGCCTTTATAGTTCCACTATATTTGATTGATAAACGAAACCAACGTCGAACAAGTGGACAAATATGCATACCTGGGAACAATGATTAACTCCACAAATGATTACAATCAGGAGATAAAAATAAGAATAGAAAAGGCTAGAGCAAATTTCAACAAAATGAGAAGAGTTCTATGTACCAGGGATTTAAAACTGGAACTAAGAGTTATTTTGGCGAGGTGCTATGTTTTTTCGACGTTATTTTATGGAATGGAATCTTGGACCTTGAATGCGACATCAATAAAAAACTGGAATCATTTGAGCTGTGAGTGTACAGAAGAATTCTGAAAATATCATGGACAGAACACGTCACAAACAAAGAGGTTCTGGGAAGGATGAACAAAGAAATGGAAATTTTAAATTCAGTAAAAACAAGAAAATTAGAATATCTCGGACATATTACACGTGGAGAGAAATACACCTTGCTCCAAGTGATTATGCAGGGAAAGATCCAAGGAAAGAGAAGCATAGGGAGGCGTAGAATGTCATGGCTGCGCAACCTGAGAGAGTGGTACGGATGTACATCAAATGAACTTTTCAGAGCAGCCGTCTCAAAAGTCCGAATAGCTATGATGATTGCCGACCTCCGCCGCGGAGATGGCACTTGAAGAAGAAGCTATTTGATTATTTGCTGCAAAACATTCTGCAAAGCATTTTTAAGCCCTTCTTGTATGGCTTTTAAGTCATTATTTTTCCTTTAACCGTTTTTAATGCTTTCCAGGAAAGACTGACCATTATCTTCTTTCTTACAGAAGATAATGAATCCAGAATCCAGAAACGACACTACCAAGGACCTTGACATTTCTTTCTCAATCCAGCCATTTGCTCTAGCTGCAGCTTCAAATTGAAAACGATATCCCATGCTGTTTGATCATCGAATGTGGGTGGTTATAAATTTTTTATAAAATTTTACTAGTTAACTCTGCTTTTTTAGCTATGTTTTTAGATAATAAGCCTGTTTGTTCAGATCCGATACTAATTACTAAAACAATATTAGATACGGAAGCTTGGGTAACCGTTTTTTTTTTAACTCAGCTATTTGTCTTTCAAAATTAGATTGTAAATCGTTTTGTTGTTGTTTTGTTCTAATTAAATCGTTTCGATGTTACACATTAATATATTTTACACAATAACAGTAAAATGCTGAGGCGAGCGTCACGGATTTAGCGCCACAAGATGGCGTCGTCACGAATAGTGTTACGGAACTAGCACAGCAAGATGGCGTCGTCACGAGTAGAAATATTCTATATATGTCTTCCAATTATTAATAATATTAAATTGTCTGTTTAAATTTTCATGATATTTTGAAAATAATTTGATATAAATATAATTATTATTTTTAAACAGCTTTTTAGTTTATATAATAATTAAATTTATTATCAAATGATATTTATTTATATTTTCATAATTTCATATAAACACAATTTTGGAATTTTGCAATTATCAATTCGACTATTGTATCAAAGTACAATAACAGCGGAAGAGTTTATTTATGTATCTAAGTGTCCTTCATGCATAAATATCAAAACTGAAATGTTGAAATGTTTTATAATTTTTTGTACAGGAAACGTAAAAAAGATCTTACTCACGAACGCTTATCGCAAGTAAAAAGCTTTAAAAAAGATACATCAGCTTTAACCTGCATTAACCTTTTCTTGTTGTTTGAAACGTTCTAAACGTTTGGTATTTCTTTCCTCCGGTAGCTTAGCTTCCTCCGTAAATGTGTTAGTTGTTGCTCTGGAATCCTCAGAGTCTTCTAACATTATTGCCACAAATTGGTCGCATTGCTCCTGTAATGATCGTTTTCTAGTGAAGTTAATATGTTCCTTTTTTTTAACTTGGCTGCACCGTACTGAAGACTACCAATAGTCAGAAATGCGTATATACGGTTGCCTTCCAACCTATATACATATTTTATTATATATATTTTTTTCTTTGTTGCGAGCTAAACCATACATACTGACGGTCAATTTATACCGTCGATGGTGACGTGGTTTGGGTGGAGGTTGGCGTGGAGGTTAGCGTGGTGATTGGCGCGGGTGCTGGCGGTTGACGCAAACATTTTTGACAGTAGGCATTTTTGATTGGCAGGTGGAGTGGTCGATATTTTCTTTATGAGAGGTCTCCATCTTGAAGGTAACCGTATGCCGTCATCTATTTTATTGAGACAATCAAATACGGTACCAAATTCGTGAAATATACTTTATCGCTATTTTTTGACATTTTCCCCGATTTATGTATGAAATTCCATGAACTACGTTGTAGCGTTTTTGCTGTCTTTGTTGTTCTTTACTTGATACTTGCAATTATTTTTTTATTGCAATCGCTTCCAGGGCATCCTTCATGATCCTGTTATTAAGATAGATTGTTCAAACATTATTTTGTAGTCGACATACGTTTACTATCTGCTACAAAAACAAAAAATATAACAATCCGTCAGAAGAGACATCTTACGTCGATTTTTTACCTGGCACGGCACACACTGAAAGACATAGATTAATCGTTGTAATTTCTGGGAGCCATTACATTTAATGCACCGAACGGACGACGCCATTGTCACTACACACCATCCTCCATCCACGTCGTGATCCAAAAAAAAGAGAACAGAAGAAAAAATGATTCATTTATTTTAATGGTACGTTTATTTATCCCTACCTGCCATTAGTTCCACTCGAGTGACGGTTCAAATTTAATTCGATTGTTGGACAATATTTTATACGCTATACAGAGTGTTACTTCTTGTGATGTTTTTAATCGTCAGTTTCCCATTGGTATACACTGAGAGATTAACTTAGTTTTTATAGAATAACATTTTATATTTATCAGACTATAGCTCTTTTAAAACACAAACTTGTAAAATTAATTATTTCAGATCGATAAGAACTCTTCAAAAAAGCTCATTTAATCGAACTATTTTTAGTTTACATATAGTATATGAAAATTTATGTGAAAAACAAAGAAATATACATTTAAATAAATTTAATATTCATTTAGAACAAAACAATATACATACTTTAGATAACCTCAATAGAAATAAGGCGAATAGTCATTTAAATGCAACGGACAGTTTAATACTGTCAAAGGATCTTTTTTACATCTTTAAAGAGAAGAAGGAAAATCTGCATACAGACACCTGTGATTCACACAGGTAGTGTTGGGTTTCTAATAGCTTGACGAAGTTGTGCCTGGACGAGATGCCCGAGGGAGTTAGACCTTTGCCACCACTCCGAGACGGTCGGCATTCAATAAACTTTCTAAAAACCTCTCCTTTGTCGCTCCAGACATCAAGATGGAAGGGCTGGTTAAGGCAAAATATCTTTCCTGATAGAATGTGAAGTCATAAAAACTGTTAAAATTAGAAAAATTCAATATCTGGGTCATATAATGAGGGGCGAGAAGTACGTATTACTTAGATTAATTATGCAAGGGAAGATACAAGGGAAGAGAAACCCAGGACGACGCAAAATATCCTGGCTAAGAAATTTGAAAGAGTGGTTCGGTTGCAGCTCATTAGAATTATTCAGAAGCGCGGCCAATAAAATTAAAATAGCGATGATGATTTCCAACCTCCGATAAGAGAAGGAACCTGAAGAAGAATCTTTCCTGATGCCACACTTACACGAACCACCAAAAACTTTCAACCCTCTGCCTTAGCGAGGCTGACATTTCTCTCGGGCCATCTGTCTCTCATTCTCTCCTATTTCAACCTGCGACAGTCCGTACCCCACTGAGGTGCTACTTGCTCGTTTCAGAATTCTGTTGCGAGTTTCCTTTCCTCCTTACGTTCTTTTGAATAGAGCAGCTCCCTGATAAATTTGTAGATTCGTGTCCACCACCATTCATCCCTCATCATTTTCTGCACCGTTTCTCTCACGGAATCAAACATTCTGCTGTTATACTCTCTTTCATTCGTCCAAGACTGACACTCCAACAACACTCCGACCTCAGTAAAAACACTGCTCGGACTGTGCTCTCCTAAGCCTGAAAAGATAGCTACGGAAGGAGTTATGGCTTGTGAGCATTTGTCAGATAATAATCCAGCTGCCTATGCAAACAGTCCATCCAGCTTCGAAGGTTCGGGATTAGTGACTTCATTCACTTTTCCACATCACGAGTTGCCTTCAACTCTTGCTACCACTTGGTGATTGAAACTGCCGATTGACTGTCAAAGGGTCTAAACTTTGTTGTTACTTATCCATCTATTCCAAAATTGAGACACAATTAGCTCAGTGGCGAAAATATCTCAATATTTACCAACCCACGAAAAATAAAAATATAGAGTATTATGTAAAATTGAATTGGAAAAGTCTAATAAAATTAAACAAAACATACACAAAGAAGAACTAAAGGCTGTAAGAACTTTAAAAAATTAGGACTCCATAATTATCCTACCATCAGACAAGGCCAATGGAACTGTGATAATGGATAAAATTCAATATGAAAATAAAATTAAAGACCTAATAACAAACGGTCTTATACAAAATTAAGAAAGAATCCAACGAAGCCTTTGAAAAACCAAATATATAGAACTTTATTCAAGTTTAAAGATTATTTAACAAATTATCAAAGAAGATTAATTACACCTCATTACAGAAAGATACCTTATTTTTATGGAGTAGGTACCGAAAGATAGACCTATTTGTAGTGCCTACTATGAATTCTCCTTGTAGCGAACTGTCATTTTTTTATTAAATATTATACAACCATTTGCAAATAAGAATAAATGACACATTTGTAAATAATATACAGCATTTTTTAAATATATTATCAAATATTGAATTTAAATCAAAAAATATTTTAGTAAGTTTTGACAAAAAGAGTTTATTTACAAATGTGCCATTAGATAAGACTTTAAATATAATCAAAACAAAATTAGAGAATGATGATACATTGGCAACTAGAACAAGACTAAATTTATCAGCTATAATGGAGTTAATGACATGTACTGATAATACCTATTTTCAACTAAATCGTGAATTCTATATACAAAATTTTGTTGTAGTGTAGAAGATTTTAAAACAAATATTATTTCTAAACAAATTTTAAAACCCACAATATGGTGGAGATATGTAGATAATGTATTCTTAATATGGCCTCATGGATCAAAGTTGTTGGACACATTCCTAAATGATATAAACGATAAAGAAGAGACAATAACATTTACCATGGAAAAGTAATATAATAATACTACCTTTCCTGGATGTTTTAATCTTAAAGAACGATACTGGATATGAGACTCAGGTGTACAAAAAACCAACATACACCAACAAAGATATCTAAATTACAAATCAGATCACAACGTCAATATTAAAAAGGCAATCATTAAATCCCTGTACGATAGAGACAAAATTATTTGTTCTAACGAAAATTCGTTCTTAAAGGAGAAACATTTCTTAACATCTGTTTTATTAAAAAATGATTATCATTTATGGTTTACAAATAAGGAATCGACCGAATGGAACAGAACAACTTAAAACTTGATCCTACAGCATCCACAAGAAATAATACGAGGGCAATAACAATACTATATATATATATATATATATATATATATATATATATATATATATATATATATATATATATATATATATATATATATATATATATATATATCAGGATTATCAGAAAAACTTAAAAGGCTAGGAAATAAATTCAACATTTCAATAACTTTCCAAACAACAAACACATTAAGATCTATTTTATCTAAAACTAAACCTAACAATGGACAAGAAAGAATAAAGAATTGTATTTATAAAACACCTTGTGAATGATATCATTTTTATTTAGGTGAAACATCAAGACCATTCAATATTAGAGTAAGTGAACATCAATCTTATATTAAAAATAGAGAATAAGTGTTAAAAAGAAAAAAATCAAAGAAGCGGCTCCAATTATGCTAAATGAGTCCAATCACGTCGCAAATTCCTCGGCAGAAAGCAGTAGGATCTGGTTAATCATATTAAAAGAGGAAATCAATAAACAGAAAATATCACTATTAGTAGTAACATATCGGAGATACATCATATGTTTTTAAATAACAGACGTATAAAATCAGAGTTTGGTGTTTATTGAGAGTAAACTAAATATACAGCCGGGAACACACATGCCAGTAAATTGAGAATGTAACTGGCATGCCAGCCGAAAAAGCAATGTAGATATTTACACAGCCAGTGCTGGTAAACACTCGAGTGGTTTTCATCTGAAACTAAAAAGTACCTGTTTTGTAATTAAAAGTTTTTGAGTTTCCAAGAAAAAAAAAGGGGATCCATGAAAGGTATTCGGAATGAATTCAACAAGCAAATATTGCTGATAACCACAGATATTGTTAGAAATTTAATAATGAATTAGCGGAACTCAAAAAAGAGAAAAATTTGGGAGAGAAATTGAGAAATTTTTCGGGTTTTGTGCATCTTACGGTAAAAATCTGGAAACAATCAGAAATATATTTTTTAATAAAATACACAATATAAAAAAAGAGACGTGCAGCCATCCCTAAAAAAAGTTATACGATTTTTCGAAAAAAAAAAATGTATTTTTACGTTATGTACAATTTACGGCTCTATAAAAACAGGCAAGTTTTGTAAAAATCAACTATCTAACTCAATGTAAAATTTTTAGAGTGATTGAAAACTACCGAAAAAAAAATAAATAAATAAATAAATAAAATCGAAAAAATTAAGTTTTTTGTATAGATGGAGCGGGGTGGTGTGGCGGGGTAAAATTGCGCCGATTCTTATTTTTTAATCGCATGAAACCTAAAAAAATTGAATTCTTGGTGTGATGAAACTTTTGACTTTTGATGGTATGCCTAAGGGGGTACTGACACTTCACCATTGGAGCGTTACTATGCCATCATCGGTGAGTTTTTGTTTTGTTTATCCACTTCATAATAATCTTTATTCTTTACATGTTTCTTATATCATTAATACTTGTTTTATGCCGATATGTTTTCGGTTATCTTATGAGGATTCGCATTTCTTATTATTCTATGTTCAGTTTCCCATACATAGATCTTGGCAATATACATTGAAAAATTTTTACAACAATGTTATTTTACAATAATCCTTAAAGACAATACTTCCAAAAGGAGTTTGCCTGAATGTTGTATTGATGAAATGACGTATTGACTGAATGATGGCCAGAATGTTCTTATATGTTATAGTTTATAATCTGAGTCTATCTTGGCTTGGCCTCCTATGGCCTCCTTTCAATGTGACCTCTTCAAATTTATTCGCGTGCTCTAACCTATCTATTGTCGGATCTATTTGCCTTGGGAGGGAAACTTCCACTTGGGAAGGAGAAATTCTAATGAAACAACAACCGAAAAAGATAAACTCAAACTACACAAAAGATGTACTTTTATGGGGGGGGGGAATGTTCCTCTCCAGTGTAACCAGCCCTGGACCTACCTGACCTCCTGTTCTCCTAGTTCTTCACATCCTGTGTGCTGTATGTATATGTCTTCTTCTTAAAGTGCCTATCCGTTCCGGACGTTGGCGATCATCACGGCTATCTTCACTTTGCTTATTGCAGCGCGGAACAGTTCAGTGGTAGTCGTGTATATGTATCTGAGTATAATGTAGTTAACATGTCATATAGATTTTGATCTTGCTCTTTGTACTCATAAATAATTTATTGTACCCAATCCCCTTCCTCTTCAAAACGAAAATTGATGATCGGTACAAAGATTTTTTCTGGTTTTCTCCTTCTTACAAAATTACAAGAAATTGAAAATAGTTTAAAATAAATTTCATAGATTTTAATTTCAGTTTTTCATTACATGTATGTTTCAATATAAATTACAACCAATTAAGTAAAATTACTGAAACTGTTGCCTTATTAAAAAATTGATCAATTATTTATCTTTCTTGTCATAATACTATGCGTTTTTTATTGAATTGCATTGTACCATCACGTTTTTATTGAAGGGTGTCATGCCTTAATAAGCCACATCCCGTACTAATTCATAAACTCTTATCGATATCTTTTCGACGAATGACACCAAACCATAGACGGAGAACAATACTTTTCCAGACTATTTATTTTAATATAAAAAATTCTATGTTTAACCCTCTGTCGATGGCCGAAATCGGGTTAATTAACTAGGGTTTTTTCCAAAATATGTTCTTTTTTAACATTTATGAGAATTTAAGGCTTAAAGTTATTCCCCAGAAATGATATTTTATTGTTTCCTGAAATCTTAAAATAAAAGGGTTAAACAATGTACATTTTATTTTTTATTACCCTATTTAAACTTAAAACTTTATTTATACTGGATAGATATATTAATTAAGCATAAGAGTTATCTTACTCTTCTCCAGCCTTTTCGTTTTTAGAGGTCGCTGTTCCTTACTCTTCGTCGCCATTCATTTTTGTCCATCGAGTCTTCTTCACCTAAACCTTTCTTTCCCAAATTCTCTTCCACACAATCCTTCCATCTTCTCATCGATTTTCCTCTACCTCTCCTTTCATCAACTTATAACAGCTCTATCCTTCGTCCCACATAGTTTTTATGACCAAACCATTACAGTCTTTTGTTCTTGAATCTCTTTGAGACTGTAGGTACCCCGATCCTTTCCCTAATCAAGTCGTTTCTGATCCTATCTCGTCTAGTCTTACCCAACATCCACCGTAACATTTTCATTTCAGCTACCATCATCTTCTTTTCGTAAATCTTCTTTAGAGGCCACACTTCACGGCCGTACATCAACGCAGGTCTCACCACACTCTTGTATATCTTTCTTTACAGCTCTTCCCCGATTTTTAGATCACAAAGTACACCGCTCATTCGCTTCCAGTTAACCTAACCAGCCTGTATATTATGGGCAATTTCTCGATCTAGTGTCTCATTTTCCGTTATGTAGGAGCTAAGCTCCTACTTAAATTCTCCTACTGGACCCAGTTTTTCTCCAAGCAGTTTTATGTCCCCAAACATTGCTCTTCCTCCCAACCACATATACTTTGTTTGCGACCTGCTAACCTTAAATCCTCCCTCTTCAATAGCCCTTCGTCAACTTCTCCTCCAAAATTTTTTTGCTCTCCTCTACTAACACGATATCATCAGCAAAGAGCATTGACGAAGGAGCCCCCTATCTTACTCTGTCTGTTAGTACATCCATAACAATATTAAAGAGGTAGGGACTCAGTTAAGAGCCTCAATTCAAACCAACTGTCACTGGAAAACTTTCAGTCAATCTGACTAAAGTCCTTACTTTGGTGTAAGCTCCCTCATACATATTCTTCACGAGCCTTACATACTTCTCAAGAACCCATTTCTTTCTCATACATTTCCAAAGCTCTTGTCTAAGAACGGTGTTGTACCCCTTCTCAAGGTCTATAAATATCAAATTAACTCTCTTTTCTTCTCGCCGTAGTTGTCTTTTTACTTTCTCAAAGCAAACAAGGCATTGATTGTCCTAATTCCTGGCTTAAATCCAAACTGTTCTTCTCCTATCAATATCTCTCTCCTAAATCTTCGCTCTACAGATCTCTCTCAAATTTTCATTGTGTGCGACATTAACTTTATCCATCTAGAGTTTTTACATTCCTGAATGTCCTCTTTATCTTTATACAATGATACCCAAACTCTCTCTCCATGCATTAGGAATCCTTTTTTGCTTATATATCCTACATTTGCCACAAAATCTCCACAGGTATTCCATCAGTAATTACTATTTAAATGGGAATAAGCCACAATTAAAGGTTAAAGTACGTTTATTGACGTTTCAATTTCCACTTCGGAAATTCAAACGTCAATAAACGTACTTTAACCTTTAATTGTGGCTTATTCCATTTAAATAGTAATTACTTTAAAATGCCACAAGAAAATAGCTCCAGAACAATATTCCATCAGGTCCTACTGCCTTACCATTCTTCATCCTATTTACCGCCTCGACAATCTCATCTCTTGGTATTTTCGGAATTACATTTTCATTTAGCATCTCGCATCCTCTGCCTCTCCTTTGGTGTTCTTGATTTAGCAACTTTCACCATCGGTTCTTAACACTTTTCCATCCACTATTTTAATCTGCCGCACTCGGGTGTTTCCAACTTTTCATACAGCTGTGCAGACGATCTTTGTTTCCTTTTTTGCTACCTGTATATATCCTTATCTTCCTCTCTTTTAGACCTGTCATACCTCTTTCTAGCCTTTTTCTTCTCTCAAACCTGTTGCACTTCATCGTTCCACCACCAAGTTTCTTTGTTTCTAGGAGGCCCTTTACGAGACTTTTTCCTAGCCTTCATCTCCCACTCGCACCACAACTTTACTGTTGTCTGCCGACCAGTCATTTAAATGCAAATTGATGAATTATGTGAATATTATGTATGTATGTACTTTATATTGTAGGCTATCGTTGATGATGAATGATTAATTTTCTCTCTCCAGAGCGCTGGACTGTAGAATCCCGGGTTGGAATGCGTCCACTTACACTGGTGTTGGATGGTTGGAATACTGAGTCATGTGTATGTATGCCGAATAAACTTCGCATCCCTTAGGGTGCGTTCATAACGGGGACCATCGCATGGTATCCTCGCCTAGCTCATAGCACTGACAGTGCACGCTTGCATTTAAAATAAAATGCATTTATTTTACCTGGCGATCGATGCGATGGTCGTAGCGAGGGTCGGTGGTTGGCGCCTCTTAGTGTCGATCGTAGAGTACTAGGGTCGAGGGTCGAAAAAATACTAAGCTCGAATACTATGGTCCAAGTCCGTCCAAGTCTATAATCCGATACCGGGACAGGGAATCCTACATCTCAAACACCGTAGTACCCTGTACTGTTGCTTCGCAGGTGACGTCATGCGCGTTGGAGTATACATTTCTATTCCTTGAGTAGCATAACGGTATTTGTGTATAGTATCTTGTATTATAATTTGGTTCTTTTTTTTTAAAATCACCACCTTTTTTAAAATCAAAAGAATGACTATTTTCCACATAATGCTTGGCTAAACCTGTAGCGTTTATTGTTTATCTTTCTGCTACTCTGATTATACTGTGGTTTTAGAAATACCTTATAGATTTGAAAGAAAATATATATTTCTCTGACCCCAGCTGTCTCCACGTCCCTGCATGGAATGCTCCTCTCATTTACCTTTTATTCTTGATAGAAAATATTTTATGGAGTTATGCAAATGCGTGAATGCAGTTCCAATAATGTTAGCTGCCCAGTTTATTAATATGGACTAACGTCTGATGCCAGCGTATTTAAAAATGTTGCAGATTGGATATTTACGTTTGCGAGTCGTAATAACGTAAGTACCAGTTGCAATAATGTGTTCTTTGGATTAATCTAAGTAACTAATTTATGACATCTTCCATGTTGCTAATTTGTAAGAATGTTAAGGGTATTTATTAATAGTGTATCCTGTATTTGCAGTTGACGGATTCTAGTTTATCGACAAAAAATGTCGGCCTAATACGGAACTATTTGATGATGCGGGAGATGCTCAAGGCAATTTTACCTACGGGAGGAGCTTATATAATAAAACAAAATAAAGAAAGAAAGCAGTAGGGCCTGACGCACTACCCATAGAGTTTATAAAGTAAATTAATAATCATTCACAAGTTAAGTATAACAATTTCATTAACAAACGAAAAATTATATTGATGAATACGATATTAAAAACATAGTACACTTATATTGTTACTAGAAAGCCAATATACAACTTTTTTTTATCACTAGGTGGAGAATATGCAAACAGACGTCGGAGGTAAACATTTCCGACAGTGCTGGGCTCCTAAAACTAAAAGTCCCTTCAGAATCACGTCGACCAGCTTAGCTCTGAGACGGATCTCCCTGCCCTATGTAACTCCGATGTGGCCGGGAACATCTAAACCATACCCCTCTCATACTAGAGCATCGGGTTGGGCTTGTTTGTTAGAACATAAATTCTCCCCGATGTCCCTTTTTTGTCAGATTCTCAGACTCTCGTCATCAAACATCAGATTGTGTCTCTCGCACTCATGCGACCATCATCCTTTCTCTTACCCATCTGACACACTCTAAAAGGGTTTGTGACACAATGTCTAAAGCCCCACAATATAGACAATTGTCCGGTTCGGCCTTTTTGAACCTGTGCACGTAGCTATGGAAGCTCCCGCGTCCTGTGAGCACTTGCGTTAAACAGTAGTCTCAGAGCTTGTGTCCAGTTCGCAGTCCAGCCAGCTCCACAGATTGGGTATCAGTGACCTTGTCCACTGTGCTACATTTCCCGTCGTTGCATCCCACTTATCCGGCCACATCCCAATGGATGTGCCTCTTTCCTTATGTTTAACGTTCTCTTCTTGTACCTTCCTATTTGTTCTTTGAAATAACCTTTCAGTCTCTCTCTCTCTCTCTCTCTCTCTCTCAGCAGTAGACACAGTGCTTTAAGCACTTGCTACTCACAGCAGGCTAGTTCTATCCACGAGTACCAAAAGCCTCTTGTACGCCTGTGTTTCCACAGTCCATCCGCGGCACCAGTACTCCATACTGGTGCCGCATAGGGAACGATAGACTGCACAACTCCATGGAAAACAGTCTTCCTTTCGGATTTGGGCCGCTAGATATTGGGCATTCCCCTCAGTGCGGTTGCTCTTTCCGCTGCATTACGGGTCACTTCTCAGACGTGCTCCACCCAACTCCCATTCATATGTACCATCCCGAAGTACTTCTTCTTAAGGTGCCTTCTCCATTACTGAAGGTTGGCTATAACTAAAGCAAATTGCTCTCTATCTTGAGCTATTCTTAGTATCGAATGTGTGTCCATGCCTGCCCTGTCTCTTACATTCTTCAACCAGGAGCATTTTCTTCTTCCTGGACCTCTTCTTCCTTCCACTTTCCCTTCCATTATAAGTACTTAGCCAATATAAAACTAGAAACTGCACTATCAGAAGAGGTAACAATATTAAGATGAGTTGGACAAGGCTATGTATTGTATCCCATATTATTTATTGTATTTAATGAGAGAGCATAATAAAAAGTGGAGAAGTTATGAATACTTGTACTTAATCATGCCCCTGAAGATGTTCTAGGAGCGAAAGTACTTGGGCAAGATATAATAAAAACTGTGATCGATATCTGCCATTTATTTGACTAAAATTCATTTATTCGAGCTTTCAACCTAATATCACTTTATTTCTATAGTTGCAGGTAAAATTATTTACATAATATTGTACAATGACATATGCAATATCTATGAAATACAGATAAATTTAAAGAATATAATGCTGCAGTCTTAACTGCCTCTAATACAGTAATAGCAAAATTAGGACAATATGAGTATCTTGTCGCAGCATTAACAGCAAAAAAGCGAAGAGTAAGCAAATAGATAATATGGCGTATAGAAATATCAAGAGCCACCTTCCCAAAAATAAATAGTAAGTAACCAATAGAATATAGTATTAGAATCAAAAACAGGACTGCTACGATATATTATTCACATTATTGTATGGCGTTAAACTTGAACGTTGAAAAATCAGACTTATTTAAGTTGAAAGTGTTCGAAAGGTGATATTCCTTCTTAACCTTACCCAATTATCTATCTTAGATCCCATCTCGCCCACACCATGAGTATTAAAGGAGTCTTTTTACCCGTGTTTGACTGGAAAGATTACATTTTGCGCGGGGGTTTGTATGTATGTGGCATATTGCTGCAAACTGAGTAACTTACACCTCTACCTTCTCACACACTCATAAATGTTTCTCCTCACTTACCAATCTATTTTACCAGCATGGCGAGTCATTCACCGAGTGATTGCTGGTATAAGCAACCCTCCACAACAACTTCGGGTGGATGAGTTGGTAAGTGGTAGAGCACTCTTTTATCCTGGGGTTGAGAAATTGGCCTCGAATTCAGATGAACAAAATGCTACCGTAGAATGTTACGTATACCATGGATAGACGGTACTACAAATGGAGAAGTGTTGCAAAAACAAACAAAGAACGGAAAATAATGCAAACGGTGAAAAAGATCTGGAATACTTTGGTCATGTAATGAGGGGAACCAAATATGCAATGCTACGCCTAGTAAAAGAAGGAACAGGATATTGATGAACAGGATATCAGAAACAAAACGCTTCTCGCTTACGGATATTAAAACAAGAATATACTAAAGATAAATTCACATTCAGATGGCAGCGTTCCAGAGATAGGCCTGTACTTTCTATATGCCAGAAATAACTACATTGTTGTCAGTTTTTAATCGTACCTACAATCGTACGTTATGGGCCGGCTCCTATAAAAGAATTATAATTTCGGAAATATTTATGAATGTGAAACGGAAAATTACTACATTTTTTTAATTATATAATTTTTCTGTTGGTATTTTAAAAATAGAAAGTTATATTTCGGAAATCTGGTCTTTTCGGAATTATATCTTCTGTTCAAAATTGTTTACAATTCGTGGAAATGAAATAATTATTTGTATAATCCGTTTTTGATCTTAATGTCCTTTTAATGACACACTTTCTCTACCTGCATTTACAGTTAAAGACATTAAAAAATAATTTAGAATTAAAAAAATATACCTATTTATAAATTCAAAATTATTGTCTAATGCCAGCAATTATAAATTCAGGTAAATACTTGAGAGTCATTAAAAGAATTTTCAGTTGATATCAGACGTTTGTGTCGTGTCAGTGTCAAAATGGCCGCGAGTGTAATAAAATTCAAAAACGGTAATTTGTTGAATAGTGAATGCAAAAAATAGTGTTAAATGTTTTTAACTATTTATCAAACAGTAATAATGATAAAAGTGTATCAACAATAGTGCGGGAAGTTTCTGCTATGACTGGAGTCTCTGAGCGAACGATATTCCGATATAGAAGTGAAAGTAAAAATGGTCCACTCGTAACTCCTATAAGAAAAAAAAGAACCGGTTATTTGAATAGTCGTGAGAATAGATATGATGAAGCAACTCGGTCTAGAATAAGACAAGTAGTGCACGGTTTTTTTATGGACAATATTCCTCCAACCCTTGACGTAGTACTAGAAAAAATTAAGCAAATGGAGCATCTTCCGAATTTTTCCAAGAGTACGTTGAGAAGACTATTGCACGACATGGGTTTTATATATGGCAAACAAGGTAGAAATTCAATATTAATAGAAAAACAAGAAATAGTCGCTTGGAGGCGTCACTATCTCCGGGAAATAAAGAAACTGAGGAACGAAGGAGCCAATATCATTTATATGGACGAATCATGGGTTAATACTGGAATAACCAATGGGCAAGTATGGCAAGATACAACAATAAAAAATAGCCGACAGGCTTTCGTAAATGGACTTACCACAGGTTTAAAAACTCCGACCGGAAAAGGACCAAGATTTGTTTTAGTCCATGCAGGAAACAAAGACGGATTTGTTGAAGGTGCTGACATCACTTTTCTTGCCAAAAAAGGTGCTGAAGATTACCATGAAGAGATGGACGGAGATCTATTTGAAAAATGGTTTGAAGAGATGTTAATACCGAATCTCCCAAAAAATAAAAAGAATGTCATTATCTTGGACAATGCATCTTATCACTCTAGGAAATTAAATTTTCCCAAACAATATTGGGTGAAACGTCAAATTAAGGAGTGGCTCTATGAAAAGGACATTTATTTTGAAGAAGATTACTTAAAAAATGAACTTCTGGAAACTGCTAATGTATTTAAAAATATTTATGACAAATACAAAATTTATTGTATTGGTGAAAAATACAGGAATCACAGTGACGAACAATGCCGCGTAGATGTACATATCTTAAGACTTCCGCCTTATCACTGTGAACTGAACCCAATAGAAATGGTGTGGAGTGAAGTGAAACGGTACGTGTCCTCTAAGAATTCAAGTTTCAAACAAAACGACGTTAAAACATTGATTTATGAAGGTTATGATAAAGTACAGAACAATGGACATTGGAAAAATTACGTCAACCATGTTATAAAATTGGAGAATAATTTTTGGACAGTAGACAACATTCAAGATGACATTGAACCTATTAGAATTTCATTAAACGATGACTCTGAAGATGAACTAGATTATGAAAATGAAGATGATTGAAAATTGTTTTTCGGGGGTATTATCTTATCACTCTAGGAAATTAAATTTTCCCAAACAATATTGGGTGAAACGTCAAATTAAGGAGTGGCTCTATGAAAAGGACATTTATTTTGAAGAAGATTACTTAAAAAATGAACTTCTGGAAACTGCTAATGTATTTAAAAATATTTATGACAAATACAAAATTGATTGTATTGGTGAAAAATACAGGAATCACAGTGACGAACAATGCCGCGTAGATGTACATATCTTAAGACTTCCGCCTTATCACTGTGAACTGAACCCAATAGAAATGGTGTGGAGTGAAGTGAAACGGTACGTGTCCTCTAAGAATTCAAGTTTCAAACAAAACGACGTTAAAACATTGATTTATGAAGGTTATGATAAAGTACAGAACAATGGACATTGGAAAAATTACGTCAACCATGTTATAAAATTGGAGAATAATTTTTGGACAGTAGACAACATTCAAGATGACATTGAACCTATTAGAATTTCATTAAACGATGACTCTGAAGATGAACTAGATTATGAAAATGAAGATGATTGAAAATTGTTTTTCGGGGGTATTCTTTTCTCAGTAAAGGTAATAAAATATTTAGTTGATCTGGTTGAAATGTAGCACACTTAAATAACTCATTAATCGACATAATTTCAAGTAGTTATATTAGACGTCATTATGCAAAAAATAAAGTTATGAACATTTAATAAATTAGTGCACAATTGAGGCCCCTAGAACACAAGGGGTGTAAGTGCCAAAAACAAAGTTTTGAAAAATCTTTGTTCAAAGTTCGATATAAATTTAAAAACCTAGGTAGCACTTTTTCAGTTTTCAGCATGTTTTCAATGACATATAATTTTTGATGGTGTTATTGTTGTTAATGTAGAAAGTTTGAAGCCAAAAGTACGTGCCTGTTGTTAGATATTAGTTGCTAAGTGATAAGCAACTGCACTTACACCCTTGTGTTCTAGGGGCCTCAATTAGGGGTTTTTTGCAATTATCTCAGTCATTTGTTTATGTATTTTAATTTACAAACTAAAAAATTAAAAAACTGTTTAAGATCTGCAACATTTATTTGAAACATTTTTCCCTAAAATGCACGAGGAACAAAATAGGCAAAAAAATGATTTTTTCCAAACTTCATCTTTCTTTAAAAAATAAACAAAGCAAAATTGGCTGTAATTCTTCAAGGAATTATCATCAGTTATCCCTTATCTACCGTTTAGAACATTAAAAAACCTGTAGAATATTTTTCATATTTTTTTCCCTATTAACTGCGGTATTATGTATAAAAGCATTTTAGGAATTATTACCATTTATTTCATTCACGAATTTTCTATTAACAACTTTAGCTTACCTAAACATATCTTAGTTTACCGTGAGTTTGGCCCTGCTTATTTTACAAAAGTAGCAAAACTTACAATGGCAGTAGAATTGGCAACGCTGTTATCCTATATCCGTACACTGCCATCTCAACGTGACTTTTAGTATAACAAAAATTCCTCATAATTTAACTTCTGGTAGCTTATATCAGGCGCTATATTTGAAAAATATATTCTGTAACAACCACAGTCAGAGCCTATTATATTCTATCTCTGACTGTGTGTCGCATCTTTTCCTTAACTTCATCATTCTTTTTTTCATTTTTCTTCTCCATATTTTTAGAGGAACTTTATATATTTAAAGATTTAGTTTTAGATGACTCTTGTATATGAATTGCAATCATGCCTACTTAAATTGAGGATATTTCAAGCACATTATCAACAAACTGAACCCGAATAAAACTCTTAACATGGACTGCTAGCTCCCACTATCTCTTACAATAAAATATTTAATTTATATTGTCGAAAAACACAGCCCAACGAATTAACAATCTCAGCATAATTCTACAAAAGCCGAATTCTCCTGCATTTTTGTAATAAAATTATTTTTAAAACGTTTCGAATCGTTTCATTAATTCCCCCCTCCGTCGGTCTAAATTGACAATAAAAAGTGTTTGTTGTCGGATTTACATATTTCCATAATTTTATTTCGAATCTTTCAACTCACGCTGAGCAGAAACTATAATATAAACATCGACAGTAAAATCAAATGATGGTCCATAATAAGTTTTACACGGACGTTCTGTATACAAAGTAGTTAAGTAGCACTAATTGGTCGAGATGTAACTCAATAGCTGTTAGGATTGTCTGAAGATCATAACTTATCCTGTGAATACAAAATTTGTCGTTTGGGTAGCTTTTTCTATAAAATATATTGGAAACTACAGTAACATATCACTATAAGAAATCTTTATATAATTATTGTAGTATATCTATGTAATTTGTGTTTTTAATATTTGATCACACTTAACTGACGATTTTTATTGAAAATGAGTGCACGAGATGCAAAACTCGCTTAATGCATGTAAAGTCAATTTGAGAAAAGTGAAAAAAAACGTTTTTTACATTATATTTGTTAATAACCAATTAATGATGTTAGCGTGCCTTTAGAACATATACACTTCTAATAGTTTTTAACATATTTTAAGAAAATAGTGCACAAAAAATGTTACATCAGTAGTTTGGAACCAATTTTATTCACAAAGAAATTAAACAGTTTTTTACATATTACATTAAATTGGTAAATTAATATCGCAAGGTTTTAAACCACTGCAGCCAGCTTCAACATCGTTTACAGAAGTCTGGTTTTCCACCCTTCGAGGGTTAACAATATTTTCTTTAAAGAAAACCAAATCAGAATTTTCTTCCCAGGCGTTTCCATAATGTTTTTCGAAAAGAGAAATTATTGTCGATTTATCGCCTTTGAGTTTGCAGCCAATAGGAAGTTGAGTAGGATTGATACGTGTCAATTTAATTCCTCTCTTAACAACATACTTGGCTTCACCGACGTCAACACAATAATTGGGCTCACCTCGTATTAGTGCATTGGTTTTCCCTTTAGTAAGCACAAACCTTTTAGCCTTATTAAACTGAAAGTGCCATGAGGATGGTGCTTTGGTGTTTACTTGTGCTTCATTCTTCCAGTCATACACCTGCCAATCTAAACCCAATTTTCTAATTGTCGACTTATTTGCTATAATATCTTCGTAGTCAGAAGTTTTTAAAATAATGGATTTCTTTTTTACCTCTCTTTCAATCATTCCGAACAACCTATCAGGTGGTATAAAAGAATGTCCCACTACGGGGAATATTATGTTAATGGTCCCTATGTTTGTGGGAGCTTTCGTCGTCAACCAAACAGAAAGCATGGTCATCATTATAATATTCTTATTTTGCCCCCCACATCCATCAGCAAATAAACGAAATGTATCGATTTCATTGGGAAAGTTAAACTTGTTCAGTACATCCCAAACAGCCGAAGCTATCGAATTAGAATTTTTGGGAAAATCCACCTCCGTCCAAACATAAAAATAAACATTTTCTGAAACCAACTGTGCTGCTGATGATCCATGAATTAACGTAAAGTTGTAATAGTTAATTTGTTGACTAAAATAACTAGCTTGATCCGGAAGCTTAGACAAAGGCAAATTTTTCTGACAATCAAACGAAAAAACCGCTGTATTTTCTAGCGGCTGCTTTAATAAGGCAAAAAATGCCTTTGCTTTAAGTCTATGTATCCGTTGTTCGGTGATAATAATTTGCTTTTCTGAACTAGAAATATTTTTGTTTTTTAACTTTTCCTTGGATCAAATCAATTTTTGGGGTGCCAAATCCGATGTTGTAATTAGAATTTATTTATGTCCTAAAAAATGCCAATTTAACATATAGTTGGTTATCGCGAACTTTAGATTCGTATATTTTCCATAATTTTGTAAAATTAAGTTCACATGGTAAATAAACACGAGTACTGATTTTACTTCTACAGTAATGGCTCTCTATGCATTGGAGAGATTCAATGAAATGTTTTATTGCTAACTTTTTATCATAGTTTTTATTAAGGATGCGATCACCTCCTCTTGTTTCTCGTGGTATATTCCCTTTTAAAACAAAGTTTTTCATGACTCTCTCAATCCGATCTCTACTAAGGGATGTGATTTTTAAGAATGCCGTCTTACAAACACGGATTTTTTTAGCAGAAGTGGTTACATAATACAAAATGGATATTTTTTCCTTTTTCACTTTTGATCTTTTGCACTTCTGGCCTTCACAAGTTGCAATTATAAAACTATCTTGTCTACATTTTTCCTTAGAAGTATACAGTTTTCTATGAAAATCTTGAATTTCGCTCATTGTTAAAGTGGCACAATAGTACGGCTTACCTGGCTGACCGTTATGTCCACAGGTCGGGTACTCCAGTAAAGGACGTGTACGAACTCATCACTATATAGCCCCCCATAAAATTATTAGACCCTCGGAGATATAGTAAACTGATCACCGGCATCCTTTGGAGATTGGTAAACTCATCACCGCAGATAGGTAAACTCATCACCGGGATTTTTGCCTGGTTTCTAATGCGAAAGATTGCCTCTTACCTGTTATACTTCTCGTTTATGTGATAATTTAATAAATTCAGAAATTATTTTAAGCAAGTAGCTTTAAAATTTAACTGAGATATTAATATGTCTCACGGTGTGGCCTATTAGACGTATCTGCCAATCTAAATGGTTTTGAGATCTAAAAATTTAGTTACATAGGATTTCGATAGTGAACTTTAAAATGAAAATATTTGTCAATATGTGGTAATTTTTTTTATATCGGAAGTAGTCCCACCTTTGTTATTTGATTTTCATTGCATTTTTATATTTCTCATTGAATTTTCGAGATAATTTGTTAAGCATACAGAATGCGGTCTATGTCTTACCGTTTTGGCGCTATTTGACTATCTTGAAAATAATAGACGATTTTGGACAGTTAGTAAATATAAAATATCTGAAAAATAGGAAAAGCTAAAAACTTGAGTGTGCTATTAGTGCATTGAAGTCGAAGGAAACTTAATTTTTTACACGTGCAAAGCTTTACATTTTATGGCATGATTTACGGAAATTTTTAAATTTGAAGTAATCAGCAATGCATTTATTGTGACAGAATGCATCAAAATGCTTAAGTACAGTTTCCTGTACTTTATTTTTTAATGACTTGTACAAAGATCCCACAATTAGAGTGCTTTTAAAAGCAATTTTTTTACATTTTTTGGTTAGTTTTCGCCATTATTTGTAGGAGTCAATGAGTTGTTCATTTCATTTTATAAACATCATGACAACTAACCTCAATTAGTGTAAGATACAAAATAATTTTTATTCTGTAATTTGTACTAATTTTGTTTATTGTAGCACCCTGATGATGCAAATAAAGATTTGCGAAAGCTTGGTACACTAAAAAGAGTACTTCTTTGTCCTATCTTCGGCTGCACACCCAAATATGTAGCTGTGTTTTGTAGTCTAACTGATCAGCGTTGACTACAGGCGTTTATCGCTTTTTCAGCATATATACTTATATTAGGAGTCCAATTAAGTCGGTACCATATGGAAATTTTTTTATATTAAGTTTTATGAAAAAAAATTTATTCTCTAGTTCTGAATGATATAGAATTTCAATCATTTCAATCAATTTCATAATCAGATATTAGTATTCTTCAGTCATTTACGCGGTTCGTTAAACAACATGAATTTTATTAAGACTTGAGAATATCCACAATTCATTTTTTTGATAAACCGCGTATACAACTAAAAAAAATTTAATATCTGATCATTGTATTCTAGGTTTTAGATCATTCAAAACTTTTTATGTAACATAATTATTATATGTAACAAAATTCATAAAACTAAAAACAAAACGGTTTCACATATGGTGCCTACTTAATTGGATACCCTGTATATATATATATTATATACATATTACAATGTGACTTTAACAATTTAATTAGAAATCTCAAAATGTAATATCAGAAAAGGTAATCTACAGCAACAAAGTAATATTATGCCTTGCCTGCAAGAAACATCTTATGCAGTTAACTTAAAGAACTTAATTACGCTGATTTTTTTCTGTTTAATCAGGATGATTCGCGAAAAACAGTGCGAAACAACTAAACAAAAACGGTATAGAATTTCTACTCACCAGTTGTATGACATTTAGCCTTACACCCTTTCGTCGCACAAGTCCACGAAAGGCAATTCGATTTTTTTAGAGTCTTTCGCAATTGAAATTTGAAATTATTGATAACCATCACCATCATTTTTTGTCCGCATTAATAGAATTTTGTGGAATTCCCAAATAAAAACCAATAAATTGCAGTTGCATTTAAGACATCTGGATTTGGATTATTCTGTGAAATTACCAAAAACTAACCGTTTGCTGGGATTTTATGGTCTATACCTGATCCGGGGTGCAGGTAGGCCAGTGATCAGTTTACCAATCTCTTAGGGTCTATTTTGAAAACCCTACTTTTATGGCGGTGATGAGTTTGTACTATGTACGAGGGTATTTATGGTAATTGGTGATGAGTTTACGTGTACCCCCAGTAAATGTGTCGGAGTGTGCCTAAAATAACACAGTTTTAAAAAAATATTCTCACACATTGATATCGTTTTTATTACCTTAATCTTTTGAGCTTTTATCTTTTACTTTCCGTCGTAATTTTCGTTCTACACATGTTCTTTGGGGTAGGTTGTATTGCAGAACTAACACTATCATTGGCTGCAGAAATTCCACTGTCTATTTGCATTTTAATAATTTTAAAAACGGGAAACTTCAAGTTAAACAAACAATTCAGAATACCGCTAAAACGCGACTGAGTCAAACGATCAAACCACACCAGGAAACAAACAACATGCATGATGCCCTTTCCTAACCACGTGAGTAAAATCCGATGCTGTGATTGAACGCCGTACAAATAGAGAGTTTTGCATCGCACGCATCAATGCATAAAGCGAGTTTTGCATCAAGTCATGATTTTTGGGACGGATTTTCGTGTGTTAAAAAGCTAGTTTTGCTCCAAATACTTGTGTAAAATAATAATTAAATATTGTACGAACAAGATGGCGTGCTTAACTATTTTTTTCAATTTTTGTCGATTAGCGAGTTTTGCATCTCGTGCACTCAAATATAGTACAGTTCTCTTTTAACGCAAGTTGTGTATTTGTTACAGCTTTAATTAGAGAGTTATGTGAAAATATAACTTCAATTTTAAATATCTAAAAGTTTTAGTTTTTGATCTGCATAATTTTAAAAATTATTCAATTAAAAAAAAATTATATTGCAAAATTATTTTGCGATACTATTCAATCGATTTTAACGAAATTGTCTGTGACGATTAACATATTAAGGAGTTTTATTTCTCGAAATATGAAGGTCCTAAGTTTGATTTTAGTATGGAAAATAAACTCACAACCTACTACAATATATGAGATGTCAACTTTATGGTCACACAAAATCCTTTTGTAACAGACTTCCTCGATGTGTCAGATGTGGCCAGGGTCATCCTTCTAAAGATTGTATGAAAGATAGACATACCCCAGCAACTTACGCACTATGTAAAGGAAGTCATTCCGCAAATTACAAGGGGTGTAATGTCTACAAAGAGCTCCAAAAACGCATATTTCCATCTCTAAGAGAAAAACAACCACAACCAAATTTAACATATGCACAGGTAACTCAGAGAATACCAGCATCTCAAAAACTTACAACACAAAACATGCAGATTCAAACTACGCAGATTCAGCCAAATAATCAGACTGATATTATACAAAATTATAAATAAATTAGAAAGCATTATTACTAGTGTAGCAGATAGATTAGACGATTTATTAAGCCGCCTGGCGGCACTTGAATCCAGACTTATTTAAATGGCTTCTTCTTCTTTGAGTGCCTCTCCTATCGGAGATTGCATATCATTAGGGCGATTCTAATTTTATTTACTGCTGCTTTGAATAATTCGTTAGTGGTACAGCCAAACCACTCTCTTAAATTTCTAATCCAGGACATTCTTCTACGGCCTGGATTTCTGCATCCTTGGGTTTTTCCTTGCATTATATTTTGTAGGAATGTGTACTTTTGTCCTCTTATCGGGTGGCTTAAGTATTCAAGATTTCTTTTTTTTATATTCAGTATAACTTCTGGATCGTTATTTATTCTGCGTATTACCTGTTGACTTATCCACCCAACTTATTTTTAGTATACGGCGGTAGCACCACATCTCAAAGCTTTAAATTTAAATGGCTATTATACTTAAACTATCAACATGGAATGCCAACGGTATTATAACACAGCCAAGAGTTAAAAATATTTTTAATTGCAAATAAAATTGATATAATGCTTATTTCTGAAACGCAGTTTACAGGTAAAAGTGACTGGAAAATGCCAAACTATAAATTATATACCACAATACTTCCTGATGATACTGCACACTGACGTTCCGCCATAATTATCAAAAGCAGTATAAAACATTACGAATTACAGACAACTAAAATACCGCAACTGCAGGCCACAAACATGGTAATTGAAGACTGGAGTAGGCCAATCACTATATCATCATTATACTGCTCTCCCAAGCACACAATAAAAACAAATCAATTTTGAGTTTTTTAAATGACTTGGATCAAGGTTCCTAGTCGGTAGTGATTACAATCCGAAACATCCTTTTTGGGGCTCTAGATTGATGAACCCACGTAGCAGACAACTACTTCAGGCAATTAATATTAATTACCTAAAAGTTATTCTACAGGTGAACCTACATATTAGCCAACAGACAGAAGAAAACTTCCAGATCTCCTCGACTTCTCTATAACCAACGGTATAGCAGATAATCACCTAACAACTAAATCATGCTTCGACTTAACATCCGATCACACGCCAGTATTTCCCACCCTGTCCTCTAAAATCATTTATTTTTATTTAACTAGACCTCCAACGCTTTATTCATCAAAAACCAATTGGACTTCATTTAAAGAAACCATTACTACCATTACTAATAACTTAGACATAAACTTATGTCGAAAGACAGAAAGTGATCTAGACACTACTGTGGATCATCTCACTACATATATACAGAAAGCGTGCTGGGAATTCACCCCACCAATCAATAATAAACCTAACAAGGAGTTCTATCCCGAGGTAATTACACAAAAAATTGGCAAAAAGAGAAAACTTAGATTGAAACTGGATTCGTCTTATGTCAATTACCAAAAAATGGTATTAAGATTAGGATATTTTCCTTCACAATCGAAAGTGGCTCAAGTTATTTTAATCCATAAAATAGGCAAACCTTTTAGAATCTGTAACTTCATATAGACCCATTAGTTTATTACCAATTCTTACTAAAATTCTTAAGAAACTAATAATAAAGAAATTGATTTCTTTCCTAGAATAAAACTGCTTAGTTCCTATCTACCAAATGGTAGATAGGATTTGGTTGTCGACAAAAACACACTGCAGTTGATCAAGTACACAGAGTTGTTAATATCATAAACCAGGATTTGGATGAAAATCGCTATTGTTCTGCAATCTTCTTGGACATCATACAAGCTTTTGATAAAGTGTGGCGTCTAGCTTGCTGTATAAAATTAAACAACAACTACCATCTAAATACCATAGGATATTCAAACCCTACATAACAGACAGATATTTCGAGATAAAATAAATTACAGTAGTAACAGCATTGAGACCTATAAACTCTGGGGTACCTCAAGATAGTGTGCTTGGTCTACTCTTATATCTATTATACACGGCCTACCCACCTCTGATCAGTGGTAATTGGCAACATTTGCTGATGACACCCTCATCCTCTCGTCACACATAAATTCCGATAACTTTTTTATTATCAAACACAAGTAAATGAATCAAAAAAGAAAATGTTAAGAAAGCCTGAGGCTATAATTAAGTGTTAATTTCAATATTTTATATATGCTAGAATATTCCACAGGGTGTTCCGAACTTTAAGGAAAAAACACAGTATGATTGTTACACCCGGTATAAAATAACATTGACCTGTCTAGCAACAATATTATTACATCGATGTTCTTAAATAATATGACTATAACATACTAAAAAAATCACTAAAATCGGATAAGAGGTTTAGGAAATTCGAGACATCTAACATGTCCCATTTTTAAGGTGTTCCGTTAATTTTGCCGGTGTGTATTAGTGGTATTAGTATCTTGGTTTTTCTGCTAATTATGTGTGATGTTAAGAGCTGCTTTAGTCCAAAGTAAGCTCTGTTCGCCAGGTATATTCTTCTCTTAATTTCTACGCTTACTAGGTTGCTGTTATTTACTTCTGTTCCAAGATATATAAACTCCGAGACCCCTTCGAATGTGTGCGTTTCTGTTACCTGATCTTGTAGTGCCGCTATTTGTGTGCTGTTCGTGACCTTTCTGTCCCATTGTCTTCGCGCCTTTTTCTAATGTTTCAAAAGCCTGTATCAAGTCTCTTTTTGTCCATGTTACTATGTCAATGTCATCTGCGTAAGCCAATATCTGTACACTTCTATTGATGATCGTACCTCTGGTATTATGCCCGATTTTTCTATGGCTCTTTCTAGCGTAATATTAAACAATAGGCACATACTGTCTCCCTGGCGTAATTGCAAATCTTTACTTGGGAAAAAAAACTTTACTAGATTACATCTACGTTTTATCTCCTACTCTTGAACGTGAAAAAAGCTTAGAGTTTGAAACAAGTCGGGGTAGTATATATAGCTTTGTGATGCAGATACCAAGTTGATGGACCATGCTCTTCAATGGTTGGTATTTTCTCTAATTGAAATACCTTTATGATAGGTGGTCGTTTTTTTTTTCACTGTAGAGCTACTATGTCATCTGTTAATATTATTCAGATAACTTTATTTTCATATTCCATAAATGGGTCTTAATCCCTTATTATTTCTTTGAAAATCTATACCATCTGTAAAATTTCCGAGTGACAATGCATTCTTTCTTAGATCATGCCTTAAGTTGTCGTATATCAACATTTCTTGTCGTTCTTTGTTGCTCTGCCACTTCTGCAACATTCAAGTCAATGAATTTCGCACCTTCAAAGTTTTGTTGTTGTAGCTGCAGGAATTTATTGAAAATTTTCGCATTTATTGAAACAGTTCAGTCTACAGTAAAGAACTATTTGGAGAAGAAAGGTTTCTGGGTCTTAGTAATAGTATACAATGCACCTGGCCATCGTTCTGTGCTCTCACCTATAATGAAAACGTTTAGGCGGGGTTTAGGTCCTCTAACACAATCATGATATTCCAGTCTCTTGACCAAAATGTCATTAAATGTGCTAATACCTAAAACATGCACCAAATCATTAAGATGATTAGGATAGTCATTTATTTAGACACTGATATTGACTTACCATCCCTAAAAAACAAGCAGCAAAAGAGTGCTCTGATTATCGAACACTGAGCCTCATGAGTCATACTTTAAAAGTTCTGCTGAAAGGAATACATAAGAAAATATACGAAAGGCTAGAGAAGGATATTAGCGAGACGCAGTTCGGGTTCCGAAATGGAATGGGTACTCGAGAAGGACTATTTACCTTCAACACATTGATTCAGTAATGTCGGGATGTAAACGTTAATCTACACTTGTGCTTTGTTGACTACGAAAAAGCTTTCGATAAAGAAAGACATGAAAAACTAATATCAATACTTATGAACAAGCGCATTGACAGTAAAATCATAAATATAGTGCAAACATTATATTGGAACCAAAGTGCCATAGTTCAAATTGATGGGCAACACTCAAAAGAACTGAAGATCTGTAGAGGAGTTAGACAGGGATGTGTTTTATCGCCAATTTTGTTTAACTTATATTCTAAAGAAATTTTCTAAAACACGCTCAATAATATCAAAGCGGGAGTTACCGTTAACAAAAAATTAATTAACAACTTACGATATGCAGACGACACTGTGATCATAGCAACGAGTATAGAAGATCTACAACATCTTATCGAAAGCTTAAGTATAAATAGTGCTGAGATGGGAATTACTATAAACGCTAAAAAAGCGAAATACATGCTAATCACAAAAAGACCACAAAATATACATCACCACCTATTGGCAATCAATGGTAACGTGATAGAACAAGTAGAAAAATACAGTACTTGGGAACTTTGATCAATGAAACCAATGATCATACTGCAGAAATAAACAGGCGAATAGAGATTGCCAGATGAGCATTTATACTAATAAAGCCACTCATAACGTGTAAAAACCTAAATTTGAAGATCAGACTACGTACCATTCGCTGTTATATATTTTTAATATTATTATATGGAGCTGAGACTTGGACATTAAAAAAATGCAATTTAAAAAGAATCGAGGCTTTCGAACTCTGGTTATACCGCAGAGTATTAAAAATGATAAAATTACAAATAAAGAAGTACTGGAGAGGGTTGGTAAAGAAACAGAACTAATCACCACTATACAAACCAGAAAACTGGAATACCTAGGCCACCCGATGAGGGGACCAAAATATGAAATTTTGAGACTCATAATACAGGGAAAGATTCAAGGAAGAAGATCTGTTGACCGAAGGCAGAACTCATGGTTGAAGAATCTACGTGATTGGTATCAATGCAGATCGATTGATTTGTTTAGAGCAGCAAGTTCAAAAATAAAAATAGCCATTATGATTGCCAACCTCCATATGGAGACGGCACTCTAAAAAGAACATGGACTTACATTAAATCGGTTAGTTGAACTGAAAACAAAGACGCTGTGAGATCGATTATTGTCGAAATTTCTTTATTGGTTCGAGATAGATAATTATCGTTTACTCAACTAAATAGATTTTACGATGGTTTGACTATGTGCTAAAGTATTTTAAAATGGCCATAATATTTTTAGTCTCGCCCATTACATACGACAGATAATTGAATCCGCAGATACCGATACCGGAGCAGTACTGTACAGAAAACTAATGAATTCACGATAAAATTTTTTAGTACCAATTTGTGTTCCTAAAAAACCGTTATTCTTAATGCCTTGTGATTATAATTTTTTTAAAACTTATACAATGTAGAAAATATAAACATAACCCTATTAGCATAAAATCACTATTCGACTATTAGTTATTTATGAAAATGATTATCAAAAACCCACAGATTTTATCTCCAAAATGTTCCGAACATGAAATTAATGTTAAAGGACTAAATGATGGGACAATTTCGTAGAGACGACTATAAATTTTCGAAAAAAACCATTAAAAAGGAAAAGGACCAGTGCATTGTCGCCGCTTCGTAGGCCAGTCGGTTCCTAATAAAAAACTGTCACAGCTGTAGTAGGTGGTTGAACGGAAATAAAATAGATTTGGAACGTGCATCAATATTTTGTTTCTGAAAATGTTTGCTTCCAATCCTCTTTTTTTTTTCATGGGTTTATCCAATATTTCTGTATGATCTGATTCGTTTTCCTATTCATTTTCTTTGTCAGACTGTCAGACTATTGTTCTTCATTCATGGTAAACTCATTTTCTTACATGATTTCGTTTATTGATGTTTGTATATAACATCTTCGGTTCAATATTTTCATATCTACATTAATAACGAGGCTCTTTCTCTCTTGTCGTTTTCTCATTACTGAGCATCATGATTTCTTCCAATATTCCTAACAATTTTTCTCCATTGGTCTTTATCTATAGCTGCTCTGAGAGCTTCGTAGAATCAGTTAGTTTTCAGCTAAATTCTTAATTTGGTTGGACCATCTAGTTGGTTATCGTCCTCTTGATCTTCTCCCTAGAACGTTTCCAGAAACAATAATTCTCTCAAAACTATCGTCACCTCTGTGAACCACGTGACCGAAAAATTGCAGAATATGTTGCAGACATATTGTGGACAGCCTTTTTTAAATCTCAAGTTGGTTTAGAATGGAAACGTTTGTCTTATGAGCTCTCCAAGGTATGCGCAGCGTTCTTCTCCAGCAGAACATCTCAAAGGCATCGATTTTTTAGCGCTCGCGTCCGCGAAGAGTCCAAGTCTCTACCCCGTAGAGAAATATTGAGAATATAAGGGCATTCACCAGTCTCATCTTGATATTTTGAGAGATAGATCTGTTTTCTAGATTTCCAAACTTTAGTTAGGCGACTCATCGCATTTTTTGCCACACCAATACGTCTCCGAACTTCTGCTTCAAAGTAACCATCGTTAGTTATACTAGACCTGAGATAGGCAAAACTGTCCAATATCTGGTATTCCTGTAACATGTTAGTCAGTTGAATAGTGTGGAATCTGTCGACCACCATTATTTTTGTCTTAGCTTTATTGATTTTCAGAAAAAAACTTTATTGCTTTCGTACTCAACTCTTCGCAGGAGATTAAACATTTCTTGCTCATTTGCTGCTATAAGTGTAGTGTCATCAGCAAATCTTGAATTGGAGATTTTCCTACCAGCCACTGTTACTCCACCGGCCCATCCATCTAAAGCCATCCTCATGACATGTTCACCATAAATGTTGAATAAGTCAGACGACAACACGCATCCTTGTGGCATCCTTGTGACACGCATCCTAACACCTCGAGGCTAGTGACGTGAAATTGTAACTAATAAACAACAAGCGCTTGACCGTCAAATCCATGTCCATCTCATTGATATTTCATACGGGTTATTTTGTGTACATCCTCCTTATATTAGGAGTTAGGAGATATGAGATAATCAGAAGGATATTGACAATCAGAAGCGAGTTCAGGCGCATAAAAGAGTGTGTTCATCATAGTGCATTAATACATTAATAATTGATTTCGCCGTTGTACCTACGAAAAAATGACAAGTGAGTTTTGCCATTGACTCTAAGAACAGGCCTAATTCAGAAACAAACAAAAGGTATCCCGAATACGGGTACCGCCCACTAGGACATAAAGGAAACCCTATAGGGCCTTATCAGATCGACGTTTAAAAAGACACAGTCGAAAATTGATGTTTTGCCAGCTATTTCGTATTATCTAAGTCACGGTCTGCGGTCCTCTTTGTCTTTTTTCGTTTTTTATGTTTTTAACACGAATATTTCGGATTCGGTCATTAAATTCTTGTCTTTGAATGTTCAACCGTACCTTTACCCAGCTTGCGGAATTGCGGTTAATATAATTTACATTTTAAAGAATCATTTATCCTTCTTTCGGAATAGCAGTAATAAAAACAAATTGATTTTTTAAAGAATTTGATTTCGTACTTTAATACCTTATTCCAACATAACATAATACATAACATAATAATTTAGATACTAAGTTCTTGCGGATTCTTGTACAAAAATGTCCCCTTTAAACAAATCTGAAGGGTGCCGGGCGAAATTTTTGGACAGAAGTTATTTAAACACCTTTTTAAAAAATTCTGAAAAATATTTTTTTTAGATTTTTTGTGTCATTCTAAAAAAGGTCTCGACGTTTTTTTCTAAATTTTACAGTTTTCGAGATATAAGCGATTTAAAATCTGACAAACTCGAAGATACGCATTTTCGAGACTTAAAAATATGTAAATTATTATTTAGTTGCCAAGTGCCTAAATTTAAGTTTAAACATTCAGTTTAATTTTATTTACTTACTGTGCGCAAGAGAGATACCTCTAGGAATAATCAAAACGAAAATATCTAACAAAACAACATAATAAACGAAAAAGTAGAAGAAGAACTGACCGACCCTATTGAAGCTGACAATGGGATAAGACAGGAAGACTCCCTGAGTACTCTATTGTTCAACCTGATTATGGATGAAATAATAAAAAAAGTAAGAACTAAAAAAGGATGTCAAATGGGAGAAAAACAACTTAAAATAATCTGCTATGCTGACGACGCAATACTATTCTTTCAAAGTGAAGATGATTTACAACGTATGCTGCACCAATTTAATATAACCCCCAGAAAATTTAATATGTTAATTTTCCCAAAAAAAAAAAAAAAATCAAAATGCATGGTTACAACAGCAAATTTACTAAGATGTAAATTGGAGCTGGAAAGTCAGATAATAGAACAAGTGATGGGGTTTAAATATCTAGGCATCACATTATCTAGCCACGGAAAGCTCGAAACGGAAGTGGAAGATCAAGTGAATAGATCAAACAGAGCCGCAGGATGCCTGAATAAAACAATATGAAAAAATAAAAATATCGGGAAAGAAACGAAAGGCAGAATTTACAAAGCAGTCATCGGACCAATAATGGCATACGCCGCAGAAACAAGACCTGACACAGAGAAGACAAAAAGAATGTTAGAAACAGCAGAGATAAAAACACTTAGAAAAATTGATGGCAAGACGGCAAGAGACGGTTCTCCAATAGGAAGACGATCAGTAGGAAAACCACGAAAACGATGGAATGACAACTTAGTGGAGACACATTGAAAAACAGACAGAGTCATGTCTATATAAACATAGGGAGCCTACAGACATACTTAACGGAATACGACAGGGGAACACATTAAGCCATATACATTCATTATGGAGTAGATCACTTTCTCATCATGTAATATATTTTTTTTTTGTTAAATTTGCAAATTTACAATCTGTTCTTGAAAGCTATTAGTAAATGTGAATATTGTAGATACATGAGACGAGAAATTATCCAGTGATAACACTCTCAATACTTCTAATACTAACTAATACTAAATAACACTAACCAAAATTAAATTAATGTTGGATTAAATTTGAAAGTAATAAGTAAAATTAAAATTAAAGCTAAAATTAAAGAATGAAGTCTGTTGGCTAGTGTCTCTTCAATATTCGTCTGACTTCTGGTTGGAGGTGCAATTCCCTTGCTTCCTCATTGTGGTGGGCTGGCAAATGTTCTAGATAGTTTCTTGTTAGTCTGCTGATTTCTTCTGCTACAAACGATGTGTCAGAGTTGTCATGCAATGTTTTGTTAAAAATTATTCTAAGTATCCTGGATTTGATTCTCCTAACGATTTTGGTATTAGAAGACTTGACACAGCCCCTTAGTTCACTCCATATGTCCATATGGGCTTTATTATGCACTTGTATACAAGAAGTTTATTATCTGTAGATGCTGCAATTTTCGGTCAATTAGCCAATTTATTTGACGTATTTTCATATTGATATGGGTTTTTTTACCAAGATGTGTGCTTTCCATGTGAGCTTTTGGTCAAGTGTCATTCCCAGGTATTTGACTTCTGTTTTTACTGGTAGTAATATATCGTTCAGTGTGATTCTCCGGCATATGGCGTTTCTGTTCATGAATGTAATTTGATTATACTTGGTGTGGTTAACTTTGATTTTCCATCTATTCATCCAGTCTTGTAGTAGATTTAGGTGTATTTGAAGGTTTCCTGATACTACTTGAGGTCATCATCGATGGATATTATGGCTGTGTCATCTGCGAACATACCTACTGTAGTAGTATTTGTTGTTGGAATATCAGCCGTGTATATGAGGTACAGCAGGTGGTCAAGGACACTTCCTTGAGGTACACCGGATTTTACGTGATACTAATGAGAGGTTTCTGTAAAGAATCTGACTTGAAAATGATGTTCTGCGAGATATGATTTTATTAGTGGATAGTGAGGTGTGAAAAAGGATGACTTAAGTTTATATAAGAAGCCGTCATGCCAAACACCGTGGAAGGCCTATTCTACATCCAGAAAGGGAGCGGTGCATATGTTTTTTTCTTTGAGACATACATTAATCTTTTTAACAATCCTATGACACTGTTGTAGAGTTAAATAGGCTTCGCGAAAATCAAACTGGTGTGCTGGCATTACTGAATTAATTTCGATTTCTTCTGAGATTCTTTGGAGCAGAAGCCGTTAAAAGATTTTTGACATTATTGGAAGTAAGCTGATTGGTCTATATAAGGTAGTAATATTTGTTGGTTTATTTGGTTTACTAATCATAATTATTTGTGCGAACTTCCAAAATAATCGGGTAATAGGCTAATCTTTTGATACTATTATATATCGTGGTCAGTAGGACAATTGCTTTCCTCGGTAATTTTTTTAATATTAGCCCGGTGATCATGTCGAAACCTGGTGCTTTGTAGTTATTGCATCTAGAAATTTGTTCTTTCACATTATTAGGGGTAAAGCATTTGATCGGTAGCATCATTGGGCAGGGAGTATCTAAGAAGTTTTTGACTTGTTCTTCGTTGTTATTGTGCACCAAAGTGCACCAAAATCGTGTGAGAGCTGCAAGTATTGATACCTTTTCTTATTCAGTTTTCCCCAGCTTCCATCGGCTTTTCTTAAAGATGGTATGTATTATTTCGTTGCCTTTCAGATGCTCTGGTCTTCTTTTGATAGGCTGTTGATGAATAGTTCTAATGTGCCATTCCTCGTGTCGTGTAGAGCAGTTTTAAGTTGCTGTGTTAATATATTATATTCATTTTTATCTATAGGATTACGACTTCTTTGCCATATGTGTCTGGCTCTTCTTTTTTGTGTAACAAGACATTTTATATATACGGGTATGTTGGTGTCACTCTGTTCTTTGTGGTTCAAAAGGGGTGTAGCTATTTCAGCAGCTGCGTGTATAGTTTATCATATAAAATATGATAACATTTTGTTTAACAGATTTTTTTGAATATTGTATATTTTCATGAAACTTTAACATTTTGTGGATGAAGTAGTACTCTACTCTAATTCAAAATGCGAAGTTAAAAAATTTCTCAACTTTCTTAAATAGATGCTTTCTATATGCTTATTAACGGACCGAATTGTTCAATAATTTATCAGTTAAAATTGCTATTAGGTATGCTAATACTATCAGAAGCTTATTTTATACGACGAAAACTTGCGTTGGTCGTAGGTTTTGCTATATTGGTCAAAGAGGTCGTACCCTTAACGAGGAATTAATTTCGTACACAAGAAAAATCATATAGATTTATATGGTAATAAAATCCTCTGTAGGGAAAAGAATTCATCTAAGAAACAATTACTAGAAATGTGAGATTCTTAAATACTATACTTTCCCTAATAAGAAAGCTAATATTATCAATTTAAATCAGATATTCCACTGTAATTGTACATAATAATAAATATCACTATCAATTTCTATTAAAATTTTAAAACCTAATTATTGTTAAATTGATTAATATAAAATGAATAGTTTTGTTCTTACCACATTAAACAGTAATATTGGAAACAATGAGAATAGGACAAAATTTCCCTCTAAGATCGACCATTAAATGAAGCGTGCATTTCCATGCCAATATGCCTCATTTGGGTTTTTTAAGTTAAATGAGTTGCAAGTGCCATGTTCCATCGCCTAAAATTTATTTCATGTCGATATGGTTGTAAGTATCGTAGTGCAATTCTGTTAAATGTAGAGTGGCGCATCAGTTACTAAATTATTTTTGTTTGGACGTGTTGGGTTGGGTTTAAACATAAGTATTTGGAACGAATATGGATGAAACTACAGAAAAACGGTCCAAAAAGAAAAGAAGAGTTGTTGATAGTTGGAAAAAAAATAAAACCAAGAAAATGAGAAACTCTGGCGAAGAATATGTTTCTCTAGTCAATAAAAAGACCGTTACAAAGAAAATGCCACCAGCTGATGTAAGTATAGTTTAAAGAGATACCTATCTAAATAGACGTTAAAACATAAATAATTTTTTTTTGTTTAAATCTATCTAAATAATCCAAAATTGTTTTAGGTAAAATGCAAGTGTCCACTAGCATGTAGATCCATAAGACTGGAATACCTTGTTGAGTTGTACAATCATTTCTATGAAATGGCTGATTATAGTAAGCAGCAAACTTACCTACAAAGGTTTATTCATCCCCAATTAATCAAAAGGAGACGTCATGGTCAGTACGAACATCCCAGTGAAAGTAGGAGAAAACACTCTTTCACCTACCATTTACTTTTGCCTGGAGGATCTGAAATAAGGGTTTGCCTCAAAACATTTTGTAGTACGTTTGCCGTAACTCCAAGAAGAGTGCAACTTTTGGGAGAAAAAATTCTTGATGGTAAAATGGATATGTCAGAAAAACGAGGAGGGGCTCGACAAAATATTTTCAAGACTGTCTGGACTAACAAGATTATAGAGCATATCGAAAGTTTTCCAAAAATTGAGAGCCACTACGCAAGGGCGAAAACCCCGGATAAGCTCTTCTTGTCACCGGATTTAAACATAAGTAGAATGTACCGTGCATTTTTAGAGAAATATTGTGCGGATTATCAGCCGCCTAAAAAACCACCAATGGTATAATGAAATTTTTATATCAAAATTTAACTTATCTTTTGCAAGGCCTAAAGTAGATACATGCTCCACATGTGATAGTTTGGCTGTTCAAATAAAATCAGGAGATAAAGCTGCTGTAACAGAACAGGAGCTTCACCATCGGAGAGCAGAGGCTGCTACAAAAGCAATGTCAACTGAGACCAAAAATGCATGTACAAGTAATTGCTATGTTCTTTCCTTCGATATGCAGCAGCAAATGTACATTCCCCAATTAACTCACTCCGAAATGTACTATTCACAACAGCTTGCAGTGTGTAACTTAGGAATTCACGATTCCATCACAGGAAAGGGATTCATGTGTTTATGGACTGAAGACTTTGGGGAAGGGGTGCCTTGGAAATTAGCTCCTGTTTATATACTTACCTTACTAAGGAAATTGGCAATCACGGAAAGAAAAAGCTTATTTTGTGGTCGGATAATTGTGGGGGTCAAAATAAAAATCAGTTCATGATCGCCATGTATTTGACCATACTAGCAAATAACGTTTTTGAGGAAATTATTCATAAATTTCCTGTAAAAGGACACACTTTCCTTAATTGCGACAGAGATTTCGCAATCATAGAAAAACGTAAAAAAGTGTGTAAGGCTTATACATTGATGAATGTTGTTAACATCATTACTAGTGCGGCCCAGAAAAATCCATTCTCATGCATGGTGGTTAAGGACTTTTATGATTTCAAAACCCTTGCCTGTGATAAACTGAACACAAAGAAGTTAGGAATTTCAACAGCTACGCAGCTTCGTCTTACAAGAGAGAAATTTGGTACGGTGATGGTGGCTAAAGGACATAGTGAGCTCGCTGGATAGAGTGAGACCAATGTACTCAAATCTGGAGTTACATTAGAAGACTTTAAAATCATAGACCTTCAAAAAACTAGAACTCACTTCGGTATCCCAGAGAAAAAAAGAACAGATATTGAAAAAATGCTCCCTTATCTTCACGATGATGCCAAGAAGTATTTTAAAGAAAAATTAGGTCAACCAGGGCAAGTTTCTACTGTAGGAAACAACGGTTAAAAATCTGGCACTTAAAACGTTTTGACTTGCAAACCTGATGGCACTTACAACGTTTTGACCTTAGACAGATTTTTGAATTTTTTTTTAAGTAAGCTTTGTTTATTGTTCCTTTGCGGTATGTTTGTATTATATAATACCTTTAAACTAATCCTTTTTCAGTATGTTACATTATAAGAAATAAACATGTTCGATAAAAAACTGTTTTTTACTCCTCCTGAAAAATTTATAATTTGGCACTTACTACGTTATGGAAATGCACGCTTCTTGTACATAATAATAATCAATATCACTATCAATTTCTATTAAAATTTTAAAACCTAATTGTTAAATTGATTAATATAAAATGAATAGTTTTGTTCATATCACATTAAACAGTAATATTGGAAACAATGAGAATAGGACAAAATTTCCATCTAAGATCGACCATTAATATTCTTCGATTCAATCCTTCTAAAAAGGACTCATTCGACAACATAATACCCATTCTCACACTTACAATCAAAATGATATCTAACAATAATGATACGCATAAGAAGAAGAAATGTAATCGAGCAGGCCAGGTGCACTGTTCATATAGATATTACATATAATTAATTATTATTATTATTAAACAGCCGACAAAACCAATCGGCACCTTTGAAGAACTACCGCTCAAAACGCCCCCTGGTGACACAATATTTATTAAATAATAGAAACAACTGTTCATCTCTTAATGATTTGCAGATTCGAATCATTATTAACGGCATTATCCACTGTACCGACGAAATTACTCCTTTGTTGCTCTGTAATTGGTTACGATTTCAAAGAGTTTTTTAGGTTAGGTGTTTGAAAGTCTGAGGGCTCAGGTATGAACTTGCCCATGCATCCCTAATTATTTGTTTACAGTTGCATACGTTATGAAAAATTTATAAACATGGACAAGAAAAAGAAAAAAATATTTATATTACGCAAATTGGAAAAAATTCAGATTACTAAATGTATGAATAAATAAATTAAAATGTACTTTAGAAGAAGAAAATTTGATATTATATCAAATATTAATTAACATAAAAGCAAAAGAAACATTCAAAATCTTCTTTTGTTGCCGCGTATCATCGGTGAATGTTTGCAATCACGTTCTTTCTTCGGAATCCCTTTTTTCTTATAACCGGACGTACTACAGCAAATTTGCTTCTTGTTCATCTTCCATTCATTTAATCTTGTGCCTCAGATTTTAATGTTAACGACTACGATTACGTACGTAGCCGAGACCGATGGCTTTACGTGCCCTTCGAAGCACGGTGGCGGCTCAGTTAAATTAAAAATTTAAACATTTATGGCGTTTGTGCTGGGATCAAACCCGGTGTCCGTTCCCAGTTTTTGAGAAAGTACTATATATGTTAACTTTTTAAGTGGAACTAGTTAAAAATGAAAAAAGCTTTCTATGGTCAACTAGAGGAGACACTTGGAAATATTCCAAGATGATGGATAAAACATAGGTTAATCCAACAATCATCTCTCTAATAATTAATTATTAGTATTCGCCAAAACAACAAGCCTAGTTACAAAAAGAACGAAACTAGTGATATACAGAACTCTTATCAAGCCCATCCTCACCTACGCGTCGGAAACATGGACGATGACAAAGAGCGATGGAGAACGTTTAAGATGCTTTAAACGTAAAATCCTCTGGAATATCTATGGAGGAGTAGGGGAGGGCGGATTACGCTATAATTTCGAACTTTACCGCCTGCATGACAAACCTGATATTATTAGGTCCATCAAAATAAACCGGCTGCGGTGGTTAAGTCGCTTAGAGAGAATGAATGAGATGAAGCCGCCAAAACATATTTACAACCAAAGAATAAATGGAGTGAGAAGGAGCGGCAGACCCAGAGCACGTTTTAAGGATCAGGTAGAGGAAGACTTGAGAATGTTGGGAGTACGAAACTGGAAAGCCTAGGCGAAGAATAGGAGAAAATGGAGACTTATCCTTGAGCAGGCCAAGACCCACTATGGGCTGTGGAGCCAATGATGATGATGATGATTAGCCGAATCACCGAATATATGATAAGATAGATCCGGGTAACACTGATACATCTTCACAAAATATTTTTCTTCTCGCATATGACTATACGTAGAAATTTTGATACCCCTTTTTATTTTTATAAATGTGTCAGATGTCAATGTTACCCACATTCTAAGAAAATATTGACAGCCCATGTTAACTATATTATAAGCCAATATTTACTAATGGTCGAGTAACATTGACATACAATAAGTTACTTATGCACTGTTTTTGGTTTAAAGAGCAATGGAACGAATCATGCTTGGAATATCAGTAAGAGACAAGATTAGAAACACCGAGATAAGACGTAGAATGAAGACTAGGGATATTGTGGAAGAAATTACAAAAATGAAATGGCGCTGGGCAGGTTACGTAGCCCGGTATAATGACAACAGGTGGACACGAAGAATTCTAGAATGGAGACAAAGGACGACAACAAGAAGCATGAGAGACCTCAAAAAAGATGGGTAGATGACATAAGAGCAGTGGCAGGCAAGCAGTGGATTAGAATTTCGCAAGATAGAGAAAGATGGAAGCAATTGGGAGAGACCTACATTCAGAAGTGGATGGAAAACGGTTGACAAAGAGAGAGAGAGAGAGAGAGAGAGTTTTTGATTCACAAAATTTATTTAAAACCCAAAAATGCGATAATAACAAGAATCAAATTTAACAAATAGTGATCGCTTTTTTTTAATTAGAAAACGCAAAATCTAAATTGAACACGTGCATACCACGCCGAGTTGTAGGATTTGGCAGGACCAGTACTATATATTTTAGCAAAACTGCAGCTTCGTCAGCAACGATAGAAAATACAAATTTTTTTTTTCTTTCTCAGGAAAGTCACTGCTACTTTAATACATTCGAAAATAATTTATGTTTCTTTTCCAATATGATGATGGATTTCATTCCTCCGCTTATCAACTGTAAATTTGACCAACACCCAAGAGTTAATCCCAATTTTGGTAGAATCGTGCTCTTTTGTTTTTGCCACTATATTGGGAATGCCATTTTTATCTTTCAACAGAGGCGCATCTTAATGTGAATCGTCATCCATTCGTAAACTAACTTCACTCTCAAAACTTGATTAAATTTTTTTCTTTTTCGCCTTTATCGGCTTTTTATTGGTTGTTTTCAAACTTCTTGCATTGTTTTCTGAACTAATTCTTTCCAAAACTTGGATATAAATTTAAAAATCCTAGTATTGATACATGTAAGACTTGTGACTCTAGAAAACAAGAAAAAATCCTCAAATAGTAAAGAAGTACGTGCAGCCGTGAATGAAGAGAAAAATAAATAACTTCAGCTAGCAAAGATTGCCTATAATGGAAAAAAAGTAGACATAGAGTTCTCCAGAAATAGTAGCGGTAAAATGGTTGTTTTAGTATGTGACTTGCAATAGAACATACCAACACCCAATTTAAGCACAAATGTAACTCACCACTTCATGTTTCATGTGACATGAGGTGTTGTCAGACCGTGGATCAGATCAAGTAGCTTCTTGTCTTTAAAAATACCTTGACAATTTAGTCGCTACTGTTGGAAAAGTTGTTCTATGTTCGGATTCTTGTCCCAGGAAAAATAAAAATAACATTGTTGCAGGAGCACTATCTTTATTTGTTTATAGATTCAGTTCAGTATAGATTATAGATCAAGTTCCTGGAAGTGGGTAATACTAGAATGGAATGTGATGCCGACCATGCGAGAATTAAGCGTGCCAAAAAATCGTCACAAATTGAAATAAGGATACCTCATGACTGGTACCAGTTTGTTAGAACTGTCCCTGGTGGGTAGAAATTTCAAGTTATCGAAATACAGAGAAAAGATTGTCTAGCCGTTAGCGTATTCAAAACTTTTCCAAAATATTTATGTAAAGCGTGATAAAGGTGTGAATAATGAAAATGTGAAATGGCATGATATAAAATTTCTACGTTTTGGTAAAGAGTTGGGTGTTACAGACATTAAATATTAACATAAGGGCCTTGACGTTTCTAAGCTTAATATTAAACGCAGAGGACAGTAGATGGGTGCTACATTAGAACCTGTTTATAGTGGACATAAACCTACTACTACTACTATTCACAGCGTTCTCCGACGCCTTCCGACTCCTAACCGCCATTCTTCTCTATTTAACCATAGGCCTGGAGGGATTTCTCTTTCCTCTAGTTCTTTTTCAATTCCCTCTCTCCAGCTTCTTCTCGACCTTCCTCTTTTTCTTCTTCCTTGTGGTGTCCACGTCAAAATCTGTTTCGGAATCCTGTCATCTGGCATTCTCTGTACATGGCCGTACCATATTAACTGTTTTGTTTTTATGTCATCAACTATTGTATGCTTGACTGCCATCATTTCTCGTATTCTCTCATTTGGTATCCGATCTCGTCTTGATTTGCCTGCTGCTCTTCTCCAGAAGTCCATTTCTGTTGCTAGTAACAGTTTCTCTGTTTTTTGTTTCATTGGCCAAAATTCACTGCCATATGTGATTACACTTTTAAGTATGGTGTTGTATATGAGTTGTTTGTTCGCTTTAGATATTGTTTGGTCCCACAGAATGCCGTTCATCATGGATATGACTTTTCTACCCTGTATGTTTCTGTCTTTTATAGCAGCATCGAGTGTTCCATCTTGAGTTATCTTCATACTCAGGTACTTGTATTCATCACAGTGTCTAATTTCTACCCCATCGTCTAATATAATGGACTGCTTTGTCCCTCCAATACACATGGTTTCAGTTTTCTTAATGTTGACTTCGAGACCCCATTTGTTATATTCTTCTATTAGCTTTCGAGTCATGTAACTCAAGTCATCATGATCATGAGCAATCAGTATTTGGTCATCAGCGAAACATAAGGTGTACAGTGTAGTCTCGTCGTTGAGAGCGATTCCCATGCCATTACATTTTCTTTTCCACAGCTTGAGTGCTTGTTTCAGATAAATTTTAAAAAGGGTAGGCGAAATACAGCAACCCGGCATTAGTCCTTTCGTGACCTTAAATCCGTCAGATATCCTTGATCCAGTTTTAATTTTTGCAGTCGTTCCATTATACAGAATTTGGACTGCTTTGATAAGGCCATGCTTAATGTTGGTTTGCTGTAGGGTTGACCATATTTTACTGAGGGGTACACTGTCATATGCTTTTTGTAAGTCTCTGTACACTAGGTGAACTTCTTTATTGACGGCTGTTTTTTTCTCAATAACTTGCGTAATACAGTACAAGTGGTCTACTGTGGATTGCCCAGCTCTAAAACCAGCTTGCTCTTACCATAAACACATGGGACATAAACCCATAAAACATAAAAAAAAAGAAAGACTTGATTTCCTGCTGCAATATCTTGATCCAGTGTACCATCCATTTTACCACAAATTCAAGACTAGTGAGGATATAAATGATGGAATTTAATGTTTTATTTTTAAATGATAAACACTGCTTTTTTGTGTAGATAGATATCAGTGAATAAAAATAATTTTGCTAATTGTTATTACCCAATTCAAAAAGATTTATTCTACTCCAGTTTAAATTTAGATATTCCATAATTTGGTGAATTTTAAATTATTTATAAATTGAATCAAACTAACCATCTTGATTAAATATTAAAGTATTAATTTCAGTATAATTTCTTCATTTTTTATTTTGTAATTATGACATTCAGGTATTTTATATAGTTTACTTTGACAAGATATGTCTATATAATATGGCATCTAAGATATTTGCCGAAACCTGATATGTTAGTAAAATCCCTTTTTATAATAGAATTTCCAAAATTAATGTACACTGTCAGTTTAAGCAGCATTTTATTTATTTATTTACGAAATTTCATAAAAATTTAAGAAAATTTGAGCGAGTAAAAAATAAAAACAAATTGCCATGAAGTTATAAATTTTTAATTTGGCTCTACTGAAAACTTGTTTTATTTGACATATCAGCAAGTTGTGGCAATGGCCACAGAAATTTATACCTGCCGTATTTAAAATAAAATAAATCGATGATGTTAAAGGTCATCTAACTCATCTAACTAATATTTCGTTAAATCGTATAGTCATGAAATAATTATATATTTTTATAGTAGTGTTTATTGGCATTGTTATATAATAAACAGTTGAACTTTAATTTCAATCTTATGAGTAGATACAGATTAAGTCATAAATTACACGAAGGTAAAACGATACCGTAGTTAAAGGAATCGCTCGTAAAATTAGAAATAATACTAAAGATAAGCCGTATTTATTTTCATTCATTAAACTTTCTAAATTAATAATACAGTTATGTCTTTAAGTTGTGAATGGTATGAGCTTTTTATACCGCGAAGAGAACCTAATCCAGATATACATATAAATTTTATAGCCAAAGTAATGGCTCAACAAATCACATGTAGACCTAAGCTGAGGTCCTAAAACAAACAAATAAAACACACAAACACATAAAAATACGAAGTAGGATCATAAAATATTAAACAAATGCATCTCGGTTAATCACAATTCGGACAGGAGAGAATCGAAGAATGAGCACAAGGTTGGTTCCAAAAATATTCTCAAGGGATTATTGACACCATATTTAATTGCTTTTATATAGCTAAGCTACTAGTGTACATAACATTGGAATGTAAAATGTGAGCAAAAATATAGCAATTGAAATGAATAATGTAGTTGAACTCTTGATTAAAGCGTTTTAAATTTTTACACTTTTATTCACTAAAATTATTCGAAATTCTTGATCAATTAATATGTAGCGTGAAATTTGTTACAAGAACGCTATGGCAATCGAAAATTCATTCGTGATAGTTATATTAAATCGCTAATTGATACGCCGTGCATGTCAAAAGAATTTTCAACTTACGCATTCGTAGATTACATTCAAAAATATTTAAGAGCATAAAAAATCTTGGTAAATCCATCGAATCCTGGGATTCTTTTCTCGTTATTTTATTCAAAGACAAATTCACTAAATCAACAAGCTTATACTGCAACTACTTCACAAAACAGTTCTATTTTTTGTGAAAGTGAGCATTATCTTAATTCCTGCAGTGAATTTACAACGTTATCGCTTATTGAAGCTGCTAAAAGAGGTGGATGGTATATTAATTGCTTACGCAAAAATCATAAAAATCATCGCGCCTTGCAATGCACAGCTTCCAACTGTCGCACTTGTCGTCAAAAACACCTTATTCCATTTTGATAAACCAAAAAAAGCTTCAAATAACAATTAAAATACAAACGCGGATCTACCGTAAATCTACGCAGGAAATTTGCATGCTCATGTGCCTGCATGCTCATGTGCTGAAAAGCCAAAACTTGTCGAATGTTTCTGAACGCTTTTTGTCAAGTAAATATTTTATTACCGAAGCCGTGGTTCAATTTTGAAATTTTGATCAAAAGCCCGTTAATATCACAGTTTCCGGGGTAGATGATTTATCGACTAAAATAAAAAATTCTGTACATGCTATAAGCAAATCGCGTTTTAGGAATTTTCAAAAACTGTTGAATTTTTGATTTTGCCACAAATCAGTAAAACAATGAATTCGATTTAAATAAATCCTGCCCAACTCGAAATGCCGAAAAATATTTCTTTAGCTGATCCTGAATTTAGTAAACCTGCAGAAAAGATTTGACTCTTTTGGGAGTCAAATCGTTTTACAAGCTTTTCAGTGTAGTTCAGATATCGTTTAAAAATCAGTCTAATGCGGTCCTCCAAAAACTCAACTCGGATGGATTGTTGCGGGTGAAATAATTAGTTCGTCTGGATTGCAAAATATTTCGTGTAATCTTTCATTAAATAGTACAATGTCGGACATCACTTTAACTTGCTTCTGGTAAATGGAAGAAATTCCAAGCCCTAAAATTTTGTCGCCTGAAGAAAAGGCATGCAAAGAGCATTACGAGTGTCACAATACTCGGGATATTACTATTAGATACATAGTAAGGTTGTCCTTTAATGACAAAAATTAGGTGATTTCAACAATAGCAGCACATTAAAACGTTTTTATTCGCTAGAAAATCGTTTTCATACAGATCCTGCTCTGCAGCAGGACTATTCTGCTTTTTTGACTGAGTATGAGAAATTAAATCACATGTCGTATACAAATGATGAAAATGATCAAAATGTCAACGGGAATATCGCTTAATGATACCTTTATGGTCGGTCCGTAGTTGCAGGGTGACTTATTCGTTAATCTTCTTCGTTATCTTTAACATATATTCGTATTGGCAGCCGACCCAAAGAAAATGTATGGCCAAATTCTCGTACATCCCGATGACGCTATTTATCAAAAATTTTTGTTTCGTAAAACTCCATAAGAGCCAATAAAAACGTACATTCTTAATATCACCACGTACGGTAGCGCTCCGGCATCTTCAACTCGAACTTTTAAGCAATTAGCTCAAGGTGAAGGTCCTGCGCATCCTCTCGCAGCTATCACATTAAACAGAGACTTTTAAGTCGATGATCTCATTGGTGCAAGGACTCGCGCATAAGCTTCAGCTTTGCTAGAATATTTTATCGCATTATTAAAAAAGGCTGGTTTTCTTCTTCGAAAATGAGTATCACATAGTTGATCAAAATAGGTACGCTCAGAATACTCACATGTCTTTTGATCCTGATGACACCGTCAGAGCATTACGAATTCAATGAAATTCTCGTGAAGATACGCTATTTTATAGCCCCGGCCACTATCGAAGTTTTATCTAAGCGTTATATTTTGTCGCAAATCGCAAAATTATTAAATAATAATATTTTAGAAAAATACTGCTTGATGCATAAATTAATTCGCGTGAGTGCCTATGTTCTTCGATTTATTTTCAACGCGAAATTGAAATCAAAAGATAAGCGCAATTTAAACTAAATGCTCAAGAAAGAGCTGGGAAGACACAGTAAATAGCGACGCACAAGCTCTTTTAGAAGTCCGTGTATGGAGAAGAATAGCCACAGACAAGCAAGGGTAAAGGCAAAAAATAAAGGGGGCCAAGGCTCAATTTGGACTGTAGCGCCGTAGAAGAAGAAGATATGCTCAAGAGTTGGAAGAGTTGGTCGATTCGCAATCTTTAATAATTAAGATGAAGCAATTCTCAAAATTTTCAAAAGAAATTAATTCTTTAAAAAACAAAGATTTCTCTATTGATAGCGACAAATTGGTGCCTTTGAATCCATTCCTAGATAATAACGGAATTCGTAAGCTACGGTTTGTTAGAACAGTGCGCAGCGCACAGCATATACGTACAGCAGAATCTGTTCTACTCGACTCACGGTAGTTTTGGATGAGTCGGTTTGTTAGATTAATTCGCATAAATATTCTGTCGCTCTGAAAAAAGTTTAGAAATTTGTTTCACATTTATTCTCTCAAAGGTTGTACGTTTAAAAAAATGAATTCTCGCAAACTTAACGCAATAATTTTATTACTTCAAGAAGAAGAGGAAGAAGAAGAGGTGATAACGTTAAATTTAAATAAAAGAAATAAAAATGTAAACGAAATTCTTTCAAGTCTTAATACAGAAGGTGGTTTTAAATTAACAGTCGAGGAAGATTGTTTCAAAACGAGGAAAAATTTCGAGAATATTTTAGACTTTCCAGGGATTTGTACTAGATCCACTAGTCTTTCATCTTCCTTGGGAGAAAATTTAGTAGACATCACTTAATTATTACTATAATAATTACTATATAAAAATACAATTTAAATTTTCGGTATAGATGTGTACGCTGTGAGCTCAGCTGAACGTTTGCGTCCAAATCAAATCACAGTTGATTCCAGCGCACACCGTCGACGTGCACGGCTATCGGTCTGCAGTGCGCGCAGCTCAGCAGAACCTAACAAACCGTTCTCATAGAGAACCATTTCTCTGATTTTGACGAACGTGCGCGGCGTTCTACTGACTGTGAGTTATGCGTCGCTCACTGTTCTAACAAACCATAGCTTAAGAATGGGTGCTGGCTTAATAGATCGTCATTATCTGAGTCGCAAAAATGTTGTCCAATGTTGCTTCCAACTAAACAAATCAAATTTTATTTTTAAACATCTTATTTACTATCAAATGATATTTATTTATACTTTATTAATAACTTGATATTTAGTCTGACTTTAACGGGTCTGTCAGAAGTAAACTGTCAGAAGTAAAAGTTTGTTTATACGTTGGCAGGTGGCGATAGGAGCAAATATAATAATTTATTGAATTACTATAACGTATATCAATTAGTACTAAATTTAACCAGAGAAAAAACCCAGTACCTTCTGCTCGATTACATATACAGACAAGATATGAACAAAAATAGCTAACCGCATAAAAAAGAAAGGAATAACACCAGCTTTTAGAACATACAACAACTTAGGCAAATATATTAAGAACAACAAGAGCCAAAAGAAAAAGCACTTACACAGCGGTATATACAAACTTAAATGTGACGACTGCCCAAAAACTTATATCGGTCAAACTGGTCGAAATTTAAACAAACGTATAGCCGAACACAAATGGGTTTTCAATAACAGATAAACAGATTCTACATACGCACTTCACCTTCTAGACCATATTCATTCTTTTAATGACCATTTTCAAATTCTCCACATTTAAAATAAAGGCCTTTATTAGAATCTTATTTTTATTAGAATCTATGGAAATTAATAAATTTAAAATACAAACAAAATTTTTTAGAAGTGTTAAAAACAAAAATTTTCAATGTTTTATTTTTCAAATAAATGATTAAGATGAAAGATATTAATTTATAAAAAATGTCATTATAAAAGACTGTTAAAATCTTTTATGTTTAGACTTTATTATGACAAATATAGCAATCAATGAAATATGACATTAAATGACTATACACATTGGTTTGCGATAAAAATAACTAAAATTTAATGTAACTAGACCTGATTGATTATGTTAACAAAAGATACTGGTGTTAAAAGCAGAAACTTTTTAATTTTTATGCATAAGGGATATTATCCCATATTTGTTTGTAAAACAAATGTGTTAATTTTGTATGATAGTAAAATATTTGATAGGGTTTTAAAAGGATTCCATACCCAGCATCTTCCCTGTGAATACGACCATGTGCAAACAAATAAATTATCCTGAGAGAAAATGAATGTCTAGATTATGTAAATTTAATGTTTTAAGAATGCGAATGGAGATTTATTACCAGAACCCATATGCGAAATACCTTCGGAAAATTGGAACAAGATGCTTCAACAAATTATTTGCTGTAGGATTGATTAACTGACTAAATACTTTGAATGTTTGTAGAAGTGTTTCTTTCTGACACAGAGTAAAAAAAGGACTAGGTAATATCAATTCTGCATACACAGTACACTGGTAAAACTATCTTTCTAGTAATATTAGTGTATTATTAACTCTTTCAGTACCGCTTTTTTTTCAGCAAACGAAAAAATATTTTTTGACTAAAATGTACTTAAAACATTTCATATAACACTTCTTGGACATTAAAAAATATATAACATGTATAATAGTAATAGTCTCCCATTTTATACCGCTGTCGCGGCTTTGGGAGTATAGCAGGGTAGTCTGCTATATCTAGGGCCTACGGTATACAAGGAAGGTAACATGGCCAGTGCTACGCTTCAACCGTCTATTATTACCCCTGGTTTTACCCAAGGTACTCATTTTTATTCAGGCTGAGTCGACCTGGGGCCTATAGACATTTTTAAAATGTCTAGATGTTCTTGCCGGCGTTGGGATTCGAACCCCGGACCACCGGCTTGCGAGTCAAGCATCCTACCGCTTGCGCTACGCAGGCCCTGCGTATATAACATGTATAACATGTATGTATATAAAAAAAATATTATGGGTTCATTTGTACCCAAAAGTACTTAACAAATGTAAAAAAACTAGCGTATATGAAACATAAAAAAGCAATTTCTTTCCTTTTGAAGGCACAAATGGACATTGCACTTCTGACATTTCCATCTTAATTTTCCTGTACTGTAGCGGTTATATTTTGACTACCAAATTGGGTATCACTTATAGGGGTTGAAACTGGGGACAAAAATTACTGGGCTGAAGATAGGGTAAGCAAGCAAACCGAAACGTCTGCGAACGGCCACTCTTGGTGTGGTTGGAGAGCTGGGTCGTAAGTAAATGAATAAAAGAGGGACTAGGAGGGGTAACTACAAAAAGAGAAATCAAAAAGTACTTACATAGATTTCCTGGGCAACACAACACAAGAAGGTTTCTAAACTATTTGAAAAGGACGCCATTTACAAGAATCTTCCTGTTGGATGGAAAGAAAGGCTTTTCTTTCCTAAAAAAGATATTAAAAGGGTGAAAATCTTTTTAAAGGAAATAATTCTATACTTGGTTTAGAGAGAAACATTACATATTTATTATTACGTCACCATAAACAGTTATTACAAATAATGATAACAAGATTTAAAAACAGAACTTACAATGGTGCTATTTGTAACGCTTTACAACAAACTCTAGACGTTGGGGACACTATAGGAATTTAAAAAGGTTTTGGGGATCTAAATTGGACAAAAACACAACTGTGTCCTATTCAAGCTGCAATCGGTTTACCATGGAACATAAAAATGGACGATAGTTGAGAAGTTGGAACTGATTCGGGCTTCGGGTTATCCTGGATGACAACAAACTGCAATCTTCAAAGATCGGCCTCCCAAATTGTTGGAAATGCCGTCTTACAAATCTCTCAGATTAAACACAGCACAAAACAATCGGTGATTAAATCAGACAAAAACTGCCACATTACATTTGAGTATAAAATTCACCTTTCCACATAAAAAAAAATGCCGGCTTTTGAAGACTACACACGCCCAATCTTTTTCTTTCAAAATCTGAATCCCAACTTTTACTTAAACTACACATTTAACTGCTACTATGGCTTTACACTGTATTTCTATGACAAAAACGAATAATGAACAAACAATAACAAATTTGAAGAAAAATCCGGACTCAATAAAACCAAACGCTTTGACGTTCTATCGTAGAGTGATGTAATTCTCTTTCCCGCAATACTTTCTCAGCAATCTAAGCGGATATTTATTTGACGCTGGAAAATGTCGGCCAATATTATAAAATTACGCCTAAGTAGGAGGTCTAATTTCAATGTTTTGGCGTCTTGCAGCTACTACTGGACTAGATGTATCGCTTGAAGTTCTTCCCCGTTATCGTTTATTGAAAGAGTAGACTTTTATGAGGCCTTCGCCAACTTTTATCCTAAAGTGTAGAAGGTCCACGATATCTTCTTGTGGAATTTCTAAAGAATGCATGTCTCGTTTATACTTTAACCAAGAGTTTGTTAGGGCCATGTCGACTGCATGAAAGATTAGTGGAACAGTCCCCTTTCTGCTACGATTTGTTGTTCTGTAAAACGCAATAAGAGCATCTGTTTTATTTATGCCACTCATGGACTTATTATATTTTTATATACCCTATGTCGACTTACGTGAATAAAACATTTTGTTTTCTTATTCCAACGCTTAACAACATCTTCTGTACCAACCCTAACGAAGTTGGATACCATTATCACTGGCTTGTTATCTAACCATCTAGTTACTGCAATACCATCAGAAGAAATAAATTGTTCCGATAATCCTCTTTCGTTCTTTGAAAAATCTTTTACATCAGTTAGAGGTGGTTTAGAAAATCTATTGATCCTCGCAGGACCAGCAACAAGTATTGATTTTTGGTCGAGAATTTGTAAAAGGTTATAGCTCCTAAAATAATTGTCACAGTATAATGCATGCTTATTAGGTTCAAGTACTTTTGATAATTGCAATACGATAGCTGTACCCTGTATATATTTCAAATAAGAAGGTTCTATTTCTGTGGTACTACCTTGATAGATTAGAAAATTGTAAATCAATCCACTTTCACCACCTAATACACACAGTTTTACTCCCCATGGATTGGGTTTGTTTTTGATGTATTGCTTCATAGACAATCTCCCTCTGAAGGGCATGATTTGTTCGTCTATGCAAACATTTGTTTCTATCTGCAGTTCTCTACATCTCTTTAGGACTGATTAGAAAACTGGTCGAACATTCCATAGTTTGTCGTTGCTCTGTCTGGGTTCCAGATTGTCAACACAATGTAAGTGGGTGCGAATTTTAAAAAAATTATTCAATGTCATTGTGTCTGGAAAAATATCAATTTTTAAAGATTTGTCCCAATACATTCGCAGACTTGTAAATTTTAGACAGCCTGTTAGACAGAAAATATGTAACTGGATATTCCTCAGAACAGTTTTTATTAGACAACCGGGTTATTGTATGGGGTAATTGTCGTTTTACATATTGAACATTCTGTAACCATTTTATCAGAGTGATGAAGTTATCATTGTTACCATCGTTTTCACTCTGTTTATCATCATTTTCCTTTTCTTCCTCATTATCCTCTACCTCTTCCTCATCCTCCCTTTCGTTTTGATTTTCTGAGAGATCATCTATCATATGGCCAATTCTCTGTCTTACTTGTATTTCTTCTTCGCAGTCACTGTTATCACTCATACATCCTTCTATGTCGGACAGTTTTTCTAGCCCTTCTAGCAGTTCCTTCTCAGTTAAATATTATATTGGAGACATTTTACTCTGAAAATAAAAAACACACTTAGTCATTTCAAATATATTCACAATTAGTAAGAAGTAACACTACTTTTATTCAAACTGATATTTGAAGAAACAAGTACACTTACCTTGCGAACAATGGAATTGCCGCCATATTACTTTTGACATTAATTTTTTTTTTAGAATAAAACCATCCATGCGGCATGTGGGTATAAAAAGCAGAAGTATAGTCCGTCTAGAAAGTATCCGGAATTTTATCTTTTTCCTAATTTTAATAGATTTCCTTTTTGTGACATTTTAAGACAAAAGTAATGCATCAAGTAGCTTGTGTCGATAGTAGGTTATGGACAAAATCGCATGACAACACCATCTGTCAAATATTTTTGTTTGTAAACAGACTTAAGATTTGTGAAATAATGTCGCAAGAAGAAAAAAGAAAAGTAGTGGAATATTTGTATAGAAAGGGAGTCCGAAACATTAAAAAATTAGTGCAATTGACTGAACTCGGAAAAAGTGCAGTGTATGAGACAATAAAGAGGATAAAAAATGGCGTAGATATGAGACATAGACCAGTTTCGATTAGACCGCATAAGATTCACGGAAACAATTTAAATGCTTTAGTGGCTTTAGGACGACAAAATTCGCGCCTAGGGTTTCGAAAATTAGCGAACAGATTTGAAAATCAACAAGGAATAAAAGTGTGCCCAGAAACTGTCTGCATGTCACTGAAAAAGCAAGGCTATATAATCAAGCAATACAAAAAAAAATCCCTACAATGACACCTCTGCAAAGGCAACGAAGAATAGATTTTTGTCAACGTTTTCGAGAAGATAATTTTAATAATGTCTTTACATCTGATGAAAGTTGTTTCCAGCTTGATGCAAATCATCTAAAAGTCCTATCAAGGGAAAATGTTACCGTTCAAATTTCCAAATTTCCCACTAAAATAATGATTTGGGGAGCAATATCTCAGCGTGGTGCTACACCTCTCTGTATAGTTAATGGTACTGTTGATAGTGCGAAATATTGTTACATCCTTAATGGTTTTCTTCTTGAAACGGCTCATGTTTTATATCCAGAGGGGTGGCTTTTTCAGCAAGATAATGCAAGACCATACTTCTGCTTATACTCAAGATTGGATGCAAGAACACGAATCGGCAACAATTCCGTGGCTAGCAGCATCTCCAGATCTTAGCCCCATTGAAAACATATGGGGACTGATGAAGATTGAAATGGAACGAGCAGCGTCACGAGATAAAGAAGGTTTGATTCGGTCAGTTTTACAGGCCTTTCGGGCGTACCTGCATGTTTAGTTAAGTGTTTAGATTTAAATGGAGGTTGTATAACTAAATGAGATGAAGCATTTGTTGAAATTTTATATTTTAAGTGATAGAAATAAATACCGTAAAATTATAATTCTGCTTTCTTTTTCCGGATACTTTCTAGACGGACTATATAATACTTAAAATTATACATTTTACATAGAATGTAAATTTCTTTAGTGTATGCATTTCATTTATGGGTAAAATTATACCCAACATTACTGAAAGGGTTAAGAATTCATTATGTAAGTTTCATTTAATAAAACGTCAAAACTATTAGTTAGAGTGCTAGCCGGTAAAAAAGCTTATGCTAGATACTCTCTCCAAACTTTATGTATCGCTTCATTAGGCAGAGTCTGACACGGTTTCCCTCTGCGACTTGTTTTGGTTCTGGGGCATGCTTTCTCTAATTTTCTCTGTAGAGGAATTGTACTTCGTCATTAATTTCATCTATCATGAGAGCATTCTTCAATTTCTATATTTTTGTATAACTGTTTGCACTTTTAGTATAACGTTTCCTTCTTGTTCGTATGGAGATGATGGCTTTTCGATTTTTCCCCTTGTTTCCTGATTTATATTGTTTATGACTACTTCCTCGTTGACTGATTTTATCCTTTGGTGTATAATTATGTTGAAATTTATACAACAGTAGTTTTCCGTACTTTAATAATAAAATGTTCCATTCATTGAATAATGAGCGACATGCGTTTAATTAAAGTTATGATTGTATGTTTTCATTTGCGTGCAGATCGAAGCAATAAATATAATTTTCATATAATTATCCACACTTGCTTACAACTTAACTATGCAATTTAATTAATATTATAATTTCCTTTAACTGGATACAGTCGTTGACATAAATATTGCATGTTTTTAGGTATATCAAATTTTCTTCGTTTTCACTGGTCTAAGTTATGTAAAAATTATACTTCATCATCATTATCATTATCATCATTACCATCATCATCACCATTATATTGTTCTTAAGCTATTTTCTTGTGGCATGTTAAAGCATCTCAACAAACACATTGAGATCTATTTTGTCTAGAACCAAACCTAACAATGAACAAGAAAGGACAAATAATAGCATTTCTAAAATGCAATTGTGAATTGATCAGTTTTATTTAGGTCAAACATCAAGGCCATTAAATGTTAGAATAAGTGAACATCAATCTTATATCAAAAATAAAGAATTTGATAGATCTCAAATATGTAAACACGCATGGAATAATGAACATAGGGTTCAATGGAATGATTCAAATATAGTCCTAAAAGAAACGGATGGCAAAAAGAGAAAAATCAAAGAAGCGGCTCTAATTATGCTAAATGAGACCAATTGTGTCGCAAATTCCTCGGCAGAATGTAGTAGGATCTGGTGACCCATATTAAAAGAGGAAGTTATTAAAAGGAAAATACCAGTATTAGTAAGTCGGTAACATATAGAGGATATATCATTTATGTTTTTTTTTTAAATAACAAACATATAAAATCAGAATTTGGTGTTTATTGAAAGTAAACTAAATGCACGACCAAATACTTACCATGTCGGGATAGTATTATGAGGTTTTTTTCTTGGTTTTTCCCTCATAATTTACTATGGAATCACTAACAGGAGATTTTTGCTGTCATCATGGCATGTGTTTGTCTGTTTAAAGACGAATTACATGCTATGATTTTTTCTGACGAATATTCTCAGTTAAAGTTGATTTCATGTAATCGAATGAACTATCTTACAAGTAAAGTCGTCCCTGGAACGCAACTCAACAATATTGGCAATATCATTTTAAAGTCGTCTACTTTAAAATGTATAATGTATGTCTGAATTGTCAATATAAATGAGTCAGATAAAATTAAATTATTAGAAGAATTTTTCACCAAGTAACAAAAAACAAAATTTGTTTAATTTACTAATGTTTGTATTTTGAGAACGATTTCCGAAGTGGAAATTGAAACGTCAATAAACGTACTTTAACCTTTAATTGTAGCTTATTCCCATTTAAATAGTAATTACATCACCATTATATTTTGGTTGTAAGCTATTTTATTATATTTAAACTATGTCTATTATGGTAACAAAATACCTATTTTTTAAAATACTTTTTAACAACTTTAGTTGAGTAGTATAATCAGTATCATGCGTAAAAAAATTTAGCAGATCAAAGAAATATAAATAGAAGTTTATTATTTTAGTTTTATTTCCCTACTCATTAATTTTGCCACTTATACATACTTATAACCACTTATTGTGGCAAAGCGTTTGGTAAATAATAGAACAGTTGTTTTACTATAAAGAGAGATTTCGATTTTACACACTTGATTTTTTCCTTTTCTACATTTAAATCAGGTGTTTCGTCATTATCGGATATTATATATTCACATTTTACAATATTTCTTTTTAGACCCACAGCTTCATATTCTTCTTTTAATTTCCTATAGCTAAGATAGTCTTCTTCTTCCGTGGTCATTATTTTGCTCATCAGCAAAGAAGAGTGTAAGAAGATTCTCTTCTTCCACCATTATTTCTACGCTTTGTGGCATTTCCTTACTTATTTCAGTAGTAATCTAGATAAATTGTAATAGAGTGGGTGAAAAACTACGTCCTTGTCTCAAACCTTTAGTTGTTTTAAGCGTATAGGTAATTTCCGATTTTATTTTAATTCTTGTAGAGTTCTCCTCATCATATTATTGAGTAGCTTTAATAAGTACAGGATTTGCTTTTAAATTTGTCATTTCTTTCCACAACTGTGAAATTGGCACACTATCATATGCTTTTTCCGAGTCTATTAAGGTTAGGTGAGTTCCTCTGCTTGTCTGTACTCTTTTTTCTAAGGCGATTTTCAATGTAAATAAATTATCTATGGTAGATTGTCCAGCTATGAACTCTGCTTGTTCTTCAGTCTTTAATGTCTAGTTCTAATGGGTTTCGTAACATTTGCGAGTATAATCTGCCTATTGAAGATTGCTGGGAAGACGCTGAAGATCAGAGTGGCTTTCGTACTGGTCGTTCTTGTTTAGACAATGTGTCTATAACCTAAAACAAACAATAGAAAAGCGTTTGGAACATAATATGGAGACACACATGGTATTTATTGATCTTCAAAAAGCGTATGACAGTGTCCCATTAGCCAAGCTATGGCAGGTGCTAGAAGACAAGAATATTCCACCGATTTACATTAATGCTGTAAGGGAGTTGTACGATGATATGACGAGTGTAATAAAGATTGGACAAAAAGTGACAAAAAAGATAAAAGTGACCAAAGGACTTCGCCAAGGCTGCTGCATTGCACCTACACTCTTTAAGATTTATTTGGAGGGGGTTTTGGATATTTGGAAAAGAAAATGTGAACCTATGGGTGTTAAAATTGGAGACCATACACTGTACAGCTTGCATTTTGCTGATGACCAAGTAATACTTGCAGAAGATCAAGATGATATCCACTACATGTTACGAAAAATAGATGAAGAATATACTAAGTGGGGCTTATCAATTAATCCATCAAAAACAGAGTACGTAGTAGTGGGAGGTGAAGGAAAGCACTTAGAACTAGGAAGCAAACAAATTCAAAATACTGATAGCTATAAATATCTCGGTGTAAACATTACAAACAATGGTCGGAATACAAAAGAAATAGCTACTAGAATTGGTCAAGGAAATTCAGCAATACGTCAACTGAATAGTATACTTTGGAATAACCACATCACCCAAAACACAAAAATTAGGATATACAAAAGTATCATAGAAAGCATTGCTACATATGGTTCAGAGCTTTGGGTAATAAATAAAAATGACGCATCCAAAATAAAAGCATTGGAAATGAATTAATGGAGAAGATGTTGCCAACTCACTAGAAGGGATAGAGTAAGGAATACTGAAATCAAAGAGCGTATGGGCATAGACATTGACGTCCTGGAAACTATAGAATGCAAAAGGCTGAAATGGTATGGCCATGTAGAAAGGATGAATGATCAACGATGGCCAAAGAGACTGTTACAGTGGATCCCCACCAACTGCAGGAAAAAGGGAAGATCAAGAAGATCGTGGAGACAAGAAGTAAAAGGTGCAATGGAAAATAGGTGTCTACAAGTAGATGACTGGAACGATCGCAAGCGTTGGAATCTAGGTTGCGAGAAACGGCGGCAGCTGTAATAAACTCGTTATATATATATATATATATATATATATATATATATATATATATATATATATATATATATATATATATATATATATATATATATATATATATATATATATATATATATATCTGCCTATTGGTGGTACTACTGTTATTCCTCTTTACTGAAACTTTTTCTCAATTTAAACACCTTTCCTATACTCTGCGAAGCATTTCGAATAGTTTCTGTGAACCATATTTTAGTAGCTTTGGATATATTCCATCTGATCCTGGGGAGTTTTTTAATTTTATCTCTTCAACGAAATTTCTTACCTGTTCTATTCTTAGCTCTCTCATCCCTTCAGCTTCCTTTATCTTCAGCTTCTATTTGTTCACTTGTTTATAGAAATTTTTCTCTTTTTTCATCAGCAGATCATCGAAGTTTTTTTATCTATGTTTCATCAGATACCAGACTTAATCTAACGTTGTTTTTATTAGTTCTTCTAAGAGGTTGTATGGTTCTGAACTCTTTGTCCCTCTTAAGTAGTTGTCTATAAATTTACACTTTTTTCCCGGGCCTTTTTTTTTATTTACTTTTACCTCTCTATTCAACTCTTTATATTGTATGTATGTATATTTTTTATACAGTTTCTTCTTTTTATTGATCTCGTCTTCGATATCCTGGTCTCACCAATAAGGTGTGTTTGTTCTTGTATCTTGTTTTTTAAAGCTTCTTAGGCTGTAACTTTTATAGTCTGTTTTATATATTCATATTCAACCATCTTTGATTTATGGTCTTTGTTCAATTTTTGTGTTGAACACAAATTCATTGGTATTCGATCGGTCTTTTTTCGTTTGCTGAAACTATTTATTGAGTTGAGTGTATGACCGTAAAATTTTTAATATTATTTACTTCACTCTGAGCTGTAGGTGCATGGACTTGTACTCTATTCATTTTAACTTTCGGGGAATGAAGTTGTAACATCATTACTCTTTTAGAATAGATAGAGGAAAAAAGCCATTGATTGATCTATTGGTAATTTTGTCCACCAAAATTCTGAGTCAGTTTGGATGAGTCTGCTGATTGTTGCTTCCAGAATAGTGTAGCATTCCATTGCTTTTGGGGCGTTTATCATTATTGGGCCATCTGACCTCACTAATCCAAAAATATCGATTTTTAGTCCGACCGTTTCTTTTTCTAATTATGTAATTTACCAGTTTGACAAAGATTTCTTACATTCCATGTCATCATCATCATTGGTGCTACAGCCCTATAAAAGAGCCTCGACCTTCCCAAGTCTATTACGCCAGTCAGTTCTATCCATTGCCAACTGTTGCCAGTTTGCTGCGCCTATTTGTCTACCATCCTCATCTACACCATCCCTCCATCTGAGTTTTGGTCTACCCCTACTTCTACTTCCCACAGGTTGTGACATAAGGATTCTTCTAGGAGGGTTGTTCTGCTGTGATCTTGCCAGATGTCCTGCCCATCTTAGTCTTCCTATTTTTATAAAGGATACTACGTCTTTACCACCAAATCTATGTTTATATCTGTGATATATCTCGTAGTTGTACCTCCTTCTCCAAACACCATTTTCACAGATGCCACCAAATATTCTTCTCAGGATCTTTCGTTCAAATATAAGCAGGAGATTTTCATCTGCCTTGGAAATGGTCCATGTCTCCGACCCATATGTCAACACTGGTTGTATAAGAGTTTTGTATATGGTTATTTTTGTTTTTTGGCTTAAGTTTCTGCTTCTCATATGTCTACTCAGTCCAAAATAGCATTTGTTTGCTAGGATTATTCTTCGCTTGATTCCATATTCCAATTTTTATATTCCTCTCTGGGATTATTAGCACTTTCTGACTATCAAAAGTCTGCCGAGGATTGATGTCCTTATCCTGTACTTTAATTGTTATGACCATTATACTAGGAAAGAGTAATGGAGTACTTTCCAGTTGTTTCGCAGTGTAAAAAACATTAAAACTTCTGGTATCCAATAATAGATCGGTACTTATATTGCTACTGCTCGACATAGGTGTATGAAATGGGAAGGGAAACTTTGGTACTAAAGATTGAAGAATAGGTCTAGGACACAAGAAGATTGGGAGATAATTATGGCTCACGTGGACTACGCATAACTGATGTAGAGCGATTTTCTACCGGAAGTGTAAAAAGTATCTACCCGCTACCCAGATAAAATACTAGATAACGCAATTAAGAAAAGAAACATAATGGAAAGGAACGGCTTATTCCTACTGAGCAGTACCTATATTGTGAAATGCACATTTCTCCATAAAAGAATAATTTACAACACATAAATAAAAAGTATCACTACGTATGGAAGTGAAGTGTGGCCTCTAGAGAATAAACACAATTGGACTTTTGGCTACGATCGGCGGAAATATCTAGACGCAAGGGATAAACAAATAAGAAAGCTAGAGAAATCGTAAGGTTAAGCACACAATCATCGATGACAAGGAGAAACTAGAAAAAAGGAAGAGACAAGGAAACGAGAAAAAGAGAACAAGGGTGATCTGTGGAATAACAGAACGAACTAGAGATTGGAAATATATTTTCAATGATTTTTGTTTTCCAGTGGGTTTTTTAATCCAGAATAACTTATTTGAACTTCAAAAAAGCATTTGACGTATTTAAAACCTATTTTTTAATATCAAATTTGATATACCATCTGAAAATACCTTTCGCAAATAAAGACAATATTTTTGGACGTAAGTGTACGCTCACACAACCTATTTACCATATGCACAATGCTAAACTCACACTTTTAAATCAACATGAAAATACGCCGTTCGTTTCTTTTTCCAATAAATAAAATTTAATGAAGCAAAAATGAGCATAGCCTACTTCCTGCTGATTCGCGGGATAGCGCTGAACTGAGAGATGATAATGATAGAAAGAGAAAAGCTACATCACTCACGAGATCGAAGGAAGTGGTTTAAGTAACGATAATAACATTAATTGCATTTGTTGGTCCTCCGCATACAGGGTGATGCTACAAGAGTAACAAAATATGTGGGTATGCATGCAGTAGAAAACCAGCCAGATATCAGGAATTTTATTTATATTTTTTGAGTAGAGAAATCCAATAAAAACAAGGTCACATAATTGAATATAAGCAATACAATAAAAAATATCTAAATGAACATAAAAAATCATCGAGTAACATTAAAATTAGGTATAAAAAGTTGTCTTACTTTTGCACTGTTTTATTGTCATTACCTGATACACTCTGCTACAAGCCACTACCTCTAAACAATACATAAATATGTGATACATATGAGATTTTCAATAATATATATCAATCTAACATTATATTCAATAATCTCCTGAGAATAAATATTCCTACAACTTTCAATATTTTGTCCATCCTACAAGAAAGTAAACAATTTTTCAATAAGCAATCAAAAATTATGGTTAAAGAAATATTTGAGTATTCATAATACGCTTATCAATATTAATTAATCATGATATTTTTAAATCGCAGCAAATACCTTCATGAACAACTTATTTAATTCCGAAATGACACCCAAGATCCAACCAAGTACCACTCAATTAGTTCTCTGCCAACTTTGTACAAATTGGTCACTTCCTATATCTACAGTAGGTATAATAAACGCCTAAAAAGAAAAAGTGGACCTGTAATTCAACAAAGTCTCTTTTTAATTTTACTGCGATTTAGGCAACACAAATATGTTGTATGTGCCGATATTGACAAAATGTTATGAAAATGTCGAAAAGTTATGATAAATCCAGAAGAGCGTTGTTTTCAAAAAATTTTATAGAGAGAACATCCTGATGAAGTGAATAACGGGACCTTCCCACAAAATTACAGGCTTATAAGCTTATTATCATCAATAAGCAAAATTGCAGAAAGAATGATACTAACCAGGCTAAAAGAGGAATCCATAGCAATAGGAACAATACCTGAAGCACAATTTGAATTCAGAACAGAACACTCATGCGAACTGCAAGTACTGCGATTAACTAAATGCATAAGGAAAGGCTTTAATGAAAAGATGTATACAGCTGCTGCCTTTCTAGATATCAGTAAAGCATTGACAGAGTATGGCATGAAGGCTTGCTATACAAAATGAACAACCATGGATACAGTGAGGCGATGACATGTCTTCTTGCATTGTATCTTATTATTATATTGCACCATATCTGTACACCATCTACACAGCCGACACTCCAACCAATCCCAGATCGATATTGAGTTTATACTCAGACGATACTGCAATAGCAACATGTTGTACAGATCCAGACCTAGCTACAAGTTAACTACAAAGAGCTCTAAATAACATACAAGCCTGGTGCATAGAATGGAAAGTAGCAATAAATCCGGAAAAAAAACAGACCGTCATGTACCAGCACAGAAGTGGCAGACCAAATAGAGCTCTAACGTTACTTAACACTTCAATAGAATGGACCAGCCAGGCTAAATACCTAGGCATAACGCTTAACAAAAAGCTGGCGTTTACAGAACATGTTAACCAAACGGTCTACAAAGCCAATGCATTGAGGAGTCAGCTCTCTTTGCCAATAGGCTGGAAAAGTATGCTGAGGTTCAAAAAAAAGATCAGAGTTGCAAACAGCATTATCCTGCCAACATTAGAGTATACCTCTGCAGCATTTGGACAGTCTTGCAAACAAACAGAAAGAAGATCCAAACAATCCAAAACTCCATAATAGAAAAATGCTGGGAATACTAAAATACGTACCGTTAAGGTATACGAGTATATAAGAGGGCATACGAGATTTTCAACGACCTCAGAAACCATGCCAACAGAATATTAAGAGAGTTAACAGACTATGATGAAAACTTAAGGAGAGTGCAGAGGCAGCCCAAACAACAACTAGCAGGATATAAAGTGGACCAGCAGGATCTAAAAATACTGAGATAGCCATGCAACAGTCAATACAAGCGATGAAACAAGGCCCAAAAAAACTTCCAAAACAATATACACGGGGCGTGTGATGGCAATATACACTGACGTGATGTAATGGGAATGCACACCGACGCACACTTTTTAGCATTTAAGTAAACATATACACGGGGTGTGTGAAAGCACTATACACTTGGGAATGTACACCCCATAGTTACGAATAAAAAAAACACCCGCGGTCATCGCACTAAATTCTCTGTACAAGTTCGACTAAATACCAATGCTAGATAGATAGACCATATTTTTACCTTGTTTAGGCTTTTGCCTCTCCACAGGAGGGTACTCCATTTTTTTGGGGAGCCAGGAGGGAATAGTAAACGTCAGGGTGATATGCGTTTGGTGATTTTTGTGGTGGAGTGCTAGAAAGTTTGAATTCAGAAGGTGGCGTATTGTGTTGAAGAGCGTACAAGAGGAATTGTTGGTGAGCGAGACAAGCCGAAGGGGAGGTACTTCAAGGTGTTACCAACTATACTAGGAACAGCTCTTAATTAGCGTTTTTGGCTTGCAGTTGTTGGCTGCGATATTTTAGGGGGCTTGATTCTAATATATAAAAATATGCCAATGCTTTCACTAAAACTAAATGAATAAGTATAAAAAGCCCATCAGACCTTTTACACAGCCGCTTACGCATAGGCCCTTCGGGCAGGTCACATATAGACCCTGGCGCGGAACCTGAGCATCGAGATCATGTGTGACAAACATGTGCTTGGTGGCCAGACCACTTAGATGCCCAGCCGACGAGGAGAACAAAATTTATTTTGCCAAATCGGCGGCAAAATTATTAAAAATGATTTTTATGTAGACCACCTTTTAAGCGGGGCTTGACAAGTTAGAAGATACAATAAAATCTGTATTGTTATGAAGGAAATACTACAACAGAATAAAAATACGAAAACGCTAGGAATATAATGGAAATCTCACAATGATAAACTAATATATTATTTGGTTTATCTACATCCACATATCTGGTGATTTATATATAATTGAATGATAACGAGTTCGCAAAGACTCCCCGAACCGAATATATATGAGAGAATCCACCATTTGTATTATTAAAAAAAAATAAATTTGAACAATTACAGTTTTATTTTAGTCCTCTAACACCTATCGAGTGCCTTTTCTTCGACCTGTAAAACGTGATACACCCTGTAAACAAAGTACGTATATTCACCGCTAATGGATCCTGAGGGACTCTAATTGGCCATTCAATTAAAGGGTAACAGTAGGGGAGAAAGTGCATGATACTCTCGTTCACTTGCTTTAAGCACAAACACAATTCCTTTAATTGCCTTATTTCATTTCGTTGGATACTTTTTGGTCCGTTTCGTGGGTTTGGATCTAATGGAAGTTGTGTACACGATTTTATCTCGTTATTCATAATTAGGTTTATTCATTATGGGTTGTATGAGCGTAGCTTCTAAGTGGTTTTAATGGGAAGGTGAAACATGACGGAAAAATGTTAAATGTAATAAGTAATCTTGATTTTAAAACGGATGTTATTTTGTCTAAAATATCCTAGAATAATGATAATACAGAAAATACAATAAAGTGAGAAATTCTACAATTTCGAAGAAAAAAAAATTAATACTGACTAACCAGCTTCATATCGATTTCTAAACATTTTTATATAAGTAACTTTCATTTCGTTATTTCTCATTTACAACAAGAAAACCAGAATTTATACTGCACGGACGATTTGCTGATTGTCTAAATTAAATTAATCTAAACTAACATTTTTGGTTAATATCGAGATTCACAATTTTTTAATTAAACAAATATATTTTTAATATCGAAGTAAGTACTGTTTAGTTTTTTCAAAACAATACCTTTTTTCAGAGTTTAGCCGTTAGACTTGCTCTTGGAGCATATTGCACCAGTCCTGTGAACAGTCTACTCTGTCAAGCTGGAGAGCAACCCTTAATCCTAAGAAGAAAATACTTAACTCTATCGTATGTCTCAAATATAAAATCTAATCCAAAAAATCCAGCTCTTCATCATGCTATTGCTAACAGGTTCCAGGTTCCAAGACTATCAAAAAAAAAAATAGGGGTCCTGTACCTTTCTATGAACGAGCTAATAGATACTTATTAGATTTTAATATTAAACTACCTATCATTTATTCTACCTGTGAAATAAATGTATGTTTTCCTTGGGTTGTTCCCTCTCCGCTTTGTAACCTTAAACTTACAGCATATAATAAAAATAATGCGATAACCAATTTTTTTAAAACTCACTTTCTCCATGTTCTCACACAGTACAAAAATTACTCTCTTATATGCACGGACACATCTAAGACCATAAATGGAGTAGGAAATTGCTTTGTGATATTACATGAACATTCCATCTATAAATGGTCTCATGAGACAAGTATTTTACTGCAGAACTATTTGCCATAATTAAGACCCTAAGCTTTATTATATATAAAAAAAAAATTTCCCAAATCTCTTATAATATCCAATTCACTTAGTTGTCTTACATCAATTTCTCAGATTTAGCCCTCTTATCCAACATTACAGCAGATTAAGTTAATTTTATACCGTATATACCAAAACAATTTGACAGTAGAGTTCTTCTAGGTACCGTCACACGTTGGAATAGATGGTAACGAAAAGAAAGATAGTCTAGCTAGGTCCGCAGTAACCAGTACAGCCGTATCAGTGGAAAATCTAACAATGCATTTATATTTAAAACCTTACTTTATGGAAAGAAACCAATGGAAAGAAGCACCACTAAATTGATAGAAATAAAATCTTCCGTCCTTCCATGGAACTTCTGGCCTTCAAAGCGACAACACCAAGTCCTGATAACACGTCTCGGATTAGGACACACTTCTACAACACATGAATACTTGTTGAAGAGAGAAGAGGAACCGGTGTGTTTTGTTTGTGAATGTAAAGTGACAGTGAAGCACATTTTGATGGACTGTCCAATATACTCAGTTGAAAGAATATATCACCACATTCCAAAAACATTAAAAGCACTTATACGAGAATCTAACGAAACGAAAATATTAAGAGTTTATTATAGTAATATTATAAAATGTGTAATGAAGTTACCACAAAAGCTTCCAATGCTTACAGCAGACACCCGGCAAATGGGAGCACATTTAAGATTCCCATAGCTATCGCGTGAGAAGACACACAACAAGGCGAGTTACCAACTTTGAAGCCAAAACATGACACAACAAGGCGAGTTACGAACCTCTAATGCAATAAGGCGGTAAGTTTAAAAAATATATGAAGGAGTAGGTGAAAACCTTGTCGGTACGAACCATTAAATGAAAGAAAAAGATGTTTGAGAATACCATCTTCCCTTCAGGGAAGAACCATTTTTTCTCCTAATTATTCCCTGAAGGGAAGATGGTGTTCTTAAATATCTTTTTCTTATTAGTTCATATTATTCTGTACTTTATTTTTGTTATGTTGCAATTGATCGTTGGCTGGAGTGTGCGATGATACTTCTCTTGCCCCCTTTTTACCGCTAATTAAGTCTTTATATACCATGCATATAGACAGAGTTAGAAACGAAGAAATAAGAAAAAGGACAGGCATCACATATGTCATAGAACGTATAGGTGGACGGGGGATGTATTCAAAAAATTAAAGTGTGGAGACCACGAGCTGACAGAAGAAGAAGAGGTAGACCACTTACAAGATAGACAGACGACGTCAAAAGGATCGCTGGGAATTGGCTGCACGAAGCTCAAGACGGATGGAACTGGAAGAAATTAGGAGAGGCCTATATTCAACTTTGGATGCAGAAGGCTGGATGATGATGATGATGTTTATTCCGGATGAAAATAATTAAATACTAGTTCACAAAAAGAATGCCATAACACGATGGAATAAATGCTTTAACTGTTAAATAAACGAAGAATTTGATAACTGCAAACTACAAGCTAACATTCCCTGGTACTTAATATATGGTGATGATGTAGGTTAGAAAAAAATATGGAAAGAAATTTTACCGAGAATGATTCTATCACGCTCCAATGAAAATTCTATAATACAGCCATTAGCTATAATGTATATCCTGAACTGAATGTTGCGCAATTAAAGAAAGAAAAGTAACGAATGCGTGTGACGAAAATAGAAAGCATAGATAAAAGAGTGGAGTTATAAAAAAAAAATAATTACCAATTAATATGTTCGGGAAAATTTATGGTTGGCACCAACTGACAGGTATAAAGGCAAAGATAATGATGATCTTTAAGTTCATTTTCATAGTTTATCTTCTACCTCTTTGTTTTTTTTTATTATATATATATTGCTATATTTCTTATCTTGTTAAACACTTAAAAGTCGTTAAAATTTATAAAGTTCAAAATAGTGAATTCAATTCAATACGAATATCTCAATAGGTATATAAAAGTCTATATATGTCAAACAAAAGCTATACAAATCATATATAAACAATTGATATTTCTTAGACACATCAGGACAAAGCAAACATAGCAAATAAAGAGAACACTTGGATCCAAAATTCTATAATAATCAGAATAGACAGTGACGTAGAGTACTTTATAAAGGAGCACTTTTTATATTTAAAAAAATTAAGCACAAAGTTGTCTTGACTCTTTTGATATATATCTCATATACAATGACATATGAAGTTTACATATGAAACTTCATTAACTTCATTTCAGTAATGTTTTGCGCATTCTTTCCCTGCACAAGTTAACTATAATGTTCTTGACCTATTTGATGTAGACTGTTCTACGCTGTTTTGATATGCAATATGATGTTCTTTCTCTGAGGAAAAACCTAATGTGAAAAAATGCGAAGAGCATCGTATTATCAGTCTAATGGGCCACATTCTTAAGACCTTCTTAAAGATAATACACAGAATAATTAATCAGAATTGCGAGTCACGGATGCGTTAGGTACAAGAGAAGCCTTGTTCGCGGTTCAGGTATTATTTCAAAGGTGCAGAGACGTCAACTGCGATATTTATGTATGCTTTATCGACTACCAGAAAGCTTTCGACAGAGTCAAGCACGATAAGCTCATGGATATACATGATATACATGCAACTGATTTGGATAACAAAGACCTTCGAGTAATCAAGAACATATACTACAACCAATCAGCAACCGTTCGGGTGAAAGACCAACTAACAGAAAAAGTTGCAATAAAGAGAGAAGTACGACAGGGCTGTATCCTCTCTTATCTATTATTTAACGTATATTCGGAACACGTCTTGAGCCAGGCATATCGAAGAAGGTATTCTCATAAATGGTGAGCGCCTGAATAACATCAGATATGCAGACGACACCATCCTCTTTGCAGACAGTTTAGAAGGTTTACAGACACTAGTAACGCAATTGTGGAGAATCAGTCAAGAATACGGGCTTGATTTTAACATCAAGAAAACAAAGTACATGGTCATCAGTAAGAAGCATATTCCACCTAGTTAATTACTGGTAGATCAGCAACAAATACTCCAAGTGCCCCGTTACTACTATGTAGGAACCACCATAAACGACCACTTAGTTGAGATAAAACAAAGAATTGAAAAAGCCAGGTCAGCATTTGTCAGAATGAGCAAGTTATTTAAGAGCCACGACCTACCCTTAAAAACGAAAATCCGTTTATTGGGATGCTACGTGTTTACAGTGCTGCTATGGGGTTGAATCATGGACACTAACCGAGGCATCCATGGGAAAACTCGAGGCGTTTGAGATGTGTTGTTATAGACGAATACTGAGGATCACCTGGGTGGACTGAATAACAAACATTGAGGTTCTACGTCGGATGGATAAAACATGTGAAATTATATCCACAGTGAAACAGCGCAACCTAGAATATCTTGGACATATAATGCGAAACGATCATAGATATAACCTGCTGCAACTTATATTACAGGGAAAGGTCTACGGAAAGAGGCGACGAGGAAGAAGAAGAATTTTTTTTTTCTCCAGAACTTACGAAAATGGTTTTCCTTGACCACTTCAGGACTATTTCGAGCTGCGGTCAATAAAGTTAGAATTGACATGCTAGTAGCCAACATCCGTAACGGATAGGCACCACGACCACAAGAAGACGAATAAGATGAGATAATTTTAACCCAAACAAAAGTTTATCACAGCATTTCTTAAATACATCTGAAGGTTTGTTTATAAATATAAGATTATCTAATAAAAATACCAGAATTTCTTCTTCTTCTTAACATGCCATACACCAAAGTGCGTAGGCGACTATCTCATTACTAGAATTCTGTTCTTGGCGGCGTGACACAGCTCGCCTGTATTGTGTATTCCTGTCCATTCTTTAATATTCCTTAACCAGGATAATTGTTTGCTGCCTTCTCCTCTCCTACCTTCGATCTTTCCTTGTAGGATTAACTGTGGTATTTCATATTTTGCTCCTCTCAATATGTGCCTAAGGTAACCAATCTTGCGTTTTTTAATTAATTCAAAGAGTTCTCTTTCCAGGCTCTCTTAAGGACGTCATCGTTTCGAACTCTATCCACCCAAGGTATGCGCATCATTCTTCTCAATGACCACATTTCAAATGCTTCAAGTTTGTTGATAGATGTTTTTTTCAAAGTCCACGTTTCCATGATATAAAGCAAGATGGACCATATGTAGCACTTGACCATTCTGTAGCGTATTTCGAAATTTAGGTTTTGATTACATAGGAGCGGTCTGAATTTCACAAAAGCTTGTCTTTATCTTTTATTGTGGATCTTTATCTCTTGTTGTGGATCCGATTGGTCATTGATTGTGGTGCCAAGGTATTTAAAAGTTTTCACGCGTTTTATGCGATCGTCACCTATGCATATTATCGGGTTTTCTGGAGAATACCAGAATTTATGTATGGTAAAATAATCAAGAAAGCTCACTTATATAACAATGGGAGCATTTGATGCTTGTAAGTAGACTTTAGATCTTAAAGAGGTCTTTAGACATTTTATAAAAAAAATAGATTGCAAAGTTTAGTTAAGAGGTAGAATTAATAGCAATAAGCATTTAAACATGTTTACGGTGCGTAAATGCGAACACAAATGCTTCAAACACACCTCATGTTCCACCAATGACTCCAAACATAATGAAAATGCAGTAAAGTACCCGTAAAGTCGGGCAAGGAGTCAACAATCATCATACATCACACTCTCGTTCGCAATCACAATCAAACAATCAAACACCGGCATTTCCCACGGATCTAAGATGACTACTGTAGGTACGCAATTATTTTGCCCTCTTAACCGGAAGTAACACGTGCTATTTCTGTCGCTCTGTGTTTCGGTATGTAATTACCTTTTGTAATGACAATAAGGAGTCAGAGGGTAACATCTATTGTAGTGGAATGTCTTTTCGAGTGCATTGTTGAACGCGAATTTGATTTCTCTAAAAGCTCAGCGAGATATTTCTGTGTAATTATGCGTTTTGATGGTGATTTCAATGGCCAGGAAAAGTTTTTGCCCTTTGACTTTTCAAAGATTGCGAACGGCCGTTTTAAGGGTGAAAATATTTGGGTGAAGTGTCGGTTGGTGATGTTTAACGAACTTTTTAAATATTCGTTTCAAATAATAAGTACCATTATAATATGTACATTCTGAAAAAAAAAAATACAAAAAAAGCAAAAATAAGCTCTAATGACTCAAAAAAACATAGAGATCCACGTCTTTTTCTAATGTGCCTTCTCCATATTAAAAGTTTTTGATTTATTTGATAAAGTTATTTATACACTAATGCCAAAAATTAACGCACCACCTTAAATGTATCAAAAGTTTGAAGCTATTTTTCTTCTGAACGAATGATTATATTTTGATGATATTTTTTTCATATTACAGGTCTATTCGTAGTAAATCAATGTATTAATGTTTTCTGAAAAATATCAACGTTTTACCCGTATACGGGGTGTAAAAATAAAGTTGTGTTTTTTGCTCGTTTTTTGCAACACCCTGTGGAAATTATTAGAAATAAACGCTACATCTTATTATTATTTTGAGATAAATTTGTTCTTTCTTAAGATTTTCGTGAAAAAATTATCTCTTTTATCAAAGATTATACAGAACTTTAAATGTACTAACAAGTTTTTATCAACATTTAAAGCAAAGAAAACATTACTTACACAAACTTTATTGACATACAAATAAAGCCTAAGAAAATATAACCTAAATATTCTTTAACAATTGCCCTTTCCCAAAAACACTTAATAACGAGTATTTCCACCTCTACATCTAATTACTTCTTCACAGCGGCGAGGCATACTTAAAATCAAGCAGCGTATTTGGTCTTGATCAATTGCATCCCAAACTTCTCTCACCATAACTTTTATGTCGTCAAAAGAGACATGAGACACAAATTCTCATTAAAAGAAAATTATTTCCTATGTAAGGAGCAAATGAAACTACATGGTTAGACAAAATGTCTAATATACCTTTCACCTGTTAAGAAATCTCTTCGTAAAGCAACAAGGTCCGTTTGCGCTGTAAGAGATATTCCTCCCCAAATCATTACAGATCCACCATTGAATAAAGTAATAGGTCGTATATTACACTGTGCGTAGCGTTCTCTTGGCCGTCGATTAACTCTCACACTGAGCTATATAAGCAATACCATGGTTCAGCAGTGAACAACACGTACTTTCAGTCATCAATATTTTAGTCAAGGTGCTCTCTGGCAAATTGTAATCTACTTCTACAATGATTTACGTTTAAAGCTCTGACTGGTATCCTTATTTGCAGATCTTGTTCAGCGAGACGCCTTTATATAGTGTTTGTGACTTGTGTAGTCACTTGTATTTGTGAATGTCTCATTGTGAGAAAACGTTCTCTTATAGCACGAAGCCTGATAAACTGATCTTGTCGTGGTGTTGTAAGTTTTCTCTTCCTTATCCACGCCGTTTCGTATGGTCGTTTGTTTCTCGAAAACGTTGAATGACTCGTGATATTGTAGTATGAAATACCCCCAACCTCAAACCTATTTCATGATAACTTAAGCCTACATCAACTAAAGTAATTGCCTGAATACATTCATCTTGGCTCAGATTTCTTGAAATTGAATGTTGAATTTTTACAATTCAATAAAGTCACGTTACGCTTTGAACGTACGTTTCTTTTTTGATAATAAAGATATCGATGATTTTTTTTACGAAAATTTTGAAAAAAAAATTAAACTTTTTTAAAGTATTAAGATTAAGATGTAGCATTTGTTTTAAGTAAATTCCACAGGGTGTTGCAAAATAAGATGAAAAATCAAATTTATTTTTACACCCCATATCTACGTGAAATGTTGACACTTCCCAGAAAACAATAATACGGTAATTACTTAGAAATGGGTCTGCAATGAGCAAAAAAATTTATTGAAATCCAATCAAGGATACACAAGAAAAATAGCTTAATAATTATGGTAGAGTTGAGGTCAGGCGTTCATTTTGGAGAGTAAAAAATCACGCAATGCTTTGAACATACTTTTCTTTTTTGATAATAAACGTATCGTAATGATTTTTTTACCAAAATGTGAAGAAAGAATAAAGCGATCTTAAAATATTAATAACATGTAGCGTTTGTTTCTAATACATTCCACCGGGTGTTGCAAAATTAGATGAAAAAACACAACTTTATTCTTACACCTTGTATATAAGTAAAACGTTGACATTTCTTAAAAAACATTAATATAGTCATTAACTAGAAATATATCTACAATGTGAAAAATAAATCATGGAAATTCAATTAAGTGTTCAGAAGAAATATAGTTTTAAAATCATGGTCCATTTTAGGTTGTGCATTAATTTTGGAGAGTAGTATATATTCTGCTGCTGGAAAATTTAACAAAAATGTCAACGAAATAAAAAAAATGAAAATAGATCTATGGAGAATCAACGAATTAAGATGGCCAGAGTAAGGAACTTGTAAAAAGGATGGTAGTGTATTATATTACGAATATTAATATAGAATTAATAAAAGCCGTCAAAGTGCTATACAACCAACCAATAATAAAGATAAAAGCGGGGACACAAATAACAACAGGATTTATAACATCAAAAGGATTAAAGCAAGGATGTTGCTTGTCTCCCACTTTATTTAAAATATACCTCGAAAGTGCTTTAAAAAGATGGAAACAAAAATGCAGGACAATGGGGATACCGCTCACCAATACTATGGTATATACGCTTAACTTTGCAGACGATCAAGTAATAATGGCTCAAGATTATGACGATTTAAACTATATGGCACGAAAATTAATTGAAGAGTATGATATATGGGGTCTAGAAGTAAATAAAAAGAAAACCGAATACCTGTGCATTGGAGCAGAACAAAAAGATCTCATATTAGACGATAACACTACGATAAAGCACTGCTGTGACTACAAATACCTAGGTATCACTATTTCACAAGATGGAACATTAGACAAAGCCATAAGAGAGAGAAATACGTCAGGGAGAAAAGCCATCACAATGTTAAACACCATTTTATGGGACCAATCCATCAGCAAAGAAAATAAAAAGAGGATATATGAGACTATAGTAAAAAGTATCACTTTATACAGCTGTGAGGTATGGCCACTGAAAGAAAGAACACTGTCAACGCTGAAAGCGACGGAAATGGATTTTTGGAGAAGAGCCGCAGGAAGATCTAGAAGAGAAAGGATTACCAACGAAAGCATTAGAGAAATAATGGGAATCAAACGAACAATCACAGATGACCTAACAACAAAACAACTTATCTGGTTCGGACACTTACAAAGAATGGACGAACAACGAATGCCAAAAGAAATACTAAAGTGGCAACCAGAAGGAAAGAGAAAACGAGGTAGACCGAGAAAAAGTTGGAGCGAAGGAATAAATAAAGAACTGAGAGAGAGGGCCATAGAAGAAGATCTATGGAACAACCGGTCTAAGTGGCGATTGGAAGTCGGAAAACGGCGGAGAACGTTATAAACCGACAAGTAGTAGTAGTAGTGTATTATATTATTCCGGTAACACCACAAAAGACTTGCATCACAAACATGGTGTAGGTATATGGTAGTATCAGAACTGAATAAATATGTAACCAGCCTCGTACCAGTCTCGTATATATTAATATTACTCCAAATAAATACTCAACCATTGAAAACCAATATAATTTAAATTTATGCCCCGACTGCAGATAAGAAATATGTCGATGAACTCAAAAACCTTAATGATTAAATCCTAGACATCTTACAGAAGCTTAATGAAAATAAAATTTTATATATTATGCAATTCTCTTCAGCCTTAAGTAATCCAACTTTGGACATAGGCCTCCCCCAAATGAATCCAGTGTTTTCTATTTTGAGCCACTTGCTTCCATATGTGTCTCCGATCTTTTTAATGTCGGCCATCATCAGCCGATCCCATTTGTGGTCTTCCTCTGCTTCTTTTTCTAAATATACTCTCCGTTGTTGTATTTCGTGGTTCCATCTTTTATCCTTCAGTCGGGCATTATGTCCTGCGAAGCTCCATTTTAATTTGGCAGCATGTTCTCTTGCGTCTTTTACTTTGGTTTTACTTCTTTTGTTTGTTTTTTGTCTATAAGTCTCACCCCGAGCATTGATCTTTCCATGGCTCTTTGTGCCTGTACTATTTTATCCATATTAGACTTGGTGAGTGTCCACGTCTGTGAACCATACGTGAGTATAGGAGGGATACACTGATTGTAAATTTTGGTTTTCAAATATTGTTGTATTTTAGTGCTTTTCAAGATCCAACTCAGTTTTCCAAATCCTGCCCACGCTAACCTTATTCTTCTAGTAATTTCGCCAGTTTGATTTTCTTGTTAACTTTCATTATCTGTCCCAGGTAGATGTATTCGCTTACTATTTCTAAATTTATGTCGTTCAACGACGTTTTGTGTGTGTTTATTTCTCTAATATTCGGTGTACTTGTCATTATTTTTGTTTTTTCCAAGTTCATCTTAAGATCTACTTTTTCCGAAGCTTGAAATAGTTGCGTCATCATGGTCTGTAGTTCTTCAAAACTTTTAGCGTATATTACAATGTCATCTTCTTCTTCTTCAAGTGCCCTGTCCGTTGCGAACGTTGGCTATTAACATGGCAATTCTGATCTTGTTTGCGGCGCTTCTGAATAGTTCGACCAATGTAAGCCGGAACCACTTCCTCAGATTTTGTGTCTTCTCCTGCTTGGCCCTCGCTTACTGTCTATTTTTCCCTGGATAATCAATTGCAGTAGACGGTACTTATCGTGTCTCAATATGTGGCCTAGATATTCAAGCTTTCTTTGTTTAATTGTATTCACGATTTCTTTCTCCTTTCCGATTCTTTGGATTACCTCTATGTTGGTGACATGTGCGGTCCAGGATATACGAAGAATGCGTCGGTACACCCACATTTCGAATGCTTCTAGTTTTCTCGTGAGCGTCTCCGTCAGCGTCCAGGCCTCCACACCATACAGTAAGATCGGAAAAATGTAGCATTTAACTAGACGTAGTTTTAGGGGAAGAGACAAATCCTTGCTTATGAGGAGCTTTTTCATATTGCTAAATGCTGCTCTAGCTCGTTCTATTCTCGCCTTAATTTCTGTGGCCTGTTCCCATTTTGCAATTACGTTGGTGCCAAGGTACACATAAGATTCTACATGGTCAATTAGTATGTTACTTATCCGTAACTGTCGAGTAGGCTGTTGCTTCCTGCTTATCAGCATCCAGCATCCAGCAACAATGTCATCAGCGTATCTCAAATGACTTAGTTTTCTTCCATTAACATTTATTCCTTTATCTGCCGAGTCCAAGTATGAATAGCTTTGGTGATATAACATCTCCCTGGCGATCTCCTCTGTTGATTGGTATAGCTTTGGTTTTCGCATCTATTTGTATTTTCATTGTGGCTTTCTTGTAAATATTATGTATGAGCATTCTGTATCGGGAGTCTATCCTGCAGTTGTTCATAGCTGTCTATTGCCCAAAGTTCTATGGAGTCGAATGCCTTTTCATAATCAACGAAGCCAATGTATAAGTTCAAGTGAAATTCATTGGCTTTCTCTATTACCGTTCTGACTGTAAAAAGATGATCCGCTGTAATGTAATCTTTTCGGAATCCTGCCTGCTCTACCGGTTGATAGCTATCGAGCTTCGACGTTAACCTGTTAGTTATTACTCTCATAAACAATTTGTAGATTTGGGACAGCAGGGAGATTGGCCTATAGTTCTTCAGACCTCCCCTGTCTCCTTTTTTGAAGAGAAGTATTGTCAAACTTTCATTCCAGTCATCTGGGACTTTTCCTCTGTGAAGCCATTCGTTGAAAAAATTTTTCAATTCTTCGAGAATATTTTCACTCCCCTCCTTCAACAATTCTACAAGTATTCCATCTGGGCCCGGAGACTTATTGTTCTTTAGTTGTGCCAAAACTTGTTTTATTTCAAAGGATTCTATGTTAGGGAGTATTTCTAAGTTGACATTCGTTATCTTTCTCTTAAAATCTTCCTTTGCAGTGTTATCTGGGTTCTTGTTTGAGGAATATAAATCACGGTAAAATGTTTGAGTAACTTTTAGGATTTCGTTATTTTCTCTTATTTCTTTTACATCTTTATCCTTCAATGATATTATTATAGGCTTTCCTAAGTTTGATCTTAAGCATTTCAGGCCTCAGTTCTTTTCTATTATTTTTTCTACCTTGTTTTCATTGTAGATCCCTAAACCTTCCTTGACCCCCTTCTTTATTCGTTTATTTAATTCTTTGAACCATCGGTGTTTCGCTTTCCTTCGCTTAGAAATGTGCGTTTCTTTTCAATAAATTTTGTTCCATCACTTATTCTGTCTTTTTTATTTGTCGTGTTCTTTTTAACAATCAGTCCTGCTTTCAAGAGCTTTCGTTGCATTTTTTTATTAATTGTGTTCATGTCGGAATATTCTTGTTGATAATGTTCTACAAATTCTTTTCTTAAGACTGCTCTGTACTCATCTCCCTTTTCTACTCATCTGTCGTATTTTAGTTAGATCTATTTGATTAGATACAATAATTATGTGGCCTGTTTCTACTGGTTTTCGTCTGTTTAACAAGAATCCTTACTCTTAAAAGGAGATGATCGCTGACAGTTATGAATCGATTAAGAGCAGTTATATCTTCAAAAATGTCTTTGTTCCCACACAAAAAGTAATCGATCTCATTTTTCGTCTTTTTATCGGGAGATATCCACGTCCATTTTCGGTTTGCTGGTTTCTTGTAGTGTGTGTTCATGGCATATAAATTGTGTTGTTCTAAAAAGTTATATAATTTTTCTCCTCTTTCGTTTCGTGTGCCATAACTATGCATCCCTATTTTAGTTTCAGTATTTTCTTCTTTTTTACCTAATTTTGCGTTTAAATCTCCAATAATGATGGTATACTTTGTATCATTTTCTTCTAATGCTGTTATCAAATCTTCGTAGATCATTTCAACTCCCTCTTCCTGATGTGTTGTGGGAGCATACTCTTGTATAACCTTGATCTTGGTTTTATTATCTAGGTCTATTATAATATAAGCTACTCTATCAGAAACGCTTTTATATGTAGAAATGTATGGTGTGAGATACTTTTTGACAAAAAATCCTACTCCACCATATGTTTCGTCTATTTTCCCTGTATAGTATAGGCGATTTCCAGAGTTTAGATGCATGCATTGTTCGCCTCTTCTTTTCACTTCTGACAGTCCTACAATGTCCCACTTTATCTTGTATAGTTCTTCTTCTAATTCGTAGACCTTTTCATCTTTAGCCATCGATTGGATGTTGTATGTGGCAGTAGTATCTGTTTTTATTTGTTCGTATCTATTTTGGCGCGTTTTGTTGAGCTTAATTATTATGCAAATATTAAACAATGCAAACATTGGGGAAGATCGACTAGGTTAAACTGTAGGTCCTAGTCGTCTTGGACAATTAACTATCGAGGATAGAAATTATTTGAATTATGTAAAGAAAACGATATGATCATTATAAACACCTGGTATAAACTACCCAATGGATGACTATGTACTTGGAAAGCCAGTCCTATTTGATGATGCAGCCACCCAGGATCTTCAAGAAATCAAAAATACCGTCAAAAAAGTCACTACATTTCCAGAAGCAGATATTGTAGCTGATTGCCAATCCCATGTAATAGATATTAAACTAAGGTTAAAAAAAATCTAGCGACAAAAAAAACAAAAAACCAATGTACTTAAATTTGACGATATAAACAGAAAAGATAACAGTAAAAAAGAATTTATCAATAAAATCAAGAACATCATAGAACAACTAGAAGATCCAGAGGAACTGAGGAATGAATTTAAAAACCAAGTTAACGAAATCTACACAAGCGATGATTAGAGAAGTAATTTAATCAAGCAAAGTAAATCGATAACTGAAGATTACAGCGGAGAATTATGAAATGAGAATGTCTGAAATAGATGGCTAATAAAGATAGAAAAATGGACTCCGTCCACTAGAAGAAAACGAGGTAGACCAAGACAGTCATGGAGAGAAGATGTCGAAGATGCAATAACCGCCAGAGATTTAAAAACTGAAGATTCCTTAGATCACAGAATAAATTATGGTTCAAATATAGGTGGGGTTCTACTTCTCATGCATGGTAATCAGTTACCTCATTAGATAGTTTTTTTTTAACTTTTGTATCAATATTTTAAGGTTCTATTTGAAGCACTAAAATACAAAATGATACTGTGTATAAATAAGTGTGTTCTTGCAATTTCTTTAATGCTGGATTCTTGTTTAATTTTGACAGTGAGTTTCTCCCATTTGTAATCAATAAATAAAATTTACTAAAAAATACTGGATTTCTGTGAGATAATCAACAAATTCAATCTGTTATGTTACATTCTAGCATAATTTTGCAGTTAACTTGTCATGATCTACAACCAGAAAGAACAAAATCAACTGTATCAATACAGCATAAAAGTAAGAATACCAAAAGCAAAGTCTACAGGCTACGGCAATGATTCGAGTAACTAAAACACAACATAAATTTACTAAAGTTCTTTTATTGTGATGAAAACAAAATGAAAATGCTTCCGAACAAGTATACTCTAAGTTTAAAAGATAGTTGCCGTTTTTCTTATAATAATTAGATATAAATAACATACGTTTATAAATTTAGAAACATTTTAAACTATATTTAGTATAAATACCATCTAGAAAAATATCACATTAAATACTATTCGCATATCATCAAGTCCAAGTCCATTACAAACAACTTAAAGAGTCAGAAATCGTTCTCAAAATACAAACATTAGTTTTTGTCGTATCATATATAACCATTAGTGAATTGGTTATGAAGGAAAAGTGAAAGAAAAAGGACGACATATTTCGTGGCTTCATAAAAGGTCAACCGCAGGCCTGTTTTGAGCAGTTGTAGACAAACCCAAATTTTCATGACGATCTCCCAATATCCGGAACTGATAAGCACCGCAAGAGAAGGGAAGGACCTATTAGTTTATTATTGTTTTTACATTTACTATTTGATTAAGTTTTCCAATAAAATGTCAAGACTCACATTATCATACCCACTTTGTGTCGTAAATGTATCTAAAGTTCTTACTGCATCCATCTTTATAACCAAACTAAAACAGGTGGCAAATGGCACAAAAATATGACACGGGTAAAAATCAGCCTAGAAAAGAACTTCACAAGTTCATAACAAAACCGAAAACTGAAGCAACACATCCCAGTGAGCTTCCAACAATATTTTTAAATTGATTTATTTATTTAAGTGTACAAATAATTTGTTTTAAAATTATTAAACATTAATAATTGTCAAGAAAATGTCATAGGACACTTTGCTGTGCCTATATATTTACAGTTACCTACTAAGTTAAAAAAGATAATCTCTTATTATACCCTAAATAGATAAAATTTTAAACTATCTAAGGCATATAAAATTAATTTTTAGGTATCAATAAAAAATTTAAGTGGGTAGCTTGAATTTTAGATTATTCATAAAAGTTTAGTCTTTAATTAAGTTGACAATATGTGTATAATTTCAAAAATTTAAACATATCTCAAGATACCAAATCATCTCAAAACCCGCCAACATTCCCAATACATGTCTAAAAATCAACAAGTACATGTTGCTACGGTACACCTCCTGCAATGATTGGCCTCACGTCGACCAACGACGCACGAAACAACCTAATCATCCAATAGCGGGCTATCGCTGTTGCGCCAATGGAACGAATGCGCGCCCCTCCTTCTTGCCGAAACTCAAGAATGGCTCACTATGTGTGATCAGTCAAGCTGTGAACTCCGCGTGTAACAGTCACCCCAGTGAGAGCCATTTTCGAACTTTTTATCCAAAATATTCACAAAGAAATCGCGTTTCGCGTATAGAAATGTACCCCGAGTGACAAGTTAGTGCTAAATCGAAATGATTAACGCGTTTATGGACACTGGCCATCACCATTTGGCTACTTATGGTTTAAAGATGTCTCCAGGCCACAACGGAGGAGCTGGAAGCATTCCATCGCCTCACCAGAATCCCGCAGCGGCAATGACAGCGCCAGAAGTGGGACCCGGTCACCAGAACCACTTCCAAAGTAATTACGGACACATGGGGCATCTTAATCCTCATGCTGGTTACGCTGCTAGAGACTTTTTATTACGGAGAGATCACCATGATTTTCCTACGGCTCAAACAGCACCTAGTGATCCCGTATTGTTTCATCATCACACTGAGATGCCCCCTCACCACAATCCTCATCTAACACCTCACCACCAAATGCTGTATTCGCGAACGGATCACCACGCTGCCTACCATACCCAGCCGAATCATCACCAGTACCTTAATCCCCACATGGGAATGCCCCATCACCCTTCGAACGTCCATGGAGCCTTTTTCAGGTACATGCGACAACCTATCAAACAAGAAATGCAATGCTTGTGGATAGATCCCGATCAACCGCCTCCTAGAAAATCGTGTGGTAAACATTTTACTAGTATGCATGAAATAGTGTCACATTTGACTGTCGAACATGTGGGAGGACCTGAGTGCACGACACACGCTTGCTTTTGGCAGAACTGTTCGCGAAATGGCAGGCCCTTCAAAGCTAAGTACAAGCTGGTGAACCACATTCGGGTGCATACTGGAGAGAAGCCCTTCCCGTGTCCGTTTCCAGGTTGCGGGAAGGTTTTTGCCAGGAGTGAGAATCTCAAAATACATAAAAGAACGCATACAGGTATGTTTTTCTTTCGTTCACTTTTTAACTTAATTTTTTACAAGACCTGCACGAAAAAGTTGTTTATTTATTTTTATTTGGTAATTATAACAATACATTTAATGACTAGGTACGTTGGTGTATAAAGTTGTTTGTACTTTACAAAATGATTATTTTTATAATCAACGTTTAATTTTTTGGTCCGAAAGTATTTGAGGACACAGACATTTTTGTTTTTTGTACATGCAAGTGCCTTTGATTTACAACTTTTGTTATTTAAATTCTAATTTGATAAATTTTGACATCGATAACTCCAGTGCAAAAAAATGGGTGGATGGATCTTCATAAATTTATGATTCATAATCGCAACAATATCGTGTTACCTTCTTATCATAAATAAAAATGTCTACTTAAACCTGTCAGCTGGAACTCATATTTCAATCATTTCTGTAATAAACTCAAATACACTATTGTTTCACTGCATTAATGTTTTTATAGTTTCTAATATGTGCCTCTTTTAATACTATTCATTCAGCGCTTTCTTTTTCTGGTGACATTTGTTCATATACTTACATATTTTCGTTTCCAACGCGGCATTGATAATTCTTTCGTCCGAAATTATAGTTTATGTAATCTTTTTTTTAATGAATTCTATCTGTAGATTTATATTGAATATTTAATTCCTATGGTTTGGTTTATATATTTTCCTTCAACAATTTCATTACTATGTTGCTTCCCCATTCATTTTTGCCATTATTTCTTATTTTTTATTTACTTATTGCAATTTCCAATCTACTGAACAAATAAATATGATATAAGAGAAAGGGCTTAACTAAGATACCATTCATCAATGGTTGTCTTTTTTCAACTGGTTGGTTGAATAGTTTTTTTTTGCCTAGATGATTTTCGGCATAATCTGTATATATTTTTTTGTATTGATATTCGAAGTTACTTTAATTAAATTTGTTAGATAATTATGCAAAATTGGGTTTGAGACATACCAGGGAGGACCAGTTATTATTCTGAGCACCTCATACTGCACCTACATGTGCTAACTTAACTGGGTTGACTTTTTTCAAAAAATATAGACGCTTATATAGCGTCTATATTCTTTGCTTTTTTTTTCATTTCTCGAGCCAATCATGTAGTAGGCTGAGATGATCTTAAAGTTTTTCAGTGGGTCTTGCTGGATCATCAGTTACAGGAACATCGCCAATGTATAGTAGATAAAGGAATGGTCCAAACACACTGACCTGTGTTACTCCTGTTGATATTTTATGGTAATCAGATAATTTATGATTTACTTGGAATTGTTGATTGTAAAGATATGATTCAAGATGAATAATTGATGTGGTAAATGTTTTAATTTATAGAAAAATCATGTGAGTCCCACATTGTTCAATTGTTTCATCATTTTTATCAAAAATTAATCTCTTTAAAAAACAACTTATCTCTGCTGTCAAGAGGATTTTCTATCCTTGTACATTTTAGATGTGTCAGATTTATCTAATCTTTTTTCAAATTTTAAACTTTTTTTCATATTTTGCAATCTTTGTCCAAATGCTTCAAAATTCCTCTTAATTTTTCTCATAGTTGTATTCTTTTTATCTGTTTCCTTAGTATTCCTTTTCTGCTTCTAACTATTCTTTCAGTTTAGACCACTTTTTTTCAGTAACTTTATTGCTAGTGTAAGTGTTTTATATCCTATTGTTTTATCTTGTTGTTTATTTCGGACTTACATTCCATAGTGTTTTGATACTAGATCCCATGCCACAATTGTGTAGTCTTTTATTAACATTTATGGTTTTCTTCAGTACTTTTGAGTTGATGGGGGCATTTTCATATCTCCAATAATCCGACATTGTGTGCTTTTATTTTCCTTAATCTACTTTTCAGTAGACTTTTATAAACCTTAAAGTTTGTTGTTGAAAGGCAAATGACTGTGTAGAATTCTGGATTGTGGTCCACCTTTTTATATATCGTTAAAAATACGTTCGGTTCTCGTTGTTTTGGTTTTTCTGTTGACCATGCTTCTAGTAGTATCTCTCAAAACCGTTCTTTTCCTTACACAGTAGACATTTCGGGCTTTTTCAATTTAAGTTTTTCTAGCAGGTATACTTAATATTGTAATCCAGGTAGCATATTTTCTCCACTGTCTCTAACGGTGTTATAATTGTTTATTATAATTTTGTCATTTATTTTGGTGTTCTTACAAATGATTAATAGTTTTGTCTTCTTTTAATTTACTTTTAGACCACATTTGTAACAATCCGATATCACCTGAATATCTTGTTTATAAGTTGACCATTTACTGCAATACATCATCTGATTCGTCCAAGGATTCTCTAAGATGTTTTTAGAGTATCGATGTTAAATAATGTTGGTGACAGTATACAACCACGTTGAACTACTTTTTCGACTGTGAAGATCTCGCGTCCTAGTATTTTTAGAATATCGATTAGTTTCCCATGTGATACTTTGTCAAATTCCTTCTGAAAATCATTAAAACCTGCATACACATCGCAGTTGACATCCCTGGCTCTCTGAATTAGAACTTGCAAACTAAAAAGTGCTTCCCTCGTTCCGAGTCCTGCTCTGAACCCAAATTGAACTTCACTTAGGTGCTTTTCTAATTTGGTATATATTATGTGCGAGTGAATGATAGTAAAGATTACTTGGCTCATCAAACTACGAGTAATTATTCTATGTTCTTTATATTTTCTAGCGTTTGCTTTTTTTGGGAAGTGAAATGAATATTTTTGGTAAGTGACCAGTCTCATATCTTGAATAGCTTCGTCAGAGCTGTGATGTGCTGTGTCTCTAATAGCTTTATAATTTCAACATACACTTCATCAGGTCCTGATAATTTACCATCTTTAATGTACATAGCTACTTCTTCTTTTGTTATTTTTCGGCTCTAGGATTGTCTATTTCAGTCACTCTTCTTGCTGTATCTTCGAATAACTCTTGCATGTATTCTTTCCATCTTTTTATTTATCTTCAACTGTAGTCTACATTTGGCCTTCTGTACATTTTTTGATCTTTTTGTGCATATGTAAATCGTTATGTTTGCATTGTAGTGTTGCAATTTCCGTACCATTCTCTATCAACATGCTACTGTTGCTCTTTTTATTTCCCGTAGTATATTCTTATGCAACTTTTTGTATTCACTGACGTTTCTTCCTTTTAACTTTCTTCCTGAGTGTATTTTACAACAATTAATTTTAAGGTGAACTCGGGCACAAGAGCTCTGAATGTCTTAAAGAAGTTGGTCTGCATGATCTACCCGGTCTGCAATAAGAACTACGTCGTCTGCAAACCTCAAGTTGTTCAGAACCTCCCCATTCATATTGGCTCATATAACACGGAGTTTGATCTGGTATTTTCTATTCGCTATCGCATTTCAACCTTATGATATTAGTTGGTATTTTCAGCAGCCGAGGTACTGCAATTTTCTCAGGTTTACAAATTATGAGTACCTATTTTCATATACTATCTTTTCTTTTTGTTAATTTATTAGGGAACATTGTATGCATATGATGTAGGTACGTCTATTATATGGACTATCATTATAATAGTCATTTGAATCTTTTATAATTCTTATAAATTATTGAATTAATAATTATTTTTATACTTTAAATTAAAAAAGTGCGATCAAGCAAAATTTAGAAATCATCTAAAAACTTTGCTCAAAAACAATACACTTACATTAAAAATTTGTACAATAACACAAAAGAATAGATATTTCGTTATTTAATTTTATACATCATACTCTATTTGGAAATACGTGATAGTATAGTGTTTATGGTAGATGACTAAGTTTACAACAAATAATTTTCAAGTTTACCAGATCTTTCCGTCGGAAGGCATTTTTCTTTTTTATTTACATTCTATTGCGTTTTGTAATACTGCAAAACAAATATATCAAGAAATATTTTAGAGAAAATCTAGAAAGGAGGCTAACAAACCAGAATAACACAAATTATATAGAATGCATATGAGAATAATTTAAAGAAGTATTACAAGAAAAAATTCTAAGAACCGGCCCTAGAATAAATAATATAAAAATAAAAAATACGGACACTAAAAATGAATTAAAAAAAAAAGAAGAGAATATGTAAAAAAAAGAAAAGGTTATTCTTGGAACAGAATGTGGAACATATTGAATGGGATAGTGTGAAGAAACCAGTCTTCAAGTTACCAAGAAATAAAGAGGAAGCAATTCCTATGGAAAGCTCCACAACTATATTAAAAAGATAGATGAAAAAATTTGATAAGTAGGTGAGAGATTCTAAAAATATATTGAACACACGGAAAAAATGAATACCTACAAATCTAACCATCCAACCAATGGTTCAAAAGAAATATCTACCAAAGAGGAAATTATAAACATATAGAGCATAAAGATAAACACATTGACAAAAAAGACTTAAGAATAATAACTCATCTATACTTTAACCAAACAGCAAAAGTCAGAGTAGGCAAAGAACTTTCGGAGGAAGTAGAGATAAAAAGAGGCGTAAGGCAAGGTTGCATACTCTCCCCCTTATTGTTCAATCTATATTCGGAAGAAATTATTAAAAAATCACTCAAAAATGTAACAATTGGAATAAACGTCAACGGCAGACCCATCAGCAATATCAGATATGCCGATGATACTATACTAATTGCAGAGAATATACAAGATCTACAGACACTTTAAGATAATGTAGTAAATGCTAGTGAGGAAAGCGGACTAACGCTTAATGCTAATAAAACAAAATTTATAGAATTTCCAAAACACAACAACAAGACATTTTAAACATAAGAGGGGTTCCAATAGAAAAAGTAAAAAAATACAGATATCTTGGTACAATTATTAATGAAAATAACGGATATACAGAAGAAATAAAAATGAGAATTGGACAAGCTAGAGCAACATTTAATAAGACGAGAAAAGTATTATGCAGTAGAGACCTTAGTTTGCAACTCAAAATAAGAATATTACGTTCATATGTGTTTTCGGTGCTGCTGTATGGGGTGGAGGCCTGGACCTTAAAGAAAGAGGTGAGCGATCGACTTGAAGCATTCGAGATGTGGACCTACCGAAGAATATTAAAAATAAGTTGGGTAGACCGAATAACAAATGTTGAGGTCCTCAGAAAGATGACAAAGGAAATGGAAATCATGAATACGATTATGATAAGAAAGTTACAACATCGTGGCCACGTTATGAGAGGGGATAAATATGTGTTGCTACAAACCATAATGCAGGGAAAAATACAGGGAAAACGAAGTATTGGAAGAAGACGCATCTCCTGGCTCAACAGTCTGACAAAGTGGTATAATTGCAGTGCCGTCGACTTGTTCAGAGCTGCAATCTCAAAAGTGAAAATAGCTGTGATGCTTACCAACCTCCTTAGAGGAGACGGTACCTAAAGAAGAAGAAGAACATTTGAAAATAATGAAAAAATACCTTTCAGAAAATATTTAAAAATAGTATATTTAAATGAATATTAAACAAAAGTAGTACTAGGTAACAAAGCATTATATTCAGTAGGTATTGTTAATATGCATTCATAAGTTTTTTATAACAGTGGATAACGTCCATTTAATTCCCTATGTCATGAATTCCTCATTTGTTTGTATTATTTCTAATGAACACTAAAACAAGGATACATGTTCTCTCTTGAAACTTCTTTGTATATCAAAAAGAATATTTTATACAGGTATAACAAATATCTATCATTCCTAAAATACCAACAAAATATTCTAAATATCTACTTTGCTGTAAAAGAAGTATATTTTTCCTCACCAAAACATTTTTAAACAGAATTTCAGATTTAGAAAGTTCGAAAAACATAAAATAAATCATCTGGATTTACTTGGAAATTTCGAAGTACCGTTACAAGATGTAAATGCTATTGAAGGATTATAGGGGAAATATAAACCATCAAATGTTGACCGTTTTTGGTAACATTTTCAGCAGGTAGCTGTCTAATCGTTTAAACAATAGTACTGTACAGATTTGACCGTTATCTGATTGTGGTTGTTGAAGAGAAAGCTTTAAAAACATGTTTATTAAAGTACATGATATTTAACTCAAGTATACAAATTTCCACTGTGAAATAATCAAATTATAGAACGTTTTGTGTCCAGTAGAAGATGCAAAATGTAAAAGTTAATATTGTTGGAATACAGAGTATTTTCATTTGTACTCGCATTACTTTAATTCATTTCCTATCTTATTAATTGCCCTATTAATAATTTCTGTATAACTTTTTCATCTTTTTAAATATGCCTATATATACATAGACGAGTAGTGTTTCAGTGTTTCATCAATTCTCGATAATTATGACAATCTACAATTCCCAAAACGTCCCTAGAGCTACAATTCTCTCAATAAGGTCATAAATATTAAACACTTTCGATTGAAAACGACCACTTCAGCCGACGTTTCCGTATCTTCAGCTTTCGACAATGGACTAACGACTATTTTGACAAGAGCACCATGGAAAACGTGTGACAAAAGCGGAACGCACACATGTGGACACCCTCAAAATTATTCACATAAGTGAACAATGTGCGAAACGAGTCACAGAAGTAGCGTACCAGAGTAGTCAAGTGGGTCGATTGGATTGAACCCTTGATGTTGCGACAACTGGAGTTCGTTCGAATGTTAAGGATACTTCAGATCAAGCGTTGGGATATTGCTAATAATCGTAATGAACGATTTGGATATTTTATTCGTCCCTGCTGTCTCAATTATCTTCCAGATTTTTTATTTATTTTATATCACATCTATATTATTTTGACAGTAGCTTTAGATGTTTATAGGTGGAAAGGAGAGAGAATTTACCTTGTAAAAACAACATAGACAAACAAAGAAATTGCTATTAGTTCAGTCTCTCTAAAAATCATTGATTTAACGTAAAAATAAAAACGGTGAACAAAAACGGTATATTATGAGGGGTAGCTGATGACAAATGCGTGAAGATGTACTGCTGATTTTGCTTTGTTTTTTTAACAATTTTAAAAAATGAAAAATAATCATTCAAAATCAAAAAGATTTTGTTAAAATTTGGTTAACTTTAACGAAAGTACGAGCTGAATATAGGCGCAAATGTCAACCATGAGACAAAATATTTCGGTTTGGCAGTGTTAGCATGTTTTTATAATGTATAAGTTGTTATATGCTACAAATATAAAAGAGAAAGATTTAGAAAAGTACATTTTGATTATATTTGTTATGAATTCTGCAGTTGTCAATTTATATAAAACAAAAACGAGTAAATATTTGTTTCTTTGGAGGTTAATTGCAGATAATTATTAGAAAATTATTTTGGTAATTGCCCTTTGATAGATTAGCGAATAGATCTGGCAATCCTCAAACCACTAGTTGCCAGATTGCAGCAGATGTTTGCAATTAATCTCGAAAGAGACAGATATTTACTCGTTATTATTTTATATAAATTAAAAATTGCAGAATTCATAAACTAATATAATCAACATGTACGTTTTAGAAGCTTTCTCTCTTTATATTTGAAGCGTACAACATATGCATTATAAAAACATGCCAACACTGCCAAACCGAAATATTTTAGGTAGACATGGTAGACATTTGCGGCTATATTCAGTACTTTCGTTAAAGTTAACCTAAAATTGTTATTTAAAAAAAACCGTTTCAAAAGGGGCTGGCTATTTAGCTCGTAAACATTTAAAATAACTTTGGTATTTTTATAGTTATAACCCGTTAAAGTTATCGTACTCGTTAAATACCGCCACTTTAAAACAGAGGGGAAAACTTTCATAGTTCCCATTTTTTAGAATGGAACTTGGAACGCGCTGAAAAATTTTGTAATATCTGGGCTTCTACTGCACGCAGAACATTCATTTTTTGTTAATTCAGTGTAGATCGAGAAAATAATAAGATCTGGGCTACTTTCATCTACCGGAAAAATCGAAAAATAATGGAAAAATTATTATTTTAATTTTTTCCATAAAAAGTTATTGAATTTTATTATTATTTCCTAAGAAATATTTACATTTTAATAATTATTGTATATTATTCATATAAATATTTAATATTAATTATAAATTAATACTCCAAATGTGTTAATTTAAATTAAAATATGAAACGACTTTTTTTTTTTGGAGAATTTTTTACACCCTGAATAAATGATTTTAAAATACATTTTGAAACCAACCTTTTTGTACTTTACAAGAAGAATTACTAATATTAATATTATATCTATATAAATAATATACATTATTCAATAAATTTTAAATATATATATATATATATATATATATATATATATATATATATATATATATATATATATATTCAGGGATTCTACAGTATTCACTGCCTTCCCTCGCTCAACCATTTCCATCTCTCTCTGTTGTTTCATTCTCTATCGTTTAGGCCTCTCTTACTCATGGCGTCGTCTACTTCGTTCCTCCAGGATTTTCGGGGTCGTTCTCTTTTCATCCCTCCTATGGGGCTCCATTCGGTTATTCTCTTTATCCATCTGCTGTCACTAGTTCTTCTTACATGTCCATACCACTTTAAGTCTTTTTTGTTGTATGTATGTTAGTATGTCTGTTTCTATTGATGTTCTTTGCTTTATTTCGTCATTACTTCTCCTATCCATTCTTGTTACTCTGCAGCATCTTCGCAGGCATTCCTTCTCTTTTGCTACTATCTTACTGCTGTTTTTCTTGTTTATGATCCAATTTTCAGCCCCATATGTCATAATACTTCGCACTAATGTTTTATAAATCTGTGTTTTTGTCTTCATATTTAGGTGTCTATCTCACCATACTGAGTTAAGTTGTCGGAATGCTGTTCTTGTTTGTCCTAATCTTTGTGTAATTTCTTCCTCTGTTGTTTCCTTTTTCGTGATTATAAACCCCAAGTATTTGAATTTATCCTTTCCTTTGATTGTTACGTTGTCATCAATATGTAGATCTTCTATGTCTTCTTCACTTGTAGATAGGTACTCTGTTTTCGAGAGGTTAATATCTAGGCCAGCCTTGGTATATTCTTCTTGTAGTTTTTTCATCATGTAGCTGAGGTCGTCTTGGTCTTGTGCAATCACTACTTGATCGTCTGCAAAGCTTAACGTATATAGGTATTCGTTCGTGCCGGTACTCCCATGCCTTCGCATTCTCTTTTCCATGTAGTCAAGGCTTTCTCTAAGTATATTTTGAATAAGGTTGGAGATGTGAAACAACCCTGCAGGAGCCCTTTTGTTGTGGTGAAGTCTCCTATGATTCTTGTTCCCATTTTAATGGACACTTTATTTTCTTTATACAGAGCTTTTGTAGCTTCTATGAGTTCCGTCTGTATTTTTAATTTGTACATTGCCTCCCATAGTTCTGACCTTGGTACAGAGTCATACGCCTTTCTCAGGTCCACAAATGCCAAATGTATATCTCTATTTTTTGCTTTTTTATTTTCCAACAGTTGTTCCAGTGTGTATATGTGGTCTATGCATGATCTTCCTGCCGTGAAGCCTTAACAACAAGATTAAACGGGTAAGGACTTAGTGAAGAGTCTTGATGCAAACCAACCGTCACTGGAAAATTTTCGGTCAATCCTACAGCAGTCCTTACTGTGGTGTACGCTCCCTCATACATCTCCATAGCTCTTGTCCAGAAACTGTGTCGCACGTGTTCTCAAGATCGATAAATATTAAATATAGCTCTCTTTTCTTCTCACTGTATTTCTCTATCATCTGTCTCAATGCAAACAAAGTATCCGTTGTCCTCCTTCCTGGCACAAACCCAAACTGTTCTTTTCCTATCGATGTCCCTCTTATAAACCTTTGCTATACAGTTCACTCACAAATTTTCGCTGTGTGCGACATTAACTGTATCCTTCTATAGTTTTTACAGTCCTGAATGTACCCTTCGTCTTTATACAACGATACCATCATACAGAATACAGATACATAAAGAATACAAACAAAATTCAAACAACAATAACGAAGTGAATGAAAATCGACAAGAAATAAGTGAATATATCGTTTTGTTACAAATACGAATTATAAACTATTTATTTTATTGTTAAAAATATCCATATTAGAATTTCAGTTAAATTATACCTAAAGTAGTTTTTTACCCGTTTTAATTTGTGGGTAAATAAATACTTTTTGAACAACAGGTATTACGTTCAGTCATTAGAAAGTTTGTCTATGTCAAGTATAATAGACACAACTGTAAAATTCCCAGAAGCAAACACAATAGGCCCCGTTCTAGGAACCAAAAGATTATTGTCAAGTACAAAACTTACGACTATTGTGGAATTTGTTTGCCTGGGGATTATAGGAACGCCCTCGAACTTAGGTCAAATGGTTAAAAATCAATTTGAGAAGGATTTTTCGTTTTCTCAGATGGGTATTATTTTGGGAAGGTAGTCAACCTATGGTCGGTTTCGAAGAACGAATTAAAAAATTGTTCTAGGATGACAAAACCGACCTGATTTATGGGTCGTATATTTTTTTAAGTCTTGAAATATGTACAATTAAAGAAACTGGACTGAATGACTGCTTAAACGATTATGCAAGACACCAATAAATATTTAGTTTAACAGGACAATGTGCGTGTTTTATTTAAAGATCACACAAACTCACTTTAAAATGTGTAAGAAATAACCAAAATCGTTATATTAATTTTTTTTATTTACAAAAAGTAGTGCTAAGTATTTAATTTAAAATAATAACAATAACACTCCATTTTTTTAAACTGCTTCAACCACAACGGTTATTAGCAATGGTCGATTTTACAGATAACATAAATATAAAAAAACAAAGAATACAATTAGATTTGGTTGATTAGTCCTGAGGAAACTAAAAAAGTATAGTACGATTGTAGTCACTATGTTCACTTAGAATGTCTTTTATTGTTGTAGGTAACTGTTCATGTTGTCTTTCAAATGCGTACAACGGGCACTCCATTAATAAGTGATGTCCTGTTAGATCAATATCACACGCGTAATACAAAGGTTTGGGTTGCTTCTGTAGTAAGAAATCATGTGTGATCTTGGTGTGTCCTAATCATAGTCTGGAGATGATAACTTGACCTTCACTAGCATGGCATCCAATCGTTCTATTCTTAAAATATGGTATATAGTTTCTAAGATGGTGACACGAATTTCCTTTGAAATGTTTTTCTTGCAAACTTAGGATGGATCGATGAAATTTATTTATAAGAATTTTAAGATCTTCTAAATGGGTATGGTACCCATTTAGGTTCCATTGAATAATAGAATAGAAAATAGTTTAATTAATAAGTCTCCGGAGAGGAATCGCTAGGATCATCGGTAGAAATATTACTTAAAATTTGTTTTGTAATTTTGTTTTTAATTCCAGAACAACGGGATTTAAGATATCTTGGACTTAACATAGGATGTATTTTCTTTACACTGAGAGGATCTGAAGAACCATGCGCATATTCAAAGAAGTCAATAAGTTCTTCCTGTTAAGTATCCATTGTTGGAGTTTTCTTTGAAGAATTGACTGGTGCATTTGGTAAGATCTTCTACTAGGTTTCTGTTGTTTTCTTGTTGAGTTTTTGGTTTTTTGCTTCGTGGCCTCGGTTCAACGAAGCCATTTTCGTCATCTTTTATTGGCGGGGATATTATTTCAGATACGTTTCGTTTGGGGTGCTGGGATGAGGATGCATCTTAAAGAAGGTATCCATTTGAGTCTCATTGGGTATGTCACAGTTTATCGGAGTATGCTTATTTGGTTGAGAAGTAATGATTTTTCTAGACGTTTCAGCCTCAGTAACAGAGGATTGTGTAGAGGAATTTATCGACAAAGGAGCTGATATGTTGTACTGTAGTTTCAGTCTTAGTAGGAGAGGATTTTGTAGAAGAAATCGTAGAAAGGGGAGCTGCTTGGTGTACTTCCTGTAGGGAGTTTAGATTAACAGTATTTTGGGTGTTGTTTGAAGGAGTCTGATTTTTTTTTTGGGACACTTAGATGGAAAATGTCCTTGCTGCTTGCATAAGTAGCAAGATTGCTTTTCGATGGAAAAGAAAATTCAATAGTTGTTATCCTCATGGTTACTTAACCTAGAATCGAGTAATTTATCTAAGTTAGTTGGCGCTATAAAAGTGTATCGTCGTAAACTCAAGATATGCTTGAATGCTGGATTTGAAGTCCCTGTACTGGAAAAGTCAATTGGAGTTATTAGATGTATACCTAAGTTTTCCAGTTGTTCTTGTATAATGCTGTGCGGAATACTTGGACATACGTTGGAAATAATCAATCGTTCGTTTGGAGTTATTAGTCTTCGGGTTTGAATACGTTCTTGATTAATTACTACAATCCCATTGTCGTTTGCTAGAAACTCATCGATATCACTCAAAATTTTTCTTAATGAGAAAATGAAAATATATTACCTTACAGTGCTAATAGTAGTAATAGTAGTATAATAAAGTACTAATTGGTGATAACGAAGAGAACCTACAAAGACAGCTCCACAGCTTCAATATCACAGCAAACAAACTTAATATGAGAATATCAGTAGAAAAAACTAAATGTATAGTGATCAGTAAAGAGCCGCGTAGATGCAAACTAAAAATAGACGGCAAAATTGTAGAACAAGTAATGAAATTCAATTACCTAGGAGTAGAGATCACTAGTGACAGGGATATAAGAACAGAGATCACAAGGCAAGCATCAAAAGCGACAAGAGTAAGTGGTTGCCTCCGAGAAACCATATGGAGAAACAAATATCTGACCATGGAAAGCAAAATGAAAGTATACAAGACAACAGTAAGACCAATCCCAACATATGCAGTGGAGATAAGGACCGATACAAGAAAGACGAAACAACAAATCAACAATATCGAAATGAAAGTATTAACATCAATAGCGGCTATATCATTAAGAGACAGACAAACCAACAGAAGTATACGCGAACAATGCAAAATTCTAAATATTAATAGGTGGATAAAAACAAGAAAAAAAAACTGGAACGAACATGTAAACCGAATGGGACCAGATAGATTAGCGAACATCTGTAAAAACAACAAGCCGTATAGCAGAAGACCCGTTGGAAGGCTGCTAATGTACAGTCAAAAACGACTGAAACAGAATAAGAGGCAGACAAACAGGAGTAATCCTAGTCGCGCGAAGAAGAAGAAGAAGAAGACAGTGCAATTAAGAATTAGATCCATTCTAGTAATCACTGTCGTCGGTATCTTAATTTGGATTGTAAATGATAACTGGATTAATTGCTTCGATGCGATTTTCAAGCATCCAACATTCTTCTATTAACTTTTCACTTTTCCGCATACTTTTTCCCAAATTGCAGGAGTAGCAGTATTCAATGCTTCTTACCATGTTTCCAAAACTGCTGGCCACTGTAAGCGTTACGTCCAGTATAATTATCGTCGTAAATTTTGCGTATTACCCAAATATGTTCAATGGGATTGAATTCACAATGATAAGGGGACAATTTTAATGTTATGTCCAAAACTATGGATAATATATAAATATATAAAAATAAAATTAATACTGTAAAAAAGATAATAAATGGATTTTTTAATTCAATTTAGAAATTACTTGGTTTCATAGTTTTGTTACTAGAGCAATTTACTTTCGTACTTCGAGTGCTGTACATTAAAGTGGACCATTGACTGTCAAATGTCTGCCAAAAACACTTATTTGTGTTATATATTTAATTCTAAAATCCAATTTTAGAATTTTTTAAACAATAATGTAACTACTATTAGAAAACATAAATAGGTACCATAACATAATTCAGTTATTCTCAAGAATAGAATCAGTTTTATCAGAGACCCGCGATAAAAATCAACGATTTACTAAAGCTTCAGAATAGAATACAACTTAGCTGGTATGGCACTTAGATGGTTATCTTGTGATTGGATTTTGTAGGTAGGTACGTCACTTGTGTCTGTATAACATTCTTATCATGTGTTTAATCCATTTATACGATGAATTAAGTTTGTTGTGAACTATGTTGTATATTCTATAGAATTGGAATATATTTGAGAATTGAAAATAATCCAAAACAATAATTAATGTGCAATAATTAAGAAAATTTAAAGAAACTTCTCAGTTTAGTCTCGTTAGAGACATATAGGTACATTCTTGTTTTAAACAAGGAGGACGTCATAATTGAGACGGACAATTATATCACATCAAATTCCTTAAACAAGCATGGTCAAATGGGCGTTTCCCACTAACAGCTAGCAATTTTAATTTTAGTCTTTGGTGCAATAAGGCGTGTACCCATCTCACCGTGGTAAAGACCCTGGGGGGCTCACTTTCCAGCCTCCTCGGTAGCAGGTCCATTAGGCCCCTTATAAATATCGATCACGTTGTCTTAACCTTAGACCCTCCGTGGCTAATTACCCATTTATCAGACCCGTAATTATGGGGTACGAGGTATTTTGAAAAACTTTTGATTTATGTACCTTGTGATGGGTTAAATGTAAAATATTGGTTTTGGTTTGAGAAATTATCGTACTTAATAGAAAAATAAACAAGGTGCTAGGTTGGGTTTATGAATAAGGATGTTACGGCATGAAAAATGGTTTCTTTAGTATCGTGGATTAAGGACCAGTTTAAATTTATTAAAGAATGAGGTAGATAATGGATAATTCCGATTCATTTATAAATTTAGTAGTCGATTGACATAAGGAATGTTCCTTAGCTTCGCTTGATTTCTCTTGGTCTTTACTGAAGAAGTTTTTTTGTCTTTCTACCACCCTTCATTCTTGCAATATGTCCCGTCTGTCTCCATTTCTGCCTTCTACAATCAAACTCCAAGTTTATTTGGGTCAATTGTTTCGGTTTCGTCTAGCTCAATCCCTCAGATATGGGACGTCTTATCTTAATTGTAAATCTGAAAAATGAGTTTCTTCTTCCTCTTTATAAGTAATTCTGCTTGTTAATTGGCGGATTAATACCTCTATGAAAGGTTGTCACTCCATCTTTTGCGCGGTCGTCAGATACGATACTACTTCTGCCCATTGGTGACTTATCTCTTGCTATTTTGACGACACGGGTCTCCTCCATTCTGCTTATGTAGTTATTCCATTGTTTTTTCTATTTGGTGTCCATTCATTTATACACTGTACTTTAAATTTTTTTCTAATACGTCTTCACTTCTCTTTCGACCTCTCAGCGTATTTCCTGTAATTCTTCTGAGTACCCTCATCTCTGCCGTTTCCAGTAGCCTTTGTTATTCCAGTAGTTGTGGCTGTATCGGGTCTTGTTTCGGTACCTATATGTCATTATTGGTCTTATATTGGCTTTATAAATTCTTGACTTCATCTCAGTGTCAATGTGTCTGTTTTTATCCTCTTCCTTTGTTAACGGTTTTGATGATTTCATCCATGATCAAATTGAAAAGCATGGGGCTCAATGAATCCCCTTGTCTTATTTCGCTGCCTATTTCTATAGGTTCTGTAAATTGTCCACCTATTCTGACTTCCATTTTATTGTTTTGGTAGATGTTATCGATAGTTTTTATTATATTTAGGGTAACTTCTCTATTATACACAAGATGGATTACATCTTTGAGTCTTACTCTGTCAAACGCTTTCTTTAGGTCAATCAGACACAGAAATGCTGGTCTATTATACTCTAGTGATTCCTCAGTAATTTGTTTTATAACGAATATTGCATCTGTACACGATCTTCCACTACGAAAACCCTGTTGTTTATCTGCTAAACTTATCCTCTGATTTATTAGCAGTTGTAAAATTTTAGTTGTAAGTTTTAGCGTACTATTTAACAAGTTTATACCTCTGTAGTTTTCTGGCTGTTTTTTATCTCCTTTTTTGAATAGTAGAATTAGTTCGCTCGTTCGCTTCGTAGCTCGTTTGGTATCCCGTCTTTACCTGCTGCTTTTCTGTTCTTTAGGTTTTCAAGTATTTTCCGAACTTCCAATACATTTATATTAAGTTCTTCATTTGTGGTAATTCCTGGTGTTTCCGGTTCTAGCATCGTTTGTTCTTCCTCTACATATAGCTCTTTTAGGTAGTCAATCCACGTATCGTTTTGTATCTGTTTTGGTTGTATTAGTTCCTTTATCTCCGTTATTTGACCTCTTATGAAGCGCCATATTTCCTTTTGCAGTCCGTAAAAATCATGTTCCATTTCTTTCGAAAAGCGTTCCCAGTGATAATTTTTTATTTTTCTTATAAGTGCATGTGTTTCGTTTCTAATTGTCTTGTAATTTTGGTATGCCTCTTGTGTTTTGGTTGACATGTATTTCAGGTAAGTTTTTTTTTCTTTTTTTACATTTTTCCTTCACTTCTGTACAAAACCATGGAGTTCTTCGCCTTGATTTATGAATGATTTATTTTTATTTATATTTCTTTCACCAAGAACTTCCTTGGCCAAGGCTTAGATATTAGACTTAATTTTTGCCCAGCTTTCTTCGACTCACATCACTTTCTGTGATATATATCTAGGTATTTCTGCTTTTTTCGGTTATTCTTTTTTGGAATCGGTATTCTGAAATAGATAGGTATATTCTGGTGTTGTTTTTGTTGTTATCACATATATGTGTTTTTATTCGAATTTTGTACAATAGCAATTTAAGATCGCTTCCTATAACATCTGCTGATGTTAATGCTCTTACATCCAAGATTTGAGAGGGCTGTAACTCTCTATTCGACAGAATATAGTCTATCATAGATCTTTGTCTTCTACTGTTTTCAAAAGTGTATTTTTATTGTTCTTTGTGAGGGAAAACTGTATTAATAATACGTATCTCGTTTATGTTGCAGAGGTTCGTCAGAAGGTCTCCGTTTTCATTTCTGATATTTTCGTTATATCGCTGTTTTACTCCTGGAACTATATCATTGCCAACATGGCATTATAATCTTCGTTATAAAAGAAAAAAAATAAAAGAAATATGGATACGGAAAATCCTCTCCCGTGGTTAATATGAATGTGTCAAATAAAGGAAAATTATTAGAAGAATTTTTACCAACTAACAAAAATAAAATTTGTATAATATATTATTACTTTGTATTTTGAGAACGATTTCTGAAGTGAAAATCGAAATGTCAAATAAATTTATTTTAAAGTAAAATTATGGCTTATTCCCAATAAAAAAATAATAAATTGTATATATAATTGTATATATATATATATATATATATATATATATATATATATATATATATATATATAATTCCCAATAAAAAAATAATAAATTGTATATAGGTATGTATATGTTTAGATTTAGATATTTGATTAATTATAAACTATAAATATTATTTTTCTGCTTTCTAACATAAGTCGTTTCATTGAAAAATGTCCATTTAGGAATATTTTCGTTTAAACAATCATAGTTGGCGTAACGTACATGAGTGTAAACGAGAGGAATGGGGTGCATTCCCGTTTTGTGTGTAAGGGAGTTTGTTGGCAAAACTGATTTGCTGAAGGAGGGTCCGTAATTACATTCTGTTAAGGCTTCTGTGTTTGTCCTGAAAGGGATGGGATGGGGTTAGACGGGTTACTGGGGTTGTTATTCGCGACGTTGCGCTGATTTTATTATATCTACGACCTCGTTATTTCTGTGCCATTTCAGAGTGAAATTAAGTCTCGTGTTTTACAATGTTAACGATGATAATAAAAGTAGTAATGACAGACGACGCTTTCAATGTTAAAAAATTGTCTATTGTAGGAATTAAATAAACAAAATTCGATTAGACCCTTCTTACTTGATAACTTGGTGGCATTTCACATTTAAACACCTTCTTTTCACTTTTTGTCACTTTATTCTGCACTGAAGGGTACAATACAATTTGGTATACCACATACTCTTCTGCTTGCCATGGCGTAGTTTCAACCTTTCTAATTTGACTTATAGCATTCGCCAGGTTTTCAAAAAAGCTACGATCGTCGCTGCTATAGATCAGTGGCTAGATACTGGATTCCCAAGCCGGACAGCATGGGTTTGATCTCGGCACACACGCCAAAAATTTTTCAATTTCTTGAGCCGTCACAGTTCGGAAGAATAAAGACATTACCTGAAAAAGTTGGGATACGTTCTGTAGCCTTCTAAAATTACATAAAACCAAGACAAAAATAGAAAAGTTTGCAGAAATTAAAAGAAATAGGTTGCATTATAAATTTTTTCGAATATCTGAAAGAAATTCATACAAAAGCTTAAAAAAACTTGTATTTAAAACTTAAATAATCTTATTTTATGAGAAAGTAATAGGTACATATAGTTTTACATTTACATTTTTAATCATTAATGCTATTTGATAATGGTTTGCACTGTTTGCGAAGTGGCTCTTCATCATCTGAAGAAACTCTTTGCAATAGATATTTACGCTAAAGGCGATGGATTTTCACAAAGTTCATTCTCGTTCTGTGTAGCTCTTCTTTTTCTGACAATGTAATCAGTAATTAAACTTTGCGTTGATGATGCTACTAATTTTTTATGTAGCTCACGATATTCTGACATGCAGTTCTGTAGCTCACGTTGTAATTTAAAGGCTCATTCAAAATTGGGGTCAATAATAAGAAAATGATTTTCTTATTTACAGCAAATTTACCTTTTTGAATTAATTTGGCAGTGAGTGGGGTTGGTTTTTCTTCCTCATCATTATCATCTTCTAGACTCACGTCGCCATCTAAAGTTAGATCTAAAGTTTGATCTATTATATCATGGTCATACAATGCATGATCCACAAGCAATTCATCTATATCATCGTGGCCGAAGTTATTAAAACCATCTTCGCCAAATTCATATGCCAAATTAATTATTTCATCTGATAGTGTCGATGTTTGAATGGTTGCATTGCTTGTTACACATGCTGGCCAAACATTTTTCCAACAGGCATTTAAAGTTCTTGGTCTTATTTGAGCGGAAGCAGATGCAACATGAATCAAACAATCAAAAATAGAAAATTGCTTCCACACGTCTTTTATCGTTAAGGGTTCATTTTCTAGTATACTTACGATGGATTTGTAAGGTCCAATTATGCCTTGATCTAATGACTGAATAAGACTTGTTGTATTGGACGGAAAAAATAGTATTTGAACGTTTGGATGTTCTAAGTGTAGATGACCTGCTGCATTGTCAATAATTAATAAAACTTTAAATAGAGATTTTTCCTTCATATAGGCTTCTACTTCTGGCGCAAAGCAATTATTGATCTATTTTGTAAAAATAGTTGTTGTCACCCAGGCTTTCTTGTTAGCCATCCAATGCATTGGCAGTTGTTTTAAATCTTTGCCTTTTAAAGCACGTGGTCTAAGAGATTTATTAAGAGCGGTTTCAACATCCGATCTCTTGATGCAATGCTGCAAAGTAATAATGTTACTCGATCTTTAATTGCTTTATATCCACTTGCAGTTTTTTCATCCTTTGTTAAGAAAGTAAGGTTAGGCATTTTTTTTTCAATACAGTCCCGTTTCATCAGCGTTAAATACTTGATCGGCACAATAGTCCCTATCTTTATGGAAATATTTTTGGTATTGCTTCATCTGCTGTAGCACTCTCTCCTGCAATCTTGATATTAACTGCATTTCTTAGTGTATAGTGTATATTTCATGAGTATAAAGTCGGGTAGCCATCCTTTGATAGTTGAAGATTCTTTACCAGCGTGAGAAGTGGAAGTTGGTGGCTCTATTTGTTTCATGAACTCATACTCATAACACTGAAGAGCTTTTTCCTAGATTAAATAACCACTTAAAGAAATTCTTCTTTGAATTAGTTCCTCAATCCAAATTGCAATGGCTCTTTCTGTTCTTTCTAATAATACATCCATTGAGTGAGATGAAAATTTTGCGCTTAATTTTGTACCAGAAATTATAATAGATGTTATAGCAATTTCATTCTTCTTAATTGCTCTTAGAATTAATTCGCCTAAATTAAAATGTTTTCCAATTGCCGTAGATCCTTCTCTTTCAAATTGATTGTCTTTGATGTTTTTTTTCTCCATTTTGCCAAATAAAATCTTAAAAAAAGAAATTACTATTTAAATGGGAATAAGCCACTATTAAAGGTTAAAGTAAGTTTATTGACGTTTCAATTTCCACTTCGGAAATCGTTCTCAAAATACAAACATTAGTAAATTAAACAAATTTTGTTTTTTGTTATTTAAAATTCTTCTAATAATTTAATTTTATCTGAATCATTTATATTGACAACTCAGACATACATTATACATTTTAAAGTAGACGACTTTAAAATGATATTGCCAATATTGTTGAGTTGCGTTCCTGGGACAACTTTACTTGTAAGATAGTTCATTCGATTACATGAAATTAACTTTAACTTGGGAATATCCATCAGAAAAAACCATAGCATGTAATTCGTCTTTAAAAAGACAAACACATGCCATGATGATAGTAAAATTCTCCTGTTAGTGATTCCATAGTAAATTATGAGGAAAAACCCAGGAAAAAAACCTCAAAATACTCTCCCGACATGGTAAATATTTGGTCGTTCATTTAGTTTACTTTCAATAAACACCAAATTCTGATTTTATATGTTTGTTATTTAAAAAACATAATGATGTATCCTCTATATGTTACTGACTTACTAATACTGGTATTTTCCTTTTAATAACTTCCTCCTTTAATATGGGTAACCAGATCGTACATTCTGCCGAGGAATTTGCGACACAATTGGTCTCATTTAGCAATTTGTTAGGAAAAGGAATTTGTTTCCTTTTTTTTTTCTCTAAACTAATATTCTTTACCAAAAAGCAATAAAACTTTGTAACTATTTCAAGTACGATTGACCTTCCTTTTGAACATCGTCAAACAAAAAGATACTCTACAGTAAGTACTTGTAAAGGTTTTTAAATACTAAATAATCTTTTTCCAGTCGAGCAAACATCTCATCGAAAACCTCTCAAAAACACCCTACAACCACAAACACACAGCACCCGTCCGCGCCTCTCGCCCCCCAAAAATGCCACATTTGAATAGAATTCTGCTTCCGCAACGAAACGCGCACATAATGATCCTATTATTCACATTACGAAGTTGGAGTTGGCTGTGAGAGTAATATTCGACGAATACGATGTACGCTTGTCCTCAAATATACCCGAAATACTGCTTGAATATGTGCCAACAAGGGCGTATCTTTAAAAATTTCAACTTAAAATCCTCACTTTCTTGCTTCTTAACCCGTATTTTATGGGAATCGGAATATTGTTCAACTTACAGAAAAAATCACGCAACGGCCGGTAGCATACTGGTATGACTATTAAAAAGTTTATATTTCAGAGTAATAAATCATATTGCTCTCGATAAGATCTTACGAATATTCTGTTCTTTGCCATTTCTTAATAATGGTTTCTTAATACCCAAAATATGGTATTTTTTCAAAAAGTTTTGCATTCTTTTTGTTAATACTTTTTCTTCAGGCTTCTGTGCTTTATTATAAGAGCTCTTTTGATGTTTGGTTAAGTATTTTGTTACTGACGAACTACCAGCGATTGTTTATTTTAGCTTAGCTTTAGAATTTGTTCAACAATTAGTCGATTGGTACACTATTTATTCACACTAAATGCTGATTCTATTAAAGAGGAAGTTATGGATCAAGTTTTTTTGCTTTCAAGGTTGAAAAAATTCTCTCCTTTTATTTTATGTGCCGTAAATATAGCGTCAAGAAATACAAATTCAAGGAAAGATTGAATGTCAGCAACTTTACCAGTTGTAGTGGTTACTTTTTTAGTCAAAAGTGTAATAAAGCCAAATTGCCCATTTTTTTATCAGTTTGATATTTCGTATGTTTGTTGTAGACCTTCATTTTCTTTTTCAAAAATACTTTCTTTACAATTTTCAGTCTTTTGCGTGTTAGGTCGACGGATTCGTTAAGGATCCCGCTCTTCCATCTTTGAGTTTTCAGTTCTGGTACTACTTTTAGAAAGAAAACACAGGAGTTTATGCTATCCGACACACGATATGCCGCCCTCTTTATCATTATAACACATCTTGTAGCGCCCACCTTCGTCAGAGGTCTTCAGTGCTCCCAATCTTAGGCTGTGTAAATCCACCTTGTTGAAACTCTCTTCCGTTACTTAATCGTTCGTCCACCATGTCGGAGGCCTTTCCTTACTATATCTTTTATATTCTAAAATCTAGGCGCCACTTACTTATGTAGTTAGTCCGCCTAGTATCATTGATTCCAGTCACGTGACCCTCTTCCACAATATCTCTTATCTCTGTTCTAAGCTCTTATATTGAGGTGCCACCTACTTTGGTGATCATGAACGAAAACGATTTAATAATATCGTTTTCTGTCCTCTGGGCTATACGAAATGTGTAAAAGATTAAATCTTTTAGCAAAAGCTGCTATCGCTTTGTTGAAATGAATTATCAATATATGGCTTACAAGAACAAATTCGTTAAACTTCCCATGCTCGAATCGGTATTAATAGAGTGTTATTACTCATTTCAGCATTCCTGCTACTAACTAGTAGTAAAGATATAGGTGACATTAGTTGGACTTTCCGAGTTTGAATTTGTATCAGCCCGAGTGTCTGATGAAGCAGGGATGCTGAAATGAGTCATAACACTCTATTGATACCGATTCGAGCACGGGAAGTTTAACGAATTTTTTAACTATTTATACTTAGCTTGCTTTTCCAGTAATGTTGTTAAAGCTTTTGTCCTTTCAATAAAAAAATTTGCAAAACAAATTGAAGCAGTCTTCAAGTTTAGTTTCTCATAACATTACACACCCAGTCATTATATCTTGTGTGTTTTAATTATAAATTTCGCACTTTTCTCTATATTGTAGGTCTCTTGCAACATCTAATAAATCAATATTTATTGGAGTCCCAAATGCCTGCAACGTAAAAAATGGCACATTCGGATATAACAAAACAGTTATAACACTGTTTAAAAAGGCAGTGATAGAGCTATCAGTCCATTAAATGACTTAAAATATATTCGACGATTATTATTAATAGACTAAACCTATTACAGAACCCATTATAGAAGAACACCATGGTTTTTTAAAACCACGTCTGCTAAGAATAATTTTTTTAAAGACACGCATATTGATTGCATTTATAGATTTTAAAAAGCCTACTTAAAATTACTTGCAACTATACGTCTCCAAGGTAGTGAATAGGGGAACGCCCTAGAGGATCCCAGGACCGGTGTGTATATGGAAAATAAAATACCACTGGCGAACCAAAACAAACTAAGGTATTACAACTCTAACATAAGAGCCACTGGCCCCTAGGTTCAGGAAATGTGGTGGACGGGAACCGGCACTCTTGACAAGAAAACCCATTCCATATATTATAGCTGCTATCCAAGTAAACACGTAGATGGAGTGGGATTTATTGAACACGAAAGAACAAAGGGCCTTATTTTTTTGTGGCTTTAGCACTTAGCTATTTAGTCAATTAGGTGTTGAGAAATAATAAATGAAAAATTACTAATATTAATATTCTAATTTAATTAGGATGGCGACATTTCTTTTGGTCGCCATTTTTCTCTTTATTGTTTACCACGCATTTTGTGTATATTGTGTTAGACAATTTTCAAAAATGTATGTATTATGTGGTTTACTTGAATTGTAATTATATATGATCATCACATTGTCTTCATTAACCATAAACTTTAGTTTAGGGTTAATATGCACTAAATTCTTCCAGAGTTTTATTAAAGATTCGAGTACGCCTATGGATGCTGTGTAAGTTCAGCCTACTGTACGAGTATACATAAAATATTTACCTGGTAATGAAAAGCAGCGGAACAGCAGTTCTTGCTAGATTATCCCGGCTTAATGCACTTACAGAAGTTCAAGAGGGAACTTTTTAAGAGCCGTTTGTTGGTCTTTACACCTTGTTCTTGAATACCTACGAGAGACGTAGCCATTTTAAGTACTTTTATATGAACAAAAATGTCTTTCATCGACCGCTCTTTTACTACACTTTCGTTTCATTCATACGAATGCTTGAAGGAGTTCGTTGCGGTGTTTGGATAGGATTTAGTCTGTTTTGTCAACACTATTTAGATCTTAGAGTGATGATAATGTTGGATAATAGACCTGTTGAATCCATTCAAGAAAAATACAAATATGTGCTATATTTGTATCTCTCCCTTTCTTGGTCATTAATAGATTTGGATCATTTTTGGATAGTTCTTAATGTAGATAGGTATTGATTGTTGTGAATATTAGAATATTGCTATAATATAGATTATTATAGATTATTATAGATTATTTATACAAATACAATATTATAACTAATTTAAAACAACCAATTAGATTAAAATTAATTTTTTTTTAACTTCACGCAAGTATTAGTTTTTGTGACATGATTGACAATATAAAAATGTTACTTTTATAGTGAAGCACTTTTATGTCTAGGTACAGAACAGAAGTGTAAAAGTCAAAAGCTCAAAAGCTTTGTAAATCGCAGTGGACTTGATAGGCAACAATCCTTCGATTACAGTCTTTGTAGTACACAAAATATCTGGAGGAACATTAGATGCCGTGGGATCTTCGGAATCAGACATAATACTCGAACTTTGCAATGCGGACGGAATTTATTGACGGATTATTGACGGATTACCCTGTAGCGCTTTTGAATACTTCATGAGATTTTATTACTCTACACTCATTAGAAATAGATTATAGATTATTTATACAAATACAATATTATAACTAATTTAAAACAACCAATTAGATTAAAATTAATTTTTTTTTAACTTCACGCAAGTATTAGTTTTTGTGACATGATTGACAATATAAAAATGTTACTTTTATAGTGAAGCACTTTTATGTCTAGGTACAGAACAGAAGTGTAAAAGTCAAAAGCTCAAAAGCTTTGTAAATCGCAGTGGACTTGATAGGCAACAATCCTTCGATTACAGTCTTTGTAGTACACAAAATATCTGGAGGAACATTAGATGCCGTGGGATCTTCGGAATCAGACATAATACTCGAACTTTTGGGCGACAATAAGCACAAACGTTCACAAAACTTGACTAGTAGCGCAAAAATCGGTGTTTTTCTTATTTGTCAAAGTGACAATTAATAGAAGTAACGATAGTAACACAAATTATTTGCAAAATTTGAAAAAAATATATTATTTTCTATTTGAAGTGAATATAAATTTCATAGATTTCATATTTTGTGCCTTGGCTTAATGTCTTACTATTGATTGTATTTATAAAATATCTTGAGAATGTCAAACCCTGTTTAGGTAACCCACAATATACTAACTATGAAAATAAAAGATTCACAAGCCAACGATGAAAAAAAGGTTTTGCTTAAATATCTTTTTATGTTTGTTAAAAACGTCCTGTTTTTTAGGGTGCTAAATCCAAATATGACACTTATTTTGTATCACCTACTATTTCTTCACATTTACACTTAAATTGATTAAATTTTGGGGTTTTTTAAAGAATTTAACAGCTTTTATATAGTTCAAATAGAATAAATTGTAAAATAAGTTGTACTGGATGTAGAAGTGTAGGCAACACTGCAGATACATATTTACTACCTATTCACAGCTGATGGTTTGTTTACTGTCAACCTAACCTCACTTTCTGGTTTCTAGTACCTACATCCCTACATGTGCTCAGTAAAATGTCTTATCGTGGTTGTAAGAACTCTGCTGAAAATTTTTGTTATATTTGTGGTGAGTTTTTTATTAATAAAAAACCTAAGAAATATTACAGACTTTATGAAAAAGGTTTATTTCTCATATTTTGGAACTAATCTTGGTGATCAGGAAAAATCTTGTGCCCTGCATAAGGTATTGAACAGGGTGCAGGGAACATAGGTGTTGAACATCTTAGAAAATGCTCAGAAAAAGAGAAAGAAGCCTTTAAGTTTGTTGTTCCTATGGTATGGAGGTAGCCTAGAAACCATACTCATGATTATTACTTTTGCAGCAAATGATTCGAATTCTGTTCAAACTGAAGTGTTTCCTGATGTACAGTCAGAGCTAGATGAGCAAAATGATGGAGAATTCCAAGGTACTACAGAAAATATAGAGCCTAAACTGTTTACGCAGATCGAGTTTAACGACTTGGTTAGGGATCTTGTGCGTGGTTCTAGACTAAGAGAAAAGAACTTGTCAGTTAAAACCAGCATATATGTGTATAGGAACATAGAGAAGCAGTTTCAATATATTTTTAACAAGAACGTGATTTGTATTGCTCAGATATTCCAAATCTGATGAACGAGTTTGGTGTTGAATACAAATAGAAGACTGGAGACTGTTTATTGATTCATCCAAGGCTAATTTGAAAGCTGTCGTATTACACAATGCTAACACTTAGGCATCTATACCTGTTGACCATTTTGTACATATGAAAGAAAACTATGAAATCCTAGAAATAGTGTTGAATAAAATTGGCTATTCTACTTATGGTTGGATGGATGATATGTGGCGATTTAAAAGTAACATAAATGATTATGGTCAACAAGGTACTTTTATCAAATTTCCATGTTTCTTGTGTATGAATGTATCCATGTGTGAATAGGCTAATAGAGCTAGAAATCGACATTCGAGTCTTTAAAACCCGGCGAGATGACCATTTTTCGCAAAAACCTTGTAGATACTAAAAACATTCTCCTACCGCTTCTACATACAAAGTTACCCCTCATGAAACAGTTTGTATAGTGGCTACATAAAGATGGACCTTCTTTTAAGCATCTCTGCCAAAAGTTCCCAACCTTTTCAGAAGCTAAACTTAAAGAAAGCGTCTTTGTAGGACCAGACATTTGAAAAATGATGTTCGATGTTAAATTTGAAACCACAATGGAAGAAGCATGGGTATCATTCAAGCAAGTTGTTACAAAATTCTTAGGAAATGCAAAAGACCCATAATATAGTATGTATTATTGTAGCTAAAATGTTTTAAACAGTTTTAAAAATTGGGATGCTTGATGAGCCCGAAAGTTCACTTTTTGAACAGTCATCTTGATAACTTTCCGGAAAATTTGGGAGACGTTAGTGAGGAGCAGGATGAGCGTTTTCACCAGGATATTAAATTGATGGAAAAACGCTACCAGCCACTGGAACACCAACATGATGAGGGACTACTGTTGGTCACTTCACCGAGAAGCTCTACAAGTGACTTATCACAAAAAAAGCTACACAAGAGCAAAGAAACAAAAGAAAGGAAGTGTAAACCAATTCCACCTGACTAGTTAAATCTACATTAATACACTATCATTATTTTCAGTAACCTACTGTAAAAATCATGGAACAAAGAAAAAAATATAGAAACAAAAACCCAAATAAGTACAGAGAAAAACATAAATTAATAAGGAACAAAATAAAAGAGGCTAAGGAAAAGTGGATGATGAAAACATGCATCGAAGTGGAAGAATTGCAGAAAAAGCATGAGCATTATAATTTTCATAAAAAAGAATTATCTGGAAAATCATGAACAAACACACCTAACCGATTAATTGACAAAAACAATAAACCTATTAATAACCCAATTGAAATAAAACAAGTATGGACTAAATATATTGAAGATCTTTTCATGGACACAAGAACGGAACCAATACAAATTAACGAGGAGGCTCCAATAATATTAAAATCTGAAGTCCAACATGCTATAAACAACTCAAAATCTGGCGGAGCCCCTGTTCCAGATGAAGTTCATATCGAGCTGATTAAACTTACCAAGACAATTTGAGTGCAATAACTATACTTTTTAACAACATATACAAATCTGGTGAGATACCTACAGAATGGTTGCTATCGGTCTTTGTATATATAATAGTCTCCCGTTTTTATACCGCTCGCGGCTTTGGGAGTATAGCAGGGTAGTCTGCTATATCTAGGGCCTACGGTATACAAAGAAGGTAACATGGCCAGTGCTACGCTTTAACCGCCTATTATTACCCCTGGTTTTACCCAAGGTACTTATTTTATTCAGGCTGAGTCGACCTGGGGCCTATAGACATTTTCAAAATGTGTAGTTATTCTTTGCCGGCGGTAGGACTCCGGACCACCGGCATGCGAGGCAAGCATCCTACCGCTTGCGCTACGCAGGCCCGCGTAGCGGTCTTTGTTCCGCTACCAAAAACCAAGAACCCCAAACACTGTAATGACTATAGATTAGTCAGCTTATTGTCACACTTAATAAAAACATTTTTAAAGATTATATATGCAAGAATATTTAGAAAGTGCGAAGTGGATATGAGTAATAGACAGTTTGGCTTTCTAACGGCTTCGGAACAGTGGAAGCTCTGTATAGTTTCACAACTCTTGCCCAAAAATGTCGAAACCAACAAAAAGATCTTTTCGTTGCGTTTATAGACTATGAGAAAGCTTTCGGCAAAGTTAAACATAACATTCTCATGGAATGTCAAAAGAGAAAAGGACTCAACAAAAATGACATTAACATAGTGAGAAATCTCTATTGGAACCAACAGGCGGTGGTAACGTTAGATGGAAATAGCACGGATGCGCAACAGATAAGTAGAGGAGTGAGACAGGGCTGTGTGCTTTCACCATTACTATTTAATATATATTCCGAAGAGTTATTTATGCAAGCACTTGAAAACTGTACAGAAGGGATCAAGATAAATGGTGAAAATATAAATAACATCCGTTATGCTGACGATACAGTCATTATCGCTGAAAGTGAGACAGACCTGCAGACGTTACTAAACACAATTTGTGATACTGGGGAACAGTTTAGTTTAACAACAAACACAAAGAAAACAAAAACCATGGTTATCAGTAACAAGGGCAAAGTCATTACAAGGATCCAGATAAAAAATGAAGATATTGAGCAAATGGACAAAATAAAATACTTAGGAGTCTAGATTACAGAAGATCTAGATTACTGAATTCGAAATCAGAAATTCGCTCAAGAATAGAGCAATCAAGAGCAGCCTTTTTAAAGATGAGGAAATTTCTAACTAACCAAGACTCAATCTGCAAATCCGATATCGGATGGTAAAATGTTATATCCACTCTATTCCTCTTTATGGTGTCGAAGCCTGGACTGTCAATGTTAACTTAATAAGAAAACTGGAAGCTTTTGAGATGTGGCTTTTTAGGAGAAATTGAAGATACCATGGACCGATCATATTACGAACGAAATGGTGTTGCACAGAATGGGAAGAGACAGAGAAATTTTGACCACCATTAAAAGGCGAAAGACAACATATTTGGGACACATACTTAGAAATGATAAGTACGAATTGTTGCAGCTGATTATGAAGGGTAAAATCGAAGGAAAAAGGGGTCCTGGTAGACGACAAATCTCCTGGCTAAAAAACATTTGCGACTGGACCGCGTTAAACACACAGAAGCTCTTAAGAAAAGCAGAAGATAGAGACGAATTTGCAATGTTTATAGCCAAACTTCATTAGTGAAGACGGCATTAGAAGAAGAAGAAGTACATACTGTACAGGGATTTAAAACTATATAACAAACAGCAGGTTGCACAAAAATTATGGGTGATACAAAAAAACTAAGACTACACATTTGGTTTCAGCACATAAAAATCGATAAAACTCGGCTATTAAAGTCAAAAACATTTTTTACTAGTCTTTGTTATAAATATTACTTTAATGAAGGTACTTATTAATAATTAAACGTCTCTTGTCAAAATAAAATGAATAAAACATAGCTATCTTAATGACAAAAATATTGTAGTACTTGTCGTTATAACAAGCATCAAAACATTTAATCGCCAATTTATTTTTCTTCGATCCCAGTAACTACATTAGTTCGAAAAACAGACATTCGAGAATGGGAATCACTGTAGCTGACTGGCTGTTTTGTTTCGTCGCAACGTCAATCAGGAAAAGGAAACACCGAACAGTTTACACAACCGGCAAGGCTGCCAATCACACGACACAAATTAATACAAGTAACCGGATATCTTTCTCAAGGGTTGGTGGCACTGCTTATATTATGTAAACATTCAGCAGTGGACATGTGCAGATTTTTTGGTTACTTTTGTTCATTGTTAATTATTAACAATCAGCACAGCGGATTTTTAATGAAATATAATTTCAGAAGTGGGAACATAATGTTGCATTAGATTGCACACTTTAGTTAATTTGGTTCTTTAGTTTGTGCAAAAGCGATTTTAAAGCGCTGCCTTTGTTTTTATTTTTGAAAATTGACAATGAATTTGCTATTTCTGGTAGAATTTATATCATAACTTCCCAACTGGTCCAAGGAGCGATTTCTGCTTGCAAGCGAAAAGGGAGAAAATGCGACATTACTGTGAAATATTAGAATGTTTTATAGACTGCAAAATTCTGACCCTACAATCATTAAAGGGACATTTTTGTCAAGCTCTCTCATCATCCAAGCTTTACTGTGGGAGCACGTGTCTATTCAAAATATTGCGTCTTTTCATATGAGTCTTGGTCGAATCCATCACATAGCTATAGTTCTTCTGAAACTATTTTCTTGTGCCATTTTTATATAATTTATCTTTCTGAATCATCATCAGTTGACGCTACAGCTCTTCGTGACCCTGGTCTGCCTCAAAATATTCTTCCTACCTTCCCTGCGACTGCCTGTTTTCTCCATCGCCGTACTCCAATCTCCCTTAAATCGTCCTGCACATCGTCCAGATACCTGAGTTAAGGTCATCCCCTTCTTCTTACGACCGGCCTATTTAGCATGGTTATTTTAGAAGGATCCACATAACGTGGCCCACACGTCTTAGGCGATTTGTTTTGATGGTTTTTACGATATCTGTATCACCAAAAAGTCTATAGAGTTTCTTTCTGAGTAGTTCCGATAAAAAGAAGTGAAACCATTGGATATCCTTATCTTTACAATGATAGTTTTTTTACACTATAAACATTTTTTTATATTGACTATTGATTATAATGACTTTAGTATTATAAAATATAGAATAAAAAAGTACAATTATGGCTTTAGCACTGTTAAAACAGGTCAATAAATCTCCTATCGGAGGTTGGAAATCATCATCGCTATTTTAATTTTATTAGATAGCACCATCTGCTTATAATCCCAATTTGTCCTCAAATGAGCTTTGGATAAAATAGAAGGACCTACATCGTAGCTGTCATCGTTGGTATAATAAACACCGTATTATTATTTATGAATAATGGATCAATCATTAAGACGATAGTCACGAAATGTTTAACGCGCATAAATAAACTATTATTCTTATAAATTCGAATTAACCAAGTCCCTTTTTACATAAAGATAGTCTAAAGCCATTACCAGTATTTTACCATCAATTACCTGCTAATTAGGAAGTATTTTTTTCGGGTTAAAAACTCTGGGTTTTAATTTTATCATTATGGTACTACTACGACCAGTAAATAGTAAAAATAAATGGGAAAAATAGTCATGACAGAATAATTTAGCACAAATCTACTATAATCTAGTTGTAAATGTATTTAAACTTGAGCAAGGTAAATATTTTAGTTGTGTTTTATAAGGTAAACCAGGGAACAACTTGACAGTAATCTTTACAGTAGTTAACGTGGTCAAGTACATTGACAATTGAAATATACAATAAAATAAAAGTAAAACAGTGGAAAGGTCTAAACACCAATAGATGAAAGATGTAATTTAACTAATTACTTAACAATATTGCAACAATAGCTAGGAAATATGTTCCCCTTTGGCTGCGAGCTTCTGACAGTTTCCAGATATCCTTTCATCTCGAAGCTAAACCTGAATGACCGCTTCTATCATTTTTATTTGTGTAGTACAGTCGATTTTGCGCAGTCTAGCTTTACAAATGGCCCATAAATTTTCAATGGGGTTGAGGTCTGGAGAATTACCGGGCCAATCTAAAACATTATTCTTCCTATTCCTAAAAAATTCCATTATTTGCTTTAACTTGTGACAGAAAACAGAGTCATTTGAAGAATCGCTCCTCATTGGGGCTGACATTTTTGGACTTCTATATCCAAACGCTATTCCAACATGGATTTGTATTTTTGGCTGTTCATTATGCCTTCGGTTGGTACGAAAGATCCAACCCCCATGCATGAAAAACATCCCCAAAACATTTTTTTGACTGAGTGTTTTACGGTTTGATCAATATGAGATGATGTAAAGTTTTCATTGTCAGACTTCCTGAGGAATTTCGACCGCTGTCCCTGAATTATAAAGTGAGTTTCATCTGTAAATAGGACTTTTCTCCAGTCGTCTACAGTTCAAATAAAGAATTTTTTGTACCACAATAGCCTTTGTATCTTCATTTGTTCAGATAGAAGCTGTTTTTTCTATGGACGCATTGCCCTTCTACCATTCTCCAAGTTTTTTCCAAAAAGTTGAGTCATGAATCACTACACCTGATTCTGTTAAATCTTGTTGGAGCTCTTGGCTTGTTTTTCTTGGGTCCAATTTGCTCTTTAGAAGTAAAAATCACATCTATTGATCCCGTTTCTCGTTTACGCTTCAAAATTTTGCTTGGTACCCCCTGACTCACTCCACACGGTCTGGCGATTTCTCATTGTGACATAGAAGTGTGTTCACTTAACGTGATGATCTTTTCACGCTACCTAGGCGTAATATTCATGATGAAATTAAACGATTCGAACTCACTAATTACCAAAAACAACACAAAATAGTACAAAACAACACAAACTTAGTGAGAAATGCCCTAAAACACCCTCAAATAAAAGGCAGAGAAAAGTAGGGTTATGTTTTCAATATTTGGTCAGTTGTAAATGTGTGGACAGTGTTGCCAACTGTGAATATTGAAAAATGTCACAATAATTCCATTAATTCGCACAATACTGAATTTTACTGTCATCATGGCATGTGGTTTTCTTTTTCAAGACAATTCTGTGATGACATGCTGTGATTTTTCTGACGGATATTTCATGTATTCGAATCCGGTCTATTAGGCGCCACGCCCTTCCAGTAGGGATCGATCGAGGAGTATCACCGAGCCGCAAGCCCTTATACCTTGCCGTAGATTGCTGGTGTCTGATCGGCCGCCATAGGCCGATCAGACACCAGCATATTCTAGTCTACGCTACAGATTCGTTTTAGAACTTTAAACTGCTGCGTTAGCCATTTTTATTTTTCTGTACACCGAGCCAGGGCTTGAACGCACATCCACCGAATTGAATGATCTATCTTACAATAAAGTCGTCCCCGTAACGCAACTCATCAATATTGGCAATATCATTTTAAAGTCAGCTACTTTAAAATGTATAATATGTCTGAATTGTCAATATCAATGAGTCAGATAAAATTAAATTATTAGAATAATTTTTCACCAAATAACAAACAACAAAATTTGTTTAATTTATTAATGTTTTGCATTTTGAGAACGATTTTCGAAGTGGAAATCGAAACGTCAAAAATAATATTTTAAACTTAAATTATGGCTTATTCCCATTAAAAATAAGTAATTCCATTACGATGCCACAAGAAAATAGCTTGAAAACAATAGTAATTTAAGTAAATTTAAGCTCTGAGATCAGTCACTGCTTAGCCACAAATACCAATGACATCACTAAAATTCTCGATTCTGAAGTAGTTAGTTTCTCTCCATAATTTCTTATGCTCCAGGACTTGTCGATACATTTAAAATATATCCACATAGAGTCTAATGTGATTTAACTTTGAATGACATTGATTATGAATTTTACTACATTGTTGACAAATAACTTTCTGATGTAATGTATGTTTTTAATTATTGTTAGTTGTCACCTTCTTTTAAATAAAGCTTATCATCACCCTTTGTTTTCCATCATTCTGACGCCGGTGTTACGGAAGTATTAAGTACAATAGCAATTGCAACAAAGTTCTTAGATTAAAGAATAGTATGACAACTAATCCTTCAAGGTAAAATAGAAGGTTATAGAGGTGTTGGAAGAAAACAGGTTTCTTGTAGTGAATGGATTCAGATACAATACAATTTTTCCATCTGGCAGACGATCGAAAAGCCTTCGAAATCGTGGACGCCATCGTCGGATAATTTTGATGTGGCTAGTAAAGAAGAGGATAGAAAAGTACACAAGATTATCTTTTTATAGTTACTAATTGAAAAATTATTCGATATTTACAGTTTTCGAAAAGGCATTCGACTGCAACAAGCACTTGGAAGTAAAACAATCACTAACGATAGAAGAATAGTTTAAATAGATAGGATAGCGATAGAAAAAGATGAAGAGACAAAGGGGAAGCCTATGTTCAATATTGGGATGCCTTAAGGCTAATAGGTAGAGACACAAAAAGTTGTTAGCTCCAAAGAAAATGTTAAGCAACTCAAGGAAAACTCTTAAATGAAATTAAATTACTTATAGATATAATAAAATAGAAAAAAATTGGTAAAAAAAAATGGTCTTTCACTTTTTTTAATGAATTCGAGAGAACCAACTTTTATCACAAATTCTTAGCCTTGAAGGTTTAAGTCCTGTCCTGCAATTCCGTACCTCGATAATATACTATAAATAATTCAGTGCGTGCAGATTATTCAAATCCGAGCAGGCCATTTATAAGGCTATTATCTAAGGGGGAGTGGAGCAATAGCGAGTAAAGACAACTAGCAGATGGGCAGATAGACACCTCCCCTCTTGGCTCGCTGTCTTCCCTTCAGACGACACTGCATCAACCCCAAAAAATCAAGCGGGTTAGATAATCGGAAAAATGTATTAAGGAAAAGCATTGATATAAATGAGACATTTTTCAAAAAGATGAACAAGTAACGTTTTTTATGAACAATAAATAGCCGATGATATTATTTAAACATCTTCTTTATATTAGGTGTTCTGTCTATTCGTTGATTGTCAGATATTTCGCTATATTTTAAAGAGTCTTTCTGGTCTCTCATTATTCATTCGTTTAACATTCCGGTTTCACTTCAGTCTTCTCTGTTTTCCGCATCGTTAAATATCCTGGACGTTACAGATCTTATTTCGTTATTTGAAATACTTTCAAAAACGTTCTCATTTCTTAGATGCAACCTTCTGATTATTGGCCATTAGAACGATGTCGTCTGCAAATCTTATCTCTCTATCAATGGATAGGCCTTTGTTCTGCTAGTTCATTTTGCTAAATATATTTTCGAGAAATGCAGTAAAGAGTTTTAGTGATATTGCGTCTCCTCGTCGGACACCTCTGGTAGTGGTAAATTCTGGAGAATTTTCATAAACTTTTACCTTAGCTTTTGCTTATCTGTATATATTTTCTAAAGTCTATATGTACGGTTTGTCAATGTCTTGATTGGTCAAAACTTCGATTACTGTCTTGGATATATAAAATCGAAAACCTTCTCGAAATCTATGAAGGTTAATGCTAGCGGGTTTCATATTCTTTAGCTCTACTCATTAGTTCTCGAAGAGTTTGGGTATGATCCAGGGTACTGAATCTACTTCTGGATTCTTACCATACCTTTCTTATGAATGAGCATTATATTTGCTTTGTTGTATTTCAATGGTCTGGTATGCATCTTGATCTTTTTTCTTTTTTTTTTCTTCTTTTATGAGGGGGGGGGGTGGTCCAAATGTTCCTAACATACCTTTGTCCTAGAAGGTGGGCAGAAGTGCCATGCAAGACCCCTCCAGCGTGGCCACGATGATATCCGAGGAGGCGCGCAAGGGTTGTTCGGACAGCATCGCCGTCAATACCAGAGACCTACCTGTTAAGCCATTCTTGCACTTTCTCACTACGAGTGAATTTTTCTCTCCCTCTGTTCCTCCGTGTTTATGTTCAATCTCACCCCTTCTCATTCTGTCTTATTTTATTGTTTCCTTCTGGGCACCCTGCCTCCCTTCGGGTCGCCTTTCTTGTTCCTTTCTCTTCAATGTTCTCCTCACATATCTCTGAACTGATCTCCACCGATCTGACCACCTAAGCATCTCCTCCAACAGTACCGTGACTGATTGCACCCTTCTTTTTAGCTCTCTCTCAAGCAGGCACCTCTCACAATACAGGCATTTGTCATTTTCTGCTTTTCTAAATCTGTAAAGGTATGCCCTGAAGCAACCATGTCCTGTAAGCATCTGCGTCAGCAAGTAATCCAAACGCCGGTACCCGCAATCCATCCATCTTATCAGATTAGGAATCAACGACTTCGTCCACTACGCCACCCTTCTCATCTCGTCCAATTCCTCTTTCCACACCATTATGTACCTCTCCTTTTCTTCTTTTTTTAGACGTTCTGTTGCTATGTCTTCATTTCTTCTCTCGTATATTCTTCCTCTTTCCTTCACTAGCACGTGCATCGAAATACACCCGGTGATCTCCCAGTGAACTCCCAACGCCTCAGCAGAGACTGTTCTGTATGCACACGCCACCCTCAATAGACTCTTTCTATCTGCTCGGGTGAGCTGCTTTCTGTACGCCTTTGTTAAAACTGCAGTACTCCAGACAGGCGCTGCGTAGAGGACGATCTATTGCACAACATAATGAAGGGCCCTACTCCTCTCAGTTTTGGGCCCTCCGATGTTGGGCATGACCCCCGCCTCAACGCAGCGGATCGCACCGCAGCTCTTCGTGTCTCCGCCTTTACGTGCTCTCTCCACTTTCCGTTTTGACTCAGAGTTACCCCTAAATACCTAAAACCCTATATACGCATTTCTTTGGAACCACTCTCTTTCCTGCACATTCGAATGTTATACCGTCCCTTTTTCTTGGTCCCTTGAGAACTATAGACTCGGTCTTACCCGCATCCAGTTCTAGCTCATGCATTTTCATCCATTCCTCGACTTGGTTACCAGCATAGCGAGGCCGTCAGCAAATGCGAAATAAATAAATACACCTTCTCCGTGTTGTTGGCTCAAAACCCAAGTGTATGCCAAGTTCCACAACGTGATCCTAGGATCGACCGCTGCGGCACTCCAGCCGTTACGTCAACCACTACTCCTTTTTCTACCACAATTTTCCTCTCTGACAGATAGTCGGATACCAAATTCATCAAGTACCTCGGACACCTTCTCTCTCGTAGAGCCTTCATTACCTCTTTTGATAGGTAAATCATCTGATGATGATTTACCTCATTACCTCAATGTGTTGAAAGCATTCTGGACGTCAAACAACAGTAGGATTGCCCACTTCTGGTTAACCCCCACCCCGCGTAACTCCCGGAAGACTTCCATTAGCGCATCCATCGTGCTCCTGTTTTTTCTGAGACCATACTGCCTGGGTGACAGCCCGCCTGACTCTTCAATCACTGTGTCTATTCGCTCTCTTAGGAGCCTCTCCTATAATTTACCTATGCATGACAGAAGGTAAACAGGTCTATACTTGTCTTCCCCCTTTGGGAGTAGCACGAGATCTTCCTCGAGATCTTCCAATTTGTGCTTTTCACCGCTTCCTATGGTATTCCATTTCGATGCATCTTGATCTTAGGCAGTTCGTAAATATGCCTGCTAAGATTTTCCAGGTTTTTTGTCAGTGTATTTAAGCAGTTCCACTGTTATAACATCTATTCCAGCTGCTTTACCGCTTTTTATTTTTCTAATTGTCGATTCTACTTCTTACGGAAGGACTTCTGGTATATCTTCTTGGTTACTGATTGATTCTTCAAGTGTTTCAGGGGCTTTGTATAGTTCGCTGTAGAATTTAGTCACGAGGTGTATTATTTAATTTCTGTCCATAATTCTGGTGTTTTCGTTTGTTCGATCAACGATTTGCTTCTTCCTAATGATTAATGCTTCTTAATTTCTTATAGTTGCATTTTCTACCAGTCTTTCATTGTATTTTCTTATGTTTTCCTTAAAATTAAAGATTTAAAAATAAAATAATAATATACCCGGATACAAAAAATGGTAATGTACCGTACAATATTATAATACAAAACACATCACACTAAAAGTGGTTGTTAAACTGTTATATAAACTGATAATGTTAATTTTAAATTGTTTTTAATTACTTTAAAATTTAAGTTAAACTAGATATGTAATCTCTTATTTTTCTTATAGTTCGAGATCAATACAAATAGTGTCTAGTGATTGAACTTAGTAAATACACCGCATAGAATAAAGATATGACCTATCTCTCCAGAGTAGGGTCCTGGCCGGGATCGGGACGGAATGAAGGATGCAACAATCCTCGGATAATAGTATCCGCCGCCATTTTGTCTGGTGGTGGAGACATGTGACCATCGATTTCGGGGTCGCTGACAACGATTACAATGATTACCGTCGAGTTTGGTACACAGAGGGGAAAACAGACGTTTTGCTCAAGTCGCCTTGCACAACACAACGGCTAATTTAATTGAGGTTCATTTGTCTTTATCGTATTTGCACAATCTGTGTAATCTGTTTGATTCATAGAATATTTTTTATATTAAACTTTGTTTATTTTATAAGGCGATTTTTCAATTTTTATTCGCTAGCCAGGAAATTAAATAATATGATCAACATTGCTGATGTAATACTAATTGTACAGCGGTTCGCGAATTTGAACTCTTGTCCCAAGTATTGCAGTTTTCGTTTTTTGATCGTAAATATGACTTCCTTTTCTTTATTCATTCTTCTCAAGACCTCGACATTTGTGACCCTCTCGGTCCATGATATTCTCAGGATTCTGCAATACATCCACAGTTCAAATGCCTCTAATTTTTTGGTATCCATCTTTTTCAACGTCCATGACTCCATTCCGTAGAACAGCACAGAAAGTACGTAACATCTCATCAGGCGAAGTTTCATTTCAAGGCTCAAATCTCTTCCGCAGAACACTCTCTTCATTTTAGTGAATATGGATCTGGCTTTTTCTATTCTTATTTTGATTTCTGCTGAGCTATCGTTGTCTTCATTTATAAAAGTGCCTAAATATTTGTATTTGCTAACTCGATCGATAATTTCATTGTGTAAATATAAATTTTGGACATTTTGTGTTGATTTCGATATTACCATAAATTTAGTTTTCTTTATGTTCAAAGATAGTCCATATTCTTCGCTGCAGTCTGCTATCTTATTCACCAATGTCTGTAGCTCTTCAAGTGTTTCTGCGATCAGAACGGTGTCGTCGGCAAATCTCAGATTGTTTAATCTAACACCATTTATTTTAATACCTACGAATTGCTCAGAGAGTGTTCTATTCATTACGTCTTCGGAATAGAGATTAAACAGGGTTGGTGACAGTATACACCCTTGTCTCACACCTCGCTTTATTTCAATTTCTTCAGTGGTATTATTCTCTACTCTCACTACTGCTTTCTGATTGTAGTACATATTTGCTATTGTCGGATATCTCGTTTATCTAAATTCTTTTCTGTCAGGAGTCTGATTAGGTGATCATGCCGCACTTTATCAAAGGCCTTGTTGTAATCTATGAAACACATGAATACATCTTGGTTTATGTCAAGACATCTTTGAGACATAACGTTCAGTGCAAACAACGCCTCTCTTGTTCCAAGTCCATTTCGGAATCCAAACTGGGTATTATTGATGTCCATTTCCAGTTTTCTGTGTACTCTAGAGTGTATAATTATCAGGAATATTTTCAGTACATGGCTCATCAGACTGATTGTACGGTAATCACTACATTATTTGGCATTTATCTTTTTTGGTATAATAACAAAGGTGGATAAAAGCCATTCTTGTGGTATTTTTCCTGATGTATAAATGCTATTGAAAAGTTCAACTAAAATGTGAATCGAGTCTTTTTCTATTAGTTTAAGGATTTCCGTTGGTATTTCATCTGGACCTGGGGCTTTGCCATTTTTCATTCTTTTTAGTGCGTACATTACTTCTTCTTCCGTTATTTCTGGACCTTCGTCTCCTTGTATGTTACTTAGCTCAGATTGTTGTCTATCATCTGCAAAGAGTTCTTCTATATAGTTTTTCCATGTCTTCAACTGTTCTTCTAGTTCTGTTATTATGTTTCCGTTGACAATATACAGGGTATTTGGCTGCTTACGTTTTTGTGTACCTGCAAGTTCTTTCACTTTTTTATGTACATTAAAAATATCATGTTTTGCCTGAAATTGCTCTATTTCTTCACATTTTCTTTTATAAAAATCTTCTTTTGCTATTCTGATTTCTATTTTGATTTCTTTCTGTATTTGTTTATACCTTTTATAATATAATTATACTGCCTATTGCCTATATCTAAGAATATTGTCGATTCTAAAGTTTCTATCTACGATATTTTATAGACTTAAAACATCTATGACGGTTTTTTTTTGGGAGATACGCCCAAAAATAAAAGGATTTGTATTCAAAATGGACATCATTATTCCTTCTGTTCCTCTCCTATCTGAGATTTTATATTTTTACGTTGTTCTGTGATCCACGGTAAAATCAGAAATTCTCGAAGGTCACTTCCGCGTCCTTAGAATCGGTTGGTTAATGGAGTATTTCAGCGGTAAAGAGAAATTTCTGGACTTCACTAAAGCACAGGGCCGCAATCAGAGGTATGTAACTCACAACAATATCATCAGGGCTATTTGAACTTTGTTTTAGCTGCCCTAAGGAGTTCGTTTGTTGTTCAACCAAACCACTCTGTAAAATTTCTCATCCCGGACTTTCTTCTGCTGTACGGATTCGTTCTCCCTTCAATATTTCCCTGAATTATATTTTGTAGGAATGTGTATTTTTGTCTTCTCGTTAGATGGTTTTTTTTATGAAATGACAATTTCAAAACGTTTCTTAATCTCAATATTTTGATTACTTGCCTCGCGTATTATAGCTCCCAAGTATTCACAGTTTAAATGGGGCTGTCACTTATAGTAATGTTTGTACCTATGATGAATTGGATTTTTACTAAAGATCATATATGTACTTGGTTTGCTTTGTATTATCTATATACTCTAAATATTGTGTACTTTATGTTCTTTAGTAAAAATTGAAACTCTTCCAATGTACTTGATAACATCACAGTATCACTTTATAATGCTATTTATCACTTCGTAATTGGCGTTTATTTCTTCATTTGCGCTTGAAATAACATGGCAAATGTGTTCACTATGGAAATATAGAAATTTTATCACTAATATAAATTCAGGAATTATTCTCAGATCTTTATCATCTACTAGATACGGCAAAAGTAATCACACTATTGGAAAACGCTATAACTTTTGCAATTGCTCCAAATGTTAATTCGGTTTTGACATTTATAAAGTAAATTCGTCGGTTGTGTTGGCGTTACGTAAATTTCGTCGCAGATTTCCTGATCGTCCGGAACCAACTGAACAAACACTGCAGAGTTTGGCAATTAAGCATTAGCCTGAGATTTCCATGCAGAATGTTGGAGAAATATTTGAAGATGTTCCCTTACGAAGGACAAACAGTGCATTAGCTGTTCAATTCGATGAATTGGGACTGAAGAACATGTGATTTCAACAGGACGATCCAATGGTGCACACTGCTCGAGCCACAGCCGATATTCGGAAGGAAGGTCGTTTTGGTGATTTGCACTGGCCGGCCAAATCACCCGATTTAATCGTTCTAGACTTTGTTTTAAAGTATTTTTAAAGTCGCTTCTTTACATTAACATGCCTTAGACTCTAGGAACACTTAAGGAGAATATTCTTTATGAGTGCGAGAACCTGTCGGCCGAAGTTCTGGCAAGAGTGATGGAAAATGCCATAAAACGGGCCCGAATGGTCATTAAATCTGGTGGCGGCCCCTTGGCAAAGAAACATTGCATTGCATTACAGCCAAAGAACATTGTCTTAACTTTTATAATTATGATCTTAAGAATATGTTTAAGTAAATCGTGGAATATCCTGTCAAAAGCTTTTTCGAAACTATGAAACAGGAGTGTATATCTTGATTGACGTCCAAGCATCGAAACATTCTTTTGCAATAGCTGTTTTAGGTATTGTAATGAATGTGGATAACAACCATTCTTGAGAAATAAGAGCAGTATTATATATGGTGTAAAATTATGTAATACTATCAGAAATAACAGAACCATTCAACGTTGAATTGCATATTGTATTAGTATGGACCTCCGAAAGGCCTAGATCAACTTGATGAGTACTTACTTACTTTTTTTGACTGAAAAGTTTTGATTTTACGTTCAGGGCTTCTACAAAATCGTTCTGACAAAGCGATAAGCGAATAGTAGAGGTACTATACGTGAAGTCAAATCTTAACTGCCTTTTCTGTATCTATTTTTATTCGTTTTGATTATAACAAACCAGTTTACGAAAGGTTCTTCCCTAGGAGAATCGAAATGTCGTGAAATGCAAATTTAGATTCCCCATGTTGGTCCATTCTTCGTCTGTTGTACTTTGAAAATTGTATAAGGCACAAATTTAGACAATAATCTGAATTTTGGTTTCGAACACTAAGAAATTTTTTAATTTCTACTTTTTGTTTATATTTTTATCAATCAGTTGATTATCTGTATGTGTATCTGTTAAATTATTCCAAAATCTTTCGTTGAGCAAAGAAATTTGAGAATACCTGGACCTGGTGGTGGCCAAAAGAAGTCGGAAAATAGAAAAGAAACAACCAGAAAAGAAAAGACAAGAAAATAGGTCTGACACGTATCTTCAAAATTAAAACCTTAAGGAAGGATAAAATGGAAGTGAGCAAATTCTGTGTTTTGTGACAATAAATGAATAAACTGAAAAGAATAATGCATATTGCAGAAATACGGTACGTTTGGTAAGTTGAAAGCCAAAACGATAACTATCCAGTACGAATATTGTTAAGTTTCTGAAAGGAATGGAAGAAGAAAAAAAGAGAAGACCTATCGTTGGTATACTCTTGTTGTTGACTTCTATTAGTATTGGCAACCAAAACCTACTGATGGGTTTGCTACACATTTTTCTTCATTGGGTAGGATGAGGGCTGCTTCTTGGATTTTACTCCTTTTCATGTCTGCTTCTTTCATGATTATTGAAGCATCTTTCCATTGTGCTCTGTGCTCGTTGTTCAAGGCATGTTTGTATACCTGGAATTTCTCGAAGTCTCTGTTGTTAATATAGATATGATTTATGCTCGTTTATCCTGACACTTACAGGTCTTGCGGTTTCTCCTACGTAGAAATTGTTGTATTCACTGGGTATTTTATAGATGCAGTATTTTGATCTGTCTTGTGTGTTGTTGGATTTGGCAAGATAACAAAACCTCATTAAATTTCATCTTTAGAGTAATTTCTAATAAATGGTTAAAGAGACTTTGTTTTTTATTACAGTGAGTGAATGCAGTGCCCACTTTGTCATCGCTGTTGGAAATAATAACAATCTTTTTGGCCGCGAATACGGCTATGTTTTATATTTTATATACCTAAATAATAAAAGTCAATCTTTCAAGTTCAATGTCTAAATTTTTGACATGCAAAAAAGAACGCAAATGAATAGCGATGTTTATTAATACTTTTTTACACACCCATCATTTCTACAAACATTTATATGTTTAACAAACGTTTCTAATTAGTGTTTAATAAGTAACATAACCCTAGAACATTAACAGAGAAAGATCGGTATTATTTTATAATTTTGTTGGGGAACCAGTCTATAATCTCGGAACAAATTAAAAATAAACATAAATCGAAAAAAAGAAAAAAATAAACAATATAAAATATGTGGCTCCTGCTTTCTTGCTGCCTCGTAGCTCTTAGCATGCGACTATGAGGACTTTAGTTTAGACGTTTAGATCGGAGATAAGAGTGTCGTTCCATCGTATGGGTATTTAATTTCACCCATATCGACCATTTGAGAAATTACCATTAGGTTTTATACCTATACGTTTTGTTTCAGTAGCAGACGAACAGAAAGAAACTAAATACACCTTATACAGAGTGATGATATAAATCAAACACATTTAAAATTTATAGAGTCGATGCAGAACACCATAAATTGACATATGATGATTCTACTAGAAATTAATAAAGAACGTATTAAGATAAGAGATTAAAATATTGAACAATGTGGTCGTGTTCATCTTCGTAAGTAAGTACCAAATAATCTGCAGCAACATTTATTGTGTTATCCCAAAAACCGACGAATCTTTTTTTAGAGTAGACAGCTTGTAGACAGCAACAAATTTCTAGAAGACGGAGAAACTTCAGGTAACGTGTACACACCTTTTTATGTGTACTTGTCCAAGATTCACCGGATCGTAGATATATAACTTCATCATAAGCTAAGCACTATTGTGACTCCATTGAAATAAAACGGGGCAATTTCCATAGACAAAAGGAACACCTACAGACGTTGCTAATTTTCCCAATAATATATTGTACTTATATCTTCTTGCGGTAATTATCCGTTCCAGCCGTTGGTGATTATCATGGCAATTTTGACTTATTTACAGTTTTATGGCAAATATCTGAGAACTATTAGAAAAATGTATTACAACCAAAGGGCCAAGACCAGTTAACTGATAAAATGTATTTTATCCCCTCTGCTATTCAACATTTATTGTGATTGTAGCTCTAGAAGGATGAATTATTAATAAACTGGGAATGGATGAATAACATCAGATATGAAGATGATATCATGGTCTTCCTAAGGGTTTTCATCTCTTTTCTCTCCGTATTATGGTTCGGCTGTGTAGGTCTGATGACACTTTTTGTAAATTCTGCCTTTATTATTTATTATCTCTTTCCCGATATTTTTATTTCTTCTTATTGTTTAATTCGGACGTCCTGCGGTCCTATTTGCTCTATTCACTTGATCTTTCACTTCTGTTTAAAGCTTTCCGTAGCTAGACAGTGTGATGTATAGATATTTATGTTCTCTGGGTCCAAATCGGTTTCCCTTTTTGAAGATAGGTACTAGGATGCTTCTCTTTATTCTGTTTTGTTCTGTTATGTTTTAGATTAGTTTTAATAGTTGCTTTGTCAGATCTGGTCCTCCGTGATCTCTGGACAAAATACCTAAAGAAATCCTTTAGGATTCTGTCCTATCCTGGTGATTTTCTAGTTTTTAATTTCATTAATGCTTTTCTTACCTCTCCCTCCTCAATACTTCTTCGTTTGTTGTCTTCACGACAAAAATAAAAAAAGCTTTCTTCTTTTCTGTACATTTTGTCTTCACTTCCTCTCTAAACAAGTGTTTCCCAAACTTTCTTGGATCAGGGATCCCTTTTAATAAAAAAATAGTTGGCGACCCCCTTGTCTTATCTTACCCAGTTCATTCGCCATTTAATAACATTGCTAAATCAAAGGGAAGATCTAATACGCCGATTAAGATTTGGTACAATTGTTTAATAGAGAAGAATGTTTTTATTTGCACCATCTATGAGCCAGTTACACAATGTCTTTCTTCTTTTGCTTTTCTTCCATATTTATCCAAGAGAAAGCGCTATATTAGTGTCTAGATTTTTCTGGAATTGTAAATTTGACTTCATCTAATCTGAGAAAATGTGATTAAACGATAAACCTTGCGTTGTCCTGCTGTAGAAAAAGTATTCATAATTTGTTTATATTACGTTTGGAATACGCTGAAAAACTTATTATTGAAATATCAAGGTGTCAAATCTAAGACTGGACTTTTTTCCTCACAGCTCAGACCTGTTTTGGACCATAAGGATACAAGAATGTCCCATGTTGGCCAGCGAAACTCTCAAATGTTTAGTTCCGTTTGCAATATTTTATTTATGAGAGTTAATATCTTCATCAATTATTACTGCTATTAAAACAAAAGTGAGAAGTCATCATTGTTTGCATATCGAATACAGGGCACACGTTTGAAAAGATAGTATAGAGAAAATAAGGCATATACGTCGCATTAATATATATTTTTTACTTTCTAATACAGTTTTTTACTTTTACTTCATTACTTTTTTTTGTAAAGCGTTATTAATCACTATTTAGTTTTTTATTTTTTATGAGGTAGTCAATTTCATGTTCCCAAATAAACAACAATAATATGATAATTAGGATGTTATACTTTTCTTTGGCATGTGTTTATTTAGGATATATAATAAACATCCTTCTAAAAAACTGTCTTTTTTAAATCGTTTCTCGACCTCCTCAGCACTTTAACGCGACCCACACGTTTGGAACCACTGCTCTAGGGGGTTTTCTTTGTGATATGTTAGTGTTCCTTACTTTCCTTTCTCCCAGTGCTTCTGTTGCGTTAATTATGTTATTTTTGTGTTACTCCCAGCTGTCTTCGATGTTATCGTTTTCTATGTTTCTAATATTTCATTCTCAACCAACTTCTTTGATATTCTTTTTCTGTACAAGTATTCCGTGGATTCCGTATTTAGTCCTTCGACTCTGATTTAAAAGCGTTTGTGTTGGTGCAGCTTTCTTGGGTGTGCTGTCTTTGATGATGATTCGTATTTTACATAATACTAGACTACGCTATGATCGCTAGTTATATCTGCTGAGTTGAGGCATCTTACGTCGATTATTTTTGAAGAAGGTATACGCCTGTAGGTTAGTTCTACACAAGTGCAAAACTTTATTATTGAAATTACAAAAATTGCTATTGCATTATTTGGAGGACCCATTATAAAAACAATATGTAATACGAACCGAGTTTCCTAAATATTCATCATTGGAACAGACGCAAGAAAGACGTGATTTTGCATGGATCGGATGACTTTTTTTAATAAATTCTTAAAGCATTGCTTTCCATTTATAATTAAGCGCAGCTCTCAATTCCATTATGCTTCCTGGTACACGATTTCTGTCCCGCACAATTTATTGTAGGTATAGCGATTTCAGTCTGATAGGTGATGGTAACTCGTGCGATATGGCATCGTGCATTAAAATAAAGGCATTACCAATAAATCCCGCGTATTGAACCACATGGTCCATACACGATGGAAAAACCAACTTCGTTTTCCCATCCATGGAAATGCCTGCCCAAAACATACAAGAATCGCCTCCATATCACAAAGTTTCTCGTATACAACATTGAGCAAATCGCTATCCTGGTTTTCTATAGACTCGACGGAGAATAATATCTGATCTAGCAAATTCTTATTGGCTTTCCTTCTGGGCTGTAGTTAGCTTGGGACCCGCAGCTGCCCTTTTTGGTGTCAGTTGGCTGGCTTTAGTCTCCTTCTGATTGTACAAACGCTGGTTATCACACCTCGGACCTCTCTTAGCTCTTCTTTTGAGATTAGCACCAGTCAAATGTCGATTCCTCAGGGATTTCGATACAAGAAATGGACAATCTTTCTCCGTTGTTATTCGTTTACTGCCTGCTCCTTTTTAAATCTAAAATTCAGAAGCATTGATTGGCATTTATTCTTATTATAAAAAGGCCTGAAATATATGTGCATGGTAGTCACTTGAGTATTAGGTTTTCAATCCAATTACATTATTCTGTAATGCCATTGCTATACTACAGACATTTTATTGGCTCATCACCTCAGTTAACCTTCGAAAGGAATACTTCCAATAATTGCTACCGTTCCTCTTTTACCAGTCTCTTGTTAAATTTAAAAGTAAGGTTGGTTGTCTATAAAACCACGTAGCTGCACTTCTGGTTTTACAGCTTTTGTAGTTATCTCACATCCAATAGATTTTACATAAATTTCCATGCTCTTTAAAGATCATAATTACCGATTGTATCGCTGAATCCAATTCCTTTGAATTATACTCCGTAAGTAGCAAAAAAAATTTACATGACATAATTTTCTATAGGCACACTAAGTTCTTTCTTAAAGTTGTGTACTCTTGTGCATTTCAGATCAAGATTCTCCTATATTTTATAGCTATCAGAGATGTCGGACGTGCAAAATGTTGCCTGTCAAAATGTTCAATGCGTTATAAATGTATTCATTTTTTTTTCGAATCCTGAGAAAACTAATAAGTGTATTTGAAAAATTTAAACGCAGAATGAAAGATTACGTTATTAACGAGGGCAGAAAATCCCTAAAAACTTCAATACTGTTTATTTTAATAAGTTACAAGGGTGAAAAGAAAAGAGAAAATTTAGTGTGACTTTATTTTCATTCAAATGATTGAAATTTTTAATTTCAAATATCTCATTCAAAAGAAACTTTTTGGTTATTGTAAAGGACTTTCGGCCCTCGGTAATAATGCAATCTTTCATTCTGCGTTTAAATTTTTCAAAAATACTTATTTTTATTAGTTTTCTCAGGATTCAAAAAAAATTAATATATTTAAAACACATTGAACTTTTTGACAGGCGACATTTTGACCCTATGCCCTTAAAATAAAGATTGTTTTTACAATTTGTAGTTTCACTTAGTTTCACGGAGTTAGTAATCATATTATCTTACAAACCACATTACAATAGAGAGATACTTTCACTGTAATTTTAAAGGTTATAGAGACTGAAAATTTCTCTTGTCCCTTTTCGTAAGGCCGGCAGGTCCTTATTTGTCTAAATTAAAGTCAGAGGTGGAGCAGTTTATTTATACAGCGTACACATATATGTCACCAAAATTGGTACAAATTGAAGTCCACTCCGGGCTTCAGTATTCTTCAGACATCTTACAAATGGCCACTATTTTTCTTTATAACAGAAATAGATATCCGTCTGAATTTAATTTGATTTATAGACGGATTTGGATATTCAATCTATTATACCTACCACGGTGTTATTAATGACTGGTTCAGTTGACTTATAACCTTTTTTAATTACTTAATATGAGATTTTCTTGAAGGCATGTTGGGATGTATGTATACAGCAGAAGTGTGAACAATAGTGAAATTAAAGATAATTTACGTTCCTATGTGGGAATGAATAACAAATTATGTGGGTATACTAAATATTAAACTATATATATAAATATGTTAAATTTAAAAATGCACATTTAGATATATATTTAAATCGGGGACTAGTGTTTTTCTGTTACAATTTATTTTTGATTCTTCTTCTTCTAGTTCCATGACCGTTATTGATCGTTGGATATCTTGTTGGCTACCATATTCGCTATCGTGACTTTATTGACAGCAGCTCCAAATAACGATGTAGTTGATTTTCCATACCATTGCCTTATATTTTTCAGTCATGATGTTTTTCTTCTACCAGGTCCACGATTACCTTGGATCTTTTCCTGAATGATCAGATGTAAAAGATCATATTTTTCAGGGTGTCTCATAATGTGACCGAAGTATTCCAGCTTGTGTTTCTTTATTACATTGACCAGTTGTGTTGTTTGGTTCAGCCGTCTAAGGACCTCCTCATTTCTAACTCTGTCCACCCAGCTTATTTTCAGTAGTCGTCTGTATACCCACGTCTCAAATGCTGTGAAGCGTTTAAGGATAGCCTCAATTAGAGTCCACGCTTCCACTCCATACAGCAGGACAGGAAAGATGTAGCAAGATGTCATTCGAACTCTAAGGTCAATGCTAAGATCGTGACTGCAAAGTACGTTTCTCATTTTTACAAAGGCGGCTCGGGCTTGTTCCATTCGGCTTTTAATTTCTGCGGTTGGATCCCAGCTCCCATTGATATTACTGCCGAGATACACGAGTTTCTCTACTCTATCCAGTGTGGCATCTCCGACTTTTATACCGTCATCCTGTATATAATTTTGTTTGCTAACTATCATATATTTAGTTTTCTTAACGTTGAGTTTTAATATATACTGATCACAAGTCTGTTTTATTTTGTTCATTAGATTTTGAAGGTCTTCTCCGCAATTAGCAAGCACTAAGGTATCGTTGGCATATCTAATATTGTTGACGGTTACTCCATTCACAATAATCCCTTCGGTTGTCTCCATTAAGGCTTCCTTAAATATTTCCTCCGAATATGAGATTAAAAAGTATAGGCCACCATATACAGCCTTGTCTCACTCCTCTTTTTATATTTATTTCATCCGACAGTTCTTGTTCAACCTTCATTCTTGCCACTTGATGCCAGTATAGATTTGTAATTATTCGTAGATCTTTATCGTCCAATCCAGCTGTTTCCAATATTTCTAGCATTTTGTTATGTCGGACTTTGTCAAAAGCCTTTTTAAAATCGATTGCACAAATGTACACATTTTGATTTATATCTCTGCATCTCTGTACTAGCATCTGTATACTAAACAAGGCTTCTCTTGTACCCAAGCCACTCCTAAACCCAAATTGAGTATTGCTAATTCTGTCCTCTAACAGCGTGCAAATTCTGCTGTGTATTACTCGCAGGAAGATCTTCAAAACGTGACTCATCAGACTTATTGTCCGATAATCACCGCATGTCTTTGGACGATGTTTCATAGGTATTGTGACAAATGTCGACTTTAACCAATCAGTTGGTAATACCCCAGTGTCATAACTTCTGTTATAGAGATTACACAGATCTTTCACAGCACTTACTTCATCGGGGCCAGGTGCATTTCCATTCTTTGCCGTTTATATTGAAGGTGTAACCTCACTTTCTGTTATAGATGGACCTGATATAGCAATCGGTGTATAGTGTTCTACTCTCTCATTTTCAAATAATTCAGAAATATAGTTTTCCCATTCTTTTAACTGTTCATTGATGTCTAATATTCTGTGTCCGTTTCTGTCTTCTAAACTTTGGGATACTTGTTTCCGTTTGTCTCCAGCGACCTCTTTTAATTTCTTGTGCAGATGAAATGCATCGTGTTTCTTTTCATATTGTTCAATTTCATTACATTCTTTACTATGAAATTGTGTTTTCGCATGTCTTATCTTCTACCTGATTATTATTTTTGATTGTGAGAAAGAAATTCTTAATTTAAAATTGTAACTTTTTCTCAATTAAATTGTCAAATTATGATTCACCCAAGCAGTTCAACCTAGAACATTTTTTAAAATAGACTCGTCTGTTAAGAATTCATCCTAGTTTGTGTTGATAGTTGATACCAAATGTAACTTATTTATGAACGAAAAAATCAATCAATAAAATTTATCACTTCCATTGACTGTCGTGGCATTTCCATTCTTAGAGCCTAATCTTCAATACTAGGGTTTTGTGGAATGCAATTTTAGATTCCCCATCTCCCTAATAACATCTTTATCAACGTCTGTTTTGCCTTGCAATTTTTAGAAGGCACAGATTAAAGCAGAAATCTGAATTTGGTTTCGAAAAATTAGTTTACGGATTTAATATATTTTTATAATATACATATAATGTACATATAAAGAAAATAGCAGCTATCAAATCTCTGAGAAACAACAAGTCACCGGGAATCGATAACATTGCTGCTGAAATACTTAAAGCTGATCCGCATCTAACTGCTGAACTTTTGCTCCCCATAATCCGAGAGGTGTGGGAAACAAACCACATTCCAGCGGGCTGGAAAAAAGGTAACATTATCAAGCTTCCAAAAAAAGGCAACCTCACACTGTGCAAAAATTGGAGAGGAATAACCTTGCTTACTGTCATAAATAAAATTTTCACGAACATCATACTGAAAAGAATAACAAACAAGGTTGAGTTTCGAGCTAATCAAGCAGGCTTTAGACCAGAATCCTCCTGCATAGACCACATTAATACTGTGAGGGTAATATTGGAACAATCGGTTGAATGGAACACATTCCATTACATGATTTTTGTTGATTTTGAACGTGCCTTTGATAGCTTGTCTCACGCTGCTGTATCGAAAATTTTAGAGCTAAAAAACATCCCGCAAAAAATAATTTCTATTATAAAGTCACTATATACTGATGCGAAATGCAGCGTGACGATATCTGCCTATTAGGTCAAAGATTCCAAGATCTGGCTTACCAATTGGAAACACTTTCCACTGAAGCCAATAAAATAGGTTTGAAAAGCAATATTAGTAAAACCAAGTCCATGAGAATAAATGCAAGGAACAACACTATCGACAGCTATTTACTATCGACAATATGCAGATTGAAAATGTGGAAAACTTTACGTATCTTGGAAGTGTCATAACAGAAAACGGAGGTACAGAAGACGATATTCGTATGAGGATACGAAAAGCCCAACAAGCTCTCAGCACGCTCAACCATGTTTGGACATCTGGCGAGTATACTACAAGGACAAAGATCCGAATATTTCGATCAAATGTCATGTCTGTTCTACTCTACGGATGTGAAATCTGGAAAGTAACAAACACCCTCACAGACAAACTGCAGGTCTTTGTTAACAAATGTCTACGAAGAATTGTTCGTATATTCTGGCCTAACACCATCAGAAACGAAGATCTGCTACACCTGACCGAACAAAAGAGGGTACAAAATGAAATTAAGTCCAGAAAGTGGGGTTGGATCGGTCACACACTCCGAAAAAATAGTTCCAGTATCGCAAAGACTGCCCTAGAGTGGAATCCCCAAGGGAAAAGAAAAAGAGGTCGCCCAGTACAAACTTGGAGAAGATCCATCATAGACGAGATAAGAGGCCAAGGAAAGTCTTGGAATGAGGTGAAGGCCTTAGCGCAAAATAGAACCCGATGGCGCGTTTTCACTGAAGCTCTATGCTCCACTTAGGAGTTCAAGAACCTTATATATATATATATATATATATATATATATATATATATATATATATATATATATATATATATATATAAAGAAAATTTAAAATTTATATTTTTTGAGCACATTTTGTTTTTACAAATTGTGAATATAAACTTTCTCATTACAAACGATCTCACGTCACGGGAAAAATGCTTTCACGAAGACGGAATTGGATGCAATTTGTAGCTGAAGTTGTGCTTCACTTATTTTTACGTTTACAACGAAGTCATGTGATTTTCATGGTGACATGAACTTTGTCAACTACAAGAAAGGCTTCAGGTCAAACTTACTCCTAATTTAACACCATATAGTGTTGTTATTGATGACACATTGTACCACAATGTGCAGTATGAAAAATCTCGTATGTCCGCGGACGCATGGACGAGAGAAACATTTATTATGATGGCAAGCAACATTCAGGAATGGAAATTTAAAAAAGAACGATCATTATGAGCTCCATTATTAGCCTCGATAGGTAATTTCCTGTTCATATAGGATACAAGTACCACTAACAAAAGATATATAAACGATATTTCTAACATTCAAGTTTAAATCAATTGAAAGTTATATTAACTTATCAGAATGTCTAAATCAAAAGTCTTGGCAATGATTTAATTACTTCTCTCAGATATTTATCGAGTTTTGTATCGTGATCGATCCCGGAAACGCACTCGACCAATAATATTTAAGAGCAATAAAGCAATCAGATGGTAGCGCGGTGATTGCCTGTATTTATTGTACATGAAAGATTTGTGAGAAAATGTATCTATATCCTTGTATTTACAATGCAAGCAACACCATGCCATGCCATTGCTTATAACTTAGATACCACAATAAATCGAGAAATTTTCAAATGGCGGGTTCCCTCTTGCTGTTTCTGTGAATTATATAGTTCTCGATATTTACGGGTTCTTTTACGCTTGCACTGACCTTTACAGATTCTTACCGGCTGTCTTTATTTTACAGCACTTCTTTATTTATTGGCTTCGAAAACAAATTCATGATTTCAACTGCTCAAGCTACTTAGAATGTGGTTTCTTACAACAGATAACTGACTGTTTACGAGAGTTTAAAGCTGAAATTTGATCCAATAAGTAAAAACACATTTTTATAATCGAAAAAGTATTTATACTGTTTCAAAATATTTTACATGACAAAGAATTAAATTGGTGATAATACAAGGTTGAATGGCATACTTTTGGAATTATTTGAATGAATTTCGAAACATTTTAACACTCCCAACCTCTTCTACTTAAAAATTACAGTCTAATAAATGTGCATCAACATTGCTTCTACAATCTATGATAATGGTTGTTACGATGTTTTGTTTTATATTCAGTGTAAGCCATATGATAATGAACTTTAGTTCATGAAATACATCAATTTTTTGGCACAACCGCAGATTTTGGACAATACTATATTATTATTAAGCATGTATTTTCAATATTTATGGATTGGATGAAAAAGTTTGAAGGAAATGTTATAGTCTTGACACTTAGTAGGTAGAAGTACATAGGCTCCCTTAGTTTAAGAAACAACCATATTGGATTAGAAAACAATAAGTGTTCTTATATTATTATTCCTGTTTTTAGAAAAGAATTCTTTACAGAAAAATCCAAGAATCTTGAAACTTGGTGCATAGGTTTCTCTTGTTCTAAAGAAGAAACTTATTGCACTTAGGATTAATAGGTCTTCTTTGTTTCTCATATTCCGAGTTCTTTAAAGGAAAAGTTATAAAGTATTCAAACTTTATACAAAGGTTCCGCTTAGTAAAGAAAGAACCGTATTACATTCGGGACAATATGTCTTCTTCTCATTCATATGTCTTTTCTTTTTCTTGAAGACACATTCCTAGACTCTTAAATCTTGGTAGATAAGATCTTCCTTATGCAACAAAGAACACTTTTATATGTGGGCTTATTCGTTCTCCTTTTTCTCATACTTATACATTTTCTTCCTTTTGCAACTTGGTACATAGATTTTTCTTGATGGAAAGAAGCATCCTGTTAAATGTGTCGTCAATGGGTCTACTTTCTCTTCTCATATTTACATATTTTTTCTTTTTCTTGAAGAAAACGTTTTTCAATCTTAAGACTTGGTAGATGGGCTCCTCTTGAAGTCATGTTCAAGAATACTGTTGAGTCCTTCGATACTCCATTAAATATAGTGTAGTGTAGTGTTTTTGTTCATTTAAGATCATCTCTGACTTAACGTTGTCTACACCAGTCGCTCTTCTTTATCTTATGGTACATCTTGACTTTATTAACAGCTACTCTAAGCAGACCTGAGGTTCTTATTTGAAATCAAGTTTGTAACAAACAGTTTTTCTTTAATATCCGAGAAACGATAGAGCTGTTGGTCGAGCGGAAGGGTGGTAAAGCAACCAAACATATTGAACCTAATCTAACCCTCAATAACCGAATAAAGTAAATCGTATCTCAGATTAATTTTCATAATATGAAAGCTCTGTAAAAATAGTAATATCTAGTTTGGCTTACTATTTTTCTTTATTTTTCAACTTTTCCTTCCAGTTTTTTATTATAAATTTGATCACATATTTCCTCAATCTAGTGTTTGCTTTTTCTTTCTTCCTTTTTTCTTTGATTGATGGCTATATTTTATTTATCTTATTGTAGTGTGTTTAAAAGAAAACAAGTGATTCTAATTTATATAAAACTATTTCTAAGTTTACAGAACGATATTATCTTATCCACTAAAACTAACTAATAATAGCGCGGCTTATATAAATACAAATACAGAGTTCCAGAACTTCTCGAATAGTCCATCTCTCATCATCCAGCCTCAAGAGTCCACTGCTGAACATAGGCCTCTTCCTCATGTTTCCAACCCCGTCTATCTTGCGCCGCTCTTCCATCTCTTCTCGAAGAGTCCATCTCTATCGTCGCTGTTATGAACGCCATGCCAGCCCCGTCTTCTGTTCTCGAAAATCCCGTCCCGAAGATTCATCATTCTGAGAATTGAAACCGTTATGCGGAGTACGTCAAAATTAGCTTTTTCGTTACACTGCTCCCTTCTTAAACTTAACCATTCCGATCAGCAACTCTATATGAAGACCCAGGATGGCGGAATCTACAGGACTCTTCAGCTCTGCATCAAGAAGAAATAACAGTCTACTGTCTTTGAAGGACACGATCTATTTGGGATAATGCAACACACAGTAATTCGTACGCCGGTTTCTCAGAAGATCACTTCAAGCATGCTTCTTATAATCTTCAAATTCAGATCGTTTAGAGCATGGCCTATCTTTGGTAAGATCAAATTCTTCATGTTACATTGGCACACGATTTTCTTCAAATTAGTTAGAGCACGCCATATGTTCTCGTAGCTTACTCTGTCTATATAAGACTTCCTGGTCACCATAAGCTGTAAAGATTGAGTATCATCTTCTAATAGCAGTCCTCTTCCAACATTAGGCCTCAAGCCACCGAACTTATTGAACGCTGACGAGGTTCCTTTAGCCATCTCCAGGTATCGGGCAAGATCGTGGGCTAGATAGACGTTTTCCGGAATACTAAATAAGTAGATCCTGCTAAACTTCTGTGGTCACGCCGAATCTTACGCTCTTTCTTTCTGTGTAATTTGATATAAACTTGGCGTCGGTCATCTTTTATCTCATATTGAAGGATTCATGCTTCTTCCGTTTCATTTTAGCCAGCATATGATGCAAGATGATTTATATGAACAACTGTTGGTTTACCTATCACATGTTTTATTTATATTTTACCCTAAATATTCTTTTAGAGTAGAGATTGACGATTAGAAGAGACAAAATAAAGCCTTGTTGCACGCCACGCATGATTTTCATGTATTCGGTATGTTCATCTTCAATTCTGAGATTTGCGGTATGATTCCAGTGAACGTTTCTAATTTTTTTCACATCTTTGTTGTTAATTTTTGCTTATTTTATTATTTGCGTAATCTTGGTGTGCTGTTCTCAACCAAACACTTTCTTGCAATCAACAAGACATGCGAATACGTTGCAATTAACCTCTCTCCAGCTGTGGAGTAAGAATTGGACTGAAAACAAAGCCTCTTTAATACCATAAGCATTTATGAACCCGTACTGGCTAGGGAGAAATTTGACTTTCAACAGCATGTGAATTTTCTTATGGATCATTTTCTCTTCTATGTTTTGGCTCATGATTTTTTTCGGAAGTTCGATATGTTGTAGAGTATCTTTGTAATTATTGCTATTGACTGGTTCCTTAGTTTGAATAGTTCTGTCTGTATATTTGCGGAGCCTGCTGCTTTGCAATATTCTTGGTCTATCATTTACCTCCTCTTCTAGCTCAAGGATATTATCTCTTTGATTTTCACTCAGTTTCTCTAGGTATTTCGGTGTTAGTCCACCTGTGAGTTGTTTAACTCTCCTATGTACATTGTTACTTTTTTTTCCTATGCTTCTCTGTTTTTCCTTCTTATTGAAATATTTATCGGTGTATGTCTGTGTGGGCCATATTTGGCTTTTCTTTTTTCGTCCATTAGCTTCAGGACCTTGTCTTTTATTTATGATTTTTTCTTGACTAATTTATCTACCTTAAAGCTTTTTTCCTCTACAGTTTGAACTATTTCTGAAATCTGATCTTGTTCTTCATTCGATTTGTCTCTGATAGTCACTTGTTCGTTTAACGTGGTTTGAACATCCATTTTCGTATTAAGGTCTTTCAGCATGCCTACATCGTATGATTGTGATTTGCTTTTCTACACTTTTTTGAGTTTGACTCGGAATACTCCCACCAGTGGAACGTGGTCCATCACCAAGTCTGCTCTTGTATAAATCTTGGCAGATTTGAATATGTTTCAGAATCTACTATTTACTAAAATGTAATTTATTTGATTTCTAATGATTCTCCCAGGTCTGTCTTGAGAGGATTTCCACGTGTACTGCTTTCGAGGCGGTAATTGGAAGAATGTGTTGATGACAACTAGTTCTGAGTCTCCTCTCTCATTTCTGACTTCAAATCCATGTGCTCCGATGTATTCTGTGTTTTATTTCCAGCTCAAAGCTTGGCATTAAAATCTTCCATGATGATGAGAACTTCTTGTGAGGTAGATAAATATAGCAAGAATTGGAGAATAAAGAAACAGATTAGTTAAGGTTTATGTTTAATATTGAATACCTTACAATTGTATATTTTGTTAATTTCGTTACAACAAAAATTCAGAATGAAAAAACTGCTTATTCAGAGTTTTCAAACAGAACCTACTTTTAACAAAATACAAACTTATGAATATAAAATACGAAAGTTTACTCAAAAAAGAAAGAACAAACACTTAAATACCTATTACTTCCATCTTATACCTAAAATAGACTTTGAAAAAGCTCGCTTTAACTCCAACCCTGTCCATAGAACTATTTATTTGTATTTACGGTACCTACCGTCAATACGAAACGGCAATTGTTCGGAGGTAGCTGCACCAGCCATCTTCGACAATAGCACCAACCTAAATAAAATATAAAAGTTGTCACTTGAAGAATGCTTGATAAATAGCCTGGAGAGTATGGGCTTGCATCAAGCTAGAGGGTATATTGCGCTTATAGTACAATGGACAGCTTTGAATGACAACACTATTTAGATTTATTGGCAATAAAATATTTTTTTGAGGAAAACCAGAAATTCATTTAGAATATTTTTCTATGGTCCTTTTTATGATTTATTGCTGTATATAATTGGCTAGATTTATCTATTTATAACCGTATTTAGTTATACTAATTTTTTATTCAATTTTATTCGAATATTAAATATTAAGTCAATGGAAGAAGATAGTAAAGTTAATATTCCTCAGACAAGAAGTGTTTAAAATGTATTTGTAGCAACATGAAACTGTAACAGAGCTTTAACAAAGTCACTTAAATCAAAATGTGGAACAAAAAACAATGATTACGACAATGAAAACAATAAGTTAAAAATTCAGTAATTGAAAGCAACCAGGCAAGTACTTGCAACATCAGATAGAGGAAAACAATGAAATATACAATGAATTTAGTAACGAATCAAAAATGCTTTCAAAGCATCTTCTTCAAGTGCCGTCTCCCTACAGAAGTTGGCAATCATAATGGCTATTTTTATTTTTGAACTTGTTGCTCCAAACAAATCAATCGATCTGCATTGATACCAATCACGTAGATTCGTAGATTCTACAACCAAGAGTTCTCCCTTCGGACAATAGATCTTCTTCCTTAAATATTTCCCCTAATCTCGTTCATGTTCAAGGCTTACACATCACTAATCTGATGAAAATGATTTACATGAAAGACAAACTTTACTGCTTAACAAATAATATAGCAAGTCAATAGAAAAGAAAAAGATACTGCACTTAGAAATACTTAACGAACCACAATGGATACAACACTATCATAGAGTTGCATAGTAGAACAAACCTCTTACAGTTTGTACAGTGTAAATCTCGATGCTCGTAATTATCTACTTCAGAGATATAAGTTGACATTGTTGCCAAATTCCAAAAAAATTCCTGAATTCAAATGTGGATGGTATAACAAAAAGAATTAATATTCAATGTAAATAAATAAAAAAAATTAGACACAGAAAACAAGAATTAAGTAATAATCGTACGATAAAAACAATTTGAGGCCCTTGTGTAGTATAAACAAGTAAAATAGAATAAAAAACACTTTTTTCATTATTTATTTACCTTGAAATGTTTTGTTACAACTAAATTTTAAAATGTTAATCAATCATTTTTCTTCAGCTTTAATAAAGGGTTGGTTTTCTGATCAATACATTACAATAATTAAATAAATAAATATTACAAACTAATCTGAAGTGTCCAACACTACAACTGTCAAATAAGTCTTACCAATTTATGTCAAAATGTCATCTTCGTTCGATCGCAGTTGAAAGTGTGATTCGGACAAGTGTGCTTCATAAAACTCTTTATAATTCTTCTTCTTCTTCCTACTTTATAAAATAGGCTTAATACTTGTTTTACTTCGGTTTTAGCAGCCTCAATTGACGTTGTCTGACCATCTTTTCCTCGGTCGTCCTAATGATCTTCTTCCATTTGGCGATTTGTCTCTTACTATTCGTACTATTCTATTTTCTGTCATTCTTTCGATGTGTTGATTCCACTCCACTTTTCTTCTTTTGGTCCACGTGTTTATTTCCTCTATACCACATCTCGCTCGTATTTCCTCACTTCTTACTCTGTCTCTTAGCGTTGGGTTTTCTAGGTTCCGCTGATATCACTATCGTTTTAGTTTTCTCTGTTGAGATCTCCATGTTGTATATGAGCGCCGTATCTTCGAATTCTTTAATTAATCTTTGTAGGTCATCTTCATTTTCGGCTGTTATTATGGCGTCGTCGGCGTAGCATATTATCCTTATTTCCTTTTCTCCCATTCTATATCCTCTTCTTTTTTTAACTTTCTTTATAATTTCATCCATTATCAGATTAAATATTAATGGGCTCAGCGAATCTCCTTGTCTAATGCCTGTTTCATATTTGATAGGTTGCGATAGTTTTCCTTTACATCTTACCATAGCTATGTTATCTTTATATATATTCTCAATCTACTAAATCCAGTGATATTGCTTTTTCATACAATAAATGTATCGCGTCCCGAATTCTCACTCTATCAAACGCTTTCTTCAAATCTATCAGACACATATATGCTGGTTTATTGCATTCCAGAGACTTTTCTTTTATTTGTCTTATTACAAAAACTGCATCCGTGCATGATCTTCCTGTCCGAAATCCTTGCTGTTCCTCTTGCAGAGATATTCGTTCGTTTATTTTTGTCGCTATTATTCTTGTTGTCAATTTGAGTGTTGTATTTAATAGGTTTATTGCTCGATAATTATTGGGGTCTTTCTTATCTCCTTTTTTGAAGAACATCACCATGATCGCTCTCCTCCATTCATCTGGTATTCTGTTCGTAATGATTATTTTATTAATAAGAAGTTGCAGTTGTTGTACAAGGTGATCACCTCCATATTTTAAGAGTTCATTTGGTATTTGATCTTCTCCTGGTGACTTTCTGTTTTTTAATTTGTTTATTCCTTCTTTCACATTGTTTTGGGAGATTTCGGTCTTTTCCTCAGTTATTATATTTGGCGTTTCTGGTAAAGGTTCTTCGTTTTGTTTTTTAAACATTTCTTTCAGGAAGGCCACCCATGTATCCTCTTGTATGTGTTCTATTTCAACTAGTTCTTTCATTTCGCTTCTTTGTTGTCTTATGAAGCGCCATACTTGTTTCTGTTGTCCATAGAAATCCATCTCTAGTCCTTTTGTGAATATTTTCCAGTAATCTGTTTTTGTTTTTTTTACCAATTGTATAGGTATATTTGTTTAAATTTACATTAATAGAAATCTGCAAATTTTATTTCTATGCCTTTATAATAAAATATGTCTAGAGGCTGTAATTCCAGTGTAATTGTCTAAAAGATTCTAAGAATAAACACCTACGACTTATCATATCATCATATGACGTCACTTACTATGACGCGGATGACGTGCGTCAAGATTTATACTGTACCAACTGTATATAATTGATCGTCTAGATCGGAGTAATCTAAAGTATATACAGAAATAAAAATATCACGATTAAAATGCAGTCAAATGAAACATAACCAATTGAATTTAAAAAATGTAATTTAAAAAACAGTTTTGAGTCATTACTGGTCTGTACGAATGAAATATGGCAAATATTTAACAATATTATTAACAGGTATAATAAAATTTTCTGGTTTATTTCGATGGAACCCTCATGCGATAAAGAACTTCTGTATGGCTATTGATATTCAACGAGATTCTATTAACTTTTGTGGGTGCATCATCTGGTAGCACCCGATATCAAATTTCACCGATGTTTACCTGCATTTTATCTTTCTACCAATGTTCGGCTCGAATTTAAGATAGTTCCACAGATCGATGAGCAAGATTACGGATTTGGAATGTAGCGATCGCGTGGGTGTCTTGACGTTTTTTAAAATTAACTGCTAATTCTTGTTTTTGTGGTAAGTAGTTAACAAAGACACACTTTCTGTGTTGGATTCGGTTTCGACGATTACTGTCTACAATAAATTAGACGGGACAAATTTTGGAAGCCGGGGTACTTGTTTTATTTTTAATAGTTTCTTTTATTTCAAGAACTCACGTAACAAATGAAAAATACCACATGCATAAGTATTTTAAATATTTTAGAGCATGCACTGGGGTTCCTGTTAAAACAATGTTTATCACTGGTTACGTTCTATATTAGGCGATTACATTTTATCCCATTTTAAAATCACAACCTTACGCATTTAACTTGGTTCCCTCCCCCCTTCCCACATGCACTAATTGTACATAGCTTACATAAAAGACATACTTAGATAAAATATTTATTGGACGTATATCGAGAAAAATGTTCTGAAATATGCTCCCTTTATTGAGGACATCACAGTTTTATTTCAAATTTGGAATAGGTGATAAAATAGTTCCTTTTTATTGTGGAATTGTAAATTATTTGTATAAGTATTGACTATCTTATCATGAAGCAGTATATACCAAGTTTAACACTTTTAATAGACAATCCTTGAAAACCCAAAGTTTAGGTAGGATTTTTTCCGGAACTTTCGTAAATTACAAAATTTGTGCTTGACTTTTGGGTGACACTTTCTCTCTGTGTACGTGGACTATAATTTCAATGATCTTTTAGATAGTCTTGTCTGTATTTTCAATAAGGTTAATTTTCAACTCTAGTTCCTGAAACGATCCGCATCCTCTTGTTTTCAGGATTTTGTCTGATAATAAAGGAAGCCTAGGGTGATGGTTTAAACAGACTGTTCCTAGACAATATATTTTCTTTTGAACTAGCTCATTAAAAAAATTATTGATGAAAACCAATTATCAATATATACAGATTGAACGAATTTAAAACGGAACATACGAAATCAATGTATTTCGGCTCAACTCCGCTCTAGGTGGTTGGCCAACAAAAGGTTGTCAAATAATTATATTATAAAAATCCAATACTTCAGCGGGCTGCTGGATTCTGAATTCATTCAAGAACAAGTCAAAACTCCACCCAAATAGGTTGGCTAGAATCACTGTGAAAACTAGACTACACAAGCAGTTATTATGCTGTAAAACCACTTATCGCTTCCTTATAGTCCAAGAGATAGAGCCGAAATTTTGAACTGATCAGTAATATGACATTTCTCTATTGGAATATATTCATTGTAACTGGGTTAAGACTTTGCCTTACAGGCGGACGCCCCTCGTGGTACAGGGGGTGGCTATACAGGGATGAAGTTGTAATTTTTTTCAGAAAAATTAACGATCGATAATATGGCTGACAATTTGCCCAGAGTAAGATCTTGATATAACCAGGCGAAATCCCAAAGGGCGGACGCGAGAGTGGATGCATAAGGGGTGTCGGACAGGGGTGAAATTGCAATTTTTTGGGGAAAAATTAACGATAAGTAATATGTCCGCCATTTTCATGGCTCATTATTTAGCCCCTAAAAACTCTAAATCCAAAAGGGCGGACAGCTGGGTTGGTACAGAGAGCCATAAAACGGGGTCAAATGTACCACTTGCCTGCGCATTTTAGGTCTCGGTAACAATTTTCAAACTGATTTTATTATGATATTTTTATACTGATTGATTTGAAAATTTGTATGCTCACTTCTGTTACTATTCTGAGAAGCGTCAAGTAGAGTTTTCCTCAAAATTTTCCAAAAAAATTTCCGTAAATGAAAATTTTCGTAATTTTTTGAGGTAAAATCTAATTTATAGAATCCTTTCGATTTTCTGTAAGTTATACCTTGATTTTTTTCCAAAAATTTTCAAACGATTTTTCCGATAAGAAAAAAAAATTAGAAAAACTTTTCTAAAACATTTGATAAAACTCTACGTCATCGTCTGAATCTTTTATAGAATATTTTGTAGTTTTAAAATGATATTATGATAATGTTTTTTTTTCAAACTATTTATTTAGATTTACTTTACAAATCACATTTTTTTCTTAAATATAAATATTTTACGAATTCATTTTTAATTGAATAAATGTTTGATATTTGATATTTTATTAAATTAAAGTAATTTTATAATGTTAACTATTAAATATTTTTGGTATAACAAATAGTAATTTTACTTATTTTTTATTACAATAAAAAGGTTTTTAAATTTATATTGCATAAATAATGGTTGTTTAGATATAAGAAAAATTTTATTTATTATTACATTAATAATCAAATACAAAATATATTATTTCTATTTATCAATAGGTAAAATTCAATTTGTAGAACTCCTTTAACATTTTACAAATAATTATTAATAAAAATCAATTTAATAGTGGAATTATCAATTTTTTTAAGTTTTGAAATTTACTTTGTACTTAGATATTTTCAATATTTTTTTTAACTTTCAAATTGATTGAATTTTTTTTTCATTAGTTAACTATAATTTTACAAATTCTGTTTGGACATTAATTTTGCATCATTATTATTTTAAAATATTAAAATAATAATGATGCGCGTTCCATTTAGATCAGTAATTCTAGACGCATGCGCTAAATGTAATAAGTTTCAAGATGCTTTTATCCAACTTGGTGAAACTGACTTCGATTGTAATGAAGTTTTTGAAACATTAGAAAGTCTTATATGTCACTTATATGGAACAGGACTGACGAGAACAATTCCAAAAAGAAAAGTAAACGATGTCAGATTTTCACTATTTAACCGGCAGTATAAGTTGAATGATATGAACGAGCCTTTAAAAAAAAAACTAAAAAATTTCGATGCTTCAAGCTTACCACCATGTCAAGATGAATTACACCAACATCTACTGCGAGCCCATTATATTTCAAATATTTGGACAAATGCTCATAAAAAAGTACCAACAGAATTGATTGTTGAAGAACATGGTTAGGAGTTTGAAGATGAAACATATAAATTCAAATGGTTTAGTGGACCTCAGATGCCAGAATCAATTCGAGAAGTAGTGATTGAAAATGAAGCAGATAATGAATGTGATATTATTGAAAATGAAAGTGACGAAGATGATGAATGTGATGACATCAGTAAGAGTGAGAAAAATGACGAAATTTTTTTTTCTTATCGGAAAAATCGTTTGAAAATTTTTGGAAAAATTCATGGTATAACTGACAGAAAATCGAAAGGATTCTACAAATTAGATTTTACCTCAAAAAATTACGAAAATTTTCATTTACGGAAATTTTTTTGGAAAATTTTGAGGAAAACTCTACTTGACGCTCTTCAGTATAGTAACAGAAGTGAGCATACACATTTTCAAATCAATCGGTATAAAAATATCATAATAAAATCAGTTTGAAAATTGTTACCGAGACCTAAAATGCGCAGGCAAGTGGTACATTTGACCCCGTTTTATGGCTCTCTGTACCAACCCAGCTGTCCGCTCTTTTGTATTTAGAGTTTTTAAGGGCTAAATAATGAGCCATGAAAATGGCGGACATATTACTTATCGTTAATTTTTCCCCAAAAGATTGCAATTTCATCCCTGTCCGCCACCCCTTATGTATCCACTCTCGCGTCCGCCCTTTGGGATTTCGTCTAGTTATACCAAGATCTTACTCTGGGCAAATTTTCAGCCATATTATCGATCGTTAATTTTTCCGAAAAAAATTACAACTTCATCCCTGTATAGCCACCCCCTGTACCACGAGGGGCGTCCGCCTGTAAGGCGAAGTCTTAACCCAGTTACAATGAATATATTCCAATAGAGAAATGTCATATTACTGATCAGTTCAAAATTTCGACTCTATCTCTCCGACTATTAGGCAAGCTCCTCTTTCCTTTAAAGGAGACAGATAGTTGAACGATATTTTATACAATGTCTATCACCGGGTATGGATTTATTTTTGTCCAAGTTTTATATTGGTCCACTATTTCAAATGCAGTTCAAACAGACATATATTAAATTGTATGTTCCGTTTTAAATTCGTTCAATCTGTAGAAGTCTTGTTGAATGCTTCTAAAGAGTGTTAAAACAATATTGCTGCTGGAACCAATATCATTGTATCCTGGAGTAGCAGAAATGTTTCCAATATATATTTCAAAATCGTATGCAACACCACTGGAGCCAGCCAACACAATCCTTTAATTACAATTAAGTCAAAACATCACAAACCCTGGACAACCAAAGGTATCCGCATATCAGCCAAGAATATGCGTTCACTACTGTACATCAAGAAATTTACTACCAACGTCTTTGTCACTGAATATATCTCCAAGTACAGAGGAACCTATTTAAAACCTAATTAATATCAGAATAATCTGGGAAGCTCTAAAAATGTTGCAAGAGAAACTTGGTCTATAATAAACGATCTTCGAAATATAACTAACACAGCATTTTCTATTCCAAACCCTTAAAATCTACATGAATACTTCATTAATGTGAGTAAAAATATAACATCCACCATTTTACCACAACAAGATCCTATTTCCTATCTCCCCAATTCAAAAAAGGTCTCGAATTCATTCTTTATAAGACCAGTTGATAAATCTGAACTGATCCAAACAATCAGTAGTATTAAAAGCAGATCTTCCTGTAGTACTGATAGACTATCCATAAAAATGTTTTTAAATCGCCCAAAAAATGTGTTGATAGTCCTGGTCTCACTAATTAAAGATTGCTTTTAAAAAGGTATATTTCCAGAGTGCCTAAAGACAGCCATTATTATTCCTCTTTATAAGGGTTGTGAAAAATCTAATGTCTGCAACTATAGACCTATTACCCAACTTATAAAAGTCCGACTTATGTCTTTTCTTGTTAGAAACAACATTTTATCACAAAGTCAGTTCGGATTTTTATCCAATAAATGTACCACCGATGCTTTGTTTTCTGTACTACATGAAGTCTATCAAGCACTAAACGATAATCTTTATACTGCCACTGTTTTTTGTGACTATGCCAAAGCTTTTGATTGTGTAAATCACGACATTTTGATAAAAAAACTAAATTTCTACGGAATTTGAGGTAATTCTTTGAATTGGTTCCAATCTTACTTGAAAAATAGGAAACAACTAGTTAGATCAAATTATACTGACTCTAGTCACAAAAGCATTGTATGTGGAGTACCACAAGGTTTAGTACTGGGTCCTCTACTTTTCCTTATCTTTATCAATGACATCATTAACTAAAAAATCGATGGAAAAATTTTTCTTTTTGCTGATGATACCAGTATTATCTGGAGGAACTCTAATATTGCAACTCTTCATGTCATTATAACTCCTGATCTACTTAAAATAAAACTGTGGTCCGACTCTAATTTACTCTCTTTTAACGTGGATATGACAGCAGCATTATCCTATAAAGGAACTCTTCAAGACTTGCTTCTTAATAACAGCCAGTACAGTATCGTTGATCCTGTGAAATTTCTTTGTATTATTATAGACAGCAACCTTAAATGGTCCCTTCATATCGATTTGTTAAGTAAGAAACTAGGCTCAGCCTACTATGTAATAAGATCTTTTTCGAAAGAAATCAATTTAACATCTTCCAAAATAACATATTTTTCTTTGTTCGAGTCTCATCTTCGATATGTTGGGGTTCTAGTACAGTTGCTCGATCTGATGTTATTTTTAAATTACAAAAAAGAGCAATACGGTATCTTTTTTACCTCAGTAGAATAACACATTGCAGAAACTACTTAAAAAATCACGGGATTTTAACTCTTCCTCTATTTGGGTATCATATGCAGCAACTTAAACTTATTCATTATCCAGTAAGGTTTTATTATGGAATTTGCATTTTAATTACATTTTGCAATGGATTGTATATTTTATTATCTTTTATTTTGTGATTCTTTGATATTGGGGATTTATGTAATTTTAGTAAATTTTAATTGTTATTGTTTTTTTTTACTTTTTGTAAGCTTTGTGCATAAAATTGTACAATTTTCTGTGACAATAAAGCATATTTCTATTTTATTTCATTCTAATCACAACAGAAATTTTATTTTAATTAGAAAAATTGAAGAAATTGGAATAAATAAAATATTTTATAAAAAATACTTTAAAACTGAGCACAAAAGTTACCACTCCATCGTAAAGATACAGCCTATTCTACTTGTAGTCTAAAAATAGACATCATATCGCGACCTCTGCAAGCTTAAATATACTCCAATGAAAGTGTCCTCACAAGAGGATACTGGATGCTAATAGGTTAACAATTATTATAGCTTTTTCAATATTATTGATCCCAGATATCTAAAAGTGGTATTTTTGACAAAACTGTTTATTTACAATCTAATATATACCTGTTCTCCTAACTGCTCTCCACATCAAACATTGGCTCTACTTAAAGCCCAATTTAAATTTTATCTAGTGCTTGTCTCAAAAATATTACTGTGCTTACTACACCCCAGCAGTTGGGAAGATAATTTGGTAACGAGATAGGCTTCTGATTTGGAGCTATCTTTCCTTTGATATTTCCTTCTACTACCAGTTTGACTCAATATATCTTATGAAGTGTCCAACAGTTCAAATCATCTGGCGCTATTACAATCTGCCTATTTTTTATCTATCTTTTGTATAACTTCTCTACAAGGCATGCAGTTCTCACTTTAACTATGGAAATTTAACTCATCATTCACTCAGATTCATCATTATCATCAAAATCAAGTAGTTTCTCGTCGTTTTACTTTACTTGTTTTACTATGAAGTCGCCGGATTTGTTCTGACCGATGATTTGAATCCGGACTCTACTGATTCATTTGTTTTTGTACCTATCAAAACATAAATAGCATCCATCATTAAAAATGTTTGTGTTTGTATATGCGTTTTTGAAAAATCTTCCTGCCTGTCCGATATAACCTTTTAAACCAGTTGTTTAAGTTAATGTCTAAAATAATATTTTGATAAATACCTACATAAACATTCAGTTATTATAATATTTAACCGCTAGCTCTAGCTACCTGTAGTGTTCATATCTGTTTTTATGGTTTGTATTTAGATTAACGTGATAATTCCCTCAATTAACAGATACTTTTTAAAACATCCATAATTTATAAATTAACTTCCCTATTATTAACTAAATTACAACGTTCTCACATAACCAAAACGAAATTAACTAAAATAAATATCCAGATCTTTCAGTCCGATAAAGAGCATTACATCTTGACTATAACAAATTAAAAAGTAACATAAAAAAAATGGAACACGGTTTTTGTGGGGGGTCAATGGAACAAATAACAAAATAAGAGTAAGAGGAGATACAGTACAATCAATCAAACCGTGATTTGTCTGTCTTGACGAAATGAAATGAGATGAATGATCGAAGAATATTCATTGTACGTCTGCAGTGCAGCCAACCATTTAAAATAAAATATGAAGAACTTGTTTGTTTTGTGTTCTTTGTCAGTAGCGTACTTGCCAGCCATCGGATATGATTCGCTTTAATACGAACGTAGTCGTTATTATATTAACTAAGGCCCATTTTTGTTATTTTATGCCACCTTCGATTAGTATCAGTTGTTATCAGTTGATTTACCCCGTGAGCTACACAAGTGTAATATATTAAGTTAAGATAAAACATCTTAAAAAAAACAGCAGCTTTTAACATATATTTCGAAGCATATGAAAGCATTAACACTATTTTATTCACTGGTATAAGGTTACTACTTATAGTTAAATTGTTTGTTTTCTCCAATTCGTTAATAGCAACTAAATATTAAATTCTCGTAATGTTTTAGTTCAAAATTCCAATCATTAAATTAGCTACATACCTGCCGCATACATTTGTCGTTTTATCCACAATAATATATAGTACATTCAACCAACTTACACCTCTAAACGATTAATGGAATTCGCAGAAAACTTTTCGTTGTAGTAAAAGGCACGGTAAACTGCACTGGAGTTCTTCATAATCTTTTTAATTATTTACTTTGTTTAGAATATTTTGGATGTATTATTAGTTAGAGTTAATTTGTATAAAATGAAGAGCAAAAATTCTAATGAAATTTTAAATAAGTATTATTGTTTATTTGGCTAATAATGAATGTATAAATATAATGGTTAACCTGCTATACAATTATTTTGTAAATAACATCATAATAGGGTACTTACTGATTATTCAAATTTATAAATCATCATCATCGTCACTAAATTCACTACCGCTATCATTATGTAAATCTATAATCACTGGATTAATTTTACTAATTTTATTTTTCCGGATCCACCACTCTTCTATTAATTTTTCACATTTATTTACAGTTTTGGCCCATATTTCTGGAGTTGCAGTTTTAAGAGCTTCTTGTCACATTTCCCTAACTGCATCGCCACTGTATCCACTGAATCCAACGTGATTATCATAATACGTTTTACATATACCCCAGATATGTTCGATGGGATTAAATTGGCAGTGATACGGCGGTAACCGTAGTACTTGATGTCCATAACTTGATACAATTTGGTCAACTATATAAACTGTTGGTTTTTCATTACGTTTCGAAATTTCCAGTAACTCTGATTTGAAGGCATGTTTCGGAAAATTTATATTATTTTTAACTAACTAATTTTTTATGCTCGGTACGTTAAACGACTGTTTTGGTTGTTTCTCCAAAATCTCCAAATGGTAAAGTGCATTATCTAAAACTATAACTGATGGTTCACTCAGACTAGGTAACAGTTTCTCCTCGAGCCATTTAACAAACATATCTGCATTCATGTTTTCATGGTAATCAGCAGATTTTTGTTTTGAAGAAAACATCAGTAGAGCCTTCTTTCCCTCCTGCATGAAGAATAATGATGTGTCTTTTGCCTTTGCTATCTATGTGTTTTATTGATTTTATGCTGTCGTCTTTTTTAACAAATTATTATGAATACATTGATTAATACAAAAAATTCAATGAAAAATCTGCTTCTATGTCTTCATCTTGAGGTTCCTATGCTATCGGCCACTAAGTCTTAAAATTTTGAAGGTATATATTGCTTGAGTTTTTGGAGGTCATCCATATTTAATGGATTTATTGGTACTTTCGTAGAATAAGCTCTAAAGTCATCGCAAAACATTTTATTTTGTCAGAACAAATGTCTCATTTTTCAAAATATTATCAATATATGGACAACATAACACTTCACCGGGTTTATCATATAATCACAGTTATTTTATTTTTAGTGCAAGTATTTTCATTTGAAAATAAAATGGTAAATATATTTACCAAAACCTAACCTAACTTTAACCCGTAATCGCAGACGTGTCAAAACGGTACATTCTAATAGACATATTATGGTCAATCTAACCACCACTATTTATTTAAATAGACAAAATGTTCTAGTTTACTCCGACGTATTTTTTAACAAAAATTAAAAGTGATATTTTAGTACTGTGTGCATCTACTTTGAATATAAATTATCCTTAGCACGGTAGTATTTGTTACAGAAAAAAATTAAATGTAGGTGAAAGAAATTTACGTTAAATAACATTACGCAAGAATACTATTTATTAATGACTATTATATATAAAATAGAATAAATATATAAAACTATGAACAATGGGTTAATGACACATATATTAATTTTATACCTAAAATTTAGCAAAGGGTTAAACATTATGGAGAACACCAGTGCAGTTTACCATGCCTTTTACTAACAACGAAAGGTTTTCTACGAATTCCGTAAGTCGTTTAGATGTGTAAGTTGGTTGAAAGTACTGTACGAAAAATTGCCCTCTAACGTTGCATATGCTTTTTTAATACCAGCGTTTTTCCATGGTTTGCTTTCTCAATGTACTCTTCCCGGTAAGGATTTTTTTAAAATGCTTTTTAAGAAAAAGACTTAAAATTAGGATGATTAAACTTGTACAGAGGATGCAATCATCAACTGACATAAATCTAAGAATTAAAAAAAATAATAATCAGCATTTGAATACCACTTTCAAATTTAGTTATGGTATTAAAAAGAGAGACAAAAAATAAAACTTACCGATCTGCAGCACCGTTTACAAAATGCTTCTAAAGAAAGTTCCGAATATGGTCCGATCGATGCACTTAACTTTTTTAAACAAACGTCTAAAACTTTTTAAACCGTGTGTTTTTGCTTTTCGGCATACGCAACAAAACTATAGTACATTTTAAAATGATTAGTAGCACCAATTTTATATCAAAGGTCTAAATACAGGGCTGGTAGAAAAAACGTAATTACAAACCCTGGACTACTAAAGGTATCCGCATATCATAAAGAAACTTGGTCCATATTAAACGATCTTCGAAATAAAACTAACACAGCTCAAACATTTCCTCTTCCAAACCCTGAAAATTTAAATGAATACTTCGTTAATATGAGTAAAAATATAACATCAACTATTTTACCACAACGAGATTCTATTTCCTATCTCCACAATTCAAAAAAGGTCTCGAATTCATTCTTTATAAGACCAGTTGATAAATCTGAACTGATCCAAACAATCAGTAGTATCGGTAAAAGCAAATCTTCCTGTAGTACTGATGAACTAAAAATTTTCTTAAATCTCACAAAAATGTGTTGGAAGTCCTGGTCTGACTAATTAATGATTCCTTTGAAAAAGGCATATTTCCAGAGTGCCTAAAGACAGCCAATATTATTCCTCTTCATAAGAGTGTTGAAAAATGGAATGTCTGCAACTATAGACTTATTGCTTTACTACGGGTCCTATCCAAAATTATTGAGAGACTTATAAAAGGCCGACTTATGTCCTTTCTCGTTGAAAACAACATTTTATCACAAAGTCAGTTCAGCTTTTTATCTAATAAATGTACCAGTGATGCTATGTTTTCTGTACTACATGAGGTCTATCAAGCACTAAACCTTACAACGCCAAAGCTTTTGATTGTGTAAATCACGACATTTTGATAAAAAACTAAATTTCTAGGGAATTTAAGGTATTTATTTCAATTGGTTTCAATCTTACTTAAGTGATAAGAAACAACTAGTTAGAACAAATGATACTGACTCTAGTCACAAAAGCATAAAAGCATTGTGTGTGGAGTACCACAAGCATTGCAACTCTTTATGCAACTCTAACTTTTAATCTACTTAAAATTTAAACCTGGCCTGAGTCTTATTAACTATTTTTTAACGTAAATAAGACGTGCATTATCTTATAAACTAGTTCTTCAATACTTGTTACCTAATACAGCCAGATCAGTATCGTTGATTCTGTAAAATTTCTTGGCATTTTTAGAGACAACAACCTTAAACGGCCCCTTCATATCGATTTGTTAAGTAAGAAACTAGCCTCAGCCTGCTATGCAATAAGATCTGTTTCGAAGGCAATCAATTTAGCATCTTCCAAAATAGCATATTTTCCTTGTTCGAGTCTTATCTTCGATATGGTTTTTTGGGGTTACATTACAGCTGCCCAATCTAATGTTATTTTTAAGTTACAAAAAAGAGCTATACGGTATCTTTTTGGCCTCAGTAGAATAACACATTGCAGAAGCTACTTCAAAAATCACGGGATTTTAACTCTTCCCTCTTTATATATTTTAGAAACTATTTGCTTAATTCGTAAATACCTACATGTTTTTCCAGCATGACCTAGTCATGACTAATCCACCAGAAATTCAACCTTTGATGTGTATTTACCGATCCCGTCCACTGAGTTAGTAAAGAAATCTATATTATATTCGGCAAAAAAATTATACAACCATCTCCCTTTGCAACTTAAATCTGCAACTTCTTTTCTTTGTTTAGAGTAAGTTTTGACAAAAAACCTATCTCTGAAAGACCATATTATTCAGTGGAAGAGTTTCTTAACGAATAAGTAACTAAAGTATTTTTTATAATATATTTAGGTATCACATGTATCAACTTAAACTTATTAGTTCGTTAGATTTTATCATGCAATTTGCAATTTATTTAAATTTTGCAATGGATTGTGTATTTTATTACCTTTTATTTTGTGATTTTGTGTTATTGTTATTTTTCTGACTTTTTGGAAGCTTTGTCTATAAAATTGCACAATTTTCAGTGATAATAAAGCATATTTCTATTCTATTCTTCATCCCAGTGCTTAAGAATGTATTGCCTGTTTCGGCATAAAGTTTCGCCAATTTTTCATGGGATGCCTTACACTTCTGGTTCCTTTTGGTTAGTAATTTATTCTTTGTCTAGTTAGTCGATTTTTGTCCATTTTGTCTTTTTAAACAGTATGAATTTTTACATATATCACATAATGACAGTATTAGATTTTTGTTTTTGCCACAGAGCAGTGGCTATACCGTTCTGACGAGACCTAAGGAGGTCGAAATACGTATCAGCGGTTGTCGCTGCCCTGTATCAAAACAAAAATCTAATACCGTCATTATGTTTTATTACTTACTCCGTTTGGAGTACCAGAAACTGAATTCACTACGAATTTTGACCAGGATGAACGGCATGTGAAATGCAATTTTAGATTCCCTTGCCGAGTAATTTATCCAGCTGTTTGTTTCGCAAATTTTAGGAAACACAGTGGTAAAAATTTGAATTCGGTTTCGCTAGGTAGAAATCGTTTGATTTCTCTTTTTGTTTTTTTTTTATGAATTTTTACTTGAAAGCCACCATATGTGTCGCTATATTTTGTCGCATTTTTTGAAATGAGACAAAATCTCATTATAACTATCAACATCGCACTTTTCTTCCTGATGTGGAACGACCTATCAACAATACCACTCTCGACAAATAAATTTCGCATTCTAGAACGTTCATTGTTGAAAATATATCCTTCACAGCAAAATAATAAAGCTTGTCATCAATTTATCGTGTGCCGAATCCGGCGATGATAATATTCTTCTCTTTTCATTATTCCCTCTCTTTTTATATTTCCCCGCTGGTCATTTGTCATGATGATATTGTGAGAGTCTCTCGCCCCGTATTTTTTGCGAATTCTCAAATTTTCAGAACCATTTTGTCGTGATAGGTGTGTACCGCGATATGATGGATTGCTTCATTGAAAAATAATGTTAAAGAAAACCTCTAGGCGACAAATTTTGATAAGTTGACGTTAGGTTAATGTTATTTTCTTGTATTATTTAGTTTACTTAGATAATGCGGTCCTCATTCTACCGTTTAGAATTTATTTTTTCTCTCTACGCATAGTTTTAAAATAATCTGCATAAATATATGCATAAATCTGACTTGTAGAGAACGTGGACTCATTACCAATTCAAAGATCCATCCATTCTTCTCTAAACTGATTAATGATACGCATTTTAATGCGACACCGAATTTATATAAATCGTATCAGGTAAAGGAACTTCTTAAATCCAACCCTCTGGCATTAGAATCTGATCTGGGATGATGAAATATATCTTTATTAAGTGAACGGTTGTCTTAATATGAATCAGCTTCCAAACTTACAACTGTCGAGGACAAAAAACAGATTATCCCAAGTCAAACAACACTATATCACTCTCTCTTTCGAAATGTTTAAGCCTTAAAATAGTTCCGAACTAAACAAACGAAAACGGGATTAAAAATAGAAAAAAAATCGCTGTGTGTTGATGAAGTCGTACAGATATGTTTATGTAATATTTAACACCTTTTTTATTCAATTTTTTAAAATAAAACTCAAATTTTATAGGATTTAATATATTGATAATTGTTTTTGTTAATGAAATAGTCATTATTTTCTTTTATTAGTGTTCATTTTGGTGGAAATTTTGATTTAAAATAACAATCTGTTTTTTAAGATAGTATGAGCTTTTCTTTTTCAAAAAATCTAGACAGGAAACAATTTTTTATGAAAAGTGCTATGTTTTTTACACGTGTATAATTGTTATGCTTTGAAATAAATGCGCGAAACATTATTTATATCATGAACTCGATAGTTTACTGCTTCTTGAAAGATTTCCTCAGAGTAAGTATGTGATGAACAGCAGTAGTGATAGTATACATCTTTGTCGAACCCCACGTTTGATTTTAAAATCATCAGATTCTCCTGCCTTTATACGGATAGACGATATTTGATTTCAGTTAAGATTACTAATAATATCGCAGGTATTTATTCCAATATTCGTTAATATCTCCATCAGCTTGTCGTGATTTGTTGTATCCAATGCTTTATGGTAATCAATGAAACATGCTTAAATATTGGAATTCACGTTTCTACATCGCTGAAATAGCACTTGTGTGTGTTCAAGAGTGCTTCTCTCGTACCCCCTGCATTCCGGAAACCAAACTGTGTACAGCTTATTTTTTCTTTGCACAGTTTTAATAAACAAAGAATAATTTTAAAATATGACTGATTAAGCTGATGGTTAAAAAAGGTTACAAAAAAGAATAGTAACAAAAAATGTGATTGATAGAAGACTAAAATATAAGGAAACAAAGGAGACAGTCGCACGGATTCTTTTAGAAAAGTTAAGTAACATGGAACAAACATATAAGCCAGAAGAATCACTCCAGTGTATATGTGAAACCTTTAACAAGATCAGAGAAGAACATCTAATAGAAAATAAAGAGAAGAGGAAAAGTTGGATGAATGACAATATACTAAAACTCCTGGAAGAAAGAAAAAAATTAAAGAATAACGAAAGAATGCACAAAAATATTCAGAGACAAATAAGAACCAAAATACGAAAAGCCAAAGAAATATGGTTAAAACACAGTGTGAAGAGATAGAGTTGTTGGAACAAAAACACGATACATTTAATATGCATAAAAAGGTAAAACAAAACTGGTCTTCAAAAATCCAACACAGCTAGCAAACTGCAAAATCAACAGGGGAACATCATCACAGATAAAAATCAAGAAATATGGATATGGATCAAATACATACAGGAACTCTTTGATGATAATAGGTCCGAACAATCTCCGTCCTACATATTATGTAATGACCACTTACCAATCACACCAGATGCTCCTGGACCTATGAATGATGAACGACTAACAAAATCTCTACCAAAGAAAACAAAATCCGTATTCCACAATGATTTCCGGACCATTAGCTTAATGAGCCACATTTTAAAGTTATTTCTAAAAATCATACATCAAAGGATATATAGACTATGCGAAGAAAAATCAGCAGTACACAGTTTGGTTTTCGGAACGCAGTGGGTACGAGAGAGGCTCTCTTTATCATCTTCTTCTTCTTCCTATGCCGTCCCCATTAACGGAGGTTGGCGACCACATTTTTAAAAGCTTCTCTGTCTTTTGCAACGTGGAATAATTCGTCTACAGTCATGTTTGTCCAGTCTCGAATATTTCGCAGCCATGACTTCCTCTTTCTACCTATTCCCTTTTTGCCATCGACTCTACCCTGCATGATGACCTGCAGAAGACTATATTTATTATTTCTTAGTATGTGTCCAAGGTATGCAGTCTTGCGTACTTTTATCGTTCTCAACAATTTTTTGTCTCGACCCATCCTTCTCAGCACTTCCTCATTGGTGACCCTGGCAGTCCATGGAATTCTCAACATTCTCCGGTATATCCAAAGTTCAAAGGCTTCAATCTTTTTAACTATTTGCGCTTTTAGTGTCCATGTTTCTACCCCGTACAATAGTTGCGACCAAACGTAACATTCAACAAACCTCAGTCTCAGCGCAGTATTCAGATTTTTGTCACAGAACAATTGTTTGAATTTTAAGAACGCTGCCCTTACCATTTCTATTCGTACCCGGATCTCTTGGTCTGGATCTAATTCTGTGTTGATGTAAGCTCCCAGATATTTATATTTTGTCACTCTCTCCATTTGCTGTCCACCAAGAGTTAGTTGTTCATTATTTATTGGACTCCTTGATACTATCATAAATTTGGTCTTATCTGTGTTGATGTCAAGTCCCATTTGAATGCATTCACTATTTATTGCATCTAGTAAAGTTTGTAGTTCTTCTATACTCTCAGCCATAATTACCGTGTCATCTGCAAATCTCATGGTGTTTATGATTTCTCCACCAATTCTTATTCCCTCTTTTCTTTCCCATAAGGCTTTTCTGAATATGACCTGTGAGTACACGTTGACTCTTGTACTCTTTATCATACAAGTGCTATTTCAACGATGTAGAAATGTGAACTGCGATATTTATGCATGCTTCGTTGATTACAATAAAGCGTTTGATACAGTAAAACACAAGCTATTGACAAATATTGGAATAAACACCTGCGATCTACGAATTATTAGCAATTTTAGCAACTAGAGTCAAAAATCGTTTATCCGTACAGAGGCAGGAGAATCCGATGATATCCAAATTAGACGTGGGGTCCGACAGGGATGTATACTATCACCCTTGCTGTTTAACATATACTCTGAGGAAATATTTCAAGAAGCAGCAGTACCGATTGCCATGATGGTCGCAATGGTCGATTTTTGTTCCAACAGTTCTATCTGTTCATACTGTGATTTAAACCAATTTCCTTTAGCCATTCATATTTCGGTTTTTATTTGTTTCTGAATATTGTCGTACATTCTTTTGTTGTTCTTCGATTTTTATCTTTCTTCCATGAGTTGCAGTATATTGTCATTTATCCTACTTTTCCTCTTCTCCTTCTTTTCTATTGAATGCTCTTCTCCGATCTTGTTTCACATATATTCTGGAGTGATTTCTCCACATTACGCATATGTCTTCTCTGAAAGAATCCGTACGACTATCTCTTTTATTTTCTTACTTTTTAGTCTTTTTATGTCGCATTTTGTGTTACTATTCCTTTTTGTAATTTTATTAAAATTAAGCCTAAATTTAGAAACAACAAAAACATGATCTAATGATATGTCAGCACCAGGATAACTTTTATCTGATAGGCATCCGTTAGAAAATCTCTTGTTTACCATTATGTAATCAATTTGATCTTGCAAAGAAAAAATGTATTTAGTATTACTATATAGATTTTGAAAAAGCATTCGACAAGGTTCAACTAATTTAAACATTAGATTATTACAATATTGGCGACCAAGATATTCATCTTATAGAAAAACTAGACTAGAGCTAAAGCCGCGTTTACACGATGACAATTGGCGAGACAATTGTCATTGGACAATTGTCATCACGTGGTTGCGGATTGTCGGAGGCCAGTCCAGTTGAACGAGAAGATGTTTATACGGGGCCAACTATTGCCATGGCAGTAGACAGCTAAAACATGGCCGACTGCTCGTCATCTGTGGTGTCCGGTGAGGGAACTGGCAAAAAACAAGACAGCACTACTGGCCTACACCGTTCACACGGCGCCAATTGTCGCGACAATTGAGATTTCGAGTGGTGGTGGGGCTCACTGGGCGCAGCTCATTGTCCTCAGTCTACTCCCGGAGACAACTGAATTTTGGTCCAATTGTGAGGGCAGTTGGCAAGGTAATTAGCCTGAAGTGTTTAGACGAAGACAATAATTTCATGCCAGTCAGTTGTCTTCTGACAATTGTCTCGCCAATTGTCATCGTGTAAACGCGGCTTAACAGGCATGTAACCATAGAAAGAGAATTTAGGCACAAGGTACAGATAAAAAGAGGAGTAAGGCATGCAAGTTAAAACAAACGTGATGATATATAACCTTCGTTAGGAGACATTACTCGAAGAGGAATCGTTGTATCTGAGATTCTTTGCTACTTGCCAACAAGGAATAAGTAGCCAGCGAATAAGTATTTCGGCAAATATAAAATACCTAGTTTGGCAGTTTGAAAATGCGAATATTACAATAGATTTTATTCCGTTCAAAACTGAAATTCTTTGGCTATAAATAGAAAAACTTCCCACATTCTTCGCTATGAATATGCACAAAAAATTAATAAATAATATCGAAAACATGTCATACCCAATTGATTAACGATTAGCCACAAAAATGTTCGCTTAGAAGTTAGTTCGAAAAGGTATACAGAGATTTTATTGATGGTCTTAAGGAGTGTTGCAAATTATTAATGATTCCGAGAATGACTAAGAAGAATTTTTGGTAACAACTAAATCGTGTGCGGGTCCGAGTCCGAGCCATTACAAATCAATTCTGAGAAGGGTTCATTGTTATAGATATTAACTATAAATTGCTTATCGTAATTAGATTTCACGCCGTATTCTTTCTTTGCTGCAACGAGATTTGTCTAGCATTTGATTGATTGGAAATTGGGCTTTTTATAAGCGTTCCAATTTGATAGACACGCCTATGTAACAATCCAAACTGGTTTTATCCGTGTAAAAATTCTTAAAATAGACGTAAAGCTAGTTATACAGTATGATGCGAATGTATGGAATAAATCCATTATTTCAGAAACAGACGACTTTAAAAAAAATCTTAAAACACGTCAATTTTAATTGTTGAATAACCATCAACTGATATATATGTGTTGGATGTGTGTACGTCATCAGTAGACTTCGGCAAATATGCAAATAAAAATGTAGAAAATATGCGCATAAATATGCACGTGTTTACCCGAAAATATGCAAATATTTTACAAAATATGCATACAAATAAATAAAAAAATCGTAAAATAGTAACAATTTTATTTAAAAAAAAAAGTGTACATAACTAAATATTTCCTACTATTCATTAAGATTTAAATTTATTTTAAGTAACTACATCATTTTTAAGTATGAATAAACTTATTTAGAATTATGGTAACAATAAATGACCAAGTGGTGTTCAAAATTTTCTAACAAAAACTTGTGGCTTCTGTCTGAGTACATATATTTATATATGGAAAAACTTCGTTCAACATCAACTGATGTAACGGGAGCATTTTTCAAACTAACCAAAACATTTGGTTCTAAATTAATTGTTTCCGAAATATTTCCAGCTAGAACACTGACTACTTCAGAAAGAATATGGTAACCTTTATTTTTTTTCATAGTAGCTTCAAATTTTTTTAAAATATCTTTTCCAATATTACCTCTAACGTTCCGACAACATGACGCAAATTCTTTTATTAATGCTGTACTTTCGAACAATGACAGTTTTGGTGATTCTAACTGAGTAATTGTTTTTTGAACAAAACTAAAATTTGATTTTATAAATGAAAGTTCTTGTTGAAGCAAGTTACTCTGAAAAGTTTGTTTAGAATCCAAAAGAGATTGGGAACTTTCATCTGTTAACGTATCAATTATGTTCTTTATTTTAACAAAATGATCTGCATAAAAATTAGCTGCTTCTAACCATGTTCCCCATCGCGTTAAAATAGGTTGTGGTGGAAGAGGAATGTTAGGTGTAGCATTTCTTTATAAAGTTGAATTCTTATAGGAGATTTAAGAAATACTTTTTTGACACTGGATATCATGGTATTTACAAGAGGAAACTTCTTTCGTATTTCCTCTGCAACTCTGTTTAATCCATGCGCTACACAAGTAACATGTATTAAATCTGGGAAAAATATTTTTAAATTTTGTCCTGCTTTCACCATATAAGGAGCAGAATCCGATAAAATAAGCAGTAATTTATTAGAAGGAATAGTTGTCGGAAGAAAAAAAGTTGCTAATGTTTCTTGTATAAAACGCGAAATTGTTAAAGCATTTGTTTTCTCAAGTTGCTGGCATGAAATAAGATGAGATTTTGGTAAGGTATCTTCTTTAAGAACACCAATCAATAAATGAGCAATATACTTTCCTGAGGAATCAGTGGTTTCGTCTACAGATATGTAAAAATAATTATCTGCAATTTCTTCCTTAATATTAATTAACACCGACGAGTATAGCCCGTTCACATTATTTCTTCTTAGAGACCGATCACTTGGAACATTAAGTTTGCAATATTTTTTTAGAAACGAACTAAAATTTACATTTGCTAATTTTGAAAGCGGTATGTTTGCAGACACTAATGCGCGACACAAGTCTTCATTAAAAGTTTCTTGCTCATCTAATTTTTTTGAAGTAGATTGGAAACATTTAGCCATTGAAGTTTGATGTTTTCCTCCTATTTTTCCTTTTTTTGCAATGTGTGAAGCAGTTCTCACATGTTGGTCTATCTGAAATTTCTTCTCACATGCTATCTATAAATAAAAATAAAAACCTTTATTTTAACCCAACCTTTAAAATATAAAAATATACAAGGTGTTTTTGGTTAATCAAATAACTGGTTTGGAAAAAAAAACACTCGCTAAGTGTTTTAAATGCAGTATTAATCCACAAATTACAACAAAAGTTTTTTTTTTTGTTAATTCAATTACAATAAAAATAATTGTGTTTTAGAATAGCTGACTTCATAAAAAAAGTAAAGGTGAAAAATTTTTCTAAATACACACCATTGTATTGTACCATGGACAATTTTTTCTCACTAAAGGAAGCTATTTTTCATTTAAAAACAACCTACGAGTACTAAATTTCAAGTAAATACGTTTATTGGTTTTAAAGTTATTGTTGTTATTAACTAAAAGAATTTAATTTTTTTTAATTTTAACACCCTGTATCTCGAAAAGTAAATAAGTTTGACCCCTCATTAACTATATCGTTTTGTTCAATTTTTCGAGAAGTATCTACAGTCAAACGTTGTAAGTGTCATTTGGAAACACCCTGTATGTATGAAATATTAGATATTTAATAGAAAATATTAGATACTTACAATTTTGCCACAGACTGAACAGTAGATTTTTCCCATATCCATAGACAGCTCTTTATAAGGTTTAATCCAAGTTGAAGCACTGGTTGTTTTAGGCATTATAAAATCACAATCTTCCTTTTTGTTACGCACAACGAGTGTTTACGCTTTGAATATCAAAACAAAAATGATTTACAAATCTGAGCATCAAATTAGAAATGTTTAGGTACCTAATTCAATAAACTGGGAGATTTTGGAAAATCCCTAAATTAGGAACAAAACTATTAGCCGTTTACCTGCTGTTAAGATACAATAAATTGTAGATAGATTTGGGGATTAGATCATAAAATGCAAATGAGCGAACCCTTAGCGATTATCCAATAACTGAATGCCTCAGTGACCGAGACTTTCTAAGAATGTTGAGGGCTACTTAAATTGATCTTCTTTGAAATTGTAAATGTTTTGTACCTGTAGAGATTACGTACTTAGATCATTTCTTGATTAAAATGACTACAAAATTTTATACAAGAATTGAAATAAATTGGTATGTTTAAAAATTTTCAAATACAGTATAAAAATCTGAACTTTTATGCACTTTATGCAAACTTTTATACAAATATGCCAAAATATGAAATATTTGCATAAAATATGCACAATATGCAAAATATGCAATATGCATATTTGCCGAAGTCTAGTCATCAGTGTCGGCATAATGACGTAATGGACATTTTTTTTAAATACAAACCGAAGTCACGCGACAGCCCATTTAAAAGGTAGGTCTCCTTATCGTCTTTGTAACGATGTAATCACTTGAATATTTATTTTTACAGGGTTCACCAAAATTATAAACTTTGTTAAATAACAGAAATACAATAAATATTCATTCACTGAACTAAAATACACTAAGGAACGCGACTGGGAATAAAACAAAATAGTGTTTTTTGCTGGTTCCGAAAAAAATACATTGATAACAAATAATGCTACATTATAATCTGAAATTAATTGTAGTATGGAGATAGAGTGAGGACTCAAGCAGAAGTTCGTAATTTATTTAATGCTAAATACCCCAATCGCGAACCAATTACTTAATAAACAGTAAGTAAATTTAAAAAAAAAATTAGAGAAACGGGCCATGTTAAAGATCTTCTCAGAAGTGAGAAAGAACTTCAATATCCGAAGCCAAGAAACTGGACGTTGTACTGGCGTTTCAAGAAAATCCCCATACCAGTTCTAGGCAGGTCGCACTAGATAATAATGTCCACCAATCAACTGTTGTAAGAATGCTAAAAAACGAGAAGTGGCATCCATATAAAGTACATCTGGTCCAGAAGCTATTAGAAGATGACTTTGATAAAAGAATCGAATTCTGCGAAACCGTTATGGAAAAATGTAACAGATATCAGGATTTCATACAAAAGGCACTTTTTTCTGATGAAGGGTCTTTTATGCTGAACGGTCATGTAAATCGCCAGACATAGCGATACTGGGCAAATGAAAATCCACATTGGATGGAAGAGTATAGGACACAATATCCCGAGAAGGTGAATGTTTGGGCCGGCATTATAAACAATCAAATTGTAGGGCCATATTTTTTTGAGGAAAACAACTGTTTCTCGTTATCTAAAATTTCTTCAGCATTATCTGTTGCCACAGCTGAATCGGCTATTTCCAAATAGAAATGATTTGTGGTACCAACATGATGGACCTCCCCCACACTACGGCCTTGAGGTACGAAATTACGTTAATAACGTTTTCCCAGGTAGGTGGATAGGTAGAAGGGGGCCCATCGAACGGCCACCAAGGTCTCCAGATTTGACTCCGTTAGACTTTTTTTGTGGTGATATTTAACACATTCGCGACCAACCTATTTTTAGGTCTGTCCAGTCAAACTGATTTTGGTTAAACATGAAAGAAACATGCCAAATCCACCATTTTTGGGGAGGAGTATTATAATTGAACAAGGATTATAAAAAAAAAATGTTTTGGATAATGTCACACATATGTGACACTGGTCTATAGTAATAAAAATTTGAACATAACCCAAGTGTCACAAATATGTGACATAAACATTTTTAGCTACTACTTATAAAAAATCATTTATTTATTCAATATTAACAAAACTAAAAATTACTTCCAATAAAAAATAAAACATATTGTATAAGTTTAATTGTCTTTTCTGTGCCACTCAGCAAAACAGGGTGTAACACATAACCCAATGGGCTGTCCATCACTCCCCTTGCATTCCTGGCATGTGTACCAGGTGACAGCCCTTTTCTTGGTTGCACTGCACTGTCGACATCTTTTCCGCTTATTTTCTTTTTTCAAGTTGTGTGCCGCAACAATTTTTTTTTCTGCTTGGCCGTTCTGTTTGTCCCAGTAAATGTTTGATCACTTCCTCTCTAAACTGAAGGTACGACATTCTTGTTTTCTTTGACGTGTTCCTATTTTTATTCAACAACCAGTTGCCATTCCACATGCAAATATCTAGTAAGTGAAAGAAAACTTTCATGTACCATCTCAGAGTTTTTCGTGGTGTACCATAATATGAAGTCATCTGGTCAATTCTGTCAATTCCCGACATAAAGGAATTGTAGTCACGAATCATTACTGGCTTCAACTTTTTCTGGCCTCTATGATTTTCAACTTCAACCATTTCGGAACCATGCTTGGATGAAATCATTATTACATTTCTCTTAACTTTCCATTTTAATACTATGATTGGACCTCTTCTTTGCCATACGACTTCTCCTTTCTTTAATTTTTTTGTAATAACACTCTTTGGGTTACTTTTTCAATTTTTTCTTAATGTTCCACAAACGTAGGTCTTCTTTTCATGTAAAAACTTGCAAGCTCATAACTGTTGTAATATTTGTCCATGTAGATAGTGTGCCCCTTTTCATTTACTACTGTCCCCTTGCCACTGTAGATTAGGAAATTTAGTAAAAATCCATCAGAGCTAGTAATCTCATAAATTTTTATTCCATATTTACTAGTTTTTTTTCATATACTGTCGGAATATTAACCGCCCTCTCCACAGTAAGAGGGCTTCGTCAAGACTTAAGTTCTTTCCTGGATAGTAAACTTTAGAGATATTATTTATAATATGACTCGTAACGTTTTTAATTTTGTAAAGTCGATCTTGAACTTCTACGTCTACCGGCTTGTAAAAACAAATATTTTGAAGAATAGCTTCAAACTTTGATCTGGGCATAGTTTTTCCAAATATTGAAAAGTGATATAGTGGATCTGTGCTCCAGTATAAACGTAAGGAGGGGAGTTTAATGTTTCCCATTAATATGCAGAGACCCAAAATTTTTTTTAAGTCGTCAATATTTATATCCATCCAGCGTCTTAAAAAGGAATATTTTTTTAAAGTAGGGTTTTCTTTGCGTGAAGCAGCTCTGTGATTTGTCCACTCTACGATTTTTATCAAAAGCTCTTCATCAAATAGTAATGAAAAATATTGTATAGGTGTTGCATCAACAGGAATTTCTAGTTTTATATTTTCTTGTTCAGTAAACTGATGTATCTCAATATTTTCCTCTACATCAAGCCAGGCCGCCTCATAATTTTCTTGTACCACATTTTTATTTGCATCATTCGCTTCGCCCTCATCATTTCTCAACTCACCGCCGTCATTGCTCGACTCTCCCCCATCATTGCTAGTATCCTCAGTCTCTCTTCCAGAATGAGAAGGAGAATATTCACTTTCACTAGAATAAAACATTTCATCATTATGGTCCTCCTCGAATTCATATTCAATATTTTCGGCATTTCTGTACTCACTAACTTCCCTACTAGCCATCTCGGCCTCTAATTGACGGTCTCGTGTACTTAGATGTCGTTTTGGCATTGTTAATACGTCTAAAATAAATAATAAGTTATTACACGGTGTATAAATAAGTTACATTTTTATATTACCTTTCTAAATTATACAAAATTACGATACTTTTCGTATTCGACGTTTACATTCTATAAATTTACGTTCCATAAATTTACAGGTTATTTCTTCGTTTTTTAAACGTCCAAATCACAACCCAGCCATAGCGTGTGAAAGAAGGATTGTTTAGGTGGACTGTGACCAAATTTAGACCCACTGTGATAAACCGTGTTAAAATTATTTTACATTTCATCACGTAAGTTCGGTGTCACACATATGTGTCAGCAGTCCTTACGAAAACTTCACCGTCACACATGTGTGACGGTTGGTCGCGAATGTGTTAAAGAACAGAGTGTATCAAAATCGACCGAATTATGTAGAAGAGTGGAAGGAGCGCATCAGAACGGAAATTGCACAAATAACACCTGAAGTCATCGAAAACGTTAGGAAAGAATTTATTGCCCATCTTTCACATTGTATTATTGCTGAAGGTCGTCAATTTGAACATTTGTTGAAATTTAATTGTATTTAAGTAAACATTTATTGTAAGTTAATTGTATTAATAAACCAACAGTTTTGGTTAACCCTGTAGAAATAAATATTCAAAAGATTATATCGTTGCATCTAAGCAAGATTATATCGGTTACATGTCACTTTGTATCAGTCGGTCTTACCTTTTTCAGTTTTTAAGTTTTTCAAGTAAATATCTAACATTAAAAAGTAAAAATATTTGAAAGATTACAGTTAAAATGAAAGAGGTGATTCTTCTTATTAAAATTATTTCGATATTTCCTCAGAATGTAATACAATTTATTCACGTTAATTCACTCATATTATATTTAACATATATTTAATTGCTTAATTATATTTAAAATATTAAAAGAGTTCTTTAAAAAGGTGCGTATATCTCCGATAATGAAGAGATCATACTTTTTCTGTAACCCATAAACACATTTTCAACTCTAACGAAAACTGATTAGTAAAAAATCGCCATAAATCATATCGCCCACATTCCGAACCCCGTCTCACACACAAATCAAAAATCCTCATTAGTCAAAAAAAGTGACGGGGTCCAGTCAAACATGGGCAGCGCGAGTGAGTCTCTAACCAACATTATGGAACAATTCTCGTGAGATTTTTGGGCTTCTCGGCGCACTTCTTGTTCTTGTTGCATTCCGAGCGCTTGTCAGGGGTGTAGGAGTAGAGCGAGATGGAAATAGGAGCGAAGAGGAGAGAAACGATCGACCTGCGACCCCGCATTGACCCCGCGCATTCATCTGCTTTTCTACATACCACAATAACTCAAAACGTTTCTCGACTTGCTGTGGGTACCTACTTATATTCTACGATGATTGTGACTTGGGACTATCTTGACGATGACTGCTATTAAATATTCTAATTGACGAAGCAGATTCGAAAAGTCACTGTGATATTCTGTGACGATTCAAAAATTTGTAAAATAAATGTGTAGATAATGTAATTATCATAATGCAATGTTGCATGTTTGCAGTACCTACATGATTTCAAATAAATCAAAGAAATTTAGTAAAGTTGACGTTGTTGGCAATTTTTTCCGTTTTATATACATTTCAAATACTCAGTTGTTTAGTTATAGTCTATCGATTTATTACTTGCTTCTACTCCTACTTTTTGTTTTTTATACAATGCCTAGATATTCTATCTTTAGTTATTTGATTGCATATTTAAATGAGGAATATTTTTCAACAGACTTAGGTATATACATGAAGGTAAATAAATGGGTGGTAGAAAATATTTCAGTATGAACAATTGCTTACAGAAGACAGAAATTAATAAGTGTCTATGACCTAAATACCTATCAAATGAGGAAGACACAATGAGTAAATAGCAGCGATGATATAATCAAAAAATAAGTGAAACAACTAAAAAATGAATGTATGTAGGTAATGCCGGAAGTGTGGAAGATTACCCACATAACCTGCATTTATAAAAAAAGGCAATTGGACTGCTCCAACTACAGAAGCACATCAATAAGTAGCACTCTTAGTCGGCTATAAAAGTTATACAAAATCTAACTAAACTTGAATTTAGAGACACTAAAGAAGAAGAAGAGTAGTTAGGCTTAAGGGTTGTAAGATCTTATTATATTACTTTTTATTGTTTAGTTCACAGTACATCCAAAAAGTACGTCGATCATCTTTGTCCCTTAAATGATCAAAACTAATGCATTTTTAGGAAAAACTAAACTACTAAACATTTATATTGGCAGAATTCGCAAATGAAATTAGTTCTTCTTGGAACATCAGCACAAGAAGCGTGAGCCCTAAGCGAACATTGTAAGCACCGCAACCAATCTTCTTCGAGCTTAGATCTTGAATAATATTCGTTACAGTAAATGCAAACACAGTCTCTTCATCGTCATGAGAAATATTAGGAACATCTTCTTCCTCGTCATTTTCTTTAAATATTTGTTTCGGACTTTCCTTTTTTTTTGTAGATGGAGCTTTGGGCTCATTTTTAGATTTTATTTACAACATATTATGAGTACAACACAACACCAAGAAGCTCTGTCGAATTTTTGGTTCACATTTTTCTTGGCCACTAATCAAACATCCTTTTGAAACCAGAGGAGGCAGTTTAATAGGAAGAGCGAGAGCAGAAGACGATGGACGTTCATTGGTAGCAGCAGCAGTTTTAGACCGGAGTTTGTTGTTGGAACCTGAGATAAATTTTCATCTTGTGGGTTGGTAAGTGCTGTTATTTCGGCTGCATTATTTTCTTCAGACATCGTATCGTAAGACCAAGGCTGAACGAGAGATAATGCAGCAGCTACAGCAACCTTAGACGTATTTGTCAAAGGAACTGAATCGTTTGCTTGTTTTGAAGATTGTGTCAAAACCTGTTCAGACTCGACAGAGCTCATTGCAGGCTTAGGAGGCTGTTCATTGGAGTTGTCTTCCAGCGGTACGTTTGTATTTTCCGCGGGCTCGTACATATAATCCGGAATCCGGAAATATATTAGGGTTAAGCGGGCAAATGCCAGTGCTTTTAAATATGTGACATGAATTTTACACCGTAGCAGCCTTGTCATATATTTAGTTGAAGAAGCCAGCGTTCTGAAGATCTGCGAAAACACAAAAGTTTGCACCACCAGGCTCTAATAGGAATTAACCTTGCAGTATATTGCATACTGGCGAATGAAAAGAAGTACCTTGGACACTTGGCAAGAAAACTTCAAGAAGAATCTAAAAAATGGGGTCTGGAAATGAATATTGAAATATTAAGATACCTTTTAGTAGATGCTAAACTAGTAAACATCCTGCTAGGAGTTAAATTTAATGTATCAGAAAGAAAAAACGTAAAAATCAAGCTTACGTTTTGTAAAGTAATCTAACCAATGGAGCAGACATGGAGAATCAAGAAAAACTACAAAATCATGCTTGATGCAACAGAGATGGATATGTTTAGACATTTTTTAATACTATTCAATTCAGAATTTGTTGTATGATGACATCAGACAGGGTATGACAGTTGGACTCTTATTAATAACAGATATTGAGGAAAAATAGCTTATATGGTACCAAAGTATACAAGTAATAAAAAACAGCCTAAAGTGTCCAGCAGCGGGCATCACCGAATCGTATAAAGCGAGGAAGACCCGATAAAACATGAAAACAGGAAATATATGAAACACTAAAGTAATAAGTGATAGTGTTCTTCATTTTCTTCGGTCCTTAGTTTTTGCTCAGAAATTTAGAACATCTTTTTCTTTTTAAAGTCTTTTCCCACTTTTTTTGTTGGTTTTTTTCCCTTTTTGGTCGGTACACTTTCCTTTACCGCTCAACTACTATTTTAACAATATATTTATCATCTTTTTGTAATTCGTCCTTTTCACTTTCGTAGTTCACTTACTCGTTTTAATTCTAGCGGTCTAGTAGTCTAAATACTCCATTAATATCTTTCTTTGTCTAGTCTAAACAAGTCTAATCAAGTTTCGGTTGCCTTTTTGCTTTACACTTCATATTACGGTTCTCTCGTGATATCTGGATATGTATTGGAAAGTTGTTAGTTCCATGACCGTTATCCATCCTGTTTATTAACAGCAGCTCTAAATAATTATTTAGTCGATTTTTCCTTACCATTCTCTTAAACTATTCAGCCATGATGTTCCTCTTCTACCAGGACCGCTGAATGATCAGATGCAGAAGTTTATATTTTTCAGGGTGTCTCATAATGTGACCTACATATTTTAGCTTGCGTCTTTTTTCATAATTTCTAACTCTGTTGATTCAGCTTATCTTTAGTAGTCGTCTGTATATACACATCTCAAAGGCTTCCAAGCGAATATGCATGGCCCCACTTAGAGTCCACGCTTCCACTCCATATAATATGTAGTACTGGAAAGATATAGCAATATGCCATTCGAACGTGAAGATTAATATTAGGATCGCGGCTGCAAAGTACGTTTCTTATTTGTACAAATGTAGCTCTGGATCGTTATATCCGGCTTTTAATTTCTACGGTTGGAAGTTGGAACACAGTTCTTATTTAAATTACTGTCGAGATACACGTTTCTCCACTCTGTTCAGTACGGCATCTCGAACTTTTATACCTTCATCCTTTATGTGATTTTGTTTTCTAGCTATCATATATTTTGTTGGAAATTATAGATAATGGAAAGAGAAAATAATAAAACGCTTTGTATACATACAACCTAAAAAAATGTGTATCACCTATGAAAAATCGGAAAATACAATTTTAAAATTTCGCTTTTACTCGCCAAAATAATTAAAGTGTATTTATAGTAAATATACTTCTTTGTTACTATCGGCGCCATATTTATAGCCATCAAATATGGCGTAACACAGCTGTTACATTTAATCCAGCCAACCATAGTACACTACACCCTATAAAACCCCTTATTTAATACCCGTCGCTAAAGCGATTAAGTTTTATAACAAAAACTTAATCTACCCTCACTGTTACAATGATGATACACCTAATCTACAACAATGACAACTGACAGACTGCTGTGACAATGGACGATTGACGGTATCATCCCTCGATTCAATTTTTTATCTCTGGTTCCTTTATTTTTCGAGAAATAAAGCGGATATGGTCGTAAAGTGGAGAATCAAGACACTGTGTTTTGTGTTTTGATAAAAAAATGCGCTTTTGTTGAAATTGAATAGTAAACGGAGGGCGTTGAGAAAAAACCGCATTTCTGAATGGATATATCGAATTACTAGGTCTCGATTCCAGGCCAGGCCCACTATATGTGAGGTTTGGTTTGTACTCATATGATTTGCAGTGTTTAGTCGAGCGATATGTTCTTTTAAACGAATATTTAGGAAGACGCGCCCAGTTACAGACATTCCAAGGACGAATTCCTCATTTGAATATATATTACCTAGTTGACAAATATGAATAGTTATGAGTGACGTAGGTACAAAAGGAAGTAAAACAAGGGCTTTGGATATATATTAGTACAATTGTAAGGTAATAAGATATTATAATATCAAACATTCAATATCAAAATACTTAATCTCATCCAATAATGTTACATCTCCTTCGTCTTTGGTTTCTGGTGTTTTTAATTATATTTTTTTTTTACACTTTCATGATAACTATGTGAAATTGAACAGTTATTTATTTAAAAAAGCTTTGGAAAAAAGAAATATTAAACATAATATACATTTCGTGCAAATTTTAAAAAGTCTTCGGTGCGGGAAATAAGGGCTTCCCATGAGAAATATTTTATGAGAAATATCAAATCACCCTCCTGCCGTTGCGTAAATGTCTTCTTCTTCTTCTTCTTCTTCAGCCTTCGTTCATCCATTGTTGGACATAGGCCTCCTCCAATTGTTTCCACGCTTCCCTATCTTTTGCAATTCTCATCCATTGCTTTCCAGTTACAGCTGTTATATCGTCTATCCATCTCTTTTTGGGTCTTCCCACGCTTCTTTTTGTTTCTTGAGGTCTCCAGAATGTCACTTTATGAGACCATCTGTTGGTGTCTTGTCTTGCTACATGTGCTACCCATTGCCATCTCAATGTCGCTATTTTTTCCATGATGTCGGTTACTTTAGTTCTTCGACGTATTTCGGTGTTAGGAATTTTGTCTCTGAGGCTTATATTTAACATGGCCCTCTCCATGGCCCGTTGAGTTACTCTTAATTGTTCTGCCATTTTTCTTGTTATTGCCATAGTTTCCAATCCATAAGTTGCAACTGGTAGTATACAAGTGTCATAGGTTTTTCGTTTAAAGTGTATTGGGATTTTTCTGTCTTTTAAAATGAAGCTCAACTTCCCAAAAGCAGCCCATGATAATTGTGTCCTTCTTTTAATTTCTAGGGTTTGATTTTCCTTTTCGTTTTTAATTGCATGTCCTAGATATATATATTGTTCTACCTTTTCTACATTGATGTTATCTATCGTGATGTTTTCTAGGCTGTTGCTTAATATCTTTGTTTTGTCGAGATTCATTTTTAATCCTATTTGATTCGATTTGTGATTTAAATCTTGTAGCATTGATTTTAGTTCATGGATATCTGTGCTTATTAGTACTATGTCGTCTACGAAACGCAAATGGTTAAGATATACTCCATCTATTTTTAATCCCTTTTCGACCCAATTTAGTTTTTTGAAGACATTTTCTAATGCCAAAGTAAATAACTTGGGTGAGATGGTGTCACCCTGTCTCACGCCTTTGCCAAGGTCTATTTTCATAGTTTCCAGATCATCATCTATTTTTACGTGAAAAGTAGCATCATCGTATATATTCTTAAGGAGGGTAGCATATCTTGAATCTACTCTGGCGTCGTCCAATGCTGTTAAGAAAGCCCATTTCTCGATACTGTCGAATGCTTTGTGATAATCGACAAATGCCAGATGTAGTGGTATGTTGTACTCTATTGTTTTTTCAATAACTGTCCGGATTGTTTGCAAGTGATCGATAGTGCTAAAACCCTTACGAAAGCCTGCTTGCTCCACCGGTTGGTATGCATCTAGCTTAGCTGTCAATCTATTTGTTATTATTCGGGTTAGTAGTTTGTAAAGGTGTGACAAGAAGCTTATTGGTCGGTAGTTTTCTATATTTGCGGCGTCTCCTTTTTTATGGAGTAGAATGACTTCCGCATTTTTCCATGCTTTTGGTATTTGTCCTTCCAATAGGCACTTATTCAGTAATGCTCTCATTGCCTCTTCTAATGCAGTGCCTCCCATTTTTAGCATCTCTGAAGTAATTTTATCTTCTCCTGGTGTTTTCCCATTTTTCATTTGTTTTAGGGCGGCTCTAATTTCTGATGTTATTATTTCAGGGAGATCCTCTGAGCCCACATTTAAGATATGTTTTGTTGGTATACCGGGGTTCGGAATAGTAGAAGTATACAGCTTCTCGTAAAATTTTCGGATTTCTCTAACGATCTCTTCCTTATGCGAGCACAATGTTCCACGGTCGTCTTTTATCTTTATGATTTTATTCCTGCCAGCGGATTTACATGTTTTTAGTACTTTCGTGTTCTTATTGTTCTCTATGGTTTCAAGAATCTGGTTTGTTCTATAAGCTCTGAGGTCTCTTCGAATATTTTTCTTAACGCTTCTGTTGAGCGCTTTATAGTCCGGGTTATCTCTGTTCGTTCTTCTTCTTTTCTCTATCTGTTCTAGAGTCTCGGGTTTTAGTTTAGCTTCTTTTTGTTTTCTTATTCTGCAACAAAGTTTCTTAGTGACTGTTTGTATGTCTTTAGTTATTTTCTCAGCTAGTTCATCTATATTCTTGTGCTCAAAGGTATTTGCTACTAGTTTCCGTGCTAATTCCTCTTGATATTTCTCTTTATTACTGGCTAGGATGTCTGCCGTCGGTAAAGGGTTTGTTGTTAATAGTTTTCGTCTTTCTCTCTTTACGTTAATATGTATATCGGCACGAACTAGTCTATGGTCACTGCCAGTATTAAATTTGTTCAGCACCTCGATGTTTTTACATATTGATCTATCACTGGAAAGGATAAAATCTATTTCATTCTTAACCTGGCCGTTCGGGCTACGCCATGTCCACTTTCTTTGTATTTGTTTTTTATAGAACGTGTTCAGGCAAAACATTTTTTCGGTTCTTATGAAATTTGCTAATGTCTCTCCTCTGGTGTTTCTGTTGCCTAGACCGAAGTTTCCTATGTAGTCTGAGTCGCCTGGTATTCGCCGCCCTATTTTTGCATTAAAATCTCCGGTGATGATAACATAATGTGTTTTTTCTAGGTCTTTAGCTCGCGTTATATCTTCGTAGAGTTGTTCTATTGACTCGTCATCCGCAGTGGAAGTTGGAGCATAGTAGTGTATTATTTGTAAGCTATATCGTTTATTCAGTTCTAATACAAGATATATCAATCTTTCCGACACTGCTGAGTATTTTACAATCTGGTGTTCTATTCTTCGGTTGACCATGAAAGCCACTCCTCCTTGACCGTGGTTCTCTTCTGAATTATATTGGTATAAAGTGTGCCCAGATTTTAGGGTGGTCTTTTTCTCTCCTTGAAGTCTCGTTTCACATAAGCTTACAATATCCCATTTAATAGCCCCTAGTTCCTGCTCTAATTCCTCTAGATGGTCGTTCGTTCTCATGGTTCTAATGTTGTATGTAGCAAATTTAAATTTTTGAGAATTAATTTGTTTATTATTGTCATGTATTTTCGATCTTCTGCCTCCCCCAGAATCCGTGAGGCAGTCCATATTGGAGTGGGATTCTGAGTTATAAACTCTACCCACCTGGGGTACTTTATTTTTGAATCTCGATGTATACATGGATATATTGAAGGGAAAATGGCAATTAAAACGCCACGCTTGCCGGGCGGGTTGGCGAGTTGAGAAGGATGTAGGTGAGGATGAATTGGGAAAGACAGGAAAGGGTATAAGGACCCGACTCCCTCGAATGAGATGGAGGGATGTCAGGGGCTAGCATGGGGCAGGGTCACCAAGCCCTGTAGTAGCCTATCCTCTACCGGGATCGTAAAGGAGTGCCATCCGCTACCCCATGCGTAAATGTAAATGTATTTAAATGTTTATAACATTCATTGACGTGCTGGATAGGCAACATTTTTGACGAAATACTACTGAAGATGCTCTGAAAGCGAAAGTACTTGGGCATGATTTAATAAAAAACTGCTCGATATCGCCTTTTATTTGTAAAGTTCATATATTCGAGCATTTAACCATATATTATTCTATAAGAAAGTTTTATTTAACCAAAAGAAATAACTGAGTTAGTAAAACAAAAATAAATTGAAGCTATTTGCAAATATGTCTTTCACAACTCCCGAACATAGCCCATGTGCCCAGCAATTACGCATAAGGCATTAAACAAAAACCTTTCTGTCTGTTTAAAATCGCTCATCACAAAATATGCACTCTTCATCTTGGTCATCTATTGTGTCTTATCCAAGTTTTTCAATGTCAACATCGTTCAGATTCAGAAAGTGGTAGATTTCCTTTAACCTGACAATTTTTTCCGTGACTTTAAAAACCTTGCCTAAAAATTCGGCTAAGTCAAATTTTGTGAGGGAGCATTGCTTTACACGAATCTAATTTCTTATTTCCTCGCTGTAGTATGCATTAAAGCTGTCTATGTGTAAGTTTTATAAAGAGGTTGAAGCTTATATGTGGTATGAGGACGTAAGAAAATTATAAAAGCAAAGTTTTCTATAACCAAATTAATCACTTCCAACTTGCACGTGTGGCTATAATGGCCATCAAGTGGATACTAGAAGGAAATGATACTCTTTTGTTAGTTTCACGAAATTTATAAACTCTTTCATCCATTCTGTAAACAAATTGTGTTCTATCCAACTGCTTGGATGAACCGCATATAATGACCTAGGTGGAGCACCCCTAGTAACTTGTCATTTCAATTTTTCGCGGAAGAAATCAGCGATTAACCCAGGAGGAGCAACTTACATTGCTACAATTAAGGTTACAAGGGATCCACGTTCAGCAGATGTTAGAGACTTAATTTCTTATTTTCCTCTCTTTCCTACGACCTGTCCAACTTGCGCGCTGAACGCTTGGCAATCCAGTTTCATCCTCATTGTAAACACTAATGGAGAAAAAATATGTTTCTTATATTTGGTTTTTCAAAAAATCCTGTACGTTTTTTTTTTGTTGAAGCTCAGAGCTCTGGAAAAGTAAGTTCCAGTGGGTCTTCGAAATGATTATGACGCCACAGAATGCGTCCAACATGCTTTTCCTGCAATGTTATTTTTTAATTGATGAATTAATCCATTTTTCGTAGCTTATGTATGTGCCATTATACAAATGTCTTTTCATGTTAGACCATAATGTGCAGTTTCCATAAAATATGTTGAACCTACTGTACTTCGTTTTTGCCTAATACTTTTTTTGTGGGGTTGAAATGATTCCCTTTTCATTTGAGCCTTTAGTCTTCTTAATTTTCAAGAATATTTATAAAGACGATCTTGGTACGTTGAAACTTTTACTAGCAATTTTTAAATTCATTACTTTATTGCTAACAACCTCCATGGCTTTTTGCATGTCTTCAGCCTTAGAAAAAGGCGCAACTGGTGATTGTTTGAAATGAGGGCTTCTGATCCAAATACGGCCCATATTTGCAACCTGCAGGGACCCAAAGCTACTATTGAATCCAGATGCATATGGTATGCTAAAATCCAAACCCAACACATCACACTTCAGCAAACATTTTTCACAAATACAACAAAATTGACACAAATTTAATAATTACATGTTTAAGAAAGCTTTTAGTAGACCAGACCGCTATCATCATCACCATTCTGGCTTCACAACCCTATGTGTGTCCTAGCCTCCTCAAGAAAATTTCTCTCCAGTCGTCGCTATCCATCGCCTTCCTCCGTCAAGCACGTTTTCCCATATTTCTCATGTCTTCATCGATGTTATCAAGGAACGTTGTTGTGGGTCTTCCTCTTCCACTCTGACGAATGGGTCTATCAAGGAGTATTTTTTTAGCTTCGTCATTTTGTTCCATCCGCATTATATGCCCTATCCACCTCAGACGTCCTATCTTAATATGTTTTACGATATCTGGTTCCTGGTATATTCTACAAACTTCACTGCTCCATACATTCGTCTTAGTACTTTTCTTTCGCAACATCCTAACATGTTTTCATTATTTTTTGTTAGAATTCAGGTCTCTGAACCATATGTTAGGACTGGGCGTATTATTGTTTTGTAGAGTTTTATTTTTGTGTTTTTCGATATAATTGTGGATTTAAGGAGGAGATTGAGCCCAAAATAGCATTTTCAGTGTTACGAAGCGCTCCCAGATATACAAATTTGTTCACTGCTTCGATGACGTCGTTTTATATAAAAAGTGGTCGTAGGATTTTGGTTGCGAGCTTATTTTCATATACTTCGTTTTGTTGGTGTTTATTATTAAACCCATTTCTGTAGCTGATTCTTTTAATGCTACATACGCCTCTCTTACAGCGTTTGTCGTTCTTCCAACAATATTGATATCATCAGCATAGGCAACAATTTGCACAGATTTATTATATATTGAATCAATGGTTGTGATTTGTGACATACGAATTACTTTTTCCAGAGCCAGATTGAACAGTATACAGGAGACAGGGTCTCCCTGGCGCAACCCATTATTTGTTTTAAACGGTTCAGACAGTTCCCCCTAAATTCGTACTCTACATTCAACTTTTTCGAGAGTTAGTTTTGTTAAATTTACCAACTGATTTGGTATTCCTAGCTCTTTCATTGCTTTGAACATTTCCCTTGTATTCACAGAGTCGTAGGCCGCTTTGTAGTCTATAAACATATGATGAATATCTATGCCATATTCGAGTGTTTTTTCTAAAATTTGTTTCAGCGATGCAATCTGATGAATTGTCAATTTATATTCTTCTTCTTCAAGTGCCATCTCCGCGGCGGAGGTCGGCAATCATCATAGCTATTCGGACTTGGACAACCGGAGACGGCTGCTCTGAAAAGTTCATTTGATGTACATCCGTACCACTCTCTCAGGTTGCGCCGCCATGACATTCTACGCCTCCCTATGCTTCTTTTTCCTTGGATCTTTCCCTGCATAATCAGTTGGAGCAAGGTGTATTTCTTTTCACGTGTAATATGTCCGAGATATTCTAATTTTCTTGTTTTTATTGTATTTAAAATTTCCATTTCTTTGTTCATCCTTCCCAGAACCTCTATGATTGTGACATGTTCTGTCCATGATATTTTCAGAATTCTTCTGTACACCCACAGCTCAAATGATTCCAGTTTTTTCATTGATGTCGCATTCAAGGTCCAAGATTTCATTCCATAAAATAAAGTCGAAAAAACATAGCACCTCGCCAACCTAACTCTTAGTTCCAGTTTTAAATCCCTGGTACATAGAACTCTTCTCATTTTGTTGAAATTTGCTCTAGCCTTTTCTATTCTTATTTTGATCTCCTGATTGTAATCATTTGTGGAGTTAATCATTGTTCCCAGGTATGCGCATTTGTCCACTTGTTCGACGTTGGTTCCGTTTATTAGAAGATTCTCGTTATTTCTTTGAGTTTTCGATATTCTCATAAATTTCGTCTTCTTGACATTCATTGTTAGACCATACTCTTTTCCATACTCTGCTATTCTGGTCACCAGTCTCTGTCAATTTATCACCTCCTCTGAAATCAGTCTGGTATTTTCCCACTATTCGTTCTGCATAAATATGGTGCCATACGGTGACATAGTACTGGGGAAAATATTTTATACGATGCATTTAGAAGCGTAATTTTTCTGTGGTTAGATCATTCAAAGATATCTCCTTGTCCTTTTTTGTGTATGTTGCACTCTCTCTTGTCGTTTTCTCATTGCTGAGGATCGTGATTTCCTACAATGCGGGCTGTCAATTCTCTCCATCTCTTGCGATTTTGGGCTGCTCTCATGGACTCGGAAAACGTCTCTCCAGTGGCTTTCTGTACTTGATCTGACCATCGGATAGGTGAGCGTCCTCTGCCTCTACGTCCTTCTACGTTTCCGCACACAATTAGTCTTTCTAAGTTGTCATTGTCTCTTCTCGCAATGTGGCCAAAAAACTTTAAAACATTTGCAAGACACTGAGAGGAGAGTCTGGTCTGAATGTTTAGCTCTTCGAGAATCGACTGATTGGATCTGTGCTTCGTCCACGAGACGCGTAGCATTCGTCTCCAGCACCACATTTCGAATGCGTCAATCCTTTTCCTATCCTCTGATTTTATTGTCCATGTTTCGGCACCGTAACTGAAGATTGAAAAAATGAGTGTCCGTACCAGTCTCATTTTGAGTTTTTTGGATAAAGAGCGGTCCTTCCATATTTTTGACAGTCGTCTCATCGCGTTCTTGGCCATCCCTATTCTTCTGCGAATTTCCGTATGGGAGGAGGCTGCATTGCTTAAGGAAGATCCTAGATACGTGAACTCGTCTACTTTCTCGAATTGATTTAGGGCGCCTGTTGTTTGGAGGATATTCGCGTGGTCCACAATCATGATTTTTGTTTTCTGATTATTAATCTTGAGCCCACACTTGTTGCTTTCGGTTTCTACTCTCTTTATCAGTCTCGACATCTCCTCTTCAGATGTTGCTATCAGTGTTGTATCGTCTGCGAATCTTAAGTTTGAGATCTTTTTTCCTGCAATGGAGATGCCGCCTCTCCATCCATCGAGTGCGTTCCTCATTATGTATTCTCCATATAAATTGAACAGGTCTGGAGATAGTATGCACCCTTGTCGTACACCTCTGCTGGTTTTGAAGGTATCAGATTGCTGGTTTTCAATTTTTATTTTAACTGAGTTATCTTCGTATAAGTTTTTAATTAATATTGCCAAATGATCTGGAACTCCCATCTCATGAAGAACTGTCCAGAGAACTTCCCACTTCACACAATCAAATGCGTTTTGGTAGTCTAGAAAACAGATTATTATTGGAATTTTAAATTCGCGGGCCTTTTCTATGAGCTGCCGCATATTAAGGATTATTTCTCTTGTACCCTTCCCTTTGACAAAGCCTGCTTGTTCTTGGGGAATTTGTTTGTCTAAGTATTGTTGCAAACGGCGTTTAATGATTCTTAGTAATATTTTGCTTGGATGGGAAATCAGTGAGATGGTACGATAATTACTACACTTTGTAGTTGATCCTTTTTTATGGATAGGTATGCACAAAGATGTGCGCCATTCTCTGGGCCACTTTCCGCATCTCCAAATTTTATTAGAAAGTTTCCACATTATGTAACATCCTTTGTATGTTGCACAGTATTTCAATATTCCAATAATTGGGAAGAGATTTTTTTGTCCATATTTCTTTTATAAGCTGCTGTAATGCCATTATGGTATGGTGGATACCTCCTTTATATAGTTCAGCTGGGAGATTATCTATTACAGGTGATTTGTTTCTGGCTAATTTTTTAACTGCAACTTCAAGAATCGTTGGTGGTTCCTCTTTCCTCTCGTCTGTTTCCGTTACTTCATCCCCTTTGTCTTCAAGGTTTTCTTCTTCCTCCTCTATATTAAGTGCCTAGTTAAAGTATTCCACCCATCTATTCAATACATATTTCCTTGTTGTTAATAGGTCACCATTCTGACTTCTGCATTGATTTCGACCAGACCGCTATTGATTTCTCATTTTGTGATCCAGATGTTCCCACTTGCACACCTTCAAACATTTTAAATTTCACATTTTTTACATAGTCTTCGCATGGTATATACTTTTTGATAAAGGATCCACCCGGAAGATTTGATATATGCTTCTGTAGCACCAAACCTCAAAGGCCTCCAGTAGTTTAAGAGATGCTTCCGTTAGTGTCCAAGATTTTACTCTGTAAAGAAAAACCGAAAATATATGTCATGGAAGAAGGCGACTCTTAGTTTTTATTAGCAAATCATTGATCTTGAAAATTTTGCTTATTTTTAAAAAGCTGCTGTTTTTCAAATTTAATTTTACTTTAATATAATCTTACTTATATTGGTACTCAAATAAGCGTAGCTGTTAACTAGTATTATTGGCGATGTGAATTGATAACTATAGTCAAATAAAAGGCTTATCTAAAGTTCTTAGTAAAAATTCAAATTCTTAACAACTTAAAACACTGAAGGATCCCACGTCATCCAGGTAAACTCACACACTCACTGACCAAATAAAAACATTCGGACTGTTTCACATGTCAAAGCCTACTTCAAAGAAAAAACTGTAGTAAATATTCTTTTTATTAGTTTTTTGTTGACCGCCGCCGTTGAACGGGCCCATTATTCGGAAATTTTGGAAGAGAAGAGAACTCATAGTCGGTGATGCGTATGAAATTTGATAAACGATCTTTGAATTTTGCTCTCTCTTGAGGTTACAATAAATCTTTTCTTCGGGAATATCGGAGCGGGTACAAAGGTGTGGTTTTAAGTAGGTAAATTATATGCATAGGGAAGTTTTGGATTAATACCAGCTCAATATCCGTAACCACAACAATGAGGCGGAGAAATTAATAACAATTCTGACAAAAGTTGTTAGGAAATATTTAATGTAACGGCTATTTGTAATTCTAAATATTTTTCTTGATCATTTTTATTATGTAGTGAATCTGTCAATTTCTGACATTTTCTCTTATTATATCGCTTATTATATCGATTTTATTCTTTTACTTATTTTTAATGTTTCGCTCACTTTCATTCGTCTTCTTTCATTAGTTCACCATCGTTATTAAGAACTTTTACTAAAGTTTATAGAACCTAGAGTGTATATCAACGTAAAGCTAAAGTTTGAACAAGCAGTAAGACGAAAACATCCAGGGAAGCTCCCACGTGGTGCCATTCTTCTACACTATAATGCTCGGCCTCATGTTACCAAAGTAGTGAAATAAAATCTACAACGAAAGAAATGGAGGATATTGGAGCATCCACCTTATAGTCCGGATTTACCGCCTTGCGATTTTCACGTCTTCTGGACTACTGCAAAGAGATAACGGCGTTAAAATGTGATTTTGTTCAGACGGACGAAGAACTACAAAATGCCGTAAAAGAATTCTTCGAGCAACAGCCAAAAAAATTCTTTAAACAGGCTATACATCGGTTGGTGAAACAATGGGATATGTGCCTTAAGTATAGTGGTAATTATTTGTAGATATATTTGCCAATAATTTGTTTCTGGGCCAAAGATGAACAAGCCGTGTATGTTGCATCGTTTTTCTATGGTCGTGTTCAGTTTTCGTTAGACATCTTGAGATAAATTGTTTTTTGAAGATTCGTCCTCCTTTGTTGTGAAAGTGATTGTCTCTGAAGCATATTTTACTGTTGGCTTTATGACTGTTTAATAAACATATTTCTCTGGGTTCCGGTTCATAATTGTATCTCTATCATCGTCTGTTCTTGCGTATCTCGCTTCTGTTCCATCACATAAATTTCCCCCAAATGCCTCCAGAAATTTGTACTTTGTACAATCTATATCTTTTATCGTCTACCCTTTTTCTAGGCCATACCCTTGTTTCTCCTATCTTCAGGTAATCTATATTCTAATAATTTTTGTATTACCTATCCTGTTTTCTCGTTTGATCCCAAAGCCATTTACTACCTGTTTCGGCATCAAAATTCGCTCCTTCTCATGAGGCGTTTTACAGTTCTTTCTTTCTTTCTAATACTAATTAAGTATTTGTTTAGTTACTAGATTTTCTTTCACTCCCCTCATACATTGTTTTCATTTTGTTCCCTAATCATGTCAGTTTTTTCAACCCTTTTAAGCCTTTCACTCTTCTAAGACGTCTCATTGCACTAGCTTAGAGTTTAGAGTTATCTTCTGTCCAGTATATTCATCAGTGACCTATTAGGATAAGATTCTAACCGTTTTGAACATAAAAACTAAAGACCGGTTTGGATTCAGCAATAAAAGTTCTAGTATAAAGGAAAAAAATAAATCTATCTCTCCAATACCACTACAGCCCAAATCGAGCTTTGGTCTCCTCCAAATCATGTTTCCACCCTTGCCGGACCCACGCAGATCTTTTCCAGGTTTTCACGTCTAGCAAATTTTGCGCTTCCACTTCTTTTATCCTCCCACCTTTCCCATGGCGTTCCTTTTGGTCTGGCGCCCTAAATTTTACTATCTAGGGAATCTTTTCGACAATCTTTCGGTCTCCATTCTCACTACATGATCCGACCATCGAAGTTTTTGGAGTTTAAAAATTTCTAAGATCGGTGTCTCTTTGAACAGTTCATAGAGTTTACGTTTTTACTTGGATCTCTATAGAATCTCGACCACCAGAAAATACATAGTGTAGTAGTTTCCAACTACCTCTACCTACCTCTATCTTTACGGATTTTTCTTGTTCCCTTTAATTTTACAGTCATTTCAAGTCATTGTTGATCATTTATCATCAGCATATAAAATAATAGTATTTTCAAATATATATTAAGAATAACTACCGATTTTGTAGCTGTGTTTAATTAAAAATTTGTGATTTATGGGGTGAATGAATCTTAGACTCAATAATAAGCTCAAATGTATTGGATGCTTTGAGCGCGCACTAAAAATTATAAACGGTACAGTGAGTTGAAAAAATAATTTTATGAACTACAAATATTATTTTATATGGGTTATATGTTACAATAAATCGTTTTTAATAGAATCTTACTGACTGCGCCATATTATGATCATTTTATGTTTGACATGTTTTTTATACAATCTCTTATACTTATAAACATTTCTAAACATTCGTTTTCTATTTGTTTCAGGCGAAAAACCGTTCAAGTGCGAATTCGAAGGTTGTGATAGGCGTTTCGCCAACTCGTCAGACAGGAAAAAACACTCTCATGTTCATACGTCAGACAAACCCTACAACTGCCGAATAGCAGGCTGTGATAAATCGTACACTCATCCCTCATCTCTCAGGAAGCACATGAAGGTATTATAAATATTTTTTGTATTGTTAATGGGATATGTTAATATTATAATCACTTCAATTTATTTTCCGATGAAGCCGTCATTTGCATATTTTAAACCACTGGTTATTAATAGTAAATATGATGGTCGGAGTGCAAATGGTTTTTTTAATCACTTTACTAGAAATTTTATTAATCATAAAATATTAAGACTTTACAAAATGTTTGTGATAATCTAACAATTAACAACTGGTATCTATAACTATTAGAGATAAGAAATTTATTAAAACTGTTCAAAACCGATCAAAACAGTTTTCTGATGTTTCCTACGATCCGTAGTATTCCTCTTTGTTTATATTCTCGGGAAATCTTTCTACCGCATTACGCAGTTTTTAGGAATGGAAGTAGGGATTTTTTTTTCATCGATTTTCATCCAATTTCATTGATTTACACGTCACTACAGAAACAGAGGATGGGATATACATTACAAGAAGAGAAAGACAGTGATGTCTTCTTTCCGAAGTATTTTGCTTATTGCCTCAGTCCGATAGGGCAAAAATCGGGAAGGCAGACGACAGATGCAAAAGGAGTAGGATCCGAGTTACATGCACGTGGAAATATAAGGGAATCTAGAGTAATCTTTTGGATTCTGAACTAGGAGATTTTTGGAAAGAATATTGGAATATTGGTACATGAAATATACAGTTTCTTGGTAGTTTTCTTATTGAAAAATGAGAGAAAAGGACAAAATCTAGTGAATCTATGATATTGTGATTTGTATTTTTTGTATTGTGAACTTAAATAGACATCCTTTGAAGATGAGAAAGTTTGTCTTTAAGGTGAAAGATAAAACCATCGACGGTGATAAACGATTTTTTTCTTCAAACGTCAAATAATGATGACATTACTTATCTAACTTGATCCTGTCAAAGTTTGATGTCTCCGCCGGCAGCAGTTTTTTTTCCCATTTCTTTACGGCGGAGGGAAAAATGTTATCATGGCAACAATATGAAACATGTCACAAAGCAACAATACAAATGTCATTAACAATAATTAAACATCATTTTCATTTATAGTAATATTAAAAGTACAATTAGTTAATGAGGCATTTTCAAAATTGAAACCGTGCAAAAATGTTCCCGACTCTTGATACGCATTGGTAATTGTTGATGATACTGATGGTCGAGAACAACTTTCAGCAATCATTCCCGATGTTGGCGAATCATGAGGGTTTATATAAATTTAGTAAAGTAAATTTTTTGAGCATTATAGTTCTTATCGGACTTGGAGGGCCCCAAACGTGCTACTGCATCATTAGCCGCGGACTCAATTTCGTTTAGGTTTTCCATTTTCTCACTAAATTTGCGCTTGCGGTTGCAACAACAATAAGCTGTCTTTAATAATTGCAAACAACTGTCAAACAACTGTAACCAGGGAGACGCAAATCCCACCGACGACTTAATTATTTTAATTTCTAACATCTAGATGACTTTAATAGTTGTCACAGTTAATTTCGAGTAAAAATAGCTTATGAATTATACTATTTATGGTTGAAAATTGCTACGTTTGAAGAAAAAATAGTATACTTTATTCGGCAAAGAAGCGACTTTTCTTGACTTGCCCTCTATTACGCGCCTCACTTCGTTCGGCGCGTAATATCGGGCGCGTCAAGAAAAGTCATGCTTCTCCGCCCCATAAAGTAATATACTATTATCACCGTCGCCTAAATATCGATTTGGATAAGTTGGTTTTCTATATATCGAATAAACCATTCGATCTATGAATGACTAATACAGTGATAAAAAAAGGTGACCCATTATTTTGTACTTCCATTTTAATCCTTGTAATTGTATGTTCTGTACTGAGATGCTCAGAAAACGAAGGAATAATGTTTTGACTATGAGGTTTGATGGTAAATGCCTTCACGTCAACAAAGTACAACACACTCTCAGATGACCTATTTTTATAGCTGAGCAAGGTTTTTATGAGCATATCAGTAATGACAGAGCAAATCAGATTGCAAAAAAAAGTTCCAGATACCGACTGAAGAAAAGTGGGGTTCCAGATACCAACTTGTATAAAGAAATTGTATCTAAAATAAATAATAAATAAATAATTAAGTAAAAAAATTAATTTTTCCAGAGATAATTAATTAATTTATAGAGGTATAAATCTACTGAATACCGCACTTAAGCTTACCACAAGAGTCCTAACCAACAAAATCAATAAACTGACAACTTTATCGGATAAACAACAATGATTCAGATCAAGAAGATCCTGCGTAGACGCCGTGTTTATACTAATACAAATCACAGAAAAAACCATCGAGTACAATAAATTAGCATATATATGTTTTATAGACCTGACAAAGGCTTTCGATCGCATCCAAGTCGAAGACGTCTTACACCTACTGTATAAAAGAAACACACCAATAAATATTATACAAACCATCAAAAACATCTTCTTCCATAATCGAATACAGACAAAGATAAATGGAAAACTAATCCAGTGTATATCTGTACAAAGCGGAGTCAGACAGGGTGACTCGTTAAGCCCACTTCTCTTTAATAATAATATAATAATGGACGAAATAATACAAGCAGTACGTAAAGGTCATGGTTACAGAATGGGGAACAAAGAAATACAAATATTATGTTATGCAGACGACGCCGCATTAATCGCCGAGACAGAAGACGAGCTCCAAAGATCAATACACATCTTCTATACAGCAGCCAAGAAATACAATGTGATAATATCAGTAGAAAAAACCAAAAAATAATAAAGCAGAAAGCAAGGTTTAGATATCTGGAAATAGATATAACCAGTTACGGGGATGTTGAAGACGAAGTACGACAACAAAGCTTAAAAGCAAGTAAAGCGGCGGGATCTCTTAATGACACAATCTGGAAGAACAAACAACTAAGACTAGACACAAAAACAAGAATCTATAAAGCAGCAATTAGACCTATATTAACATACACGGCGGAGACAAGACCTGACACACCTAATACGAGACGACTACTAGAAACAACAGAGATGAAAATACTCCGACGAATATCAGGAAAAAGTCTGTTGGATAGAGAGAGAAGCGAAAACATAAGAAACGCATACAATATAGAAGACATAAATGGATGGGTGACAAAACGGAAACAGGAGTGGAACGAACATATTAGTAGAATGGCAGAGGATAGGATAGTACGAATAGCACGAGATGTCACCCAAATAGACGAAGAAGTATTGACAGACCAAGAAAAAGGTAGTGCGATAATTTAAACAATTTAGGAGGCTAATATTGAAGAAGAAACAGGCTTTAAAGTATGCATACAAGAAAGAAGAAGAAGAAGAAGAAGAATCTGTCTACATTTGAACTCTAAATTTCTTATTGCTGGTTTGCTAATTATATTGCTAATTATTTATCTTTCTCTAGTTTTGGTTGTTCGTACTGCACTCACACAACATCTACCTAGTTTTTTCATTGCGTATCCATTCAGTCAATCTGGTTGGTAATTGTTTAAATTTTTAACCTCCTGTAGAACTGATATACTTATCCTTGAAAAAGACAGGAGTGTGGAATGAAAAAACATAAACATTTTCTTTCGGAAACTATTACTTGCTATTGGTTCTTATCTTTCAGTTTTGAGTTGTAAATTGTCGTCCTAATCAAAATTTTCTTTCTAGGTACACGGTTGCTCCGGAAGATCACCTCACCACTACGAAAGCGACGGAGAAGAATCAAATTCCTCATCGGCGGGAAGTATATCCGTTGCTGCCTCTCCCCACGTCCAGATGCCCTCACAGGTTCCTGGCACTACCTCGTTAAGTGATTGGTACGTGTGCCAACCCACACCAGCTCCCCCGGATCCTCTGGGAAGCTTAGGACACTTCGGAAACCTTCATCACAGTGGCGCGACGGCAGCCTATTAGTCTTTTTTTAGTTTTCGTGTTTAATTTTGAAATATTCTTTGTAATGCACTGATTTTTGAACTTGCAGGATAAGAAATTACCAAAAAGTTGTTAGTTTGAGTCACTTTTATATTGTTTTTTTTTTTAATAAAATTTTAAAGTTTTTAATAGAAACCGTAAATTTAAACACTTTGAGATACGCCATTGAATGAATAGTGCTCACGTAAAGGAGTCATCATAATAATTTATTTTGCCCAATTCTGCATAAGTTTGCAGTACCATGTATTTTGGTTTATATAGTAGTTTTTCATAATTTCTCGACTAGAAAAGACTTTTTTTGGCAATTATTTGCAAATGATTATATTCGGTCCAAAACCACTCTCTTCCGAGTGTTCTGCTTCTGATTTTCATGTAATTATTATTTTTTTATTGACATAAACCAGTACCATACAGCCAGTCACAAAATGCTAACATTTTCCAAGCAACAGAAAGAAGATTGTCTAGTATAATAGAAATTTATAATATAAATTACAAACAAAGTAGTATTACAAGTTTTAAGCATTAAAATAATTCTTAAGGATAGGATAAGGATAAAACATGTAAATTCGTTTCTCGTCTAGAGAAATATCAACACATTGTTTTTTAAGACAAACTAGACTAGACGTTAAAAGTCTTACATAGATAAATTTTATTAAATATTCATTTACAATTTCCATTTTTAGACAGCGGCGGATTCAGCATTGTTAAGAGGGAATGCCCTAAAATATATAAGTAAAATGAATACAAAATGGTAAAGACATCGAGTTCTAGGCAACCAGTACTAACCAATACTGCGTCGCCATTTCTCCTCCAACTAACACGCAGACAAGTTTATACAAAACATACTTCTTCTTCTTCTTCTTTTGGCATCATAACCCTGGATGGGTCTTTGCCTGTCTGGCTATGTCCTTCCATTCAGATCTCTCTTGTGCCCTTCTTCTCCATTGTCTTATGTTTATTGTTTTCAGGTCGTCTTCCACGTCATCCAACCATCTCGTTCTGGGCCTTCCTTTTTTTCGCCTTCCTAAGGGCTTCCATTGTAACATTTTCTTTGTTGTTTTTGCATCGTTTTGTCTCTGCACATGTCACAGCCATGACAGTCTTTGACTTTTCACAAATCTTACAATGTCATAACCTTCATTTAACTCATTAACCTCGTCGTTTCTCCTGATTCTCCATGTGCCATCTTCCTCTTGTACCGGGCCATATACTTTCCTCAGTATTTTTCTCTCGAATGTCCAGATGGGCTTCATCTTTTTTCGTCATTACCCAAGTTTCACATCCATAGGTTACTACGGGTCTAATCAGTGTTCTGTAGATAGTCATTTTGGTTCTTTTGTCTAATAATTTCGTTTACCTAACCTAACCTAACCTAACAAAACATACTTACCTAGAAAAATACCAACACAAACGCCCTTAAAACATAACTACCATGTGAGTTCATGAATGATTTGAAGACCAACCTAACGACATTATCGTCATAGCCAGTAACATCTTAGCAGATGTATTGTGGTTTAATCGAAAAGTTTCATTATTGATTAATGATGTAAAGAACTTTAAAATTTTAGAGAATACAGTACCAGAGAGACGCTGTTTAATTTCATCTAGAACCGAGACATTTGTGCGGCGAGCGGTCCATGGAATTCGAAGCAGTCGTCTTCATATCCACATTTCAAAAGAGTCTATGCGTCGTCTATCTGATTCTTTGACTGTCCATATCTTGCATGCATAGTAAAATGTGGTAAAGACCACAGTTGGAATGAGTCTCTTCTTGTTTGTCATAGTAATGTGACAATCACGCCATACCCTGTTTAGTTCAGTCATTGCTGCTTGTGCTAGTTGTATGCAACTTCGAATTTCGAATAGATATATCATAGAGGAGACTACCTCTCACTTCGCAATAGTTCGTGTTTTAGGGAAGTGCTGTTACCGATCAATAACTATGATTTTGATTTTGTTGTAGTGAACCATGAGTACATACTTAGCACTTTCTACCTCGAGTTTTTTTAATTTTCTAAGTTAGTAATTTCTTCTGGAGTAAAGGCTAGAGATCTAGTGTCGTCTGCGAAACGCAAGTTAGATATCTTGACACCACCTAGGCACTCCTCTCTCCCAACCATCCAAAACTCTGCTCATTATGAACTCGTGTCTTCTTCTTAACGTGCCCTATCAAGTCCCCTTGACATTGGCGATTAACATGGCGAAACTGTCTCTGTCTTGAGCTATTCTATAAAGTTGCTCAGCTTTCCTCATTCCTGTCCACTCCCTGATATTCTTCAACCAAGAGGCCTGCTTTCTACTAATTCCTCTGCGTCCTTCGATTTTACCCATCATAATAAGTTGAAGAATATTATATCAGTCTCCCCTTACTACGTGTCCAAAATAGGCCATCTTTCTACATTTGATGTTATCAAGCAGCTTGCGAGTAGCATTTGCTCTCTCAAGGACTGCCACATTTGTCAGCATAGCCGTCCATGGAATTTTTAGTATACGTCTGTGCAGCCACATTCCAAAGGCCTCCAGACGATTAATGGTGGATATTTTTAATGTCCATGCTTCGACACCGTATAAGAGGACTGACCAAATGTAGCACCAAAGAAGATAGACGCTATAAGCGTCTATATTCTTTGGTAGCACTTAACCATGCGCTTTCGAAGTTGAAGTTGCAAGTTATCATTACAGAAGAATGACTTCATTTTTAAAAATGTCGTGTTCTATCTCGATTCTATGTTTTATCTCTTGATCTGGATCTAGTTGTTCAGTAATATGGCAACCAAGATAATTAAAACTGGACACTCTTTGAATTATATGACCATCAACATATAATCGTGCATCTTGATGTGCTAAACGGCTAAACACCATGTGTTTTGTTTTTGAACAGTTTATGTTTAGGCCAAACTCTCTTCCCACTGTATCAATGGCATTTAAAAGGCATTGTAATCCATTCATGTCATCACTTAAAATAACTATATCGTCTGCATATCTGATTGTATTTATCAGAATTCCATTAACTTTCACGCCCCATTCCAAATTATGCAGCGTTTCTTTAAATATTCTATCTGAATATAAATTAAATAACAGTGGGGATAGTATACAACCCTGTCTGACACCTCTTTGTATTTTACATATTTCTGTTGATTTTCCATTTATGCGAGCTGTCGCTGTTTGACGCCAGTATAACTTTTCTATGAATCGTATGTCTTGACTATCAACTCCTTTATCTTTTAATATTGTAATTAATTTGTGATGCTGTACTTGATCAAAGGCCTTTTCATAGTCAATAAATACAGCAAAGACGTCTTTCCTTTGATCTCGACTTGATGATGTATGTACTCGATCAAAGGCCTTTTCATAGTCAATAAATACAGCAAAGACGTCTTTCCTTTGATTTCTGCAGTAATAAACTTAGTGCAAAGAGGGCGTCCCGTATGAACTCTGTATAGATGTTAAATAATAAGGGAGATAAAACTCACCCTTGGCGTACTCCCATCTTTAAAGTGCATTCGTCAGATAGGTATCCATTCATTCGAATATACTTATGCCAAAGTCAAGTTATCTTCATACAGTTTGCTAATAATGTAAGTCAAATGTTTAGTTACACATATTGCCATCAGTATCTTCCATAATTTGTCCTAACTAACTTTATCAAAGTTCTTGTATAATCAACAGAACATAAATGTCGGGATCTGATATTATCTGTATATCGATGTAATATTCTTCCTTCAGATACGGTGATGAAATCATAGCCTACTGCTTTGTTTAACTTAAGCTTTTTCAGAGCAAATTCAACCTCGGAGAGACGCTGTTTAATCGGTTCAGATTCAAAGACTGTGTTGTTGGTGTTTACGAGAGGAGTGTGCTATGTTCCTGTTGAAGGCGAGTGGAAAGTAGAGGCTTGACACTTAGGTACATATGGGGTGCTCACGGGCAACTGATCCGTATCGGCGTGTAAAGACTTACAATAGGCCCTGCAATTTAACCTAACCTAACCTAACGATATATGTCCTGCATAACTGAAACCTTTTCGGACTTTTACTTAGCACGCAAAACCTGGTGAACACTAAATCACATCACGACTTCATATAGTCCATGTGATCGTCTGCTGCACAAGTGGGGTAAATTATAAATTTCTTCACACGATTGTGGGAAAGTTCAAACTATTAAACACACAATAGAAAAAGTTTTCCAACCATCAAAAACAGTCCAAGATGTTTTTATCTATAGTAAGAAGGATGATCCTCAAGTACTATTGTTCACTCGAGTCTTCTGGCCAATATCTTTTAAGTCTTCTATCAACTAATAGTAGATTAAATAGTTATCTTAGAAGATTTTTTACATGATCTAAAGCGCGTTGTCGATACTTGATTTGTACTAAGTACTGTTGTTGATATGTTTAGATCAATATGTAGAGTTTAGTTTAAGACATACGAGGGGGTACCAGCTTTCATTAGTCTCTCTAGCAGTACCATTTAACCCAGCCTGTAAGACTTGCACACCCCTTGAGAATTATATTCAGGTGTTACAATTCATTGGGGCGAGGAAACAGGAATCACTCTATTCCGTTCCAATGCTTCAGATCATCCTCCACCCCCCGAAAGTACTCTGATGCGCTATAGAGGCTTCATATCAGCAAAGTGTTTGTCATGTGAGAGTTCTGGGTACAACGATTCATACACAAAATCCTACCCCGAACAATACAGGCCAGCGTGAAGCGCTCTATTCCCGCTATCTCTAGTGACTTATCATCGATCTCGATCTGTATTGCTTGATCGTGCCTCGAATCTAGTGTTGGCTAGTGAGTCGATGTTTCGAAGCAATGAGTTGAGTTACAGAACTGTTTCAATGTTTCGATACATTAAACTTTTACTGTTTGTTTGTTATAAATGTGTGCTTAACAAGTTAAAATCCCTAATCGTTCAAAAATCCTTATAATAACAATACTTTAACAATCACATTGCTGTCACGTGCCTTACAGAAAATGAATCTGCACGAAATATTGTATCTTTTCATAGCATAAACAATGAATTGTTATGATATAAAACATATGAAGTTACAGTATCGGGTAAAATGTGTCAATTGTTTCAATGTTTCGAATCATTGTTTCGAAACATCACAGTGAGTTAATTCAAATGATTCAAAACATTCAAATGAGTCATTTTGCCCATCACTACCGAGTCACCGCTCTGGGCTACGTCCAGTTCGCCTACTCGGCGTTCGAGGATGTGGGCCCCCCTTGCCCGTTTTGGGTTTTTGTTATTTTTTTTTGGAGGTCGGAGCCGTTTTAGATTTTTTGTGATTTTTTTTTATTTAGGTCTCTCTTCCCAGACTAGCTTTACGACACACTGATATGGACCGCCGATCTTAACCTTTTAGCTTTTATTATTTTTACTGTATTTGGCTGGTTATATAATTCTTTAAATTCTCGGTTAGTTCTCTCTTCTTTGTATTGCTGTTGCGCAAATTGTCCAGCTTCAGTATTTGTCTTATCCTGTTTAATTGGAGTTTTTCAAATAGTTTTGTCATCGTTAGTAATAGACTTATGAGGACTTTATCTAAATGTGTGTATTATATAGAATAAATAAAATATTATGTGTAGATATATGAACAAAGTAATAACACATGAATAAAATTTTATTGTACAATTGAGAAGTCTTTAAGGAATTTGGGTGAGGAGGACCGACCATCAGACTGCATAAAATTACTATGACTCAAACGTGATATTTTCAATCTTCGTATTATTACCGTATTCCATTTTTGTCAGAAATGTGTTGATCAGTATAATTAAATTTATCTAAAATCTAAATCAGTTACTTTTTATAAAAAAATCACACATAAATAAAAAATTCTAATTGGATATGTCACACCTACACTAACAGCTGGAGTTGCGTTTTCCCCGACGAGGATAAAATAATCAACACATTCTTGCTGTTAGTGTTTTTCAAAGATTTGATTTATTTGTATTTATGGCAAGTCGTATAACGTCAAAATAAACTTTATGGCTTCATTAATAAATCATTAATAATTATGTTAGGTCTAATCAAAAGTGATTTTATGGTTGAGTTACTACTCTAGCTGAAAGGTTACCCAAAAAAAATTATATATATATATATATATATATATATATATATATATATATATATATATATATATATACAGTGAATGCCAAATAAAGTTGCGTTCACATCATCATTGTGAACATTTGCAGCGTTGTCAGATGGTTCATGAAGTATGAAAATTAACAAAAGGAACTGAAGTAAACAAAAAAGGTGAAGGTAGCAAATTTCACACTACATTAAATGGAATTTGAAAATGAGTGTTTTTTTTTCATTTGTTTTTTGTTAATTACATTCATGCATAGATTTCACAAAGTAAGGAATTCCACAATAAAAGTGGTAAGGTTATTACTGAGTTACCAAACAATAAATATAATCAAAATAAAACCACAAGCAATAAAATAAAATATTTTTTAATAATGAACGTATTTTCAAAGACAAAAGATAAGATTAAAAAAAAACAACATCAACGAATTAAACATTTTCTGAATCTGATTCCACATTAGTGTCACTCTCTCCACTATTAACATTTATTACTATTGGACTAATTGCTTGACGATCAAATATTCTTTCTCTCTCATACCATTTAAATCTTTCTCTTTCAGTATGATTGATAAAGTTTTTTCACATATCAGGAGTAATCATGTAAAGTGCCTCATGCCACATGTTTGGGCAGTTGTTAGCGCTGTTACCATCTCTACCAATGTGCTTATTGTATTAATTTTTTGCTATGCCGCAAATTAATTCAATATGGTTAAAGATACAATGATAAGGAGGAAGACGTAAAACTTTGTGTCCATACCGTTCTGCCATATCGTCCACTATATACTTGGTTTGTGGTTTATTTCTAAAAAAATGTTTAAAATAAATGACATTTATATGTAATATTATATCTGTATATTTACTGAGAAACGATGCGCAACAGTTCTGTTTTGAACATCATATGGGAATAGGCAATGTTTTATTCTGTCAACCACTGCTCCATAGCAATTTTTGACCATCCTGTATTCGGAGTTTTATGCAATAACATACTGTGATAAGGTTATCGCATTGCATTATCAAGTACAATTAGAGAAAGATGCTCTAAGTTTTGCAGCAACTGATATTCAAACCATTTCAAGAAATTTGCCTGGTTCATTTCCCCATGATAATCACTAAGTTGAGCTTTTGAACAAAATATTGCTTCACCACCCTCTATAAATCCGATTTCTTTTCCAGCATTGAGTATAATATATTTGCAATGATATTATTTAAATGTTCATGTAACTTATGTTAATACAACAAACCTTTTGCCATCCGTTTTAGTGGTTTTAATACTCTTTATATTTTTATTTTGCCAAGAATGACCAATGATCCCCTTTCGAAATATCCAAGTTTCATCGAGAAACACGAATTGGTATATACCTTCGTCCTTCGCTTCTTTATGAGTTCTCAAGAATTGTATTCTTTTACAAACAACGTTAGGTAATTCCATAAGTCCTCGTCGTGGATTATCCTTCATCTACTCAAACCCAAGTTCTTTGAGCAATCTTTTTAAAGAAGTGGTAATACCATTAAATAATTCTTAATCTTTCAGTTGAGACCACAATGATTCAACCGTTACGTGCTGTTCTAAAAGCATACAGAAATAAAATGATGTTAAATGTATATTTGTTATAATCATACTTACTTCTCTGGTACATATTGCAAATGGTATCACGAATAGAGTTTGTATTTAAAGTTGTTGTATTTGTTACTCGTTTATTAGTGCAACCCTTTTTCTTTGGTGACACGAACTGTTCACCTTTTCTCTGCATTTGACCAATGCTACTTACTTTTTACACTCATTTTTAAAACAGCAGCTACACGCTAAAATAATACAACAAAGGGCCACTCTTATTCCTTTCTTCTTCAAAATAGTTAACTAATGAAGCCACAAGTTCTTTGCATCGACTATTCAGCTGTTTGGGCATTTTGACAAATAAATAAATGTTTTTCAAAAGATAACCTCAAAAATCGATGATACCACGAGTACAAAAGTCACAGAACACTGATTGAAAACTCAACAAACGAGGCGGCAACGTGACAATATTTCTGGTAGTGACTAATACTCCGTCATTAATTGGTGGTTTCTTCATGAACATTTCAACACAAAATTTTACAGTGAGGGACGTCTAAATCCAAAAAAGCTATATTATATATACATTATTTGGTTACAAAATTTTTTTTTATTGATTGTGTTATTTTTAGAAGTGATTGTTTAGCAAACTAAAGTAATATACACTTTTCTATAGAAATGTAGCCACACATACAATATAATTACGACCTTGGTGACGTGCACGCAACTTTATTTGGCTTTTAGTGTATATGTATATATACGTATAACCGATCTATTGAGTGTTTTCTAAGAAACCAGCAAGTACTTTCATGTTGGGTGTAATTGTATTTCGTATCTGTTTAAAAAAACTTAAAACAGTTTCTTTCTTAGATCTTTCTCCTCACAAAATATTACGTAGAAAATGATTAGCAGTATTTTGTGTTTCATTTGATTTATCAAGAGATGTAAGGGAGGAAGATACCATTTTTCCGTATGTGCATATTAAAAGTGTCTGTGAAATTAAAGATGCCAATAGTTATGGCTTAAAATCAGATAATACTAACACGCCACTGAATAAATGCTGGACTTCCAATCGCTTTGCCTATAAGTACTCTGACGTATATTCTACTCAAGTCGAATGTACGTAATTCGACTTCATTCAAATGTATGTTTGCTGTAGTATTTATTTTGTTACGTATCTTAACTCTGTTTTCTCAGCATGGGGTATGTACTGATACGAACCATTGATTGAACCATGCAAAATTTCTTGCCGCTACCAATGGCACATTTCCATCAGATCCCTAACCTAAAATTCGATTCGTGCCAGCTAAGCTTCTTAACTTCGCAGGTCACGAACTTCCTGATAAGTATTAAAACTTTCTAAAAGCTACTCCACGAAAATATTAGTGATAATAATCTGCTAAGCCAAAAAGAAAGAACCGTTCCCTAATCTTTTAAATTTGGGAACACTGAGATACTTTCACACAGTTACCTTCACATTTAACCCACTCTTTTCCATCTTCTCTTCTCGTGTTTTTCTCACAGCAGTTCTCTCTCTCATAAAGCTAACATCACCCGACCCCCACTTCAGACTACAGAAGCATCTAGTAACAAAAAGAATTATATAGATATATCACTGGACCATCTTAATCTTTGAATTCAAAAGTATCTATAAAAAAGTTTTTGGGTTATCCATATAATTTGCGTTCATTCGTGAATAGTTCTTCGCCAGTTAAGTGTGAATGTTACTTTTTCGTGAAATGTTCTTGATAATTAAATTAAAAAATACAGTTTATAAAGGGTAACCTTATTTTAGCTAATATTTAAAATATTTGAGACATGTACTTTTATTATGTCAGCATAATCAAAGAGAGAAAAACACAATACTTGGGTCATGGGTTGAGAGGTGAAAGATTTGAATTACTCCAAATCATATTGGAAGGTAGAAGTCAGGGCAAAAGATCAGTTGGAAGACGCCAAAACTCGTGGCTGAAAGACCTGAGAAGATGGTTTGACCTCTCAGCCTCAGAAATTTTTCGTGAATCAGTTTTTAAAGCTGCAATTGCCATTTGGATTGCCAACCTTCGAAAGGAGACGGCGCAATAAGAAGAAGTACTTTTATCATAACTTTACTTTTAGTGTCACAAGTATACGTTTAGTTCTTTTTTCCGTGCAAACGGAACTTTGCTTTTGTTTATTGTATAACACCCTCTAGTCATTTCCTCATTACTAAGTAACGTGATTTCCTATCAAACGAGCAGCTATCTCTTTTCTTCGGCTTCTATCCTCTGCTCCTCTTATGTACTCAGAAAATGTCTTGCCACTGGCTTTCTGCATTTGATCTGTCTATCGAGTGGATGAACTATCTCTACCTCCGTGACCTGAACGTTTTCTAAAATTATAGTTCTCTCAAGATTGTCATTATTTCTTCTTGCAATGTATTCGAAAAACTTAAAAAGTAGCATTTGACATTTCTTCTTCGGATGCAGTTATCAGGGCTGCATTGTCTACATATTTAACGTTTGAGATGTCTTTGCCTGTGATAGAAATACCGTAATTTTAGCTGACAGACGATCAGGAACTCTTAACTCGTGTAGACTTTTTCGTGGGAGCGTCGATAGGATTAGTCTGGGCAGCGTTTGGTAAATTAAACTGTGTATTTAAATCAGATCTACCCATATGCCTCAAATGGAAAATCTTTGACCAATGTGTGTCCCCTGTAGTCACTTATGGAGCAGAAACATTAACACTCACAAAAAAGATAGTGACCTAAGATTCGCGTGACTCAGAGGGCTATGGAGCGCCAGATGTTCGGTGTCTCCCTTAAGGCCCGTTTTCACACTACGTCTTATTGTACGTTTTGTGGGTCATATAAAACGTACGACAAAATGTACGTTTTGTCCAGTGTATAGACACTACGTTTTTCCTTCCGTTTTCTACCTCATTTCTAATTCATAGTCTTGAGTTGTGTGCAGTTTGTTTAGTGTTTTTTTTTATTATGGAGGAAACAAGGCTGCTTTCTTTTATTTTTTCAACTATAAAGATACTACGACTGAGGAAAAAGGGGATGAAGCGGGAAAAGACAAGATGGTCAAGAAAGTGAGCTTCTAAAAAGAAGCCAGTATTCCCACGTCTCGTTACTAAAAGAGGCGAACCAGATGACTGGCGCAATTATTTGCGAATGGACACCTCAGCCTATTGTCAATTGCTATAGTTGGTAACACCATACATATTGAAATAAGATACCTCATGAGAAAAGCCATTACACCCCATGAAAGAGTCACAGCAACTCTCAGATATCTTACAACAGGACGCAGCGTCAAGGACTTGGAGTTCACAATCATAATATCCAAACCAGCGTTAAGCCAAATAATTCCTGAAACCTGTAATGCAATCTACTTGGTTTTAAAACAGAACTACTTAAAAACTTTTATAAAATTCAATAAATTCCCCGAGAAAATCGTGGATGCATTGCCACAAATCTGACATTATTAGGCTTTTTTTGAGAAAAATAAAACGAACTGCAGTGGAACTAGTCGTCAAATAAGTCAAGATCGGACGACTTGTCTGAACATGTATTTTCACGTAACGTTTTATCCTATCAGTTCTCGCAAAACTATGCTTCTCCCATCATTTTTACGATCTGACCTTGGATTTCATGTCGATTCGACAAGACGTACGTTTTGCTGTTTACATGCCACGTTTTATTGTATAGGATTTGTCCTATCCAACAAAACGTACAATAAGACGTAGCGTGAAAACCGGCCTTTAGAGACCGAATCCCAAACGAAGAAATACGTCGTAGAAGAAAAACCACAGACATCATCGAAAAAATCGCGTCGCTAAAATGAAATTGGGCAGGACACGTCGCCAGATTATCAGACAACTGATGGACAAAACGTATTATCGAGTGGAGACCAAGACAAGAAGCAAAACGGAGCAGAGGACGCTCACCAACTAAATGAACTGACTACCTGAAGCAAGCAATAGCTGGATGCAAGCCGCACAAGACAGAGACAGATGGAAAGAGCTGAGGGAGATCTATGTCCAGCAGTGGACGCATACAGGTTGAAGATGATGATGAAAACACTAATCTCGTGGATTTAGTAAGCATTAATCAGACAATAATTAAAATTATTCGAAGCCACTGCAAACAAACTTATATGGATCGGACTAATTGGTAAGGTGAAATTAGAACCTGGTACCACAAGAATACTGCTATAATTACTATTTTGTGTATAGTGTACCAAAATAAATAGGCCTGGTACTCAAATCTTTTACGCCTGGTCCAAAAGAGTTAAGTAAATAGAATAGATAGAATCCATTTTCTAATGAATTCAGTATTTGTTTGTTTGTTTGCAATAGAAGTTTTATATTATTCCTAAATTTATTTTGGTAATTTCCTGCAACCATTTCTTCTTTTCACTTAATGCTCCTATTTATTATTAATGATCCTACAGGTCCTTCTTGAAAATGTGTCGTGCCCACCTGTCTTTGCGATAACTATCAAAGGAAAAGTCCCAGTGGCTTGAAATTTGGAGTCGTTTCACAATTAATTTAGAATAAATATTACCCATCACATAAATACAAAAATTGATCGATTTACCAAAAATATTTTCGGTTTTACATTCCGGTTGTATAAACTCAATAAAAATACGTCAGTAAAAATATATAATTCAAACACCTGCCTTTTTATGAAGTTTTAAATGATGAACATTTATAACTGTGTAGTAAATCAAGATCTCGAGGTAAAGAGAGATTTAAGAATAAAAATATAATCTCAAATAAAGTTTAGTCCAATCACTTTTAATTTAAAAACAGTCATTAACAAAGATATTTAAAAGTAACTATGATGGACAAACTCTCCCAATTTTAAGAATCATTCTAAAAATTAGTGATCACGTTATTGTAAATAAAAAATAATAAAGATTGTTTGGTTTATGCGTTGATTGAATATTTAATCAACGGTTTATGTTATCAATAGAATTTGAACTAGTGTCATCTGTCATCCATCACCTGTCATCTTTCAATTATGGATATTAGATACTGCTTGTTTTAAAAAAAGTTTCACTGTTTTACACAATGTAAGATGCAAATATTACATACTACAACTATTTTTTCAAGAGGTTTTTGCTACATAGAAAACAAAATTCGATAAACAAAGTTTTATAAATCGTATATTTTAACATATATTATAAGTATAGACACAAAATCCACACCAAAGACAGTCGGTTCGCTGTTGTGCGTATTTATACGCATCTTTTGACTGATTTTATGATTTATTTGATAGATTTCGTTAACTTTATACTTGCAGGAGATATTAAATTCATCACAAATAGAGAGTGTATTTCTTATCCTATTTGAAAATCAGTGTAGCCCTGACTGTGAGTTACAACTAAAAGCATAGATGTATTTTATTATGTTTTCGTGCAATTTTTTAACCGAGTGAGTTTCCTGGTTAAAGAAATCTTCGTTGTTCTATTTATGGATATTATAAATGCGTTGCGGCTGCAACTAGATACTGTATATTTGTATAAATTATTTGAATTTAACGCTAAGGCTACAAATGTATAAAGCGACAAATTTTAAATGTAAATAATAATGTTTGATCATCAGGGATCTCTGTATATCTATATAATTATAAATTTATTAAAATATATGAAAATATCGACTGAACGTGTTTCTTTTACTCTTCTTATTTTAATTTTTAATTGAACATCGAGATCTTGGGAATTAGCGATAAACTAGATGGTCAAATAACGGAATATGCCAATACAATGGATTTGATTTCTACTATTCTGGAACTAACACACAATATACTTAACATAGACATGTAGTAGGTATGAGGTACTCTGTAACGTCTAAATCTTATTAAAACCAGGGCTTTAAGCAACACCACACTGCTGGAAGAAACGAGGGGAGAAATTCTTCGAATATCCCTAAGGATATTCAAGAGAAAAACGCCCACCGTTCCATCTATCAGAATGGTGCTGTGCCCGACTGCTCAGCCCTGGGTTCGTTCCCTGTTCATTCTCTCCCCACGCCAATCCCAGAAAGGTACAGGAAATAAAAAAACCTTACGAAAGGTATATTTATTTATTAAATAAAAATAAACAGAATTCAAATTATTATGAATGTGAAACAAAAATAAATTTTTTAACTGAGACTCAAAGATTCTGCCGGTTGCCGGTATAAAATAATTAAAGTATAAAAAAGTACTCAGCTTTAGTCCGTTCTGAAGGAGTCGTTCAGTTCTCCCGGAAGGGTTCCGATCTTTGTGGAGGTAAGCCTCTGTCGCTGGTTGTTGGTTGGGTTAAGGGGGGTTGTTGGTCTAGATTATAGCAATCATTTTTGTCCCCATGTTGGTAAATGGGTTTCAAATTATATTCTGATGCATCAGTGGATTTAAGGTAGTATGGGTGGTTGCTGATTGTTTCCCCAAGGTAGTGTGGTTGGCTGTTGTTTGCTTCCCACGGTAGTGTGGTTGGCTATTGCTTGCTCCCCACGCTAGTGGTTCGCTATTTCTTGCTCCCCACGGTAGTGGCTAGAAAATTCATACAAAGATCAGTTTTCTCCCAAAAGAAAAGTCCGATCAGAAATAAAGCTGAGTATTCAGAAAAAACGATCTCAGCAAAATCACTGATCACAGCGTGGCATTAATAAAAAGAAGATATTAAAGAAAATAAGGTAATATAGGTACATATATAAAAAATTAAAGTTAAAATGTTTCCAGCTTTATTTTAAGAAAGAAAGTATCTGCTATGCAAAAGAAAACAAGTAAAAAACAGAGACCTAAAACTAGAAAAAGATACTTACCCGTGTATACGGCTAAGACACTAACCAATTTCTGTGACTATAGTTTCATTGGCAGAATGATTGTAGTGATATGATTGAAAAGAGCTAATAAAAATTTGTATCGGCTTATATAGGATGGAACGGCTACTAAAAATATTTATAATTTAGTGAGGTCGCTTTGGAGTAATATAGTACGGGGGACAAGTACCAAGCGAAGCTTGGTGTCACGTTCAATTGGTTATGGCAGACATGTAAATATGACGATTTCTACGAAAAATATCCACTTTTTTGATACCAATAACATTAATTTTGAAATTTGGTAGCACATTCTTTGGACCATTTTTTTTACTCTTTAGAACTTAAAACTGAAGAAAAAAATAGTGCCGCTACCCGGAACGAGGGTTATTCGTGCCTTCTTGTGAGATTTCAAAAATTGAATGAGCGAAATAATAGCGATTTTGAAGTGCAAAAATGTCGCGACTTAAAATTACTGTATAGAATTTGTTCAATAGCACCTACAAACCTTTTTAAAAAACAAAAATGAAGGCCTTCTTTATACTTTTAACATAAAGTCGGTTCGTTATATTTACGAGGGTTTCGGATTAAAAATTTTATTGTAAGTACCCAGTTTTAATTACCTGCTCTTTGGGGAAATATCAACTGGTCAAATGAAATGAAAAATAATCCATAACTTTTTTTAATTAAATAATGATGGAAAATCTTTTATATAATTGACAGTATAATAAGGAGAATTACTTCATTAATGGAGTCTAATGTGGCTAATATAAACATAATAATAATTTTATATTACACTTCACACAGAAAATATGGTCTATGTATATTTAAAAAAAAAAGAGGTTAGTCTTTGTATGTGGGTATATTTTATTTTATAAAAACCCTTAAAAGGGCAACATTACAAGCACGAACGTTTTCGGAACAACTGTTCCATCATCAGGTTAAAATACCTAAAATAAGTATAAACCATTTAATTACAGCAAACGTGGTTTAAAATTTTGACTAAGGTTAAAAACAATAAAATGGTTATACTTACAGGTTACCATGCCTGAGCCACCAAAATATTTGGGTAAAAACCCTTTAAAATGAAAAATGTTACCAAAGATTGTACATGATGTTGATAATATTATATGATGTTTAATATTTTAATTAGATTTTACTTCAGGTAACATACACCCATGCTTAAGTGAGTTCCAGTGTCCGGAGAGTAAACCTCTTCAAACGGACTACGGCTGGTAACTGATTGATGAAATACCCATGAACGGTGTCAAAAACAAAATGTCAATGAACCACGAAACAGTGTTAGTTAAACATTATATTACTACAGCCAAAAGATTAAAAAACTTTGATGATGTTAAAATGATAACAGCAATCCAGGTGTTATACGTGGTATACAGCCAGCTACAGGAATTATTTTCCTTGTGGATTTTATGTATATTTGTTCCATGGAGAGAATTTCTAATGAAAAATAAAAAAATTTAACTTACCAACAAAAATGAAAATCAGTCATTATCATCAAAAATATCATAATCGTCATCATCATCACTGTCATCACCATTAATTGTTATTATGATTGGACTTATTTCGTTTATTTTATTTTCACGAGTCCACCAATCTTCTATTAGTTTCTCGCACTTGAATATACAGTTGCACCACACATCTGGAGTTACAATTGAAAGTGCCTTTCGCCAAGTTTCCCGAACTGCGTCGTCGCTATAACCGTTAGGCCCAATATGGTTGTCATAATATTGTTTTGCTATTCCCCATATATATTCGATGGGATTAAACTGGCAATGATACGGTGGCAGACGTAAAACTTGATGACCGTAACTTTCAATAATCTGATCCATAACAAAGGTTTTTGGTTTTGCTTGGATATTTGCCAAGCGTAATAATTCTGATTTTAAAATATGTTGTGTAAATGGTATATGTTCCTTTGTCAACCATTCTTTAATTTTATTAACAGTCCAAGAATTCGTTAGACTTTTGTTTAATACTTCAGAATGGTAAGGTGCATTGTCTAAAATAATTACGCTGGGCTCACTTAAACCTGGGAGAAGTTTTTCATGTAACCATTTTACAAACATTTCTGTGTTCATATTATCGTGATAGTCACTTGATTTTGATTTAGATGAAAATATTAAATCAGCACCTTCTATAAAACCCGATTTCCCTCCTGCATGTAAAATTATGTGTCGCTTCCCTTCTCCATCAGTATGTTTGATAGACTTTACGTTATCATCTTGCCATATTCTCTTGGTTGCACCCCTAGAAAATATCCATGTTTCGTCTAAATATATAAAATTTGCCCTTTCTTCTTTTAATTTAGAATATTTTCTTAGAAAGTTAATTCTTTTATGCACAACAGAACTTCTTTCACAAAGGGCTTTTCTGTTATCCTCCTTTTGAAATTTGAAACCCAAATTATGTATCACTTGCCATAGACTTGTTCTGCCAATTTCTTCAAATTTTCTATCTTTTAATTCCGAGAGAATTGTATTTAAGGTCACATGTTCGTTGTTGGCTCGCATTCGATAAATGGTATCACGAATTTCAAATTTTTTTCCATCTGGAATATCTTTCGTTGTTAATGATAGGCGAGTTTTTCGGTGATCTTCTTTCGGCCGTTCATTATTGCGATTTTGTAATACTCCTCTTAGTTTGGTTTCACTAATTCCTAGAGCATCACATACGCGTTGTTGAACAGACATTACCGATTTTAAAGGACCGCCATTTTCTTTTTCATCCGTAAAATACTTATGTACACTACAAATTAGACTATCTACATCTAACACACGTCTAGGCATTTTTAAATATTTCCACCAAACATACAATGTCAACACTGGCAAAGAATCAATTCAACTGCAATATTGTAACAAATTTATACCTACCCTAATGTTATTTTAATGTATTTTAAAATATGACCATTAATGCAGTTTTTACCTAATTTTCTGGGAAGTCGTTTACTGCAACTGGTTATCAATGAGTCATTATCATAATTTTGTTAATCCGAAACCCGCGTAAATATAGCGAACCGACTATAATGCTTTTGTTTTTCTCTTTATTCACAATCTACAGGGTGAGTTTTAAGTATGGAACGCCTCAATTATCTCGGAAACGGCTTGCACGATTTTTATGAATTTTGGTGTGTAAGACAGTTGCGCCCCAGGGGGGGTTTTGGGGGTTAAAACCCCTAAAAGACCCTATTCCGACACTGTTACTCACAAATTTTAATGACTCAAAATAGAAGTAGCATCATAAAAAGGTGCCCAACCAAACCCCCCCCCCCCCCTCCACAGGAAAATTCTAGGTGCGCTGCTGGTGTAAGAAAGAATTTGTAATAAAAAGAAAAAAAATAGTGCCACCACCCGAAATAAGGGTAATTATGTCTTTTTTGCGAAAAAGTTTCAAAAATTGAATAAGTGAAATTAAAGTTAAAAATCCTCTATAAAAGGTATATAATTAAAACACCCTATCGGGCTACATCACAGAACGTTTTCGGAATTTATATTCCATCATCAGTGTATCTAGATGTATATGTTTTGAGTCAATAATACTTGGGTAAAAACCCGTTAAATGTTTTTAATTTGAATTTAAGTTACATTATTTGATCTTATGTATTATAGACTAGGATGTTTAAGTTACAACAGGAATAGATAACATGGCAACGTAAGAATCCACTGGAGGTTGCTAGTCCTGAGACAAAGTGTCTACGAGGACTTGTTGATAGCAACTAAATCACTGAAATAATAGTGACGTTGGAGTGTAAAAATTTCAAGACAAAATAATTAAAGAGTCTGTTCAAAAGCACTTACAAACCTTTTTAAAAAACAAAAATGAATTTCTTTTTTATACTTTTAAAATAATGCTTTTGTTTTTTTCTCATTCTCAATCTACAGAGTGAGTTTGAAAATTTAAACCTTACGCTACCTCGACTTACGCGAACCCGGAGTCACGTGATTTTCAAATCTCGTCGATTTAAACTTCTTTTTCTTCTTCTTCCTCTTTATTAGCAATTCTACTTATTCATTGATGGATTAATACCTCTATGGAAGGTCGTCCGATACTTCTTTTGCTGATTGGTGACTTATCTCTTGCTATTTTGACGACACGGGTCTCTTCCATTCCACTTATATTGTTAGTTCATTCTATTTTTTTCTATTTTGTGTACATTCATTTATACACTATACGTTACATTTTCTTCTAATGTCTTGACTTTTCTTTTGATCTCTCAGCGTATTTCCTGTAATTCTTCTCAGTACTCTCATCTCTGCCGTTTCCAGTAGCCATTGCGTTGTGGCTGTATCGGGTCTTGTTTCTGAGACGTATACCATTATTGGTCTTACACTGGCCTTATTAATTCTTGAGTTTATCTCAGTGTTAACTGGTAATGTGTATGTTTCGCCATATAGTGTTATTAAGACATTCTGCCAGTCTATTTGCTTTTTATACTTGATCTCTCACTTCTTTGTCCAGGTCTCCATAGCTGGACAGTGTAATTCCCAGGTATTTTATTTCCATTACTTGTTCAATACTAATGCCATAAATTTCTATTTAACATTTGGTTGTTTCTTTGCTGACAACTATTGTTTTAGTTTTCTCAGATGAGATTGTCATATTAATTTTTTTTGCTCTTATGTTAAATCTGTGGACCAATCTTTGTAGACTATCTTCATCTTGGGCTATTAATATTGCGTCGTCTGCTTAACGTAATTTTATTTCTTTGTTTTCCATTCTGTATCCTCTTCCTGTGTCAATGCTTTCGATGATTTCATCCATGGTTAAATTGAAGAGTACGGGGCTCAATGAATCCCCTTGTCTTATTCCGCTGCCTATTTCTAGAGGTTCTGCAAGTTGTCCATCCATTCTGACTTCCATTTTGTTGTTTTGGTAGATGTTTTTGATAGTTTTTATAATATTTAGAGAGCACTTCTATATTATACAGAAGATGGATTACATCTTTGTCCTACTCTGGCTTTCTTTAGGTCAATCAAACACAGAAATGTTGGACTATATACTCTAGTCATTTCTCAATTATTTGATTTATAACGAATATTGTTGTGCTAAACTTATCCTCTGATTTATTAGCACTTGTAAAATTTTAGTGGTAAATTTTAGGGTAGTATTTAACAAGTTTATATCTCTGTAGTTTTCTGGCTGCTTTTTATCTCCTTTTTTGAACAGTAGAATTAGTTCGCTCGTTCTCCATTCTTCCGGTATTTTATTGTGTTTTATAATTTTAATAATTAATGTTGTTAATTGTTCTGTCATTGCTGCTCCAAAATATTTCAGTAATTCGTTTGGTATCCCGTCTTCACCTGCTGTTTTTGTGTTCTTCAGCTTTTCAAGTCTTTCCCGAACTTCCTGTACATTTATATTAACATTAAATTTGTAGTAATTTCTGGTGTTTCCGGTTCTAGCGTCGTTTGTTCTTTCTCTGCATAGAGCTTTTTTTAGGTAGCCAATCCACGTATACTTTTCTATGTGTTTTGGTTCTATTAGTTCCTCTACCTCCATTCGTTGACCTCTTATGAAGCGCCATATTTCCTTTTGCAGACCGTAAAAATCATGTTCCATTTCTTTCGAAAAGCGTTCCCGGTGATCATTTTTTATCTTTTTAAGTGCATGTGTTTTGTTTCTAATTGTCTTGTAATTATGGTATGCCTCTTGGGTTTTGGTTCACATGTATTTCAGGTAAGCTTTTTTCTTTTCTTTACATTTTTCCTTCACTTCTTTACAAAATCATGGAGTTCTTCGCCTTAAGAACGATTTATTTTTATTTATATTTCTTTCACCAAGAACTTCCTTGGCCGAGGCTAAGATATTAGATTAAATTTTTGCCCAGCTTACTTCGACTCCATCACTTTCTGTGATATATGTGTTTCTGCTTTTTTTGGTTATTATTTTTTGGAATAGGTATCTTGTGGAGTCATCCTGTAAGCTTTCGACTTTTATCTTTGTGGTGTATTCTGGTGTTTTGTTATCACATATATATGTGTTTTCATTTGGAATTTGTACAATACCAATTTATGATCGCTTCATAAAGAGGGGCGTAACTCTCTTCTTCTTCTTTGAGTACCGTGCCTAAGTTTTAGGCGTGGTTAACTTCCATGACGATTTGCCGATATCGTTCTCGATCTTGCGCGGTATGTAATAATTCATCTGCTGATAAGCCAGTCCATTGACGAAGGTTTCGGAGCCATGAGTATTTCTTCCTACCAATTCCTCTTTTTCCGTCGATCTTTCCGTCGAGTGTGAACTGCATTATCTTCTGAGTTGAGTATCTGCTTCCTCTCATTATATGCCCCAGATATTCGAGTTTTCTAAACATTCTACGATATAACTACATCTCGTAGGCTTCTGATTTGTTCATCATGTTAATATCTTCATAATATAGGTTTCACATCCATACGAGTTTTAATTTCTTCATCCGGATTTAGTGTCTCGTTTATCCAACATCCTAGGTATTTAAAATGGTTAACTTTTGTTATCGGTTCATTATTGACAATTAGTTGTATACCGCCGAGGTCTTGTTTACTAACCACAAGTAATTTTGTCTTTGTTATATTTATGCTTAGTCCGTTATTAGAGCATTCTCTAGTGACTCGATCTATAAGGAATTGAAGATCTTCGATACTTTCAGCCATGATCGCGGTGTCATCTGCATATCTGATGTTGTTAATAGTTTCTCCCTTGATTCGAACTCCACATTGCCCTTCCAAGGCTTCGTATTCTCTATTCAACAGAATATTGTCTATCATAGATCTTTCTCCCCTACTGTTTTCAAAAGTGTATTTGTATTGTTCTTTGTGAGGGAAAAATGTATTATTAATACGTGTTTCGTTTATGCTGCAGAGGTCCATCAGTAGGTCTCCATTTTCATATCTGATATTTTCATTATATCGCTGTTTTATTCCTGGAGCTATATCATTGCCAACACGCGCGTTAAAATCACCCATAATGATTATATATTCATCATTTGGAGTCTCCTTTATTACAGTCTGAAGGTGTTCGTAAAAGTTTTCCCGTATGGTAGTATCTCTGTTGTTCTCTGATGCATAGATTGCTAACACATTCAGAGGTTTGTCATCCAGTTTAACTTTTACATTTACTATTCTTTCAGAGGTATATTTACATTCTTGTACTTGGTGTAAAAATTTTCTGTGTACTAACAGGGCGACTCCTTCTTTGGCTCTGGTTTCCTTCGCAACACCACTGTAAATCATCAGATAGTCATCTAGCATAATTTCACCCTTTCCTTTTTACTTTGTCTCTTGTAGTGCACATATATCTATATTTTTTTCTACAAGCCCTTTTGTAATTTCCTGCTCTCTTGTGCTTAGAGACTTTACGTTCCAAGTACGAGGCATTACGAGGCATAATCCTGTTTCTATGAGCTGTATGATTTTAAAGTCTATTAGTAGGGTGCTAACCTGGCTGTAGACCCCCTCCTTCTTTATCCGGGCTTAGAACCGGCAACAGTTCTGTGGAGCTACTCGATCCACCCGATTTAAATTTAACATAATTAAATAATTTGATACAAAAATGAAATTTTGTGAATTATCAAAGAAGTTCGATTTGTCGAATCGACGGCCAGAACAATAATTATAAAGGGCAAACCGAAAATTCTCGACACTGTGAAAAGTGCACAATCTTTCAATTCAACCATCGTTCCCAAAGTTCACGCGATTATTGCCGAGATGGAAACAATGTTAAAATTATGGTATGGTCACCAGGTAAATGTGAAAAATTGTCCTATTGATTAGAACATAGTACGCTCCCAAGAATAGCTGATTTTGGAGACATTGGAAGAGGAATCTGGAGAGATAGCTAAAAATGAAAAGTTTAAAGCTAGTAACGGTTAGTTCGGCCTATTTAAAAGTTGCTGTTATTAGCATAGTTCTGCAGAGAAATTAAAAAATATGATAAATGAATGTGGCAACACCAATCAAACCATATTCAGTGTAGATGAGCTAAATTTGGTTTATCTGTGATTTGGAAGTCTAATCGTAAAGCTTGGATGACAGATTCCCTTTTTGGAGAATTAATTTGGTCATCATTTCGTACCTGAAGTTGAACGTTATTGTTAATCCAATCAAATTCCTTTTAAAGTGATGCTAATCATCTATAAAGCACCAGGTCATCCTCTTGCAACTTAAACTAGTTTTGGCCCATGTATGACAGTTGAATTTTTACCAACTAATATAACCAGCTTACTTTAACCGATGGATCAGAGAGTCATTAAAACATTCAAAGCCTGTTACACCAGATGATCATTTGCACACCTGTATGACGTTATATAGAAAAATAACAGTCTGTTTGTTAAAGACTTTTGGAAAAAATTGCAAAAAATGCAGTAAAAATCACTAGAAAAAGTTGGAATGAAATTTCACAAAAAACGTTGAATAAGTTTGTCCACAACAGGCAAATTTTAATATAGAAAATTTGTTTTATTAGGAAAAACCATTCAAGAACTTCCAGCGATGTAAACACGTCTAATAAATTTTAGATTTCTTGTAGTTATAGTTCTTTCCGTTATACAACAAAATGTTTCTCATTAATTTTCATCCTCTTACGTTTTTACATTGGTTTCTAAATTTAAATTTTAAATCTATTCAGACGAGATATTTCCTATTTTATTTTCAATGTGTTTTAATTGGCTATCAAAGCTCTTAGCATATAATAACAATCTTCAAATAATTTTGTAAGTTCATAATTTAACAGAAACATTTTTAACAGTTGCGACATATCTAGTAGTAGATGGCATAAAGTGAGGTAAGGTGTGAATCTATAAAATAAAAATCAACCCACTGGTGTACAGGTGCGTCCTCTTCACAGTGTTCAACGATTAATTATAGAGGTCTTCTTTATCAGCAGTGTTGGTTAATGTGATATGATGATAGAGCGGCCATAGACGGCACTAAAATAAATAAAAAATATATAATGCAATCATATAAACAGTAGAAAGTATTTGGAGTAGTAATTATTTGCAGTTAATATTAATCGACGAAAAAATTTTACTAAATAAAATAGTTGCATAAAAAAGACGTTACTTGCCTTGAAAAATAGGGATACGTCCTGTAGCCTTCTAAAATTACATAAAAGACAAAAACAAAAAAGTTTTCAGAAATTAAAAGAAATAGGCTGCACGTTCAGAGCGTCTGTGAATAGCCCTTCTGAAGATCCCTTTTAGGGTGAAATACGTATAAGCGGATATACAGACGCACTATACGTGAAATCAAATCTTAACTGTCTTTTTCCTTTTATTCCGGTATACTCTTTATAAGTACTAGAAACCAATTCGCTAAGGATTTTTGCTTAGTTGAGGAGATATGTTGTGGAATACAATTTTAGATTCCCCATGTCTCTATCTACATCTTTATCAACGTCTGTTTTGCCTTGCAATTCTATGAAGGCACAGATTAAAGCAGAATCTGAATTGGTTTCGAAAAATTAGTTTACGGATTTATTATCAGATGTCGCTATTTGCGTCCATACGAAGCCATGTTAGAGTTGCTTCTACCAAGACAGGAAAGATTTATTTTCACGTTCAGAGCGTCTGTGAATAGTCGTTCTGAAGATCCCTTTTAGGGTGAAATACGTATAAGCGGATATACAGACGCACTATACGTGAAATCAAATCTTAACTGTCTTTTTCTTTTTACTCTAAATAAGCTCCTCTTTTGAGTCTGTGAAGTAACAAAAATATGTGGGTAATGTGATGAATTCGGTCGAGGTATCAATAGCGACTTTGCTATTTCCAATGACTAACACCTGCTTCGAAAATACAATTTCACTATGACCTTGTTGCAAAACACTCGCATGTTGGTTGTCAATTATTTTAAATACCAATGGCCAATGATTCTTTGTGGCCCATTGTAGATTCGTCTCAAATGATTAATTTCTTCTTTTTGTAGTTCCTTCTCCTATCGGAGGTTGGCTATCATCACAGCTATCCGTACCTTATTGGCCGCTGCTCTGATAAGATCTACTGAGCTGCAACTATACCACTATCTCAGGTTTCTTAGCCAGGAAATTCTTCGTCTTCCTATGGATCTTTTACCCTTGATTTTACCTTGCATTATGAGCCTTAATATCTCATATTTCGCACCTCTGGTAATGTAGCCTAAATATTCCAGCTTTCTTGTTTTGATTTGCTTTATGACCTCGCAATCCTTTTGTAGCCTTCTTAACACTTCTGCATTTGTAACTCGTTGGGTCCACGGTATTTTCAAAATCCTTCTATAGCACCACATCTCAAATGATATCCAACTTCTTTATATTATCCACTTTTAGTGTCCAGCTTTCCATTCCGTACAACAAAGTCGGGAACACGTAGCATCTTAAGGCTCTTATCCTCAGCTCCAGAGGAAGGTCTCGATTAACAAACATTGTTTTCATTTTTATAAATGCTTGTCTTGCAATTTCAATGCGTGTCCTTATTTCTCTACCTTGGTTATTGTTTTCATTTACCCAGGTTCCCAGATATTTGTAGTTATTTACTCTTTCTACTTGTTTTCCCTCGATATCTAGCCTTTCTATTGTATGTTGCTTAGAAATAATCATGCACTTGGTTTTCTTAACGTTCATTTGTAGTCCATATTTTATACTGAGTTGATGTAATCTATTTACTAAGCGTTGCAGCGCTTCTAGACTGTCTGCAAAAACAGCGGTGTCGTCTGCGAATCTTATGTTGTTCAAGATTTTTCCGTTTATTGATATATCCTGTTGTTCCTCTGATATTGCTTCCTTAAAAATAGCTTCGCTGTACAGATTAAATAACAATGGGGACAGCACGCAACCCTGTCTAACACCTCTTTTGATTTTTTGTAGTTTCTGTATCGACATTTTCGATTCTAACCTTTGGTTTATGATTCCAGTACAGATTGACACTTCCCACATTCTTTTCTTTTAACAGTTTTACGAGTTTCTGATCTTACGCTATCAAAAGCCTTTTGATAAACTATAAAGCAAACATAGAGATCCTGGTTTATATTTAGTCGTCTTTGTGCAAGAATGTTAAAAGCGAACAGATCCTCTCTCGTTCCTAGTCCTCCTCTGAATCCAAACTGCGTGTCATCTAAATCTTCTGCTATTTTTTTGTATAGTCTTCCATGTATTATTTTGAGAAATATCTTAAGTGTGTGGCTTATTAAGGAAATTGTTCTGTACTGGGAACATTCTGTCGCATGTACTGACTTTGCGATTAATTTGCGTACCTGTAAAATCTTTACCATTGCGCTGTTCAGAGTGTACAGTTTGTCCGCCTTCTAATAAAGTTGCAGCTATTCCAGATAAAGTCAACGCTAGGGCTGATTGATTGTGCGATCTGATCCTCGGCAATAACAATGAAATTAGGAATATTTTACCCGTCCCTCCCGGAGCATCAAGGAAGTCAATTCTACACTAACTACTAAATCACTATATAACATTACAAAAAATGGTAAATGACAGTATGTTAATAGGATACAGGATATGCAATAAAAGTGTACAGAAAACCAAATCACATCAACAGATATTTAAATTACCACTCCAATCACAACGTAAACATCAAGAAAGGAATCATCAAATCATTATATGATAGAGTCCAAAACACCTGCTCTAAGGAAAAGGCATTGCAAGAAGAAAAACAAAGGTTTTAACAAAAAATGACTACCCATTGTCATTTATTAACAATGAATTCCACAAGACAGAAGAAAGAAAACAACACACCATCACTAGCAATCCAGAATCACTCACAAGAATGACAACAGTACCATATGTAAAAGGCTTATCAGAAAAATTAAGAAGAAGATATAGCTAAGAAGATTATCATGACAGCATTATTTGAGATACCGATTTGACAGTTACTAAAATCAGCTACAGCAGATGTTGGTCTACAGTCTAAATACATTATGAAAATTTGTACGCATTTGATTCATTCCTTTTAGAAGTATGTGGGAGCAATACGTCGATACCCTCCATCCATAGGAGATAAGATAAATTCCCAAAGTAATTTTTATCGTGTCGAAGATACGCACCCCCTCCCGATACGTTTATGTAAGCGAGTGTGAGAGTGTGTGTATGCGTGGGAGGCCTCCTGCACAATTACTTACCACTGCGTAACAAACAAAAGCATTCGCCAGCACTGCGGACCCCTAATTAGAATATCTCGATCAGTTAACGGCTACCATTTTTTATATTTTTGCACCATATATCATTGCCCTCGAGCATGTGCATAACATTTTTAATTTGGCTGAGATATTAGCCTGGAATTAATAGCTGTTTTATTTCGGTTTCTTCGATCGCATGGCTAGGAACTATATCGCAAGTACCATAAAACAACGTTTTCGGATTAACATATCCATTTAGCAAAAAATAAATTGCTTATGAGATATGTGACTCATAGCAAAACGCGTTGATATATTGTGGTAGAGAAAAATAGTTTACATTAATAATTCTGTATTGAAAACAAAAATGTTGGTAAATGGAATGTAGAACGCAGATCAAATTTAGTAGAATAATTACTCATCGTAACCCAGTCAAAAAATAAAAAAATGATCGATTTCACGACAAAGTTGATTCATTTTTTTTATGGTAACTATCCGACAGTAATATGGCTATTTTGATTTTGTCCAATGCTGCCCTAAAAAGTTGGTAGTGATCAAGTGAGACCATTTTCGTAGGTTATGAAGCCATGATATTCTTCTTCTTCCTGAACTTTATGAAGTTATACTTTTATACGCGCGCTCCACGTTGGAAATTTGTATGGGAGTGAATCTGTGAAATCATAACATATATAAGATAATGAGTAAGCGAGAGACAGAAGATATATTTTCTCTCTCTTCCTCTCTCGAATATAAAAATGTTCCTTTTGTATATATGTATATATATATATATATATATATATATATATATATATATATATATATATATATATATATATATATATATTTAATATTATATATATATATATATTTTTATATGCATATAATATTATATATATATATATATATATATATAATAAAATATTTATTAACATTATTATTTATGTGATAGGTTTTCTATTATTTATTAAATGTTCATAATTATATTAGTCTTTTGTATTTCAAAATAATAATCCCAATAAATCACTGTATGACCCAGAACTGTCAATTTTGAAATACGTTTGTGTCATGTCCTCGGTAGTATAGTAGTCAGTATCCTCGCCTGTCACGCGGGAGACCGGGGTTCGATTTCCAGTCGGGGAGGACTTTTTTATTAATATTATTACATGGTAAATTAAACATATGCGTAAGTAGAAAAGTTATGTATATTATTGTCATTTTTAAATACTTATGAATATTCCATTTTAATTTGTATTATATTGTTATATTGAATTATGTTGCACTGTATTGTAGTGTATTTTTTTATGTATATTATTGTCATTTTTAAATACTTATGATTATTGCATTTTAATTTGTATTGTATTATTATAGTGAATTATGTTGCAGTGTATTGTATTGTATTTTTATATTAATAACAAAATAAACAATGAATTTTACTGCAGAGTATGTGTAAAAAACTTTTTGCATTCAACTCCTTTCATACATATTATATGAAAATAAAAATATACATTTTCATCAAAATATTGATTCAATCATTCATTTACTATACTGCTATTACAGGTCAAATGTTGTTTATTAATTGTTAGTAAGTTGTTATTAATTCTGTTTCTCTTTCTGCTATGTCTTACCTATAGCATTACATATGTAATGATTGTGCAGATTGACTCCCAAATAAATTTGTATCGGCGAATGCGTGTATAGAAGTGTAACTTCTACCGGCAGTCCCACTGGACTGCCAGACCCGTTTTTTTTTCCATGCGTCTTACCTTAAAGTCTGTTCCGAAGTAGGTAGTACCGTTGTTTATTATGCACTAAAAGAGGAAAAAGACGGTTGAATGCAACAGAGAACCTGATGCTCTCTGTTGCGTTCAAGTACTTGCAAAAGAGAATTTGAAAAACATGAAATCGAAAGCAAATGTAAGTAACGAGGAACTCAATGTTATCAAAGCTCTAAAATAGGATAGGATAATAATCTTACCAGCTGGCAAGGGTAACGCAATTGCAAATGTACGAAATTCAATACCGGGGGAAAATCCAAGAATTAGTCATAAATGGACCCATAATACACATAACTGCAAATGGACACCGTTTAGAGTACATCGATTTGCATCATAAGACAATTTATAAAGAAGCGAAAGGCCATAAATTCGAAATTTTTGAAGTTATACTTCTATACGCACGGTCGGCGTTGGAAATTTGCATGAGAGTGAATCTGTGAAACCATTACATATGTAAGATAATGAGTAAGAGAGAGACAGAAGATATATTTTCTCTCTCTTCCTCTCTCGAGAATAAAAATGTTCCTTTTGTATATATATTTAATATTATATATATATATATATATATATATATATATATATATATATATATATATATATATATATTATTGTGATATTTAAAGTCTTGGTGCGCCAAGGAATAATTAGCTAATTAATTTTTGATTAATTAAAATTATTTCAATGATGTGATTATGACTCTATCACAATTTTTAATTCTTTTATCTCAGGGTTAAAATTCGTGCTTCAATATCTATGCTATTACATGTGAAAGGTAAGGTCCAGAGAATACCGGAATAATAAAAAACACATATGATCTAACACTATATATTGAAAAAAAATTAATGAAATAATTCACACTCAAAAGTTTTCAATAAACAAATCTCATATAAGGATTCTCAAAATTTTGTTCTCCGTACGTGAACAATCAAAATTAATGGTACAAACAATATTAATTGAAAACTCAAAATCCAAACTATTCTAACTCTCCTAATCAAAATATTTATATCCTTTCTAAATTACGTGTAAAAATTGTGTTATCAATAAAAGAAAAAAAACTGCAGAAACAAAATATCTCTCTCTGATGATGAGTGGTCCAAATCCTTGTTCCTTGTAGACTATATTATCTCCTCTCAACCGCTCCCTATGTAATCAGCAATCGTACAACAGATTGTTGCAAGTATATCGTCTTTAATGATCTCCTTCAAAAGCACAAATCATTCAAATTATGATAGCCTTTCTCCTCTCGATAAACTGAATCTCTCGTTGGCCCGAGTGAAAAATGACTCTTGGAATATCTTCTCTTTACGATAAACTGAATCTCTCGTTGGCCTGAACAGTGACTCTTGGAATATAAGTAGGAAAATATGACTTACAATATTTTGCTGCTCCAGCTTCTGTCAGATACACTAACTCCACAAAAACTCACTAACATTCAACACTACTGCTTGCTACCTCTCAGGAACCGCCAGAGAACAATCCTTGTTCCTCTTACAGATTTGGAAAACCAACTGACCGCTATCTTTTCTCTCTCCTCAATCTCGCTAAACTTTCTCCCACACACTTATCCCACCTTTTTCAATCTCCGCCAATCACAACTCGTCACAATTCCCCCATTTCTTCATTTCGATAACAAACAAATTTTTACCTATAATTATAAATTTCCTAAAACTTATTTACAAATAATATTTTTCTATAAATCTTAAAACTAACAAAAACCTCTTTCTAAAATATCTTCTATTGTCTTTAATCACTGCACTAATGCATTTGTAAAAACCCGTTTCAATTTGTCTTTTGTTTCACTTAAACTTATGCGGGTCACTCAAGTTTAACAAAGAAATGATTGATGTAAAGCTTACATTTTGTTTGGTACAGGTAATTCAAGGATTTAATAACTTTCCTTCTCCGAAATGTTTGTTGGATATTATCCTACTTATCTGAATTATTTTAATGTTTTTGAACTTTGAAATATTTTTAAACAAACCAATATTTTTCTCGATTTTACATATCATAACAATATATATATGTATATATATATATATATATATATATATATATATATATATATATATATATTATATATATATATATAATATTGTATATATATATATATATAATATTATATATAATATAATATGTATTAATATTATTATTTATGTGATATGTTTTGTATTATTTAAAATTAAACGTTTGTAATTATTTTAGGCTTTTGTATTTCAAAATAATCACTGTTTTACCGAGAACTGTCAATTTTGAAATCCGTCAGTGTCATGTCTAATTGGCAAATCCTTTACGTGTTTGGTTCATACGCTGGTGGTTGTGAGTTCGAATCTCAATTATGAATTCCCTTTTTTTTTTGAAATATTTAAAAACCTCACGTAAATCTTATTAAATATATTGTAATATACGCAAAAAACATAAATTTTAAAATAAAATGAAAATTTACAACATAATCCGAGTTGTTGGTTTTTTATTTTTATCTTCGTAAAGTAAGTTATGTCTGGCAGTTTTAAATACTTATGAATATTACATTTTAATTTATATTGTATTATTATATTGAATTATGTTGCAGTGTATTTATTGTATTGTAATTTTTATATTAATAACAAAATAAACAATGAATTTTACTGCAGAGTATGTGTAAATTTTTTTTGCATTCAACTCATTTTATACCTATATAAAAATAAAAATATATATTTTCATTAAAACATTGATACAATCCTTCATTTACTATACTCCTATTATAGGTCAAATGTTTATATACAGCAAACGATGCACCATATACCTATATAACTAATGCTTTTTCTCTTTCTGCTCTCTCTTACCTATAGCATTACATATGTAATGATTGTGCAGATTGACTCCTATATAAATTTTTAACGGCGAACGCGTGTATAGAAGTATAACTTCCACCGGCAGTCCCACTGGACTGCCACACCCATTTTTTTTCCTTATCACGGCGTTACAAAGGAATCTAATGTAACGACAAAATTAAGAGTAGTTTTTGATGTTTCAGCACCCACAACAAGTGGTCCTTCGTTAAATAATATACAAGTTATTGGACCTGTTTTACAAGATGATTTGTTATCAATAACACTGAGATTTCGGAAATACAATTACGTCATATCTTTGGATATAGCAAAAATGTATAGACATGTGCTAATTGTTCCAGAGCAAAGGCAATTGTAAAAGGTACTTTGGCGTGAAAATCCCAATGACAATCTGACAACATATACACTAAACACTGTTACTTATGGGCAATCCGCAGCAAGTTATCTAGCCATTTGTTGGTTATTCAGTCATTAAACGCAACTGCTATGTGGACAATCTTTTGACTGGACTTTGACTTGACAGTGGTAGAAGCACTATAGATTTGTCAATCAATATCTGAAACTTTGGAATCAGGCGGATTCTCACTTAGAAAATGGTGCTGAAATAATCCCGATTGTTTATCTAACATACCATCCAAAGAATTCAAAAACGAAACAGTTACCTTTGCTAACGACAATAAAAATTAATACTTTAGGTTTAAATTTGTCTTGCCGAGAATTTCTACTTTTATACTGCATCAATGCTAATCCGAGACAAGCAGCTTTGAGTAAGCGTTCTTTATCTGCAATATCCAAAATTTTCGATCCTCTTGGTCTAATTAGTCCTTGTATTATATTGGCTAAAGTACTTAGTCAAAGGCTTTGGGCAGACAGAATGTCATGGGATGCAGCAGTTACAGGTAAAATACTTAAATGACGAATTGACAAACTTTGAAAATTGCGTAACTCTGGATTCGTGGAAGCCTTAGTCGAGATATTACTGGATTTAGAATTGTTGATTTTTTTAAAGAGCAATTTAAAAAGGCTTTCGTATAATTCTACACTTACCCCTAGAATAAATAAGTTTGAATCATTTCAACTCTTGACTTCCTGCTTATAGGGTTGGGGGTTTTAACCCCCCCTTGGATCCGCCACTGCTTTAGTTAGTATGTATAGTTAGTTTAGCTAGTATGTGATTTATCCCGCCAAGTATTAAAACCTGGCCAGGTTATACATGCCATATTATATTCAATAAATTTTAAACTTTATGATTATATAATATGTAACTTTATAATAAACGAATTAAATGGCAATTTAGTCGTAAAATGAAGGACCTCTATATAGATCTTCATATTTTTGATGTTTTAAGAATTTTATAAAGTTCAAATAGAGCATCGAAAATTTTGTGACTCATGAAGATACAAGAGAAACATTAACTTTCAATACTTAAAACCAAATAAAAACAATGAAGCACCTGTTTTACATGCCTAAGGTATATCCGTTCTTATTCATGCTCTTCTTGTAACGTAATGATCATTAAACATTACAATAACATTTTGTTTCGATAACAAGAATTCATTGGTCGCTATCTGATTTTATAATTTTAATGAGGGCTCCAGATTGAATAAATGCAACTCATTGTTGGGGTCCTGCTTATAGGTAGAGATGCTTCGTAATCTAAACTGGCAGTATATATGGTTTCGATGATTGGTAGAATTAATTAACTGTAGTTATTTATATTAAAAAATCTATTACAGGTTGCATAAAAAAAGAAATTTTCGATAGATTAACATGTCAGAAATGCGTCACATTTAGCCAAACCAGACAAAACTAAATCTGGGATAAATATTAAGCTTCGGTAAGTTTTTTCGATCAAGTTCGAAAGAAGGAAACGAACAAGATACATTTAATGAAGACTTGTGCCCTGCATTAATTTCTTCAAATATACCGTTTTCAAAATTATTCAATGAAAACTTATCTTTTAATACAATATTGTAAAGTCAATATTCAAAGTGAAAGGACTCTAAAGAGAAACCATGTCAACTCGTTGTACCTGTCAGTAATAGATAATATAAAAACTAATATTAGTGACAATTACTTCTACGTGTCTGTTGGCGAAACCACTGATTCGTCAGGAAGATATATCGTTCATTTAATGATTGATGTTCTAAGCGGTCAGATCTTACCAAATCACTATTTAACCTCATGCAAGAAATTAGATAAAACCAACTCTGCAACAATATCACGTTTTGTACAAGAAGAAACATCAAAATTTTTTCATCCTGCAGCTGTTTCTAGCCATAAACTATGGCTTTTTTTATCCGATTTTGCACCATATATGGTTAAGGCAGGACAAAATTTAAAAATATTTTATGCCAACCTAAAACACGTTACTTGTTTAGCACATGGAATAAACAGAGTTGCGTTCTTCACGCAATAATACGTTAATATTCTTCACGAAGCATGTTTTGAAGTTCTGCAAGACTTTCTGGCTAGCCTGGTTGACTTACAAAACTACGATGCAGTTCATCCAGGCTGGCCATTCTAGAGTATTAATTCCTACTTCCCCCAAGTAATTTGTAACTATTATTGCAGTATGCGGCCGTGCATTATCATGCATAAAGACGAAATTGTCATTGATGACAATTGATGATAGAGCCATAGATGAAAATAAGTCGAGTTCAAGTTTCAAATGAGATTCCAGCCCAAATCATGACGCCACCACCGCCAAACTTTCTTCTCTGGGACATGCAAGCTTGGGCATATTTTTCATTTTTCTGTCTCTTGCCATTAGTTCTCTTTCATTTAGGCGTCTTCTAACCAGGAACCAGGTCGACGTGAGTATGCACCAGTCTCTATAAACCGATGAAAAGCTCTCCGTACTGTATTTTTTGGAATACCTAAAGTTTCGGATACATAACCTTGACTTCTTCCGTCTTGTAACAATGCAATTATTGGAGCAACATCTACTGAAGATACCATACCATATCTTAATTATTCACTTAGTCAAAATACACGTTTGAAAAGCTAAATTACTGTTTAATTAAATGTTTTTAACTTGAAAATAAACGGCGAGTACAGAAAACAACAACATAAATGTCAAAGCTGTCAAAAACGAGCATACATGATCGTAATAAATATTTAAATTGGGACGCAATGTGAAACAGCGCATAAAACTTCCAATAAATTTTTATTTTCAAAAATATATGGGTTTGGCCACTTTTTTGCCGTTCAGTATATTATAGATAATAAATTCCTTTCTTAAAAAATACTTTTTTGCTACTAAGCAACTTTTCATAGGAAGGTTAGTTAATTCTTCTTTTTATAGAGAAGAAGAGATGCCTCAGTTACGCATCTATACGTTTATGAGCAGTTTAAAATTAAATAAACAACTAAAACAAAGAAGCCATCCTTACAGTATTACGGAAACTGTACGTAATAATTATAAAAATAAATCACAATCAAAATTTTTTTGAGAAACCACTAAATTTTTCACACTTTTTAACTTTTTTTGTGGCTAAGACATCGGTGCTCGAACGGCCATTCATTAATTTAAAAATAACTAAGAAACATTTTCCCATTAAGTCCAAACTTCCCAAATCCATACTTCATAAACGTAGCGCTCCGCTCGGTACAATATTATTTTGTTGGTAGTAGTGAATCATGTCTGTTTGGGGCCCCTTGCGCCCCCTTCTGGGAGAACATCTCGTCACAGCGGGCTCCGCGTCTGGACAATGCGTTTCTCTCTCAAACTTATATCAGTTTTTTATTTGGTCTGTTGGCAGGCAATAAAGATCGAGGACCTAATTTTCGGCTGAAATATCTCCTATTTATTATACACTTACCAATTTACGTCGTTTTGTTTGTTGGTTTAGCCTTTCTTTATTTTTCCTCTTCTTTTTATTAAGGATTATAACTCTATTGTTTGGCCGAACGAAAATATTTATGGGCTATATAAAATTGAGTATAAAGTATAAGTTTTGTATTAATCAAACGGTTTATTAATTCTTTGGGTTCGCTTTTATATACTTTTTTATTATGGATGCGCTCATATGAAATATATAAAATACGTTCTATATCACCACTGTCAAACAATAAAAAGACACTGAATAAATATTCCTACTGTTGTGTTAAACTCCCGATCCTAATAATATATAGAATTAATTGAAGTGTGTTATTGAAGAGGATACTTTCGTACAGTTTTTGCGTATTATATCTACAAATTTATATAGTGTTTATGCCAACATTAATAATTTTCAGTCAAAAATAGAGATTTCAGAATTCAAAATATGAAAATTAATTTTATGGCACTATCCCAGATTGAGCCATACGGTTCACACTCCCTCTAAAGCCGGCCACTCACAGTCCGGTCTACCTGTCAGGTATCCTGTTCAGGTTAACTTGTAGCAAGTGTACCTGTTCAGGCAGAGATTGAATTTAGCCATACACGTAGCGTCAAACCTGATGGCAGCCTCAGTTAATTTTTATTATTAATATGATGACACCGACTAAGCGTGACTACGACGACACGGTAGCCGTAGTAGATCTTCTTGTCATTCTCAAAAAAAAGGAAAGAAAACCGAGACAAAAGTGGTGTACAGAATGGTTGTTAAAAAGAAACCAATAAAGTCATATCACTTTGTTAAAGGAATTGAATATAGAGCCTGAAGATTACCGTAATTATTTACGAATGGATGAAGAAAGTAACCCTAAACTACTATCAATGATTACTCCATCAATTCAGAAGCAAGATACGATCATGAGAAAAGCAATAACACCACATGAGCGACTAGCAGCTACATTAAGATTTCTTGCAACAGGTAGATCATATGAATGCTTCAAGTACTCTACCATAATATCAGCACAAGCTTTTGGTAGAATTATTCCCGAAACCTGTGAAAGTCATTTATAAAACTCTGCAAAAGGATTATATGAAGGTATGTAAAAAAATTTTTTCTTAAATATAGATATTTATTTAAATATATTAAATAATATTATTTAAAACCGGCAATAAACGCTGCTGAAGACGGAACCACGAAATACAACAGTGGAGGCCATGGTTAGGAAAAAGAAGCAGAGGAAAACCACAAATAAGATGGGCTGATGATATTAAGAAGATCGGAGGACACAACTGGAAGCAAGTGGCGCAAAATAGAAGACAATGGATTGATTTGGGAGAGGCCTATGTCCAAAGTTGGATGACTTAAGACTGAAGAAGAAGAAGAAGAAGACGTTGGACTGTTTTCTGGAATGGACATTTGTACTGGTTGCAACTGTGAGTATTCGGATGAGTTCGAGTATTGCGAGATGTATGAGTGGGCCGTTTCTAGTGGGTTATTGTGTGTAGATTGTTCCATTAGTTGCGGGCTATAACTTGATGTGTCTGAATTGGGACTTGGAATTGGACAGGCAACAAATATTGGGCTGGAACTACTGGAAGAATACATAGAAAGATTAGGCTGATACTGTGCAACATGACTGAGACTTGAACGATAAGTCCAAGTTCCCATTTCAGCTTCGTACAGGGTGTCGTTAATAATTTTCTCCACTATGAGTCGCTGCTGTTTTTCCAATGCTTTTATTTTCATCGCAACACTTCTCCCTAAGGGATCATAGCTATCGTCCTTAGTCTCGACAGGTGCAGGACGTTTAAAATGATCCCTCACCGATAGTAATACATCACTTGCTAACGTGTCTTGTCTCTTTTTAGTTTTAGCAGATTTTGTTGAATTTTGTGCTTCTGAACATTGATCATCTACCGATTGTTCTTCAATAGTATTTTCGGTATTACTATCATCCAGAGTATTTTCTGCCGGGGTTGTCTGAAACAATAAATTAAAAAATATTACATTCTGATTTTATAAAATTGAAATATTTTATTTCTTTTATGCCAATCGTAAAAATCGTATGTGTATGAAATGAAAAATCGTAATCTGAGTATGTAGTACATATATATATATATATATATATATATATATATATATAAGATGGTCGGTTTAAGTCCCAGTTTATCAGACAAACGTGGATGGCAGCCACCGGTAAGATGTTGGATGGTTTCTTGGGCCTGGCATCCATATCTTGCATATCGAAACCTCCGGGCTGAACCTTTTTTCTGACTATGTTTAGTATACGGCACTTGCCTCGTCCAAAAAGCATACTGATATAATTTTAGAAAGTTTCTACAGTTTTTAGTATCTGATCTAGGTGGTTTCGAGTGGAAGCCATTAATTTCAAATTATCCATATACAACAGAGTCAGTGGAGTTCAGTAGCTGAGATAGTGGGTTCATCGCTAAACAGAACCAACGTGGACTCAACGAGTCCTCCTGGAAAATGCTCCGTTTGGTTGTAATATCATTATCATTGGAGAAATATGGCCTACATGGCAGAAATGACAGAGGACAGACACTGATAGACTTCCTACACCTCAAAAAAATGCATATTATAAATAGCTTTTTGAAATAGAAATATCATAAAAGATGGACCTGGGTCAGCACAGGTGGAAAAACTGATGAGAAAAATAAACAGAATACCGATCGAACGAGATATAAGGCAGGGATGTGTTCTGTCACTGTTGGTACTTAATATGTATTAAAAAATTATTTTCAAAAGGCGATGCATGACAGATTTAAAGGTGTAAGAATATGAGGAGAGTTAATAAACAATGTAAGATATGTACTTCGATCACATGGCCATTATGGCGGAAAGAGTAAGCGCAGTCACTCATAGGTGGGCTATAAATACAGATTTAAAAAAGATAAACAGGATGTAAATAGGTAAAATTCTAGGCTGACATACTAGCGAATTAGTAATCATCATCATTATCATCAACCCGTATGCGTCCACTGCTAGACATAGGTCTCCTTTATTTTTTTTCATCTGTCTCTGTCTTGTGCAGCTTGCATCCATCTAGTTGGTGGGCGTCCTCTGCTCCGTATTGCTTCTTGCCTTGGTCTCCACTCTAAGATAAGTTTTGTCCATCGGTTGTCTGATAATCTGACGACGTGTCCTGCCCAATTCCATTTTAGCGACGCAATTTTTTCGATGGCGTCTCTTGTTTTTGTTCTACGACGTATTTCTTCGTTTGAGATTCGGTCCCTCATAGAGACACCCAACATCTGGGGCTCTAAAGCCCTCTGAGTCACGCGAATCTTATTAACTACCTTTTTTGTGAGTGTTAATATTTCTGTTCCATAAGTGAGTACACGTAACACACATTGGTCAAAGATTTTCCTTATAATATTAGATCTTCCTTCTCTCTTCGTCAACCATTTTCCATCCACTCCTAAATGCAGGTCTCTCCCAATTACTTTCCTCTTTCTCTTCTTCTTCTTCAAGTGCCATCTCCGCGGCGGAGGTCGGCAATCATCATAGCTATTCGGACTTTTGAGACGGCTGCTCTGAAAAGTTCATTTGATGTACATCCGTACCACTCTCTCAGATTGCGCAGCCATGACATTCTACGCCTCCCTATGCTTCTCTTTCCTTGGATCTTTCCCTGCATAATCAGTTGGAGCAAGGTGTATTTCTCTCCACGTGTAATATGTCCGAGATATTCTAATTTTCTTGTTTTTATTGAATTTAAAATTTCCATTTCTTTGTTCATCCTTCCCAGAACCTCTTTGTTTGTGACGTGTTCTGTCCATGATATGTTCAGAATTCTTCTGTACACCCACAGCTCAAATGGTTCCAGTTTTTTCATTGATGTCGCATTCAAGGTCCAAGATTCCATTTCATAAAATAAAGTCGAAAAAACATAGCACCTCGCCAACCTAACTCTTAGTTCCAGTTTTAAATCCCTGGTACATAGACCTCTTCTCATTTTGTTGAAATTTGCTCTAGCCTTTTCTATTCTTATTTTTATCTCCTGATTGTAATTATTTGTGGAGTTAATCATTGTTCCCAGGTATGCATATTTGTCCACTTGTTCGACGTTGGTTTCGTTTATTAGAAGATTCTCGTGATTTCTTTGAGTTTTCGATATTCTCATAAATTTCGTCTTCTTGACATTCATTGTTAGACCATACTTTTTTCCATACTCTGCTATTCTGGTTACCAGTCTCTGAAGATCTTCAATGTTTTCGGCTAAGATCACAGTGTCGTCCGCATATCTAATGTTGTTAATGGGAACTCCATTTACCTTTATTCCAGCTGTTTCACCCTTAAGAGCTTTTTTCAGGACCTCTTCGGAGTAGGCATTGATCTTGCACCAATCTAATCCACTGTTTGCTTGCTACTTCTCTTATGTCATCTACCCATCTCATTTGTAGTGTTCCCATGCTTCTTGTCATTTCCCTTGGTGTCCATCTGTTATCATCATATCTGGTTATGTGACCAGCTAAGCGCCATTTTCTTTATGTAGTTCCTTCCACGATTTCCGTGATCTTCGTTATAGCATTATCTCGGCGTTTCATTACAGAGCACTTAGTAAATGAAAACCCACACGTATCAAAAAAAACCTATTCAAACGAGATTAAGAACACTCAAATGTTATGTGTGATTTATTTTCCTTTGTGGTTGCGCAACATGGACGTTAAAGGTCGACGAAATGAATAAAATAGAGGCATGTGAAATTTTTTACTTCTAAGGAAAATTTACTGGGCTATACACACCAGCAATGAATAAGTCCTCAAATTGTTAATTAAAGTTCTGGAGCTGGACGGATTATAGTCAAATAAGAAAAGTTTGCTACTTTGGACACGTAATACTCTTATTAGGCAGTAACTAGCATATTCCTTGACTGATTATCCAGAGAAAGAAGAAGACGAGAGATGAATTGAGCGCAAAATAATATCATGGTTGCAGTGTGATATTGATACTATAGTGATTTAACCATCATGCAGAAGGTAGGACGAAAGATCTCCTTATTTTAATAACTTTAACTACAAACATGCTAATTAGACAATACTTAATGTACGATGATGCATACACTGCAGTTATAAATATGAACCTGGTTTGTAATGCATATTCATTACTTGTTGTAATTATTACATGTTGTATAACATATTATTGTTATACAAACATTTTCTGGATAGTCATTAGATTTGAGGACCAGATAAACAGCAGGCGAGCGTGTATAAAGTGACTAAAATAAAAATTTATTTTTCATGACAAAGGACTTGTTTAAAACTATCTATGTTCCCTCTACAAGAAAAACGCCTGCATCCTCCAAATCGGAATATAAGAGGTTGAACCGGGGTGGATGTAGAGCAATTTTTCGGTGGAGGAAGAGCGTTAACTAAAAATATTACGAAACTATTCCAAAAGATCCTTGATATGAAATGCATACCAAAGGAATGGAAAGCAAGCATAACGATCCCTATACACACAAAAGGGGAAAATAACCCATCTAACTATCGAACTATTACTATTAGGTTGCTGTCGATGCCATATTCATAAGACAAATAGGAGAAAAATACACCTGCATTCATGTGTTTTTTGATCTCACCAAAGCGTTCGATTGTATAAGACTACAATATGTGATTTAACTCTTACACAGAGAGACTATTCTTCTTTAAGTGCCGTCTCCCGATCGGAGGTTGGATATCATCATCACTATCTTTACTCTATCTACTGCTGCTCTGAAGAGTTCTATAGAACTGCATTTAAACCAGATATCTGCGAAAAAAATTTCGACCTTTTTTTTTAACCAGACTGGGCTATATCATATTTTTGAATGAATAATTTTAGAGTGATCAATTTCGCTCCATTTTACGGTAATAGAGAGACTTGCCCGAATAGTAAGATATGGAAAACCAGCAAGTAAAAGACCACAAGGCAGACCCCCTAAAAGATGGAGAGATAACTGGCAGCCAACATCTCAAATATTGCTAAATATGATCGGAAACACCAGTCCTTAAGGCCTAACATTCGAAGACGAAGGGGAAGAAGAAGAACGCAGCAGCAGAAGTACTTGTAGCGAGAAAATGAACGATCACTAACATGGCAAAAAAGAAAACCTCATGGTTTAGAGAGAAAGTGAAGACGAAATGTGTAGAAAAGAAGAAAGAAGAAGAAAGACAATATAAATACAATACGGATACAGCTACTATAAACGAATTCAAAATGAAACAAATACTCTTGGTCAGAAAGGTAAAAAGGGAATGGAATACGACTTCCAGTTAAATATAGTTGAGGATGTGATATTTATAGGACAAACTTCGACTCCCTTGCACCTTTCAGACCCGCACAAGATCAAAACGATTAGTAAATGAATGAAACGCCTTAGGAAGAAGATATATAGCTTATTTTTTTGTATTTAACCATGTCATGTCTTTTTCTATTTCATTTTGTGCAGTTTTGAACTATCATTGTCATCCCAATTCAGTATTGTCCCATGAATTCAATGTTTTTTCTTGTTAATAAGACTTTTCGGTCTTATTAACAGTTAAATTTAACTTAAATTAACACTTAAAAACACAAAAAAACAATTTTTTTTGTGTTTTTGTTTGATCACTCTCTATAAAACCGTTTTATAGCTTTTTATGTAGGTCCTTCTCATCCTAGTAGGAAAAAATTCCCAGCACTAATAGGTTAATGTTGATAAGAAAACATAAACTACTAATAATAGATTGTTAGTATTACTTAAATAATGTCTGTGACTAATTCCACATATATTTTTTCATAAATTAACTGCTTATTAATAACATACCCCCCTTAAGCAAGAAACTACTTAATCCTAGTTAATTAGTAGAATCTGAAGAAAAAATTGTAAGACCGTAGACCAGACTATAAACGCTATAAGAATATAATTAATATGGATCCAACCGATGCTCACATTCTTTGAATTCTGAACACGAGAAAATATGTCTAAGAAGAGTCTCTGGACAGGTAAGGCAAGCTCGAGAGCAGAGAAACAAGTCCTTTAATAAATATTCAAATTTGACCCGTGATAAATTTTAAGGTTAACTTATGTACCTTTTAAAAAAGACAACATATTAATTCGACAAATATTTTTTTAATACGGTTGCCGTCCGTTGTGTTGTGTATGAACAGACTGGGCGAATTTTTTACCTCGGCGAAGAAGAATCGCGTGATTATACGTTATATTTAACGTGGGAACAAAGCAAAATTCAATTTACAGTGAGAATAAACTTGAGTCTGCCTTTTTAAAATAATTCTATAAAATAAACGGCTTTACTGTCGACACAGAAATAAAGCAAGTAAATTCAAATCATTACACTTTAAAATTAAATAAGTCTACCAGTTAGTTATAAATATCCTGGGGCTGTCAAAATGTCCCTAGAAATACTTCGTCTAAGGGTTAGCAACCTCACTGGAGTCCTTACGTTGCCATGTAGCTAATTCCGTTTAAAACTTAAACATCCTATTTTTTTGACATCAATTTGTAATGTTTACCCATGTATTATTTATTTAGTGACTCCAAACTATTAAAAAATTGGATAATAATAGCACAAAAAGTGAAATTAATTTCATTTTAAATCAACATAATGAGGTAATCACTGATAGTCAGAATATTAACAATATTTTTTATAATATAGGGTGTACGCTTGCTAAAAATATTAAAATATCCTCTTCTCCTGATCCTCCAAAAATACATGTCATAGTACGTTTTTTTCTAAAACCCGTAACGAAATCAGAAGTTTAGAATTCTATTGTCTATTCCCTAAAAACAAAAAAATCTCCTGGCATAGACAACATTTTCGCCGATCTGTTAAAGATAATTTCGAATTATGTTGTTGATCCGATAACTTATCAAATATTGTTCTGAAGCTATTTCCTTGTGGCATGTTAAAGTAATTACTATTTAAATGAGAATACGCCACAATTAAAGGTTAAATTAATTTTATTGACGTTTCAATTTCCACTTCGGAAATCGTTCTCAAAATACAAACATTAGTAAATTAAACAAATTTTGTTTTCTTGTTACTTGAAATTCTTCTAATAATTTAATTTTATCTGACTCATTTATATTGACAATTCAGACATACATTATACATTTTAAAGTAGACGACTTTAAAATGATATTGCCAATATTGTTGAGTAGCGTTCCTGGGACGACTTTACTTGTAAGATAGTTCATCCGATTAACTTTAGAATATCCGTCAGAAAAAATCATAGCATGTAATTCGTCTTTAAAAAGACAAACACATGTCATGATGACAGTAAAAATCTCCTGTTAGTGATTTCATAGTAAATTATGAGAGAAAAACCAGGAAAAAAGCATCATAATACTATCCCGATATGGTAAGTATTTGGTCGTGCATTTAGTTTTCTTTCAATAAACACCAAATTCTAATTTTATATGTTTGTTATTTAAAAAACATAAACGATGTATCCTCTATATGTTACCGACTAACTAATACTGGTATTTTCCTTTAATTAACTTCCTCTTTTAATATGGTATCCAGATCCTACTACATTCTGCCGGGGACACAATTGGTCTCATTTAGCATAATTAGAGCCGCTTCTTTGATTTTTCTCTTTTTACCATCCGTTTCTTTTAGGACTATATTTGAATCATTCCATTGAACCTTATGTTCATTATCCCATGCATGTTTACATATTTGAGATTTATCAAATTCTCTATTTTTAATACAAGATTGATGTTCACTTATTCTAACATTTAATGGCCTTGATGTTTCACCTAAATAAAACTAATCGCATTCACAAGGTATTTTATAAATGCAATTCTTTGTCTTTTTTGTTCATTGTTAGGTTTGGTTTTAACAAAAATGTAAAAAATTAAAAAATTAAAGATCTAATAATAAACGGATAAAACAGAATATATAGAACATTATTCAAGTTTAAAGATTGTTTAACAAGTTATCAGAGAAGATTAATTACACCTCGTTACAGTAAGACCTCCCATTTTTATGGAGTACCGAAAGTTCATAAAACGAATATACCACTTAGACTCATTTGTAGTACCATGAATTCTCCTTGTAATAAACTATCAAAATTTTTATTAGATATTATACAACCATTTGCAAATAAAAATGACACATTTATAAAAAATACACAACATTTTTTAAGTAAATTATCCAATATTGAATTTAATTCAAATAATGCTTTGGTAAGTTTTGATATAAATAGTTTATTTACGAATGTGCCATTAGATAAGATTTTAAATATAGCCAAGAAAAAATTAGAGAGTGATGATACATTTGCAACTAGAACAAGACTAAACATATCAGCTATAATGGAGTTATTAACATTATGTACTGATAATACATATTTTCAACTAAATAATCTTCTTCTTCTTCAAGTGCCCTGTCCATTGCGAACGTTGGATATTAACATGGCAATTCTGATCTTGTTTGCGGTGCTTCTGAATAGTTCGACCGATGTGAGCCCGAACCACTTCCTCAGATTTTGGAGCAACGAGTGCCTGGCTCTCGCTTACGGTCTATTTTTCCCTGGACAATCAATTGCAGTAGACGGTACTTATCGTGTCTCAATATGTGGCCTAGATATTCAAGCTTTCTTTGTTTAATTGTATTCACGATTTCTTTCTCCTTTCCGATTCTTTGGATTACCTCTATGTTGGTGACATGTTCGGTCCAGGATATACGAAGAATGCGTCGGTACACCCACATTTCGAATGCTTCTAGTTTTCTCGTGAGCGTCTCCGTCAGCGTCCAGGCCTCCACACCATACAGTAAGATCGGAAAAATGTAGCATTTAACTAGACGTAGTTTTAGGGGAAGAGACAAATTCCTGCTTCTGAGGAGCTTTTTCATATTGCTAAATGCTGCTCTAGCTCGTCCTACTCTCGCCTTAATTTCTGTGGCCTGTTCCCATTTTGCATTAACGTTGGTGCCAAGGTACACATAAGATTCTACATGGTCAATTAGTATGTTACTTATCCGTAACTGTCGAGCAGGCTGTTGCTTCCTGCTTATCAGCATCCACTTTGTCTTCTTGAAGTTAAGGCTCAGGCCGTATTCCTCACTAACTGAATAAACTCTTTCCATTACCTGCTGTAATTCGTCTATGGTACTGGCAAGGATCACCGTGTCGTCGGCATATCTTATATTGTTCGTTAACTCGCCGTTTATTTTTATGCCCTCATTTGCATTTTCCATACATTTGTTAAATATTTCTTCGGAATAAATATTGAATAGGAGTGGGGATAATATACACCCCTGACGGACACCTCTTTTGATCTGCACACTTTCAGTGAGTTCCTTGCCAATTTTTGCTCTTGCTGTTTGACCCCAGTATAGGTTTGCCACAATTCGAATGTCCTTGTCAATACGACTGTCTTTCGCAGAATATCTATCAATTGTTCATGATTGACATTGTCAAATGCTTTTCTAAAATCCACAAAGCACAAATACACGTCCTTATCAACGTCTCTACACCGCTGTATAAGCACCTGGAGAGCGAAAATTACTTTTCTAGTTCCAAGTGCTTTCCGAAAGCCAAACTGCGATCTATCAATATTTGACTCACATTTATCATATATTCTTCTATGAATGATCTTAGTAAACGCTTTAGTGACATGATTGATCAAGCTTATGAGCCGGTAGTCATCACAGATCTGGGCATTTGGTTTCTTTGGTATTGTAATAAATGTTGACTGCAGCCAGTTCTCCGGGATTTTACCGCTATTATATATGTTGTTAAAAAGTTCAACTAGATTATCAAGGAACTGTTTGTCTGATTTACATAGGATCTTTAATATTTTGCAGGGTAAATTGTCCGAACCTGCTGACTTATTGTTTTTTAGTGCTGCAATGGCATCTTCTATCTCCGATTTAAGGATTGATGGTCCTGTTTCTCCTTCTCCATATAAGTGATCATCAGTCCTGTCAGATGCAAATAATTTTTCTATGTATGATGTCCATGTTTCTAAGATAATAATGAATTCTAACTATAAACTAAATAATGAATTCTGTAAACAAAATTTCGGTCTAGCAATGGGCTCCAGTTTTTCTCCATTATTAGCCGATATATTTATGGAAGTATATTTATTGAAACAAATATTATTTGTAAACAAAATTTAAAACCCACAATATGGTGGAGATGGTGTATTCTCAATATGACCTCATGGATCAGAGTTGTTGGACACATTCCTGAATTATATAAACGATAAAGAAGAGACAATAACATTTACCATGAAAAAAGAATATAATAACACACTACCTTTCCTGGATGTTTTAATCTAAAAGAACAATACTGGATATGAGACTCAGGTGTATAGAAAACCAACACACACCAACAGATATTTAAATTTCAAATCAAATCACAATATTAATATTAAAAAGGGAATCATTAAATCCTTATATGATAGAGCCAAAGTTACTTGTTCTAACGAGAATTCGTTCTTGGAGAAAAAAAAATTGTTAACATCTGTTTTATTAAAACATGATTATCCTTTATCGTTTATAAATAAGGAATTTTCAACAATCGACCGAATAGAACAGAACAACTTAGAACGAGATCCTACAGCATACACAAGGAATAATACGGGGAAAATAGCGCTACCATACATAAAAGGATTATCAGAAAAACTTAAAAGGATAGGAGATAAATTCCACATTTCAACAACATTCAAAACAACAAACACATTGAGATCTATTTTGTCTAAAACCAAACCTAAGAATGAACAAGAAAAGACAAAGAATTGCATTTATAAAATACCTAGTGAATGCGATCAGTTTTATTTAGGTGAAACATCAAGGCCATTAAATGTTAAAATAAGTGAACATTAATCTTATATTAAAAATAGAGAATTTGATAGATCTCAAATATGTAAACACCGATGGGATAATGAACATAGGGTTTAATGGAATGATTCAAATATAGTCCTAAACGAAACGGATGGTAAAAAGAGAAAAATCAAAGAAGCGGCTATAATTATGCTGAATAAGACCAAATTCCTCGGCAGAATGTAGTAGGATCTGGTTACCATATTAAAAGAGGAAGTTATTAAAAGGAAAATACAAGTATTAGTAAGTCGGTAACATATAGAGGATACATCATTTATGTTTTTTAAATAACAAACATATAAAATCAGAATTTGGTGTTTATTGAAAGTAAACTAAATGCACGACCAAATACTTACCATGTCGGGATAGTATTGTGAGGTTTTTTCCTGGTGTTTGCCTCATAATTTACTATGGAATCACTAATAGGAGATTTTTACTGTCATCATGTCATCATGTTTGTCTTTTTAAAGACGAATTATATGCTATGATTTTTTTCTGACGCATATTCTCAAGTTAAAGTTGATTTCATGTAATCGAATGAACTATCTTATAAGTAAAGTCGTCCCAGGAACGCAACTCAACAATATTGGCAATATCATTTTAAAGTCGTCTACTTTAAAATGTATAATGTATGTCTGGATTGTTAATATAAATGAGTGAGATAAAGTAAATAACAAAAAAACACAACAAAACTTGTTTAATTTACTAATGTTTGTATTTTGAGAACCATTTCCGAAGTGGAAATTGATACGTCAATAAACTTACTCTAACCTTTAATTGTGGTTTATTCCCATTTAAACAGTAATTACTTTATCCATAGTTAAATTCTTAAAAATTAAAATCGTGGAACATAAATATCTTTTCGATTGATTTATTTTTCTATAATTTAAAGTTTCCTCTTGGCATCTACTAATAAAATTTAAAGCCTTTTTTATAATTTGTAAACTTGACCATAAAACTTACTAGACTGAGGTGATAATTTAGATCATGTGAAAGTACTATACCTACTCGAGCTGGCCGTTTCATATTTCGTAAAATATGAGGATATGGTAGTGGATATTTCATTTTCATTGTGTCTCTCAACTTTTATTTATTTAATATCTCATTAGATTTTACGACACAACAATAAATTTTGTTCCGCCGGTAAATCGAAGAATAATTTTTAATTTATTGTCACTCGGTTGTATATTAAGAGTTCCTGATTTGATTAATGGATCGTTAGTTGACAGGCCTTTAATGCGAATTAACTAAATTACACCGGAGGTTCATCGACGATGCAATGTTATGGTTGGAAAGTAAAAACTACAATTTTTTCTCATTAGTGGCTCTAGTGTAACATCCTAACATCTTTTTCTTTTTGAGAGACCAATTCTTATAAAAAATTGTCATTTTCATTTGAAATTGTCTTCCGTTTATATTTATTTACATGTCATCTTTTCTAAAAAGATTAGCAATTTATATTTTTTATTTATCTGGTTCTCTCGGTCCTCAAATTGTTCAACTAGGAAGTATGCCTCCTTCCGCCATCTCTTTGTCCGTCTATTGTTACTTACATTATTATTTGAATTTATACTCTTTATTTTTCTTAATTTCTCGACCCTTCTGTGTCAAATTATCCTGATCTTTTTCTTCTTTACATGCCATCTCCGCGACGGAGGCGAATCATCATGGCTATTCTGATCTTAGATTCTGCCGCTCGGAATAGTTCGATTAATGTGCATCCGTACCATTCCCTCAAGTTACGCAATCATGAGATTCTTCGTCTTTCTACAATTCTCTTGCCCTGGATTGTCCCTTGTATTCTTAATTGAAATATGTTGTATCTTTATAAAAGGTCATTGTATTTTAATTGTTTTGCTTTGAGGATGTCCATTAGCTCTTTGTGGCGGACTTTATCGATAGCCTTGTTGTAATCTATGAAACAGACGTACATCCAAGCATCTCTGGATTAGTACGTTGAATGCAAAGAGAGCGTCACGGGTACCTACGCTTCTACGGAATCCAAATTGGGTTTCTTCAATATCCATATTAAGTATTTGGTAAATGCGTTTATGGATGATCTTTAAAAACATTTTAAGTGTGTGTTAAGTATGGTGCGGTGGTCGGTGCATTAAAGAGCTTTAAGAAGACATCCATGTACTCATTTTCTATTATTTTAAGGATATCAATGGACAGTTGATCTGGCCCCGGGCTTTTTCCGTGTCTGGTGTTCTTTAGTGCATACAATATTTGTTCCTTTGTAATTTCTATACTTGTTTCTCTGTCCTCGAAAGATATGTCTTGTAGGTTTACTCTTTCGTCATCGAAGAGCTCTTCCATATATTATTTCCATCGTTTTAGCTTTTCGTCAGTCGTTATCAGAGTAATTCCATTTTTAACTAAAAGAGTTCTGTTGTGGTTTCTTTTTTGCAGCCCTGCCATTTCTGGAACCTTTTTATGTAGGTTGAATAGGTCGTATTTGTTCTGACATTTTTCCTCATAGTAAGTTTGTTTTGCCTCTCTTATCATTTTTCTGATTTCATTGTTAATGATTTTGTAATTGTGAATGTCTTTGTTCTTGGCTTCTCTTCTTTGGTCTATCCTGCCGTTCCAGTGCTTAAGTTTCTATTTTAATACCAAACAATCAGTTTAATGAGTAAAGTATTACTCAAATCATATCTACATTAAAGAATAGATAAAAATTTTAGCGAGATATTCATCATCAACTTGTACGTGACCACTGCTAAACATAGATCTCTCTCAGCTCTTTCCATCTGTCTCTGTCTTATGTGGCTTACACCCAGTTATTCCTAACACAGTTCATCTGTTGGTGGGCGTCCTCCGCTCTATAGTGCTTCTGGTCTTGGTGTTCACTCGACAATACGTTTTGTTCATCTTTTGTCTGATAATCTGGTGACGTGTACTATCTAATTATTCCATTTTAGCGACGTGATTCTTTTGATGGGGTGTTGTTTTTGTTCTACTACATATTTCGTAGTTTGGAATTCGGTCTCTGAGAGAAAGGCACCCAACATCTGGCATTCCATAGCCCTATTAGTCACGCGAATCTTATTAACTTCCTTTTTTTGAAATTGTTAACGTTTTTGCTCTATAAGTAAATACAGGTAACACACACTGGTCACAAAGAAACATTACGATTTAGTACTAGATTTCTACCATTGCTACTTTTGCATCATTTTGTTTAAAGCCCATTTTCTCATTAAAGTCACCCATAATTATTGTGTAATATGTTGGTGTAGCATGTAATGTTGTTTCTAGGTCCTTATAATATTGTTCAATTTCTTCATCTGAGTGGGTAGTCGTTGGAGTAAATGTTAATATTAGCACATCTAAGATCATACATATTTCATGAACAAGGTGATAAGTTTGCTGTTTTTTTAACTCAGTAATTTCAGGCATTCTGCTAATAATTTTAGACTAATATGGCATGAATCATATAATAATGAATTGCTTTCAAATCTACTCTAACAATGCTACCAATCTACGCAATAGTTAAATTTAATCAAAACTTTAAAAAGCATTTACTATAAAATCGAGGTTTTCGAGATATTACACTGTCGTCGCAAATGGACGATATTAAGAAAATTATAGGTCCAATATAGAAAATAAAAGTGAAAGACTGGGTTAAATTTTGACAAATTGAAGAGGACTATATTCATATTCTGAATATATAATGGAGTATAGAGAGATAGATAATTTTTGGTATTTTGTTAATATTTACGAGATTTATTTATCATTAGATGTTCATGCAAATTTATTATTTTTTCAGACTGGATATTTGTTTGTCGATATAACCATAAACCTTTGTATTCCCCAGATATACGTTTTTATGATGACGTAGGCGGTTTTTGGCAGACACCTTATAAGTTACGACATGGCTGGCTTAAATCGATAAAACACTAGAAAGATATTTATTTGTATTAGTCATATTTTTTATTTGAGAGGGCTGGAGAGAAAAGACTTGGAGCAAAATGCGCGGCGGATCTCCTCTTTCGTTTCCACAGTCTACACTGAAAGATGTCGATTGCAGATAGGAATTGACTTATCGACTAACGCGGGAAATTTATATGGATTTTACAGGGGGATTAAGGTACGTTCTAACGTTATGTTATTACGGAGATTAAATATAGTGAATAACTAAAGTATAGTGATTTTAGTCTTCTTAGCGAAGTGAAAAGCACTTTCTTCTTCTTCTAGTAGTGCCTATCCGTTTCGGATATTGGCTTCCATCATGGCAATCATTATTTAGCAAACTGCTGCTCTGAAAAGATTTGTGGTTGTTGTGATGAACCACGTACGTATATTTTTCAGCCAGGAAATCCTTTGTTTTTCTGGTCCTCGTTTTCCTTTTACTTTTCTTTGTAGAATTAATTGCAGCAACCCATATCTTTCTGAACCTGACGTTGTAAAATATATTAAACTAGCTGACCCGGCGAATTCTGTTCCGCCTTAATGGCAATAAATAAGCAGATTGTGTTTTTATTTATTGGAAAAAATACAAAAAAAAATTAAATAACTACATTAATATTTCATTATTATTTCTGTATTTTAGTACATAGGTTGCTCTTCACTTAAGTACCTTGTGATACACGCCATTTTTTGTTTTATTATCAGGCGCAAAAACAAACAACGCAGATGGTCTTCCGACCCGTGAACATGCCACGTATAATTGACCATGGGAAAAACATGAATGTTCTAGATTTAAACCACAAACTTTTAAGGATTGGCCTTGTGATTTGTTGATGGTCATGGCAAATGCAAGACGTATCGGAAATTGAAGTCTTTTAAATTCAAACGGCATATCGGTTGGAATCATCGGGATCTTCGGAATGAGAACTTCCTCACCTTTGAATTTTCCTATCATTATCGTAGCGTAAATTACATTGTTCATCAATTTACTAACCACCAAACGCATACCGTTGCACAGTTTTGGTTGGTTTATGTTTCGAAGCATGATTACTACGGAGCCAACCTTTAGGCGTAAATTGTGCGGTTGTAAGCCAGGCACGTCCAAAGAGTTTAAAAATTCAATTGGATAGTTGGTGGATTCATCTTCATTTGTGACGCAGTCAATAGATTTGAATGAATGCATTGTTCCAATGATCTTATTTTGAATTATGTACATGGGTTTGATGGAAAATATGTCGAAATTATGATAGCGAATAATGTGCGTATCTGACTTGGAGATGCAGAGATAATGGCTTCAGCGATTGTCGTATCCCAATGGGTATCGTTTTCTAATAAGTTCAATTCTTCACATGCAGCACGATATGTTGGGAATATTACACCATTAACAGTTCGTAGTATCTCAAATGAAGTTGGCCCACGCACATTTACCAGCAACAACCGCAAATAGAAACATCCATCATTCTTTGGATGAACTGTATACATACGACCAAGAGCATCAGTAGAACGCACATCTGGATACCCAGGAACCGCATCACTTTGCTTCCGTCTTTGAAAATTCTTGGATGAAGCATTCCAAGTATAATAACGTGGCATCTCCGAGTAAAGCAAAGTTCGTGCAAACTGATCGCTTTGGTAGATTGCAAAAAAACTGGTCAATGTAGTTGCTGGAGGTGTTTCAGCACGTTGCGTAGCATTCGAAGCCGTGAAATATACTCGTTGACCATTTTCCAGATGCACCGCCAAATGTATAACAGTAGGATGACGTTCGTGAATTGGAAATGCGAATATACGCCAAATCGCTTCATTACAGTTCACATAACGACCAACTTGATAGCGTGAAATTTCATCGTTGGTATTTGAGGATTGCAATCCAAAAACCGCCATATCACTGCCTTTCGTGACATATTTGCAAATATATTTTATGGACTTAACTGAATTGCAGTATTCAACGTTGCAATGTGTCTTGAACGTTTTAGAAATAAGTGGCGAATATGGAACAATCCAACTGTTGTCGACAACGAAATCCATTCTTTTCACTTTCGTTGTGACAGTTCGACCGTTGTCATTTGGTGATCGACGCCGATACAGCGGATACCCATCGTTGCCAGTGACAGTCTCCGCCGTTAATTTCCGTGGATATCGTTTAGAGCACTTTCCATCGACCATGCAAGGTGATTGGGGATTGATGGCACCACACGGTCCATGAATCATATTAGTAGTAACAACATCATGTAGGTCTGGATCGACTTCATGATCAGGAATCTCGGCACATATGATATCATCTATTTGGTCAGGCTGAATTCTTTCCACTAACCAAATAAGAATGTGTGCGTGCGGCAGGCCTCGCTTTTGCCATTCGATTGAATACATCCAGCATCGAGTATCTCCAAAGACGCGTTGTTTAACAATAAAGTTCATCAGGGACCGAATTTTTTGCCTGAATATACGTGCTGTGATGTCGGGTCTATCATTTGATGTTTGTCCGGGAAGCAGCAATTGAGTAATTTCTATCCATTTTGGATTACAGGTAAAAGTAATAAAGAGATCTGGCCGGCCGTAATGACGAACATATGTCATTGCATCTTGTGCATATTCATGCATATGACGTGGGCTACCAATGTACGTCGCCGGCAGAATAGTTAATCGACCAATATTAGCTGCATTTCCTTCAGTACTAACTGCATCACGTAAATGGATGTACTCCTCAGAACGCAGTTTGGCTTGGTTCAACCTAATAAATGTTAAGCGTTCCGTTTCTATTTTTACATAATAAAAACTGCTCGATTCAAATCAGCTAAATATCTTGTTCTGCGTCGCAAATTGTCTATTTGTTGCCTTCTGTTGTTCGCTCGACGATTCTGCATTGCCAACCGAGCTGTTTCACGGGCTGCTTCACTTTGGTCTCGTGATTGAGAAGCACGAAGTCGAGCCATACTATCGCGGCGCTGTTCACGTGCAATTTTTTGTTCTTCTTCAGTCCTTTCATTTGCAGTATTTTGTATCCTTCTTGCATTACGGCTTTGTCGGGAAAGATTCGATCGTCTTGGTCGCGGCATTATTAATTTAACTTCACTTCACTTCAATTACGGCTTTGTCGGGAAAGATTCGATGGTCTTGGTCGCGGCATTATTAATTAAACTTCACTTCACTTCAATCCACTTGTTAATTATTTATTTAATAGAAATAGTTTTAATATCGATTTCTTACAAATATCAAATTGTCATCCATAAGTCATTACATAGCTGTCATTTTACGTCAATTACTTAGCTGTCATTTGCTTTTTGTTATTCTTTTTTGTCTGATTCTGTCTGATTCTTTTTTGTTATACCACGTTTTATAGTGACTGACGTTTCATGTAAAGTCACACGGGAACGCTGTCCAACGGGATAAAAAGTATCCTATGTCCGTCTCCTGTCTCTAAGCTACCTCCCTACCAATTTTCAGCCAAATCTGTTCTGCCGTTCTTGAGTTATAAGTGGTGTAACTAACACGACTTTCTTTTGTATATATAGATTAGCACGCCTTCGATGGGTAGGACATGTAATCAGGCGAGATGAAGATGCAACGATCAGAAAAATTTTCGACCGAAGAGGACCAGTGGGAAGAAGAGCCAGAGGAAGACCAAAACTTAGGTATCAAGAAAACATAGTGGATGATCTAAAATCCATCGGAGTAAAAGCATGGAGAAGAGTTGCCAGAGACAGGGGCGAATGGAAGATTGTTCTGAAGAAGGCTTTGGCTCATAACGAGCTGTAATGCCACTGATGATGATGATGAACCCATATCTGTCGCCGTTCCTCATGATGTGACCGAGGTATTCGATTTTGGTTGTTTCTATTGTGGTTAATAACTCTTTTCCTTTTTGCATTCCTAATAAAACGTTCTGGTTAGTAACGTGGTCGTTATAGGATATCTTCTGGATTTGACGATGAAGCCACATTTCGAAAGCCTCAATTTTCTTGCAGGTAGCGCCTGTGAGAGTCCACGACTCAACTCCGTACAACAGTATAGGAAAGATATAACATCGTAGTAACCTGATTTTTATGGGTACTAATAAATCATGGCATTTGAATTGCTTAGCCATTTTTTGAAATGCAGATTTTGCTTTCTTTATTCAACATTTTATTTCTAGAAAATGGTCCCAATTTTCTTTGACGTTTTTACCTACCAAGGTAGGTACATGTTTTTACTCTTTCTATTGCTTGACCATTCAAACTGATTCTTTCACTTTGCTGATACTTCTTAGAGATCATCATAAATTTTGTTTTCTTAATGTTCAGTGAAAGTCTATATCTCTGACTCACTTTTGTTATTCTATTCATTAACTCCTTCAGCTTCAACAGGAGGATAACTGTCAGCGAATACCACCGTGTCATCCGCGTATCTGATGTTATTGATATATTCTCCGTTAATTCGAATTCCGTGTTTAACATCCTCTAGAAAGATTTCCTCAGAATATATGTTAAACAGCAAGGGTGATAGTATACATCCCTGTCGGACCCCATGTGTGATTTTGATATAATCGGATTCTCCTGCCTCTGTACGGATAGATAATGTTTGATTCCAGTAAAGATTGCTAATAATTGTTAAATCACAGGTGTTTATTCCAATATTTGTTAATATCTCCATCAGCTTGCCGTGTTTTCCTGTATCGAACGATTTATGGTAATCAATGAAGCATGCATAAATATCGAAATTCACATCTCTACATCGTTGAAATAGCACTTGTATTCTAAAGAGCCTCTTTAGTACCCACTGCGTTCCGAAAACCAAATTTTGTACGGCTGATTTTTTCTTCGCATACTCTATATTTATATCCTTGATTTCTGCCATGATCTTGGTACTACTCCGTTTAAATGCCATTGAATATTTTTGTTAGTCCTTGAATACCGTCGGTGTTAAATAGCTTTATGAGTTCAGCATATGCATTGTGAGGTCGAGAAGCTTTGCCATCTTTTAGTTGTAATATTGCTTGTTCCACTTCATCTGATGAGATTGGTAAGTGGTCATTACATGTTCCCCTGTTGATAGAGCTTCATATGGTGAAAACGCGCCATCGGGTTCTATTTTGTACTGAGGCCTTCACCTTTCACCAAGACTTTCCTTAACCTATTATCTCGTCCATGATGGATCTTCTAAAAGTTTGTACTGGGCGACTTCTTTTTTTTCTTCGTTGGGGATTCCACTCTAGGGCAATATTTGCAATACTATTGAGTATTAAGTGTGTGACCAATCCAATCACACTTTCTGGACTTGATTTGATGTTCTACCTTTTTTGTTCGGTCAGGTGTAGTAGCAACAGCAATCAAAGGTCAACAACAATCTAGTTGAACAAGTGGTTTAAGTATCTAGGCTGTTGGATACATGAAACCTTGGACCAAGAACAAGAGGTTAAATGTAGAATAGAACAGGCTTGTTGTTTATGTATTTATGTTTATATATTAATGTATGCTTTATAGACTACAACAAGGCATTCGATAAGGTAAAACATGACCGACTTATAGAAGTACTCAAAAACAAGAATCTGGATGTGAGGGATGTAACATTGATATCAAATTTATACTACAGCCAACGACCAAATGTGAAAATTTGAAGAGAAGTGTCAGAAGAAGTGGAGATAAGGAGAGGGGTCAGGCAAGGTTGCATACTGTCGCCGTTATTGTTTAATGCTTATTCTGAACAAATTTTACAGGAAGCTTTGGTAAACGAGACAGTTGGCATAAAAGTGAACGGAAGTTTAATTAACAACATTATGTATGCCGACGATACAGTCATAATAGCCGACAACTTGGAAGACTAAGAAAGAATAATGAACAAAATATTAAGATATGGTGGAGAATACGGACTCTCTCTTAACATCAAAAAAACCAAATTCATGAAAATTAGCAAGAACAACAATACAAACGAAATATTAACGGTAGGAGGCAAGCAGATTTAAAGAGTAAAAAGATATACTTTCCTTTACTTTAATATTACCATTCTCGGTAACATGAACGTATCTCACAACCTCACTCATTTGGCCTAAGTGGGAAACATAAGGAGTGCTTTTTATGTGACTGCAACGTGTATTACAATGCCTACTTATGTTGTATGAAAGAAAGTAAACAAAAAAAAAACTAGAACGCAAAGATCACATTTTTTTCCTATTAATTTTATTATTTCAGTTTTATCTATTTTCAATTTACTTATCTATTGGAAGGATAAATAATGTTGTTTATGTTATTTTGACATTGCTGGTTTAATTACAAATGTGAATAACGAAAAAACTTCATTTGATTCTGATCTGCGCATAGAAAAGCATCCATAAACTCACCTTCGTCGAATTAATTAAGATATAAATGTTAGGATCCATTGTGTATTGAGTTATCAAATCTCCCCGCAGCTAGTTTTATTCTCCATAAAATTTAATAACGTCAATTACGTCGTTAACAACCAATTATCTTGTGTTTCCCTTAGTGTTTTGGTCACGATTAGATCGAAATTACGTTCCCGTTTAGTAAACGGTAAAGAGCTGCCTACCGAATCAGAACTTGCGGCTGGTAATATAAATGCCTGGACATTAAGTGTATTAGAAAATTTTACACCGAATCAAGAGAAAAATAGTTTTTAATAGTGGAGACCAATATGAATAATAGATACAAGAGAACAGTTCTTTAATGGTTTCATTAAAATCAAGCCTTACATGAACATTAGATTTAACAACAAAATTGGATGGTAGGTAATCATTTTTATAAAAAGGTTATGAATATCAAACTCAGAAGTATAGCATGCAGCGAATAGTTTGTAGGAGCTAAAAAAGCAGCCACCCTATAACTCTAGGAATAAAGAACTGTTACTCGAGAACTTTTATCTTTTTATATATTAACTAAAAAATACCATTAACTATGTGATTCCTGCATAATTTAATTTATTAGAAGGTTACAAAGGTTAGTAATTTTTATTTATATTTAGCGTATGGAATACAACAAGAATACATCAAGTATATCTAATGTATCTTCTTTTCTTTCTTTTCTTTCTTTTTCAATGTATCTTCGTTTTAAATTTCCACCAATTGTCCTTACTGATTGATAATGTCCATGTCCAAGGCTCCCCCGACACTATTAGCGTCGTTAAAGAATTTACAACTGATATGGCTGGTTTACTCCATCTTTTACAAAGCAGCTATCAATATGCAAATGATAGATAGAAAAAGCAAGTTTACAAAACTTCAAAAGAAACTACACAACCACTTAGGAAAAGAGATTTCTGACTTAGATAGTGACTCTTCTGTAGACGTTCAGTATCATCTATCTCCGAATCTGTTAACAACATTTAACTCGATACTTCAATGGAACATTGATGGATTCTTCCATCGTCTCCCTATGCTACAGCTTCTTTTATCTGTCAAAATTCATTAAAACACATTTTTCCGAACCATTTTTTTGAAAAGTTGCTAAAATACTAGCTTTCCCAAGCTCATGAACATGGAAGAAGCTTCCAATTTTTATGGGTTCCCTCACACGTCGGAATAACAGGAAATGAAGAAGCTGGCATGATTGCACGAGAGGCAATTTTAAGTGATTTGTCGGAGCCGATAGACAAGTGTGTTTCCAGTGACTTAAAAGCTTATTTAAGAAATAAAGTGTTATGTTTGTGGCGAAATGAGTGGTCTCAAACTAATTCCAATTTAAATAAAATCAAAAATAATGTGCCTCAGTGGTTTCCATCGTCGCGCAATAGACGAGAACAAATTGCGGTTGCGCGTTTACGTCTAGGACATACCAGATTAACGCACTCCTACCTTTGCACAAAGAAAAATCCACCTATATGAGATCAGTGTAACGTCCGATTAACAGTCGAACACTTTTTAAGAATTTGTAGTAAATATGACCAAGAAAGACAGCGCTACAAGATCCCAAACGCTCTACCACAGGTTCTAGGTCAAAACTGTTCCTGTGACAATATAATGAATTATCTCAGATCCATAAACATTTTGTATAATCTGTAGGTGTTTAACTTTGTTATTTATATTTTGTTCCGTCGCTAATAACCTTTTGGTGGATGCGACATCTTTTTCTAATAAAAAAAACAAAAATAGTTTATCTTTATTTTTAGCTATTCAATACGCGTTTACACTAAAACCGCGTCGAAAAATTCCCGAGTTCATAGTCTAACACGCGTCATATGAAATATACGCAATCCCAGACCTTAGACGAATAAATATACGAACCGTACCGTATTTTATTATAATCATACAGGTAAAGTTTTTTGATTAGAGGTAAGATAGCGTGTTGGCGCATGTTGTAACGAGTTACACAGACGCCAGGCTACATTCCTTAAACCTTTGGATATAGCTACAACTGTGTCATAACTTAAAATTATGTTTATAGGTTGTGGTCCAACTTTGTCGTTTCAATGAGAAAGAGAAGGATATTTTTTTCATTCAGATATTGGTAGTTGTACAGACGGACAGTTGTTTATTTGTCATTCATGGTACAAAATAACCTGTTTTTCATCTGATAAAGGAGTATAACAACAATTATATACTATTGAGTGATAATAAATATGTGTATAATTGAATTCAAATTTAATTTGGATTCTAATAACAACAAAAATTACAGATGATCTTCCTCTTTTTAGAGAAAAGGAAGAATAAGTCAAAATTATAAAAAAAAGTGGTACAGTAGGCGGTACTGTAGATTTAAACGCACTTATAGGGCAAAGATTCATAATATGTTTGCTGTATTTTTAAAATTTAAATAATATGTTTAAAATTGAATTTTATTATTTATTTATTTTCATAGATTTTAATAAAATTAATAAAGTTTACATTTTGTAAATTGAAGGGCTCGGGTGTTATAATGGTATCTGAAAAAATTGTCGAAATTAAGTTTTTGCATAAAAACAATGGTATATGCAGTTATAAACAGGAATCTGTTGATATTTCGTTACTAGTTTAAAAGATGGCGCTGTAAATAAGTTGCAAATGGCAGCTAAGTGACATCGAATTTGCGTAAATAATGGTATGTGTAAAACATGGCGTCTAACGATCAGCTGGATTAATGTTTTGTTGCCAAAAATAAAGATGTTTTAAGCGAAACTTATATGTGCGAATATATGCCTAACGATGAAAATGGGCCAATAAAGGTAAGAAATTTGACATATTATCGAATAAACTACACTGCATGTAAACAATAGTAAGTTAATTCAGATACCATTTTTTACACGCATGTAGATATTTGGTTATTTGCATGGTAGTTCTACAGTATGGTGGAAATGAAAGGAATAAATTCGTTATTTCGTAAACCGGAGACTTTAAGGAAAAATCCTGAAACCCGTCGATTTTTATTTTTAAATAAGCTATTCGTAAGAATACATTTTCATTTTTGACGTCATCTATGTGAGCGTGATGACGTCATTGCTAAAATTTTTAAATAGAAAGGGGGGTATTGTAATACATTATTTGAAAGGTCTTTTAAATACCTATTCAGTCATATCAATATGTCTGAGTATTTAATGTTTGTAATTGTTTAAAAAAATTATTAAATATTTATTATTACAATAAATATTTATTAAGTATTGATATGATGTATTATTGACACCCAAAAATAAATTTTTTAAAGGCCATCACTGGTAATGAAATGTCTTTTTATCTACTTTTTACCTTTTTAAAAAAACTAGTTACCTTATCAATATGAACATTGATAGTTGAACATTCAAACTTAATTATCTTTCTGTCAAGTGATTAATAGTATTATTGTAGTAAACGTATTCAAAAAGTCTTTGTATCTTTGAACATGAAGCTAACTGAAACGCAAAGAATTGAAATTCTCATAATGATTGGTTATGGAGATAAAACACGTACGCAGAAAGAAGTATGTGCGTTATTTAATAATAAATAACCCCGTCGAGAACCAATTTCACAATCCACTGTAGGCAAAATTGAGAAAAAAATTAGAGAAACGGGTCATGTTAAAGACCTTCCTAAAGGTAGTAGAAAACCAATATCTGAAAACCAAAAAGTAGACGTTCTGTTAGCTTTTCAAGATAATTCTGATAACAGTTCACGGCAAGTAGCATTATATAATGACATGGACCATACAACAGTTCTTAAACAGCTAAAGAAGGAAAAGTGGCATCCCTACAAAGTAAGTTTAGTACAAGAACTTATGGAAGATGATTTTGATAGACGAATTGAATTTTGTGACATTATAATGGAACAAAATAACAGAGATCCGATGTTTTTAAAAAAGATTATTTTCTCTGATGAAGCTACATTTCTACTAAACGGTCATGTCAATCGTCAAACTTATCGGTACTGGGCTACGGAAAATCCACACTGGATGCAAGAGTACCGTACTTAATACCCAGAGAAAATTAATGTTTGGGTGGGAATAATAGATAATAGGTGTATTGGACCATACTTTTTCGAAGAAAACTTACAGGTCCTCGATATTTAGAATTTCTTCAAAATTTCTTGCTTCCAGAATTGAACCGGTTGTTTCCAAACAGAAATGATTTATGGCTACAGCAAGATGGTGCGCCTCCACACTATGCTGTCTTGGTACGCAACTACTTAAACAACGTCTTTCCAAATCGGTGGATAGGTCGAAGAGGAACAATAGAATGGCCGCCTAGGTCACCTGATTTGACTCCTCTTGATTTCTTTTTATGGGGATATTTAAAAAGTAAGGTGTATCAAAATAGACCACAAAATATTAATGAACTGAAAGAAAGAATACGTAATGAGGTTGTTCAAATAACTCCGGAAGTTTTAGAGAATGTTAGAGAAGAGTTCGCTGCACGCCTTTCTCATTGTATTTTAGCTGAACGTAAACAATTTAAGCACTTAATTTAGGTTTCGTTGTATTTATTGAATAATACTTAATAAATATTTATTGTAATAATAAAAATTTAATTATTTTTTTAAACAATTACAAACTTTTATTACTTAGACATATTGATATAGCTAAATAGGTATTTAAAAGACCTTTCAAATGATGTATTACAATACCCCCCTTTCTATTCAAAAATTTTAGCAATGACGTCGTCACGCTCACATAGATGACGTCAAAAATAAAAATGTATTCTTACGAATAGCTTATTTAAAAATAAAAATCGACGGGTTTCAGGATTTTTCCTTAAAGTCTACGGTTTACGAAATAACGAATTTATTCCTTTCATTTCCACCATACTGTATGTACACATATATTTATATTTTCTTTTTTCTTGCAGAAATCTAAGATAGCATGTGAAATTCCATCAACATCGTCAGACCAGGATATAAATGAGGAAAATTTGACACGACAAACAACTGAAGTTACAAACACTGAAAAGAAAGGACGAAAACGTAAACGTGGAAATAAAAAACAAGCCAAGGAGAAGAATAAAAGAAATAGTGGCGAAAGATATCTCAGCTATCGTGGTAAGGGAATGGTACAAAAAGAAAAGTTTATAGGACCAGACTGCTATTGTAGAAATAAATGTTTTACACTTTTATCCGAAGATGAAGTAAAAAACATTAGTAAAACAGTAAAAAACAGTAAAAAACAGTAAAAAACAATTTAAGCACTTAATTTAGGTTTCGTTGTATTTATTGAATAATACTTAATAAATATTTATTGTAATAATAAAAATTTAATTATTTTTTTAAACAATTACAAACTTTTATTACTTAGACATATTGATATAGCTAAATAGGTATTTAAAAGACCTTTCAAATGATGTATTACAATACCCCCCTTTCTATTCAAAAATTTTAGCAATGACGTCGTCACGCTCACATAGATGACGTCAAAAATAAAAATGTATTCTTACGAATAGCTTATTTAAAAATAAAAATCGACGGGTTTCAGGATTTTTCCTTAAAGTCTACGGTTTACGAAATAACGAATTTATTCCTTTCATTTCCACCATACTGTATGTACACATATATTTATATTTTCTTTTTTCTTGCAGAAATCTAAGATAGCATGTGAAATTCCATCAACATCGTCAGACCAGGATATAAATGAGGAAAATTTGACACGACAAACAACTGAAGTTACAAACACTGAAAAGAAAGGACGAAAACGTAAACGTGGAAATAAAAAACAAGCCAAGGAGAAGAATAAAAGAAATAGTGGCGAAAGATATCTCAGCTATCGTGGTAAGGGAATGGTACAAAAAGAAAAGTTTATAGGACCAGACTGCTATTGTAGAAATAAATGTTTTACACTTTTATCCGAAGATGAAGTAAAAAACATTTTTGAGACATTTTGGAAACTGAGCAACTTTAATATCCAAAATGCATATATATTTGGCTGCATAGAGCTAAAACTTAAAGCTCGTAGTACTACTAAAAATACATCTTAAAGGCGAAGTCACACCGTGATGTATTACATAAGGTCCTCTATGACTGGTAAATTACAAATTGATAAGAAGGCATTCTTAAGCATACATGGGTTACAAAACAATAGAGGAAGAGTTAAGAATGTTGTAAAATCTATGAAAACTGGTTTATCAACTCCAACGATGGATGGTAGGGGTTCACACAAAAATCATAAAAGAAAATATACTGATCAACAAATTAATTTTGTCATTCTTTCTGAGGTCTTTCATTGAATCATTACCTAAGTACGAGAGCCACTACTCTCGTCATGATAATCCTAACACATATTTCATGATATTAGAATATACTGTAGAGAAGTGTTATGATGTTTATAAGCAAGAATGCATACGACAAGTCAGCAAATGTGTATCTTCAGACAAATTTAGACGTATATTTACCGAAGAATTTAATATTAAGTTTAAAAACCCACAAACAGATACCTGCGGTGTTTGTGATAGCATAAACGTCGCTCTTAAGAATGTCGCTTCAAAAACTGATGAAGGCGCTATACAAGAACTAAAATTTAAACAAGAATTGCATCACTGAAAAGCCAAAGCTGGCCAAGACGCCACAAAAGAAGCGACTATGGAAGCCTCAACATCTGATGGAATTTATGCTATAACATTCGATCTTCAGCAGGCTCTGCCAACTCCTAAATTATCGACAGGGCCAACCTTTTACAAGAAGAAGTTGTTTTGTTACAATTTCAGGATCCATAGTTTGTATCCCTCCCAGGGATATTTCTACATGTGGGATGAGGCAACAGCTGGCAGAGGAGCTGACGAGATTGGAAGCTGTATAATTAAACATTTTTCATCCCATGATATATAAGGTTCCAAACTTATTGCCATTTCTGACAACTGCAGTGGACAAAATAAGAATTGGTCACTTGCCTCGGTTTGGATTCGTCTAGTAGCAGAAGGCCGTTTCAAAGAAATTATTCATGTGTTTCCACAAGTTGGGCATACAATGCTTCCTTCATCGAGATTTTGCCCTAGTGGAAAAATATATTAGAGCTCACTGCCAATATGTGTACTTGACTTAGGTGACTTTTTAAAAATTTCTGATATGAGGAATTATTTCCAACAGCCAAAACCATCCGACAATCATTAGATGAGTATCCGAAACGCTGTTAGAATGAGATTTTCAGCTGAACATCTTGATATGATCGAACACATATAGTGGCCATTTTACTAGTGTCTCAATTCAAAAAAGAGGCAGACCGGTTCGATTTAAAGAACAGTTTCTCAACAAACTATAAAGGAAATATGAAGCTCAGCTTCCCATTGAGTCTGGAAAACTTCTGCTATCATGCCTACAATGGATACCCTCAGTGCATCATGACTATTATACCAATTTACGTGTTAAATCCAATGCTTGAATTTTAAGTTTTGAATTAATCTTTAGGTAAGGATATATTTTCTTTAAAAACCTTTTATTGTTTATGTAACTTGCTTTTAAATAAAATAATGAAAACAATGGTATCTACTGCAGCGTCTTAATTAAAAAAGTGTAAATAATGGTATCTACTGCATGTTTTTTTTTTTTAAATTCTTGTAATATCTTTGAAAAAAATCCAGTGCACACAAATTTGTTACTATACTTTCGAATTGTATTACTGCACTTTCAGTCTCAAATTTGTCGTAATTAGAGTAGGGGAGAGGGGGGCAAGTTATTACACGGGCAAGTTGTTACACAATTATTTTAAAACGCAGCAAGCATCATGAGTTGCCGATATTTTATGGAAAGTTGGGTCAACCGACCCGTCATCTGTGAACGGATATTGATACTCAAGTCAGACATCCATCATAGTGTTATTGCTTAGAATGTGGTTTCGGGTCTAAAACTGTACCGTTGTCAGGTGGCTTTTGTTTTTATTTGTGAGAAATTGGTAAGTAGTATAAATATGTGTATTATATAGTTTTGAAGCGTATATATTTCTCGTTATTGGCATGCTATTGTTAGTAATTGAATCTCAATATTTGCCAAAAAACGTTGACTTAACCTCATTTCGTACACGTGGGGCCAGTTGTTACAATAATCTGGGGCCAGGTTGTTACTGTAACAACTTGCCCCGAACACGTTAATGTAAGAATATATCGAAATACCTACAATGGTTACAATATGGTTACCATAATTTATGATTTCACTAAAAATCCAATATTATGATCAGACATATTTTGTAGATAGTAATTTGTTTGTAATGAATAGCATACCTACCTACATTTATTTTCGCAAAGCATGTTAGAAACACAGATTAGGTTTTATTAAATTTTTCTATCATGAAATTGTTTTGGTTGTTTTCAGATAGCTTAACATGGTGCGAACGTATACCAAGAAAACCACAAGGGGTATTATTCCAACCGAACAATTTGAAAGGGCGGCGCAATCGGTTTTACAAGAACACTTGTCAATTAGGGATGCTGCTACTCGCTATGGACTTAATTTTATGACATTGCACCGCTATATGAAAAGAAAATCAAACTTAGGTGCTGAAAACAGTAACAAGAACTTAGTCGGCTACGCTACGGCCAGAAAAATATTTAACAATGCTGAAGAAGAGGAACTTGCCGAATATACTGAGCATTCTGCTAAAATTTATTACGGTCTTACAACTTCTGATTTGCGAAAATTTGCATTTCAATATGCAACAGCCAACCAAATATCTGTTCCGGAAAATTGGAAGGTTAATGAAATAGCTTCCAGAGACTGGCTATATGGATTTTTGAAGAGGCATCGAACTTTATCAGTCCGGACACCTGAAGCTACTAGTATGGGTCGAGCTACCGCGTTTAATCGTCATAATATGTCACAGTTTTTTAACTATCTCGGCGAAGTTTATGATAAATATAAATTTGAGCTCCAAGAAGTGTACAATATGGACGAAACTGGACTTACAACTGTCCAAAGGCCTACAAAAATCATTGCAAAAAGGGGAACTAAGCAGGTAGGTGCTATCACATCTGGAGAAAGAGGTCAACTTGTTACCTTGGCATTAGCTGTCAACGCAACTGGAAATTTTGTACCTCCATTTTTAATATTTCCGAGAAAGAAATTCAAAGATGTTATGGTAGCCAATGGACCTCCTGGTTGTGTAGGTGCGTCTCATTCCTCTGGATGGATGACATGTGATAACTTTTTGTTGTTTATGAAACATTTCGTCCAGTTTGTACGATGTAGCAAAGAGAAACCCGTTTTGATGGTATTAGATAATCACAAGTCTCATTTGTCTATTCCGGTGTTGAATTTTTGCAAAGAAAATGAAGTGGTTCTTTTAAGTTTCCCGCCACATACATCACACAAGTTGCAGCCGCTTGATAGGACGGTATTTGCAGATGCATGGTTAAGATCTAATCCCGGTAAAGTAATGAACATTTACGATATACCTATCGTTCTTAAAGATTCATTTCCTCTTGCTGTTACACCTCTCAATATACAAAAAGGATTTAGTGTGACAGGAATTTGGCCATACAACAGAGAAATTTTTCAAGATGATGAATTCTTGCCTGCAGAGGTAACAAATAGGCCAATAACAGAAAATATAAACGCAACAGTAGTCATAGATCCGGCACCTATTGGCACCGAAACACATAGAACTCCTTCCCAACAGCAACCTTCTACAAGCACAGATTTTAACTTGGCGATAAATGAACCTGTCGATTCACCTACTCATATAACGCCCCAGGAGTTGAAGCCTTATCCAAAAGCAATGCCAAGGAAATCCAAAGGGGGTCGGAAGAAAAGAACTTCCGCTGTTTTGACTGATACTCCCATTAAATTAGCTTTGGAGGAGGAAGAAAAGGCAAGACAAAGAAAAAAAAAATGTGGGGGCAACCAAAAGAAACATATCAGGTGAATCAGAAACAAGGTAAAAACTACTGTTAAAAAATGTAAGAAACGTACCGTCATTACCAAAAACACCTTCAAAAAATCAGATTCTGAAAGCTCGGAAGAGGATGAGGAATCGACGTGTCTGGTATGTTTAGCTCCATTTTCGAAGTCCAAAAACGAAGAATGGATTCGGTGCATTGTGTGTCAAAAGTGGGCACATATTGCTTGTGGAAAAGACGATGATTTTTATATTTGTATTCACTGCTCCGATAGTGACCAGTTTAACATTCTTGTAAACAGGTTTGTTCAGATTTTCATTTTTTATTTTATTTCATTTTGTGTTATGTTTATAATATTTTTTGTAGCTAAGCAAGGGTTCTTTCTGTGACCACTAAATAATGTTGTGGGAAGTTTTTAGATTTTTTTTTTCTATTGTAACATCTTACCCCATGGACTGTAACAATTTGCCTCATAGTGGGGTATGTTGTTACAATTTACAAGTTGAGTTAAATTGATAATAACAAAATGTTAAATATGATTTTTTAAATAAATTAAAATTAACATTATTTGTGTAAATGTATCAACTACCTTAATCCGATTTTAGTTTTCATATAAAAGATCTACTATTGCCCAAATAAATAATAGAATCAATTATGTAACAACTTGCCCCCCTCTCCCCTATATATTTATTACATAGGATTTTTGAAACTTTCAAGAGTGTCTCCTTTAACATTTAAAAAATGTCACATACCATTTTTAATAACCGAGCCCTTCTATTGTTTACTGTATATTTCGAAAAAAGCCATATCTAATATATGCTGATTTAAAAATTTCTTCCAAAGTATAAATATAAAAGTTTAACTTAAAATGTTTTACGAAAAACTTTCTTTGGCACACTTTATTACAATTTTTGAACTGATATTTCTAAAAATCTGACATTATATTTATATGAAATTATTTTAAAATGAGAAGTGTAAAGAATAAAAATTAAAGCCCGATTTCATAATATCAACATAAACTAAATTTTAACTTATGTTTACTTTAGACTAACGTACACTTTAGTGTCACACAAAGTTTCATAATACATACAACTCTTTTTATTATTAAAAGTAAACTTAGGCGTTTAAATTAGTAGGTTGTTAATTGTGTTTCTATGAATTTTGCTTTATTTTCGTAGAAATAACCATATTTTTCTTGCTGTAAGTTAATTTGTGTGTAAAATAGTTAATTGATATTAATTATGTCTGTATCAAAAAGAAGTAGTTCTATGAATTTCACAAAAAGGGAAACTTTCACTTATTAGGGAGTATCCAAGTATAAATCAATTTTAAGTATAGAAACCAAGAAAAAAATTTTAACGAAAACTGGAAGTTTTAGGTAAATGTAGAGAATAATAGATAAGAGGACAAAGAAGAAAGAGAAATGCCAGTCATGAAAGATATTAAGAAACAAGAATTAAAAAAAAAATAATGAAAACTTAATTATAATTAAAACAAAATATGCTCCAGAAAATTTATAATAAATAATATACTGTACAAAAAGTGTTGTCTTTGAATGTCATTTATATTAAATGAGCATATTTAAACTATACACAAATTTTAAGAACACAGTACAGAAATTGCTGAACTAATATATTTATGGTAAATATATGTACAATTATAATAATGCAAGTATACAAATTAAGGTCTTTTAATGTCTTAATAGCTCTACCATATCTTCTAGCTTTTGTTGTTTCTTCAGATTCGTTTGCTTTCACTTCACATATTTCATAGTTTTTGAGCCTTTCTACTAATGTATTTACATTTTACAATATCAGAACTACTGGCAGCTCATGGAGCCCCTGTAGAAGGGGACGAGTCTTCATCTGGCTGATCTTCACCAACAATATCATTCAGTTCACTAAGTAACTCAGGATCATTTTCATCAATAGACACATGATCATCTACATCCTTCATTGGTTCTGAAACCATTGAATCTAACGCCCTCTGAGAATTATTTTTCTAGGAGGCCTCTTTGGTTTTGACCCTCCACCTCCTCCAGCCAAGGAGGTTCAGCCTCCAAGTCTTCATCATCATCATCATCATCATCCTCATTTCCTAGTCCTATATCAAAGTTTGTGGGTACTTCAAATAAACCATACTAAGACAATGATTTTCTGGCGTGATTCCTCTTTGGTTTTCCTTTTTTCGAAATCATTCTGAATTTTTGAAGTTATACTTCTATACGCGCGCTCCACGTTGGAAATTTGTATGGGAGTGAATCTGTGAAATCATTACATATGTAAGATAATGAGTAAGAGAGAGACAGAAGATATATTTTGTCTCTCTTCCTCTCTCGAATATAAAAATGTTCCTTTTGTATATATATTTAATATTATATATATACATATAATATTATATATAATAAAATATTTATTAATATTATTATTTATGTGATATGTTTTGTATTATTTATTAAATGTTCATAATTATATTAATCTTTTGTATTTCAAAATAATAATCTCAATAAATCACTGTATGACCCAGAACTGTCAATTTTGAAATACATTTTTGTCATGTCCTCGGTAGTATAGTATAGTAGTTAGTATCCCCGCCTGTTACGCGGGAGACCGGGGTTCGATTCCCAGTCGGGGTGGACTTTTTTATTAATATGATTACATGGTAAATTAAACATATGCGTAAATAGAAAAGTTATGTATATTATTGTCATTTTTAAATACTTATGAATATTGCATTTTAATTTGTATTGTATTATTATATTGAATTATGTTGCAGTGTATTGTATTGTATTTTTATATTAATAACAAAATAAACAATGAATTTTACTGCAGAGTATGTGTAAAAAAATTTTTGCATTCAACTCCTTTCATACATATATGAAAATAAAAATATAAATTTTCATCAAAATATTGATTCAATCCTTCATTTACTATACTCCTATTACAGGTCAAATGTTTATTAATTGTTAGTTAGTTGTTATTAATTCTGTTTCTCTTTCTGCTATGTCTTACCTATAGCATTACATATGTAATGATTGTGCAGATTGACTCCCAAATAAATTGGTAACGGCGAATGCATGTACAGAAGTGTAACTTCTACCGGCAGTCCCACTGGACTGCCACAGCCGTTTTTTTTTAAATAGTGTACCCATCTGGTGGCAAAATATTATTTTAGACTCACTAAAAAACTATAGAAAATAGAACCATAATCGTACCTATCTTACTCTGTCATACATCTGTCATTTCGAAAGGATTATCAAGCAGTTTAAACATACCATCAAGGCTAATCAAGCAGGCAAATCATTTGAATATGATTAACAAAATATACTTAAATACATAATTCCTCCATTTATAATAACTTATCAATATCCAATAAAATAGAAAATAAAATAAACATCTGTATGAGAAGAGTCCTACCGAGTCAATAATGAATTTAATTTTATATCTTCTCTACCTACTTAAAAATTCCCTGAGAAAAATGTTGCCATCATTTCGTTTTAGTATTCACTAATATTCGAAAAGTTGATGCTCGCTCGTAATTATCATGTATGCTCACACACAAATGGTGGCAATTACAATCATATTTAACGATTAGGATGAAGATCGGATTGCTAACGCAGTGCCGTAGAGGCTCTTTTTATTCCGGGCATATACTCCTTGGTCAGCCAGATAATAGATTTTTTATTTTATGATAAAAATTAAAAATAGTTCAAAATATTGATAAATTCACAAAAATGGGATTAAAATTTATACAGAATACTTTGGTAATATTATAAAGGACATAAATGTCAACTATAGCAGTCATAAACAGGGAAAAAGTCACAGGAAAGCCATGGATTCGACCACATAGTATCGAGAATCTGTTTAGGACGGTTGCTAAATGCAATGATTGTTAACATCTGAAAACAGACATGGCACTAAAACAAGAAAACAGTCAAGTTTTACTGAATGATATTTATTTAAACTAAATAAGGGTAATCATATATGGTGAAATCACTGAACGACCTTTGCTATAAATAGACCCCTTTAAATCTATTAACATCTTCCATGAGAAGGTGGAAGAGTGTCCTGAAGTAGAGATACTCTGTTGCCCTTAAGTAGAGAAATCAACTCTAACAGCGGAAGAACCAATAAGGTCAACGGCATCATGATGCAGAAAACAAGAAATATCTACTGTATTAAAGATCATTGATGTATATCTCAAGAAAATCACTCATCATAGCAAGTAAAATCAACAATGGCCCTGAGCACCGACGTTTCTAAATGAAACAGGAGTGCGAATAGCATGAATCATTTTTGAATTATTGTGTGGATTTAAAAAAATATATATATAGTCTCCCGTTTTATACCGCTCGCGGCTTTGGGAGTATAGCAGGGTAGTCTGCTATATCTAGGGCCTACGGTATACAAGGAAGGTAACATGGCCAGTGCTACACTTCAACCGCCTATTATTACCCCTGGTTTTACCCAAGGTACTCATTTTATTCAGGCTGAGTCGACCTGGAGCCTATAGACATTCTTAAAAATGTCTAGTTGTTCTTGCCGGCGGTAGGATTCGAACTCCGGACCACCGGCGTGCGAGGCAAGCATCCTACCGCTTGCGCTACGCAGGCCCATTTAAAAAAATACAATACAATTATTATGACACATGGTACCCCTTATTTTTCAAATAATATGTTCTTGTAAAAGCATAAATTTGAATATTGGGCAAACCTATATTATATGATACGTCAGAAGAAATTAAAAAAAATTAACATGTAATAAATTCACTGTTTAAATAAATATTCCGTACTCGTACTATTGCAATAAAATATTCAAACCAATAAACGATAACTTGTTAAGCAGTGCTGATTGAAACAACAGAGCAGTAAAATGTTATTCATAAAGGTAGTGTAAAATATATCGCCGTTTATCTGGTCCGCTAGTAATAAAGTTACCAGCATTTAACTGCAAAGCGGTCTCCTTAGGTGGAAAATACTTTAATTTTGTCAGTGCCTGTAAAAAAATTCACACGCCAGATTGTTCAAATTCCAAGTTTTAGTTATAGCTTACTTTTATGTTATGTTGTATTTTAATTATTTTTACTGATCCTGTACAGTGATTAATCGCTTCTCTGAAGTCGAAGCATATATTACTCCGTCTCATTAATATGATTAAAGATATAAATTTTCCTCATGTGAATACATATTTTTCTCCGTCACTGCTACCAAGAAAACAATCATTTAGTATAATAAACGTATAGTTCGGATTCGGGCATCGAGGGATCTCTTTGATTGGCGCCAGAAGTCGAGTTGACTGGGCGCCATCTCGTTCAATTTTTAAGGATCCACCTCGACAGAACGAGAGAAGAGGAACGAATACACATAAGCCGGGGAATTTATTGAGTCGTGCGATAGTAAAATAAAATGAAATTAATACAACCAATATCTTCTCTCAGCTATAAAAAATCCGAAGAATGCTGATGATCAGCCAGACCTCACGTTTTCTGTGTGTTTAATTCAAATATACGAAGCCAATGTTGCCGTATCAACAGATTTTATCTAGTTATATTTAAATATTATATCTTACGTGGAATATTTAAGCATAGAGTATCTACAAAAGCTATCAAGACTAATATAATAATCCCAATCTAATACATGATGTAAAACACGAGGCGCCCGTTATTTTATCGAATTTTATATTATCATGTATCTACACCAAAGAAATTAAAATGCGCATAGAAAAAGCACGAACAAACAAACAAACTTCTGCAAATTTACAGCCAATTGTCTTATTGTACACCCTCCATTTATTTATTTATTTATTTATGCTACCTACTCCAGAATTCTGGAACCCTGTATCAGCCTGAATATTCCACATAGAAAAATTCCCTAGACGAAAAAGAAGCAGTATTAAAAATCTAGAATGTTTTAGACGTCATCAAAATGTTTCAAAATATCTCGTAAAATCTGGAACGTCAGAATTGACAGTTCAAGCACAGAATACATCACTCAACTGGTGTTGGCTGGTGTGTTTTGTGGTTCAAGTAACAGAGATTTTAAATAGTTTTGTCATTCCGTTATAGTGGTTATCAAATATTCTAATATTGTTTGCTGTTTTTAGTAAATAGATTATAAAGAAGTATAACATTGGTGACAGTAATGGGATAAAAGAAATTTGATAAAGAAATTGACACTTCCGGACCACCCGCAAGAGAAAAAGGAGAAGCGTATGCAAGAAGAGGCTTATGCAAGAAGTGGAAGAGGAGTAGAGGAAGAGTAGGAATGTAGAGGTAGAAAAATAGAGTAGAAAATATAAAGAAAATTTTAAGTTAGAGGTAAGTCAGTTTGAAATAATTATTAGGTATTAGTATAATAGATAAATTAGAAGAACAACAGAACTTCATAAAAATTAAATTTATAAAATAAAATAGTACAACAAAACGATTCAGGAAGACAAATAGTTGAGTTAGAAAGAAAAATGAGAACGGCCATAAAAGCAATCAAAAATAAGAAAGCACCGGGACCGGGAGGCATCTCACCTGAGCTTATAAAATACGGATCAAAAAAATTACACCGAATGATACAATGGATATTTCAGAAAGCCATAAATGGAGAACAGCTCCCAAAGGAATGGACGGAGGCATATATGACATCTATATTTAAGAAAGGAGATAGAAAACGATGCGAAAACTAAAGAGGAATAAGCGTAATATCATCAATAGGAAGATTATATGGGAAGATACTGCGAGAAAAGATAGAGCAAGCGATAAAAGTCAAAATCGGGGAGGATCAGGCAGGCTCCACGGCAGGAAGATCATGCATATACCACATATACACACTGGAACAACTGTTGGAAAAGAAAAAAGCAAAAAATAGAGATATACATTTGGCATTCGTGGACTTGAGAAAGGCGTATGACTCTGTACCAAGGTCAAAACTATGGGAGGCAATGTACAAATTAGAAATACAGACGGAACTCATAGAAGCTACAAAAGCTCTGTATAAAGAAAATAAAGTATCCATTAAAATGGGAACAAGAATCATGGGAGACTTCACCACAACAAAAGGGCTCCTGCAGGGTTGTTCCACATCTCCAACCCTATTTAAAATATACTTAGAGAAAGCCTTGACTACATGGAAAAGAAAATGCGAAGGCATGGGAGTACCGGTACGGAACAAATACCTATATACGTTAAGCTTTGCAGACGATCAAGTAGTGATTGCACAAGACCAAGACGACCTCAGCTACATGATGAAGAAACTACAAGAAGAATATACCAAAGCTGGCCTAGATATTAACCTCGCGAAAACAGAGTACCTATCTACAAGTGAAGAAGACGTAGAAGATCTACAGATTGATGACAACGTAACAATAAAAGGAAGGGATAAATTCAAATACTTGGGGTTTATAATCACGAAAAAGGCAACAACAGAGGAAGAAATTACACAAAGATTAGGACAAACAAGAACAGCAATCCGACAACTTAACTCAGTATGGTGGGATAGACACCTAAATATGAAGACAAAAACACAGATTTATAAAACATTAGTGCGAAGTATTATGACATATGGGGCTGAAAATTGGATCATAAACAAGAAAAACAGCAGTAAGATAGTAGCAACAGAATGCCTGCGAAGATGCTGCAGAGTAACAAGAATCAAAGAACATCAATAGAAACAGACATACTAACATACATAGAACAATAAAGACTAAAGTGGTATGGACATGTAAGAAGAACTAGTGACAGCAGATGGATAAAAAGAATAACCGAATGGAGCCCCATAGGAAGGAGGAAAAGAGGACGACCCCGAAAATCCTGGAGGAACGAAGTAGACGACGCCATGATTAAGAGAGGTCTAAACGATGGAGAATGGGACAACAGAGAGAGATGGAAACGGTTGAGCGAAGGAAGGCAGTAAATACTGTAGAATCCCTGAATATATATATATATATATATATATATATATATATATATATATATATATATATATATATATATATATAGAAAGAAAAATTGGTACGAAAGCTTTTGTATCTAATATTGTGTAAGTAACTATGTTATGTCGAATCTAAACAAATGGCCTCTTACTCTTCCATAGATGAACCAGGCACAATTAGAACTAGCAAAATTTTAAAGCCACCTATTTTCTATTTTCAAACAGCAACTTATCTTTTTCAATTCGAAGCTGCAGCTAGAGCTGGATTAAGAAAAAATGGCTGCGTCCTTGGTAGTGTCGCTTCGAGGACAGATAGCAACAGTCTTGCAATTTCTTCCCCAGGATGCACCCAGTTATACCTCTCTCATTTTAGCTTTAGAGACAAGATATCCAGCAGCATCTAAAGTACTTTTTTCAAAGTCAGCTGAAAGTTCGATATCAAAAACATAACAAAAGCCGTCAAGAATTTCATAGATTTCATTTCATTTAATTCCCATTCATAGATGGACTACAGGATGTTGAAATGCAACAAGCTCTACGATTACAACATCAGAAAATGCTAAATTGAGCACTAGTTTCAGCACAGGTGTATCAAGCAGCGAAAAGCGTTTCCAAATCTTGCCCAAAATTAAAATAAATAAAATTTCGAGAAAATTAGAAAGTCACTACCGTAGATAACCAACAACCTATTTTATCCCAAATGTTAAGCATACTGCAAAATCTTCAACAAAAAAACTTAAAATAAAAACAGAAGATGTTTTAATAATTGCAGAAGCTGATCTCAGGCAAGGAAAGAAGAATCAAAGATCATAGAAGGTCGTCTAGATCAACATCCAACATCTCGTCACATAGAAGTAATGTTAGATAAAGGCCCCTAAGAAATCGATTTCCCACAACTGATCACAGACAGAAAAAGACACTCCGGAATCTGAAGTTGCTCATTTAAAGAAACAACTAGCGATTAGTAAAAATAAAACGTAAAAGGTAAGAGAATAGCCGTCAATTTTGCAGAATGTGTTAAATATATAAGAATTCCCAGATAATTTGAATGAATTATAGGTACAAAGCCAGTGTCAGCTTGAAGAAAAAGAGAATATAACAATACATGCAGATATCCCTTGATTAACGCCGGTCTAGTAAGGAAGCCTGTTATAATTATGTGCTCTATTCTGTTTGTTTAACCAGTACTGTAGACCTATTGGCGCTATTTCATTGCTTTTGGCCTGAATAGCATTCTTTATAAGGTAATTAAAAAAGATCTTTATCTTTAATACTAAGATTATGAATCATTCTAGGCAGAGTTAGATGTTACTCTTCTTATAGTTTTAGTGATATATTTTGAGCTATTAATAGCAAAACTCTCCTACATATCCACAAAACTTTCATGTCCGTCTATAGTTTCTGCTTAAGCGAGGACAAAGGAATAGATAGCCATGGAGAGGAATATTCTCCATAAACTTTGCAAAAAAGTAAATCCTTATACTCAAACTTTCTGACTTTATCCACAAGAAAACATAAATCTGTCAAATTCTCTTAAAATAAAGCAACTTTTTATTTTACAATTTTCTGAGCTGTCTGACAAGTACTTTGATATCCTCAGAAACACTCTTTATGGGTACCACATAATTCAATAACCCAAATGACAGGGGGAGATTGGTTTCCTATGGCTTCTCAATCTTCTTATGCTTTCGATGGCACGGTATCTCGTTTGTCAATCTTATTACATGATGATGATAGCTATCCTAGATAACTTGATGACCACAGATACCCTTCACGCAATTGCTATTACATATTAATTTCTAGTGTTTCATACTACCATATGACCATCAACGTACAACAAATTCCACGATATGGATCTTTCCAGTGATTTGTTGCAATACTTATGAGAATAGATATAGATTTAGAGTAATGATTCGGCCTCTTTATAGTTATTTTTAATTTCTCTTAAATCTATTCTACTCTAACAATAGATCTTAGACAGTAAAACACAATAGATCTTAGTAGATATATCTTAGACAATGTTCACAGGTTCAATATCATTCTAGGAATATTTCTATCATCATATTCTATCCTTTATCCCTATGCGGGTCGCCTTTCCCTAATTACACATAAATTTACAACCAACTTCTTCTTCGTCTCCTACCAGGTCTTTTTTCTTTTTAACTGCCCAACATTCAGTGCCGCACGTTATAGCTGGAACAAAAGTTTCTTACTCAGTATGTCTGTGTATATAAAATATATGTTTTCATACCTTCCTACGTCATTTTTATGAATTTTTGTTACTCTGTTACTTTCCATTTGAGCTACAAATTGCGTGTGATGTAAGTCCGAGCCTGACTTCTTTGTACCATGGCGGCTAATAATTCGAGTAATTTTAAAAGTCCAACGTTCTATTGACGAGAACACTATTGTATTGTGCTTCTGTACTAAAAAAGTGAGTTGATAAAAAAGTCTGGATTATAGTTTACTAGTTCAAACAAGAACAAAAAACCATATATCGTATGAAATAAGGCAACCCTGTTTAAGATCCAAATCCAATCTACTTAACATTTTATTGGTGTTGTGTGTTTAGTTACCATTTCTTATGATATGATTAATTTTTATATGACGCAGCTTTATCAAAAGATAATTGCCAATATTCTGCAACATGCAATCGCCGTTTCTTCGAATACCTGTCTGATTCTCTTCGTTTTGTCCTTGTTTTTAGTAATTTTTAAGATTTCTCTCTGTTTACTTTATACATTTTATACGTTATATACTGGTATTACAAGTAGAGGGATTTTTGTTTTACATTGTCACATCAAATCACTCGTCTTTCCTAAAAACTAATCATTTAAATTTAATTATATCGCAGAGGTATTTAAAAAATCGGATCAATCTGAATGATACTAGATTAAGGATAAGCTAGACTAACTAGCCTTGGAACTTCTTTTTTTAACACCCTCTTTTTTGATGCACGCGGGAACGTGACATCCCGCACTTTGTCCCGCATTTGGTCCCGCGGAACGGGACGGAGCAGCTATTTTTTTTTGTGAGACGGGACGATTTTTCTGCGGGTCAGAACTCTGGATGGAACTGGCGTTTTGTCCCGCGGAACGTCCCGCATGTCGCGCAAAAACTGCACCTTTATTATTCTCGTAATGATTTGGTAATTAAAGTTATACAAGTATACACGAAATGCGCATAGGCAACTCAAAAAAAATCAGGCGTATGGGAAACTCCAAAGCAGAAGGACAAGACAAAATCAAGAGGAGTACAAACAGATGAGACAAGCAGAGAAAAAGATACTAAAACAAAAGAAAAAATGACGTTTTAAAAAACCAGCTACAGGAACTAGAGGTTCAATTCACAAAGCGAAGCGCCAAAATTTTATAAGAGTATGAACCACAACAGAAAAGAATTTAAACCTAGAATAACCAAAATAAAAAGTAAGGAAGCCCAGATTATCAATGAGCTGGATCAAATAGTGGAGAGATGGGCGGAGAATTTCGCTGAGAAATTAAATATAGGCAACCGAGAAGTGACTGACATAAATGACCACAGTGAAGACGTAGACGATGAGAGGGAGAAAAATAATATACCAACAGAAGAAGAAGTTGCCAAGGCAATACAAAAACAACAAATCCCCTTGATAAGATGGTATACCCCCTGAGCTGTTCAAGTATGGAGCAAACGCGCTAAAAAAATACATAATAAAACTTGTTGCATCTATTTGGAGAGAAGGAAAACTCCCAGACAGTTGGAATGTAGGTATTATAATACCTATTCACAAGAAAGGGGATCTACTAATATGTGACAACTATCGAGGCATTACCCTCTTAAATACGGCTTACAAAGTACTGGCTTATATACTTTATGATCGTTTACTAGTATATACTGGGGAAAAAATAGGCAAATACCAATGATGAATTCCGAAAAGAAAGATCAACAATTGATCAGATTTTCCTTCTCAGACAAACCTTAGAAAAGACATATGAATATGGAATCGATACCCATCACCTCTTCATAGATTTTAAAAGCGCTTATGACAGTGTATACAGAAGAGCACTTTATAATGCTATGGCAGAACTAGATATTCTGTCGCATCTTATAACATTGGTAATGGCAACTCTTTCGGAAGTTGAATGTAAAGTCAAGGTACAAAACAGAGTGTCAAGGTATTTACAAACACATACTGGATTACGTCAGGGAGACAGTCTATTGTGCCTATTGTTTAACATCGCGCTAGAAAGAGCCATAGAGAAATGAGGCATAACAACCAGAGGTACTATCATCAATAGAAGTGTACAGATATTGGCCTACGCAGATGACATTGACATAGTAACAAGGACAAAAAGAGACCTGATACAGGCTTTTGAAACATTAGAAAAAGCCGCGAAGACAATGGGACTGCAGGTCAACGTATCCAAAACAAAATACATGAAGGTCACGAACAGCACACAAATAGCGGCACCACAAGATCTGGTGACAGAAGCACACACATTCGAAGGGGTCTCGGAGTGTATATATCTTGGAACACAACTAAATAACAGCAAACTAGTAAGCGTAGAAATTAAGAGAATGATATACCTGGCGAACAGAGCTTACTTTGGACTAAAGCAGCTTTTAATATCACACATAATTAGCATAAAAACCAAGATACTAATATATGAAACTCTTATTAAACCTGTCCTGACATACGCGTCAGAGACATGGACTATGGTAAAAAGCGACGAAGAACTGTTAGGCCGCTTTAAAAGAAGAATACTTAGGCACATATACGGAGGAGTACAAGAAAGCGGGATATGACGCAGGCGCTACAATTTTGAGTTGTATCAATGCTATGAAAAATGCTACATCGTCCGGTCTATAAAACTTAATAGACTAAGGTGGCTAGGACATCTTGAAAGAATGGACACTGGAGACCCCCAAAGACAGATATTATATCAAGAGCCAGTAGGAACCAGGAAGAGAGGCAGGCCAAGATCTAGATTTAAAACTCAAGTCGAAGATGACTTGAGGAATCTAGGGGTCAGAAATTGGAAAGCCAGGGCGAAAGATAGGGGGGAATGGAGACTAATTCTTGAACAGGCCAAGACCCACACAGGGTTGTAGAGGCAAAGATGATGATGATAAATTTCTTACCATGACTTGTTCGGTCAGGGATATGCTATCAATCCTAGCTATGCCCGTCATAGCAGAAAGGCTTTTATAAGTACTATTAGTTTATAAATTGCTGCAAAAAGTTGATTACCACCTTTTTTATACATATCCGAACAGATTTCATCGATTCCTGGGGCTTTATTGTCTTTGAGTTTTAGGATGGCATTTGACACTTCTTCTCTTGTTGGGACTTCACTGTGTAACTGTGTAGTTGACGTAGATTTTGTTGATTTTCTATGTTGTAACCTCCTTCGATATCATTTATATTTAGATGTTCACTGAAATGTGCCCATCTGTTAAGAACTGAGTGTTTATTATGTCGAATTTCAGTGTTAGTGTCTTTACCAATTTTTAATCGTGGTTTAAATTCTCGACGGCTATTATTTTAGGATTTGTAGTACATATTTCCTCGTTTCATTTTTATCGAAAATCTTTGTATCTCATTGAAAGTGTTCTGTTCGTATTCCCTCTTCTTACGTCGATGGATACGTTTTTCGTCTCTTCTAAGATGTCTATACTTTTCTTTTTTTTCTCCGTGTACAACCTGCGTCGATGGTTTTTTGATATGCTTTCTATTTGTGGCCATTTCGCACTCATGATCAAACCAATGATTTCTTTTTTCTGACTTGGTTTTTCCCAATATTTCAACCGATTTCTGTAACACAATATCTGGTATATTTGCCCATATTTTAACATTAAGTATATTATATTTTATGTCGCTAATAATCCCTATGATTGCTGAGAACAATATATTAAAAAAGCTTGGTTTTGAATTACGAGAATAATTAGCTTTTGCTTGAGAATTAAAGAAATTACCCAGCTATTGTTAAATTAGAGGGAATGAGAAATTTCTGAATAAACTAAAACTAAACTCAAACTACATAATAAAAGTGGATTTATTGTATCTATCACCTGTTTAGAAATTTTTCTTAACAGAAGCTTATGTCCTAAGATGGTCATGCTTGACAGATATATTAGATAGATTTTTAAAGGAAACTTATGTGTGTGCGGTATTTTCACTCATTAGAACTTTTCCCAAAAATACGTCCAATACGTTGCTTGTCCACTATGCTTAAGATCTGAGTATATTTAATCAGAACCAACCTGTATAAGGAACCGTCCCTTTCGGCCTAAGGCAACCGTCAACACGGCCCAAGCAATCATAAATTAAAACCTTTAGAACAGTAAACAATGCCAGGAATGCGTAGAAATATTAACATATTCCGCTAATTATGGTTAAGGACGCGTGTGGTGTGCGGAACGCGGGGGCAAGGGGGCATCGAGGGCCCACAAAAACCGCAGGGGTTGGGTGGAACCGCCGCGGGGTGTCCCTTGTGGTTCAGTTTCTAATTAACCTGATCGATTGCAACGCGCTCTGCAATGCAATATATGCAACTATATTGTACACCGTTGATTGTAAATCAAGTGGTCGTTTTCTCGATGAGATTGTTCCCGAACACTTATTACCGACGATTACGAATGATCGTAGAGCCCCAGATGAGCCAGTACGTTTTGTATGACTTTTTTATATTCTGCGAGAGAGTTTGTAACTGTGTGACAGTAATTATATAGAAAATTAAAATTAAAATCTCTGATTTGAGAATTAGTGTAAGGAAGTTCAGTAGATGTGTTATAGTAAAAGATATAAAAAAATATTTATAAAAATACTGGACTGTCAGATTTAGTCTAAAGTTATTTTTTTTAAACGGAACATCCTATATTTTTGTGCAATTACTATTTGTGTTGGGAATAAGCCACAATAAAAGTATAAATTATTTTTTTTTGACGTTTCAATTTCAACTTCGAAAATAGTTCTCAAAATACTTTCTCTTTCTTTCTCCCCTTCCTTTACCCTATCAGGGTGTCGGATTTGGGCTAGCTATTTTAAATTCCATTCACCCATATGTTCCATTCTTTTCTATTTCCTGCCATTATTTTTAATTCCTGGGGTATTGTTCTGAAACTATTTTCTTGTGGCATTTTAAAGTAATTACTGTTTAAATGGGAATAAGCCACAATTAAAGGTTAAAGTACGTTTATTGACGTTTCAATTTCCACTTCGGAAATCGTTCTCAAAATACAAACATTAGTAAATTTACTAATTTACCTTTAATTGTGGCTTATTCCCATTTAAATAGTAATTAATTCCTGGAGTAATTTTTGTTTAACTTTTGCCGCCTCTACATGGACTTTTTTTGTAATTCTGTTGGGTCGCATCTTCATCAGATGTCTGTACCAGTTTATTTGTCTCTTTGCTGTTTTATTCATTATTGGTTCTTGGTTGGCCATTCTTTTCTCGTTTCGTTTTTCCAACTATCCCTCTTAGATGTCTCATCTTCATTGCATTTATTATGCTCTTATGTTTTTCCAGAATTGTCCCGTTTTTACTTGCATACAGCATAGTCGGTATCACTATTGTATTATATATTTTTATCCTTGTCTCTCGTGTAAGTTCTCTTTTTCCCAGTATTGGGGCTAACGCATAATATAACTTGTTTGATTTCTTTGCCAAATACCCTGTATAATGTCAACGGAAACATAATAACAGAACTAGAAGAACAGTTGAAGACATGGAAAAACTATATTGAAGAACTCTTTGCAGATGATAGACAACAATCTGAGCTAAGTAACATACAAGGAGACGAAGGTCCAGAAATAACGGAAGAAGAAGTAATGTACGCACTAAAAAGAATGAAAAATGGTGAAGCCCCAGGTCCAGATGAAATACCAACGGAAATCCTTAAACTAATAGAAAAAGACTCGATTCACATTTTAGTTAAACTTTTCAATAGCATTTATACATCAGGAAAAATACCACAAGAATGGCTTTTATCCACCTTTGTTACTATACCAAAAAAGATAAATGCCAAACAATGCAGTGATTACCGTACAATCAGTCTGATGAGCCATGTACTGAAAATATTTCTGAAAATTATACACTCTAGAGTACACAGAAAACTGGAAATGGACATCAATAATACCCAGTTTGGATTCCGAAATGGACTTGGAACAAGAGAGGCGTTGTTTGCACTGAACGTTATGTCTCAAAGATGTCTTGACATAAATCAAGATGTATTCATGTGTTTCATAGATTACAACAAGGCCTTTGATAAAGTGCGGCATGATCACCTAATCAGACTCCTGACAGAAAAGAATTTAGATAAACGAGACATCCGACTAATAGCAAATATGTACTACAATCAGAAAGCAGTAGTGAGAGTAGAGAATAATACCACTGAAGAAATTGAAATAAAGCGAGGTGTGAGACAAGGGTGTATACTGTCACCAACCCTGTTTAATCTCTATTCCGAAGACGTAATGAATAGAACACTCTCTGAGCAATCCGTAGGTATTAAAATAAATGGTGTTAGATTAAACAATCTGAGATTTGCCGACGACACCGTTCTGATCGCAGAAACACTTGAAGAGCTACACACATTGGTGAATAAGATAGCAGACTGCAGCGAAGAATATGGACTATCTTTGAACATAAAGAAAACTAAATTTATGGTAATATCGAAATCAACACAAAATGTCCAAAATTTATATTTACACAATGAAATTATCGATCGAGTTAGCAAATACAAATATTTAGGCACTTTTATAAATGAAGACAACGATAGCTCAGCAGAAATCAAAATAAGAATAGAAAAAGCCAGATCCATATTCACTAAAATCAAAAGAGTGTTCTGCGGAAGAAATTTGAGCCTTGAAATGAAACTTCGCCTGATGAGATGTTACGTACTTTCTGTGCTGTTCTACGGAATGGAGTCATGGACGTTGAAAAAGATTGATACCAAAAAATTGGAGGCTTTTGAACTGTGGATGTATCGCAGAATCCTGAGAATATCATGGACCGAGAGAGTCACAAATGTCGAGGTCTTGAGAAGAATGAATAAAGAAAAGGAAGTCATATTTACGATCAAAAAACGAAAACTGCAATACTTGGGACACATTACAAGAGGCGAAAGATATGAACTGCTTCGAATAATTATGCAAGGGAAAATAGCAGGAAAAAGGTCCATAGGAAGAAGACGAAACTCCTGGCTAAAGAATCTACGGGAATGGTATAGCTGTAGCAGCAACGAATTGTTTCGGTCAGCAGTTTCGAAAATACGTATAGCCCTGATGATCGCCAACCTTCGGAACGAAGATGGCAGTTGAAGAAGAAGAAGATTTCTTTGCTCTATTTGTTATTTTTCAGTTCTTAAAATACAAAACATTCATAAACATCGAAAATAAAATTATTTTAAATTTAAATTGTGGCAAATAAAAATAGTAATTGCATTAAGATTGCAAAAGAAAATAGCTTCAGAACAATTCTACATTTTATAAATAATACTCAAAAAAGAATATTCACATCCCGTCAAACTTGATATTTTGTGACACATGTTTCGACAGACCTGCTAATAAGACAGAAAGAAGAACATTTACCTTAGTACATCGGTGATTCTCTATATTGTCAACTGGAACCCTGTAAAGAAATACTAAAGAAAAGAAGAATGGATGAATGATGAGATACTCAATATGATGGAACAACGGAGACAATTTATAAACAAAGACAACAATAAATACAGAGAGATAAACCACGAGATCAGGAAGATGATAAAGCAGGCAAAAGAAAAATACTTTGAAGAGAAATGCAAAGAAATCGAAGACCTTCAAAATAAATATGATGTGTTTAACCTACACAAGAAAGTTAAAGAACTGACAGGACTAAGAAAACAAAATCCCACTGGTGCACTTCTGGATAGACACGGGACTACTATAACACAGACGGACGAGAAAGTACAAAGATGGGCAGAATATATCGACGAACTATTCGATGATAAAAGAGAAGATCTGGAGCACATAGAACTTATGTCAGAAGAAATAGGTCCATATATTACAAAAGAAGAAATATTACACATATTAAAAACAATGAAGAGTGGGAAAAGCCCTGGACTTGATATGCTTCCTATACAAATCCTAAAAATTCTAGATGAGAAGCATACATTGATGTTTTAGTGACACTCTTGAACTAAATTTATAGTTCAGGCGTATTACCCAAAGAATGGTTAACGTCGATTTTTATTTGTCTCCCAAAAAAGATAAACGCAAGAAAATGCAGCAATTACTGCACCATTAGCTTGATGTCTCATGTGCTAAAGTTACTACTAAAAGTCATCCATAACCGAATATATCACAAACTGAACATAGACGTTAATGATACACAATTTGGTTTTCGCAAAGGCCTAGGAACGCGTGAAGCTCTTTTTTCACTTAATATACTGATACAAAGATGCCTGTATGTCAATCAAGATATTTACGCATGTTTTATTGACTATAATAAAGCATTCGATAAAGTACGACATGAACAATTAATGAATGTCCCGAAATCAAAGAAGGTTGACTACAACGACCTCAGGATCATATCAAATTTATACTATAACCAGTGAACATATCGTGGACAGAACATGTCACAAACAAAGAGGTTCTGAGAAGGATGAATAAAGAAATAGAAATTTTAAATACAATTAAAACAAGAAAATTGGAATATCTCGGACATATTACACATAGAGCAAAATATACCTTGCTCAAACTGATTATGCAGTAAAAGATCCAAGGAAAGAGAAGCATAGGGAGGCATAGAATGGCATGGCTGCGCAACCTGAGAGAGTGGTAAGGATGTACATCAAATGAACTTTTCAGAGCAGCCGTCTCAAAAGTCCGAATAGTTATGATGATTGCCGACCTCCGCCGCGGAGATGGCTAGATTAGATTAGATTAAGAGAGGTGGCCTTTCGGCCTATTCCACTGCGACCTGTTCAGATCTATTGTGGTCCTCTAGTCCTAGATAACATTCTCTAGCCTGACCCTTTTTATAAAGTCTAGTAGCTTCGAGACTGTACCTTCCATGTAGCTATTTGCTAGTGGATTTTCTTCTCCTAATGCAAAGAACCGCACATTTGCCAGACTGTCACACTGACACTGTCGCGGAGATGGCACTTGAAGAAGAAGATCGGTAATTAATAATACAAAACCTTTCAGTCATTCACTGACTAGTGCAATCTAGTTTAAATTTAAGGAAACTTCAGTCTATTCTACGCCGTAGACACATATATGCAAATTACTAAGTTTTCGGGAAGAACCGTGTTAGAAATTTAAAACTCGACCTTTCAGCACCCGTTTTGGAGCCATTATCAGGAGAGATATGGTTCCATTCGAGTTCGGTTTCTCAATCTGCCTACTCCCCTCACCCGTGACGTACCAATATCTTCTTCTCTATAGATACGAGAACCGTCGAACAGCACTGAGGTCTCAATCTGCCTACTCCTCAGTATCAAGTGACGACCAATCTTACCCTGTGTAGTTACTTTTATGCCCTCAGTATACGCGGAAACGGTCTGAGCGGGATCGGTTGGCGCGGGGGGTCACTGGAGCAGCAGTCGCCATGTTGCCATGTTCCATTAAGCCGTGTTGGTTGTGGTATTCCTCGTTTTTTTTTGCTCAGGTGGCTGCCAATCCAATACTATCTCCGGTAGGTGATGGTCTGTCATTCTCTCTACATGTCCTTACCAAATAAGCTGTTTTTGCTGTATTTCTTCGATGATGGTGGTTATTCTTTCCATGAATTATGGACATGTACGGATATGTGGGACGAAGGATAGAAGCTGATGGAAGTCGAGGTAGAGGAAAACAGAGAAGAAGATGGAAGGACTGTGTGGTAGAGGACTTAAGACAGAAATATTTAGTGAAGAAGACCCGATGGACAAAAATGAGTGGCCACTAAGAGTAAGGAACAACAACCCCTAAAAAACTAAAAGCTGAGAAAGAAGAAGATTTACTAATAATTATGTTCATTTGATGTTTGCCATTTGCTATTTTTAATGTATATATATTTATATATTTGTCGGTCTTCTATTAAATACGGCAAAGAAATGTTTCAAACGTATGCAGTTGCTAACACAAGGTTTATTTTTTTAGTTTTTTTGGCCTTATTAAATTTTTCTTGTCCACTTTATGGCAGGACATACCTTAGACACGTTGGTGAAAATTCTCAAGCCTTGTGGCAACAAAATAGGGAATAAAACTGCAGTAGGATACCATCTACTATGAAGAACGCAACAGATCAAAAAAATTACATACATGAACACATTTAGCTACATTACAACCAGTATCTGAAGTCAACTGCGTTTAACAAGTGATCCAACTGCACGAAACCAACAGTACATTCAAGAAAAATGCCACACGTTTCATTTTTAAATTTTTGTACGGCTTTGGGCAGGATATGCTTTGTTTTTTTATTATTAGTATTAAAATTTCATGACATTTTTGTATAATAAATATGATTAGTTAATATCTTAGTTTATTTGTCTCAGCCAAACTCATTTTTCAGATTTGCATTTACGATAAGACAAACTTACACCTTAGAGACTGAGTTAGACGAGGCCTTAAACAATCAGCTTCCAAAACTACCTGTTGTTTTATCGTTACACATTGGCTCCTAACTATCTGAAGGTAGTTATATTGTTCTTCTTCTCATTGCGCCGTCTCCTTTCGAAGGTTGGCGATCCAAATGGCAATTGTAGTTTTGGAAACTGCTGCGCGAAAGATCTCTGCGGATGAGCGGTCGAACCATCTCCTCAGGTCTTTCAGCCACGAGTTCTGGCGTCTTCCTACTGATCTTTTGCCCTGTACTTTTCCTTCCAGTATAACTTGAAGTAATTCATATCTTTCGCCTCTCAGCACATGACCCAAGTATTGCATTTTCCTCTCTGTGATTATTGTTAGTAATTCTTTTTGTTTACACATGCGACGAAGTACCTCAACATTAGTAACTCTTTGTACCCATGGAATCCTCAACATTCGTCTGTATATATACATCTCAAAGGCATCTATTCCTTTTTCGATTTTGGAGTCCATTGTCCAACTTTCACAGCCATACAGCAAGACAGAAAAAACGTAACATCTGATCATTCGGATTCTAAGCTGTAGACTAAGGTCTGATCTTGTAAAAAATGTTTTAATGCTCATGAATGTTTTCCTTGCTTGTTCGATTCTTGATAGGATTTCTTTTTTTGGATTACACTGACTTGTTTCCAAATATTTTATGGAATTTACCTGTTCTATTATTTGACCCTTGGCATACACCTGTACGTTTATTGGTGTCTTTGAAAATACTAAAGTTTTAGTTTTGGAAACGTTTAGATGTAAACCGAACATTTCGCTGTGGTGAACTACCGCATTTATTATATTTTGTAGTTCTTGTGCGTTGCTTGCTATTAAGACGGTATCATCAGCATATCTGATGTTGTCTATGCTGATTCCGTTAATCTTAATTCCGCCTTGGACCTCGTCTAATGCTTCTCTGAATATAGACTCCGAATACAAATTAAAGAGTAGCGGTGATAAGACGCAACCCTGTCTCACTCCTCGTCGGATTTGTATGTCTTCGGATGTTGTGTGCTCTATTTCAATTGTTGCTGCTGTTCGTTTGCTGCCAGTATAGTTCTGAGATAATTCGCAAGTCTTGTTCGTCAACTTCAGTTGTTCTCAGAATTTCGATCATCTTTTGATGGTTAACGCAGTCAAATGCTTTTCGATAGTCAATCAAACATGCATATACATCTACATTCATGTCTCTGCATCGTTGTGTTAACACATTTAAAGCAAAAAGAGCTTCTCGTGTTCCCAATCCGTTTCGAAATCCGAATTGAGTGTCGCTCATCTGGAACTCGCACTTCTTGTAAATTCGTGTATGGATAATTCTGAGAAAAGTTTTAAGGACATGAGACATCAAGCTTAATATTCGATAATCATCGTATTGTGAGGAATTCGATTTTTTTGGTAATGCTACGAATGTTGATTTTAGCCAGTCTGTTGGTATTTTTCCTGTGTCATATACTTATTAAATAGTGCTGTTATTAAATCTAGGCTTTTAGTTTCGTTGTCTGCAATTAGTTTAAGTATTTCGACATTGATATTGTCTGGACCGGTGGCTTTTCCATCTTTCTGAGATTTTACTGCATGAATCACTTCTTCTTTGGTTATTTCTGGGACTTTTTCATTTATTCGATTATCTGTGGATGGTGGAGAACAAGGTTTATCGTCGTCAGAAAGAGTTTGTATGTAGTCTTTCCATCTCTCTAGTTTGTCTTCTGTACCCATAATTATTTCGTTATTATCATTTTTTAATATTGTTGCTTGTCTCTTTTTGTGTCTACCTGTCATTTCTTTTACTTTTTTATGAATATTAAAGGTGTCGTATTTTTCCTGAAGTTGCTCGATTTCTAGGCATTTTGTTGACATCCAGTTTTCTTTCGCCTCCCTGCACTTTTTTCTAATGATTTTGTTGATTCGCTTGTATTCTATTGGGCTTGTTTTATGTTTTCGTCTTACGTCCATGAGGTCCATGATCTCTTGCGTTATCCATTCTTGTTTTTTGTTGTGTTTTATGAACCCGATATCTTCTTCTTGTATCTTTGTTATTTTTGTTTTTAGAGCAGTCCATGTTACTTCAATGTCTGTCTGTACCAAGTTTTCGATCGTTTTTATTTCTTCCTCAAGCTTGATACTTATTTCTTTTTTCTGTTCAGGGTTCTTCGGTTGTGAGATGTCTATTTTTCTTGTCACTGTTTTCTTTTTTACTTTGAGAAATCTTTTTAATCTAAAATCCATTATAACTGGATTGTGATCGCTATGTATATCAGCTCCAGGGTATCTTATATTGTTAAGTGTTATTTTTGAAACGACGAAGAAGTGATCCGAGTTAATGTCATTCCGTCTGTGAACTCTCTACTACTCCACCTAGTTTATTATTATACTATAATTTATATGTGCAATATAACGTATGATGTATATGTATTGTATATTCACTAATAACCTTTTATGGGTATTGGTTGATGCGGTAGTTCTAAATAAAAATAAATTCTTTGATTATCTTAAATTGGGGATGGATTATGGGGTTTGTAAAAGAAGGATAGCAAAAGTATACCACATCCTTAACGAGAAATATGCAAATATTGTTTTAAAGATATTCTCTTGTGGCATCCTAATACAATTTACTATTTTTACTGGGAATAAACCACAATTTTAGTATAAAATAAGTTTATTTTACATTTAGATTGCCAATTTGGAATTTTCAAAAAAAGATTTTGGTTAATTACCAATGAAAATAGTAAATTATAGAGAAATATCCTGATCAAGCATTAACGCTTTTCACTCGTATAATACTGTAAAAATGTTTTCTCGATAACAAACCTATGGCAAAAATATTATACGATATCCCTCATTCTTTATTACAAAATCTGATTTATTTTCAAAATAAAAGAAACTTTTCAACCGAAGCATGCCATCCATGTACCAAATCATAGTAACTACAAACCCGGCGTCGTTTTGTTGTAGTCCCGTCTACCCATCTCTTTCTCTCCTAATGAATTTATGAGTCGAGACAAGCTTTTGTATTTATTATAATAAGATGAGGATCGTGTTGTCTGAAATTCCGCGTATTATTTATGGTCTCTCTTGCGTTTCAATTTATCCCCGTCCAGGGGCGGGGAACTGAAAAGTACATAAAGGTCTTGCTGTACTAAAACGTGGATTACATACAAGTACAACGGTCGATTGTATAATCAATTGTTCAAAATCCTTTAGGTAAGATTTAGCTAAAGGATTAATCTTTGGTTAAAAAAATCCTTTTGCTGAATACAACAGAACCGGGGAAGAGTTATGAAGCGGCATAGAAAAAAGCAAAGTAGACCTGCAGAAAAAAGAAACGAGAATACTGGGAAATGAAGTTAAAAAATATGGAAAATCTTATGATAAACATCGATATTAAGAATTTTTACCAAGAGGTCAAAGTCAATAAAGCTAGGGGTCCCTGAATCGCAAGCTTATACAGCAGTAAAGAAGGCACGAATAGGTGATTTACCAAGAAAAATAGAAAGGTGGGTGGAATACTTTGTGGAACTGCTAAAGATGAAAATCATCATCATCATCATCATCATCATCATCAGTGGCGTTACAGCTCTTTATGAGCCAAAGTCTTCTTCAGAACAATCCTCCATTCGCCCCTGTATCTGGCAACTCTTCTCCATGCTCTAATTCCGATAGACTTCAAATCATTTTCTAGGTTGTCTTGGTACCTCGGTCTCGGTCTTCCTCTTCTTTGTTGTCCGATCGGCCCTCTTCGGTCAAAAACTTTTCTGACTATGGCATCTTCCTCTGATTACATGACCTATCCATCTGAGGCGTGCTACCGTAATGAATTTTACAACGTCAGGTTCTCCAAATCTTCTATACAACTCAAAATTGTAACACCTACGCCACAAACCTTGTTCTTTTATGCCTCCATATATTCGTCTTAGTATTTTTCGCTCAAAACGTTTGAGCAATTCTTGGTCATTCTGTGTTAGTGTCCAAGTTTCTGAACCATATGTTAGCACTGGTCTTATTAGTGTTTTGTATACAGTCAGTTTAATTTTTCTAGGCATTTTTGAGGCCATCTGTCTTCTTAAGCCATAGTAACACTTGTTGACGAGCACTATTCTTCTTTTGATTTCTTCACTGACGTTATTATCTTTGGTTAGCAGCGACCCTAAGTATATGAAGGTGTCAACACCTTCCAGTTCTAGGTCATCAATTATTATTCGTGTAGGTGTCGGGTTGCTTGACCTAGTGCAACACATATATTTGGTCTTTTGAACATTTATATTTAGTCCCATTCTGTGTGCAGATGCTCTTAACGACCGAAATGCTTCAGTCAGAGATTCTGTGGACCTACCTATGATGTCTATGTCATCTGCGTATCCGACAATTTGTACTGATTTGTTAAAGATAGTACCATTCGTAGTAATCTGCGACTCTCGAATTATTTTTTCTAATGCCAGGTTAAATAAGAGACATGGTAGTCCATCACCCTATCTTAGTCCATTTTTGCAATGGAAAGGTCTTGAGAGATCGTTTTGGATTTTTACCATGCTCTCTGCACCTGTGAGTGTAAGTTCAGTTAACCGGACAAGATCAAACGGAATGCGAAATTCTACCATAGCAAGTAGAAGTTTATTTATAAGTTAAAGATGAAAATACCAATGAAAAACAATTTCAAACCGGATGGGATTAAAACAACAATGAGGCCGAAATAAACGAACCATCAAATCAAGAGATAGAGGAAATAATAGAGCAGCTGAAGAATAACAAGAGTCAACAGGAGAAAACGGTATTGCAGCAGAAATATTCAAGGAAAGTGAGCATCTATTACTCAAACGACTAAACAACCTAATAAAAGGAATTTGAAAAAATGAGAAATTGCCACAAGGTTGAAAAAATGTATCTATATGCCCGATCCGCAAAAAGTGAGATAAAATACTATGCAAAATTATAGAGGAATTGTTCTATTAGATGTAACATCTAAGATATTTGCTTTATTAATAAGAAACAGGCTAACCAAGTATGAATCTGAAGTAAAAGGTGAATATCAGGGAGAGTTTAGAAAAGGTAGATATACAATTGATCTGACTTTTAAAATCTGGGTTTAAGTAACCCGGTAATAAATCTAATCAATCCCATAGAACCTCCCCCAGCAAACACTTCCAATCAGTCTCTTACATTACCACAAATATTATCTCCTTTATTAGATTCCATCAACCTTTCCAATACTACTTCTATTTATACCCCCAAGACAGCTCCATGGATGCAGAATCTTCCAATATTCAATACTGATTTATGCAGATTCGACAAAACAGAAACCCCAAACTCAATTCTTAGAAAATCCTTCCACAACATCCTTAACACAATTTGATGAAATTTTATACACCGATGCGTCCAAGAATGAAGACTGTTGTGGCTCCGCTGTCTCCACACTGACGACGACAATAAGCTCTGTGCGATTGCCTAAAAGTTGTAGTATCTATACCGCGGAATTATATGGAATACTCCAAGCATTAAAGACTCCAATCCATCCTACTTCAAATGAAAGCATAAAAATCGCCATTTGCACTCTTTCCTCGATTTATTCCATAAGATGCATTTTCTCGAAAAACCCACTAGTCCAGAAAATCCACTCCATCTGTAACCAACTATATTCTGCTAACATAAAAGACATAATGATCTGGACTCCATCTCATGTTGGTATATTGGAAAACGAAAAAGCAGACCAAGCCGCTAAAGCAGCATGTTCTTCTGACATAGCCTTCAAAGAGGTCCAAATCCATACGGATCTTAAAATATTGATAAAACAAAATGCCCAGCTCATGGGCGGACCTATGGAGTAAAATAAAAACTAAGCTGCATGACGTTCAACCCAACTTATCTCGCGTCAATATCTCCGCTATGAACAGAAAAGAAAAATCAGTTATTCACCGACTACGAATAGGGCACACACGTCTCACACATGGATACCTTATGGCATCAGAAAACCCTCCAGTATGCCACTACTGTAATAGCGTCCTTTCCATCAAACACGGGATAGTGGACTGCTGCCAGTATGATTCTTCCAGAAACAAGTACAGCCTAAAAGGGAACCTAAAAGACATTCTCAGTATTCCAAACCGTTTTGATAGTGTTCTTAGATTTGGGCACACTTGGGCACACTTGGGTAAATAATCTCTACAATGAGTATAATCACAATGTATTGTTATGTGATTTTTTTACTATGTTACTTTCTTTAAAAATATAATTTAAAACAGAATTCATTGAGTTAATGCTGTGCTAATTATGGAAACTAATTAGGAAAATTAGGAAAACAAAATTTTAATGCACTTACAAGCATTTATTTTGTGTTAAAAGAGACGAGTTGATAATAAAAAATAATGGAGTATAAAACAGAATGTCCGTCTAATTAAAAATAGGGACACCATATCTAATGCGATATTTATGCTTGGTGACCCTTCATAGCTCTAGATAACTTAAAGAAAATCAAACAAGACGTGATAAAAACAACAGATGTTAATGACAAATGGAACATGGTAGAGGAAACTTTAATAAAGGCAGGAGAAAAGCTACTGCAGACAAAAATAAGAAAAAAACAGAGATGGATGACTTCAGAAATCTTAGATCTAATGGAGGAAAGGAGGAAACATAAAGGCAGGAGTAAGGCAAAATACAAGGAAGTACAGAGATTGATAGGAAAGAAAATAAAAGAGGCCAAATCCACCTGGCTTGCTAATCAATGCTGTGAAATAGAGGCATATGCTAAACAGTTTGATAGCTTTAACATGCAGAAGAAAATAAAGGAAATGACAAATACACTGAGAAAAAAGAAAGATGCCCTTCTGAAAGACGCAAATGGAAAAATCATTATAGAAATTAAAAAAAAATTAAAAAAATGGAAGACATACATAACAGATCTGTTTGAGGATAATCGACAAGAACCGGAAGAAATCGACAGCAAAACGGGGCCAGAGATCATAATAGAGGAAATCGAACAAGCAATATAAAACGGAAAAACTGTAGGTCCAGACGAAATACCTGCGGAACTACTGAAATGTCTAGGCGATGAAACTCTGCCTGTACTTCTGAACCTATTTAATGAAGTATATAAAACTGGAAAAATCCCACAGGAATAGTTGGGGTCCACCTTTGTAGCAATACCAAAAACAGTATATGCCAAAGATTGTTCAGACTATAGGACAATATCACTAATAAGCCATACCCTCAAAATATTTCTAAAGGTGATTCATGGAAAATTATATAGAAAACTAGAAGATGATATGGATGATACTCAGTTTGGGTTCCGCAAGGGACTGGGAACGAGAGAGGCATTGTTTGCTTTTAATGTCCCCTCTCAAAGATGCTTAGATATGAACCTACATATTTATTCCTGTTTCATCGACTTCGAGAAGGCGTTCGACAGGGTCCTACATGAAAAACTAATAGAAGTACTGAGAAACAAAGATATAGACAGACGAGACTAACGAATCATTATCAATCTGTATTGCAATCAAAAGGCAAATATAAAGATAGAAGAACAAAAGTCCGAAAATATAGATATAAAGAGAGGAGTAAGACAGGGCTGTGTTCTGTCACCATTACTATTTAACGTGTACAGTGAAGCCATATTCCAGGAAGCGATAGCGGATCTGGGTGATGGAATCTCTGTAAACGGAAGAATAGTAAATAACATAAGATTCGCTAATGACACCGTTATAATGGCAGACACCCTGGAATCGCTACAAGAATTGGTAAATAGAATTAACGATTATTGCATTAGATACGGACTAAAAATAAATAAGAGAAAAACTAAATTTATGATTGTCTCAAAAACGCAACATGGAAATGAAATATTAATGATAGAGCAAACCCAAATAGAAAAAGTAGAGACATACAAATATCTGGGAACCTGGGTTTATGACAAAAATGACCAAAGCAGAGAAATCAAAGTCCGAATTGAAACTGCAAGGCAAGCATTTGTGAAAATGAAGACAATGCTTACCAACAGAGACCTTCAGTTGCATCTCAGATTGAGGGCTCTAAGATGTTACATATTTTCTATGTTACTATACGGAATGGAAGCTTGGACATTGAAGAAACACACAAATGAAGAAAAATAGAAGCGTTCGAAATGTGGTGTTACAAAAGAATATTAAAAATTCAGTGGGTTCAAAGGATTACCAACGCTGAGGTACTACGACGTCTAAATAAGGAGTTAGAAATTATGAACAGCATAAAAAGAAGAAAACTAGAGTATTTGGGTCACATAACCAGAGGAGAAAAATATGAGCTGCTGAGAATTATTATGCAAGGAAGGATCCAAGGAAGAAGAAGCAAAGGAAGAAGACGCATCTCCTGGCTGAGGAACCTTAGAGAATGGTTTAACTGTAGTTCACTACAACTTTTCAGAGCAGCAGCCAACAAAGTGACCATAGCCGTTATGATATCCAACCTCCGATAGGAGACGGAGCTTTAAGAAGAAGAAGACCCTTCATTATTAAATCCTTTTTAGGACGTATTGTAGACAAGCACACCCTCAAGTCGTCCTCTAAAGATTTTAGCTGTGAACGATTTTTGTTCTTAATGGCGTTCATCGACCAGAAAGCAGAGTCACAGATATAAAAAGTTGAAAACGCTATTACTGCATTCATAGCTTTGTGTGTGACTATTGGATATTCATTAAAGGAGAGGAATCCAAAATGATGCAACATTTACATGAACTTTGATTTTCTTCAGTTTTTACTGAGCCTCTGCTTCTTCAACCAGTCTACTGTACTTTAGTTTAAGTCCACGGTTGTTTTTTATATCTATCAGTTCACCCTCTTTATCAGTAGTGAACAAGGCCGTGTCATAAGCCGACTCGATGTATGCATTTCGGACCCAGTCCATTGATGACGTATCGAGGGAGAAAAAATACTTTTTGATATTGTCATTCAGCTTACTAAGACTTTTCAAAAAAAGGTCTGACAGATTTAGTTCTACATTACAATTGCTTGTTAACTGAAACATGTCCCACGTGGCTTGATTTTCAACTTTCTTTATCCACAGTCAAAGCTGTTGCTGGAAGAAACTGATTTTACCAGTAGAGGTGAGGATGTTTTCTTGCTTTCTCTGCATGCCCTTATATAAAAAATACAATTTCCCAAAAATATATGCCAAAACGCAACTTTGGTGCATCAGGTTGTTTGTCATCACTAAGGAAATTGGCATATTCAGACTGTTCACAAGTAAAAAATACTAACAGCTCCTCTTTAAGTTCATAGAATCTCTGAAGGACAAGTAGAACACAAACTGTTAAATAATCTCGTTGTTAAAGGCTTACTTTTAATGTAGTTTATTATTTTCACAACAGCATGCGAAACGTCATTCAAATCAGGCATTAATGGCTGAGCAACAAGTGCTTCTCTGTGTAAAAATAATAGATTTTTCTTTTAGACTACAGCCAAAAACCCAGTTAAGTGTCCTACCATCGCAGGGCAACCCTTTGTGCAAACACTCAAACAAGACAGCTAAGACAAACCAGCAGTATAAAATACCTGTTCACTAATTGAACAATGTTTAGTCCTCTAGAAAAAATAGTTGTATTTTCAGGGAGGTCTTTACGAAATAAAAACTGTTTAATTACGTTAGATTCGCAGGGAAATGTAACGAAGGCAATAACCTGGGGTTTCCTAGTTATATCTGTAGATTCGTTTACTTGAAGCGCAAAAAAATTCAGCTGTTTAGAGTTTTTCATTTACTTGGGATTCTTCACCAAATAGCCTGCTGGTAAAACAGTCGTCTCGGTATTTGTATGGGATTTCATATTTTTTGCAATCAACTCAGCCACAGCGTAACTGGCTTCTTGTACTTTATCCGACACAGATGAAAATTTTTAAAAGTGGATACCTGATTAGACTGATTTAACAAGAGCCTTTTAAAATATTCAATAGGGTCTTCAGCCACAAATGAATGGTTTGTGAGGTGTCTTTTTAACTTACTGGGCACCATGGCTTCGTTGGACAGCTGTTCGCTACATATCAAGCATCGAGGTTTAGGCTGTTCACCACCACATGACGTGAAATCGAACGATTAATAGTTTTCATTGTACTGACGAACAATTCCCTTTACACAATCACTATTGGCAATCTGTTTGATGTATATTGCGTTCACTTCAACTGGTACTCGCACTAAAACTAAGTAATTCACTCCTAATTAAAAATCGATTCATTTTTGGATAACTCTGACTACAACGTGCAAAGCAATTGAATCATACGGGACTTGTTGACGTTTGACGTCAACAGTGAGAGTGTGCAACAAAAGTTGCCTAACCTGCGATCATAACCCTCTATTAGAGAAACTTATAACTAAAGGAATTTTAATAAAGAAATAAATAAACCGTTTTAGTTGTTTTTGCGAGGTAAGGTCCAAGAAATTTTGACATTGTAAAAATAATAACATTTTGACATAATTTTAATTCTGTTGTCTGTTGTATCGAGTTCAAGGTCAGCAATGGTGTTGGAAAACATCGATATTTAGGCTCGATGTTGTATTGCCATCGATGGTACGGTTCCGATGTTTATTCGATGTTTAATACATACTTTTCATTCCAAAATTATTTCTATCATCAAATCAAAGATGCTCCAATGGGATCACCCTCTCTCTCCTATTATAGCTGATATCTACATGGAACATTTTGAAACAACAGCCCTGCCTTTACCAAATCTCAAATCCACCTGTTGGTTACGGTATGTTGATGATACCTTTGTTATTTGACCCCATAGTAAAGACACATTCGATCTTTTCCTCTCCCACCTGAATGGAACACATCTCAGTATTCAATTCACGACGGAAGTTGAGTTTGAAACGTCTTTGCCATTCATTCCAGATCCTGATCTCCAGATTACTAGAACTCTCAACCCTCTAAACATCAAAACCATTTTCACTACTCACTCCAAGTTGTCCAACCTCGTCAGATCCGTAAAAGACCAAATCCCCAATGAAAGCCATGGTGTCTACGAGACACCTTGTTTCAGTTGCCCACGTATATAGATAGGCCAGACAAACCAACGAATCCACAAATTTATTTACGAACATTCTATATCTGTAAAACATTCCGATACTACTTCAGTCCTGGCCCAATATCATATTCAAACAAGTCACAAAATAGATTTCAAAAAAGCAAAAACCATCGATTATATCCGCTCCTTAAAATCGAGAATTATTATATAGAAGCCATCTAAATTGAAAAACGCCCTAACAGCTTAAACACGCGACATGGCGCTAAAAGACTGCCGGCAACATTGCGACCCCTACTTCAGCTACCCCCCGCCACAACCGATCCCGCTCAGACCATTTCCGAGCATACCGTTCCCGCGCCTACCAAGATTATAAAAGCAGCGCCACAGAGTAAGCCCGATCGTCACTCGATACTGAGGAGTAGGCAGATTGAGACCTCAGTTCCATTTGAGGGTTCTCGTATTTGTGGAGAACAAGATAATGGTATGTGACGAATGAGGGGAGTACGCAGATTGAGACCCCGAACTGGAACGGAACCATACCCCTCTTGATAATGGCTCCAAAATGGTTGTCGAAACGTCGAGTTTTAAATTCTCAACGCAATTCTTTGCGATAACTTTGGCACCAAGCATTAACGAATTTTTTGTAGAAGCCAATCTCATAGAACTTATGCTTAACTGGTGCCCTGGTCGGGCGCCAGTTTGTAACGGGTAGCTCTTTCGAAGCGACAGACTCAGTAAAACACAGGTTGTAATAAAAATAAATCTATTAATTTCAACGTATATACAAAAATAAAAATAAAATGTATTCTATGTCCCCGTCTGGATCCCGCGAGAGTGAATTCCCCGGCGGACGCCTGTAAAAGAAAAATTATTATTACTAAAAAAAATGGAATACGCGAATTCAATCGCACGCAGACTTATACTCGCTTCCACCTCAATCCAGCGGAAGCGCCAAACGCACTCGCAATCGAAATATTCGGTTGTGCAGATCCACGCTTGACGGTAACGTTCAATGCACAATACCCACGGATTCTGCTTGATTGAGGACAGAGTATAATCCTCACTACGGAAGTCTGTCTGTCTGGGTCGGCTCACAGATTCAATACACTAGCAAGCCAGGGAGCCTAGAGCGTTAGCCACAAGACTCTCTTAATTCCGCCAGTCGCTCGCCTTAAATAGCCGCTCCGAACCTCACCTCGTCGTCTCGTCGTGGAAATTGATGCGTGATTATCGACACTCCCACGGTTGAACGTTCAGCACATCATTACAAGTTGCGATAGAAGTCTTTAAGAGTGATAGAGGGTAAGATACTAGGAGGTGATACTCCGGAGTAAGAACGGAGAAGAAAAATATCTGAAATATATGACATAGTTAGATGGGGAGACAACGACTTCATTTTTGATATGAATGTGTAAGAAGAATGGATAAAAATATATCGGTACGAATAGTATTTTAAGACGAACCCACTAGTTATCGACCATTGAGAAGACCTTCCAAAATGTGGTTATTTAAACATCAATATAAATCGCAGAAAAGCATACTTAAGAATGAACAAACTATAGGTCCAATTCCTTAAAAATAATAAAAAAAAATTTAATTTATTTTATTTATATTGAAACATTTTAAATTGAAAAATTGAAAACCTTTATGCAAATATTTTAAATTCAAAATTAAATATAACAAGAAATATTCCTCGAACAATGTAGTGATCTACGCTCATGCTTAAGTCGTGGCTGCTTCTCATAGGAATGCTTAAGAGAGAAACGGCAGAAGAAGAGAAAAAAGAAAAAATGATCGGTGAATCGGTGGGCGTGTGGAAGCACCACTAATAACAAGGATATACTTATTAGATTACTGTAATTACCCCTCCAAAAGGAAAATATATTGGCTCGAAGAAAGGTCGTTAATTTTTGTTTGGATTTTTAAATTAGTGCTAAACGGTGAGGGAATACCTCAGGGCGCCGATCAAGGGCCTCTGTTATTATTTTATTTATAACCTATTGACGGTGCGTAATACGGTGTTCAATTTGTGAGTGGCGATCCTTGTAATTTCGTTTTAGACAGAACGCCAAACCATGCATTATAATTTATAAGGAAATTTCAAATAATTAAAAGAATTAAAAAGACGGATAATTGTTTGTAATAGTCTATAAATGGGTGGGTTCAAAGAAAAAAAAAAATATTGTTAATATTAAACAAATAAAGCAAATATTGGTTAGATACGCTTAAATCAACTCATTTGAGACAATTATGTTAGATAACTACTTAATGTTCTACAGTGGTGTTGCAAAAGAAACCAGAGTCCAAGAAGGAGTCACCCTATTCCTAGACCAGAAACTTGCACACCAAGAAGACGGCTGTAAATATGTCACAAAAGGAATAGTTTGCATTAATATTAAACTAGATATCAATGACTTAAATATGATAGCAATTTATGCACCCGAGAACACAGAGAAGGGTCAATGATTAGCCGAGATGGTACTTGTATGAAAGATATAGAAATGAAAATAGCACGGGGAAAACAAGCCACAAGAGCACTTCATGGAGTGATATGGAACAACACTCTAACCAAAGAAAACAAAAAGAGGATCTTTCAAAGCATAGTGATGAATATTACCCTATATGGAGCGGAAATATGGCCAATGACAACAACAATACGAAATAAAATAAGAACAGTTGAACTGGACTTTATGAGAAGATGGCTACAAATCACAAGAGCGGATAGAATAAGAACGGAGTAAACATGGAACAGAATGGAAGTAAAATGCTCAATTACAAAAAAGTTGAAAAACAGAGCTGCAGTGGTACGGGCATGTACAAAGAATGCCAGAGCATAAGTAGCCGAAAAGAATATTAAACTGGGACCCGCCGGGAAGAAGACGGAGAGGAAGACCTGCTGTGGAGGACGAAAACGGCGTACTGATAATGGGAAAAGCCAAAGAAGAAGAAGAAGAAGAAGAAGAGAACACAGAGATGTCAATACAAGAGAAATCTTCGTATTAATAATTCTATTTTCCCTCACAAAGAACAACACAAGTTTACCTTTAAAAATACCAGAGGACAAAGATTTATGTATGTATGTATAGCATTAACAGGTCTTTTAGTCCCATTGCTGGATGGATAATTTCCATCGTTTTCTGTTCTTAGCTATCAGCTTCCAATCTCTCATTCCCATATCACTGACATCTTCCATCAATACATCTCTCCATTTCTTTCTTGGTCTTCCTCTCTTTTTTTGCCCTTAGGTACGCTCCAAACAATATTCTTCTAGTCTATTACCTTGCATTCTTTCTAGATGTCCGAGCCATTCTAGTCTACGTTTTTTCACCACTTTTGTTATTGTAGAGTTAGCATACAATTGGTACAGTTCTGCGTTAGTTCGTCTTCTCCATTCTCCCTCTACTACTGTTCCACCTGCGAAGATTCTGCGAATTATCTTTCTTTCCCATGCTTCCAATCTGTTCTGTATGGTTTTGTTCATAGTCCATGTCTCGGTAGCGTATAGCATTGTGGGTCTAATTATAGTTTTTGTATAGCGAGATATATCTTTGACCTTAATTATTTTGCTCATGGCTCCAGCACATCTGTTGCTATTGGTCAGTCTTAGGTTGATTTCAGTTTCTTCCTTACATTTCTGATCAATAAGAGTACCTAAGTACATATATTCATCCACCTCCTCGAATTCTACAACTGATCCATCCTCCCGCTCCAATTTATGGGAGACCCTGGCGTTTATTCCTTTTTTGCTCGAGATTTCCATGTACATGGATTTATTAATATTAACTTTCAGTCCCATTTTAGAGCTTTCCCGAATCAGTCTTTTTGCTCTCAAATTTGAAACACAGCACAAATAGTACAAAGATTTATGATTGACTATATTCTTTCAAATAGAGAGATACTTCTTTGCCAAATTTTGGATCCAAGGGCACTAACAGCGCCAGAGATCGAAAGCATAATAAGCTATTATTATGCAAAGTCCGAATGAAAACACATACAGCTCACAAAAATAAAATTGCAGAATACACCACAAAATGCGATGGAGTCCCGGAAAGCTGGGCGAATATTGAAGCAAACATCTTAAACTCAGCTAAAGAAGCTGTGGGCAAAAGAAAAATAAAGACAAGCAATTCTCTCCCAAAGTGAAAAACTGACTGGTTCTGTACAGAGGTGAAAGAAAATGGAAGGAAATGTAAAAAGCTTACCTGAAGTACATGTACATTACCAAGATTACAAGAGAATAAGAAATGAAACACATGCATTTGTAAGAAGAAATAAAAACGAGCAATGGGAACGCTGCTCAAAAGCCCAAAGATACAATATAGCAACAGTACGACCAAATCACAATTTATCCAGACTTATTCAACATTTAGGGTGAACATGTCATGACGATGGCTTTAGATGGATGGACCGCTGTAGTAACAGTAGCTGGTAGGAAAATCTCTAATTTAAGATTTGCTGATGACACTACACTTATAGCACCAAATGAGTAATAAATGTTTAATCTCCTGCGAAGAGTTGAGTACGAAAGCAATAAAGTTGGTCCGAAAATCAATAAAGCTAAGACAAAAATAATGGTAGTCAACAGATTGCACACTATTCAACTGACTAACATGAATACCAGATAGTGGACAGTTTTGTCTATCTCGGATCTAGTAAAACTAACGATGGTAACTGTGAAGCAGATGTTCGGAGACGTATTGGTATGGTAAACGTATGGTGGTCTTCTTCTTCCCCACTTGATATCTCCTCAAACCATCGAGACCAAACTTCCGGGTCGTTGCTTCGTTCCACCCGTCTTTTATTATTATCAGACATATTATTATCTAAAATATATCACAGTAACTACAAGTGTACCAAATGGAAATAAATAAAAGTTACCTTGAGCTTTGAAAACATAGAATCAAATATCTGCAATGTAGCCAGATGTTGTAACGTCAGTGGACACGTGGTCTACAATCGTAGACCAGTACTGTTCTATGCTTGACAAAATACTCAACTGAAGTGCCGAACACAAATAAAACCATAAATTAGAATAAGACGCACGTTAGCAACAGCTACTGAGATGCACGCGCATGTAAGTAAAAATGAGAGAGATATACAAGTGTTTGAAAAGCGGTGGTCTACGATTGTAGACCACGTTCCTAACGGAGGGTTAACACTATTCTTATGGTGTATAACTTTTATATTAAGATTTACAATTCTACCTTATATTCTATAATTAGGTCCACAATGAATTATTTTTCGTGGGTACCGGTATCAATTTTTGATTGTTTCTAAGCTAACTCTACATTCTAACAATTTACGATTGAATATATTTTAAACTTAAATTAAACGGATGTTTGAAATGTTCGAGTACTGCTGATAAGCTAAATGACAAACAAAAGGATGGTATTACGTCAACGAAAGCTGATGTTCAGTTCTTAGAAAAGAAAAATATCAATTGTTTCAAATATATGACTTTCAATACTGTTCTTCATAAGAGTCTGTAATGCAAAGTGACTGCGAAGCGCAGTAGAGCCTGTCGTTCAACCCTGCTCCTTTATCTGGCCTTGGGACCGGTACTGAAGACTTATTACAGTGCAAGGTATTATAAGTCTCAAGTGATTCAGTTAAAAATATCTTAGTCCTAACAACCTTTATAGTGTATTAGGAAAGAAACAAAATGAATCCTAAAATGGTTTAGTTAAATATTTCTGCAAGCTACTAACAAAAATTAATGATTTCCTTATTTTAATAGTATATTACTTTATGAGTTGAAGAAGCATGACTTTTCTTGACGCGCCCGATATTACGCGCCGAACGAAGTGAGGCGCGTAATAGAGGGCAAGTCAAGAAAAGTCGCTTCTTTGCCGAATAAAGTATACTATTTTTTCTTCAAACGTAGCAATTTTCAACCATAAATAGTACAATTCATACGCTATTTTTACTCGAAATTAACTGTGACAACTATCAAAGTCGTCTAGATGTTAGAAATTAAAATAATTAAGTCGTCGGTGGGATTTGCGTCTCCCTGGTTACAGTTGTTTGACAGTTGTTTGCAATTATTAAAGACAGCTTATTGTTGTTGCAACCGCAAGCGCAAATTTAGTGCGAAAATGGAAAACCTAAACGAAATTGAGTCCGCGGCTAATGATGCAGTAGCACATTTGGGACCCTCCAAGTCCGGAATAAAGTATCGGTTAGCGTACAAGCACTTCCAAGAGTGATGCGATACAAGAGGAGTACGGCAAGTTACCGAAGACGTTTTACTGGCATATTTTAATATAATGGAAAATGAAAATAAATGGAAATCTTCTACAATGTGGTCACGATACTCTATGATAAAATCCGAGTTAGTTATTAAAAAAAAATGTGGATATAAGCAAATTTTTTGAGTTACGTGCCTTTCTGAAAAAAACAAGCGAAGGATATACTGCAAAGAAGTCTAAAGTTTTCACTAAAGACGAGTTTGATAAATTTTTGTTTGAAGCGTCAGATAAGTTGTATTTAGGATTAAAGGTAAAAAAAATTATATTGCAAAGCATGTAGTATACTCTACTCTACTAAATTATAAAAATATTTCAGATTGTTTTGTTAATTGGGGTTACCGGCGCCTGTCGATGCGACGAAATGGTAAAAATGACTGTGGACATTGAGGATAAAGAAAATGTAATAATTATCAAAATCCCAGACAGTAAAACACGACAAATTAGATCTTTTACGATAATTGGTCAAAACTACATTAAACTGTATAAAAAGTATGCATCACTGCGGCCTGAAAATTTCACAGAAAACCGATTTTTTATCAAGTACCAAAATGGAAAGTGTTACCGAAGCGTCATGGGAATACATTCGATCAGCGCAGTAGCCCAAAAAGTAGCTAGTTATTTAAATTTAAACGATGCAAGCGCATACACGGGTCACTCTTTACGATGAACTTCAGCAACACTTTTAATTGATGGAGGCGGAAATCTAGAATGCCTCAAACGACATGAGGGCTGGAAATCAAGCACGGTTGCCGAAGGATATATAGAGGATTCAATAAGAAATAAGAACGATAATGCTCAAAAAATTTTAAACCCTCATGATTCGCCAACATCGGGAATGATTGCTGAAAGTTGTTCTTGACCATCAGTATCATCAACAATTACCAATGCGTATCAAGAGTCGGGAACATTTTTGCACGGTTTCAATTTTGAAAATGCCTCATTAACTAATTGTACTTTTAATATTACTATAAATAAAAATGATGTTTAATTGTTGTTAACGACATTTGTATTGTTGCTTTGTGACATGTTTCATATTGTTGCCATGACAACATTTTTCCCTCCGCCGTAAAGAAATGGGAAAAAAACTGCTGCCGGCGGAGACATCAAACTTTGACAGGATCAAGTTAGATAAGTAATGTCATCATTATTTGACGTTTGAAGAAAATAATTATTTATACGGCAGTTTGTTGTAATATGAGACAATCAAATTGTTAAGGTACCTAAACACAAAAATTTAATTAAAATTATATTATAAATTATACGATCAATAAAATACCTTTTTGAGGTATAAAGTATATTTTTTATTTGTGAAAATTGAAGTAATAAATAAATTTTTTTGGAAAATAAGGGCTATAATTCAGTTGGCTTCGAAAAATAACATAATAAGTCTCCCACAGTCTTCCAAGTTCATGTAAAAACATCATCTGTTGAGAATTAACTGAATTTTCCTCATGGAGAGATGTGGCTGAGTGGCAGGGCAGCAGGCAGCAGAGAACTAGTAATATGCGGGTAAAATAAAAAGTAATATACGATACCCATTATTTATTTTTCCTCTCATTCGAGAGCTGAGTTTAGCGCAGAGCTATATTATCACCCCCTTGTACTCCCAATACATCCCCCAAGTTCCTCTCAGCGGGCGCTAAGTGTGTTTCGAGATCAAAGCCCGAGAACATCATCACGGGACGTTATGAACTGAGAAGCATACAACGATTCTACTTACTATTTACGCAACGCTTAATATTTTCTTTCCGATTTATTTTGCTCTTTTACATCCGCGATAAATGACTCAAGTGGTGGATTATACGGGGTGAATTATTTTTTGCCATATTCATTCACTTTGATGGTAACGTTTTACAATAAATGAAACTATATTTTCAGTATAATTTCCTTCTACATCCTACACTAATTAAAAAATTGAGAATCACCAAAAGAGGACAGAATACCGAGCGAACTTCTAAAGTACTAGATCTGGCCAAACAACTATTAAAGCTAATCCAAAGAAGAATAGAACAAAACAGAATTTCTCAAGAATGGAGATTTAATAAATCGAAAATAGTAAAGTTTTTATTTTGTCCTCCGGCAGACTCACAGAAGATTTGCAGTTCTTCAACATGATCTTGTAAATAATTATTGATAAAATGGAGAAGAAAAGGTGCAACTTCCTTTGATCCTCCTTTAGTCATTCCCTCATAGGTATAAAAAGTAGACTGAATTTTCGGAATTAAAACATTTTTTGAAAAATCAATGCGGATGGCTTCTGTTTTGTTGCTTTTTTTACAGATTTTTTTTGGCTTTTCCTTGAATAGAACGCTCTTTTATGATAATCGTTCATAACAGTTAATTTTAACGATTATTTTGCCTACCACATTGGGATCATTATAAGGGGTTGAAAATTGGGGACAGAAATTACGGGGCTAGAGATAAGGTAAGCAAAAACAAACCGAAACGTTTGCAAACGGCTACTCAGGGTTTTTTGAAGAGCTGGGTCGTAGATAAGTGAATGACAGGGGGACTGGAATGGGGTCACTACAAAAATGAATCAAAAGGGGTACTTACATGGATTTCCTGAAAAAACACAACACAAGAATGTTCTTAAGCTATTTGAAATGGACGCAGCTTACAAGAATCTTCCTACTGGATGAAAGAAAGGCTCTTCTTTCATAAAAAAATACAAAGCGGTTAGAAACTTTTTAAAAATAATAACTTGATTTAGGGAGAAAAACTCACACAAGGTGATTTCAATACATACGAAAGAAAATAAAAATGCTACAAATTTTCTAAGTTCATCTTCTTCTTCTTGCAGTACCGTCTCCTACCAGAGGTTGGCTACCATCACAGCAGTCTTTACTTTGTTGGCTGCAGCTCTGAACAACTGTATTGAACTGCACCCATACCACTCCCTTAAATTTCGCAACCAGGAAATCCTCCTACGTCCCACATTTCTCTTTCCCGAGATTTTTCCTTGGATTATGAGTCTAAGCAGAGAGTACTTTTTTCCTCTCATTATGTGGCCCAGATATTCTAGTTTTTTCGTTTGTATGGTTTTTATGACTTCGCATTCCTTCCCCATCTTCAGCAGAACATCTTGATTTGTTACTCTTTCTGTCCGTGATATTTTCCACATTCTCCTGTAACACCACATCTCGAATGCCTCAATGTTTTTGATGTTTATCTTTTTCAGTGTCCAGGCTTCCATGCCGTACAGCAGAACGGAGAAAACATAGCACCTTAACATTCTCGTTCTTAAGTTTATATTTATGTCCCGGCTGCATAGGAACTTTTTCATTTTGACAAACGATTGTCTCGCTATCTCTATTCGCCTCTTGATTTCTCTTGTCTGGTCATTAGTATCAGTGAAGCAAACCCCTAAATATTTGTAGGACGTAACTCTTTTAACTGGCTGCTTATTTATGGTTAAATTCATCAGTATCAGTCAAAATTTTAAGCCTAATTTAAAATTTATCACACGTTGCGCTTGTATCTTCTATCCATATTCTTCCACAATATCCTTAATCTTCGTTCTACGTCTTATCTCGGTGTTTCTAATCTTGTCTCTCAGTGATATTCCAAGCATGATTCGTTCCATTGCTTTTTGCGTTGTTGCTAATTTTTAGCAGATTTTTTGGTAAGGGCTACTGTCTCCAAGCCGTAGGTATAAACTGGTAGTATGCATGTGTTATACACCTTTTTCTTTAAGTTTACAGGAATGAAGGTGTTTTTCAAGATATATGCTAGTTTGCCGAAAGCGCCCCATGCCAGTTGTGTTCTTCTTTTAATTTCAGCATCTTGATTTGGTTTTCCTAGTTTGATGACATGACCTAGATATACATAATGTTCAACATTTTCTATGGTATGATTTTGAATTGTTATATTTGTCTAGTCTCGGCTCACTATTTTTGTTTTACTGTAGTTCATTTTTAAGCCTACCGCTCCTGAAACTGTATTTAATTGTTGTAACATATCATTTAGTTCTTGGATATTATCGGCTATTTAAACTATGTCATCTGCGAATCTCAAGTGGTTTAAGTATGATCCGTTGATGTTGATACCCTTGTTGTTCCATTCTATTTTCTTTAAAATCTCTTCTAGGGCAAGGGTAAATAGTTTGGGAGAGATGGTGTCTCCTTTTCTTACTCCCCATTGTAGTCTTATGGGATTAGTTTTTGTGCTTTCCTCCAGCTTTATCTGCATGGTGGCGTTTTCACAGTTTCGATGTTTTTAATTATGTTAGTGCATTTTAAATCTATACGTGCATTTTCTAGAGATTCAAGCACTGTCCATAATTCGATGGAATGGAATACTTTATGGAAATCGACGAACGCCATATGAATTGGAACATTATACTCGGTGCATTTTTTTTATCAGTGTTCTTAGGGTGCGCAAGTGGTCTATGGTACTAAAATGTTTTCTGAATCCAGCCTGCTCGATAGGTTGATAGAAATCGAGCTTATGTGTTAGGCGGTTGGTTATGATTTTAGTTAGTAATTTATACAGATGTGATATCAAGGATATTGGTCAGTAATTCTCGATGTTTGCTTTGTCTCCTTTCTTGAATAGTAGAATGACTTCAGAGTTGTACCATTCTTGAGGAATCGTTCCTTCATCAATTACTTTATTAAATAAAATATTTAATACCCGTTCCATTTTTCTGCCACCAATTTTCAACATTTCAACTGTAATTTTATCCTGTCCCGGACATTGATTCGTTTTTAGTTGATTTAGGGCCATTCTTATTTCATAGTCGGTTATGTCCGGTATTCCTTCTGAGCCGGTGTTAATTATTGTTCGTTCAGTACGCCGTTGCTGTGGTTGTGTATTTACCGAGTATAATTTAGTGTAGAATTTTTCAATGGCCCCGCTTATTTCCTTTCTGTCTCGGACGGTGACGTTTTTCTCATTTTTTATTTCTATGATTTTTGTTGTCACTTGAGTTTTTTGCTTTCAGTACTTTCATATTGCAATTATCTTGTATTATATCTTTTATTAGATTGTTAGTATAGTTTCTATGATCGTTCCTAATTTATTTCTTCACGTTTTTGTTTAAACTTTTGAAGCTGTCCAAAGTTCGATCTGTTTTGTTTCGTCTTTCTTGGAGTAGTTTAATTATATTAGGTTGGAGTTTAGATGTTTTGGCTGTTTTCGTGTTTGAGCATATTTTCTTAACCAATGTTGTTACAGTTACTTTTATTTTATTGGCTAGTCCTTTTATATCCATTTGTTTCATTGTCTCTGTTGAATTTAATTTTGTGCTTAGGTCTTTTTGGTATTCCGTTTGTTTTTGAAACAGGACATAGGTGGTTGGGTATCGTTCTCGTTTAATAAGTTTGTTTCGTTCTACTCTCGCCTGTATTTTCATATTCGCTCTAACCAATCTATAGTCACTCCCGGTATAGAATTTATTTAGTACTGTCACGTCGGTGCATATGTTTTTGTTATTGGAGAGTATGTAGTCTATTTCGTTCTTAGTTTTCTTGTCTGGACTGATCCATGTCCATTTACATTGTTTAGATTTTTTACAGAAAGTTTTGAGACAAAATAAATTTTCGTTGTTTAAGTAGTTGTACAACATCTCACTCCTTTCGTTCCTGTTGTCCAGCCCAAAGCGACCGATATATTGTGTGTCGCCCTCTTCTTTTGTTCCAATTTTTGCATTAAAATCTCCTGTCATTATTACGAAGTGTGATTTTTCTTGGTTCCTTGCTGTTGTCAGATCCTCGTAAAATGATTCAGTTTCCTCGTCTGTTGAGTTTCCTGTCGGTGCATATCCATGTATTATCTGTAAGCTGTATCTGCTGTTCAAAGCGATGACAAGATATATGACTCCGTTTGATACTGCACAGAACTTCGTTACTTTATAGGAAGCTCGTTTGTTTATCAGGAACGCTACACCGCCTATGTGATGATTTTCTACGGAGTTTTTCTGGTATAGCCGTTGATCAGATTTTAAGATGGTAGATGCTTCTCTTGGTAAGTGAGTTTCGCACAGTCCAATTATATTCCATTTGGTATTTGAGACCTCTTGTTCTAGTTCGTCAAGGTGTTCTTGGGTCCTCATAGTTCTTATATTGAAAGTGTCTATACGAAGTAATGATGGGTAGTTTTTCTCATTAGATTCAGTCGAATATTTGCCTCCCCCAGAATCGATGAGGCTGACTGATTGCTCAGTGTGAGATTCTGAGTGTATAACTCTACTCACCTTGGGTAATTTCGTATTGATACTCGACATCTTCAACTTGGGAGGTTTTAGCATATTTAAAACGCCACGCTTGCCGAGCGGATTGGCGAGTGATTCTATACAATCCCTAAAATCAGGGGATTACCACTTCCGCCATCCACGCCGTACCGAAGGTATTCTTCTCCGCCGTGGCTGCCGTTGTGGACTTCATATGTGACCCTGTATAAGGGACCCTAAGCAGGTACTAGTTTCCCGGATCAGGAAACCCCTGAAATCGGCGGAGGGCATTGATTCATTTTCCCTGATAGGACTATCCAGAGAAGTTCCTATCCGCTACCCTTAAGCCAGCTTCATGAGTTGATAACTTCAATATTTTAGAGACCTCTGACATCCGGCCGGTAGTCTTCCCTTTTATAAAGGCATAATTTTGTTCTCAACGGACTCCTCCGAATCACTATTTTTAAGTCACGTTTCTTAAAAATGAATTTTGCCTCAACCGGTTTGTTTACATGACATCGCTAATTTTTTCCCCTGAACGTTTGGACTAAGCTGGTTTTTATTCGGTACGCTATATTTTAGACATTGTTTGTTTTACGTCATACTAAGGTAGTTCTTTCCAGTTTTAGTACTCTAAAATATAGGTCGTCATTCTAAGAAACCGAGATTTTCAATAAAAAGTGACATAGTATCTAGTTTTTTCCCTGTTCTCTTCATATGATGTCAACAAATATTTTAGTTCAAATATTTCGAAAAGGGCACTCTGTACAAAATTCTAGATGAGACCAAAGCTTTATCAAAAATGTTACTATATACATCCACAAGGACAAAATTGCAATCTAACATATTCATAAATTGTGACTGAAAGAGTTAATAAAACTGTACTAAATCCATCCCTGTTGCCCTAAAATAGCTGAATATAAGAACACACATCATAATTTATTTATTATTACAGAATTATCATAATATATCCGACACTTTCATCCTCCAGTTCAGAGCCATCCCATTCTTGAGCTATCATTCAAAATATTTTGGAAGTTCATGAATGCCAGAAAGTAAATAACATTGAAATCGACCTAATCAAAATACAATGGAATATTTTAACATAAACATATGTCGAGATTAGGGTAATATCGTTATTTATAAATTTATTATGTTCTTTTGTGTGTACATAAACTCGCAGACGCTCCGGCACCTGCTTTTAAGCCTGTCATAGCAATTGTCAAGTAGCTCGTGAATGCCTTGTCCAACAGTTTAATTTTTATTAATTTGGTTTGTCTTCTGTAATCCTTGTTTACGACAGTTTATTGGTCGTGTCATACATAAGCAGTAGACTATTTGTCGAGTATTTATTGATGTTACAGCAGATTAGATTAATCAAGAAAAAATTTTAATATTGGTAATGATATTTAAAATTAGATCCTTGATTATAAGCAAAATTCATATGCATAAATATGCTACATATTTCTCAGGTTTTTCATAAATGGATATGCCTTGCAATATTTGGAGATTTAAAGAAATTGTACTTTAAAAATGATGATATAAAACATTGTAAATCTAGGCTTGATGTTTTGTTTACACTGTCTACCAATAATGTTGATTATAAAAATATTTACAGGACAGAAAACCGCAAATACAATTCTTTACTCACTCAATCTCGAAAAAATTGTTATAAAGAACGAATTGAAAATAGCGAAAATAAAACTAAAATGGGTTGGCAATTGGTAAAAGAGATTAAGGGTAATTCCAAAAATCAAGGTAATTTCTGTTTAGAGGGTGACCCTCAGGTGCTTTCTAACGAAATAAATCAATTTATGGCAAATGCAGCACCAGAAGATGTAAAGAAAATAAAGCATGTAAAAAATTTTCAAATTAATATCGAACAAACTAATCATTGCATGTTTTTAACTCCCGTTTCAGAGAAAGAAATAAGTCACATAATAAATAACTTAAAAAACAAGCATAGCTCTGGTTATGATGAAATATCCAACCAACTTAATTAAATATGTTTCATCAGAGATTTCTCTTCCTCTTTCTTTTATAGTTAATGCTTCTTTCAGGCAAGGTAAATTTCCTCAAAGTTTAAAACTGGCAATTGTGAAGCCACTACATAAAAAAGGTGATGTTACTAAGATCGAAAAAATATTCGAAAAAGCAATATATTTCAGACTACGAAACTTTTTCACTACAAACAACTTACTTAGTAGTCCACAGCATGGTTTTCTCGCAGGGAGATCTATTGAGACAGCTACCTATGATTTTATATCAAAAATTTCAGAAAAACTGGAGGCAAAGATGAAAACACTAGGTGCTTTTTTGGACCTATCTAAGGCTTTCGATAGCCTAGATCATGTTCTTTTATTACAAAAATTACATCTTTATGGAATACAGGGACCGGCATTAAAATGGATAAAATCATTTCTCACAGATAGGTCGCAAAAGGTATGCCTGGAGAAAAGGGGATGTAAGGTTTACTCTGATCCTATCAATTTAAAATTAGGCATACGACAGGAGAGTGTCCTGGGGTTTTTTCTCTTTTTGGTCTACATAAACGACCTTCCAAATGCGGTGGTTAGTAGTTCCTCAAACCTTGTAAATTTCGCTGATGACTCAAATGTGCTTTTCTGGGAAAAAACTTTAGAGACACTCCTCACAGTGGCAGAGCAAATTCTAAGCAAGGCTGAACAGTGGTTCAGTGGAAATCGGTTGTTGCTTAATACTGATAAAACAGTTTTTGTCTACTTTAGAACCAGCCAGTTACGAGAGCAGTTTCCAGATACAATTAATTTTCTATCACAAAACTCGGAACCTGCTAGATCAGTTAAATTTCTTGGTATTCATATTGACCAGAATCTGAATTGGGGGGACAAATACAAAATACGACAAAAAAACTGTATACAACCTGCTACTCATTAAGGGTGTTAAAGAGCTATCTAGACCAGGGGATTTTACTATCAGTATATTATGCAAACTTTTATTCTATTATGCGATATGGGGTAATCTTCTGGGGTGCTGCAGTAGATAGCTCAACTGTCTTTATAGTCCAAAAAAGGCAGTCCGTGTGATCTTAGGATTAAAGGCGGGAGAATCCTGTAGAGGTCGATTCAAATCACTCAATATACTCACTTTCTCAGCCATCTATACATTTGAATGTATTATGTTTCTTTTTAAAATTTTTTCTTTGTTTTGTCACCTGCTTCCCAATCATGAATATAATACAAGAAGCCTTAATTTGAATTTGCCACTTCACAGATTGTCTATAACAGAGAGAAGTCCTTTGTATGCGTGTGTTGAATTTTATAATAGTCTACCAACTGACATTCAACAGGAAACATACTATAGAGCTTTTAAAAGAGAGGTTTTTCAACACCTAGTTGACATTGAGCCCTACACTGTGGCGGAGTACCTACCCTATCCTTCTCCTTGATCAGCATATTTAATTTGTAATGTTAATATATTTTAAATGTGTGATGTCAATATATATATATATATATATATATATATATATATATATATATATATATATATATTTTTTTTTTAATCTGTAATGAATAATGACGTTATTTGCTCAATTATGTTTAAAAATTTATGCAAATAAAAATTTACTCTACTCTACTCTAAAAGAATAAATCAATTTAAAAATATTTTTAATTTTAGTATTTAACTACACGTTTGACAATAGTTTTTTAATCGTGTAAATATGTAAATGACAGCAGTGTTGAGGTTTCGTGCGCGTAAAGACATATTATCTAGTTCCAAAAAAGACTCCCCGAAAAATAAAGCACCCGCCTACAACTCAGAGCGAATTTAGACGGGCACGAAGCTACATCTATGTTTGCAGATGCACTCAAAAATCCGTCAATTATTTTCTCCTTAATGATAAAAAGATAAGTTCTCTATTACAATGGATTTTTAAACTTATCAAACTTGTTTTGTTTACACATCTATGTGTCTGTCGCTATTCAAGGTTGCGAAATAGTCCTGTAACATCGGGACTGTCCTGTTTTCTAATGATACTTCCACCATTTCATAAAGTTTTTAATACATATAAATACTAGGTAATATGTACTAGTCTTTAATTATTATAACATAGTGAATAATAAAAAAACTAAATATGATGAAGTATGAAAGTAACAAGCTTTAAGAACAACTCATAATAATGAAATACTTAAAAACGGTGATCAAACGAAGGTCAAGGAAAAATAAAGGAAAAGGAAAAATTGTATAAACAGTGGTTATGAGCGTTGGCGCAAAATTTTGGGCCAATGCTTTTTAAATGCCATTCATTTTTTTTTTCGAATCCTGAGAAAACTAATAAATATTTTTGAAAAATTTAAACGCAGAATGAAAGATTATATTATAACCGAGGGCCGAAAGTCCCTTATAATAAACAAAAAGTTTCTTTTGAATGAGATATTTGAAATTAAAAATCACACTTAATTTTCTCTTCTCTTTCACCCATGTAACTGTCTTAAATAAACATTATACAGATCACGGGATTGTTTTATTGACAATCGCTGTGACATGTTACACGTTTCCACCTCTATATTTATTTCACAGTAGGTACGAATTGTCGTAATTGTCACATTGACATTAAAATTTCAAACGAAGTTCTGAAAGAATTAACAAATAATTAATAAAATGCCTATTACGTTGTATACCGTCCAAGAAAAAGTGCAACTTGTAACATGGTACTTTCAGGGTCATTCGATAAGCGAAGTAATTGATTTATTTATTGTTGCCTTCGAAAATAGACCCTCACCAAGTGTTACAACAGTTAAAAATACCATTAAACATTTTCAAACTTCGGGATTTGTAAACAGTTGTAAAAAGTATCATGAAGGTAATCACGTGCTAGACCTGTCGATGAGGAGCGTTAAAACAGGGATATTGATATTTGTGCTTTTGTAGAAGCTAGTGAACCCTGCAATAGTGTACAAATTGCTAGGGAAGTTAACGTGAATGCTCGAACTGTCTAGCGAGTTCTCAAAAGGAATGGGTAGTACTGTTTTAAGATACAACCAACACAAGAAGTGTTTCCGGAAGATAACTTTAGGCGGATGGAGTTTTGTGAATTTATGTTAGATGAACAGAATGAAAATGTACACTTTTTGAAAAATATTTTATTTTCTGACGAATCTTCATTTTCATTACATAAAAAACAATCCATCCGTTGCAAGGTATTATTCTCGGAAAAATAAGCACCTCAGTGTTGCAGTGCGAATGCAGCATCCGCAAAAGTTAAATGTTTGGACTGGGATGTTAGGCGACCATATTGTCGGTCCATTTTTTATCAATGGAAACCTAAACGGGCCCAAATATTTACAACTTTTACAGAATGAGATCATTCCGGCAGTTTGACGCCTTCCCGTCAATTTTCAGGAGGTTTATTTCCAATAGGATGGGTGTTCGGCTCACAACTCTAGAGCAACTGTTGACTTCCCCAATCAAACGTGTCCTGATCGACTGATAAGTATACGCGATATAATTAAATGACCCGCTGGATCCTGTGACTTAGCGCCTATCGATTTCTTTTTTTGGGGCTTTCTCAAAGAAAACATTTATAGGCATCAGTTTGAAAGGGATACAAACCTAGCCAAATTAAGCGCAAAAATACGTCATTTCTCTGCAAGCATTACACCAGTCCTACTCCAAAATATGTATGAGCATAAATCTGTATGACAGATTTGGTTACTGGTTAGCACAAGGAGATGGAATATTTGAGTCCTTAATTCATTAATCTGCTTTCCTTTATTTTTATTTTTTATTAGGTACATTTTACGAAGTTTGTAGGTTCTTAATTAGGTAGTATTTTCTATGTTTAATTTTGGAAGAATTTTATTGTTTTTTTTTTATTTAAAAGTACGAAAAACGATTCTTATCGTTTACGGGGGCTTTGAAGTAGTAAATAGTTTCATATACCTAGAGTCCCTAATAACAAATGACGGAGGGTGTGACAGAGAGATACGTAGAAGATTGACTATTGCTAGAACAGCTATGATGAAACTAGTAACAATTTGGAAAAATTCTAGAAAAAACACAAAACTAAGGCTGGTAAGAGCACTAATTTTTCCCATAGCCACATATGCATCTGAAACGTGGACCTCAAAGAAAGCGGATAAAAATAAACTAGACGCTTTTGAAATGTGGGTATACCACCGCATGTTTAGAATATCCTGGATTGATCATCGCACTAACGTATCGAATTAGAACAACTTAAAGTAAAGGATAGATGTCTTAAACAAATACAACAGAGATATTTGCAGTATTTTGGACACATTGCTAGAAGAACAGGTACGATGGAAAAACTGATAGTCGAGGGTAGAGTTGAAGGAAAAAGACCTAGGGGAAGATCTCCAAGCTGTTGGGTAGATTAAACAAAAATATTGATTAACCAAGGGTTACATAAAGCCGAACAACTAGCCCAGGACAGGAAAGAATGGAGAGAAATCGTGAAAAAACTGTAAATGCCTGATGGTGTCACTACATTTCAAAAGAGATTAGGACTGAGGAGGAGGAGGAAAGTATACAGAGGTAGGACACATATGAGGACTGGGAGACAGCCATTATTGAATGGCGAACAAGAGCAAACAAGAGAAGAGGCAGATGGACTGATGATATCAAGCGAATGGCTGGTCACGATTGGATGCAAAATACAACAAACAGAAATAAATGGACACCCCTAAGGAACGCTTATATCAGACGATGAATGAAATAGCTGTTGATGATGATAAAAGTATACATACAGCTACTAAATTAGCTACAACACGTCAAAACAGCAAAGAATAACCTGAGGCCAACAAATATATATAAAGCAGAAGAGAGCCTGTTGCAAAAAAAGAAGAGCAAGGCGCATTTAGCAGAGAATTCACAATCGAATAGATAAAAATAAATATAAAAAATAATGAAATCATTTAAGAAGCCTACATAGCACATATTACTCTAAAGAACAGACAAATTAAAAAAAAATTGAACAAGAAAGGCACCAATCTTTGCTGAACATCTCTTACGAGTGTTTAGTGCACCTGAACTTAATAAAAACAACAACGAACAAGTTAAAAACTTCTTGGATAGTCCCGGTCCAGTAATGCTCCCTTTACTCCCATTGAACAAGAAATATTTAGATGCATTTAGATTTAGAACACTCGATAACTTCTCCCCTGGTTACTTTTAACAGCAGGTTATAAATTTACAAATAAATAATTAAAAAATTAAAACACTTGACATGTCACACTTTTAATTTGCTATTTATTTTTTTGACATTAGTTAAATTGTTATTTTCTTTATTTTTCAGCGCTTTGGTTGGTGCACAGTTTATATGATTCAGTTAAAAATCCATAACTTATTTTTGTTTTATTCGGCGCAATCATCTAAGAGAACAACCCAAATTTATTGAGCACTTCTCCGCATTCGAATCGAACTGAGACTTCTTTGTTTCATATCCGCATATTTATAATTTACGACTGGGCGAATATCGCAAAGAGCGTATGTCACATGTGATTGCGGCGTAATCCCGGGGGTGGCACATCACACGAAGAGGAAATGGTTCGGAAGAGTTTTGGCGCCACCCCTCAACCCTCGCTAATACAACAAATATATACAATAATCGGCGATCGCACGCTCCTTGACTTTGGTGCGAATGTAATAATTCACGGGTAACGGGACAATCGATTAAGGGATGAATGGGAGGATGCTAGGGTAAGGAAACGGAAGGGATGTTATATATCTGAGTTTGACGTTGTTTGATTAGGTCAGGTCCTTTTATTATATTACGGTTTTTAGAAGAAAAAACATGCAATTTAACTGTTCCAGTAGTGTATTCGTATAGTTCAGTTATAAGCGAAATTGAGTATTCTAGTATATTTACTTCTTTTGGTATCTGCCATAAGTCTTGCCGTTTAACCCTGTCGAATGCTTTGCGATAATCTATAAAACAAATGTATAGTGAAAAATTTAATTCCCTAGATTCTTCTATTACTTGTCTTATGTCTATAAAGTTGCTCGAGTACATATACTTGACAAAATGTAATGAACAAGATAGTTGAGTATGGAGAAGAATATGGATTCAATAAACATCAAGAAAACTAAATTTATGAGGATATCAAAAACCCAAAATAATGATGAAAGCCGGACAATTAACGGTAAAACTTTAGAATAAGTTGAAAACTACAATTATCTTGGCACAGTATTTAATCACACAAACGATTAATCCAAAGAAATCAAAGTTCGAATAGAGAAAGCACGAACAAACTTCAATAAAATGAGAAAGGTACTTTGTGCAAGAGAATTGAAATTAGAGGGGTCTTGAGGGTGATTTTGATATAGGATTTAGATTTTTGTTTTGCGATTTACGTTTGATATGATGTGTGCCTCATGTAAGGGAACCATTTTTTCAATAATTATTTTAAGCGATATATTAAACCAATGAGAAGTTATTAAAACCCAAATACCCTACGGGCGCAAAGGAGGGTACAACATTATGGGTTCTTAAACTTAAACCAAAATAAAAAAATTTAAACTCACTCTATGACAGTAAAATCAAGTGTACAAGACTATTAAACCAAAGGAAAGTTATTGAAATATAAATACTGAAAAATCAAGGACTATCAATTTAAACTAGGTATTTTAAAGACAATTAATTTAAACCCACGTATCCTATGGTTATAAAATTAAGAACAAACCAAGGATAAATAAGTATACCTAAACCAAAGTTAAGTAATTTAAATGCAATAACTTAATGTAAGTGTAAACATTAATGAATATATCTAATAAACATATAACATATCTAATAAACTCTATCTTATCGTTGGATATCAGATTACAATTTGTAAAAACATTAATTTATTCCTTATTGCTGTACAGAGTGGAAACATGGACTCTCGGAATTACAAGTATGAGGCGTATATAAGCCTTTGAAATGTGTGTTTTTGAAAGGTGCTGCGAGAATAAGGACTGAGAAAGACCTACTAAATATTGTAAACAACAGAAAAACGAGTTATCTAGGACATATTTACAGAGGAGGCTAAATATAACTTTCTACGACTCATAATGGAAGGGAAAGTAGAAGGAAAAAGAGGTCAAGGAAGAAGAAAATGCTCCTAGCTGAAGAATGTAAGAGACTGGACAGGCGTGGACACACATTCGATACTAAGAACAGCTCAAGATAGAGAGCAATTTGCTGTAGTTATAGCCACCCTTCCGTAGTGAAGAAGGAACCTTAAGAAAAAGTGTAAACAGCATTTTATTTAAATTAATTTATTCAACAAAAAACATAATATAATTTAAGAGTAGTTATTTCTATAATTAGGCATATTAGGCTACAAGTGAGTGAAATATTTTTTACTCGGTATTGGAATTTTTCTCACGAATTATCAGCCGGCAACGAGTGGTAAATAAAAGTTCAGCGATTAAAAATACTATAAGAATAAGATAAGTAAATACAGTAGACTCCCTCTATAACGAGAACTGAAATGACAGACTAATTACCTCGTTATAAGCCGATCTCGTTATATCAGACAATAATAATACTGTGCATACATATGAATCTGTAGTTTTCTAAAACATTAACTTCCTATAGTGAAGCCATTCGGAGAAATATAAGATGCTAATAAATATTGTTTGAATGGCGTTTTTGAAAAAAAGTTATTTACTTTTATTGTCAATGAAATATATTAAAACATAAAAGAGTTGTTTACTTTTATTATCAATGATATACGTTAAAACAAAACATCTGTACTTATATTTTTTTCCAACTACATAATGTATAAAGCGTATTTTCAAGGATAACATAAACTATTGCTTCTGCAATTTTAAGAACTCTGTCATTTTTAACTGCTTTCCAGTATCATTCTATCATATTTTCTAAAGATGTGAAACAGTTGTATTTATTCATTGTAAAGAAGTTTATTGCGGGCTGCAGTTAAGTTTATTGAGTGGCTGTTTGAAAAGGTATTTATTTATAGCCACGACCCGACCAAAACCGTAAAAAACACGTTTTTGGATCTTATTTTCTCTCGTTATAACCAAATTTGCCTCGCTATAGACGGTTATAGTTCAATAGAAATTTCACGGGACATCTAATGTATCTCGTTATAAGCGAAACCTCGTAATAACCGTGTTCGTTATAGAGGGAGTATACTGTATTACATAATTTTATAAAATGCATTCTTTTTGCCTATCCGATTTAGCAAATCGCTCTATGAATTCTATAATTGCATCAACGTCTAGAGAAATTTCAGGATGCACATTGATGAGTACTAAACCAGTTAACCTTTCCTCCGAAGTTTTATTTCTAAGCAAAGTCTTTAAACGCTTAAGCGTAGAAAAACTACGCTCTGCTGTTGGTGCACTGACTGGCAGTGTAATTAATATTTGCAAAAATATTTGAATACATATGAATATCACAGTTTTCTAATACTTCTAGAATAGAATCAGGAAGTTTTCCCATTATTTTGCACGACTCTTTTCCACTTTTGAATCCACAGTGAAAACTCTTGTTCTACTGTGGGATATGCAGTAGATGGTCCAATAATATCCTGGAAGGTGTCAACAATTTTTTTAATGCAACTTGATCTTCTGGTGTGTTATCAGTTTTAGGTAAAACAACTCAAAGATTAAATAGATTCATAACTTTCGGTGAAAGTCGTTCTTCTAAAACAGTTAAGATATTATCTAAAAGGGGTAAATAAATAGATCTTCGGAAATATTCTTCGCAAGAGTTAGCAGGTTGGTTTTGACGAGAAACTATACAAGGCATCTTCAACTCAATGTCTAGTTGTTCAGCTATTTCTTTTACTTCATAGTAAAGTTTGATAAAAACAGCATTTGATCTTTTATTTTGAAGAATGCATTTAGTGTCCTCTATGGCATCAGTAACCTTCTTCAAATCTAATTTTGATGATTGAAGAAGACGACTAAGTGATACAGTTGTACCTAAAACATCACTAAGAGAAACTGCTGAAATGAGAAATTCTGGGCTCCTAACAGTTTGCATTAATGAAAATGCATCAGATGACATTTTACTGTCCTTCCACGTAAAAATTGTTTTAAGAGCGTTGTACATTTGAGCGTGCCCTGAAACTGAAGATTACCTTCATACCTTTCAACCCAACGAGTTTCACAAATACCTTGGACAGCAGTCCCCGGTTTCTTTATTTGTATTCACTAAAGTATCAGACAGAGCTAACGCAACAACAATATTCACTTTGATATTTATTATAAATAAATTATAAAATGTAGCACATAGCCTCAACAATTATAATACATATTCAAATTACAAACAACCAATCCGTAGACAAAACTAAAGATAAGAAAATAAAAATGTGCTGATTTCGTGCGAAAAGTCGTGTCATGTACATTGAATGAGCAATAATGTGTGGGCGGTAATTCTACCTCATCGATAATCGAACGATTATCTTTCACTCAAATGACGAATTGACAAAATTTGAATATCGCGTTGAATTCGTGGAAGTAGGGGTAGCGTTAGTCGAGGTATTACTGTATTCAGAATTGTTTATTTTTTTTAAAGATCAATATAAGAAGGCTCCGCATAATTCTACACTTACCTCTACAATAAATGAGTTTAAATCATTTCAACTCTTGACTTCCTGCTTATAGGGCTGATGGGATTTACATTATTTTTTTTTTGGGATTTAGGGGGTCATGACCTCCGTGACCCCCCCTTGGATCCGTCACTGCGTTAGAGTGGAAGATAGCTGTGACTATTACCTCACCTAGAACAGCTATAGTTGTACAATAAGAAATAAGTTTAAATTAGTAGTGTAAAAATTATTGACTATATTTTAAATATTCAAATTTTTATTTTTATTTTTATTTTTATTTTTTCGACACATCAATTAATATTGCTTAAAATTGAAAAACACCCAAGATGAATCATCTTCTTAAACGATTAAATTTAAACATACGTCAAGTAAGAAATATCAGCATCCATCCATCTATAATCTGTTTAAGAAATAAACCACCGTTATTCATCCGAATCGGAGATAGGTATGTGCAAAAACAGATGAAGTCTTGAACAATACTAAATTTTAAATGATGTATTGTCTAGTGGGCGATGGACCAGTTGCTGGAGCCCGAACGGCGTTTGTCTCTGGGTGGTCCAACCCATCTTGTGAGTGACAGGTGCCAGTTGACAATTGTACTTTTCATATTGCTTTACACGGTATCGGTATCGGTAGTCTCAGTCGATACAAAAACACGCAAATTTGTTTTTACATTTCGAGGTCGGCTTGATTTAAAAGATGATGGAAAGATTGTCCGATGTTTGACGCTTTTTATACGAAGACTTTGAGACAGAAAAGAACTTTTAAATCCAAACAAATTCACGAAAACTGTTCAAACAGGAAAATAAGTAAATAGAGAAAGAGGAGTTGTTTAAACAATCACATAATATATCTACAGATTTTTTTGATGCGTGGTAAACTAAACCAACATATTAAGCTGTGATTGAAAAAATAAGCTAAAATTCATTTTTTGTAGAGCCAGCGCCCAGCTTTGAAAAACCAATCCAATAAAGTCTATATATCCCTTCGGATTCTTTTTTTCAGAATCGGTATGGAATTTAGAACTTATTTTGTTTAAAACGTATAATTATGCAAAAATAAAAAATATTGAGATCAACTTTATCCTTGAGATCCGCCATTTTATCCGGGACATATATGACCCAGTCAGACATCTTTGGAACATATTTGTGGGACTATAATAACCCATCAGACACCAAAATATTACTTAACTTTAAAAACAAAAGCACTAAAACTAAGATCAATATTTAATGTAAATGAAAAGTGTGAAACATGTTTTGCATAAGGGTACATTGCAGCTCTGACATAGTGTGATGCGATACTATCAAATGCCTTTTCATAGTCTACGAAGGCAAGAAATACGAGTAGTTATATTCGTTTGCCTGCTCTATCAATGTTCTGATTATCAGCAGATGGTCTGATGTACTCCCTAGTCTCCGCAAATTAATTCAATATCGTAGTTCATAAGTAGTTCTTTTTTTTCAAACATTTATATTTTTTGTATATTACAAACGCAACACCACGTATAACTAAAACATCTCTTAACTAATAATTCTGTAGAAACTTTCGGATTGGCTGTTAATTTCTCATCAATTTTACCAGGAACAAATTTGATTCCAGGTGTTCGCAGCAGACCACGTGGCCGTTTCGTCAGTTCAATTTTCAAACATTCCAACTTGATTGCTATCTGAAAACAACACTAAAATTCCTAATTTTAATTTAGATAGCAAACTTGTCTCTCATCTTCGTCCATGGAGGTATACTATATAGGTAGTTTGTGGGGCATCTATACGGGCGTCACAGTATCGGACTCACCCATAGACACTTTCGTGGTTATATTACCAATATACCAATTAAAAAAAAAAGAAACAAATTGGCTAAGAAATATGTCAATAGCTGAATATATAAATATGTATATATATATATATATATATATATATATATATATACAGTAGACTCCCTTTATAACGAGAACTGAAATGGCAGACTAATTACCTCGTTATAAGCGGATTTCTTTATATCCAACAACAATAATACTGTGCGTACATATGAATATGTAGTTTTCTAAAACATTAACTTTCTATAGTGAAGCCATTCGGAGCAATATAAGATGCTAATAAATATTGTTTAAACGGCGTTTTTGAAAAAAAGTTGTTTACTTTTATTGTCAATGATATACGTTAAAACAAAAAATCTGTATTCTGTAAATCTGTATAAAGCGTATTGTATTTTCAAGAATAACATAAACTACTGCGTCTGCAATTGGAAGAAGTCTGTCATTTTTGACTGCTTTAAATTGTCCAGTATTCTATCTATCATATTTTCTAAAGATGAAACAGTTTTATGCTTCTTCATTTTCGTTTTTTCTTTGGATAAAGTTTCTGACAACCTTTAAAACACTTTCCACATCTTGTCTATTAGGACCTATATTATTAGGTGTGAATGGTCAACCCCCTACAATGACACTTGTGAATCATAAATTCTAAATTTCCGACTAAGAGTCATAAATTGTAAGAAGTTTATTGCGGACGGCAGTTAAAACGGGTATTTATTTATAGCTACGGTCGGGCCAAAACGTAAAAAAACACGTTTTTCAATCTTATTTTATCTCGTTATAAGCAAATTTACCTCGCTATAGAAGGTTATAGTTCAATAGATATTTCACGTTACATCTAATGTACCTCGTTATAAGCGAAAACTCGTAATAACCGTGTTCGTTATAGAGGAAGTATACTGTATATAGTAAACTCTTAAATATTGGGGAAATCTAGAAGAAAGACTCTAATGAGTATCAATTGTTTCGCCGAACGTTTTCGCCAAAGAGAAATAATTTGGCTTCTTCAGGGCTGAAAGAGAATAAATTATAATTAGCTACCATATATTATCTATTAAAAACATTATTGATCTTACCGTAACTTAGAATTGTAGAGTTAGAATATTAAAAAACTTTGCTAGTAACATAGTGGTGTTTTTTTGTTACTATGTGCAAAAAAAAGTTTTTTTTAGGTTTGAAATGTATGGTAGCTTTGAACTTAAAACGCAAAGGTTTACCCAAGGTTAATCGAAAAACCCAATGTAACTACATTTAAAAGGAGGTAATTCTTTGAATTGTCGGCAATAATTAAATTTTTGATTGTTTGAAAGTTTAAAAGTGAGGTTCTCTTTTAGCCAGAACGCATGCGCTGACAAATTCAAGTAGTTCTTATGAATCTTTATGTCGTTAAGGTTCATTGGTAAAAACGAATGAAATTAAATCCCAGTATAGGGAAATATTATTTTGATTTTCTTTATTTAATTATATTCTATTGTTCATGTATTATTATATTTTATTGAGATGTATCTAAGAAAAGCAAGGGAATGTTATCTTTTTTAGTTAATGAAAATTAATTATAGAGGTAGGTTAGTTGTTAATGGATATATCAGTCAAGTTAGTTATCTGTAATGTTGTATTGTTCTTGGTATCTGATTTAAGTAAGAAGTGGTATATATCGCTTAGATTCTTAATGTCACTCTTAACATTAATGGAGAAATCGTTAAGGAAAATATAAGACATTTCAATGAACACTCTTTTAGATTTGAACTCTCTTTTAAATAGGAGAAAAACACCTAGGAGATTTATATAAATTTTTGGTTGGACCTTATGAAATCTTTGGTTGGACCTCTACCTCTCAGTGAGAGGTCATATTCTTGTTGCCACTGCTTAATTTGTTTTTCCTTAAACCATTGTCGTAGATCAGTGACTCGCATTAACGGTTCTTCTATCGTTTCCCCTGTTGTAGTAGTATACATTGTAAGTTTATCCACTGTTTATTAACATTTTCTTTAATTCCATAATAAGCCTTAATCCAAACCAAAGAAATTTGTTCGTAACCTTTATTCGTACCTGGACCACCGCAAGACTTTCATACCTTGAAATTCTTATAATCACTACTGATAGTGATAGATAGTGCAGAATTTGATAATTTAGTTGGTATTATTGTATCTACAGAACTTTTGCTATTTGTTAAGTTAAGTTAATAAAGACAATATTTACCATCCAGTAAAAACTTGCATCTCTTGTCCAATCAATCAAAGACAACATTCCAAATGAACAATACGTAGTTTATGAAATTTCTTGTGCAGACTGCCCCCGATTCTATATAGGCCAAACAAATCATAGAATCCAAAATAGGATTTATGAACATTCAATTTCTGTTCGTAATTCTGATTCAATATCAGCTCTAGGTCAACACCGTCTTCATACAAGTCACAAAATTAATTTTGAAAGCTCCAGAACCATAGCCCACATCCACTTCTGTAAACCAAGAATTATCCAAGAAACCATAGAAATTGAAAAAAGACCAAATTGTCTTAATAAAAAAAAAAACGGTATACGGTTACTTTCGACATGGAGACTTCAGAAAATGTCGTCTGCTCCAACCGCCAATCAAAATCCTACTATCAGAAATGTTTGCGCCAACCTCCACCCAAACCACGTCACCATCAACGATATAAATGAACCGTCCTCTGTTCCCTGCATGCATCCTCCGTTCGGGTCGCGGAGATAAAAATACGGCCGAGGCCAGAAAGCCCTGCCTGTCGTAAGAGGCGACTAATGGGTAGGAATCGAGAGGTGTAGAGCCGTCGCTTGAGGTGTCGTGTCTATAGAAACGCGCACGGTCGCTTGGGCATCACGGTCACCGGTCTAGACTCCTAGTATCCGAGACGAGACTCTCGTGGAAACCACTCTACTCTCATTCCAAAAGAGCCGGTGAGGTTGAACGAGCTGAGCCCGAACGCACCTCTTTTGGCCTTACACCACCATTAGGGGCGCCGGTGCCTCGGTACGTACCCACCTGAAAATCTAAGAGTAGTAGAGGAGAGATCCTCGGCGGCGACCTGTCTACGTGCGAGGTGGAAATTCCTCTGCCTGCGTCACCTGTCCGCCCGTGGGAGGGACCAACGGATGGGTGACGTAACCGCAACACAGGTACTACGGGAAGGGTGGAGCCCCATCGCGCCACCCTTATTTTGCTGTCGGACTCGTAGGGGCAGTGGAGGCGCTTGCGGTCGTATGCCGAAAGGCCAGGTAGACCAGGGTCCTGCCAATTTTATAATTGAAGGGGCACGAACCATAGCCATGTTCTCAGCATCAGTAATGCATTGATTAGTGATCAGTCTAGTAGTGTCTGGGGGCTCCAGGAATTTAGTTACTTGTTGCTTAATAAAACTCCAAAAATACTTATTAAATATTAAAAATAATTATTAAAAAAATACTTATTGTACGTTCCTTTATTTACACTTTTCAGTGCACTAGAATGCGCTGTAGCTCAAATAAATTTACAATTGAATTGTTTACAATTAAATTTGGTATTTATAGGAACAATAAGAAGAAGCTCAAATCTTCCATTTATTTAGGAAGGAGTTTATTATAATTATTTCTACTTTCACTCACTCTATTTTATCTGTTTCTGTTTATATTGCTCAATCCGTCACTGTAATACTCTTCACTATGTGTCAGAAAGTTATTTTGGGTAGTCCAGTGCCTAGTAGAGCATAATTTATGGCATTTTCAGGCAGATGTAATAGATCGGCTGACGGCTCACAACAAATGAGATTCCTTATCTGAAATCGGGGATTTTGTTGTTAAAACAAAATTTAAACATATAAAATGTGGTCAATTCTAAATCTATTCTTTGTGTAAAATACATAAATTTTCTCGAAAGAGAAGAGAGTGTGTGGTCACATATGCATATTTTTTATGGTGAAGAAACTGAGAACAAAAAGACCGAAATTTGTAGGAAATAGGATTAAGAGAATTAGAAGAAGTAGGTATCTATGTAAAATAAAAAGCAATAAAGCTTTTTAGATGAAGAAGTGAAAAAGGTTTATAACTGGAAAAAAATATAACGTTTCTTAAAATCTAATAATATAAGATTGTCAGTCAGTATTTGAACCCGAATCAAAGGAAATAAATGATACCAAGCAATCATTTATATTTTGAATAGTGAATAATTGTAATTTGCCGAATACCACATTTATGTGCCCGCCATAATGGTGTTCCCCTTGAAATGGGGAGGTCAAGAAATCTTGTAAGTCTTAGTGCTAAGAATATAGAGTTGGTGGGTACACTCAAAAAAGTTAAACGACAACAGAAATGGATAATGATACAAACTGTGATATGTGGGAAGCAGTAACACTAGGAAGGAAGTTGGTATAGCTGATAGGGAAAAAGACGTAGTAGAAGTTCTAAAAACGTGACATAAAACAGTGTCCATCAAATGTAACCTAAAAATGTGTATATACTCATCGAGTCAATCTCACTGAGAATGAATTAAAAATTTTCCGTGATAAATTAGGAGATATACTTAGTTTAAAAATTAGGAAAGGAAGTTCATTAAGAACAAAATTAATAAAATTATAAATTAATAAAAAAAAAATGAGGAAGAATGAATGTTTTCAGGCATTGGCTATCGTCGTTTTAACAAGCTGATGAAATGTTTCTCGATCGGCAGCTAGATGAAACAATTCCACGACCGTTTGCCTGTCCATTGTCTAATGTTACAAAGTAAGCGCAGTTCCTTTCTTCCAACCAAGCGTTTTCCTTCGATTTTGCCCTAAATGGTCAAACGGAGTAAGCGATATTTAGGTCCTCTCATTATATGGCCGAAGTATTGGACCTTTCTTATTTAGACGATGTTGATCAATTGTCGCTCTTTGTGTATGGTCTCTAGCACACGTTCCTTAGATATGTGTGCTGTCCACGGGAGTCTGAACATGTAACGGTAACACCACAACTCGAAGGCTTCTAATTTATTAAGATTTATTATTTTTGTTGTTCAGGTTTCACATCCATAGAACAAAGAGGGCCAGACGTAGCACTTCAATACTCTTAGACGTCTGGTTCATGACAGACTTCTACTGAACAATACAGAACATAAGTTAATAAAGCTTTTTCGTGCAATTTTCATTCTGGCCGAAATTTTTTCGTCACTTACAACCCTGTAGTCAATCCAACTACCCAGATATCTAAAGTGTTTAACCCTTTTCAGGATGATCACCACAAATGATGATATAAAATGATAGATAGATGGTTTATTGGTAATAAATCAATACAAAAGTATTTTTTACAAGTCAAAGATAAAATATGTCAATATAGTCAATAAACACATAAATATAAACACAAAACATAAATACAGTGTTTTAAAATATACTTACAACAATTACAACAAATTAAAATTGGAGGTAAAATACTCCTCATATGTAAAAAAAGCATTCACTATAAGGTAACTCTTAATTTTCGCCCTAAAATGATGAAAATTGAGAGCTTTTATTCTAGGTGGCACTAAGTTATAGAATTTTATGGCTAAATACCTTGAACCATTTCTGGATCTCTCAAGACGGCTAAATTCTGGTATAAGATTATTGTTAAATCTGGTGGGATACTTGTGAAAATCTACATACGCGTTGTATTGACTAAGATTTTGTTTAATGTGCAACAGACACTGCATAATGTATACACAAGGTAAAGTCAAAATTTGTAAAGCTCTTAAGGAGTTTCTACAGTCTGCTATATAACAGAACCCAGAGATAATACGAACATACTTTCTTTGTTGTGCAAACACTTTATCAATATGACAAGAGTGACCCCAGGAGAGAATAGCATATGTCAGATGAGAATGAAAATTACTATAATAGGCTGTTAAAATAGTTTCCCTGGAAGTCACCTGTACAAGGTTCCTAAAGAGGAAAAGTTGTCGGGAAAGCTTTTTCGATAGATTAACTATATGTTGTTCCCAGGTTAATCCTGCACCCAAATATATACCCAGAAACTTCGCTCCGGTTACACATTGTGGTAGAGCAACGTTTTCAACACAAGTGTTATTTCTTAGAGTAAAATTAACACTTTGTGATTTAGAGTTGTTCAAAGAGAGACGGTTAGTTAAAAACCAATTGAATAAGTTTTTTTCAGATGTTTGGTAATCAAGGATCTCGAATTCAGAAGGGTGATAGCTTGCATAGAAAGTAGTGTCATCAGCAAATAAAACAGTGTTAACTGTTTCATTTTGAGAGTACACTAGATCATTAATATAGATAAAAAATAATACTGGACCCAAAACCTGGTGAATATATTGATCACGATTTGATAGATATGAATCAATTAGTTGAATAGCATCACTATAAAAATTATAATAAGGAAGTTTTCTAAGCAGAATACTATGTGTGACACAATCGAAAGCCTTAGTAAGATCTAAAAACGATGCAAGAGTATCAAGATATTTTTCAAACCCTTCCAAAACATTACTAGTGAAATGATCAATACCTAAAGTTGTTGTTTTATTTTTTCGGAATCCGTACTGGTTTATGGCAAACAGTTTATTTGATTCAAAATGTAGAATAATTTGATTTTTTAAAATTCGTTCATAAACTTTTGATAAAATGGGCAACAACGAAATGGGTCGATAATTGTTATAATCATCAATAGAGCCTTTATTCTTAAACAGAGGTACTACCTTTGCAGTTTTGAAAACTTGAGGATAAGTATTACAAGATATTGATTGATTTATTAAAGTTGTTAGAGGTTGAACAATTATATCTTTAATTGTTTTAATAATTTTTGTGTTAAACCCATCAGAATCTTTGCTGTTTCACCTGGCTGGATCACCATCCATTTTGTTTTCTTTGCGGTGATTATTAAGCTCTTTTGAGTCCATTTCTTGTTTACAGCGTTTAACAGGGTTTAAAGGTCTCCTAGGCGCTCTAAGTTAGTGATGTCATTTATAAAGATAAGGAAGTAGAGGACCCAATACCGATCCTTGTAGTACTCCACATACAATGCTTTTTTGACCAGAGTCAGTATCATTTGCTCTAACTAGTTGCTATTCCTCAAGTAAGATTCAAACAAATTCCAAGCAATACCTCGAATTCCGTAGAAAATCGCGCTAAATGAAGCTTCGCGATAGTGTACTGTGGTACTATACTATTTTTTTTGTATTTTTTACTATAACAGATCAACTGAACTTCCTCACACTTATCAATCACACTGTGTAAATATTGACAGCAACCGTTATAAAAATGAATAGATAATGAAATAAGAGATAGGAATTGCAATTCAAATAAACTTTAATAAATATCTAACATCATCAATAGACTTCGGCAAATATGCATATTGCATATTTTGCATATTGTGCATATTTTATGCAAATATTTCATATTTTGGCATATTTGTATAAAAGTTTGCATAAAGTGCATAAAAGTTCAGATTTTTATACTGTATTTGAAAATTTTTAAACATACCAATTTATTTCAATTCTTGTATAAAATTTTGTAGTCATTTTAATCAAGAAATGATCTAAGTACGTAATCTCTACAGGTACAAAACATTTACAATTTCAAAGAAGATCAATTTAAGTAGCCCTCAACATTCTTAGAAAGTCTCGGTCACTGAGGCTTTCAGTTATTGGATAATCGCTAAGGGTTCGCTCATTTGCATTTTATGATCTAATCCCCAAATCTATCTACAATTTATTGTATCTTAACAGCAGGTAAACGGCTAATAGTTTTGTTCCTAATTTAGGGATTTTCCAAAATCTCCCAGTTTATTGAATTAGGTACCTAAACATTTCTAATTTGATGCTCAGATTTGTAAATCATTTTTGTTTTGATATTCAAAGCGTAAACACTCGTTGTGCGTAACAAAAAGGAAGATTGTGATTTTATAATGCCTAAAACAACCAGTGCTTCAACTTGGATTAAACCTTATAAAGAGCTGTCTATGGATATGGGAAAAATCTACTGTTCAGTCTGTGGCAAAATTGTAAGTATCTAATATTTTTTATTAAATATCTAATATTTCATACATACAGGGTGTTTCCAAATGACACTTACAACGTTTGACTGTAGATACTTCTCGAAAAATTGAACAAAACGATATAGTTAATGAGGGGTCATTTACTTTTCGAGATACAGGGTGTTAAATTTAAAAAAATTAAATTCTTTTAGTTAATAACAACAATAACTTTAAAACCAATAAACGTATTTACTTGAAATTTAGTACTCGTAGGTTGTTTTTAAATAAAAAATAGCTTCCTTTAGTGAGAAAAAATTGTCCATGGTACAATACAATGGTGTGTATTTAGAAAAATTTTTCACCTTTACTTTTTTTTTATGAAGTCAGCTATTCTAAAACACAATTATTTTTATTGTAATTGAATTAACAAAAAAAAAACTTTTGTTGAATTTTAAAATAAGTTATATGATATACTAATGGTTAGTAACAAAAACTAATTTGTGGATTAATACTGCATTTAAAACACTTAGCGAGTGTTTTTTTTACAAACCAGTTATTTGATTAACCAAAAACACCTTGTATATTTTTATATTTTAAAGGTTGGGTTAAAATAAAGGTTTTTATTTTTATTTATAGATAGCATGTGAGAAGAAATTTCAGATAGACCAACATGTGAGAACTGCTTCACACATTGCAAAAAAAGGAAAAATAGGAGGAAAACATCAAACTTCAATGGCTAAATGTTTCCAATCTACTTCAAAAAAATTAGATGAGCAAGAAACTTTTAATGAAGACTTGTGTCGCGCATTAGTGTCTGCAAACATACCGCTTTCAAAATTAGCAAATGTAAATTTTAGTTCGTTTCTAAAAAAATATTGCAAATTTAATGTTCCAAGTGATCGGTCTCTAAGAAGAAATAATGTGAACGGGCTATACTCGTCGGTGTTAATTAATATTAAGGAAGAAATTGCAGATAATTATTTTTACATATCTGTAGACAAAACCACTGATTCCTCAGGAAAGTATATTGCTCATTTATTGATTGGTGTTCTTAAAGAAGATACCTTACCAAAATCTCATCTTATTTCATGCCAGCAACTTGAGAAAACAAATGCTTTAACAATTTCGCGTTTTATACAAGAAACATTAGCAACTTTTTTTCTTCCGACAACTATTCCTTCTAATAAATTACTGCTTATTTTATCGGATGCTGCTCCTTATATGGTGAAAGCAGGACAAAATTTAAAAATATTTTTCCCAGATTTAATACATGTTACTTGTGTAGCGCATGGATTAAACAGAGTTGCAGAGGAAATACGAAAAAAGTTTCCTCTTGTAAATACCATGATATCCAGTGTCAAAAAAGTATTTCTTAAATCTCCTATAAGAATTCAACTTTATAAAGAAATACTACCTAACATTCCTCTTCCACCACAACCTATTTTAACGCGATGGGGAACATGGTTAGAAGCAGCTAATTTTTATGCAGATCATTTTGGTAAAATAAAGAACATAATTGATACGTTAACAGATGAAAGTTCCCAATCTCTTTTGGATTCTAAACAAACTTTTCAGAGTAACTTGCTTCAACAAGAACTTTCATTTATAAAATCAAATTTTAGTTTTGTTCAAAAAACAATTACTCAGTTAGAATCACCAAAACTGTCATTGTTCGAAAGTACAGCATTAATAAAAGAATTTGCGTCATGTTGTCGGAACGTTAGAGGTAATATTGGAAAAGATATTTTAAAAAAATTTGAAGCTACTATGGAAAAAAATAAAGGTTACCATATTCTTTCTGAAGTAGTCAGTGTTCTACCTGGAAATATTTCGGAAACAATTAATTTAGAACCAAATGTTTTGGTTAGTTTGAAAAATGCTCCCGTTACATCAGTTGATGTTGAACGAAGTTTTTCCATATATAAATATATGTACTCAGACAGAAGCCACAAGTTTTTGTTAGAAAATTTTGAACACCACTTGGTCATTTATTGTTACCATAATTCTAAATAAGTTTATTCATACTTAAAAATGATGTAGTTACTTAAAATAAATGTAAATCTTAATGAATAGTAGGAAATATTTAGTTATGTACACTTTTTTTTTTAAATAAAATTGTTACTATTTTACGATTTTTTTATTTATTTGTATGCATATTTTGTAAAATATTTGCATATTTTCGGGTAAACACGTGCATATTTATGCGCATATTTTCTACATTTTTATTTGCATATTTGCCGAAGTCTAATCATCAATTTATACAATTATAAAAAATAATTTAGTTGGAATAACTATGTGATATTTACTAAAACAAAACAAAGCAAAACAAAGAAGGCAAGAGCCTTAATACGAGGTCTGAAAGGATCCTGTAAAAAACAGAAGGGAGCTTGAGTTAATAGAATATTGCTTTTAGGTTTGTATAAATAAAGACGTATGCTATTTTACAGAAATATATTTCACGGACATTAGTCACAATCTTGCAAAATCCAAAAATCCGCGATATCCACACAAAATTATCATACAATACGGTTAGATCGCCAGCCGATATGAGAGACTGTGGACTGCACATGCACATAGACGACTTTATAAATGCCTGAAGTTCTGAGAAGAAGAACGCATAACGCAGCCGCGGCCCGCATTCTTGATCAACTGATAGAAATAAAAAATTATCGTTCTATCAAAAGTAATGTGTCGCGTGCTCATGTCCTATCTTTGCCATTCCATCTCCGATTATAATTCAATGTCTCTGAAATATTAGCTTTGTTTTTTCGGGTTTTCAACACGACTACTTTCCTACGCGAATACCACGAGTACCTAGAATTGTTTCAGCGTCAAGAAGTTGCGTTTAAGTTTGTAATTGATGAAAAATGGATGTTTAAAGTTGCGATGTATGTAATGTACATCGTTCGTATTTTTATAGTATAAAAATCTTTTTTATTAAATGTTCAATGTTCGGTAAACTACATGGATATTTTTAATCTCTATTATCAGCAAGATTACGTCTTGATTTATGATCTGTGTTGCTGTATAATTCAGTACTATAATTAATTATTATTTTATGTATGTTAGCAACACGTTTTCTTTTTGTTGATTACTGATGACTTACCTGTCACTTGTCACCAGTATCTGCACATTTTACACTTATACTTGTAAAACAATAAAACATTTCTTTTCTAATTAAATATAATAAAAGTGTTATTATTATTAACCTGTGTAAACTGGTTATGTGCCCAGCTGCATAAAATTTAGAAAAGTGTTTTTGAGTTTGTTGTTTAAACAAAGTAAATTTTGTGCTCGCAATTTTTGAACGTGAGTCATTTAGTTATGGCTTCGTCCAGTAATCAATTTTTTGTGACTAGTGGAAAACAATTTAATGGAGCTGGTTTTGATTCGTGGAAATTTCGAATGAAAAGAACATTGGAAAGATATGGTGTTCTTGATGTCATTTCTCAAGAGAGATCTGCTAGGACTGAAGATAAGTACAAAGACTTTGTTAAAAATGAGTCGACTGCAAAGGATATTATTGTTCAGTTAGTTGGGGATAATGTTTTGGAAAAAATTAAAACCCCAGAAACTTCGATGGGAATCGTGGTAGCTCTTAAAGCTGTATACGAAAAGACAGGACTTCAGTTTTGAGTATAAATCCAGCAAAAATTGCGCAACTTAGTACTTAAAGAAGACAGCAGCTTGGGTGAGTTTTTGGTGGATTTTGATAAAACTTTAAGAGAATTAAATGTTGCAGGAGGTAAAATAGATGATAGTGAAAAGATAACCACACTTATATCTGCAATGCCTGATAAATTCAGTTCAGTTGTAACGTCCATTGATATTTTGTTTCGTTCTGATCCATCAAAAGTAACTGTAGATTTTGTGAAAAATAGTTTAATGGCGGAAGATGATCGTTTAAAAACAAAGGAAGTTACTAGTGTACCTGTTCCTTCAAGTGCCTTTGTTGGTCATGATAAATAAAAATGTAAGGGCTAAACATACTTTTAAAGTTCGTTGTTGTCACTGTCATGAAATGAGGCATATTCGTTCGAAATGAAAATAAAGAAATTGCATTTTTTGGTGGTCACACAAAACAGGAAGTTGCAGTCAGCTGTAATTCAAATGTAATGAATAGTGTACATCTGGTTGTGGATAGTAGTTGTACAAATCATCTGCTTATGTCAAAATACTTTCAATTTTTAATGAATACCAAAGCAGTGGGTAGACAAATAAATGTAGCAAATATTAGTGAAACTGTAGCAGCAAAATTTCAAGGTAGTTTCTCAGCTTTATCTAACTTTTAAAGTTCGTTGTTATCACTGTCATGAAATGGGGCATATTCGCTCGAAATGTCCAAAAAGATTGTCTAAAAATCATAAAACTGTTAATATGAGTAATGTTGAAAATAAAGAATTTGCATTTTTTGGTAGTCACACAAAACAGTAAGTTGCAGTCAGCTGTGAAACAAATGTAACGAATAATGTACATCTGGTTGTGGATAGGAGTTGTACAAATCACCTGTTTATCTCAAAATGCATTCAATTGTTGACTAATTCCAAAGGAGTAGATGTACAAAAAAATGTAGCAAAGGTTGGTGAAACTGTAGCAGCAAAATTTCAAGTTATTTTCTCAGCTTTATCTAAAGGACTTTCAGTCACTTTGAATGATATTTTTGTTTGTGGCAATATTTCTTACAACTTATTAGTAGTAAGACGAATTAAAGAAAAAGGTTTTTGTGTTATTTTTGAAAATAAGGAAGTAAAAAATCATGAGAGTTGATACTGCAATTATTACTGGAAAATTGATTGGTAATTTGTATTTTATAGAATTGCAATTGTATTCCGATGTGGTTAACATTGTTCGTGATACACCTGAGTTGTGGCACAAGTGGATGAGCCACTCTTATAGATTTTCTGTGAGTTGAGTATGTGAGATATGCTTAAAAGATAAGTAGACACGTTCTCCATTTTCAAAGAGCATCCCAAGTGATAGGAAAGCTCGACGTTTACTTCAATATGTATCCACAGATGTGTGTGAAAAAATTAGCTCTCCTACTCGTGATGGTAAAAATTATTATGTTTCATGTATTGATCATTATAGTCATTTTGGAATGTTATATATTATTAAAGAAAAGGATGAAGTAGAAACATGCTTTAGGAATTTTGTAGCCTTAACTTAATCAAAATTCAACATGAAAATAGAGTATTTAAGATGTGATAATGCTGTGGAGAAAAGTTCTAAAAGCTTTAAAGATTGTTGTACTAGTAAAAGAATAACTATACAATATTCTGTAGCCAGGAATCCAGAGCAGAACGGATTAGCGCAAAAATACAATCGTACTATTTTAGATAAATCTAGATGTTTAATTTTGGACAGTGGTCTTGGCAAGTCATTTTGGGAAAAAGCTGTGTTGGCTGATGTATACTTAACAAATCGAACTCCTACAACTAACTACATTCCCTAATGACTGTACACCAGCTGAAGTTTGGTATGGTTACAAACCTTATATGAGCAAAATTAAATTATTTGAATGTAATGCTTATGTACATATTCCTGAAGAAGATCGATCTGGGAAGTTTGCTGAGAGATCAAAAAATGTATTTTTACTGGCTATTATGATGTTGCCGAGAGGGGGCATTTGGGCCTGTAGGACCCATCGCCGGCTCTTCGGGCTTCTTCCTATCCCCGGAATTGGATCAGGTATTCACCATCTTTGGTTTGTCGCTGGTAGAAAGGTTAAATACCACCGCTGTTATAAATAACAGTTCCAGTGACAAATATCTGTTATAGATAACGGTTCCAAGGAACAGTTACAAAGTAACAGAGCAAAAATGGAAAACAGATAGGTAAAAATGATCTAAGTATTCCTTGACTTACGGAAGGAATAACTTAGTAAACAAGTAAATTAAATGGTATAAAAATATAATGCAAAGAAAAATGTTTCTAAGTGTTTCTTGACTTACGGAAGAAACAACTTAGGACAGAAATATAGATAAATGAAATATGTAAATGTGAGAGTAAAATATGGAAATATTTCTAAGTGTTTCTTGACTTACGGAAGAAACGACTTAGAGTGGAAAAATAAAATACTCAAAATATAAAACGAGAAATGCAAAAATGAAACAGATTATAGAAATATGTGTATTGTAAGTGTTTCTTGACTTACGGAAGAAACAACTTAGAACAGAAAATAAACAAGAGAATCAAATATAGTAAAATAAATGCACAAATATTTATAAGTGTTTCTTGACTTAGGGAAGAAACAGCTTAGCAATATATGGAAAAATTAAATAGACAAATATATAAGTATTTTCTTAACTTACGGAAGAAAATATCTTAGATAAAATATCAGAAATAATAATGCGATATGAAAATATTTCTAAGGGTTCTTTTGACTTACCGGAAAAGAACGACTTAGACACACAATAAAATAACAAGTCAGATATCAGAGAAATACTTCTAAGAGCTCTTTGACTTACCGAAAAGAACTACTTAGATACAAAGTACAAAATCAAATATATAAAATAGAAAAGGCAAGATAAATATTCCTAAGTGTTCTTAACTTACGGAAGAACAGCTTAGATACAAATACAAGAAAATAAACAATCAAAAATAATCAAATAAAATAGCAAACAATCAGTACATGAACAAATATGTAATATTCTAACCTGACAAGGTCTGGATATACAATAATGCTAAAATAAAAAGGTATACAGGAAATCAGAAATAAAACAATAACTTAGTTGGAACAATAATAGCACCGACTAGGTCTACAGTAGAAGAGGCAAGCTCGACTGACCGATGAGAGAAAATCCACCTGCTTTTATGTAAAACAAATCCTTTGTTTTACGTAGCAAAAGTGGAATTTCCCTGCATCGAGTCAATTAGAAATTTGGATTTGGCCAAACTTGGAATTACCAAGTATTTTGACCAATATCCAAATTCCTTGATGCGTCCGGCACGGCTGTCAGCTCCCGGCTGACACGCCTCCGGAGGACAGTGACAATGTATATTGTCTGGGACCCTCCAAAACGAGCAGTGTTTACATCTCGTTCAGTAAGATTTGATGAAACGTGTGAAAGTGAACTTCCAGTTTATGTCATAAGGCATAGAGGTTTGGATGAGAACTATTACTGAACCTGTTAATATCAAGGTATTAATCAAGAAAACAAGATACATAGAAGTTCAAGAGATAGACATATGCCTTCTTGTCTTGATGACTATGAAGTGAGTATGATGATGGCTTTATCTACTGGCTGTCTACTTTCTGAATTAACTAAAAACTACACTGAAGCTGTTACGATGAGGAATGGATGAAAGGAGACCATAGATAAGGAACTTTTAGCGTTAGAAAGCAACGGTACTTGGACTTTGGTAGAACCTAAAACTAATGACGTAATCATTGATTCACGATGGGTTTTTGTTGAGGAAAAAGTCGATGGTCAGTTAGTGAAAAAAGCTCGATTAGTGGTGGGAGGCTATCAGCAGCCAGCATTAGATAACGAAGACGTGTATACACCAGTACCTAGATTAACCACCCTGAGAGTACTGTTAGCCATTGCTGTAAATCGTTAAATGGATATTTATCAATTTAATGTGAAGAGTGCTCTTTTGAAAAGTGCAGTGTCTAGTGATGTGTTTTTAAAGCTACCGGTTGGCCTAAGTGTTAAACCTGGTGTACTATGTATGTTGGTAAAAGCTTCTAATGGCTTACTAGAAAGCCCTAAATGTTGGAATATAACTATTAATAAGCATTTAAAATAAAAATGACCAACGTATTTAAAATAAAACGGGGAGTGCGACAGGGAGACACAATTTCGACAAAATTGTTTACAACATTATTAGAGCATACGTTTAAGAACACAAATCTGAGTGAAAAAGGAATTAATGTCAATGGAGAAATGCTTAGTCATTTGAGGTTTGCTGACGATATTGTCCTTTTTGCTGACAGAATCGATGATGCAGTATCGCAACTGGAGAAACTATACCTAGCCTCCCTACAAGTAGGATTAAAAATCAACCACACAAAAACACAAATCATGACAAATCTTGTGTTAAGCGAAAAGATTTCAGTAAATGGCATGCATATTGAAGAAACCACCTCATATAAGTACTTAGGACATGAGATACGCATAGGAAGAGATAATCAAACGTGCGAACTAAGCCGCCGCATAGGACTCACTTGGGTGGCATTCGGCAAGCTAAGCTATGTTCTTAAATCAGAACTGCCTATGTGTCTTAAAAGAAAAGTCTTTAATCAGTGCGTGTTGCCAGTACTTACATATGGTGCAGAGATATTAACACTAACCAAGAAAGTAGGAAATAAAATTTGTGTTACCCAAAAAACCATGGAACGATCGATGTTAGACATTTCCCTTAGGGATCTGATCACAAACAAGGAAATAAGACGGAGAACAGGAGTGACAGATGCCATAGAAAGAATTATGACCCTTAAGTGGAACTGGGCGGGGCACATAGCTAGAATGTCAAATAACAGATGGACACAGCGAATAATACAGTGGAGACCGAGACAAGAAGCACATCGAAGTAGAGGTCGTCCACCAACAAGATGGTCTGATGACATAAAACGGATCGACAAAAATTGGATGCAAACAGCACAAAACAGAAATACATGGAAAAGACTGAGGGAGACTTATATCCAGCAGTGGATATATCCGGGTTAAATGATGATGATGAAGCATTTATGTCATTCAGGATTTAAAAGATCTAAGGTTGACCCTTGCTTATATTTTCTTGCTTTGTTTTATTATTATTAACCTGCGTAAATAGTCTTTTTCTTCATTCAGTATATTATAATCCGTTTATTAGGTATATAATCCAGGAGAGCCTTAAAATTGGCGGATTTAAAAAAAAAACTTACTGGTCTTACTGTAAAATTACTGGAATAATGTCGAAAGTCTAGTATGTACTTACTTACCCGTGGCTTTCCACAGCATATTTTGTTTGTCATTTACCGCATGCTAATAAATACATATTTCTCCGGGCCGTATATATCTACTTCAGTAACGTCTCTTTTTTCCACTGATATTTTCTTCATTCTATTTGGTTTCTATTTCCAAGTTCTCAGTTGTATTCTTGTCTCGTCCATCCTTGCATATGTCCGTAACAGAGTAATTTTAGTTTTTCTATCTCGTCACATTGTTCATTAGTGTTATCTGCAGCTCCTTCTCCAAAACATAATTTCCATTTGATTTATTCTGTTTTCCATTTCTTTATTTTTCTTGATCTTTCTTTTATTCTTTTATTTTCCACTTACGTCGTTTTCTTAAAAATGTTGTCTTGAATAATAATTAGCATAAACAAATACAGTTGTACAGTTATAAAGAAAGGCAAAAATACAGTTATACAAAACAACTATACAACCAATAGTAACATACTGCAGTGAGACATGGACAATGACAAAAAATGAACAAAATTGACTGGAGATATGGGAAAGGAAAATCCTAAGGAAGATATATGGAGGAATAATAAGGGACGGTTTATGGATAAGAAGATCAAATGATGAGTTAAAGAAATTATATAATCAACCTAACATAATAGGAGTCATAAAGGCACAGAGACTAAGATGGCGAGGTCACCTAGAAAGAATGCCGAACTCGAAGACTTCAAAAAGGGTACTAAACTACACTATAGCTTTGAAAAAGAGAAAAGGAAGGCCAAAAAATAGATGGAATCAAGAGGTAGAAAAAGATATGGAAGAAATTGGACTAGAAGGCCAGAAAAGAAAAATGAATAACAAGAAGGAATGAAGAAAAATCACATATCGAGCCAGAGAAGATCTCAGTACATAAAGGAAAGCGAAAATGAAGAAAGAACAAATTTTTCAAGCCATGGGCTTCTAAGGCCTTTAGTGCTATTGTATATATATATATATATATATATATATATATATATATATATATATATATATATATATATATATATATATATATATATATATATATATATAAGCGCTTTGGTTATATCAGGGACAAACAAACGGTTTTTGGTGAAGAGTCTATTATTATATAGTAGATCGGACGCAGTAAAACCAATGTAGAACAGAAGGCTTTTAGAGAAAAAACCATTGACGAAATTCATAAGCCAGGTGAAAATTTTGCAACGTATCAAAAATCTATAGATTCGTGGAAATTGTCACTGAGGGATTCGCCTGCTATTGGTGGGTCTTTAAGATGACCTCAATTTTTAAAAATGAGATTGGAGTCCCAGAAAATAAAGTAAAAGTCCAAAATAAAAAAAAAGTACAGATTACTGTAATCACTGAGTAATTTTTTGGTCATTTTCTAAGTAGTTAAATGATTTTTGTCATAAAAATGTGATATGTTAAAATGACATAGATCTATAAAGATGAGTTTACAAAATATATCGATCATTGTAATAGACTTATTTGTATGTATGTCTAATATATTTTATAAAAACAATTGGACCTTTTGTAAATTCGATTTTAACATTTCAGTGTTTAAGTATATTTTTCTGCTGTCATTTCAGCCTACTAAGGACTACGAAGATTGTTTCATCTTTCTCACGACTGAGTTTTTCTCCTTTGCAGCAGGTTTTTATTATAATGAAATGTTCCTCTTTCCTTTCTTGTGACCACTTGCTAGCGGAGCAAGATCCACTTGCTTTAAGTCTACCAGGTGAAATTTTCGGTGTTGCAAATCTTTTTTCAACTGGTTTGACCTTTTTGAATAAGATTATGATTTTAAGATTGAAAACTGAATGCGAATGTAGGTAAGTCTCTGAGGATTCATACGTTTTAGGTGATCATAAAATACCATTCTCCGTTTTCTCATGTTAGTAACAATATCTTACAAATGTTTCTATAACTCATGATTGTGTCTTCTGCAGAATTCTTCATTTTCTTTGCTTGGTGCTAAGATTTTTCTTACAATCTTCCTATCTTTTATTTCAAGTTTTCGTAATGGCAATTTTTTTAGCAAATTTATACATTCAGATGCATAAATGGCTGGTCACTGTATCATAGTGACATAGTTTTAAGTTTAAAGATACGCTTCTGCTTTTGAACAAGTTTTTGTAGAGATACAATGCACCTTCTAATTTTTAACATCTACTTTCAGTGGCAGCATTCTCTGAACTATCAGGTGTAATAAACTCTACAAGATATTAAAATTGTTTCGACTGTTATACGAATTCGCCTTCTTTGGTAGCCATATAAATGTTCACTTTAACAAATTTCGGGGATGATTCCTGTTGTGTACATTCTATTGAATAACTTCATCAAACCTCCGATAGGGGCTGCAGGACCTTGACGTTGGTTCGGAGGCTTAAGCTGACTGTTCAGACAGGGCTGTAGTCTGGCGTAGGAAGTGGAACAAGTATGTGTGTGTGAATGAATGGGATCTCCCTAATAAGGAGCTCTCTGTTGAATGAAGGTACCCCCTATAAACGGGCTAGGCCTAGTGAATGGGAAGTATAGAAACGTGTGAAACGACCACGCTAGAACAGTTCCTGTCACCACATAGCCCTCTGGGGTATCTGGGAATCTTTCCCAGGTATTCGAGAGACTAGGAAGGGAAGAACTGTTTCAGCGACCAAGAAGCAGCCTACCCAAGCTAAGGTGTGAGGTAATCGTGCCGATGGCTGTATGGCCACAGGGTTTTATGTGGTCGTGAACGATCCCCCTGGGGAACCAGGCAAACCCCACTGTATAAAGCCTTCCCCTGGTAATGCGGGGCTCTGCCAGGGGTGACCAAGCTTTCCCTAGCTACTCGTGGGAACAACATGTATACGAAAAATAAAAAACCAAAACCAAATTCTGAGGTTGGACCAAAACGTTCACCTCAGTCTGAAGCCGCAGATAAGGATGGACAGCAATGTTCACCTCTAATCTCGGCCAAACCGGAGGCTGGACCAAAACGTTCACCTCAGCCTGAAGCCGGAGCTAAGGATGAACAGCAATGTTCACCTCAAGCTTCGGCCCAAGCGGAGGATGGACAAGGACCACCTCGGGAAAACCGGCCAAAACGCCACAGAATTAGCGGCGCCGAGGCAAAAAGAAGGAAGAAGGCCAGAGAGGCGATGGGAAAAGCACCCACGGGAGCAGCTCATCCCTCTCCAGCCCCTCCCAAAACAAAGGTGAAGATGCCCACATCGGAGGCTGACAACGGTTCCACCTCCAAAAGAGGACAGGAACCAACAGCCCCCGGTGTGAAGCGCCTTCGCCCAAGTACCTCCACGGAGGGCACGCCGAGGAAGCATAAGAAGTCACGCGGTGGTGGAAACACCGCTGCGCCTTCCCAAAGCTTCGCCGAAGCTACCTTAAGACATCTTAAGGTTGCTATTATAGATAAGTTAAACCCGTATGGAAAGGTCACCGCCGACCGGGCAAACCTTATCAAACAAAGCCTAATCGAGGAATTGGACAGAACAATCTTGTCACCCTCGAGCAGCCAGGTAAAAGCACCCACGTTCAAGTCGTGGACTTACTCAGGTGAGATCATCAGAGTAGTCTGTGATGACGATGAGGCGCTTGCATGGCTGGAAAAGGCTACATCTGACCTCAAACCGTGGGAGGAAGCATCACTGGCTGTTGTCAGTCAGGATAAGCTCCCAAAACTTACCAAAGCCTCTCTATGGATCCCGGAGGATGCTATTAGCACCTCTGATGACCCAGAAAGAGTGCTGCGGAGGTTAGCGGCGCAAAATCCAGACATGGCAGTCGCGAGATGGTGCACTTTTCACCATGAGGTAAAAAAGGATCCTAAAGGACACCTGTTTGTCTTCGGAATCGGAGACGATGACATGGTTGTCCTTAGGAAAAGGGCAATGAGGCTGAGCTGCACGTTTACCTCATTGTATCTAAAAACAAGCACAAGCAAAGTGCAGGATACCTCCTCGGAACCAGGAACCTCAGACACGCGGCAACCGACTGCGGTTGCTGAGACTGAGACAACCCTGGTCCCACAGCAGGGAGAAGATCATCAAATGATGGTTGACGAACTCTGCGGAGGAAGTTCCGAAATAACTGAGGCTGCCCCCTCCTCAACTGAGGAGGAAATGGACACCTAAAAAGAGCCGAAACGATACCTAAGCCATGGGCAAGGATGTCGAAAAAAATAAGGTCACTATTATTCAATGCAACCTCCAACACAAAAAGGTGGCAACGGCAACACTATGTCGCCGCCTGGATGTAACGGAGGATGCAATAGCACTAATCCAAGAACCTTGGATAAATAAGACCAAAATAACTGGTCTTAGCAGCCTAAACGGTCAAATTTTCAGCTTACCAAGCAATCAACAACCGAGAACAGCAATATATGTTCCCAGAAAAATCAAAACCTCCCCTATGGCGCAGTTTTGCACCTCAGACGTAACTGCGGTTAAAGTGAAGTGCCCATGGGGAAAGGGCAAAAATAGAGAGTTGATACTAGCATCAGTCTACCTACCCTCAGATGCAGCCACCCTACCACCAACAAGGGAAATGGAAGATCTGGTAGACCATTGTCTCAGTCAGAAGGTAGAACTTATTATCGGCTGCGATTCGAACTCTCACCATCTAGGCTGGGGCAGCAGAGATAACAACGCCCGAGGTAAGTCTCTTTATAACTATATTACTATAAAAGATTTGTATATCTTAAATAAGGGCACCGAACCTACCTTTATTAATGTTCGTAGCCAAACAGTCATCGATATCACGCTGGCAACAGCTGAAATATCGAATAAAATTCAGAACTGGCAGGTATCGGAGGATATTTCTATGTCCGACCACCGCTGGCTAACCTATAATATTAGTCTGGAAAAAAGCCTTATCAAATCGCGCGACCCTAAGAGGACGGATGTAGAACTCCACAACCGACTCTTAGAAGATGCTCTGCGGAATGAAAGGGCTTCAACTCCAGGAACTAATACAGAATTGGAAAGGTATGCGGTATCTATCCAAAACAAAATAAGCTATGCTTATAAAAAATCCTGTCCAATAAGGATGGTCCAGGAAAGTCGCAAAACCAACTCTTGGTGGTGCACTGAATTGGAACACCTTAGGAAGACAGCAAGAACAGCTTTTAATAGAGCAAAACGCACCAAACTCAAAGAGGATTGGGATTCTTACCAATCAAATCTCAGAGAGTTTAAAAAAGTCTGCAGACAAAGACAAAGAGCTGCTTGGAGAACCTTCTGTGAGGAAATCGAAGATTTCCCGCAGGCTTCCAGGTTACAAAAAGCGCTCTCAAAGGACCCACATCGGCATGTCGGCATACTAACGAAGGAAGATGGGAATAAAACTTCCAACCTTCGCGAAAGTGCTGAGGTCCTGATGAAAACACACTTTCCCGGTTCTAGTGTCTCAACAGCACCAAACCGGATGGAAGAAGCAATCATACCGTCAACAAACGACTGGCATCTCGCCAGAACAATGATTAATGAGGAAAAGGTAAAATGGGCCATATTGTGCTTCACCCCTTTCAAATCACCAGGGCCTGACGGCATATATCCAGCCCTACTACGGTGGGGACTGGATATCCTTCTGCCGCACCTCGTGGAAATATTCAGAGCCTCTTTGGTTCTGAGATATATTCCTAGGAAGTGGAGAGAGGTACGTGTGGTCTTCATACCAAAACCAGGTAGGATGGACTACACCCTACCAAAGGCTTTCCGACCAATTAGCCTAACATCCTTTCTGTTGAAAACGATGGAAAGGCTATGCGAGAGGTACATAAGGGATGAAGTTCTGGTCCATAACCCACTTCACCCAAATCAACATGCATATACTTCGGGAAGATCTACCGATTCTGCACTGCATCATGTAGTGGGAAGAATTGAAAGATCGCTGGATAATAAAGAATCCACCCTAGGTATATTCATAGACATTGAGGGAGCGTTTGATAAAACCACATTCCCAACTATCACCCAACAGCTCAACGTCAGGAATGTTCCCCTGGCCATAAGCGAATGGATATTCAGTATGCTCTCTAATAGAGCAATAAGCATAAATGTAGAAGACGTTTCTGTTAGAGGCATGGTTACGAGGGGCTGTCCACAGGGAGGGGTGCTATCACCACTACTCTGGAACATAGTTCTAGATACCCTGGTTGACCAACTCAGCAGCAACGGTTTCTACACAATAGCCTATGCAGACGATATTGCTGTCCTGCAAAGCGGTAAGTTTGAGAGCACACTATGTGAGAGATCACAAGTTGCTCTCCGACTAATAGAAACATGGTGCAAGGAACACTCACTATCTATAAATCCAAAGAAAACTGAGATGGTCCTCTTTACCAGGAAAAGAAGAATCACGGGCTTAATACCCCCAAGGATTCTAAACTACAGTCTAAATTTTTCTGACGAGGTGAAGTACCTTGGTATTACCCTTGACAAGAAGTTAACATGGAACTCACACTTAGATGGTAGAGCTAAAAGAGCATATATTGCCTATGAGCAGTGTCGACGAACGGTCGGACGCACCTGGGGCCTCACGCCCAGGGTGATCGCCTGGGTCTACACCGCTGTCATTAGGCCAATGCTAACTTACGGAGCTATTGCTTGGGTACCAAAAGTGCTACAGGCAACAGCGATTAACAAACTAAACCATATTCAGCGGATGGCTTGCATAAATATAACAGGTGCCATGAAAACAACACCAACTGCTGCAATGGAGTTGATCATTGGCATCACGCCTCTAGATATATATGTCAAAGAGGTGGCGCTAGTGACAATGATGCGACTGCGCTCAGCTGGTGCAAACCTTGATGTAGGAATGGGACAATTGAGAACTCGTTTCTGGCGAGAAGAGTTGGATGCGTTACCACTTCTACAGGCAGGCTGCGACTCAATTGAACCAAAGTTTGTCTTCAACAAACCCTACAAAATTGAAACAGGACAGTACATGGAGACAAACGTGGCAAATGCCTATTGCATATACACCGATGGCTCCAAAATGAAAGAAGGCTCAGGATGCGGGATATACTCCAGATCACTGAACCTAAGAATAAAGTGGGGTATGGGCAAAAATGCCAGCGTAGTTCAGACAGAACTGACTGGTATCTCCATAGCCGCAAAAGAGATAACCCAAAAAGGTATAGCAGGTAAAACTATAATCATCTGCACAGATAGCAGACAAGCGCTACTAACCTTGAATAGACCACGTGTCACATCAGGTTTAGTAATGGAGTGTCACAAGTCACTAACCCAAGCTTCGGATGGTAATACCATCATCCTGAGGTGGGTTAAAGGACACAATAGGAATAAAGGCAACCGCATTGCTGACCAATTAGCTAGGAAGGCGGCAGGCCTAAGACTCTTAGGACCTGGGGATCTTTTTGGTTGGTCAACTACAACAATCGCGGAAATTGTCAAATGTCACTCCCATACTCAAACCGTAAAAAGATGGGAAGAAGGGAAAGGATGTAAACTTGCCAGGGTAACACTAAGTAACCTTGAAGAGTCAACATCTAAGAAGTACTTGGGAATGACCAGGAAAAACCTACGTTTGGCAGTTGGTTTTTTAACTGGTCATTGTCAACTAAGCAAACACCTCCATACACTGGGGCTAGCAGACACACCTCTATGTAGGAAGTGTGAACGAGAAGACGAAACTGTAGAGCATGTCCTATGTGAATGCCCAGAGTTATCGTTAATACGAGAGTACGCGTTCGGCGAGTCCTGGCCAACACCTGCCCACATAAGAGAGATGTCTCCTGGTGACTTGTCCACCTTCCTAGAATTGGCAGGATGGACAATGAGCTAAGGGTGACAGCTCCCTGGGAGGATGCACAATGGGTCAATTGTGGCCTAAGTGCTGTGAAACTTAACTCGCCCTCCCTACTCTACAGATACAGATACAGAACTTCATCAAAATATCCAGGTTTCGGTTATTGATTAGCTATAACAACTCACTTAGCATTTGGTGTGGACCAGGAGATTTATTGGTCATCATCGATGTTAGTGCATGAACCACCTTTGCTTCAGTAATCTTCGTTCGTATCCGCTTAGACAGTTATACTTAAACTGTTCCTGAGTTTGCCTCTGACCTTGAAATAATTCTGTTATGTGTCTTCTAATGCCGTAATTATTATTCTATTTTGATAGTAATGTTTGCCTTGTCAGCAGTATGTTTGCATCTTTCTAATGTACTGCTTTTTGTTGCCTGCTGATATTACAGTAAAGTAAATTGGATTTTCTAAGAACACAAATCAAATATTCATTGCGGTTCTTTGTAGCATATTTTATGCGATGGTAAGGAAATCAATTTCAAAACAGTAAAACTCGATCCATTTTAATACACAGTAATTGACTAATATTCTCAAGTGACCCTAAACAAGAATGAGTCTTTTGGCCAACTCTGCTATAGTCTCTAAATCTATCTCGTTTATTAAAATAAACTTAAGTTTTTTTTTTATATATGGCTTCGGCAGTTTGCCATACAGTCAGTTACATGATCTTTTAATCTCATTTAGGCACAGTAAAAAGTTTTTGAATTATTTGCAATCGAATAGACTAAAATAGATAAATTTAAAGTTGGGAAATCAGTTCAACAATTAACAAAAAGAAGAGAAAAAGTATATATACATACACATATATATCCATAAACACATACAATTAACATGGGTCACTAGCTTCACGTCCAGGGGCCCATCAGGACATTATAATATATAACATACACAGGAGAACTAGGCCACGGTAAATAGGATTAAACATATAAAGGAGAGAAAACAAAGGTAAAAAGTAAAAACAATTTTTTTAACTAAAGAAAAATATTACATTTGGTCAAAAAATCGATTATGCAATCGTAAATTAATCTATTTTAAGTCGCTAGGGCAGATAAAACGTTAAAAGGAGATTTACCGGTAATATGAACTATATTATTGTATAATAAGGTGGATTCCAAATTATATTTGGCACAACCAAAAATTACATGATCTAGGTCACCTTCTACTCCACATTCCACACAGTTTTTACTCCCGATCACATGAATCCTTGCAAGATGAGCAGGAAAACAAGCATGTCCGAATTTAAGCCTAGATATGGTTGTTATATAACGCCTAGGGACATTATGTGCCAATGTGCAACAGGGACAGTTGTGTGTAAAGAAGTGTATCTATTTGGGTTGGTAAAACAAAACTCAGACCATAGATCACTCCATTTATATTTCAAAACTGCCTTGCGTGAAGCAACCAAATCAGAAATACTGGGTAGATATTCTGTGGTATTCACTGAATAAATACTTAATTTGGCTAGTTGGTCAACATGTTCATTATGTTTAATTCCACTGTGTGCTTTGGCCCATATAAATATCACATTTTTTTTATGTTCTTTAAAGTGTTTAACTAATTTTTTAATTAATATTATGTAGGGATTGGAGTATGTGGTTAAAAAAAAAAGGTTGTTTAATGGCTGTGATAACTGACATGGAATCTGAAACAATAATAACGGAGGATTCCCTGATAGAAACAAAAAGTAGGGCTTGATATATGGCAATTGCTTCCGCACTAAATATGGAAATATTTGCTTTTAATTTGAACATTTTTTCTACCTTCTCCATGGGGATGTAAAGGGCACATCCTGTACCGTCTTCTGATTTGGAGTCATCCGTGTAGATAGTACTGTAGTAATCCCAATTGGATAAGATGCTTGTTATAATGTTGTTATTTGCTCTTCCAGTGTTAACATAATTTGGTTTAATAAATTTAACGCTATAAAAAAAGCTTCAAAATCATTTATATCTGTGTGTGATTTTAAATTAATAGCTTCATCAGCACAAACTGTGTTTTCTCTAAGAGCTTCACATAGGGTTGGAGAATTTTTCTTTATCCAATATTATTTATTCGTTAAATCATAATTGTTTAAATTTATTAATTCGGTATAAAGGAAAGTGTTCTGGTGTTTAATTTTCAGTAAAAATGTTTCGTTGTTGTTTTCAGCAAATTTTCAGTAATAATGTTTAATTTGTTTAGTAAGTTCTTGCTGGCAGATCCATATGACAAACATCCATAATCTACGATAGAGCGAATGTACGTTCTATAAAAAAGTAAGGAAGTCTGAACATCTGTTCCCCACCAAGTTTTAGTTGTCATTTTCAGAAAGTTTAGGCCTTTTTCACATCTATTTAATATATATTCTATGTGAAATTTCCATGTGAGCTTGTGATCCAGTATAATGCCCAAATATTTAATTATCTTTTTAAAAGGAATTTCTCGCTGTTTTACTATAAATGTTTCGATATTGGGAATATTATGTCTACTGAAAATGGTCATTTCGGATTTTGTGGCCGACAGCTGAAGTAAACTTAAGTTGCAATAAAAAGAATTTAAGGAAATAATTTGGTATTATTACAATCCATCTATTTTTATTAAAAAGATAAAAACACTAAGTATATTGAAAAGCAATTTTAAAGTTATTTATTTTGAAACTTAAAAGTTTACATTGAAGCGTTTATTCCAGGTGCATTTAAGAAGTTTGTTTTTTTAGTCTTTACTTAGAAAATTTATACTCATTGCAGACGGCTCAAGACGAACGGTTTTTATACAATATCGGTTTCTGTTTAGTATAACTTGGCATCAACATTTGCATAATTACATTTTTCTGTTTATTAAATGGTTTTAAGATAATATACTTAGGTCGCGAGGTTTTATTTTTAAAATTCACCAAGTCAAAAAGAAAATGTTAGAAGTACAGTACAACATTATATAGGTATACAGGTGCGATAAAAAATTAGCTGGATTATACAGAATATAGAGTAGTTTATGTACTCATTAATGAAAAGTAACATATATGATTGCTTGATGTGGGTGAAGGGTCACTCCGAAATCATAGGTAATGTAAAAGTAGATTTTTTCTTAAAGACGCCGTAACTGTGAATCTAGAATGTCTATAATTATACAAATGGAATATAATAACATCAAGAAGGGAAAATTTATGACAGAACTAGGAAATGGACTATCTACGTCTGACGTCACAATGTGAGGGGATCTTAAAAACCTTTCCAAACATTTCTAATGTGTGTGTATTTGTCCTTTAAGAAATTTTTAAAGCAATAATTTAAATATTTTTAACTTGACTAACAACAACAAAATACCTTGAAATACAGTAAAATATAAGTTTTAATCATCCAATAACGAGAGAATCGATCGAGCAATCGAAGTGTAAACACGCTATCAGTTATAGCAATTAGTGATAATTGAATTTTAATTTTACCAAGTTTAAAATAATTATTCATAATTTTTATCTACTTATAGTTAATTTTCCTAATCAAATAAGTATGTAGTGATAAGTAGTAGTGAGTGCAGTCTCTTTGCATCTTTAAAACTAAAGTAAGATGCACAATTATTATTTTATTTTAAAGTAAATAAACAATCTACTTAAAGTAAGAAATAAAAACAAAGACAGGTTTCTTATTAATTAGTTTTCGTGCCTCTTATCAGTCTGATTTGCTTCAAGGCAGGTCCGGCCTGAGGGGGTACAAATAGTTATTTGGAAATAATGGAACTTCAAAATAATGCTGCAATTATTACTGTCAACAATACTAACAATCAACAACACAGTTACTCAAGAGCTCTTACCCAACCGAAATTCCCTTTAAAAAATCAAGCTATAATTTTCAACTCCCTTAATGGAATAAAACTAGAAGAATATCTTATATCCATCGGAACGAAAATTGGTCCGAAAAATATACTTTTCTCGTCTAGGATATCTAACAATAGAATATGTGTTTATCTATCCAGTGTGGCAAAGGTCGATGAATTCATGAACACTGACAATGGAATAATTACAGTAAATTCAGAACAAAGTCAAACTCGCAGATTCATTACTCCAAGCCAACGCTTATTATTATCTAATGTGTGTCCATCTATCCCACATGATTGTATAGAACAAGAACTCCGAGAACAAGGCTATAACTTAGTATCTCCTTTAAATTTTCTCAGAATTGGGACAACCAACCCTGAGTATAAACACATTCTTAGTTTTCGTCGTTACATCTATATATCACCTCCCAACAATACGGTCCCAGACTCGATTTTATTATCTCATGATAACATATCATATCGTATTTTTTTGTCTCATGAAAGCCAGCTGTGTTCAAAGTGTAATCAAACAGGTCATTTCTCAAACAATTGCTTAACTGCAGTAAGTCAAGAGCCTACAAACAATACCAACATCCCTACCTCACCAAATGAAATCCCTATCATGACAACTGTACAAGTAAATGAAAAATCTTCACCTTCCCAACCTCTAACCCATAACATAGCACCAAATACACATAATAATAATAACGATATAGATAAACAACCAACCACAGACATATCTACGCCTTCCCCAAAAATAAAGGAATCAGAAAATGTACAACAAACAGGTTCCAAACGCAGTATTACAGACGTAATAACACCTCCTCCGTCCTCACAAACTGAAGTTACATTTTTAGTACCAACTACGCAGAGAAAGAAGAAATCCAAAACTGATACTGAAGAAGAATCATGCTTGCCCAAAACACATGAACCAAAATCTAATGAAATACTGCCGTTACTGGAACCAACTAGGAAAATATTCGAAGAAGAATCGCTTAAACTCAGTTTTGATGAAATCGTCGATTTCTTTGTAAATGTTAAAGGAAACACAGATCCGTTAAGCTTAGTTAAAACATATACCGAGAATGTTCATGATTTTTTGAACCTATTAGCTAAAATTCATCCTTATTACAAAGACCGAAGTATGAAAAACAGAAGCACGAGAATAAGACGTAAGATTATGAAGCAACTAAAAATGGACCCGATAGCAATGAAGATATATCTAGAAGAAGAATCCGACACCTCTGTCGATTCAGCATAAAGTACATAGTAAATAGAAGCAATGGCGTCCATAATACAATGGAACGTAAACGGTTTCTTCAGCCGTTACGAAATGCTAAAGCATATTATCTCTGAAATCAACCCAAGGATACTTTGTTTACAAGAAACCAACTTTAAGGATTCTAGCCATGCATTCAAGTTTCAAAAATACTCAAACTTTTTCAAACACAGACAAAACGCTGATATAGCCTGTGGAGGGGTTGCTATTTACGTCGATAAACAATATGAAGCCCAGCAATTACAAATCAACACACATAGCTTTGAAGCAGTAGCGATTACAGTAAACATGGAACAAACAATCAATATTTGCAACATATATTTACCTCCTGATCAAATTATAGTCCAAGAAGATTTTGATAACCTACTGCAACAAATCCCCAGCCCCCGCATTATTTTAGGCGATTTTAATTCACACAATCCTATGTGGGGTTCAACAAAAACTAACGCTAGAGGCAAGATTGTGGAATTTTGTATGACCTCACAAAATCTTAATTTGTTAAACGATGGTAGACCCACCAGATTTAGCATTCAAACGGGTAGTCAGTCGGCCATCGACATATCTTTATGTGATCCAATATTATCCCCAACACTAGAATGGGACGTTATCCCGTACCTATACGGAAGTGACCACTATCCCATTAAAATTACGTTTCCACAACAAAAAAATAACAATATTACCACAACCCCATCGAAATGGAATACAAAAAATGCAGACTGGGAGAACTTTACAAAATACATACAAAATGAAATAAACAACATAAAAGATATTACTCTTAATGACATAGATAAAGACCTAGATACCTTCATATCAATAATTAAAAAAGCAGCAGAAAATCATATTGGAAAAACAGAAACACTAAAATATCATAAACCTTTACCATGGTGGACCACAGAATGCAAAGAAGCCGTAAAAACGTATAAAAGAGCCTTCAATAGGTATAATCATCACAAAACTAGTGAAAATATGGTAGAATACAAAAAACGTCGAGCAGAAGCTAGATATATTCTCAAAAAATGCAGGAAAACATCATGGCAAAAATTCGTTGCAAGTATAAATAGTTCTACCCCAGCAAGTAAAGTGTGGCAAAATATAAGGAAAATATCTGGAAAAAAATGTTCAAATAAAATACCTTTCCTGGCAAAAGATAACAAAATTATAAGCGACCGAAAAGAAATTGCGGAGCTATTCGCCGGTGAATTTGAGTCAAATTCAAGTAACGATAACTATTCACCGGAATTTAAGCTCAAGAAACAAAGCATAGAAAAAACGAAGTTGGAATACTACTCTCAAGATGATAATATACTAAATGTGCCAATTACAATGCAAGAACTAAGGGATGCCCTAATGTCAACTAAAAACTCCGCTCCAGGTCCAGACGGCATACCATTAATTTTTTTGTTAAACCTACCAGAAAGTGGAATGTCTTGGCTGCTAAAATTATACAATTTTATATGGACAAATCAGGTCTTTCCATCTGTATGGTCGGACAGCATTATAATTCCTCTGCTCAAGCCCAACAAAGACAGAACAAAGGTAGACTCGTACCGTCCTATATCACTCACTAATGTATCCTGCAAAGTTCTAGAAAAAAATTATAAACAAAAGACTATTGTGGTACTTAGAACAAGAAAAACATTTAATTCCACAGCAAAGTGGCTTCCGTCAAAATAGATCATGCGTAGATAATCTATTAGATTTAGAATCAGAGATACACGAGGGTTTTGCAACTAATCAAGAAACCATCGCAGTGTTTTTCGATATTACCAAGGCGTACGATACAGTTTGGAGGTTTAACATTATATCAAAATTACACAAATGGGGAATCAGGGGTAATATGCTAAGATTCATAGAAAACTTTCTTCAGTCAAGAGCTTTCTCTGTGCGCGCCGATAATTCCACTTCAACAAAAAGAATTCAGGAAAACGGAACACCTCAGGGATCAGTTATGAGTCCAACTCTCTTTCTTGTCGCTATCAACGATATACTGGATCATTGCTCCCCGCTAGTTAAGGGAAGACTATATGCCGATGATCTGGTTCTATTTGCAAAGGGCAAGAATATAAAAATGCTTCAAAAACACTTACAAGAATCCATTTACAAACTAGAGATATGGTCTACATCAGTAGGTGTACAATTCTCCACACTAAAAACAAGATGCATGATTTTCTCAAGAAGGCACCGGATGCAAAGAACTACACTAAAGCTGTGTGGCAAGCCGCTGGCATTCTCAGACAAAATTAATTTTCTCGGAATGGTTTTCGACCAAAAACTAACATGGAAACATCATATTTAAGAAATAAAAAAGTCTTGCCAAAGTGGATTAAACGTAATGAAAACATTATCAAATAAAAAATGGGGAACCGACGAAACCACATTATTAAATATTTATAAGTCACTTGTTAGATCAAAAATAGATTATGGGGCTATTGTATATGACTCGGCTAAAAAACACGTTACCAATCAACTTGAAATCATTCAAAACACAGCACTTCGGATCGCCACAGGTGCATTTAGAACCACACCCGTTAAGAATCTCCAATGTCTTACAGGAGAACCACCTCTTACCCTACGAAGGAAGTATCTAAGCCTTTCGTATGCATCTTCAGTTGCCAGTAACAAATTCCACCCAGTGTTTCGAAATACATTTACGGACCGGTATCTAGAAGCTTATAAAAAAAGTAAGTTCGATCCACCTTTCTATGAAAGAGTCCCAAGAAATTTAAAAGATCTGCAACTGCAAATTCCTGACCTCTATCCTTCAAATCTAAAAACTCCCCCTCCCTGGTTAATCATGATTCCCGAGATCAATACGACACTACTCCAATATCACAAATCAGAGACATCACCAAATGTAATCAGACAGTCATTTTTAAAAGAACTCGAGACTTACGGGGAAAGTTTTTGCATTTATACAGATGCCTCCAAATCTGCAAACGACGTAGGAGCAGCATTTGTCACTCCACATGCATCCTTCCAATTTAAATTAAGGTCGGCCACCTCTATATACTCAGCAGAGTTATATGCAATATTACAAGCCCTCATTCATATCAAAAGTACAAAACAGTCTTCCTCCGTCATTATCTCAGATTCTCTAAACTCGTTAACAACAATTGATCAACTATTCACTAAGAACCCTATAGCTTTACTTATCAAGAAAGAACTTGCAGCCTTACAAGAAACTGGTTCCGAAGTCAAATTTATATGGGTTCCATCTCACATGGGAATACAAGGTAATGAAAAAGCAGACCTCCAAGCAAGGGAAGCTTACAAAAACGATCATGCTACAATAGTGTCAAAGACTATTTCCAGTGATATAAAACAGTTCGTCAAAGAAAAAGTGATCAGTGCGTGGCAAAATGAGTGGAATTTATCGGAATCTAAACTAAAAGAAATTAAATCGACAGTGAGTCCGTGGCGCCTAGTGAACTTAAAAAGAGCTGATCAAGTCAAAATCTCTCGACTTCGATTAGGTCATACAAACATTACACATAAGTACCTAATGAATAAGGAAGACATTCCAGTGTGTGAATACTGTCAAATCAACATTACTGTTAAACACCTCCTAACAGAATGTGGAAAATATACAGTCAACAGACAAAATAACAATATTTCCAACAATTTAAAAACAGTATTAGGTGAACATTTAAACATCAAAGACTTAATTAATTTTCTTAAAGATACATCTTTATATAATTTAATCTAATGTAAAAACTAATGTCGCTAATGACCCAAGTGGTTGAAGCGACTATTTTCTTTGTAAATAAAAAAAAAAATCATCCAATAACATAACCTTAAAATATGAACATTCATAGTAAATATCTTAATACTTTGATATTCTTACCTCACAAGTGCACGAACAACCAATAATAACAATCTCACAGAATGAATGTTCATAACCAAAAGTCCTTATTTATTCTTCAAACAATTAAAAAAACAATATTTCCAACTTCATATGGGACAAATACACACAATTAGAAATGTTTGGAAAGTTTTTTTTTCTAGTTCCTTGCCCATTGTGACGTCAGAGCTTAGGTAGTCTATTGAATGGAAATCCTTTTCTAATAATAATAACAACACATATTGTAACATATACCCTACTCTTCCATCTGCTTCATTTTCTGAGCAAATTCCTTGTTCTAGAAAAATTATACAATGTATGTTAGATATCTCTTAAGGTATGCCACGGACAATGATTATCTGCATCACATAGCCACCAACTCAACAAATGCCTAGGTTAAGTAGGCACCATACCTATCTTACCAAGTAATAAAAAAGTTAATTAACACGGAACTGCCTTTAATGTTGAACAAAAAGGGTGAAACTGCTTGGCAAACAAACATTTCCTTGTAAAATGTGTAGTGCACATGAATTACATCAAAACAATTTACCGTAAATAACTTCTTATTATTACTGCATCCTCCTCCTCAGTACTAATCCCTTTTGGGATGTTTTGACACCTTCAGACCTTTACAGTTTTTTTACGATTTCCTTCCATCCTTCACTGTCCTGGGCTAGTTGTTCGGCTTCATGTAACCCTTGGTTATTTTGTTTGATCTACCCAACGGCTTGGAGATCTTCCCCTAGGTCTCTTTTCTTCAACTCTACCTTCGACTATCAGTTTTTCCATCGTACCTGTTCTTCTAGCAATGTGTCCAAAGTACTCCAAATATCTCTGTTGTATTTGTTGAAGTAATTTATCCTTTACTTTAAGTTGTTCTAATATCTATACGTTAGTGCGATGATCAACCCAGGATATTCTTAACATGCGGTGGTATACCCACATTTCAAAAGCGTCTAGTTTATTTTTATCCGCTTTCTTTAAGGTCTATGTTTCGGATACATATGTGGCTATGGGAAAAATGAGTGCCCTTACCAGTCTTAGTTTTGTGTGTATTGTTATGCTAGAATTTTTCCAAATTTTTAACAGTTTTATCATAGCTATTCTAGCAATAGTCAACTTTCTACTTATCTCTCTGTCACACCCTCCGCCATTTGTTATTAGGGACCGCAGGTATATGAAACTATTTACTACTTCAAAGTCCCCAATTTCTTTAATGTGTTGAAGATTATTCCCAGCTGTCTACTATCATGATCTTTGTCTTACTCCTATTTAGCTTTAGTCCATGTGTTTTGCTTTTCTCCTCTAGACATCTCATTATGTCTTCCATTTCTTCTTGATTTGCCGCGATTATTAAAGTGTCATCAGCATATCTCACATTATTGATTTTTTGAACTCCTACTGATGTTCCACCCTTTCATCCGTCTAGTACTTTTCGCATAATGTGTTCGCTGTAGATATTAAACAGAGTTGACGAGATTATGCATCCCTGCCTGACACCTGCCTTTGTTCTGAAATGACCGGAATGGGTGTTGTTTATTTTTACTGTGCCCTTATTATTTTCATATAGACTTCTAATTAGTTGAATTAAGTGATGGGGTGTTCCCATTTCCGCTAGTATGGATCATAGCTGCTGCCATTTGACTTTATCAAAGGCCTTTGTGTAATCCACAAAGCAGTTTTTTTGATTAGCTGTCTGACATTAAGGATGTGTTGTCTTGTGCCTTTTCCTTGGACAAATCCCGCTTGTTCTTCTGATATCTGAGTCAATAGAAAAGCTTTTAGTCTTTCATGTATTACATGAAGTAGAACCTTGCTTGCATGGGATATTAGGGTTACCGTTCTGTAGTTGATGCAATCTAGCGGAGTTCCTTTTTTGAATATAGGGATGAAAGTGGATGTTGTCCAGTCGTTGGGCCACTCTCCGGTTTCCCAAATCTTTTTGCAGATCATATGCATAACACTCACTCCAGTTTCTTTTAAAACTTCTGCGGTGATCTGGTCTGCGCCAGGAGATTTTTTATTTTTTAACTTTTTGATTGCTTTTTCTACCTCTGACTTTAGAATGTTTGGTTCTCTCTCTGCAGTGAACTCGTTGTAATTTGCATTCTGGGGATCATCTGCATATAGACTTTGACAATATTTTCTCCATATCTCCGCAATCCCTCTCTCGAAATTTATAATGTGTTGATTTTGATCCATTATTGTTTGTGTGATTGGTTTAAATTCCCTGGATAGATATCGGACTTTGTTATATAGCTCATGGAATTCATACCGGTTTGCATGTCTGTCTAGTTCTTCGCATTCTTCATTTTTATGTTTATTTTTATCATCGCTACATGCTCTTTTAATTTCTCTATTTAACCTTGCTAATTCGTTTTTATTACATAAACATTACATTACATTACATAAACATTACATAGACATTACATAAACAAAGGGCTAGTGCCCTACGATTATCGTTGTTCGACCATCACCAAGCGATTACGGTAACAGTCATTACCGTGAACCATAAACAATGTGTACAAAGTTAATGACAACTTCTGTCATTTTGGCATGCTATTATGTAGAAATCCTCCTCATTTTAATGCTCTTTATTTTGGCGCATGCCGCATGAACAATAATATTCTTTAGCAACAGTATTAAACGTTTTGGTTCACTACTAACTTACAAAATCATAATTAATTGTTACGTCCACGTTCTGAATGTTTAACCTCCATAGTAATTGACCGTTTTTTGCCATCCCGTAGAAAACGTGCCATCTTTATTAAAAGGAATGAAGCAGCACAAAGCGTTCGCATTGATATCAAAAGCATGTTGAAAAAGCGAGTTTGTTCAACTCGTCGATGCTCCAATTTATGATCGGTTGGAAAGGCGCAAGTTATTTTATTTTAATAGCCCTACTTTATAAAATATTAAAACCCTTCGGGTGTCTAAAAAGTAATACCATTAAATGTTTTACAGTGTAAGCAGTAACAAATTTAATTTTATATGGGTTTTAATTCGTCGACAAAAAGCGATATTTCAAAGCCGTACAAGGACAAAACAGAACAGTGCGTTTTTATCTAATCGCCAAGTTGGTTGAATGTGGGAAAGACTCTGTATAAATTGGATATCAGCGACAGGTCTGCGGTGAGATTTTCAAAGGGGTAATTTCATACAGTATATTGATCGAACTATTACTTTATTCTTTCATAAGTTACTAATAACAGTAACAGTAGGATTGAGTATCAATTAGGTCTCCTGACCATGTTTTGTCATACCAATACTACTTCAATGTCTTGGAATATTATCGGACATAGTAAAAATATTTAAAAAAAATGACATCCAATTACATTCACCTTACCATTTCCTATCAGAATATCGTTTTAGTAGGGTAAATCCTGGATTTCCGTATGTTATTAATAAAGCTTGTATTATATAAAAAAGCCTTTTTGTCTATTCTAGGTGTTTTTTGCACATTTTGCCTTTTTTCCGTAAATTCGGCCCATGTGTGCTTTTTTTAACATTGTCTACCACTATAAATGATATTATTCATAAAGTTCTTCTCAGAGTCTTCTTTGAGTGCGTCACAGCACTTTCTATTTCTTTCTAACGCATTAAGTTGGATGTGACGGAAAAAGCGGTAGTTCCGTGATTAAACACAAAAATATTGCAGCGTTACAGAATATCTTATTCCATGGTACAATGAATACACAAGGTATGATACATAATGTTCCAAAATCGGTTCGCTTTCGCGCATGACGTAGTCAAGATCGCTTATTCCCGCAACATTTGAATGTAGTTGTATAGGAAAGACTTTTAATTTTAAGTTTTTTTTATATAATTTGGCTAATTTAATTATAGTAATTATAAAGAGATGATAAAATTATGTTATTATAATATTTATCCTTTATAAAACATAGATATCCTTTATAAGACAAGTTTTAATTATCTTTTATTACACGTAGGTATAGGTTAATTAAATACTCCAGAGTTCGATATTTCAGATGTTTAAAAAGATACAGAAAAGTGGTAATGGAGGTACACAAAATTTGTACGTATATATACCTACTGAACTAAACACAAAATCAAAATAAATAATGACAAAGTCAACTTTATTTATATCGAATGAGCTAGCTGGCCATCGAATATGAGTGTAGTGAGAGCACACAATATTGCACAACATTTAAAATGACATTTTTGTAATATTCACACATAAAATTATCTTGGTATTGTTTATAATAATGATAACATTGTATATTTTAATAATGATAACATGATTTAACAAAGAAAAATATGTTATTTTGGAAGATGCTAAATTGATTTCCTCCGAAACAGTTCTTATTGCAAATTGCATAGCAGGCTGAGGCTAATTTCTTATTTAACAAATCGATATGAAAAAACCATTAAGGTTTCATGACTAATAATTAATAAAAATAAAGATTTAGACTTACGTCGTTGACCTAGAAGTAGTAAGAAGCTGCTCAACATACTTTTTGGACTCTCTGTGTTCGCCTCCTTGTACGCGTTTCTTTTGGTTGGTTAAAAGGGTAGCCGATGTTGATTTAGGCAAATAAAGACTAGGTACTGCCTCAGGTTTGAGTTTTAGACCCTTTTTAGAAACGTAATTTAAAAGTTCCTGTTGTAGATTTCTTTGGTAATCTTCAGTTTTAAAATGTGTATAAGAAATTCTTGCAGTATTACAATTAAAATTATCCTATCTACAACAAGTTCACAACACAACGATTCACAACAAATGCACAGTTTTCTGGTCACGCTATCTTTAGGAAATGTATGAAACCTAAAGATTTTATCTTCATTGTCACTATTGCAACAAGCAATTGCACAGCGTACTTTGAAAAAGGTACAAAACCAGATATACAATGGCAAATAACTACTATATACTATATACTATACAGTATAAATAAATAGTAACTAAACACAATTTGTATAAAGATACATATATAAGCATATATCTAAATTATTTTTCTATTATAAAATAGATGATTCAGTCAGTATTAAGATACTTTAAAATATATTTATTATCTCATAACTTGCAATTTGCAATAGTCACCATTGATAACCGATATTATTGTTGAACTTTTGTTTTTATACAAGCTTTCTGTCTTGCCGGTGTAAAGTCGTCTGAAGTCGATATTTATTGTGTTTTGCGTTTGAACTAATTTGTGTCTTATTTTCATATTATTATATTGTTTGATAAGTAGATTTTGCATATAATAATCGGTAGGTTATAGTAATGTGTATATTTTTTATTTTACTAAATTTCATTATAACTCATCTAAAATACCATATTGAATTGTAAAACAGATTTTTCTCTATTGTACTCTATTTTGTTTTTATTTCAGTAAAACTGCTTGGAAGTGAGTGACAGTGAATCAGAATAAGCAAATCTACTACTATTTACCTATTCACAGTATTTCCTCTGCAGAAAATTTTTAAATTTCAAGGGATTTGCATACAAAAAGAGTACTTATATTATTAGTATATGTATGAAAACAAAAATAAATATTTTGCCTGAATCTCTAAGAGAAGTAAAGGTTTTACGGTACTGAAAATATATTTTTTATTCAATTATAACCAAAACAAAACATTTAAAAAAAAATTAGATCACTTTTTAACCATAATTTCAAAATTAATGTGTACGTTAAGCTGTAATAATGGGTTCGAGGTGGTCAAGGCGATCTTAACTACGTCACACTCCTGGGCCAGCTGTCAAATGTCATGCGCAATATCATACCTTGTGTATTCATTGTACCATGATCTTATTCTGTGGCGTTACATACATAAGCGGTCTATTCCTAACCTACGTTTGATTCGTTGATATTTAAACTGCGCGCTTTCTAAAGCCAATCAATTACGCGAATTACGAAACATTTGACGTAAAACTTTATCTATATTCGCCATCCTTTCGAAGTGTAAAAGAGTGAAGTGATTGTTGTCATTCAGGTCAGTATTTGTCATTATTTCACAGCACTATGCATTATTTTGTGTTTTGGATTATTTATTTTTTCATTAAAATATTTTAGAAATGCCAAGAATTACGGAAAAGGAATAAGTACTGATACTGAAATTAACTAACTATTTTTAATTAGAAAAGCAAGCTGGACACACTTTATTACCAATATTTGCTCTGCCTAAAGTAAGTCTTCAGAAGAATCAAATCAAATCGAATCAACTAGAATCGAATTGACTATCGAATCGATTTTCAAATTGAATCGATTATCAAATTAAATGAATTATCGAATCGAAACGAATCGAGTCAAATATGGCATCTAATAAAATTAATTATCGAATCGATTATCTAATCTAAGCGATTATCCGATCAATTCTAATCAATTATCGAATTTAATTGATTATCAAATCGAATAGAATTAATTTTATCTAATCGAATCGATTTTTCAATCGAATCGATTATTGAATCAAATCAAATCGAATAGATTATCGAATAAAAAACGAATTATATAGATTATCGAATCGAATATAAAATTGAATCGAAGCAACTATCAAAGAAGATCAAAAATCAAATCAAAATACGAAAAAATAGAATAAAATTAAATAAAATAAAATGCAATCAAATCGAATCAAATCGATTATCGAATCGAATTGATTATCGAATCGATTATCAAATTGAATCGGAATCGAGTCTAATTGATCATCTAATCAGAATTGAATCGAATCAAATCAAATGTTGAATATAATCAAATATCGAATCAAGTTGAATCGATTATCGAACCTAATCGAATCGATTATCGGATCGAATCGACTATCGAATCTCTTATCGAATCGAATCGATTCTTTATTGAATGGAGTCGATTATCGAATCGAATAGAAATAAAATAAAATAAAATGAAATAAAATAAAATAAATTAAAACCATCGCTTATTGCTTAGACGATAAGAAAGCTATGCTTCCTCTCCTCGGTCACTTCCGGAGTGCAACATACCGTTTGTTGTTTGAAATATATGATTAGTTGATATGTCGTGAAATAATTATATTAATTACCTAGTAAAAAATTTTGAAAACAATATTTTTTTGTATTTACAAAAAATGACGGCAAATTATTTAATCGTATAACTAGAAAACGAACAAACTATGCTTGAATTATATACGTTTATAATAAACAATAAATGGATCGTGTTGTTGTCATTTTTAAATGTTCACATATTTATAAATTTATTAAACAATATTGTTTACTCTTTAATCCACCTTGCAATAAAAGTACTAGTTTAAGGCCATAAGCTTTTCACCTGTGGCTAAGTACGATCCTGACATTTGTCAGATTCGTCAATAATTACATGAAATAATTCTCGAAACATCCAATACATTATATGACGTCATAATTAATGATGCACTGAAAGAAGGCTCTAAGAAGAACCATACTACTATAAATCGCCGCATGCTGTTCGATTGGACCTAGTAGGTACGCATTTCGCTGCGCGCATCGCCATACCGTTTGACAGTTTTAATAATTGCTATTGTTGTGCTGAATGTGTCCATATAGAATTGTTTAAAAATAAATATGCGACACTTCCAGACGATAGCTATCTGCAGTCTCAGAGCACAGGGTGCTCACTGCCTGGCCAGACACCCTCCAACGTAGGGTATCTACGCGCTCCCTTATGGAGCTTTGCTCGTTTGTAGCCTTGTAGCCTTAATTAATGTGTTTTTATTTCTATTTACCCTTTAAGAAAAAGTAATGGGCAATGGCTCGATGCCGGCATTCTCATTGCGATAATGAATACTTCGAATACAACAATAATACATACAACTTACCTGTGGGAGTTTTTTCCGCTCTTCTATCAGGCGCGGCCACCTGAGAATGCGGTCCCCAGATATACTCCAATATTCTTAGAACCGATATACAGAGGGTAGCAGGGATACCTGCTGTGGATCAAAAACTGGTACCTGACAGTATGTCTAAAATGCACAGCCATGAAAACGGAGTTATATAATTTGTGTTTAGGGTCGCTGCCTAGCGATCGCCAGGGCCCATCTGGAGCCAGGGCTGGACGTAACAGCATGCGGGACGTCGGTGGCAGGTTGCTGAGAGGACGGGCCTCTGTCATACAATCAGCTACAGCTCAACAACAAGAACAACCACAACTGAGCCAAACAATACCAAGAGCTCCACTCGCTGAAGGAGCTGCGCTGGAACATCAGCTGGCGCTCACTCAAGCGGTACGACCGAGGCATCGCATGAATTGGACTATGTCCATGAATTAACATATTCTGTACCCAGAAATTGTTCAAGTTACTGAACAACGAGTTGCAGATACCGGGATATAGAATACCGGGTAATTATATGAAACAATCTTATCCCAGACACTAGACCCAATACTATCAGAAGCGAAGTCGAGCGGGAGATCCAAGAGATAAATGTAGATAAAGTTCCTAATAAAATACTTGAGCAGATTCCTGAACTTGTAATACAAGAAACTCAACCTGATAATCACAACAAGACAACAACAAATCCACTTAGCAGAACACCGTTACCAAAAATAAACTCTTCTAAAACTAACCCTCTAACTAGGTGCTCTGTTACAAATTATGAATACTGAAGTCCTAGCCAATTACGTCGCAGACGCCCATATGAAGGAATATTTGCATATGCTTATTTACTGTGCAGCAACAGAACTGCTAATGTAATGGGAATTAAGATCAAAACACGACGGGGTACCAATGTCGAAAGGACCGATAACAGAGTTGAACCTTGGGAAAAAGGGCTTCTAAACAATATTCAATTATTGCGTAGGAATATTGGTCAAATGACAGAATGTATACGAGGTATAATAAGTACAAGTGTCATCACAAGAGCTGAAGAAATAATTCTGAGCACTGCCAGACACCCGCAATATGATTCAGAAAACAACACAGCCCAACAGTGCCTGGATACACTAAAACAAAAACTCTTCATGTATTCAAAATGACTAAGGAGGTACAAAGTTAATAACAGCGGGAAATGCGACAGTGCGCTTTTTGAGCATGCCGAGAAAGCGTTCTATCGAAAACTTAATTTCACAATCGAAAGTGCCAAGAGTGCTCATGAGTGTTTATCAACACTAATTAATCATGTTATTTCTAATCCGCAGCAAATACCATCATTCCTAACTCAAAGAACAACTTATTTGTTACCAAAGGATCAAAATATTACCCAAGATCCAGCCAAGTACCACCCAATTACTTGTCTTCCAACTCTGTATATGTTGATCACATCTTATGTAGCTCAGCGTATCTACCAACACTGCACTCTAAACAATATCATATAACCTCAACAAAAAGGATGCGCTAAGGGTTCTATGGGCTGCAAAGAAAAACTTATTATCGACGGAGTCATTTCTAACCAGGCATATTAAAAACAAAGAAACCTCTTCGCTGTTTTTATTGACAACTACAAAGCCTTTGACTCAGTGCCGCATGAATATCTTGTAGATATATTAAGAATATATAAAGTCGATGATAATATAGTGACCGTCTAAAAACATATAATGACAGATTGGAAGACTAAAATTCACCTCCAAGTACCTGTTAAAAACAATATTAAAACAAAAAATATCGCAATTAAATGCGACCTATTCCAAGGAGATTCGCTGAGTCCATTGTTGTTTTGCCTAACGACGAACCCATTATCCCAGCTATTGAACTCCACTGACTCAGGTTTTAGCATTAAAAACAACAATACTGAAGTGGCAAAGCTTAATCATATGTTGTATATGGATGATTTGAAACTAATGGCTTTCACTCGAAACTACTTAGATTAAATGCTAAAAACTGTAGAAATTTTCTCAAATGATATCAGTAATCAATGGTAACGTGATAGAACAAGTAGAAAAATATCAATACTTGAGAATTTTGATCAATGAAATCAATGATCATACTGCAGAAATAAACAGGCGAATAGAGATTGCCAGATCAGCATTTATACGAATGAAGCCATTCCTAACGTGCAAAAATCTAAATTTGGAGATCAGACTACGTACCATTCGCTGTTATATATTTTCAATATTATTATATGGAGCTGAGACTTGGACATTAAAAAAATGCAATTTAAAAAGAATCTAGGCTTTCGAACTCTGGCTATACCGCAGAGTATTAAAAATATCATGGACTGATAGAATTACAAATAAAGAAGTACTGGAGAGGGTTGGTAAAGAAACAGAACTAATCACTACTATACAAACCAGAAAACTGGAATACCTAGGCCACGTGATGAGGGGACCAAAATATGAAATTTTGAGACTCATAATACAGGGAAAGATTTAAGGAAGAAGATCTGTTGGCCGAAGGCAGAACTTATGGTTAAAGAATCTACGTAATTGGTATCAATGAAGATCGATTGATTTGTTTAGAGCAGCAAGTTCAAAAATAAAAATAGCCATTATGATTGCCAACCTCTGTAGGAAGACGGCACTCTAAGTAGAAGAAGAAATGAAAATCGAATTAACTTCAGAGTTCACATCTAAATAGTGAAATTTTAGTTAAGGCATTAAACAATTACACATTTTCCGCACTTATCTACTCATTCGGCATTATTAAGTGGACCAAAACGGATATAGAAACTCTTCAGCGAAAACTACGAACACACCTCACAACGGCAGAAAATCACCATTCTCGAATTTCACATTATAGCGGTATTTAGGAGAACGAGAACTTATGGACATAAGTGAGTAATTAGAAGAACAAATTACTAATTTAAGCAGTTATTTTCAGGTGGTATTTCATCTACTCTACATCGCGCGATTTGTGCAGATGACACAAGATCGATGAAACTGAGGAAACCAGAAATGCGCATAAACCATATTACTAAAACGAAAAAATGCGCACTTGGATGGGTAAACATCTGCACGGGCGACATCCCAATGAAGTCAGTTAAGACTATGTCGACAATATAGCATCGAACTATTGGTTGACATCAGGAAAGATGTTTCCTGAAACAGAAGGTTCATTACTTGCCATTCAGGATTAAGTTATACCAACCAAAAATTACCTGAAATATATTGTCAACGACCCTCAGATAAAAAACGACAAATGCCGATATGGATGTCAAGCCCGCACCATCCAATATCTTACCGGGGGCTGCGAGACATCTGCTGCAACTGAATATAAGGAACGGCATGACTCAGTAGGGAAGATCCTTCATCAAGAGACAGCTTTCAAACTTGGACTTAAAACTAATTTCAAACTACTCTTCAATAAATCAAGACCTTTATATTTAAAAATTTAAGTTACCACGGTCGTTGGATTATCGAATTAGAAATTAGACAGTTTCCCAAAGGCTATCATCTAAGGAATAGTTACAGTATGTTTTGACTATTTTCACCTATAATATTCTCGAGATCCTCTCCCTTTTATACCATCCCAAATTCATACGATAGTTCTACAAGATCTCATTCTGACAATTGTTAATTATTGTGATTGAACACTTCACTTTTAGAGAAAACCCCCTATCCGCCGTCGCTGGTCGGGAAGCAGCGGTAACTGGGCATGTTTTGCCTTTTGCCATTTCGTGTTATAGCTGCCCAAAAAGGGAGGTGAATCGGTTTAAAGGCTCGTTCAGAACGGTGGAGAACATATGTTATAATGTTATAGCAGTTTTTACTTGCTGTTCGATTATATTTGTTGGAATCGTAACTAGCTTTTAAATCAACAGTTTTGAAATGTGGAATAATGGCGATTTAAAGGTGTTGAAAGTGTATTATGGGTACTTTTTGTCGCTTATAAATTGGAGAAAGGAATGGTTGTTTTTTGTCGAAATAACTGTTTATCGTTGTTTTAACATAAACTTCTGGACTAAAATTCACGGACCATTGTATAAAACTTAGATAAATACTATACTGTAAAGAAATTATAAACTAAATTATAATTAAAACTTACACAAATTTGACTAATTTATAATTTAGGAAATATTTCAACAGCCATAAGAAGCGTTTAAAAGTTCTAAAGGAATAAAATGCTGAACTCACTTATTTAATAAATTTTCACATAAGTAAATAACTCACAATAGGTATAGGATTCGTCCTACAAAAGAAATACTAAAATTCTGGAACGACGAAGAAGATCCCGTATTGGTGGCCCATCCTTCGCACTATCTTTTCCATGGTTTAAGCTTTAATTTACTGACTTTATTACAACTTAAACATCTCTTTCAAAACCAAGCAAAACATTAAGTCCATCTTTAGCAAAACTAAAGACAAAATTTATAAATGAAATAAAAATTGTATTTACAAATTGTCTTGTGGGGATTATTCGTGTTCTCAAATGACTATAGGCGGCAGCACTTGTTTTAAAAGATGGCGGACAAAATAGGAATATCGTTTGTTGACATTGTAAATTTAATAGGGACTTTTAAAAGACCCCTAGTTGAAGGGCAAGCAGTTTTAGATTCCAATCATATTATTACTTGCGAAATGTTATCATGTAGTTAAAAATACTCAAGACTACCACGACGAAATGGATGGACCGACCTTCGAAGATTGGTTCGAAAATAACTTAATGCTAAATTTACCAGAAAAAACTGTTGTGGTAATGGACAACGCCTCCTATCACAGCAGAAAGTCAGAACAGTTCAACACTAAAAAAAGGATATTCAAGAATGGCTTCTGTCAAAGGACCTATTTTTTGAAGAAGACTATCTAAAATGCGAGTTACTTGATGTAGTCAAGGCCTTCAAAGCAAAATATGACAGGTACATAATAGAAGATATTGTCAAAAAGCACAATGTGAAGATTCTGAGGCTCCCACCCTATCACTGTGAACTCAGTCCCATCAAAATGGTTTGGAGTGAAGTGAAAGGGTATATAGCTGGACGCAACGTGAATTTTAAAGAAGCTGAAATGCGAAATTTAATTACAGCAGCGTACCAGCTCATTACGCCAGAGAAATGGAAAAACTACGTAAACCACGTAATAGCAACAGAAAAAAAAATGTGGGAAATTGACAATTTGTTGGATGATATCGAACCAATTATTATAAATATAAATAACGGAGATAGTGATGACAGTGACGATAATAATGATGATGAGGATAGTGAAGCAGAAACTAAATGTGACAGCGATTGACAGAAAAAGGAACTAAATATAATGGTGTACAATTACGATTACTTACACACGATATTAAATACAATGACTTTTTTTATTTTCAACTTATTTATTAGTTTTATTTTCGGATATTTCTACGTTTTGTTACTGCCAACATATACAGTGCGGTCCTTAAAAGTATAAATAAAATGTTTCTTTATATTTTAGTTTTATTTTATTCGATTTTATTTAAATCTATAAACAAATACACTGTGATCTTAGCCGAAAACATTGAAGATCTTCAGAGACTGGTGACCAGAATAGCAGAGTATGGAAAACAGTATGGTCTAACAATGAATGTCAAGAAGACGAAATTTATGAGAATATCGAAAACTCAAAGAAATAACGAGAATCTTCTAATAAACGAAACCAACGTCGAACAAGTGGACAAATATGCATACCTGGGAACAATGATTAACTCCACAAATGATTACAATCAGTAGATAAAAATAAGAATAGAAAAGGCTAGAGCAAATTTCAACAAAATGAGAAGAGTTCTATGTACCAGGGATTTAAAACTGGAACTAAGAGTTAGGTTGGCGAGGTGCTATGTTTTTTCGACTTTATTTTATGGAATGGAATCTTGGACCTTGAATGCGGCATCAATGAAAAAACTGGAATCATTTGAGCTGTGGGTGTACAGAAGAATTCTGAAAATATCATGGATAGAACACGTCACAAACAAAGAGGTTCTGGGAAGGATGAACAAAGAAATGGAAATTTTAAATTCAATAAAAACAAGAAAATTAGAATATCTCGGACATATTACACAAGGAGAGAAATACACATTGCTTCAACTGATTATGCAGGGAAAGATCCAAGGAAAGAGAAGCATAGGGAGGCGTAGAATGTCATGGCTGCGCAACCTGAGAGAGTGGTACGGATGTACATCAAATGAACTTTTCAGAGCAGCCGTCTCAAAAGTCCGAATATCTATGATGATTGCCGACCTCCGCCGCGGAGATGGCACTTGAAGAAGAAGATAAACAAATGGTTTGTATCGCTAGCACATACTGTAGAATTAAAAACAAACTGCTTGTGTGATATAAATAAAAGGCTTCTTAATATTGTTCTGAAGCTCTTTTCTTGTGGCATGTTAAAGTAATTACTATTTAAATGGGAATAAGCCACAATTAATTAATTGTGGCTTATTGAGTTCAGTCTAGCTGTAGCTGTGAAATTTTGCACTTTCGTCGCCGACGGTTATTTTTTTTGTTCAATTATTTAATTGAACTTATTATTATTAATATGTATTAAATAACATATCTTGAAACATTAATATTTATGCACGCCCTCGATTTTTCCATACACAACAACCGATTTTGAGGGATCACAACAACGAAATTTGTCCTAGTACAAACTAATATCATGATTAAATTCGCAAAGTCGCGCGATCTCGAAATTAGTTAATCGATAAATGATAAAAAGCGTATCTTAAAACTTCAGCAGCCGCCGACATATATATTTACTTTGTTTAACAGACGTAAGAACTCTTTCCCATCGAAGTTGACCAAAAACAATTAATTTAATTCCAAAATAGTGATAAATTATATCCTAAACCCTCCTCTTTTTCCTGTTCCACTTTTTGTATTAATCAGCAAAACTGTCGGAAAGGATCTGATTGTTTTTCCTTAATCGCGATATGCTTTTTCTACTGATAAATATTCTGCAAGCGTTGCAGATTACTTCACTTCTTTCGTCCTCATTTAAGTGAAATAAAAAAATATTGTGTTAAAAGGATGTGCTGTGTGTTGAAAACAATATCTTAGAAATTATTTTGTTCTAGCATTTCACTTTTTGAAAATAAATCGTTTTCAAAATACAATTTTGAAAGAAATTAAAGAGTCAATAATAATTAAATTCCTACAATTGTGGTTAATTTTCAGTCGATATTCTATTTTTAGATGCATCTTTTCAGAGGACATTTTTTTTATTTATTGCCTCGCTAATTATACTTATGGCCTTGTTGTTGAATGTACTGTTGGTAGTTGGGTCACTTGTTAAACATACTTTGCTTCAGATACTGGTAAGAATGTGGCTAAATGTGTGCATGTATGTAATTTTAGGCAGCTATTGAGCTCTTCACAGTAGCTGCCATTCTACTGCAGTTTTCATTCGCTCTGGTCGACTAGGTGCTTCAGGAAACATCACCCAAAAAGGTGGACAAGAATTTATTAAAAGGTTAAAAAAACCCAATGTAGATTTAAATAATATAAATGAATTTATGAGCAGAAATTCCACTTCAGTAGATAGAAGATGCAGAAAAAACATTGCCACCTCCATTATTAAGAAGTAAAGACTGACATAACAACGGAGATGCCAACTGACAAATACATTTTGTCGCTAGGCGTAGGTCACAGACATCAAAGACATTTTTATTTGTCTATGACGCAGAAGAGACTTTTATAGAGTATGGAAAATATACAAAGAGTTAAGCGACAACTATTTTTAAAAGAAAAACAGTAAAGCAGAAGAGAAAGGTAACTAATGAATAATATCAGCAGAAATTAAAATAAAATGGAGTGGAAATAATTAAGGAGTCAGGGGAAAAACAATCATAGTCCATTTTTGGGCGAAATTGAGATGACTAAGATTTCTAGTGATGAATACATATTACTTTCGGATGGTACAGAGTAAAAGGGAAAGACATTTACACCCCTTTTATTACAAATGTTAAATGAAACGGTGTATTGGGGAAGAACCATCCATAGTCCGAGTGCTGCGAGAGAATAACCATCAGTAATAGTAAAAAGTAGTGAGTACATACTGATTAAAACGGAAAGTAGTGATATTGTAGTAATGTAAGGGGCACTGCTGCTAAAAAAAGAAGAAAAACAGGCCGTGTTAGTGACGTTATGAAACTTCTGAAAGCCATCACTCATGAGGTAGGGCCAGATTGCAAGTGCCACCACCGTTTTCGTTGTTTTGGGAACGTCAATGAAGCCGAAAGGCGACGCATTTTGACTCAATTCAGTGATCTTGCTAACTACGACGTTCAGAATCGGTATTTAGATGGTCTGATAACTGTTCTCCTAGTTATGTGTCGACGAATTAGATTGGGTACAGAGACACCTAATATCTAGCTAGGAGTAGCCCTGATGGAGAATTCGTGGTATGCAAGTATGTTTAAAAGCATTCTTATCCATTCATGGAATTTTTGCTTTCCGAGTGCAAAGAATTCGAGAATTACTGGCCTCAACTAGCACTGTACCATTAGACGCTAGAGGAAAAAACGGAAATAAGCCCCACAAAATTTCTGAAAGTTTTTCGTTAAAGTGACAAAATTTATTGGTTCCTTGAAAGAAAGAAAATCGCATTACTCCCGGAAAAAAAGTATGAAAACTTCCTGAAGAACTCAACATAACTAAGCTACATACTATGTTCTTAGAAAAAAATCCAGATAATAAATTATCGTATGACAAGTTTCGCGAAATTCTTAAAACAAAGTTGAATATTGCATTCGGTTTTCCTAAGAAAGACACCTCTAGCTACTGTGTTACCATAAAAGCGGATATATCTGCCCTTTTGCAGAAATTAGAGGCCAGGGATAATGAATATAAAACCCAAATCTTAGAGAAATTACAAGAAAAGAACAACGAAAAACAACTTCATCTTGCGGGGAGTGAAAAATTTTATTCTGTGAAAAAAATTTATCGAAAATTGTCGTCAAAAGCAATCCATACCGAAGCCACAACCATAGACTTCCAAAAAAATTTACCAACCCCTAATGTGACCTCAAACGATGTCTACTATAAATGGCAACTCAATTTTATAAGCTTTAATGTACATGTATTGGCCGATTCTACCTCTTTCTATACTTATGACGAATCGGTAGCAAAAAGGGGGCTGACGATGTGTGTTCGATGATTCATCACTTTGTATAACATACTGTCATCTCAGGTTCAAAATTTGATAATATTTTGCAACTCTTGTGGAAGGCAAAGTTAAAATTACACAGTTTTTCGGTTCCTTCATTATCTAGTTTAGACAGAAGGACGGTTTGAGTTTGTGAAAGTAATTTTCCCATCAGAGGACATTCCTATCTAGGCGACCGGCACATGAGTTTAATTAATGACAAAGCTTATACGGAAACTGCGGATGATTGGAGAGAAGTCCTCCGCAACAGCAAAGTGAAACCGAAACCGTTCCAAGCGGTAGACTGTGGGAAATATATTAAATTTCTGAATTGGACTAAGCATTTCTCCAACAAGTATCGCAAGAAATACACAATGCATACGAGACCTATTCCAGTGTTGAAAATCAGGAAAAATAGTCCTCAATTTATCTTTCGCAAGAATACCTATTCTGGGTTATTTGCAAGCTCGCCATTTGAATTCAAAGTTAAACGAAACCCGAAAAGAAATTTAAGGAAAGCTCATAATATCAAAACTCCGGAAGTTACTAGCCACAATCATCCCGAAGCTTTGTACAACGGCCCACTTTCGGTCAAAGCTGCTAAGTTACAAGATTTACAAGGTACTGAAGAAACATTTTGTGACGCAGAAGCTTGAAGGTATTGGGGAAGAACGTTCATGGGACATGCCGGTATAGTCAATTTTTTGTATGATGTTTCGCAAATAAAATATTTTTTTGTCTTCTCTTAATGTTTCCTCTGTAAACATGTCAACGTACCACTGAAAAAATTTACCGATTTATACGGTTGAGTTAAAACAATTTGTTTTAATTTAAAACAGTAAATTTCGCTTTCCATGAAAACTGTTTTTGTGGACTCAAATTGGGTTTCCCCCTGACTCCCCAATTATTTAAAGAAAAATAACGATGTTTATAACGTTACTATATGTGTCATTAACACTAAAAAAATTTTTTTAGAGGAAAAACATTTTTTTGTATTATTTGTGAACCAAAATCGTTGCTTATCACAAACCCCCGTAACGTCAACCAAACAAAAAAACAACTGGTGACATAGCCGAATTTCAAGCTGGCAGTTTCGACGTCCACACGATCCTATCTCATCTGTTGACGGCGCTAGCAAAGCGGCGGCGTCGCTAGCGTCGGCCGCATCGCAACGTCGTTGGCGTCCGTCTATGTCGTCGATGTCTCCTCCGTCGTCGTGTTCGTGTACACTGTGGTCCCCCACAACAGTGTCGTGGTCTCCATGACGACACTTCCCAGCAGGGGGCGTGGCAATCGATACTCCCCTATATATGACTATGGTCCCCCAACAACCATCCATACACAATAATACACACGTATATACGCACGACGTCTATGAGTGTATGAATTTTTTGATATATAGTTAAATGCTAGGTATTTCATACTAAGTTTTAGCAGGAACGAAGCTATTGTGAAGATGACATCCAGTTGACATATTAACAGTGTTGAATTTTAACTGCTTAAAAACTATATAATAAAGACTTGATGAATGATATTCATTTTCTTTTTCGTATTAATAATTGTTAATTGTCATTATTCTTTTTATTATTATAAAGTAGGACCAACAATCTAAGACACCCATTATATATTGTTGATAAGGTCAACAGTTTCCAAGAAATACTGAATATTATTGACTGTCGATATAAACAAACAACACAGTTTATTAGGGCTGCAGTCAGTAGGTTTGGCCGGGATGTTATAGAAATACTCTTTTGACTTTTGGTCGAGCTTTCGGAATTCTTTTATTCCTTCTTCAAGACACTGTAATTAGAAGAAAGTGTAAATATTTACAGCATATCTCAAATTGTCATTACAACTTACTAGTCGTTGAGATTATTTGTGTAAAGCTACGACACTCAACATTAAAAACACACATATAAAATATAACATGTAAAATAATGGACAAAATACATTTTAAAATTTAGTTGGAAAGTTAAAATTTTGTTCGTGACATCTTTTCATGGTGTGTTTTGACTGATCCATAGAGAACAGAAAAAAAAACAAAAATAGTGTGATTAAAAGGTAATTAGGAGTTCTTGCTATTATATTAATGGAAGTAGTATATTAAACCTGTCTTAATAGTATGCAACATGTTTTGTATGCAGGTGTATTATGGTGTGTATATGTAAAAGTAAATCTTTATTTTATTTTTGATGTTTTGTCAGTAAGTAACAATAAATGTTGCTCAATAAATCTATGTCTGACTTTTTATTTATACAAGACGTATTAGATTTTATGAAACACATTTCCAAGAAAAGACGTTTTGAATGGTTATTTTCCTTTCCCAAAATACACGAATCTTTCAAATTAAATTCATGTTTTAAAGTTAATGCATATTCTGTGAGCGCACATGCGTTTATCTTTTTGGTTTTTATGTCGCTGCGATGTGATATTACTCTATTGTGAAAATTACGAGATGATTCTCCGATATACACGTTTTTACAATTGGCACACGGTATAGAATAAACAACATTCGATGACTCCTGTAGTGTGAAAAGATCCTTTGTCTTTGAGTACAACTTCGATACCGTTTTCACATTCTTAGTTGCAATTTTTAAGCCACTAACATTTTTGAAAATGTTCAATAGCTTAGGTGTGAGAACTGGAATATAGGGTAGGCAACCATACGTTATTTTAGATTGTGGTAGCTCTGATGTGTTCTGTGTCAATGTCTGTGTCAGTTGTCGGACCTCATTCACCTCATTATTATGAAAAATTTTGGTTGTCAGAAAATTACAAAGGAAAAGGAGAACCAAAAATGAGTTTATTCAAAAGCCCTGTAGGATAGGAGTTCTCTTGTAGTATAGATCTCAACTCCTAATTACCTTTTAATCACACTGTTTTTTTTTGTGTTCTCTATGGATCAGTCAAAACACACCATGAAAAGATGTCACAAACAAAATTTCAACTTTCCAACTAAATTTTAAAATGTATTTTGTCCATTATTTTACATGTTATATTTTATATGTGTATTTTTAATGTTGAGTGTCGTAGCTTTACACAAATAATCTCAACGACTAGTAAGTTGAAATGACAATTTGAGATATGTTGTAAATATTTACACTTTCTTCTAATTACAGTGTCTTGAAGAAGGAATAAAAGAATTCCGAAAGCTCGACCAAAAGTCAAAAGAGTGTTTCTATAACATCCCGGCCAAACCTACTGACTGTAGATACTGGATATTTGTGACTGTCGATATAAACAAACAACACAGTTTATTAGGGTTGCAGTCAGAAAATTGGCCGGGATGTTAATGAAACACTCTTATGACTTTTTGTCTAGCTTTCGGAATGGTTTTATTCCTTTTTCAAGACACTGTAATAAGAAAAAAAATGTAAATATTTATAAAATATCACAAAACTTCAGTGCAACTTACTAGTCGTTGAGATTATTTGTAAAAGCATAGACACTCAACATTAATAACACCATATATAAAATATAAAATGTGTCAGAGTTAAAACACACCAGTAAAAAATGACAAACTAAAATTTTTACTATCTGTACCTAAATTTTAAAGAATTTTAAAATGTATTTTGTCCACTATTTTATATTTTATATATGTATTATTATTGTTGAGTGTCTATGATCGGTTGGATCTCCGATAACAGAGCAGACGTTGCTGTATTTTCGGTGAATAACAAAGTGTGCATAAACAAAATTATCAAAAAATAGGGTTATATCTCACCTACTATAAACATCACACAATATGCTGAGGGGGTTGAAAAAACAGGCGTCACAGGGAGAAACAACTTATACAATCGCCACATGCATTTTTTGGGGGTCTTCAAAAAATGACAAAAGAGGGGAAATTTGGAAAGTCACATAGACAATACACTAGCAACCAACAACTGTGCCAAGAAGATCTCGGGATGGGTTGTGCTTGATGATAACATCTTCACGTTCCACAAGTACATCTCATACGAAGTTGGCATCAAGTCACAACCGGGCACGTCAGGAAATTACTCGAGTTCGATAAGAAAAAAGTTCACGAATCAGATACGGAACCTACAAGAAGAAACTACCAACTTTAATAATTTTAGAGACAACATAATAAAAGCATACAAAGTGAGCAACAAAAGCAAACATGTCACATACACAATACCATACTGGTGGAATGAAAACATTCAAGCTGCCTTAGAATAAGGCGTACGGTATAGAAAAATATGACCCAGCAAGTCAAAGAAGAGTATAAGAACGCCAAACAGGAACTCAATAAATTGATCAAATGGGCTAAACGCACAGCTGGGAGAACTTGTGCGAGGCGTTGGAGAACGATATATGGGGCTAAGCATACAGAATTGCCACTAAGACACTGAGGTCAGAGATGACACAAAAAGTGAAACAGCGAATACTCTATTCCTTAACAAGCCCATAGATGACTTCCTGGTTAGAGACAATGAGAACTGTCCCAAAGAATTAACGGCGGCTAAACTCACCAGAGCCGCCAATTCCATCAAAATAGGTAAATCATCTGAATTGGACCGTGTGCCATCAGAGGCGATAAAAATACTAGTGAATGAATGCTCAGAAGTTACTAGAAGGGCACTTAATGTAATTTATGTATTAGTGTAAGCTTAACTTACACTACTACATAAATCCGGTTAAAAACCCGCATGAAGCCAATTCGTACAGGTATATATATATATATATATATATATATATATATATATATATATATATATATATATATATATATATATATTGTTATGATGTGTTTTTTGTTTGAATGATGAGCAATGAGTATTTTTAATAATATAATATATAGGGTTTTTATCGCGGTTCTCAAAGAATTAGCTTGTAAGTACTTTTTTAAATTATCTTTATTATAACTATTATGAAACACACATATATATATATCTAACCTAGCCAATGTAAATTTAAAATAAACTATCTTTAAATTGATATTCTTATAAAACTAATTAAATTCTATAGACAATCTAAAATTTAAACAAAACTATCTTCAAAATTGAAATTGTTATGACACTAACTAAATTATATTAACAAAATTTTGTACCTTTCTTTCACTGAATGCCTAAATGAACTGTTTTCCACTATATAGATTCTAATCACCACTGAATGTCTTCGTACTTCAGTTATCCTTGTTTTTTGTGAAATTACTTTTTCCAATTATCAGCTTCTACCAATTTAAAATATAGTTTTCTTCACCAGCATTTATACACCACCAACCAAACCAGCAAACACCATTTATATTTATTCTTCTTTTTAATATATCAATATCCAATTATTATAAGTTGATTTATACTAATCTCCAATCATAATATAATTTTATTTCTTCCAATATACCTTTTTGTATCTTCAATAATTATTTGTGTATAATTATAAATGTGCATTAAATATATGCACAAATTTTAATCTTCATTTAACTCACTACATTAAACAATTTGACTATTTGTAACTGATTCACTGACTGTCTTGAAAATTCTGAACAATTTACTTCACTCTACTAACTTTCATCATAAACTGGCCTGACTTCTGACTAAAAACTGCCAAAACTGCCTTCTTGAATCCAAATCACGGGTATTTATATCCTTTTTGATATTCCAGAACCATCTCGTAAGAGATCATGTTCCAATTTATTCCATTAACTACTTGTCTGAATTTTCTGGAACAAACCATTTTGCAAACATGGCCATCTCCGGAGATCCAGAGAATTCCATTCTTTTCTATTAATAATTTTGTTGACATTTAGGCTTTTCAGATCAGAATAAACATTCAAATTAGTAACTAACACTCTAATTTAATAAAATACACATTTCAAACAATATAACCCCACTTATATTCGTAAAATTCTTAAAATGACACTTAGGAATGGAGGGTATAGTGTGTTGCCTAGTCACATGGCTCACTTAAAAATATCTACAAAATCATAACTACTAAAATACAACTTTTTACAATTATTATATGCTAATTTCTTAAAATGCCCTCACATAAATATATTTTTATAAAACTCTCTAGTATATAACTTATTTAAAATAATCAAATACTTTTTTATATCTAATATTATGTAGTATATAACTTATAAATTATTTTATATAAACCCCAATTGTCACAATACCCCAAAAATAATATTTAAAATAAATAATTTACTTATTATTTTTTTAAATATTAATTTTCTCATACCTTATTAAATTTAATAAATTAATAATTCAATTTTTTTTTTTTATTATTTAAAATGTGTTAAATACATCCCTGTTCGCTGTCTATGTCAAAGCAGAGAACAACGGATCACAGTTCGGCTATTCTATGGTCAAACTGTCATGTCAAATAGAGAGAATAAAATATAACCTTAATTAAAATATAATGGATATTGTGTTCTGTTTATTTATAAACAAAATCTAGGAATTATTTCCATTCAAAATAACTTTCATCAATATAAATTGGTAAGTTTTTCCACTTTATTATATTAGAAAGACATTTACACAATCAATTCTGTATCTAACCCCAAAATTATGATTTTTAGGGCACAAACAATTTCCATATGTATAAAATTCAACAAGTATGATGTCAAATTTATTCACAACAAAGAAATCTACCATCTATCTATGAAATGGATCTATCAGTAAGTTTTTTTTGAAATTCTTTTCTTTGTTTAGTTGACATATTGGGCATTGGGTAGTAATTTCTTTTGCTATACTTATGTCATTCTTTGCAAAATAATTGTCCCTAAATAGCATCCATAGCTTTCTTGAACCAATATGCATATAATTGTTATGTAAATTTTTCAATATTTTCTTTGCTAAAGTTCTAGTTATTACATATACTTCTATGCCATTTATTATTTTATAATATACCCCATCTTTCCTAAGGACTTTTTGTTTTTCACTCAAATTGATCTGATCTCTTATAATTTCTTCTTTAGAATATAATCCAGTACTTTCTACTAATTGATTTAATCCAATTTTTATTGTTCGCTGCCCTTTTTGTGGTGTATTTTCTAACCTTGATAAAGCATCTGCCACTATATTGGATTTTCCAGAAATGTATTTGATTTCAAAGCAGTATTCACTAAGTATTAGACTCCACCGATGTATTCTACTGTTTCCATATTTGTTATTTAATATAGACGTTAAAGCTTGGTGATCTGTTTCTATTGTAAATTCATTACCCAACAAATAAAATCTTAATTTTGTGACACAGTGTATTATACTTGCTAGTTCTAATTCTGAAACTGAGTAACCCTTTTCATGTGGCTTTGTAATTCTTGAAATGAATTGTATTGGGTATTCAACCCCATCATGTATTTGTAATAATACCCCTGATAATCTCTCTATTGATGCATCTGTTCTTAATATGAATGGCTGTGTGTAGTCAGGATAGTATATTTTCAAATTTGACAGAAAAATGTTTTTAATTTCTTGGAATGCTAGTTCTCTTCTTTGATCCCATCTCCATTTTACACCTTTTCTCAGTAGTTCAAGTAATGGAATTTCTTTAATACTTAGATCTGGTATCATCCTTTTATAATAATTAATTATTCCAATAAATCCTCTTAAAGTTCTTAAATTGTGTGGTGTTTTATATTCCTGAATGACTTGTGTCCGTTCTGGATCCATTTCGATTCCCTTAGTGTTAAGTTTATAACCTAGATATATGACTTCTTTTTGAAAAAATGTACATTTTTCTTGATTTATTTTTAGTCCAACTTTGTCTAATCTATTTATTATAATTTTTAGGTGTTTCTCATGATCTTCAGCCGTTTTAGAAAAAATTAATATATCATCAATGTAGTGAATTACAAAATGTTCATATTGATCCAAAATATCATGAAGACATCTACATAGAGCACTGCAAGATGATTGAAGTCCAAATGGTACTACTTTGAATTGATATACTACTCCATCTATCTGAAATCCTGTATACTGTCTACTTTTTCTTTCTAGAGGTATTAACCAGAAACTATGCTGTAAATCGATTTTAGTGAAAAATGACATTCCTGTAATTCTTCCTAATATTCCATCTATACTCATTGGTGCTTCAAATTGCTTTTCAGTAATCTTGTTAATATTCCTTGCATCCAAACATAACCTGATTTCACCTGATCTTTTTCGTACTACTACTATGGGGTTAATAAAACGTGTGTCTGCCTTCTCAATGATCCCATCTTCTAACATATTATTAATTGTTTTGTTTACTTCTTCTCTGTATTTATATGGTATTGGGTATGATTTTGTTTTAAAATCTTTTTCTTCTTTAACTTTTATACTATGGATATAATTTTGTGCAATTCTATTTTCTTTATTGACAAGTCCCTTGTGTTGCTGCAATATGGAAATGACTATTGATTTATATTCTTCAGGGCAATTTAAAACTTTCATCATATCTTCTTCTTTACAAATCACATTATTCTTCAATATGTACTCATTATTCCTTGCTTCCAATTTTACGCACTCCGCCTCGTAGGCATCCATCTGCTTAAAATTTCCATTCCTTAAATATTCACTACAATAATTATTCTTTACATTCTTTTGGGACATTTCCCTATTATCAAAATACATTTCTTCTTCATAAACATCATTATTTTCTTTTAATAATATCCTATCAACTCTTATTCCTTCTTCTACCTCATCTTTCTGCATAAATTTAATTATTTGCCCTTCCAAAGTTACCATTCTTTCTTCAAAATCTATCTTTACTTTCTTCTCTTCCAATTCATCATTTCCCATTAATATATCAACACATAAATCCTTGACAATAAATCCTTGCATATTAATTTCTTTATTAAGAATATTAATTTTAAAATTGGCTAGTTTATCAATTTCACCCAACTTCTTATTATTTGCACCAATAATTTTAATTTTTGGAATCTTTATTATATCTGATAGTTTTAATGTATTAAAAATAAAATTCTCCGACACTGAAGTACTTTCTGAACCAGTATCTATCATAATCTTAATCATTTTATTTTTGGCCAAAGCATTTATATAAATTAAATTAATAGATTCAATAATTTTCTCTTCATCTAAAGAAATAAATTCAGAAGGTTTTTCATAATAGCAATGGCCTAACTTGTAATTCAGAAAGTTTACTGCACAAAATTTTGATTATTAGAATTGTCAGATTGTATCTGACCACTTGGATCTGATGTCCTATGTCTTTCCCTACTATGACTTCTACTCACATTTTCCTGCCTTGTACTATTTTGTTCCCTGTCTTCGCAGCTTCTATTCCTTCGAACACAATTTACCTGTCTGTTATAGTTAGGTCGCTCTGTATTTTTTCTATTGTTAAAATCTTGTCTATTATTATTAGTGCTGTTATTAAAATGTTGTCTATTATAATTAGTATTGTTATTACAATTTTGTCTAATTTGATTACTGTTATTATTATTAAAATTTTGTAAATTATTACCATACCTAGTATTATTGTTACATGATTGTCTATATTGTTGATTATCATTTTTATTATATTGAAAGTTATTATTGTTTTTTCTGTTGTTATTATTACTTGTCATATTGCCTCTTTGTATTCTTTGAATAAAATTAATAAAATTATCTATTGTTTCAATATTTTGTACAGTTACGGTTTGCACAACATCAGCATCAAAATGTCTAGATACATTTAAGACTGTTTCATCCTCTCTAAGTGGTGGTTCTAAATATTTTGCAACTGTTATCAATTTCAATGCATAATCTACCATATTTGATTTTAAATTTTGATTATACTTTCCAAAATATAGAATTTCTCTAAACTTGGCTTGCTCTAATTCACCCCAATAATAATTTAAAAATTTATTTTCAAATGTTTGAAAATTATCTAAATCATTCTCAATACTAGCAAACCAAGTTGCTGCATTGTCATTTAATGTCATTCTAATATAATCTTTAATATCATTAATATTATTCACAAATCTTAATTTATGTTTTAAACTATTTATGTATACTCTAGGATGCAAATTTTTTATATTACCAGAGAATTTAATCCCAGTCTCATTTGTTAAATTTAAGTAAGGTCTCCCTATGTCTCTCATTTGTGAAATATCATCTATTCTCTGTTCCACATTTCTTATTTGATTACAATTTATTTGGATATTTTGTTGTATATCGTCTAATTTTTGTTCTGTGTTTCTCCTGTCTTCATTAATTTTTACTTCTAAGTTACATTTCTCCAACTCTATTTTCTGTTCTATATCTATTTTATTATCTTGAATAATCCTCTTTACTTCTGTCCTCTCATTGTCTATCCTTTTCTTGTAGTCCTTCCGTATACTTTTTATTTCATTTGCAACTTTTTTCTCTGCAGCTTCAAGTTTTTTATCCATTTGTTTTTCCATTTGTTTTACAATTTTATTATTATTATCTTCTATTTTCTTTTCTAATTTTCTATAATTCTCTTCCAATTTCTGTTCCATTTTTTTCATGTCTTCTTTGACTTCTTGTGAATTCTGTTCCATTTTGTGTTCTATTTTTTTCATATTCTCTTCCATTGTCTTGTTCATCTGCATCATTAATGACATCAAAGCTGCCATATTGACATTTTCCTCTCTTTCTGGATTCATTTCTGCAGTATCTTGTGGAACTTGAACTAAACTTTCCTCTTGTATAGATTGTGTTTCTACTTCCACATCTTCTTCATTCTTTTTGCTTCTTGTACCTTTCTTTCCTTGAGACATTTTGAGACTTTACTTGTTCAAATATAATTAAAATTAAATTTTATAATTTTTGCTTTCTAATGAAAATTAATTTAATTATGTGAGAGCACTTATCTTTCCAAACTAATTCTTTTAAATAGAGAGCCACCGCGTTGGGTGCCAAATTGTTATGATGTGTTTTTTGTTTGAATGATGAGCAATGAGTATTTTTAATAATATAATATATAGGGTTTTTATCGCGGTTCTCAAAGAATTAGCTTGTAAGTACTTTTTTAAATTATCTTTATTATAACTATTATGAAACACACATATATATATATATCTAACCTAGCCAATGTAAATTTAAAATAAACTATCTTTAAATTGATATTCTTATAAAACTAATTAAATTCTATAGACAATCTAAAATTTAAACAAAACTATCTTCAAAATTGAAATTGTTATGACACTAACTAAATTATATTAACAAAATTTTGTACCTTTCTTTCACTGAATGCCTAAATGAACTGTTTTCCACTATATAGATTCTAATCACCACTGAATGTCTTCGTACTTCAGTTATCCTTGTTTTTTGTGAAATTACTTTTTCCAATTATCAGCTTCTACCAATTTAAAATATAGTTTTCTTCACCAGCATTTATACACCACCAACCAAACCAGCAAACACCATTTATATTTATTCTTCTTTTTAATATATCAATATCCAATTATTATAAGTTGATTTATACTAATCTCCAATCATAATATAATTTTATTTCTTCCAATATACCTTTTTGTATCTTCAATAATTATTTGTGTATAATTATAAATGTGCATTAAATATATGCACAAATTTTAATCTTCATTTAACTCACTACATTAAACAATTTGACTATTTGTAACTGATTCACTGACTGTCTTGAAAATTCTGAACAATTTACTTCACTCTACTAACTTTCATCATAAACTGGCCTGACTTCTGACTAAAAACTGCCAAAACTGCCTTCTTGAATCCAAATCACGGGTATTTATATCCTTTTTGATATTCCAGAACCATCTCGTAAGAGATCATGTTCCAATTTATTCCATTAACTACTTGTCTGAATTTTCTGGAACAAACCATTTTGCAAACATGGCCATCTCCGGAGATCCAGAGAATTCCATTCTTTTCTATTAATAATTTTGTTGACATTTAGGCTTTTCAGATCAGAATAAACATTCAAATTAGTAACTAACACTCTAATTTAATAAAATACACATTTCAAACAATATAACCCCACTTATATTCGTAAAATTCTTAAAATGACACTTAGGAATGGAGGGTATAGTGTGTTGCCTAGTCACATGGCTCACTTAAAAATATCTACAAAATCATAACTACTAAAATACAACTTTTTACAATTATTATATGCTAATTTCTTAAAATGCCCTCACATAAATATATTTTTATAAAACTCTCTAGTATATAACTTATTTAAAATAATCAAATACTTTTTTATATCTAATATTATGTAGTATATAACTTATAAATTATTTTCTATAAACCCCAATTGTCACAATACCCCAAAAATAATATTTAAAATAAATAATTTACTTATTATTTTTTTAAATATTAATTTTCTCATACCTTATTAAATTTAATAAATTAATAATTCAATTTTTTTTTTTTTTATTATTTAAAATGTGTTAAATACATCCCTGTTCGCTGTCTATGTCAAAGCAGAGAACAACGGATCACAGTTCGGCTATTCTATGGTCAAACTGTCATGTCAAATAGAGAGAATAAAATATAACCTTAATTAAAATATAATGGATATTGTGTTCTGTTTATTTATAAACAAAATCTAGGAATTATTTCCATTCAAAATAACTTTCATCAATATAAATTGGTAAGTTTTTCCACTTTATTATATATATATATATATATATATATATATATATATATATATATATATATATATATATATATATATATATATATATATCTGTTAGACTGTCTGGGAAAACTATACGAATACGAAAATATTGTCAAAAATCGCCTTGAATCGCCTATGGGCCATACTGGTTATGTTTGATGTGAAGAATGCCTTCAACTCTGCCAACTGGGCACATATCATAACAAAACTGGAATCAGTACAAGTGTCAGAATATCTCATCAATATCATTAAAAGGTATCTTACTAATAGATAAGTTACAGTAACAAAAAATACAGAACATAAGTTCCGTACCGCAAGGTTACTCTAGCTATCGCATCCGCAGATGACCTGGCGATACTAGTCCCGATTAACATGAACTGGGAAATCGAAGATAAATCAACACATGCTGCAGAAAAGTCAACAGCCGAATAAAGAAAAACGGAAGTGGTCATACTGAAAGGACCACGACAAAGATCCGAGTTGACTTTTCAAATTGGTAGTACTATTACAATGCCTACAAACTGTGCAAAATACCTAGGCATATACATCGACACAGGCCAAAGGTTCACGAAACATCTGACAAATGTAGTCCAGAGGGCGGAAGAAAGAACGGCAGCCCCACAAAAGATCATGCTGAATATAGGAGGCCCAAGTAGCCAAAAATGAAGAATGTACCTGCAAGTGGTACAGTCGACCCTCCTATATGGAACCTACATTTGAGCAGATGTCCTAAATTACAAAAAGTACAGAGACATGATAACCAGAACCCAGCAAAAGCCCCTATTAAAAGTGACAAGTTCGTACCGGACTACTTCAACAACGGCCCTACAGGTGATAGCGGGTATGCTCCCCATTCACTTCCTAGCGAAAGAACGGCAGACGCTCTATAACTCTCGAGATGGCCACCTACCTCAGGTCAGAGCCGCCTTAGAGAACAATTACTAACAGAATGGCAAGCAGAATAGGAGGCTCAGATAGACAAGGCACAATGGACTTCGTCTTCTTCTAGTCTCCACTAATGAAGGGTGGTTATAACCATTGCAAATTCGTCTCTATCTTCTGCTTTTCTTAAGAGCGTCTGTGTGTAACGCGGTCCAGTCGCGAATGTTTTTCAGTCAGGATATTTGTCGTCTACCCCTTTTTCCTTCGATTTTACCCTTCATAATCAGCTGCAACAATTCGTACTTATCATTTCTAAGTATATGCCCCAAATATGCTGTCTTTCGCCTTTTAATGGTGGTCAAAAGTTCTCTGTCTCTTTCCATTCTGTGCAGCACCATTTCGTTCGTAATATGATCGGTCCATGGTATCTTCAAAATTCTCCTAAAAAGCCACATCTCAAAAGCTTCCAGTTTCCTCATTAAGTCAACATTAACGGTCTAGGCTTCGACACCATAAAGAAGGATAGAGTGGATATAACATTTTACCATCCGATATCGGATTTGCAGATTAAGTCTTTGGTTACTCAGAAATTTCCTCATCTTCAAAAAGGCTGATCTTAATTGCTCTAGTCTTGAGTGAATTTCTGATTTCGGATTCAGATCTTTCGTAATCCAGACTCCTAAGTATTTCATTTTGTCCACTTGCTCAATATCTTTATTTTTTATCTGCATTCTTGTAATGACTTTGCCCCTCTTACAGGTAACCATGGTTTTTGTTTTCTTTATGTTTATTGTTAAACCAAACTGTTCCCCAGTATCACAAATTGTGTTTAGTAACGTCTGCAGGTCTGTCTCACTTTCAGCAATAATGACTGTATCATCAGCATAACGGATGTTATTTATATTTTCACCATTTATCTTGATCCTTTCTGTACAGTTACAAGTGCTTGCGTATTGAATTTGATGGCCTCGACATTCACGTGGTTAAGGAGCCTTTGTTCATGACTCTCGGCAATTTGTTATAAGTAGACAGAGTGGATTTTTTCCCATCAACCAGTAGATCTTTCTGAACTTAATTTCTAATTCCCCTTTTTTTTTCTTAATATTTGCTTTCCAACGTAACTTGGAATCTAATGTCATACCCAAATATTTTGCCGTATTTGTATAATGTATTTGGTTTCTATTTATACTAACTGGGATATGTTGTTCTCTTTTGTTAGTAAAATTGAAATGAACAGATTTTGTTTCATTCAATTTGATACGCCATCGCCTTGTCCAGATGTTAATTTGTTCAACAGAGTTCTGTAGCATGGTTGCTGCATCCTCGTGGTTTTGTCCGACTGCTAGAATGCATGTATCGTCTGCAAATGTCGCAATTGTGTTAGATTCTAATGATGGAATATCGCTGGTATAGAGCAGGTATAGCACTGGCCCCAGGACACTTCCTTGTGGAAGTGGAACTCCAGCGTTAACTTCTCTTAATTCTAAATATGCTTCCTCGTATTTAACTGGAAAGTATCTGTCGAATATATATGATTATAGTAGTTCAGAATATTGTTTTGGTAAGTAGCATCTCATTTTATGATATAGTCCGTCATGCTACACTTTGTCAAAAGCCTGCGCTACATCGAGGAAAATTGCGGAACAGACTTTTCCTTCTTCTAGAGCTTTTTCTATTATATCTGTTATTATATGCACCTGATCTATCGTTGAGTGGCTTGCTCTAAACCCAAACTGATGATTAGAAATTAGATTTTTTTCCTCTATTATCGGTTTTAGTCCCTTCAAGAGTAATTTTTCGTAAACAATAAAAAAAGAATAAAAACTAAAAAAGGAAACTAAATGGGAGAAAAACGACTTAAAATAATCTTGCAGACAACGCAATGCTACTCTCTCAAATTGAAGATAATTCACAAAGTATGCTGACCAATTTAATATAACTTTCCCAAAAAAGACAAAATGCATAATTATAACAGCAAATTTCCATATGAAGAATATAAGCCGAATGACAACCAATAGAGTAGTAAAGACAGCGAGAGATACGAAGACGATCAGTAGCAAGACCACGAAAACGAGGGAACGACCATTTAAGAATAGACAATGTCATCTCTATGTAAAAAGAAGAAAAAAATTAAATACAAATGAAAGCAATCGAAAAAGTTTTTGAAAAAATAGAGCATATAAAACATTTAATATTTGATAACGTTAACATTTTTCTTTCAAATTTCTAAGGTGGTGAGGAAATTCGGTATGCATCTGAAATTGCCATTTTAATAAACCTTCACTAGGTTTTTTCGTAGTAGTAATAAAAAATTAAATTATAGACGTTTGTCATCAACCGTCGAAAAATAAAAAGGACCTTCACTTTCAGAGCAAGTGGATAATAATTACAGGATAGCAGCAAAGGCGAAATCAAGTAAAAGAAGGAAGAAACCGTCTCTTTGTGCGTACGCTAACGTTGTGTGTGTCGTATCTGTTAGTGACAAGAGCCATCATCAGAGCAGAAACCGAAACGGGGGCGTTGAATTGCTCTTCCTCCTTATTTCGCTGACGGTGCTGCCGTCGCTGAACCGCCAAAAAAGGGGCCGCTAGGGGGCGCACTCTCTCACTTACTCTCTCGCAATTGCTTTATAGGATTCGGAAGGAAGTGGGGACATCCAAACGTGCGGTGTGCGTAGCTCTGAAGCCCGCCGTTCTATGTTACGCATCTCGAAGAGGTGCCTTATTCACACTTTTTTATACCATAAAAAATAAGATATATTTAACCACATTGGAAATATTTCACTATATACGTTTTTGTTTTGTGTAAATTTGCTTCCGATAATGTTATTAAAATTAAAAAAAATCCTGAAAGTATATTTATAATTAAGGCTCGGATTATAGGCAAAATGCCTTTTTTGCCTATTTTGCCTATTATAATTGTTTTTTACACTTTTTGCCTTTTTTCGTAAAATCCCGCTATTTGTGCTTTTTTTAAAATTTCATGATACTACCCATGATATTATTCTATTACTAAACCATTCTATAATAAAATTTTGGGTCAATAATAAAATATCAATGGTTTGTTTATATAACAGATTTCTAGGAAAATGTACCTGATCCAGACTTGAGGGTTAACTATTTGGAAATCCCTAAGCTTTATTAGTTTATTATCAGTTGTACAGTCGGTTACTGTATCAGAGTTTAGTCACAAATGGCTATATCCTAGTTTAGTTTTGTTGCGTATACCGAAAAGCAAAGAACACGTTTTAAAACGTTTTAGACATTTGTGTGAAAAGATGACATCTAAATTAAGGCTATGGATCGCACCTTATTCGGAACTTTCTCTAGAAGGAGATGGAGCATTTTGTAAACCATGCGGCAAATCGGTAAGTTTTATTTTTTCTCTTTTTTTCTCGTCCCACAACATATCTAAATTCTAAAGCAGTTTTAGAATTCTAATTATTTTTTTTTATTTCTCAGATTTCAAGTAGAAAAAAGTACTTTATTGACCAGCATTGTAGAACCCCACTTCATGAACGTAATTTGGAAAAATTAAATTCCTCCAAGTTAGCCCAAATATCTCTGCGGGATAGTTTAAGCAGTTCAAAAAAAAAGGAGGAAGACGCATTTAAATTTGATTTATGCCAGATGATGATTGCATCCAACATTCCTCTATATAAAGTTAATAACCCTAGTTTTAAATGCTTTTTCGAAAAATATCTTAATAAATCCTTACCGGACGAGAGTACATTGAGAAAACATACTGTGGAAAAATGTTATGTGGAATGTATTTCAAAAATTAAGCGGGAGTTAGAGGGCAATTTTTTGTATATTATCGTGGATGAAACGACAGAAGTATGCGGCAGGTATATAGGTAATTTAATAATTGGAATTTTGAACGAAAACTTTGCGAGAAAACCTTATTTAGTTGCCGTTAAAGAATTGGAAAAACAAACAATTTAACAAAAGTCGATTTATACAAGATAGTTTAATAAACCTCTTTTTACCCAACGCTATACCACTGAATAAAATAGTTTTAATGCTTTCAGATGCTGCGGCATATATGTTAAAAGCTGCTGTTAATTTAAAGATTTTTTATCCTAATTTAATTCATTGCACTTATGTAGCCCACGGTTTAAATAGAATTGCTAAAGAAATAAGAAATCTGTTTTCGTTGGTAAATAATTTTATAAATTTTATGAAAAAAGATTTTGTAAAGGCTCCGTTGAGGGTGCAAATATATAAAGAAAGACTTCCCGGTGTCCATTTGCCACCTAAACCAGTAATTACAAGGTGGGGAACCTGGCTCGAAGCAGTTTTTTTTTACTTTGAACACAGCAATGAAATAGAATTAGTTATGTCAGAATTTGATGATGATATTTCCAAAGCCATTCGAGAAGCAAAAAAATATTAAAAAATCCCAAATTGAAACAGGAACTCGCTTATATCAATGACAATTATAAATTAATAGTTACCACAATTACCTTATTAGAAAAACAAGAGATAAATTTATGTGAGTCAGTAAAATTAATAGATAATTTAAAGACGAAAATTAAATCGGCACCTGGAAGTAACGGTCAATTAATTTAAAAAAAAATGAAATATGTTTTCGACAAGAATGAAGGTTTTTCGTTTTTATCTAATGTTGCTAAAGTTTTGAATGGGACATTTTCCGAGGAATTTCAAATTATGCCAGATTTATTATCCGCTCCGAAATATGCTCCAATTACATCTGTCGATGTCGAACGTTCGTTTTCAATGTACAAATTAATTTTAAGTGATCGAAGACATAGTTTTAAGACCGAAAATATTGAAAAACATGATAAAATTTTAAGTGGTTACAATATTTATTTATTAATTTACAGTTATTTACTTACTAGTTTATTTATATTAATGTTATGATTATGATGTGTAAATATACCTGCATTAAGTTAATATTACGTTAATTCACTTTGTACAATAAATAATAAGTTATATTCCTTTATTGCCTATATTTTGCCTAAATGTTAATATCCCTGCCTTTTTTAATAAAAATCTTTGCCTATATAGGCGCCTTTTTCTTCAATTCATGTTGCTTATAAATCCGAGCTTTATTTATAATAACGATGTCCCTGGTTGTCACCTATTTTATTGACAAGTACGCATAACAGAAAAATCCATAAGGATGAATTGCAGTTTACAATCGTCTTGAGTTGAAGTCAGTCTTTGGAAGAAAATTACGAAGTCAAAGACGGCCAGGTAAGACCAAGATTAATGACCACGACGATCTGATTCGATAAACTAATGAAGTATTGTGTTCCAAAATAACTTACTTGGTTATTTCAGTGGTGGAACTTAAAGCATTATCTTATCGGACGGATCATCCCCTAATTGAAAATTTAACTATTTTTAAAAAGATCATAAACTAGCATATGCATATCAAATAAACCTGATTACAGAATTTTAACCATTTTAAATAAAAAATTAACTGCAATTTTTTTAAAAGTATTTATAAAGCGATGGATTCGAGCGTTACTTGATGGAAGTTCATTTTATCAAAGAATAAGGACACTGAAAACATATTTTCTACACTGTCAAAAAATTTATTATAATTTATTTTCAGTACAGCTGCTTCAGCTAAGTGCCTTTCTCAAGCGATGTATTTTTATTATGCGTCTACCAGTGTTACGTTATAAAGATCACATGTTTGTTATTTTTCTTTGAATAATTCGGTACCTCGGAGGTAAAGGACACTATGTCCATTTTCTTACTTTTTCAGGAGAGCAGTTTTAAAAATTTTTAAATTTGTAATCAGTAAATACTCAAATGTTTCTTATATTTAACCAAGCTTAATATATTATTATTGTGGTGTGTATAATCGTTTTTCATTCCATGAAGTGTTATATACCTGAGGTTTACTGTTCATTATTTAAAATTTTTTTTAAAATGTGTAGTTGGACATAGTGTTGTTTACCTCTAACAACTTTTTTATATAATGTGGCATTGCATGTTAGGGTCTTTACGAAATAAACAATACAAACACATTAAACAGCCTATACTATTATTTTATTAGAGGTAAATATTATAATGTTATAATAATTAAGTAAAATTATAGACAAGTTTCAAAATTGTTAAAGATGCTCCATATCATCTTCATCTTCTTGTGGGTAATCGTTTGTGGCTACATCGCTATGTGTTAAATTTTGATAAAACGCATGACAAACTGGCGGAACAAAAGACAGTAGTGCAATTAAGTCATTGTACTTTTCTTTTGTGATTGGTAATGGGATTGCTGAGACTTGATTTAATTGGGCTGGAAATGTTACTTGCTGTCTTCGATACCTCATGAAGTCCACTTCATACATATTTTGATTATTGAAATCGGTCTTATAAAAGAACTTTCCAATGTGTTCTTGTTGGACTTGTAGGACAGCACATGTTGACAGTAGAACAGGGTCTTTATTAACATTTTTTTTCTACTTACAAAAGGAGGATTAGATGACAATTTCTTATCGAACAGCGTTTTGAAGTTTTTGAAATCTGCAAGTTCCATATTGTGCACTGTGTATTTACCTGATGTTTGCCTGACTAGTTATTGCCAGTCCCATGGTGTTAAAATGGCCAAATTGGAGAGTTTCTTTCTTTTTCTTTCGATTAAAGCATGAACAGTGTCTGCTTCCATATGCGTGTGCCCTTTCAGTAGAAACTTTTGAGTGATCGTCTTTATTTGCAGTATCCAAAAATAGCACATTATAATACTTATATTTTTATTTTGTCCATAGCAGTTATCTGTCCAAAGATTGATGTCCTCTACTTGACTACCTGGAATTGTATTGTCAGCCCATTTCAAAATTGACAAGGCAATTTCATTTGCACCTCGGTCCCCTTTCGATTCGTCCCACATTATACATTGTACAGAAGAATCAATGGCATCATGTAATGTAAAACATAATGTCCAAAGCTTCCTTTTGTAGAAACTAATACAATTGTTTGTTAGTGGTGAAGGCAAACATTTTTGAAAATCACCAGATAGTGCTTTGTATTTTGGTGACTCTTTAGCTATTATAAAGTCCAATTGTTTTAAGTTATACCGAGTTTTAGATTCAATAAGGTGAGCATCATGATCAGCCTGTACACTGGTTAGTTCATCTGCAGTAAGATTATTTTTTAATTGAACGGTGAATGTACTGCATGTATCGCAAATGTCTCTTTCGGGCGGTTTAAACGACAACTTGAAGTCTTTATTAAAAATATCTGCGTACAACCACTTTTTTGCTCTGAGCTTTGGATCTACATGTCTTTCATTGCATTCATCAATGTACAGTTAATAAATACATATTTTCTATTGTTCTGTGCCCAGATAATCTCTCTTACTCCTTTCTCTGGAATAATGACGTTGTTGTATTTTGGGAATAATTTAATATGTTGATGCATACTATTTATGGTTTCGGTAGGAGTTTTATTGGTTGGCGCGTGTCTACCTCTTTGATCAGCTTTTATTAAACCTCCTGGCTCAATTTTTTTCGACATATTTACTACTACTAAATTAGATATACAAAGTGTGTTTAATAACATAACCTTGCACACCTTCAATAGCTGATTGTTCACTGTAAAATGGTAGTGTAGTGTATTATTTTTAGATTTGGTAGAATTTAGATCTTTTTTTCTTGATCGAAGAGTAGGTTGGATGTCGATACATGAGAAGATAAATTGCTTTTTAAGATCTGAAACGTTTTTCTCAGTCCAGTATGAGTTGAAATTTTTTTGTCTTTCGTATTCTGGCAATCTTTCAGAGCATTTCATGCGACACATTAACATTTTTGCAGGCATGTCTTTGTCTCTTTTACTGAGATACTCTTTCCCACCAGCTATTTTTCGTTTGCGAACATTACAGGCCCAATTTTGTTCATTTACTACACGTTTTTTACCTTTTTGTTTGCACTTTGTTATATTTTGTACCATTCTTTAAACACTTTTCTCTTCTTCTAAAATAACTTCATTATGTTCATTGAAATTGCCTGCATCACTGCTTAGGGATAAATCGTCCTGAAGAAGATTTTTTTTATTGCCCCACTAATCGTAGGGGTAATAATAGCTTTCTCTTTTACCTTTGTTTTCGCTGGTTTACTTATACGTCTCATATCATTTTCGTCCGATTCTGAGCTTTCACCACTTGGAGGCTCATAGATTTTATCAATATCCGAATTTTCATCTCCAAACAAATTATCATTTTCGTCCACTTATTTCTTATAACGAATATATTATATCAAACCAGCTAAAAGAAGGACTTGAATAGTGTTTTATTATAATTTATGAAAATATTTTAATTCAAAAATAATGTTAAAAAATAAAAAATTTAGACATGACTTTAAATTATTGTGTTTAATTTCAAATCGAGAACTGTCATTCGTTTCTCGTAAAGTGTAGCACAAAACTGTATTGAGTTGTGGCATACTAGAATAAATAAAACACACTGGAAAAATTAAAAATTTAATTTAAAATTAATACAAAATGAATAACTTTTACAGTGAACAAGCGTGGAATTTAAATATATGTATTATAATTCGAAACTGCTGAAATAATAGTATTTTGTCATATCTGCATTATTAAAAAATTCTTCAAACATTTTGGACATTAACTCAACCGTCTCTCTGGTTATTAAATTTATTAGATACAGTTTTTTGTTGTTAATAATAAAAGTAATATTTATCTTAACACATTTTTGAACGTAATTTTTTTTTTATTTAGATTTAGTGCAATTCCTTTATCTGTGATGGCAACAATGAATTGTTTCACGAACCATTGTCTCCAGTCTGAACCAGAGGCAGACTCTCTTATATATCTCTGGTCTGAACACTGGTTTACATTGGGAAAAAAGTGTACCATTTTTATATGACAGCAAGTGTACAAGGGTACATAACACTATGTCCGGATGGTAAATGACGGTGCACACATATAGTAGAGGTAAACAACACCAAGTCCACATGGTGTTGTTTACCTCTGACTGGAAGTGGACTTGGTGTTTATTAAAAAGTCGGTAACTTGCCGTAAAATTGTCTCTGGACATAGTATGGTTTACCTATGTGTAGAGCCAGAAAAGTTATATTTAAAAGTGCAATAATCTAAATTTCGATAAAAATGGACATAGTGTCCTTTACCTCCGGGGTACACAATTATTTTTAAAAATTTTTTTTTATTTTATTCATTTAATAACTTTCTCTTTTATTTTATTATTTTTATTCTAAAAATAGTGGGCGCTCAACTCTTCTATCAACTAAATATTCTGTATAAATTCCGATTTTAATTTACACTCGTTTCGATTCTATTTTATGCCATAGACATATATAAAATATCTATGATGTCTATGCTCCGATTCTAAGCGACAAAATATATTTGTCAGTTTGCAACTCTTGACTTCGGTCATGTCAGTTTTAATTCAGTACAGAAGTGTGAGAATGTGTTTTTATATACATGTTTTATCTATAAAAAGACATGTTTCTGTCGTAAATTCATTTACATCGTTATTGCTTTTCATTTACACCAACAAGAAAAAAGAGAAATATGGAATATAGAAGTCCTACAAAAACCAAATAAAGAACTGGATTATCAAATAAGCAACAGATTCCAATTGCTGGGAGAGGAAAAGCATAATTTAGAGTTAGAACAAGCATGGCAGCAAGGTGCATCAGTTATAGATCAAGCAGCCAAGGAAACCATTGGAAAAAAGAGGAATCGCCCAAAACGGAAATGGTTTGACAAAGCATGCGAGGAAATTCTGGAAATAAAAATGAAAAAAAGATTGAAAATGCTACAAGACCCCACAGATGAGAACAAAGCAGATTTTAACAGAACAAGAGCACAAACAAGGCGACTATTCAGAACTAAAAAGAGGAGCAAAAGTGGCGAGAGGAATCAAATTAGGAAATTCTTAAGTAAAGTGAAGTCAGTCAGAAAAGGTGCAAGTGTTGAAGTAACACAGCCTACGAGAAATGAAGCAGGTGAACTTATAACGATAGAAACGGAAATCGTCAAACGATGGAAGGAATACTTATGGAATTTACTAAATTTTTAAAGTGAGACGGAGGAAGCAGATAGTACATTTCATTCCGCAGATATCGAAATACCAGCACCAACACTCGAGGAAATAAAGAATGCGATCGCGTCTCTAAAAGACCATAAAGCACCAGGAAATGATGGCATAAATGGAGAGTTGTTAAGAAAAGGAAGAAACCTTTTACACCAAAAATTGTATGACATCATTCTGAGAGTATGGCAACAACAGAAAATGCCTAAAGAATGGAATGGAAGCGTTATAATTCCCATATGTAAGAAAGGAAACAAAGAACAATTCCAAAACTATAGAGGCATGTCGGTTATTAGCACATCATATAAAGTGCTATCAATTATCTTGCTAAAGAGACCCACACCTCTTACTCGGAAGATATTCTAGGCGACTACCAATGCGGCTTTCGTGCTGGAAGGTCAACTATAGATAAGATATTTACCATCCGACAAATATTAGAGAAAAACTGGGAATTCAACCGCGATGTGCACCAAATTTTCATAGATTTCCAGGAAGCATATAATTCCACAAAAAGAAGCAAATTGTAGATAGCAATGTTAGAAATGGGAATACCAAGAAAATTAGTTGAATTAACGCAAATGTGCGTGACAGACTCATATGCACAAGTGAAGATAGGAAGCAGAACATAGATGATATTTGGTATAAATTCAGGACTTAGGCAGGGGGACCCCTTGTCACCGTTGCTGTTCAATTTTGCTTTAGAATATGCAATAAGTAAAATATCGTCTGAGCTGACAGAAGGATTTGCTCATCAAGGATCAAAACTGTTGCTGGCCTTTGCTGATGATATAGATGCAGTCACGCATTCTACAAGAGACGTGAGAGAGGTATTCTCGAGGAGAAAACAGGTAGTCTGAGTCTCTGAATAAATGAAGAAAAGACGAAATACATGATAGTAACCAAAAATCCAAGACCAAGAGTTTAAAAAGGAGTTTAAATACTTGGAGGCGATAATCACAGCGGACAACCACATAGAAAAAGAGGTCAGATACAAAACAAGGATAGCTGCGGGAAATAGAGCATTATACGCCCTTTCAATATTATTAAGATCGAAGCTGCTAAAAAGAACACTGTACAAGTCAATTATTCGCCCAATTATTACATGTGGCAGTGAAACATGGACTCTCAACCAGCGGGAAATCTACCAGCGGGAAAGCTTCTAGTATCTGAAAGGTTTTCGGAATAATATTTGACCCTCAAAGAGATGAATTCACAGGGGATTGGAGAAGACGCCGCAATGCTGAATTGGTAACTCTGTATGGAACTGAAAATATAGTTAGACATATCAAGTCAAACCGAATAAGATGAGAAGGTCACGTGGTACGATCAGAGGATGACAGAGTGTTAAAGACAGTGTTTTTTGAAAGACCAGATGGTAGAAGATCAGAAGACCGACCGAAAAAAAGATGGAAGGATGATGTTGAAGCCGAATCTATCTAGAATTGGGGTACAACAATGGGAAATAGAAGCGAAAGCTGGTAGAGGATGGAGGGCGATAGTGAATGCGGCGAAGACTCACCCCGAGTTGTAAAGCCAGTGAAGAAGAAGAAGTTATTTCTTTTCTTGGGTTTTTTTACCTTGACAGTGACAGACAGTGTTTTTTGAAAGACCAGATGGTAGAAGATTAGAAGGCCGACCGAAAAAAAGATGGAAGGATGATGTTGAACCCGATTTATCTAGAATTGGGGTACAACATTGGGAAATAGAAGCGAAAGCTCGTAGAGGATGGAGGGCGATAGTGAATGCGGCGAAGACTCACCCCGAGTTGTAAAGCCAGTGAAGAAGAAGAAGTTATTTCTTTTCTTGGGTTTTTTGACCTTTATATATATATATATATATATATATATATATATATATTTCTTTAAATGAATGTAAACTACATTATCAGTATACCGTAAAACCGTATTTTTACTTGTCTTCGACAGTGCTTCAAATATTGGGAGAATTGGCTATCAACTTTCTCCACACAGCGGACCGTTTAAGTCAAAGCTTTCATCCCTAATCGAAAATCTTTGCAAATTCGGGAAATACTTTCGGTTACGCTTATTAAATGAAGATTTTATTTCGATGTACTGCATTTTACTTAATACTCCTTTATCGGTACACTTCATATGTTTTTTCTAAGTATATCAGAGCAATATGTGTTCTCCGTTTCTTTGTTGTCGCTTTTCATTGCAAATATGTCGATCTATTGTTTGATCTTCTGACTGTGAAATCGCCTTGTTCTTCCCGTTATTTTGTGTACGGAAATTATCTTCTATAACATTTACCAATATTCATAAGTACAGTCGTCTTGTAGTAGGAATGATGGCGATTCCTCCATAGACGCAAAACATAAAGCATAATATAAAAATCTGTACCTGGTTTTTATCTTGTTTTGTTAGATTTTCTGGGACCCGCCACTGACCATCTATAGCCTGGCAATCCATACCAATATAGACAAATCTGATTACAATGATGAGGTTATTGTATCGATATATTGAATTCATCTCTACATATATAATTCTGAAAGAGATATAAATAGAAAGAATTAAATCATTAAATGGATGTTTGTGACTTGAATTTTGACATTACTTATAGATAATAATGTAAACAATATACTTTAGTATATTATCAATCGTTCTATTTTAATTTTACTTTCTACTTTTGTTCTGTTTATTTTTTTATATACGGGATGACATTGAAAATGTAGCTCCTCTGAAAATGTAACCTAACCTAACCTAACCAGACATGAAATCATAAATCTTGATTTAGTTGTCTTCCTTTTTTTTTCTTATTTTTCTTATTGGAAGACTTCATCATGTATTTTACTTCTATTTTATTTCTCAGCTTTTAAGCTTGATGTTACGGCTGATTGTCTAAGTATTTTTTCATCCTTGACAACACAAAATAATAAAATTCTACATTCACTATGCCTTTAACAACAAATTTTTGTTCAGGCAAAATCCATGAGTGACTTAGTGGATTTTGCCGAAGACAATTATTTGACATAGTGGATTTTACGGGTTAAATTTGGTTTTAAAAGTCCCATTAAAAAGATTTAGTACAAGTTTCAGCTTGCAAAATATTTTTTCCTCGCTTTATGTGTGGTGATTGATAACTCAGTTGTGTCCGTCCCAGACGTTGAAACGAAAACTTCATTACGAAATAGAGTAAGATCCCAGAGCGATCAGACATAACTTATTTTCACACAGATGAAACCTTAGAGTCTGAGTAGCGTCTCGTGTGCTTTGAATACCTGCGTATTTATGAAACTTTCTGAGTGACACCTGGGCAGGTACCAGGTGAGAAAGGTAACTAAAAATAAGAGCTATTTAACTTAAATTTACATAACTGATTTTTATACATATTTTGTAGAATATTATTTTGAAAATACTGTAATAAGTGTCAGACACTTGTCATGGACCAGAACTTTTGTCAGACGCTTTAAAGCTCCACTAAAATGAAATGAACTTTACTTACTTTTACATGTCTGATTTTTAAATAGAGATGCAAAAATATTTAATCGGATCGAAAACAGTAAGTATTCTTAATGTATTTGAATTTTTTACTCTGAGGCTCATGCGCAGATGAGCATGTAAATTTAAGTTAAATAGCTCTTATTTTTAGTTACCTTTCTCACCTCGTACCTGCCCAGGTGTCACTCAGCAAGTTTCATAAATACGCAGGTATTCAAAGCACACGAGACGCTACTCAGACTCTAAGGTTTCATCTGTGTAAAAATAAGTTATGTCTGATCGCTCTGGGATCTTGGACTAAAACATATGGACAAAATATTTGCCAAAACTCATTAAAAATTTGTTAAAAAAAATGTATAGAGTTTAGGGCCCTAGTAACTTGAAAACAGTTTTTTAGGGCACTTTATACGATTCGTTCTGCTTGCTTGGGGTATTTTAGTTCTGAACCTTGACATTTCATTGAGAGTTTTTTGGCGATTAAAACACCACGCCTGCTTAAACGGTTGCTGAGTTTCGATTCAGCCGCCCACTCTGAGTCAGATGCTGATTGCAGCCGACCACTCTGGATCAGACGCAGATGTTTAAAATACTGGTTGGTCGACCATGTAAAAGAACATCCCTTTTATCTTCATTTTTCCAATGCCTAAACGGAGTCTCTAATATATTACACACCAAGTCATTAATTTAGCCACCATTTAATATAGTCTTCTGCAGGTCATCATGCAGGGTAGAGTCGATGGCAAAAAGAGAATAAGTAGAAAGAGGAAATCATGGCTGCGAAATATTCGAGATTGGACAAACATGACTGTAGACCAATTATTCCACGTTGCAAAAGACAAAGAAACTTTTAGAAATGTGTTTGCCAACCTCCGTTAATGGAGACGGCATATATAGAAGAAGAAGAAGTCATTAATTGGATTTATGTCTGTCTAAAATTATTTTTGTCCAAACGAAATCCACGAGAACACTTTATATCCGAAATCCGAAACAAACCACTTAGAAATGTATTAATAAAGTGCACTAAACAAATAAAATTAATACTGTGACTAAACTAAACTAATAAATACTATACTATACACTATACTATATACACTATACTATATAAAAAATATCTATATAATAGACTAAATTTCAAAATATTGTCGCTGAGAGAAATTTCCGAAAAATAGGAATACCAAATACACATCCAACAGTGGGTGAAGACGAATAATATATTTATAGACGGAACTGCACTTACCAGTTTTCTCAGCTATCACTAAGGATAGGCTGACGTCACGTTGCCATGGCAACCGTGAACGCTCATGCAGATGCATTTCGCATTTCATAAATTATATTCACCTATTCCTGAATACTAAGATTCAGTACACGGCTAGTGACACAGGTCAGGACTTGACCGTCAAGTACGTACCGCTAATAAAGCTAGTTGTCTTTTTAATTTTTAGATTAATTAAAAGAGAATAAATAATTGATTTCAGAATTTAGATATAATAATGTTGCTTTCATTTTTTATTTATTTGTCTCAATTTAATTATATTTTTTTGGTGAACCTCACCTTCACCTACTTCACCTGGCCGGCCGCCGCTGTTCTAAGATTAGTAAAATAAATTATTTGATTTTAGAAATACTTCACATATTACCATCAAATGATAATGGAAATGAAAATCAAAAAACTTTTGCAACTTTAACACCTGTGGATCCTGGATCACTTGTCAATACTACAAAAGATAAACTAATTTTTTTAAATTTATTATTGGTGTTAATAAAATTCAATTGTGTTTTAGATATACATCACAATTTATCAATTCCTTGCACATCACGAGTAGAAGTGTCGTCCCAATTGGACGAAGAAACAGCCACTCTGTACGACTCCGATGATTCCATGAAAGATAAAGAGTGGATACCGCCCATTTCGTCAGACAATTAAAGTGATAGTTCGGAAAGGGAAGTGAGTCTAAAGAAAGAACAAAATTTGATAGTGGATTAAAACATTGTAGGTCAAAAAAGAGAAAACCCAATAACAGTAGAGAAACGAGTAAGGTGGAACCAACGCTTTTGGGAAAGAAACATCGAAAGAAAAAAGAATATTCAAGGTTTACCTTATAAAAGCAGAACAGGACAAAACGCAGGCACCAAAGCTACCTAAAACTGTTGATTGCTCTTGTTGCATGTATAAATGCAGTAACAATTTTTCCCCTGAGGATCGTACTGAAGTGTGTCGTATGTGTGTGTGTGTGTGTGTTTGGTGAGTTGGCTTGGAAACTAGTCCTTTAGCCACAGAATTGTAATGTAAGATATTAGTTTTTAAATAATGTAACCAACTTTAAATAAAAAGTTACATATTAGTTCGTATACTTCTCTACTATCTAAGGAGAGTAAATGGGTGATGTTTATGGGAGTCTGAATTTTAAGTTCTGATAGTTTTGAATACAGCTGATCTGTTTCATACCTATGTTTATCGCACTTAAAAAGAATATGGTTGATGTCACATTGTGATATATTATCGCATGAGCATACCCCAGAAGGGATAATATTTAACTTAGCCAAGTAAGCTTGGAATGCACCGTGATTAGTTTTCAGTCGAGTAATTGTGGCTGTCAACTTCTTTGGCATTGCATATTTGAAAATATAGTCAACATCTTGTGGTAGGGTAGGGTGGATAGTATAATATTGATTATTTGAATTCGTTGCTATGTTTTTCCATTTTTCTTTCCAATTTATAAAAATTTTGTTATAATAATGTTGTTGTAAGTCCTCCAATGTAAATGTGGGAATATAGAGTCCAACATGGGTCGCATCTTTAGCAAGCTGATCAACCAGTTCATTTCCCTCGATACCTATATGACTTTTAACCCAAATAACTGTAATATTTATTATAATAATATTATATTATAATAATAATAAAGTGTGTAGTACTTACTGGATTTAGAATTTAACAGACAATGAGATTTTATATTAATGAACGTTTTGTCTAAAGAAGTGAAAACACGTAGACCTGGAAAGAGCAATTACAGCTAACAAGGAAATAATGAAAAAACTACTTTTTAAGTAACAATAATAAGATTTTTCTGTGTAACACTCTGTATTTTAAATTAACCAATCATCAATACATATAAGTCAGAGTGGGGAATATGGTGACGGCAATCGAGGTAAACATATTCCGTGCAGCAAGGCATCTGAAAAAATTAGATTAAGAGTGAACATATTGAGAGTTTCCCAGTGATGAAAAGTCACCATACAAGGTGGTCAACAAAAAGACTCTACCTGGATAAAAACCTGAAATAAAAAAGATGCATACTCTCTTTTTAGAAGATTACGAAAGAAATAATATGCCAAAAGTAAGCCTCATTACTTACAGACGAATCTTCTGTAAGGAATAAAATTTTTCTTTTAGGAGAGGACAAAGCTGGAACAAAAGTATTAGATGCATTTGGAAAGAAAAGATGCAGCAATGAAAGAAAAAGAAGCCGACAAACAGAGAGCAACTGATGACAATAGTTTCATATCCACTTCCTGTGACATGCAAAGTGTGTTACAAATTCCAACATCTGAAATTAGTTTTCTTTGATATTTACGGAAACTAAACTTAGAATTGAGCTTAATTACCAATAGGATTTTTTTGATGCATGCATTATTCCGATATTAACTTATGCGGCACAAACATGGACAATCACAAAAAAGAATATGAAAATACTTAGAGTCACTCAACACGCGATGGAAAGAGCAATGCTAGGTATATCACTTAAGGACAAGAAAACAAACAGATGGATAAGACAGAAAACCAAAGTCACCGATGTGGTGCAAAAATCATTAAAGTTGAAATGGGAATACGCTGGACATGTAGCTAGGAGCGATCTAAACAAATGGTACAGATCAATTTTAACCTGGAGACCATACTAACACAAAAGACCCAGAGGCAGACCTCCTATGAGATGGACAGATGATCTGAAAAGGACTGCAGGGAAAAATTGGCTACAAGTAGCGTACAATAAAAAACAATGGAAAGGAAGACTTGAAGAGGCTTATGTTCAGATGTGGACGTGAATGGCTAGACGAAGAAGAAGAAGAAGGATTTTTTTACTTGAAATTTTGCCCAATACGTTTTCTACATCCTCATAGTGTACTTCCTGGTAGTATTCATTCGTATCTTATGTGTTGACGCATTCTTATTTTATATTTATTCCAGCCAGTTTGCCCCCTATAAATTTAATTTAATTTGATATAAATAAACTTACGTGTTAGCGGTTAAACTTCTACTTCACCTTTGACTGATCTATCCTTGTCTTTCCATTGTCGATTGTTGTTAGTATTCATTTGTAGTTGATGCAGAACGCATTGGATCCGTAAAAAACATTTCTTTTCAATTTTAGATTACATTGAGATAATTAATTGTCCAACAATAACAGACAGTTCGTTTTTTTTTGTAATCGCTGGACCCACACTCTCGAACCGATGGTCTGTTCAAAAGCCAATAATAGGGTGCATTGTTCATGCATAAAAGCCATTTTAAATTCACAACCGGCCCAGAACTATTAGTGTTATTGATGATCTCGTGTAAATAGTGATTGATGAATACTGAATGTTTTTCTACCTCTACTTCTCTGACCTCTTCGATGTATATGACGTCACGTTTATTTATAACGTATTCGGAATGGTCTATCAAAAGGATTTGTTGTAAAATATTTTGGATTTATTGTAGGTTGCGTTAGACCTAACCAAAAACCAAAAAAAATATACAAAAATATAATAAAATTGACGATTCAATGTAAACAACAATTGAAGGGTACAGGGGAAAAAGGAAGCATGTCAGAAATTCTAATTTTTTGTTTTAATAATTCATTGGATATGTTATATTCTGTACTTCACTATACGTAAATAACACTGGTTAAAAATGGGTTGTGTCATGAGATCACACGAATAATAAAATACCTATACAGGAGAAAAAAGGAGAATGTCATGGTTTTACAGGTTAAGGAGGAATGTCAGCTGTGAATCGCGCAGAAACAAGTAAAGACACTTTTATTGTTACTCGTTGTTTTCGTGTGTTGCCTTGAGGTTTATATTTGAAGTTACTTCCTTAAAGTTCTTGATACAAAATCATTTTATTATGCAAAACGATAAAGAAATTAGTGATCAGAAATAGTTCAGCAAATGTAAAGTTAAGTGAAAAAAGAAAATCTTTGATTACAAAGCATTTTCCAGGGTCTGACTGTCATTGTAAAAGATTGCAATGTTTTTAAAATGTTTCTACATGCTGTAGGAACAGTGTTTTGAGGCAATTTAATTTAATGTGTTTTGTTGATGAACAGAACTCATATTTATGTGATCTAATTACCGTACAACAAATTCAAAACCGACGTTCACGTCAAAGAGCCTGGAAGTTGAAAAGGGTAACATTTGCAGGAGATAACAATGGTTTTCCTAGGCTGGAGAATAAAATAAAGCGACTGAAAAATGAAAATAAATTTCATAAATTGGAAGCAGACACATTTCGTAAGAGAAAACGAGAATCTACAAAAAAAAGCGGGAAAAGCAGCAATGAAGAAGCAATTTATTTTGATTTTGAGACCTACCTAACACCTAACCTATCTACAAATGACGTATTACAAGCGCCAACTTTCTTTGTATAGTTTTAATGTCCACACTTTATCAACCAGGGCCAGTACATTTAATACTTATCCTGAAACAGTAGAAATAAAGGTAGTGACAATTTGTGCTTAATGTTGCACGATTTCTTACGATTACAATCATCTTAATATAAATGTACGGCGTCTTTCCATGTTCTGTCATTCATGCGCAGGACAAAACAAGAATTACACTCTTTTAAGATTTCTTCACAACCTAGTGCACAACGAAAAAAGATTTGATGAAATAAAAATATGTTTTCCTGATCTTGAAACTATCTTCAAACAGATAGGAATATGGGCCTAATCAACCAAAAAGCTAAAGTAGAGCAGTCAAATGAATGGATGGAGATATTTAGTCAAGCCAGAGTGAAACCTTCTCATTTTAATGTAATAGAGGTAGATCACCTGCTATTTAGGAGATAGTCAAACCGCCTGAACAAAACTTACACCAAGAAGTGCCCATTTAAAACTAGATCTCTGCAATAAGCCAAGGTTGTAAAATCGCACCCTTGTTTTATTTATTATCGAAATTGATATAATGGTCTTTTTGAGTCTGCAGTAGTCGCAAACCGCAGTCCAATTTCGAAGTACTCTAACTTGCAAGACAATGAATTTGAACTACCACATTATCAAAAGGTAAAAGAAATAATAAGTTAGACTTACTCACAATCAATTTAATTTAACTAATCGGACGACCGGTTTCGCTTTCTATAATATGCAAAGCATCTTCAGGTCACGATACAAAGTTAAAATGCTGAAAATAATAATCCCATATTAGGGTGTTGTCTAATAAAGATAAAACAAAGGTAGGTGATATAAATTATATAAATTACAGTAATTATGCCAATATTACATGTCTGTGGTTTTATAAATGAATAAAATGTTTAAGCAGACAAGGTAAGACCCACAAATTGGTAAAATAGTCTATTAAACTGTAATGAATTAATAAATAAACAAATAAATAAAACATTACTTACATGCCGGTACTCTATTAATTGATGGTTGAAAGAACATGGTTCAAACTATCTTGTATTGTTGATTGGAGAACTCAGGTCAACTATTGTAATTGTTTAACAGTAAACGGGGAAGTTCTTGAGGAGACAGATTTTATCCAATGAAGTAGAGATGGGTGAAATGTAATTGTTTGTTTGATGAAAGTAATGTTCTATACCATTAAGTTCTTTAAAGTTATTTATATTTATTCTGGAGATATATTTATGAAATGTGTGTTATTTATTGAGATTTTTATGTTTTGTTTTGGAAGGTGACAGTTGTAAGACAATGAATAAGAATGGATGTACAAATTGTGTGGGTGTGCAATTATATCAGCTTGTAGTTATTAAATTTCTTTGATAAAGTTGTTGCAATATGTGGCAAATTGTTGTAAAGTCCAAAAAAAATTAATGTTAAAATTAAATTAAGACACTTTTATACACACAGAAACACACAGAAAACACTTAAAAAACGGGGGACGAAACAGACATTTAATTTAAAAGGGGGAGGATTTTAAAAATCCACATATTGCAACAACTTTATCAAAGAAATTTGATAACTACAAGCTGATATAATTGCACACCCACACAATTTGTACATCCATTCTTATTCATTGTCTTACAACTGTCACCTTCCAAAATAAAACATAAAAATCTCAATAAATAACACACATTTCATAAATATATCTCCAGAATAAATATAAATAACTTTAAAGAACTTAATGGTATAGAACATTACTTTCATCAAACAAACAATTACATTTCACCTATCTCTACTTCATTGGATAAAATCTGTCTCCTCAAGAACTTCCCCGTTTACTGTTAAACAATTACAATAGTTGACCTGAGTTCTCCAATCAACAATACAAGATAGTTTGAACCATGTTCTTTCAACCATCAATTAATAGAGTACCGGCATGTAAGTAATGTTTTATTTATTTGTTTATTTATTAATTCATTACAGTTTAATAGACTATTTTACCAATTTGTGGGTCTTACCTTGTCTGCTTAAACATTTTATTCATTTATAAAACCACAGACATGTAATATTGGCATAATTACTGTAATTTATATAATTTATATCACCTACCTTTGTTTTATCTTTATTAGACAACACCCTAATATGGGATTATTATTTTCAGCATTTTAACTTTGTATCGTGACCTGAAGATGCTTTGCATATTATAGAAAGCGAAACCGGTCGTCCGATTAGTTAAATTAAATTGATTGTGAGTAAGTCTAACTTATTATTTCTTTTACCTTTTGAAATGGACTCACACAAGCAACACATTCATGATACCACATTATCTTTATGGAGATATCAAATAGTAATAAATTAAGCTAGTAGTATTAAGAATCAAGTATTCTGGTTGTTTGTAGGTTTGATTCCTATTTCCAAGGAAAATGTTTGATGACGTTGTGCATCTGTCCAGATTTTGCACAAAGAACGCGGAAGAGTATTCAAAGCACTACCACATGTTGAATGATGACAAGTTGGATCGTAGTTTTAACTAAGCAAACTAAGTATCCTTTTATTTTTGTTACTTTTCCTAAATTAACTATCCATTAAAACAAGGGTATGATGTAATCCATGACATTTCCCGTTGTTAATCAGCGTAAGTGTATTTCTTAGGTATTTCTCATAATGTAGTGTTCTACAACTGTCCAAATGACATAAAAAATTTTAAACCACATAGTAAATATACCAAACATATGATTACCATATAGAATAAAACATGTCATTAATATTAGTCTTATAACTCCTGGAAAATTAAACAAAAATGACATTCCTCCTTTTTCCTCTGTACCTTTCATTTTAACTATTGTTAGAACCGGGGTAGGAGAGGCTAATAAGTTTCATGTGAAGGTAGGATTACATCAGAGCTTGGTGCTAAGTCCATTTTAATTAGTATTAGATGAGATAAAAGAGTGCCTAGGAGACATTCCTGGGTGTTTAATGTATGCAGACGATGTGGTGCTACTAGAAAATACTGAAAGGAAATTAGAAATAAGACTGGAGCAGTAGAGACAGTGTCTGGAAGGAAAAGGTTTAAAATTGAGTAGATCAAAAACGGAGTATTTAGAATGTTCATTTAAAGATGAAGTTATAAATTCAAATAGGGTGGTAACCCTGGACAATGGGTCTATTATGAAAAGTGATTGTTTTAAGTATTTAGGATCTCTACTACAGAGCAACGGGGAGATATATGGAGATGCCTGCAGTAGAGTAAGAGCTGGCTGGATGAAGTGGAAGCAGGCGAGTGGTGTATTGTCCGACAGAAAAATTCCTATAAAACTGAAATGTAAATTTTACAAGACGGCAGTGAGACCAGCTAGGATGTATGGCACTGAATGCTGGGCAATTAAAAAGAAAGAAGAACAATGTAGCATGTGACTGAAATGAGAATGCTAAGGTCGATGAGTGGAGTAACAAAAAAGAAGAGAATCAAAAGTGAATATATTAGGGGAAGTTAGTCGTGGAAGTTTAGTCGACGCTGTGAAAAATATAGGCGCTTTTCAAAAGTGCTCTTGTATTTGCACCGACGGAGCAAAAGCATTGACGGGACGCATAACGGGATTGGCTGGACTTTTGCAGGAAAATGGTGTTAACTGTATTATGTTTCATTGCATTATCCATCAAGAGGCTCTCTGCGGAAAGATAATTAAAATCAACGATACTATGAAAACTGTAGTGCAGATAGTAAACAGCTTAAGAGTTGGAAACACAGCTCAGCGACACCGAAAATTCATCTTTTTCTTGTAGGAATTAAATACTGAATATAAGGACGTCCCCCTACATTCAGAGATACGCTGGTTGAGTGTAGGTAAATGCCTTAGAAATTTTTTGTTCTTTAAGAAAAGAGATCTTACTGATTTTTGAAACGGAAATTGTTATTAACACGGACGTATTGATAACAAAGCTTAAGAACAAAACATTTCTTCATGAACTGGCATTTCTAACAGACATTACCTCTCACTTGAACACATTAAACCTACAACTCCAGAGGACAAATAAGACAGTATCACAGTTGGTTGGTCAAATTGAGACATTTCGCAAAAAACTTGATCTTTTCGAGAACTGCATGAAAATATACGACCTCAATCATTTTCCTGCGTGTTTCGAAATAAATCAAGAAGAAACCATGGTCGATTTCTCGAGGGTTGCAAAAGTTCTTACAGAAATAAAAAGAGAATTCGATGAAAGGTTTTCGGAATTTGATGCACTAAAACTCGATCTTGAGCTTTATAACAATCTAATGGGAGTCAACATCCAGAACCAATCAGCAGAATACCAATTAGAGCTGTGCGAACTACAGTCCGATTCGTTTTTTCAAGCAAAGAAAATAGTAAGTAAGTTCGTGTAACCTTCTGGCTAAGGTCTAGTGTTAGGGTTTTCAGGTCGCGCAACCGCCCCTAACGTGACTTAACGACTACTTTCGTAGCCGGGACCGACGGCTTTACTTGCCCTCCGAAGCACGGTGGCAGCTCAGTTAAATTATAAATTGACAATTTTGTCGGTGCCAGTATTCGAACCCGGGCCCTCCAGCTGGTTAAGCCAGTAACACAGCCACTGAGCTACGGCTGCCACAAGCAAAGAAAAATGAAGACATGGGTACCTTTTGGAAGTTAGTCTCCAAGGATCGTTTTCTTAAACTTCGTAACTTTGCGTTGAGACTATATTCAATGTTTGGTAGTACGTATATATGTGAAAGTACATTTTCTGCTTTGAAACATATTAAATCTAAAACACGTAATTGCATGGAAAACGATTCTCTGGAAGCGTGTATTAGACTCACTATGACTAGCATAGATATAGATGTGCAAAAAAGAGTAGAGGATAAACCCTTGCCTCAAACATCCCATTGATTTTTTATTTTATGTTAAATTTTAAACATAACATGTAAATTGTAAACCATAATAAAATACTTGTAAATAATATTTCGTTTATATATCATTTTTTAAAATAAACTTTTTTTTGAACAAGTCTAGTTCTCTGGCCCTCTGGACCACACTGATCTAAGCGATCCGTGCCTATGCTCTAACTGAGAGTATTAAAGGAACTGAGTTTATTTAAGTAAATACGACTGTTTATTAAAATTTATAAACTCTACCGAATCTAACCTAACACAAACGTAAACAAAACAATTTACTTTGAAAGTGGAACCAGTTATAATGGAAATCGAATCCGTCAGATTATAGTTGACCAGTAAAGGACAGAAATAGTCAAGTGGAAGTTTAAATGTTCTACTAAATTATTTTAACTACGTTTAACAATTGTATCTCCGTCTCGCTCTGCCAATTAGAAATATGTAACTGCGTATGTCTTGAGTAACGTTTTTGCTTAAAAGACAACACCTAATAATCTTTTTACCTTGTTTATTATTTATAGAAAAAGACAACAAATACAAAATATGTGCTTGATATGATCGTTCATGGGTAATCTTTCATTTTTCCGACTGTACATAATAATACACAAGTATTATACAGTACAATACAATAATAAACAAGTAGTGGTTTTTGCATAAACACCATATCTTCACAAACCATTTAAATCTACTAAAAATCTTTTTGTGTTGAAATAGAAAAACCTTTTCTACAAATAGAATTAAGTATTGTACAACAAAAACCAACAGTTTTCTATATAAGTATTTACCTCTGTCATATTATCAGCCCCAGTGATTATATCGAGCTCTCGGTTCGTCGATTCTAAGTCTGGCACATCATCAAAAGTAAATACAGAAAGCCAAATATGGATTTGAAAAGTGTGCGCTATTATTATGAATGGAAATAGCAGTGGAAAGAACGCGAACGCAACGTCAGAGTCAGCTAGTCAGTAGGGCAAGAGTAATGCACATAAAACCCCTCATTAAATCTGTGTACATAGATATCAAATCCAGAAGGGGGACGCGTGCCCGGCCGCACGGTTAAGTTGTCAAGAGACGGCCCAACCTCCAAGAGAATCACTGCAGTGGACAGCCAGTGGCGTGCCTGCTACTATACGGCTAAATAACGATTCCTGCTGTCAAGTTTTGCTTACGCTACAAACTTTATTCGCAGGGGTCAGTTCTGAGCCAGTTGTTAATAAATCTCCATACAGGAGACTCGCATAAGACTTCCTTTGAAAATTGTAGTTTAAGGATAAAATTCTCTAATAACCGGTTCTAATAAAATGAATTTGAAATTGCATCAAACAAATCTCGTGTTTGTATTTTTAGCTGAAACAGTAATACAAAAATAAATAAGTAAAAACTAAATCGTCACTATTATAAATAATTTCAATTCATTCGGTTTGTTTAATAAATATGTACTGAACGTGTTTGGCAGGGTCGTCCGCTCTCTCCTATTTTATTTAAAATATATGCAGAATACATTATCACAAAAACTTCATCTACATTTCTTTTCCAGACGTGTTTCAGGACCGGCTTCCTTCCTCTTTTTCTTCTTTTAGGTATCGTACATTCCAAAACGTTCTTTAGTCATCTCTTTCCGGTCATTCGCTTTAAATGCCCTTGTCAATTCAGTTTCTTAGCTTTAATTATCTCAATAATATCTATATTGATCCCAATTGGTCCCACCCTATCCATTCTAGCAAGGCAGCAACGTCTCTAGTAATTCATGTGCATGGTTTTAATTTTAGATCTATTTTTTTTTGTTTTTTACATTTTTATTTTGATGTTTTTAATTATTTCACATTCCACATCAATATTGCTTTCCCCCCAGAAGATGTACATTTTTCTCCTAGGTATTTAAAAGTTTCTATTCCTTTTACTACGCGTCTTCCACTGGAAGATCATTTGCTTCATTTTGTTGCTACTACTATATTCAGTTTTTGAAGAGTTTATAGTGAGGCGTATTTTGACATATTCTTTATTTAGTTTTCGAAGCAGATAATCAATGTTTACTTCATACTCTGCGAGAATTATCTGATCGTTCGCAAAGTGCAGTGTGAATAGCCTCTGATCTTCAATGGGGATACCTATACTCTAACACTTTTTTCGCAAAGTGATCGAAGCTTCATTGAAGTAAATCAAGCTATCGTAAGCCTTTAGTTAAGTCAACAAATACAAAGAGTTTATTACGCTTAAACCTTTGTAGTTTTCACTACAAAGCTTAGCTGGGAATTAAGGCAATTCCATTAAATTCAAAAACTATGTAGAATTGTTGACTACGTTAAGAACTACTGTACGCAAGAGAGATACCTCCAAGAATAATCAAAACGATCGAAAATATCTACCAAAACAACACAACAAAAGTAAAATTAGAAGAAGAACTAACCGACCCTACTAAAGCTGGCAATGGGATAAGACAGGGAGATTCCCTGAGTTCTCTATTGTTTAACCTGATTATGGATGAGATAAGAAAAAAAGTAAGAACTAAAAAAGGATACCAAATGGAAGAAAAACAACTTAAAATAATAATCTGCGCAGACGACGCAATACTACTCTCTCAAAGTGAAAATGATTTACAGCGTATGCTGCACCAATTTAATATAACCGCCAGAAAATTTAACATGTTAATTTCCCCAAAAAAGACAAAATGCATGGTTACAACAGCAAATTTACTAAGATGTAAATTGGAGCTGGAAGGTCAGATAATAGAACAAGTGACGGAGTACTGGAGGCACATTGAAAAACAGACAGAGTCATGTCTATATACAAAGAAGAAGAAAAAGAAGAACAAGTGGGATAAATTTGAACCCAAAAAAATTGTTAACGAAAACATCGAAGCAGTCCCCACAATAAACAACATAGTAGAATTAGAAGAACGCTTAGTCAAACTAGAACAGATAATTCAAAATGCTATAGATGCTAGCTCCAAAGAAGAAGAAATTCTAACACAAAAAGGAAGATTTAGGGATATCAGCGACAAACTAATAGACTTGGTCAAAGAAAAGAACTGGGAAAGAAGAAAAGCCAACAGAACAAGACTAACGAATTGAATAGGGAAGTCAAGAGGCAACTGGAGAATCACAGAAAAAAAAAACTGGAATAACTATAACCCAACGGCTAAATCCAAACTAATCTGCGTTCTGAAAACTTTCAAAAATACTGCGTAATGACAAATGGAATAGTATACACTAAAGAAAGGAAAGCAGAAGTCATGAAGAATACGCTGGAAAGGGCTTGTAGAAAAACCTACCATTTTAACGAAAACTTAGATTTCACAGAAGAATTAGAAAGAAGAGCCAGAAATCTAAGGAGAAGAAGGGCAGAATAGGTATAATACATACCTCCCTCGAGGATATCAGGCACTTAATAAAAATGACAAACGTGAACAAAGCACTGGGCCCAGCCAACATCACCAACAGGACGCTCAAGAACCTGCCGACGAAAGCAATAGTCCACATAACGTGTAATAAACAGCATGCTTCGCTTAAGGTAATTCCCAGAGAGACGGAAGGTGGCTCATGTCATGAAAATTGGAAAACCGGGGAAAATGGGATCTTTCCAGAACTACTGATCGATAAGCTCATTATCATCAATAAGCAAAATTGCCGAAAGAGTCATACTAACTAGAGTCAAAGAAAAATCCGAGGCTATAGGAACCATTCCAGAAGCACATTCGGATTCAGGACAGATTACTAGTGCGAGCTACAGGTTTTAAGACTAACCAAATATATAACGAAAGGGTTCAATGAAAAAATGTACACAGTAATTTAGATGCCAGTAAAGCTTTTGACAGAGTTTGACATAAAGGTCTACTGTCTGCTATATAAAATGAACGAATATGGCTACAGTGAGGCGATGACATGTCTTCTTGAGTCATACCTAAATAACAGGAGGTTTAGAGTTCGAATAGGGGCCAACCCTGTCCGAAGTCGGAAACCCGGAGACAGGAGTACCGCAGGGAACAGTGCTGTCCCCTTATTTGTACATCATCTACACTGCGGACACCCCAACTAACCCTAAATCGTTATTAATCCTGTACGCGGATGACACTGCCATAGCAGCCAGTAGTAGATGCCCGAATTTAGACACAAACCATCTACAAAGTGCGTTAAATCAACTGCAAAGATGGTGCATAAAGTGGAAAATAGCATTAAACCTGAAGAAGACACAGGCCGTTATGTATCAACAAAGAAGAGGTAGACCAGAAAGAGAAATAAGGATAGCCAACAACCCAATTGAGTAGACCAGTCAAGCCACATACCTAGGAATAACACTTAACAATAAGGTAAAGTTCACAGACCACGTGAAACAAACAGTCTACAAGGACTCCTTAAGGAGTCAACTCTCTTCGCTAATAGGTAGAAGAAGTAAATTAAGGTTCAAGACAAGATTCAAAAATCCGGATGGCCAATACCATAATACTACCAACACTGGAATACGCCTCAGCAGCACGGAGACACACCTGTAAATCAAACAGGAAGAAGAATCAAATAGCCCAGAACCACATAATCATAGAAGCGTTAGGAATATACAAGTACGTATCGTTAAAACACGTATATAGTGATTCACCACAGAAAAGAATCCTACGTGCCATGGACGAAAAAGCATATGAGATCTTCAGCGGCCTCAGAAACCACCTTAACAGGAAACTAAGAGAGTTGACGGACTACAACGAAAATGTGAGGTCGGTATATATAGACGGCCCAAACAGCAAATAGCCAGATATAGAGAAGACCAGCAGAAAAAACGAAAACTGATATAGCACACGATAATCCAACAAAGCTGTAACAGAAGTAGAATAAAAAAACCGAGTATGCTTTATTTACACTTATTTTATCATTTACTTTGTTGAGTTGTTTTTACTTTAATCATCTATTTTAACTTAAGTACTATTTCCTTTATCTCATCTCATTTCATTCTATTTAATTCACTTTATCTTAGTTTATTTTATTTTACTTAAGTACTTTCCTTATCTATTTATTTTAATTCTACATTATTTACATATCTACATCTATATCTACATTACTGTATTTTACAAACTGCTACTCTGAATAGATTTGTGGTCGTTGTGTTAAACCACGTACGTAGATTTTTCAGAAAGGAAATCCTTCGCCTTCCTGATCCTCGCTTTCCTTTTACTTTTCCTTGAAGAACTAATTGCAGCAACCCATATTTTTCGCTGTCCCTCATGATGGCCCATAAAGTAGGTCAAAAGACGCGGAAGCTGAGCATCGGGTTCATGTGTGACAAATATGGGTTCGATGGCCAGACTCTTGGGGCGCTTAGCCGGCGAGGAGGTTAAAATTAATTTGTGTTGCCAAATCTGCGGCTGAGTGACCGAACAAACACATACCTCTGTCCGAAGCACACACTTTTCAGGGACTCTAGTCCAGCAGTCATGTCATTATTAGCAGAAGTAAATTCAGTAAGGTAATAAGGGAGAAAAGCCAATTTTAGCTACCCCTACCGTTAGGTGGCCTAAACATTCAAGAAAAGCAGAGGGTGTTCCATTACCCAGGACATCCAAAGTAACGATCAGATCATACGCCTCCCCACGTAAATTCCACGATGGGGAGGGGTGGAGGAAAAGCCTGGCGTCATATAGGTACCACTTCACAGCGGGGTGTGACCGGATTGATCTTCGGATATGTGGATCCACTGTACAATGGTATACACATGTTACTTAGGGGCAGAGTTGATCACGCGTATGTGTGTGTCCGTGACCAAACACAGGTTCAGGTAAATAGATCCCAACACGTTGCAGAGATCTTCACCTGCTACAGAGTTAGCAGTAGTTTTTGTGGATAGGTAGGGCTCGCGTTTTCCCGTATACCCATACTGGTCTTAGTACTTGCTTGTAAATGGATAATTTATTATAAATGGATAATGTTGAATTTTTTCTAATCAGCTTATACAATTTCTTATATCTAATATCAAGCTCTCCTCTTTTCTTTTTGACATGGACTTTCCAGCGCAGCCTCGCGTCTAGGGTGATGCCCAAGTATTTTGCTGATGTTGCATAAGGAACTTGGGTGTCATTTATTATAACTGGGAAATTTTCTATTTGTTATTTGTAAAGATAATGTGTGCAGATTTAGTCTCATTTAATTTTTATTCGTCATTTTATGGTCCAAGTATGTATTTTATTTACTGATAGTTGCAACTTGTCTGTCGCTTCTTCACTAGTGTCTCCTATCGCTAGTATGGCTGTATCATCCGCGAAGGTGGCAATAGTGTTTTGTTCTAGCTCTAGAATGTCACACGTATACAATAGGTACAGGACCGGACCTAATACACTCCCTTGTGGCACGATATGCCAGCTTTGATCTTCCTTAAACTGGTGTAAATTTTTCTTGTTTTACTCTGAAATATATATTCGCAATGTATGATTCTAAGATTCCTGAATACTGTTCAGGCATGAACGTTCTTAGTTTATAGTTTAAACCCCCATGCCAGAATTTATCAAACGCCTGTGCTACGTCCAAGAAGATTGTAGAGCAGACTTTCTATTCTTCTAATGTTTTTTCTATTATATTCGTTATTTTGTGAACTTGATCTATAGTGGAATGTTTATTTCTAAAACCAAATTGATGATTTGGTATAAGATTTTTTCTTTCTATTATTGGTTTTAATCTTTTCAATAGAAAATTTTCAAATAGTTTTGACATCACCGGAAGGAGTGATATTGGTCAATAGGATGTCACTTTATTAGGAGGTTTGCCTGGTTTGGCGATCATAATGACTTCGGCTACTTTCCAGAGTCTAGGAACATATCTCAATCTAAAAGCAGCATTTATTAGGTGTGTTAGCTTAACTATGGCTTTTATTGGTAGATTTTTTAACAATTCCTGTGTTATGAGATCATGTCCTGGAGCTTTCTTAGGATCTATATTCTCTTTTATCTCTGTTGATACTTCTCTAAATGATGTCAACGTTATTCTTTCTTCGGTTTGGAGTGGTTCTTTCCATCTCAGTTCTTCACCATCATTGTCGTTGGGTTTGAACGTGCTTTCTAAATGATCTGCACATCGTTCTGCTTTCTGTTCGTTACTTCTAGCCCAGTTGCCGTTTTCCAACTTGATAGAAGGAGAATGAATAATTGGTCTCTTCATTCTTTTTGTTGCTTTCTACAACGAATAAGTTGTGTTCTGGTCAGCTGTTAAATGACTTAAAAAATAATTAATTTTTGAATTTTTTATATTCTGTATCTCCCTTTTTAGTTTTTGTGTAGCATTATTTAGACTAGCTTTGTCTCGTGGAGCTCTTCTATTGCTTTCATTTTTTCTTAACTTCCTTTTTTCTACTATGAGTTCTCTGATTTCTTTTGGATAGTTGTTCCCTTTAGTTCTGCTTATAAGTTATTATGGGAGTATTTTCCCAAGCTACCTGTTGGATATTTTTTATAAAAACTTCTAATTCGTCATCAAGTTGCCTCGTGTTTCTTAATGGCACAGCAAGATTTATTCTGTGTTCAAGGTTTATTCTGAAGCTCTCCCAATCAGTTTTTTTATTAGTCAATATTGGATTGAACTCTTGTTTGATCACTGTATCACTCATAGTTAAAATTATCGGTGAGTGATCAGAGTTCACGTTCCAGATATCATTGATATCCAGATAGTTAGCTGAGATATTTTTGTAAATAAAGAAATCTATCAGGTCTGAAATTTTGTTCCTATCGGTAGGCCAGTCTGTTGGTCTACCAGTAGATCTTACTTCACCCTTTTGTTCTTTAACAGCTGATAATAGTTCTTTTTCTTTAGTTGTAGTTAGCCTAGAGTCCCAGTGGGAATTCTTTGCATTAAAATAGCCACCGATGATGTATCTTTTTCCTAAAGTGTTCGTAAACTCTTTATATTGTTCTCTATTAATGGAGTGTCTGTTCTCTGTTAATGGAGTGTCTAACTTATATTTACGGAATGTTTTTTCATCTTCACAGATATTGTTGTAGCTTGTATGTGCTCAGTTGCATATTTTTCCTCAGTTTGCAAAAACGGATAGATGAGCAGGCAGTATAAGCAAATTATATATATATTAGTCTGCATATTGAATTATTTATCATCCATCAATTCATGCTTATATGCAGTACAAATCAAAAGACGTTGTTTTTTTGCTCTGTGTAAATTTTAAACACTGATGAATATTAAAACAGTAAATAATATCAAGGTTAAACTTTTCTGTTCTTTCATAGTAAAATAGAAACGAGCATTTTTAGGGCATTTTCTACAAAATATATTTTATAAGATATATTTTAAAAGTTCTAAATACCTGATTCATATATTTTTTTTAGTTGTCCTATCCTATGTATGCTGCGAGATTTTCTGTTGAATCTTGAATGAATCATCACCTTTTCACGTATCACTAATTTACAGCGATGCCGAAAAACAACCGCGGCTGTCCATATGGCCATTGCACCCACGTGGTACCTATAACTATGGTAGAGAAGAATAATTAAAGACAAACAAAGCATTCTTCACGGTGTTCGTTTCTTCATGAAACCAACACATAAATAATGTCTCGGATTTTAAAAACCATACTTCAATGGATGCTGTAAATGGGAAACAGTTTGTTTCAAATTTCCTTTATGTTGTCCGATTTGTTTATGAACTAAAAAATATTTTTATTTATCTTGTAGTTCGCCTTGTTTATATGGCCGTGTTAAAGTTGGATTTATGTTTCAAAAATACAAAAAGGAGAGTCTAACTAATCACGACTCAAATAAAAAAAAACGTAAAATGGAGAATAAAAATTTACAGCAAGCAAAACGTTGTAAGTGCAAAAGACTGATGTTTTGTACGCAATTATGGCAAATGAATGAATTGAAAGGAAAAGTATTTTAAAAGTATGTAAAGCATTCAATTCCTAGCCGAGCACTTTCGGCTTACAAAGCTTACAAAGCTATGGTTAAAATTAAAAAAATACCACTATAAAAGAGAGATCCAATTGTTCAAAAAGAGGAACAAATATTTTCATCAAAATTTAATAACTTTGGTTATGGTAGAGGTGCAAGCACCCATTTATCTGAAGGGAGCTGAGGCGACATGTCTACATTAATTGTATTATTTTAATTAAAATAGTTATACTAAACTGTTGAACAAGACCTAGAAACAATGTTCTTAATTTGCTAAAGACGTGCATCTTCTTCTTGTAGTTCATTTTAACTCATCTGTGCACTTCTCTGCTTTTTGCTCTATGGCTAGTGTACTTGTTCACATTTTTTTTAGTCTCCGTTAGCTACTCTAAATTTTTTCGTGTTTTTCTATTTATGTATGCAAACCACTTGCTAAAATGAGAATATACTGATTTATCAAAAGATTCCAAAAGTACAATTTTGTAAGAGCACCCTGTATGGTACTACCTAAATAATTATTTTAGTGCCCTCGCTCGTGTCGGAAGAGATTTGGGTGTAGTTCTTTCAAAATTCATATACAATCTCTTTGTTTTATCTTTAAAATTAAAACGAATTTAAGGGCGTCATCCTTAATAATTTACCGTCATAAAGAAACGAGCTCAGACAGAGAAATAAAATGAAAAATTTTAAACAAAGCTATTAACAGAGCTTATTATTTTGTAACGAACAAAAAGTTATTAACATATTCTAGGAAAATTGCATCATATGGTAAAAGAATAAACAATCTGTATTTAGATATTAAATTACAAATGAGAAGTGCTTATATGAAACTAAAATTATAATTGCATTATATAGCGACAAAATAAACATTCTGTATCTTGGTATTAAATTATGAATGAGAAATTATTATATACAAACAAAATCTTATTTTATCCCAAATTGATGGTCAACCATCATACAGCAATACGGTGAATAACTAAATACTTGGTGTGTCATTTCACAGCGGCTAATTAAGATAGCATTACTTCGATAGAAATCATACTACAATCCTTAGTCAAGGTACCATCGGGCCAATAAACATAGTTCCAGAAATAACTAAGGTTCTCAGTAAAGATCTTCTGAAGACCAACACAAAACATGCGTCCTTATTGCTGGACGACAAAAAAGAAGGAATGGAATGGCGTTCAGTGTCAGGTCACCAGCCCTAGGATTTTGTGAGGCCAAAATCGGAACTACTATGAACTGCAGTTGGATTCTTGAGAGGTAATTTAGATGTTTCCGTACTTTACAGATCAGTGGCTAGATAAATATTAATTAAGATATTTATTAGGAATTATTTTTAAATGAATTTTTTAAACTTTGATTGAAAAATAATTTAAAACTTTTGAAACGGTTACAATGTATCCTTTTCTTCTCCAAAGAAGCAGGTAGCATTCCTCTGAAATTCCAGTCAAAGACATCCTGCTACAGAAGTTGATAACTCTGCCATGCTAGCTGCTAGTTCTTCCTCCTTCTGCACCTAAAGGCGTCAGGTCCTCATACCCTTTCCTGTATCTCCTTTTAAAAACTCACACTTTCATCATTAATATCTTAATGATGATCATCATCTACAGGATGATCTTTATTGATATTGAGTTTAAATTTGGAAAAATATTTTTAGAATGTTTTTGACGATTTAAGTTGACTGATGTCATATTTTTCCAGCAACTAAAACTCCTACCTCCTTTTGGATCCTAAATTCTCTTAGGCTAAGCTAGCTAGGCTCCTAGATAATTTATTGGTACCTACAAATACTGTTAACATTAATTTCTGCACTGCTACCAATCAAAATTACTTTTCAATTGACACTACAATTCTCTTTTACCAACCAATCATATTTTAGTATTTCAAAGCAGGGGCAAATACACAGGGGTGATCGAGAATCCCCCCTCATCAAGGTCCAAAATTAAGGAAAACCTATTATTTATATCTTTTGTGTAGTTTGAGTTTATATTTTTTGGAAGATCCCCTTCCAAGGCAAATGTCTAGATCCGTCACTGTTTTAAACACACTAGTAGAATTCCCAATTACTCAGAAATCCATGCAATTTATAAATTTCTGGTTTTCGATATACCTCAAACAAAAGACTGCATAAATTAACTTTCTCAATTTAAAAGACAATAACTTAATAAAGTTAATCGCTGTTTTATAATTCCCATATTTAAAAACAACCTCGAACGGTTTTTCCCTGAATTTTAAAACGAAATACTTTCTATTGGATTTGATTTCGCATTGAGTAATTATAGTTTTGAGGAAAACCATTGTTTTGACGACTTTTCAGCAAGATCGCACTTGCCATTGTTAAGTCAGGTAGTCACGCTCATGTAAAGGCGGTGACTCAAAGACCTGCGGTAAGATCCGCCGCGTTGGAGGATCATGCCCAATATCGGGGGCCTAAACCTGAAAAAAGGAGGGCCCTTCATTCTGTTGTGCAATCGATCATCCTCTACGCTGCATCTGTCTGGAGTACTGCAGTTTTAACAAAGGCGTACAGAAAGCAGCTCACCTGAGCAGATAGGAAGAGTCTAGTGAGGGTAGCATGTGCATACAGAACAGTCTCTGCCGAGACGCTGGGAGTTATCACCGGATGTATTCCGATGCACGTGCTAGTGAAGAAAAGATAAAGAATATACGAGAGAAGAAATGAGGACATTGCAAGAGCATATGATTGCTTTAGGGTATACCTTTACAGATTTGGAAAGGTAGAAAATGACAAATGCCTGTACTGTAAAATGTCGGACACTGTATCCTACACTCTATTGGTATGCGATAGATGAATAGATAAAAGGAGCCTGCTTGAGAAAGCTATGAAGTAGGGTACAATCAGTCACGGAACTGGTAGTGGAGATGCTTAGGTCATCAGACCGGTGGAGAGGATCCGAGGCTGGAAAGCGGTTCTGCCCACTTTCTAGGACCGAGGTACATTTCAAACATTTGAATCACCCCTCTTCATAAAAGACAAACAAAAGTTGGGCTTAAGTAAACAATTTACTGTTTATTATGTATTAAGATCTGTCCCGTGAATGTTTGTGGAGGCATTATTGTTTTATACCTTATTTGGATGGCGTTATGCATCACTAGATCAAGCGCCAAAAATTGATTTTGAGATATTTGACTTTAAAGTTTTCACTCTATTAAAATTCAGTATATGTTACAATAGCCGTAATTTTTTGTTGTCGAAGACAGTTTCTTATGTTTTCCCTAAGTGCGAAATAGTAACTTGCTAGTGTTAAAGAAAAACGAAAAAAAAAAAATAAAAAGTCTTTTGGTCGACTTAGGATTTTCACCACATTGTGTAATTGTTATACATCTTGGTAATAGACCAAGCGACATGGAGGTCGTTTGGTCTAGTGATGCGTAACTAAAATATTACTTTTAGTAAATGATTAGTAGGACACAAGCTATTTTTTCTTTTTGGGTATGACAATAAAAGTCGTTGTTTTGAATATTTTATATTACTTAAGAAATTAATCAAAAATATTAAAAAAAACTTGAACTCAGTGTTAACAGCAGGTACAATTTTCTGAATATAATGAAAATACAATGTTTAGTAAATAAACATTACTCATCTCGTATGTCAAAGTTTAAGTCTCCATCAAATCCGTCAATGTCATCTTCTGCTGTATTGTTACTGAAAAGGGGGCGATACAGGGGTTTTGCATCATTTATCCATTATCATTGGGTAAAAAACTATGACCAGGAAAGAGATAGCGTAATGTAATTTTTTCAATGGTAGGATGAGTTTCCAAAATCGTTTTCAGAATCAAAACTATTTTGATGTTGCAGTTTTGGCCGCCACAAGAGTCTGACCACAAAGTTACATGTTTTGCAGAAGTAACATTTTCTTCAATGTGTTTCTTAAGACAACTGCCTACTTCCTGGGCTCCCCGACCAACTTCACCTTCTATCCAAACATAACAATGACCTTTGTTATCCTTGCCGCTATGGATACCAAGGTTGTAAATACATAATTGACGCTTATAATATACGATATTTGTTGGAATTCTCGAAAGGGGAAGAGTTTTTTCTAAATCAAAACAAAAGGTTTCTACTTCTAGTTGATTGTTGCTCAACTTCATGTTTAGCTTTCTTCTAGATTGTGCATTTTCAGCTTCTTCTAAGTGCACATTTTTTTCTTCCTTTAACTTGCTTAATTTTTACGTTATCTGTGCAATTTTTAATTTCTAATTCGAAACAATCACATATACTACAAGTATCTTTTTTCAACTTTTTTCTTTGAAGATTCAATCGTGTTAAAAATATTTTTTTGTAAAACGAAAATTTAACACGACTATTGTTTGTTTCTTCAATATATAATTTATACATTTTACTTAATGTTGTTTCTTCTGTTAGGTATTCTCTTTCTGTGTTAGCTTTTCTGTAATATGACTTGTACTTAGGTGTTTTCGTTATGTGCTCAATTACTTTTTGTACCCGATTATTGTTAATTTTATTATGTCCTTCACTTTGACCACGACAATCTCGAACACCCATTGGACGTTTCATAGCTTTCAATGCTGCATTGACTTTGTAACTTGATATTCTCAAGGTCTGTAAAAAGAAAGGTTTACAGACTGTCACAGCGGATATTGAGTATATCCTTGTAGTATTTCTGTTGTTACTGGTTTTTGTTCTTTTACGCTTTATTGGGACTTCGGAAATATTTGAATAAATTATAGCTCTCTTAATTTTATAGAAAATTTTAAGCAATAACTGACACTACTTCTTAACTTAAACGCCTCAACAAGTTATTGTCAACAACGTTTATGTACGCATGTTGCCAAATATTCGATTTGCAATCATTAAAACGCTCGCAAGAGGCGCTTGGTCTACTGATGCAAAACTAATACAGTTAGTTGTGCAAAATTCAAAATCCAGAATAAGAAGAAAGGCACTTGGTCTTTTTAAATATATCTGGTTAACCGTTACTAACAGACTAATGAGATTTATTTTGTTGATAGTTTATGCTATTTCCCACCAAAAAGCTCCATAATCCACAATTTGAGAATTGAATCCACAAGTCTAGTGTTGCATAACGTCGTCCATTTATGTATTATACATTGTAACGTGATCAAAAAAAAATCTTGTAGAAATAATAATTCAAACATTGTGTCAAAACATTTCTCTCATACTATAAATTTTGTGTTGTCGTATATTTGAGATATAAACTATACGGCACTAATATGTTACATAAAGAGGAGAAAGAAAAAATATCTAGTGCGGAATGTCTTGTCGTAGTCGAGATCACTTCACATTTATCGCAAAGTTCTTTCCATCTACTCCATATCACCGTCGGACAATATATAACGCAATATAAAGAACCAGCCTAGTAAATTAATACCATACGTTCTCTAGTTATTTATATCTTTCGTGTGTTAGCAATATGTTACATGTATTAATCCAATAAATAAATATGACTGCCATAAATTGCCGGTTCGTTCTTCCAGCTCAAGAAAAAACTCTCTGGCTGTAATTTATAATCCAATTAACTGGGCCTCGGGCTCGAGCCTCGGTCCGGACCCGGGCGAGGGCCCTCAGGACAAAGCAGACTCAATATGTGCCCACGTTGTGGTTACTAACATCGACGGCAGCGATGGATCTTTCGGGATTTATGATTTTTAGAGCACAAAATGACGATTTTTCGATGTGTTTGCGGATAAATAAAAATTTACTCTCGAACTAAAAATATTATTTTTTATTAGTTACTGACTTTTGTTACTAGCACATTGTTAGATAGATAACATTCAAAAGTGCAAACATATTTTTGAATTTTTTTATATATATATTTAATTATAGAAATTTTAGTACAAATTTTCCTTAGTTCCTCAAAAGTTATCTTACCAATTTTAAGCTTTGGCAGTGACAGTTATTTCATTTATTTAGCGTATGACTCAATGCATGGAGTAAATACAGTAATAATTTTAAAAAACGTAAGTACATAATTCAAAAATACAAACATAAGATTATATAAAAACGAACATAGACAAAATACAGATATAATACAAGATAATACAAACAGATAAGGTTATATCTTTAAGTCAAGTTGAGCTATCCATTTAAGGCTTGCGGGCGTAGTTTTGAAAAAGTTTTTTCTCAATTCACATGTCTCCACTATGTGTTGGATGGTTTGATCTGGAGCTCCACAGTCGCAGCTGGAGGTAGGCTGTTTTCCCCATTTATGTAGGTTGTGTGCGCATACTGCATGTTCCGTTCTAATTCGGTTTAGGCTCTTCCCTATGTTTCGTGGCTTGTCGAAGCCATCAGGCTTTTGGACTGGGTCAATAAGGTTGGATACTTCAGGTCCTTCCTTCAGATACTTCCTCAGTCCACAGCGTGCGCCATATGGAGGTAACATTGAAATCATCTGCTGTTAGCTGTTGGGCTGTTCTTATGAGTGGTTTTCTGGAAGGAAGTCGGTTTGCTGCTAAACTCGGGATGTTTTCATGGATTGGTAGTTGCAAGTTGCTATTTACTTTCGAATACTCCGTAATCAAGGCCCTTTGTCTTCGTAGAGTAGGCGGAGGAATATGGCTAAGGATCGGAAGCCAATATAGTGGAGTAATCTTGATGCAACCGCTAATCATTCTCATTGCTATATTAAGCTGCGTATCAACTATTTTCACATGACGACTATTTAGCCAGACCGGTGCACAGTACTCTGCCACAGAATAAACCAAACTTAGCACAGATGTTCGTAGTGTGTCCGCAGATGCGCCCCAGTTGGTACCACAAAGATTCTGGATAAGGTTATTTCTACTACTTATTTTTTGTGCAGTTATTTGTAGATGTTTTTTAAATGAGAGAGTCCTGTCCAAGGTAACCCCCAGATATTTTGGGTAGGGTTGGTAGGGTAGTGCTACATTTCTCATTTTGACCTCTAATTTTTGGTTTGCCTGTTTGCTATTGAGGTGAAAACAGCTTACCTCAGTTTTATTTAAGTTGGATATCAGGCGCCATTTTGTGAAATATTCATATAGTTTGTTGAGGTCGTTTGTCAGCACGTTTTGAGTAATTTCAAACTGTTTGTATTGTACTGCTATTGCTAGGTCGTCAGCGAAGCCAAACTTTCTTCCATCAGTGTCAGGTAGGTCCGATATAATATATAAGTTGAAAAGCATCGGAGCAAGGACTGATCCTTGGGGTAGTCCATTATTTAATTTCCTCTGTTTGCTTATGTCATTACCGTGGATTACCTGGAAGTATCAATCAGAGCGCATGTTGTTTATTAGTTACAATATTCTTGTGACAGTGACAGTATGTAAATAATAAGTATTTATCCTTCAAAATACACTGCTCAATTTTCTACAAAATAAGCTTTAAGAGTCGTATCTTTTTTTTAAGAACCAGCTGTACTTAAAATCTGAGAATGTTCCCAAGCGTCTTTTTTACACCTATCTCTTTTCGATGTACTGACTCTAGAGCGTTCATAAAAATAACATATGTCTTTACTTAATAACAGGCGGTAGCTGGTTTGTCTTTAGTTTCATGCGTAGAAGACAAAGATGCTAAATAAAAAGTACGTATTTTAACTCACCAGGTATTAATGACATAAGAGTAAAGAACCATGGACTCAACTATATACTATTTTGTTCTCCAAGAAACATCAAAAATGAGCAGAATGAACCTCAGTTTTTTTGGTTTTTTTCCCACAAGAACTAACATGGACGCATCCACCAAAAAACGTTTCTTTGCTGTTAGTTCCTTTTAATACATGGGCGTAGAGAGCAAAATTCGGATATATATAGTATATGTATAAGTCCATTACTAAAATATGCAGCGCAAACAACAGCTGAAACTGATGAGAACTACATAGATGATAAAATAAAAGAAATAATAATACCTTTAAAAACTGGAATCCAGGATGTGGTGAGATAGACACGATGCCGCAAATTGAGAGATCATGACGACAGAAACGATCCAGGAAAAATCGCGAAATGATAAAAAAAACACATAAACCAAATACAAAAAGACCACTAGGAAGACCCCCGAAGAGGCGATACGACAGCTGGACATCATCATAAGAGCTGGTATAATAGATAGATAGATAGATAGATAGATAGTTTATTTGACTGTAAGTTACAACAAGGTTTACAGCAAGTCAAAACTAAAATTATAAATATAAATTTTAAATAATTACAAAGTATAATATAAATCACTATAAAGTCATTACAAAAAAATGAAAACAATACACTAAAAATATTTAAAACATTAAAATACATATAAAACGTACAATATGAACATCAAAATATAATTAAAATAATATTAAATTTGGTTATGTTGCAGCTTGGGCATTCACAGATACACTCTGGTAATATTCACCTAATGTATAAGGACACATGGTCACTAGGTACTCTTTGACTTGGTTTTTAAAAGCTGTAGTTGAATGAATGTTTTTAACTTTTTGAGGAAGTTGATTATACAGTAGTAAACCAGAGACAGTAGATGACTTCCTACTTATTTCTAAATGTCGATAGGGTACTACAAACTGTCTCTTATTTCTTGTGTTGTGTGAGTGAATATCACTGTTACATAAAAAAGTTCTTTTATTTTTATGAATTAGTATCAATAATTCCAAAATGTAAATTCCATATACTGTTAATATATTTAAATCTATAAATAGGTTTTTACAAGACCAACCATACGGAACACCTGCAATACATCTGACAATACGCTTTTGGGCCTTAAAAACGTCCTTTATACTAGAAGAGCCACCCCAGACAGTTATACCGTAACTCATTGTCGATTGTACCTCAGCAAAATAAAAAAGACGAAGGTGTTGCAGACTAAGTATTCTACCCAAATTTCTCAATTGATAACATTTAGAATTGAGTTTTTTACATACATTCCAACAATGAGTCTTAAAAGATAAATGAGAGTCGAAAGTCACTCCTAAAAACTTCACATCACTACAACTCAAAATACCCTCACCATTGATGGAAATACTTAAATTTGGTTTAGTAGAATTTGAACGAGATGTAAATGATAAAAATTTAGTTTTGTGAACATTAAACAGGAGCGACTGATTACTGGACCAATCAGAGAAGGTCTTCAGTGAGTTTGTTATTTTATCTTGTAAAAAATTTATGTCTTTATCGCGATATAGCATTGTTGAGTCATCAGCATAAACTGATACAAATGCATCAGACATTACATTTGGTAGTTCATTAATATACAAAATAAATAATATCGGGCCCAATATGGAGCCTTGTGGTACCCCATTTTTATTAAAAATCGGATCAGACATTGAAATCTTGAAGTTATTTTTCACTCTAACTATTTGATGCCGGTCTTTCAGATAGGAACCAAACCAACTATGGGCAACTCCCCTAACACCATATCTGTACAATCTATCGAGGAGTACATCGTGTTGCACACAATCAAAAGCACGACTGAGGTCACAAAAAATGGCAGTTGGATTTTCACTGTTTTCAATAGAGATTAAGACTTCCTCATAGAAACTGTTAATGGCTGTGGAAGTAGAAAATTTATTTCGAAATCCATGTTGATGCTTTGTGATAATTTGGTTGATATCTAAAAATAATAAAAGTTGTTTTAGCATTGCATATTCAATAATCTTAGATATCACAGATGGAACAGACAATGGTCGAAAATTTGACATTAATTCAGGATCACCTTGTTTTAATACCGGTGAAATGATAGAAGTTTTCAGCAAACTGGGAAAAACACCAGCATTAAAAGAAGCATTAATAATGTGAGCAAGTGGTGTCAAAATCTGAGACGCAATTTTCTTAATTACTATACCTGATATTTCATCAAAACCACACGATGGTTTGTTTTTAATTTTATATTTTATTATGTCTAAGATATCTTCCTCTGTTACATAGGATATGAACAAACTATTTTGATTAAAATCGTTGGAATGCTGAAAATTTAAATCTGATTGAATTATTTTACTAATTATATCTATTGGTGCATCTATAAAGTAATCATTAAATTTGTTACATATTATATCTGAATCTGTAATCCTAGTATCATCTATTTTTAGACAGATATTTTTGTGATTTTTTTGTTTTCCATTAAGTTCATTTATAACAGCCCATGTGGTTTTGTTTTTGTTAGAGGATTCAGAGATTTTGTTAAAATAAAACTGACCCTTTGTGGCCTCAACAAGAACTTTGTGCTGATATTTTTTTTTGCCTGTATAGAGTTTTTAGGTCAGGGTATGCCTTACTCAAAATATACAAATCCTTCAGACTTTCTGAAGAAGATTTTACTTCTTGTGTGACCCATGTTTTTTTTATTTGGTTTTGGTAATGTTTGGTTTTTCTAATAGGACAACTAATATTGAAATAGAACTGTAATTTATCATGAAAGGCATTATATTTACTCTCAACATCAGTTGCATGATAAACATCTTGCCATGTTTCTTTACTCAAGAGATTGTTGAATGCATCTATAGCGCCTTCATGTGTTACTCTGAAAGTATTTAGAACTGATGTCATAGTTAGATTAATAAAATTCAACCTCAATAGGAATATATCGTGATCCGATTCAGTAATTACATTTACAGTACCTATAAAATCATCACAATTTGTATATACCTGATCCAAAATATTTCCGCATGTGGAAGTCGACCTTGTAGGTGTAAAGTTTCTGGGTGACAAACCATAAGATGCTAGAAGACCAGAAAATCTGTGTGAATTATTTAGTGTCATGGAATTTACATTAAAATCGCCTGTTAAAAATAAGAATTGATTTGGTTTAAAATTTGAATTTAAAATAAGATTAAGTTTTTCATAAAATACATCAAATTTACCTTTAGGAGATCTGTAGCAAACTAAAATTGTGTGTTGATTTAAATTATAATGCCACTTCAGCCCACATACCTCAATGTCTTTTTCAACACAGTACTGATCGAGTAAAATGGAACTAACCTTCATATCATTCCTTGCCCAAATTGCAACGCCACCACATTTATATTGGGATCTACTAAAAGAATTTACAATATTAAAATTTGGAAAACTATAATGAATCACCTCGCCATCAGCTGACCACGTCTCAGTCATACAAAGAAATTTCAAGTCAGACTCCTTATAATCAGCAAATAAACAATCCATTTTAAATTGATTTAGTCCCTGAATATTTGACAGTAGGAGATCGTACTCATCCGTTCCTTTTTCCCGTTTAAAAGTCATTTGTTTATAATTCACTTTATTTGCGTATGTGTTGGACGCTTCATAAAAAACCCACTTACATAGGAGCCTACTGGCCATAGTTTTGGGTCCATCGCTTTACCGAAATTTTGTTCAAAAATTGAAACTTTAAAAGATGAATATATATTGGGATGCTTAGCCATTAACGACGTACATATTACTTCTGGAAAGTGTTTTTCTAACATCTTCTTAAGATTTTCTGCCGTTGTATGTTGGTCTACTCTAGTAACATGGAGATGGCTAAATTTTGGGACACCACTGATTTCTGAGTTCTCATTATTACCTATAACAAAACGTCCATTCCTTTTTTTGTGTCTAACCATTTTCCATTCTTGCCCACTAGTATTTGTAACCGAATTTGTATTCTCAATATTTATCAAATTACCATCGTTCGTTAAATTAATAATATCTGAACATTTTGCTTCCGTTTGTATTCTTAAGATATCAGCTGATAATTGTTTATTATTTTCGATTAAGGAAACAACTTGTTTATTTTTATTGGTAACATTTTTAAACACAGTTTTTGTTGGGGAACTCCTTTCTTTATCAACAGCTAGACCTTCATTAACAGCAATATTTTTTGCGGGTGTAGTTTTTAATGGAATGAACAGGACTACAATAAGAAAAATGAGAAGAAGATAATGGCAACTCGATAGTGCTTTGGCCTTCTGCAACTTATATTGCAAGAAAAAGTACATGGCAGAATAATTCCGGGCTGACCAACAATTTGCCTGCTATATAATCTTAAAAATGGAGTTGTTGCCGCGCGTGACAGTAGTTATTACCACTCGTGGAAACGAGAAATAAATCGTTCAGAAATAAATCAACAACGCTCACCGACTCTCTCTTGTTTCTAAATCTTAAAGCCAGAAGGTGTACCGAGAAGAATAGACTTTAAATTTGTTTAAAAAACGCTTATCTAGAGCTCAGAAGCTGAAAATCAGGAAAGGTAAAAAAACCGAGGCTAAAAAGGGACCTCGAAAAACCACCATAATACCTCTGCAACAAAGAATAGCGAAAAAGTCTAAGAATATTAGTCACAGACACTTTCCTGATACTTATTTGTATCAACCTTAAACAGTCCTGCTCGTTCAACCAACCAAACCAAGCAGTAGATGAGGCTCATTTGAAAGTTATATTTAACTTCTATGGTTCTATAAAACAACATTTAGCGTAGGGACTCTGTGGGTGAACTGTGTTAACAAATATACCATTAGTGCGGTGAGTGTTATAGAGTGCCTGTGTGAGTAACCTTGTCTGTAATCGGTCCCAATAACATACCTAAGCGCCCCATGGTCCTCACCCTCTGTCTAAAAAAAAGCCATAAAGCAATTTTCAGATTTTAAGCTGGAGGACGGATTTGATAAGGTATCTTTCAAAACTACGAGAGGCCTCGATGACTCCAATCCTTATTGTTGTTATAAAAATGTTTGATGTATCTTTGATACAAGAGCCATGGATTTACCAGGACCAAATCAAAGGTGTGTCAAGCAGTGATAAAGAGCTTACATATTTCCGATCTTTCAGATTCCTGAAGACCTGTATATTAACCAAATGATATAATAAAGTAATGCCTTTGATGAATTTTTCTTCCAGGGTTTTAGCAGTCATAGAAGAAGATTTAGAAGTTCATGTAGAACTTTTCTAAGCTTTTTTATCTTTTTTCTCCTCTTCTACAGAAAATACGTTCAAAATTGTTAAAAAGCTTATTTACCAGAAAAAAAATTGTTATCAGAATAGGTCGCCAATTAATAATAACGCATATTGGATGCGATAAGGGGTTGGTTAAAAATAGTATACTTAGACTTTATGAACTGCTGCTTTATAAGTCCGGTAGTGGCCAAGTTAAACTGTTTTCGTAGGGTATGCAATCAGGATAAATTTCTTCTTCCTGAACCTCTTTTTCCAAGCACCTTACCTTGAAGTATGGTCCGAAGTAAGTGGTACCGTTGTTCAACACGCATTATTATTTTTATATGGAGCAGGTATTCCAGTTTACGAGGTTTTATAATTATGACTAGTTAGTACCCTTTACCCATTCTGTGCGGAACTTTGTCCATTCTGGAAATCCTTGTATAAAATTTTCCGTTTCCGTAAAACCCAATTGACCTTTTTATTGACACGAACCCGATAAATAATGACTTGAAGTGTTAGGACCTGTAACTTGCATTTGACCGACTCTACCTCCCTCATTTGTTACGCACCTTTTATAAATTAATTACTATGTCAAACTACACGTTTCAAGCTTTATTACCAATATTTATTAAACAAATAACACTGGGGAACACATTTTTTGTTGAGTTAGATCTGACACTTGTCTATCACGTTAACTTTTTAAACTACAGGGTATCCTCAAAAATCATGCATATAAAAGAACATAAAATAAAACGTACCAAATCTACAGTTTACAAAACATTTAATGCAAGTTAAATCGAGTTCGATAAATAAAATTGTTTAATTAGTGAAGATTACTTACAAATTAAGACAAAAATTTGCGTTTATAGCTTTTTCTGGAGTGTTCAGTTTGTCTACATTCGCGCTTGATGCTCCAACAATAGTCAGCCATCATATGTACGTCCCATCTACCTTGATATCGTGCTTCCATGACCTTTAAATCTCGATGGAAACGCTCACCCTGCTCATCACTCACCGCACCAAGATTGTCCGGGAAATTAGCAAGGTGGCTACGTAAAAAATGCACTTTAATGCTCATGTTGCACCCTAGCTTTTGGAAGCTATCTTAAAGTTGCTGGACAATGTCGGCGTAATTAAATGCTCGTGTATTTCCAAGAAAGTTTTTAACAATGTTTTTGAATGCCAACCACGCATTCTTTTCAATTTCTGACATTGTTACCACGAAATATTCATCTGTAAGAAGCTGCCGAATCTGTGGACCATCAAAAACACCGGCCTTTATGTTTTCAAATCACAGGCTAGGAAATTTCGATACGAGATACTTGAAACAGTCTCCTTCAGTTGGCAAAGCTTTAACAAATTGCTTCATGAGACCTAATTTTATATGCAGAGGTGGAAATATAATATTCTTTCTGTCGACAAGTGGCTGATGTACAATGTTTGGATCACCAGGTCTCAGGTCCGGTCTTGGCGGCCAATTCGACTGCACCGAATGTTGCGCACGAGCTCTGCTGTCCCACATACACAGAAAGCAGGGATACTTTGTGTATCCACGTTGTTGACCAAGTAAAAAGCAGACCATTTTAAGGTCAACACAAATGATCCATTGGTGCATGTGATATTGCAACAGATCAATGACTTTCTTTATGTCGTCATATTCTTCACGCAAACAAACTGAATGGCCAATTGGAACTGAACCAAATAAATTTCCATTGTGGAGGAGAACACACTTCCAGCTCCGCTTTGAGCTATCTATAAACAGTCGCTAGTCAGTTGCGTTATAGTTTGAAATTCCCAATTCTTCCATTAAACCACTTACATTATGGCAAAATACAAATCCACCATTACTTTGAAATTATTGCAGAAATGCCCTTTCTCGTGTTCGAAAATAGGATACTTGGCTCCCTTTTCAAGCAAGTTTTTCTCATTAAGTCGTGATGCTAAGAGCTCTGAAGCTTTTTTGGATAGTCCCAAATCTCGTACCAAATCATTTAGCTCTTGCTGCTCGAATCCCTTACGTACGATATCATCTTCAATTTCGAAATCTTCATCGTTGGAGTCGCTTTCATCTACACCATATCCGTATTCCCCTTCTTCCAAAGAGGGAAATTCATTGAAAACTGGCACGGGGATTTCGGCTGAATGTGGCACTGGGCGTATAGCTGACGGTAAATTAGGATACCCTATCTTACATTTGTTTTTCTTGTTATATCCGGATGTTTTCACTATACAAAAGTAACAATCACTTGAATGATCTTTGGGCTCGCGCCAAATCATAGGTATACCAAATGGAAGTTTAGCACGTGTTCCCTTAGTCTACATCCGTAAACCCTTAATACACTGTTTACACACTTTATGAGATGCCCATGCTTTATCTTGATCACCAAGTCTCACTTTAAAATAGACGAAACACTAGAAAACGAACGTGACGTGATAGAAGAAAAGTAAAAACAGTTTTGAAATCAGCACGCCTAATTCTATAGAAAACAGCTAAAAAATCTAACTCAACAGAAATTGAGTTTCAAATTGTTCCCCAGTGATAATTGTTACAGTTTAAATTAACCAACGGCAAACAAACAAGTAGGCCACACATGCAAGAATAATATTTGAGGACATTAACGCTCTCCACATGAGGCAATAAAATTCATTGTTCAATGATATTAAACATCAATATGCGACAGTGCATCACATTTCAAATGCTTCGAGTCTCTTCAGTGGCGTTTTAGTTAAGGTCCGTGACTCCACTCTATATAGAAGAACCATAGCATTTTCCAAATACATAGCATTTTAGTAAAAAAACTTTTATTGTCAATTTTATATGGTGAAAGATTTTTTTCATATTGATGAAAGCTGATCTTGCCTTCTCGATCTCCCTCTTAATTTCTGTATATTGTTGCCATGGTTCGTCTAAATTCACACCCAATAATAACAGATATCATAAAGAAAGTACATGGCCCGATAAGAATATCAAGATTGCCCCAGCGGAAACTTGGCCCCAAATTTTGGGGTTATGTTTGACATCACAAAAGATGAAAATTCGCCAAATTTTAGCACAAAATATTGACACATCACCTCAAAATTCCATAAACCGTCAAAAATGGTTTTTTGGTCATAACTTGCTTAACTTTTTACCAAAATAGATTTTATTTTTTTTTATTGAAGGTTTTTGCTAAGCTTTACAAAACTATTAGAACTAAATTGAGAGTTGGCGAGAAATTCAAATTGATTTGAGCGTTTAAAAATTTTAAACGCCTATAAAAAAAAATAACGTAAAAAATGATGTACGATCACTAAAACTATGTATGTTCCAGAATTTTTTCAAAATTTTTAAAGTGGCATACGATAATTAAATATCGACAAAACCGATTTTTTGTCGATATTTTGCCAATTTTTTGCCGTTTATTGAGTTACATTTTTAGTTAGAGATGCGGTACTCTTTTAAAAGTTATTTGAGTAAATAGCTGATATAAATACCTTCAATTTGAACCCAGTTGAATTATTTTGTCTGTTTCATCGATTATGAAAAAGCACTCGATAATGTAAAACACAAATTGATGATAAAATACCTACAAGAGTTGGGATTGGACGACAAGGATATAAGAATTATCGCCAATCTGTATTGGAACCAGACAGCAACAGTACGTCTTCAAAATTTCAACGAAACAGAAGATTTCTCCATTAAAAAGGAGTAAGGCAAGGTTGTACACTGTCTCCAATGCTGTTCAATTTATACGTAGAAAAAGCCTTCGCAGAAGCAGTGGCAGACTCTAATAAGGGTATTAAAGTTAACGGCATATTTATTAATAACATCAGGTATGTCGATGATACAGCCATAATGGCAGATAACATCGAAGATCTTCAATGCCTTTTAAATGATCTAACTCTTGCAAGTGAAGCTCGAGGTTTGAAAATAAATATCAAGAAGACAAAAACAATGATTACAAGTAGAAATGATTACCCCAACGCAAAGATATATTTCTCTGGAAAAGAAATCGAACAGGAATACAGTCATAATGGCAGATAACATCGAAGATCTTCAATGCCTTTTAAATGATCTAACTCTTGCAAGTGAAGCTCGGGGTTTGAAAATAAATATCAACAAGACAAAAACAATGATTATAAGTAGAAATGATTACCCCAACGCAAAGATATATGTCTCTGGAGAAAAAATCGAACAGGTCAGACAATTTAAATACTTGAGTTGTTTGCTGAACGAGGGTTGGGACCCCGAGAATGAAATAAAGAGCAGAGTTGAACAAGCCAGAAATGCTTTTTTGAGGCTTCGTAAGTTTCTGACTGATCGCAAATTGGACTTCAACCTCCGATACAAGATGCTACATGTAGCCTGTTCTCTTGTACGGAATGGAAGCATGGACGTTAAAGGCCAGTTCCATTAACAAACTTGAAGTGTTTGAAATGTGGTGCCTGCGTCGAATGCTTAGAATATCATGGACGGACAAGGTCAGGAATGAGGAAGTACTCAGAAGAGCGGGCTTACAGGATAGGGAACTTTTTAGTTATGTAAAAAGTAAGAAGACAGCATACTTGGCACACATATTACGAGGAGAAAGATATACTTTTCAGCAACTGATACTCGCAGGGGAGGTTAAAGGGTAGGAGAGGTCTGGGACATAAAAAAAAATGTCATGGCTGCGCAATATTCGACAATGGACAGGAATCCACAGCTATGAAATGCTTCGCAATGATGCTAAAAACAGAATTATTTAATCCTGACTATTTAACATCTCACCTGACAAGACGATGTACGGTGGACGTCTACGCAGAAATGCACGGCACCTTAAGAAGAAGAAGAATTATTTTGGACTCTTAAAATCAGAGTGATCTTAATTTAAAAGACGAAGATCTGACATTTTTTCGCCGTTTTGAGTTATATTTTTAGTTACAGAGACGCTACTCTTTTGAAAATTATTTAATCCATCAGTCGACATCAATATCTTTAATTTGCATACCGAATGAACCATTTTGGACTCCTAGAACAGAACTTATGATGATTTATAAGACGAAAATCTATTTAGAATCTTCGGTTTTTCGGATATTTCGCGATTTTTTCGTCGGTTTGTATTATATTTCTAATTAGATTCTAAATTAGTGTTTCTAGTGTAAATTAGTGTTTCTAAATTATGATTCAACTAACTTCTTTCAAAAACTGAAATTAAGACCTTAAGTTGAACCTTAGATTTGGCCCTGTGAACCACTTAAGCTAAGCGATATGAATTAATATATATTTTTTTCGATCTATCCGTATTTTTTGTTATTCTTTTATAGTCGTTTAAAATTTTCAAACACTCAAATCACTTTGAATTTTCCGGAGACTCTCATTTTTGTTCAAATATTTTTGTAGAGCACAAAAAACCTTTGATTAAAAAAAAACAAAATCTATTTTGGTAAAAAATTAAGCGAATTATGGACAAAAAACGAATTTTGACGTTTTATGAAATTTTGAGGTTATGTATCAATATTTTCTGCTAAAATTTGGTGAATCCTCATCTTTTATGAAACATTACCCGAAAAATTTGGGATCAAGTTTCCCCTGGGGCAATTTTGACATTGTTATCCGGCTATGTTAATATCTTTAGTGTAAATAATTTTTCAAAAATATTATTTCTTATAATGTTTGGGATTGGCCTATAAACGACAATTTCCCAAAATCTGATAAGCTACAAAGGGATGGCTGTCGATTATTTGGGAAAAGATTCGAATAGAGTTGATTAAATGGTAATCGCGGTGATTTTGTGAATGGCCCTCATCAGACACGTGTTCCTGATTATCCCGGAATTGTCTCCCTAATGCTTGTTTTTGTGTACACTACACAGTGATTGCATTCAACATCGGCCAACAAAAGCCACAACAATACAGCTAGAGTGAAGAGGATACTTGACTCGGCGAGATTTTATCGGTTAAATTGTAAATCCGATAGATTTTGGAATTATTCGAAGGTGAGATAACAGAGTTCTGGGGTTTGATGTATTTAATGTAATCAGCACTTGACGTTTCCCAGGTAATTTTCCTTTTTTCTGTTATTTGTTAAATAAGGGATATTATACAAGACAAAATTATATCGTTCAAAATTAACAAAACAAATCGGAAAATAACAAAAATAAATATAAAATAAGGGAAAATAGTTTTAAAATCGAAAACACTGGAAGATGGGGAAATAATCAAAGAACGGTTACACTATAGTCTTGTTTTTTTTTTTATTTTGTTTCTTCTTCTTCTTCTTCCTACTTTATAAATAGGCAAAATGCCTGTTTTACTTCGGTTTTTAGCCTCAATTGACGTTGTCTGACCGTCTTTTCCTCGGTCGTCCCAATGATCTTCTTCCATTTGGCGATTTGTCTCTTTCTATTCGTACTATTCTATTTTCTGTCATTCTTTCGATGTGTTGATTCCATTCCACTTTACTTCTTTTGGTTCACGCGTTTATTTCCTCTATACCACATCTCGCTCGTATTTCCTCACTTCTTACTCTGTCTCTTAGAGTTTGGTTTGTTATTTTTCGTAAGACTTTCATTTCTGTTGTTTCTAGTAGTCTTTGTGTTTTCGTCGTATCTGCTCTTGTTTCCGCTGTGTACGTCATTATCGGTCTTATTGTTGATTCTTCTATTGTTGGTTTTCGTTTCCGTTGTGAGGTATTTGTTTCTCCAGATTGTGTTGTTGAGACATCCTGCTGCTCTGTTTGCCATGTTCACTTGTTTTTGTACTTCTTCTTCCACTTTTCCGTAGCTTGAAATTTTTATTCCCAAGTATTCAGTTTCCATCGCTTGTTCTCTTATTTTGTTATTTACGACTAGTTTACATCGTCTCGGTTCCGCTGATATCAATATCGTTTTAGTTTTCTCTCTTGAGATCTCCATGTTGTATATGAGCGCCGTATCTTCGAATTCTTTAATTAATCTTTGTAGGTCATCTTCATTTTCGGCTGTTATTATGGCGTCGTCGGCGTAGCATATTATCCGTATTTTCTTTTCTCCCATTCTATATCCTCTTCTTTTTTTAACTTTCTTTATGATTTCATCCATTATCAGATTAAATATTAATGGGCTCAGCAAATCTCCTTGTCTAATGCCAGTTTCATATTTGATAGGTTGCGATAGTTTTCCTTTACATCTTACCATAGCTATGTTATCTTTACATATATTCTCAATGGTTTTTACCAAATCCAGTGATATTCCCGGTTCATATAATAAATGTATCGCGTCCCGAATTCTCACTCTATCAAACGCTTTCTTCAAATCTATCAGACACATATATGCTGGTTTGTTGTATTCCAGCGACTTTTCTTTTATTTGTCTTATTACAAAAACTGCATCCGTGCATGATCTTCCTGTCCGAAATCCTTGCTGTTCCTCTTTTGTTTTATTTATTCGTATTAACTACTAAGTTATCCAAATTGTCTAATACTCATATGTCTAAGCCAAATTATCTAATTGCACATAGTACTGACAACTTACAGGAAACTTGGAAATAATTTAAAGAAACCATCGTGACGACAGCAAAAGAAACGTGTGGAATAAACCATGTAAACAGAAATAAGAAGCAAACACGATGGTGGGACGATGAATTAAAAGCCCAAATATAATATAAAAAAAACAGAAATGGAAAATATACTTAAACAAGAAAATAGAAAATAGTTACGAAGAATATAAACGACAAAGAAAGGTGGTAAAAGAAATGATGCTGAAGAAGAAGAAGGAAGCCTGGGATAAGTTTGGAATAAAGATGGAGGCAGATAGCCGGGGTAACCAAAAATTGTTTTACAAGGTACTAAAGACGCTAAGAAAAGGTAAAGAAACAACGATGAAACAGGTGAAACGTAAAGACGGCACGCTGATTATCAGACCAAATGAGATTATGGAAAGATGGAGACAATACTTCATCGAACTCCTAACACCAAGAGAGCCGAAAGAGAAAACTGTAATGATAGAAGTAGAAGGAGAACATGGACAAAAAAATTATATCCAAATAGAATAAGTCAAAGAACCAATTAATAATACAAAGAGAGGTAAATCGGCTGATCATGACAAAATCACTGCTGAAATGTTAAAGATAATGGGACCGAAAGGAGTTGAATTTTTAACCAAAATTACGAACATGGCTTGGAACCGATGTACAGTCTCCGAAGATTGGGAAAGTGGCATAATACTACCAATCTTTAAGAAAGGAAACCCAAGTTCTTGTGAAAATTATAGAGGAATTAATCTACTCAGTATCGTCTTCAAAATATATGAAAGCATCCTAGAAAAGAAATTAAGACACATCGTTGAACCACATCTAGATGAAGTACAAAGTGGGTTTAGGAAGGGACACAGTCCACACGCAAGACCATATATTTACGTTGAAACAAATAATTCAGAAAACTAGAATAAAGAACACAGAAATATATATGGCTTTTCTAGATATATTGAGAAAGCATTTGACAGAGTGTCCCAGAAAGCAGTTTGGAAAAGTCTGCAAAATAGAAATATTGACCATCAACTAACAGGCGCTATCAAAGGTCTGTATCAAAATAACAAGAGTTATGAACGTAAGGATAACTTGGAATCAGAGATGTTTGCAATAAACGAGGGTCTAAGACAAGGAGGTGTTATGAGCCCCACACTGTTCATATTGATTATTGACGACATAATTAAGAAAACAAAAACAAGTATACACAAAATACTTATCGTATATAGTAAATTACGGAAGGTTGTTATAGCTGAGTGTGCATTCGCAGATGATCTCATGTTATGCGCTTCCAACGAAAGGGACCTCCAAAAAATATAGATAGCTGGAATATTGAGCTGGCAATTTGAAACATGAAGATTAATGTTAAGAAAACCAAGGTGATGCTAATAGCGAAAACTAACCGAAATGTTAACATAGAAATTAACCAACAACTCATAGGACAAGTAGATGCATTCAAATACCTAGGGGTTACAATAGACAGAGAAGGTACCATGCAGAATAAAATAACAGAAAGAATAAGTAGTGCTTCAAAAGTGTACCATAATCTTAGTAGAGCATTCATAGGTAAACCGGAAATCAGCAGAAGAACCAAAATGACAGTTTATAAGACAGTATTTCGACCAATCTTGATATATGGAAGCGAGAGCTGAGTTTTAACAAAGCAATTAAAAAGCAAGATACAAGCCATTGATATAAAATATCTAAGACGAGTCAAAGGAATAACACGACGAGACAAAATAAGAAACGAAGATGTTAGAGAAGAACTGGGCACAGAATATGTACTACATGCTATTGAAACACAACAAATAAAATGGTTTGGTCATCTGTGTCGAATGAGCGACAACCGACCCGTTCAGCAAGTCTGGAAGGCTAAAGTGAAAAAATTTAAAACCAGAGGCAGACCACGGAAAACCTGGGATGACGAAGTAGGGCAGATTTTGAAAAGTAGGGGAATGGAATGGCCAGAAGCTCAAAATAAGGCAAGAAACAAGAAAGAATGGACAAAATTGCGCAGCTACATTCTTCAAAAAGTTTATAACATTTACCGAATTACAGTCTTCATATAAAATAGATGTGAGGTTAGTAGCAAGTTTATGGTTGGTTCTTATATTGTTGCGTTTGTTACACTCCATTAGTATGTGATAAAAACTTAGGTCTTTATTAAAAAACTCACACTTAGAAGGTTTGAATCTATTAAATATGTAAGAATGAGTTAGTCTTGTATGACCCAGGCGTAACCTGTCAATTTTTACTTGGTTCACACGACTTATAAGTCGTGTGAACGACTTGTGAAGACGTAGTCGTTGTTTCCACGGTTTCACACTCGGTTTTATTATTGTTTTTAGTTTCTCTGCAGTGGTATTCCACTTGTTTTGCCACATACACATTATTTTATTTTTAATAACCGCTTTCATATCACTCGCTACGGTGGTTCGGTGCTGGTTGTTGCTTCTTTAGCATACAAATCTGCTTGTTCATTTCCGTATATGCCTACGTGTGATGAAACCCATAATCATTTAATTTCTAATTGGTGAAGAAAAAATAATTGTGATTTTATTAAGCTGGCAATTGGATGTTTAAAGTATAACTGTGTTTGGATGGTGTGGATGGAATTTAGAGTCTGTAATTATTATTGCTTTGGAGTGATAAAGATAATCGTTATGCTGGTTCATTATCTCAAGAAAAGCTTGTCTAATGTAATTATGGTTTACTTTAGTTTTGTTGTATTTAGTTAGGTCAGTATTGATTTAAAATGGGAAAATTGTTTAGGGAAGAGGTGTTTTGGTATTTGATGCAAAGAAATCTGGTAGTTGTATCTTAAGGTTATTTGTATATTGTCTAATTCTTACGTAAACAGGTTGATCTTGTCTCTTATTAAAGTATGTATTAGGGAAACAGCTGGTTTTAATATTATAGTTGACTGGATTATTATCATTTGCAAGAGCAGCTGACGCATACGATGAACTTAAGTACATTCTCCTATATTCTAAAGGTGGTTCTCCCGTTAGGCATTGAAGGCTTACGGGAGGCGATGTTCGGAAAGCTCCTGTGGCAATTTATAATGCACTGCATTGTATTGTATCTACTTGCTGTAATAGAGATTTTTTAGCAGAAGAATAAACAATAGAACCATAATCAATTTTAGACCTAATTAGACATTTGTATAAATACATGAGGCTAGAGAAGTCAGCTCCCCAATTATGAGCGGCAATGGTTCTTAATAAATTTATTCGGTTTTGACATGTTTTCTTTAAGTTTACAATATGGTCTCCCCAGGTTAGTTTTTTATCAAAAGTCATACCTAGGAAACGAATGCTATTTTTAAATTCTAACAATTGCCCTTGGAGGAATAATGATGGATTTACTTGCAAATGTTTTTTCTAAAAAAACACACATTTTGTTTTAGATGTAGAAAACTTCAATCCTATGGATTCTGACCAGCGACCTAAGCTATCTAGTGAAGTTTGAATATGTTTTTGGGTAGATGTGATATTTTTTCCTTTAGCAAATATAACCAGATCATCAGCATAAAGTCTTCCTTTCGCTAGTAGGGAGCAGTGATCTAGAATATCATTTATAGCGATAATAAAGTGTAAAATATTTCCTTTTAGGTTCTACTTGTGGAGTTTTCCTATAATGTTGCGTCGCCATATAGTATCATATGCTTTTGTTATATCTATAAATAGTGCGATACATTCCTGTTTGTTTGCAAAAGCTTCATGAATTTCTGACTCTAGGTCAATCAAGTTGTCATCTTAACACCTATTTTGACGGAAACCACTCTGTTCACCTAATAATTTTATTGTGATGTTCTAGGTACCAAAGTAATCTTTTGTTTGCAATTTTTTCTAACACTTTGCACATAACATTTGTTAACGATATTGGTCTATATGATTCTGGGATAGTTCGGTCATTGTCAGTTTTTAGTAATGGAATAATTATGGTTTCACGCCAACTTGAAGGAAATTCATTTTTAGACAATATATGTGATTATATTTTATATTATTTGAAGTAAAAACTCTTTGGCACTCTCGGGCAAATTCTGAAAAAAAATAATGGGTATGTTGTCAGGGCCTGGTGCAGATTTATTAAATTCTTTAAGTGCGTCGTCTGACTCTGTTTTTGTAAAGAGGTTATTTATTGAGTTGTGTGTATAATCATCGTAATCCATTAATTTTTTTTCTTTGGTGTATTTTGTTTCCAGGAAGGCATCACTATAGTTGTTGACAACAACTTGTTGTCACCTGAATTATTTTCATATTGGTTTGCTAATATTTCCGTAATTTCTGCTGGATTTGTTATTATTTTTCACTTTGTGTTAAGAATGGAATTTTGGGAGTATATTTCTTTTCTGTAACTTGTCTGACACATTTCCAGACAAAAGATGTTGGTGTTGAACTATTTATTGAACTATCAAACTTTTTCCACGATTCTCTCCTCCAAATTTTCATAATATATCTAGCTTCTGCTCTATTTGGTAATGTCGCTAAAAGACATGGGGGTCATTAACGGGAAACTACTCCTCGACATAATCGGTATGTTTTAGAATTAGCTTGTGGACATGTGCATATATATGCACGTTAACTCTATGGGGCCTCTATGAAACTTAATGGGGCCTCTATGAAACTTTGAGGAATAATTTACATGAAACGTGCCTTGCCGCCAAAGCAGGTGGCGCCTCTGTACGCTAACCACTGCGGTGGTGAAGCTCTAGGAGACATTCTTTATACTTTGCGAGATTGAATTTGTATCAGTCCAAGTGTCTGATGAGGCTGGGATAGGCCAAAATGATTCATAACACTTTATTGATACCGATTCGAGCACGGGAAGTTTAACGAATTTGTCCTCCTAGGTCATATATTTGGCCATTTAATTCAACAAAGTAATAGCAGCTAGAAGATTTAATCTTTGACACACACACACACACACACACATATATATATATATATATATATATATATATATATATATATATATATATATATATATATATATATATATATATATATAAAAAATTATATAAAATTTTATAGATCCTAGCTGAAACCCTAAAGTATGTTGAAATAGTGCGGTATTAGAATATAGCCGCAGGTACATTCCTTTACTGCACAGACATCTGAAATGAAGTATAGTTACGGAAAGCTCGAAACCGAACGATTATAAAAGCCGAATGACTACAAGTAGAGTAGTTATGCTTCCCAACAGGAAGACCACGAAAACCATGCAACGACAACTTACTGGAGACACATTGAAAATCAAACAGAGTCATGTCTACATAAAAAGAAAAAAAATAAGAAGAGAAGAATATCTTTTACTTTCATAAACTACAACGCAGTACCTTAGAAATACAGTTTATTTTAGAAATAAATGTTATTTGAAAAAAAAATAACAAGGATTGTTTTCATTGATTCATTGGTTCTTCAAAAAATATATACAAGAAAAATCGAATGCTAAGCCTTGATTTTGCACGCCTACAAAGGTTTATGTGTTTTAAAGACCTCACGAGGGTGCCTAAGAAGTCATTTTCAACAACTTTCAGTCTCTTCTGTGGACATGAGAACAATAAAACCCGGTCATTATAGTCGTAATCCCAGTAATAATATTTTTCGAATGTTAAAAAATATTTAATATAAACATTTCAATAACAATAGCGGGTAGAAATATCTATAACTCGTAAACGAGTTATTATAATATCCAGTGAGTATACTGACCATAACTTGTCAGCGTTTTATGGTTCAGCTTGATTTATTTTATGTGTGGCACAGAGAAAAGGGAACTTTTTACTTTTGTTTCCATTTTTATTGGTTTTTTCTTCGTCGATCGCTTGGTATTGTGTTTGGGTCTTGATGATTAGCATATTTAATGAAGAAAGATGATTATTCTAATCGTTAAATCCTTGTGTTTTAATATATTTATAAACGTGTCATAAAATCTTGTCAAAAGTTAGATATAAATATTCATTTTTATGGCACTTTTACATTTTTTGTTTCCATAAGGCGGTGACAATAAAAATGTTGAAACTTTAAACAAATGCGTATATTAGATAAATAAATATCAAAATTCAACAATATATGTGACAAAGTTTTCTATTAACCAATGAATTATCTTTATTTTATTTGAAATAAAAAATATACTCGCTAAATAAAACTGTTGTATCAGAATGAGGAGACTTCATTAAATTACCAACAACCAAAAGTCACTTTATATTCAAATATTTTTCCTTATTACCATCTTGTTTCGATAATTCCCTACTACTCGGCACTGCTTTAATTTTGTATATATAGCCCAGTCTGGTTATACAAAAATCATCGATTTCACGGCAAAATGTTTCGCAGATATCTGAAGCTTTTAAGACATAGGTGGGGGTTACTAGATGACGAATAGATAAAAAGATACTCCTATTTTTATCTTGCGTTTTTTTTAAACAATAATTTATGGTCAGAATTTGATTTTTTATCTATAAGTTTTTTCCCTTATAATTTAAATAAACAATATTTATACCATTTTTTTATATCAAGAATATCTTTATTTTCCCGTTTTTTCATATTAAATTGATCAATAATTTACGGAGATATTTACAAAAAAGCAGTTTTTTTGCACTAATTTATAACTTTAATTAATTTTTTTATTAACAAAATAAAATATTATCAATACATTTCAACATTGAGGAATTACCGTCCTTTAAATTTATGCGAAATTTCTCACCGATCGGTCAAATAGTTTAAAAGTTAATCAATTTGTTTATCCCTGGGACTAATTATTTAAACCATTGAACTTGCCCTATGAATGACGCTAGACACATTTAATAAATTTCATAGGATTTTTTAAGACTTATACTATCTCAGAAGTTAAATGAATATTGAGTTTTCATCGAAATTATTTACAAAATAAACGTTTGAAAAAGGGGTATGTTTTTTACTTATAAAGAATTGTAATAACTTCTATATTTTTCAAGCTACAGACTTGTACGTACAACCATTAGATAGCTGGTAAAAAAACTCACATTTAACAAAAAAATAAACCTTCTATGAACAATAGGAACGAAGTTAGCGACAATTTTTTTGTTAATTATATCTCCATTGTTTATAAGCATTAAGAAGTAAAATTTGCACAAATTTTGAATGAAAATCTAAACTTTATATTGAATTTTATAGCTATAAAATTCATCCAATTTTTCGAAACTTAAAACCTTTCGAAACGAAGTTACTTTCGAAAGATCGACACAGGAAAGTGGAGGGGAAACTGTTTTAGTTCCTCGCTGCAAAATTTAATATTATGGTTACGGATTTATCATTCAAAAGCTTCAACAGTTCTGTAGAAATTTCATCAGGTCCATTTGCTTTTCCATTTTTAGCGTTTCTTATTGCGTATTCTACTTCTTCTTTCAATATGTCTGGCCCAGTTGCATTGATTATCTCAGTTAAGTTGTTTCTATCGTCTTCAAATAATTAATTCAGGTATTCTGTCCATCTTTTTATTTTATTCTCTAGATCTACAATAAGATTTCCATCTTTGTCTTTAAGTTTACCTATTTGGCATTTCTTTATGCTTCCTGTTATCTCTTTTACTTTTTTGTGCATATTGAACACATCGTACTTTTTCTCATAGGTTTCCATTTCTTCACATTGTTCTTTAATCCACTCCTCTTTGGCTTCTTTTATTCTCTTTTTTATGTGTTTATTTATTTCTTTGTATTTGTCTGGGTAATTCTTCATCTTTCTTCTTTGTTCCATCAAGTCTAGTATATCTTGTGTCATCCAGCCCTTATTCTTTGTTGTTGTTTTTGTAAGATGTTTCTTTCCTGCTGTTTGTATAGCTGTATTTATGTACTTTAATTTTTGCTTAACGTTGTTTGTATCGTTAATTTGTTGCTGCACTGAACGGAGGTTTTCATTTATTTCTTCTCCTGTTTCTGGTCGTATATTTTTGTTTCTAAGTTTATTTAAATCTAGTGCCTTTCTGTGTGGTCTTCTAATCTTTTTTGGTCTCGCCTCTATCACAGTACACTCACTGGGTACGTCTTAGTACATTTAACAGCATTATGATACCTCCTTGCTATCATAATGTAGTCTATTTGATTTCTCACTATTTTTTCTTTGGTATGTTGTGGAGATGTCCATGTATATAACCGTCGAGGAGGTAATTTGAAAAAGGTATTTGTTATTACGAAGTCTTCACTTTGGCAAAATTGAATCAATCGATCTCCTCTGTCATTTCTGTTTCCAAGCCCATATTTTCCTACTTGTTCTCCTACCTTACCTTGACCCACCTTGGCATTAAGATCGCCCATTAATATGTTAATGTATGGAAAGACTGACTTAATAAGTGAAGACAAACAACCTGCAACAAAAAGGTTCAGACCTGACAGTGAAGTCGAATAAATGAACCAAATTTTAACTTTTAAACCAATGTATGTAAAGAAAATAAAAAAAGTAAAGTTCAATAAACATTGCAAAATTTAATAAGGCAAGTGATGAAAAAATCGACTTATTTTATCAAAGCAGTAAGGCAGATTAGATTAATATTGTATATCATATTTGTAAGAAAAATAGAATAAAAATCAATATTGTTAATTATAAAAATACAAACAATTATAATTAATATAAGGAATATAATAATATAATGTGTAAAAAATTACCTGAAATTTAATTTATAAAATATATAAGTATTATTACATCATTGATATAAAATGAAAAAACATATGTTGATTTTCCGGGATTTTCCGAGATTTATGGGAGGTGAAAAATTATGTCATCATTATTAATACTGCGACAGACTATTCGAGCAAATTAAAAAAAAATAAGTATTTAGGGTGAATTTCAAATGGACTCAATTTTTCCGAGTTTTCCCATATTTTCCGGCCAGTGAAAACTATGTACATATTTCGACGAGCTACCCCAGAATGAAAAAAAGAGGCTTGCAGCTGCAAAGGAAGCCGAGATAATGTAAATTTTTCCCTATTTGTTGCAATATGAAGTTCCGATGCCGAAAAAAAAAAACGGAGCTGAAACAGATATCCTCTCCACTTTCCTATGTCGATCTTTCGAAAGTACCGTCGTTTCGAAAAATTAGATAAATTTTATAGCTATAAGTTTCAATATAAAGTTTAGATTTTCATTCAAAATTTGTGCAAATTTTACTTCTAAATGTTTATAAACAATGGAGATATGATTTTTTTAAAAATAGTCACTAACTTCGTTCCTATTGGTCATAGAAGGTTTTTTATTTTTTCATGTGAGCTTTTTTACCAGCTTTCCAATGGTTGTACGTACAAGTCTGTAGCTTGAAAAATATAGAAGTTATTACAATTGTTTATAAGTAAAAAACATACCCCTTTTTCAAACGTTTATTTTGTAAATAATTTCGATGAAAACTCAATATGCATTTAACTTCTGAGATAGTCTAAGTCTTAAAGAATCCTATGAAATTTGCTGAATGTGTCTAGCATCATGCATAGGGCAAGCTCAATAGTTTAAATAATTATCCTCAGGGATAAACAAATTAAATAACTTATAAAATATTTGACTGATCGGGGAAATTTCGCACAAATCTAAAAGATGGTAATTCCTTGATGTTTAAATGTATTAATACCATTTTATTTTGTTAATAAAAAAATTAATAAAATTTATAAATTAGTGCAAAAAAACTGCTTTTTTGCAAATATCTCTGTAAATTATTTATCAATTTTAATTAAAAAAACGGGAAAATAAAGATATTCTTGACATAAAAAAATGACATAAATATTGTTTATTTAAAATATAAGGGAAAACATTTATAGACAAAAAATCAAATTGTGACCATAAATTATTGCTTAAAAAAAACGCAAGGTAAAACTAGGAGTATCTTTTCATCTATTCATCATCTAGTATCCCCCACCTATGTCTTAAAAGCTTCAGATATCTGCGAAACATTTTTCCACCTTTTTTTTAACCAGACTGGGCTAATACTATTAATTTAAGTATTTAGGCGAGGCAAAGAACTCAAAAAGTATAAAATAGATATTGCAGCACTGCAAGAATTACGCTGCAAGGGACAAGGACAGATTGATAAGCAAGACCTGTTCACATTGACAATGTTATATTCAGGAGGAAAGAAGCAAGGGTAAAAGGGTTGGGATTCATGATACTAAGGCACCTAAGTTTAATATACCATTTAATTTATCTGTGTTGAACTTATACGCCTCTACAGAAACAAGCAATGCAGACGAAAAAGAAATCTTTTATGATAGAGTCGAAGAGGAGATAGAAAAAATACCCAAAAAAGATGCCATATTTGTACTAAGAGACCTCAATGCCCAAATTGGAAAAGAGGACATTGTACAACAAATTGCAGGAAAGCATACAATGTACGAAAACACGAATGACAATGGGCAAAGACTAAGTAACCTAGCAACAAGAACAAATTTGTTAATAAGCTCAAAAAAATTTAAACACCCTAAAATACAGACTACATTATAATGCACAGCCTAGATTTGGCGTGATTGGTTGGTGGGTGGGTCCCAATTTAAAAATTGGCGGTTTCATGTTTATTAAAATGACAATTGAGGTATTGTGACACAGTATATCGCTAAAGAATTTATTAGCAATATACAGAGTAGCAATATACTGTGGTATTGGTACAAAGCGGATGATATTCACATTTTAGGATTAAGCTGGCTATTACAGTTTTATTAGAAATGTACATAATTATTTTTTCTTTTGAGATTATGTAAGTAAAATTAAATTCTGACTTGTGTTTTTTTTATTTTGATATGCTAGTGATGCTTTTTTTATTAGATATATAGATATTGTTTTAATTATTTTGATTAGGTAATTTTTTATTGAGATTTAGAGGTTCTTCTTATTATTTTTATTTCTAGAACATTCATTAACATTATTATTCTCGTTAGCTTTCTCTATGTAGGATCGGCTTCTCTAATTATTTTCCTGTGAACTTTTCTGTTCTTTTCCAGGGACTAAGTACCTCTCCGCTTTTTCTCTGAGATTATAGTTTTTCAGAAACATGCAATTTCTGTTCATCCTCTTTTTTACTGCCCTACATTCAGTACCATACATCATATCTGGTCTAAAAGCAGTCCTATACAATTACCTTTTAGTTTTCTTGGTACCTTCTTTATCACACATCATTCAATTTGCCTCTTTCCTTTACCTTTAATTGAAGTATGATAAATAAAACGGTAATACCGATCCTAAAAGCCGAAAATTATCATCTTTTGTGAGTTCTTGTCTATTCAAGCCAACTACTCTATCTGGACTTGAAATATCCATCTTTAAAAGAATATTCTAAATATTTTGTTTGTATCCAACTTAATTTTAATCATTTTTCATTAAGGACCTGTCTCTGCTACTCTATACCAAGGAGGTTCAGTTGTTATCTAATCCAGCACAAATGAGAATAAATATGGGCGAAACCCGGATGAAGCCCTATTTTCACACAAAATTGGCCAGTTTCACCTACAATTGTATCGTTCTAACACTATAATAGTTATTCTAACTATATATAGTAGTTCTAACACTATTATAGTTGTTACTTGCTCATACTCCACTCACATATTCAGCCGGCACTCCTTTCCTACTAAATCTCTGCCACAGTAGGTTTCTGATAACTTCATCATGTGCTTTCTCGAGATTAATAATACTATGTGCAAGTCTATCTCTTTCACTCTAAATTGTTAAATTAGCTGTTTTATAATAAAAATTGCTGATATGTAGACCTGCCTCCTTGCATAAATCCAAATTGACATTTATCCATTTTCATTTTTTAGAACACTGAATTATGTTAGATTTCACCACAAATGTAGGATAATAAAAAGATATATTGTGAATCGAGTACTATGAAAAATTGTCATTGTCAACAAAATGAAGCAGAGGTTTACTGGAAATAACTATTGCAACCCAAATAAAACACTAAACAGATGTTTAAAATGTCTTTATTCTTTATTAAAAATCTGGGAAATCAAAGGAGGGAGGCCGTTATTGGTGCAATGGCGAAGGAAAACCCCTCTAACCTCGCCTAGGGCCCAGTACATCCCGATTTAAAAATACAATTCTAATATAAAAGCCTACAAATATAACATCATTATAACATCATTACTTAACACAGCTTTAAAATTCAGGCCTAAACTAAGCATTTATACATATATTTTATGAAATTTTACTACATATATTACTTATTGTCGCTGGATTTGACCCTCGGGAATGAGGGAAGGTGGTCCAGTCGCACTATTCATAGCTATGTTGGACCGGAGCATATAGGGATCACGGTCCGTGGACATATAGGTTATATATGAACCCTAGCTAGCGGGAAAAATACCTTTATTAAAATACAATTAAATGTTTATTACAAGTAGGAATCTGCAATAAAAGTTGATTAGTATTATAACTAAGAATCTGCAAAGAAAGGGGTTAGATATCTTAATACTAAGAATCTGAAAATAAAGTGTTAATTAGTCTTAGAACTAAGAATCTGTAAAAGAAGGTCGTTAGTTATGACACCTAAGACTAATTAATGCAAAAAGCAAAAAAAAGTAAAATTTGAAAAAAGTGAAAATTTTTGTCCCAAAAAGTCCCAAAAATTTCGGGAAACAAAAGTTATTTAAAATTGTCAAATTTTCCTGAAAATGCGAAATTTGTGTCTGTCGTAGTGCCTCCGGGACTAATCAACAAAGACATGCAACAAAATATAAACAAATAAAAAGTTATTCACAAATTTCGTATTAAAAATTTCCTAAGTCGAAAAAGACCTGAAAAGTAAAAATAATCCTAAGTTATTTTTATAGTAAAAATGTTTCAAAGTCCCAAAACAGTATATAAATATCAGAAAAATAATCTAAGTTATTTTTAACCTGAAAAAGAAATAAAATATTTGAAATATTTTCTAAGTCCCTAAAAGAGAAAATAATGTTAGCAAAATACGTCTAAGTTATTTTCGAGCTAAAAATATTTCAGAGTCCCAAAAGATAAAATAAATATAAAATTATTATAATTTTTCTAAGTTAAATTAATAACCTAAGATACCTCAATTGTCATTTTAATAAACATGAAATCCGCCAATTTTTAAATTGGGACCCACCCACCAACCAATCACGCCAAACCTAGGCTGTGCATTATAATGTAGTCTCTAAAATACATAAGGTAACATGAAGGTCACCAGATCAGAAAACATTCAGTCAAATTGATCACATAATGATTAATAAACGAAAACAATGGTCAATAAAAGATGTAAGAACATTTAGAGGTGCGTGCCCCTATTCAGACCACTACCTGGTCACAGCCACTATAAGACAAAAAGTTAAAATTGAAACAAAACAGAAAAATCAACAAAAAAACTGTAATGTCAATAAAATAAGTAATGAAGAAGTAAGGAAAAAATATGAAGAGGCAGTAACGGTTCAAATAAAAGAGAAATATAAATCAGAAGATATAAACACAGAATGGGAGACGATCAAAAAATCAATAGAAGAAGGTGCAAATATGCAGGTAGGTAAAAGCCATGATAAAACAACAAACAGATGGTGTAACCAAGAATGTAGAGAAATAACAGGAAAAAAAGTGCAAGCCAGAATTAAATGGCTAAGAACAGATAAAGAGGAAGACAAAGAAGAATATGAAAAATTGGGAGAGAAAGAATGCTAAGAAAGTGATTGATAAGGCAAAATAGAAGAAGATGGGTAGACGAAAAAATGCAGGAAGTAAAGCAGGAAAGAACAAACAGAAATACGAAAAATGTTAACAAAAAGATCAAAGAACAAAACAAAAAATACAAAGGCCAAACAAACCGAATAAAAAGTAAAGAGGGAACAGTGATAATAGAGGATCAAGAATCCAAGCAAGTATGAAGGGATTACTACAGAGAGCTCTTGACGGAGGACACAACAGGAGAAGACATGAATAACGAAGAGGAAACGGTGCACGAAGAAGAAGCCGATGAAGTAGATGAAGTAGACATCGAAATTTCAAAACATCCAACATTAGAAGAAATGGAGGAAGTAATACAGAGAATCAAAAATGGAAAAGCCTCTGGTAAAGATGGAATTAATATGGAACTAATAAAATATGGAGGAAGGGAGCTGAGAGGAAAAATACTGACACTATTGAAAAATATGTGGAAAGAAAAGAAACTGCCAGGGGACTGGGAGGTAGGGCAGATCATAACAATAAATAAAAAGGGAGACCAACAAATTTGTGAAAATTATAGAGGAATAACGTTACTAAATACAACATAAAAAATATTGACATCAATAATAAAAAGAAGGTTATTAAAGATCATAAAGAAGACAATGGGACAGTACCAATGTGGATTCACAGAAGAAAGATCTACAGTAGATGCAATAAACATAATAAAACAAATATTGGAAAAAGCAAACGAATATCAATTAGAATTGTAAATGTTATTCATAGAGTTCAAACAGGCATTTTAGTAAATAAAAGATTCCGAAACAGCTTTACATCTGCCAAGACTTATCCCGGAGCAGTGCAAAACAGTGCAGAGAAGGAAAGCAAAATCATACGACCTACGTATGCTGAAAGACCTTGATACGAGGATGAGAGTTCAAGCCACGTTAAATGAGCAAGTGACTGCAATTAGAGACGAATCGACGATAGTAACGATCAAACATATTACAGACGAATATAAAACCATAAATATATTAATAAGAACGAAAATCAGAGAAGAGAAAGAAAAAGAAGCGAGGGAAAGATGCGAAGAAATTGAGACTCTGCAGTCAAAGTACGATAGTCATAATGTACATAGGAAAGTTAAAGAACTCACAGGGGACTAAGACAAAGGCAGAAAGGAAGTAAAATAAGAACGTGGAAAGAATATCGAGAAAAACTATTTGAAGACCAAAGACATAACACCTTTGAGCTAGAAGAAGAGGTAAATGATGGACCAAGAGTATTACAGCAGAAAGTTTATTCCGCAATAACACAGTTAAAGGATGGCAAAGCGGCAGGCCCTGATAATATACAAGCAGAACTACTCAAACTAATGGACAACGAATCAATAGCAATAATCGCAGAGATATTCAACAACATATACAACTCTGGAGAAATACCAACAGAATGGCTGAAATCTGAGTTTATTGCACTTCCAAAAAAAACAGGAACCAAAAAATGCGAAGATTACCGTACTATAAACCTCATGAGTCATCTCCTAAAATTGTTCCTAAAAGTAATTCATAAGAGAATCTACAAGCTGTGTAAAAGTCAAATTTCCCCCAACCAGTTCGGGTTCACAAATGCTGTTGGTACTAGAGAGGCGTTGTTCTCAGTACAAGTCTTATTCCAGAGATGCAGAGACGTCAACTGCGACGTATGCACATGCCTGGTTGGTTACGAGAAAGCGTTTGATCGAGTACAGCACGCCAAGATAATGCAAATACTAAAAGAAACAGGAATTAACAACCAAGATCTGAAAATAATTAGAAATCTTGAAGAAAATCAGAGTTGAAGGTGAACACACTGACTATGTGAAAATCATGCGTGGAGTGAGGCAAGGCTGTATTTTGTCTCCTTTAATCTTCAATCTGTACTCTGAAAGAATATTTATCTACGCTTTGCACGAAACTAAAAAAGGTATTCTACTTAATGGTTACCGGCTAAACCACATCAAATATGCTGATGATAACATAGTATTTGCGAACAACTCAGAAGATCTACAAGTTTTTATGAACAAAATCATGTATTACATTCAACAATATGGACTCAATATAAACGTTAAGAAGTCAAAGCTTATGATAGTTAGCAAGAAAAGGATAACAGAAGGTCAAATCTACGTCAACCAATCCCCTGTAAAAAGAGTGACGCACTACAACTACCTCGGCACCATAATAAATGAAGAATGGACCAAAACAAAATGGAGATTAGAGCACGCATCGGAAAAGCTAGATCCACCTTCAATAGGAGGGGGGCCTTCTTCAAGAGTCACAACCTCTCTCTTGATACAAAAGTAGGAATGCTGCGATTCTACGTCTTCTCTGTCTTTTTTTATGGTGTTGAATCGTGGACCTTGAACGAAGATATGTGCAGAAAATTGGAAGCATTTGAGACGTGGCTATATCGGAGAATGCTTAAGATCCCGTGGACTGACCGAGTCACAAATGAGGAGGTCCTCAGAAGAATGAATAAGAACCGAGAGGTACTGACCACCATCAAATCCCAAAAGTTACACTTCTTCGGACATATTATACGAAATGAATCCAGATATGCTCTCCTTCAAGCCATCCTGCAAGGAAAAATATTTGGAAAACGAGGTCCAGGAAGAAGAAGAACATCTTGGTTAAATAACCTTAGAATCTGCTTCAATACAACATCTGTGCAGCATTTCCGCGCTGCTGCAGATAAGATAAAGATTGTCATGATGATCGCCAATATTCGTAACGGATTGGCACATCAAGAAGAAGAAGAAGATCACCTGTTTAATTTATGTTTGAGATATTACCGATTTTTCGATAGTTCGTTGCAATGAATAAAAATCTTTCTAGAATCATATTCGGTGTCACGTACACCTTTTATCATATTGACCCCGCTCTCATGGACAAGTAAATGCATCTTGCTTTGAGGAATATCCCGTCATTCTGCAATAGCATTGAGCTCTTTTGCAATATTGGTATCAGTATGTGAGGTTGGATATATCCAGTGCCCAGTGAAACTCCTAAAGCTATTGTTATTGTGCACACATCGTTTGTTGAAATGCACACATCTTTTGCCGAATTTTCGGCCAAATCAGTATTGGCGGCGTCTCTTAATTATTATGACTGTGTTTGTAGAAGGTAACTTTAAATTATTTGTCATAATATGTACTGATGTATCGATAAATTTAAATCTTTTACAATCATGTAAGATAATTATCCTTGCAAGATCCTCGTTAAAAACTTCGTATAGATTTATAACTAATTTAAATAAATTTCAATATCGAAATATCAATATAAATACAAGTAAGTTTAATCAAATTGATTATCGAACAGTGGTCTTTCAAGAACTCGATTCAATTTCCCTATTAGACTACATAATCATTAGTTATATGTTTCGTGTCCATATTTCAGAGGTATTCGACATTTACATGAATTAACTTCGATATGCAGGACCGGAATTTAATAAGTTCCTTTTACAAAAGTATTAAAATTCTCAAATATTTACTGTGTTTTTTATTCTTTTGTTCGCACAAGTTTTTCCTATCCATCAGCTTTAAAATTTCAGCATATATGTTGTCGTGGCCAGGTATTTTGCTAGTTTTAAAATTTGTAATGAGATATTTTTCTTTTGATTTAAGTATAAGTGGTCCTATAAGAATTGTATAGCACTAACTGCAGACAAAGAAAATACCGTGATTGAAATATTATACCAACTTGTATCACAAGCCTTAGCTGTGACAAAAAAAACACGAACTTACTCTTATCATGCGAGACTTCAATGCAAAAGTGTAATCAGAAAGTAGTCTCAGTAGGAATCAGAAATATTACTGGAAAGTTTGGTCTAGGACAACGAAATGAAAGAGGAGAACGATTGGTGCAATTCTGTCAAGAGGAAAAAGTTGTAATTATGCATACATGGTTTTGTCTACCAAATCGTAGACTATATACTTGGAAGTCTCCAAGTGATCGAGGAGACAATATTGAAAGAAATCAAATTGATTATATATTTTGCAAAAGATTTCAATTACTCGGTTATCCAAGTCACATTCCAATTGAGACAATCATCTGTCAAATTGAAGAAAACATCTTCAATTCATATCTTCAGTCTACCTTCCGAAGATGCTACAATAACTAGATAAGATATCTCTAGAGTTCTTAGAAACTCAAAGTCTCCTACTCCGAACATTAGACAATCTGGGAAAAAAAGCCCTGAAAGAACTTCAGTCAAATCCAAATCTAATCATTCTTCTTGCTGATAAAGGCAATGCCACCGTCATCCTCAACACTTTTTGAAGTTATACTTCTATACGCGCGCTCCACGTTGGAAATTTGTATGGGAGTGAACCTGTGAAATCATTACATATGTAAGATAATGAGTAAGAGAGAGACAGAAGATATATTTTCTCTCTCTTCCTCTCTCGAATATAAAAATGTTCCTTTTGTATATATAATTTAATATTATATATATTATATAAAGATATATATACATATAATATTATATATATATATATATATATATATATATATATATAATAAAATATTTATTAATATTATTATTTATGTGATACGTTTTGTATTATTTATTAAATGTTCATAATTATATTAGTCTTTTGTATTTCAAAATAATAATCTCAATAAATCACTGTATGACCCAGAACTGTCAATTTAGAAATATCTTCGTGTCATGTTCTCGTTAGTATAGTAGTCAGTATCCCCGCCTGTCACGCGGGAGAACGGGGTTCGATTCCCAGACGGGGAGGACTTTTTTATAAATATTATTACATGGTAAATTAAACATATATGCGTAAATTGAAAAGTTATGTATATTATTGTCATTTTTAAATTTGTATTGTATTATTATATTGAATTATGTTGCTCTGTATTGTAGTGTATTTTTTTTATGTATATTATTGTCATTTTTAAATACTTATAAATATTGCATTTTAATTTGTATTGTATTATTATATTAATAACAAAATAAACAATGAATTTTACTGCAGAGTATGTGTAAAAAAATTTTTGCATTCAACTACTTTCATACATATATGAAAATAAAAATATACATTTTCATCAAAATATTGATTCAATCCTTCATTTACAGGTCAAAAGTTGTTTATTAATTGTTAGTACGTTGTTATTAATTCTGTTTCTCTTTCTGCTATGTCTTACCTATAGCATTACATATGTAATGATTGTGCAGATTGACTCCCAAATAAATTTGTAACGGCGAATGCGTGTATAGAAGTGTAACTTCCACCGGCAGTCCCACTAGACTGCCACACCCGTTTTTTCTTATATTAATAAACTCTCAAATCTTGTTTATACTCCATACTACAGACGAATTGCTAATAAGGCAACAACCTATCTGGAGAAAACAACAAAAGCCATTACCAATAAAACCTCTCTTCCTGTTGATACAAAACAATCTCTAATTCCTCGTGAAAAGTCTTCCAGAACACCTCGAATATATGGCCTAACCAAAAAAATTCACAAACTCGATATTCCTCTACGTCCCATTGTCAGTGCATACAACTGCCCTACGCAACCATTGGCCAAGTACTTGGCCAAAATTCTATACCGTGTGCCAATTGTAAAAACGTGTATATCGGAGAATCATCTCGTAAGTTTCACAATAGAGTAATATCACATCGCAGCGACATAAAAACCAAAAAGATAAACGCTTGTGCGCTCACAGAACATGCATTAACTTTAAAACATGAATTTAATTTCGAAGATTCCTGTATTCTGGCAAAGGAAAAAAACCATTCAAAACGTGTTTTCTTGGAAATGTGTTTCATAAAATCTAATACGTCTTGTATAAATAAAAAGTCAGACATAGATAAATTGAGCAACATTTATTGTTACTTACTGACAAAACATCAAAAATAAAATAAAGATTTACTTTTACATATACACACCGTAATACACCTGCATACAAAACATGTTACATACTATCAAGACAGGTTTAATATACTACTTCCATTAATATAATAGCAAGAACTCCTAATTACTTTTTAATCACACTATTTTTGTTTTTTTTTCTGTTCTCTATGGATCAGTCAAAACACACCATGAAAAAATGTCACTAACAAAATTTTAACTTTCCAACTAAATTTTAAAATGTATATTGTCCATTATTTTAAATGTTATATTTTATATGTGTGTTTTTAATGTTGAGTGTCGTAGCTTTACAAAAATAATCTTAACGACTAGTAAGTTGTAATGACAATTTGAGATATGTTGTAAATATTTACACTTTCTTCTAATTACAGTGTCTTGAAGAAGGAATAAAATAATTCCGAAAGCTCGACCAAAAGTCAAAAGAGTGTTTCTATAACATCCCGGCCAAACCTACAGACTGCAGCCCTAATAAACTGTGTTGTTTGTATATATATATATATATATATATATATATATATATATATATATATATATATATATATATATATATATATATATATATATATATCCAAAGATATATAATATCGGTAAATACCACAAGAAAAACAAATAGTAACAATGTTGCAGAATATTTTGCGAAACAAGTCACAGAGCTTGAAGAACAAAACAAGAAGCGATACAATCATCATGAATATATCTTTTTTATTATTGACAAGGGGTTTTAGTTTCTTTCTATTAAACTCATTTCCAATCCTGTCGTTCATCTGTAAAGCACATTGTCCACAGGCATACTAATATGTTGTACTATGATCCAACTGTGAGCTTTCATTTTACTTTTAAGTCAATCTCTCCCAACATTATATTATTTATCGTGCGATTTTATAGACCGTACATCTTCTCCTATTTAAATCCGTCTCTGCACAGAAGCAGCAAATAACAACAAGTCAGTTGGAAAGAAAGCATTTATCACTGAAGCAGTCTTTTATCTAGACAGGTGTGGATCATGCTACCTGATTGGTAAGCCCCAGGCGATTAATATTCCGTGTTTTCTCATTGGTTGTCTCACTTTTGTTTTACATTGCCACCATCATGTAGGGCGTTAGTTACATTTTGATTTCAACCGACTCCACTCGTGTGATTCAACACAACATAACACGAACGACTTTTAGATCGTTTCACTTTCTTCTACTTTATCACTACTTGTTTTTAATGCTGCTGAGTCGGCTAATTATGGTAATATGGAGTGCGATTTCGACAGAGTTTCCGTAGGTACCGTATCTTAAGCTTAATCAGAGTTTTCCAAAATGTGCACTCGTCTTACCTACCAAATATTTAAAATTTATATATAAAATTCAAAATCTAAGTATTGTAAATTTATTTATTTAATTAACTCAATTATATCTTGTGGGCTTCCGAAGTGGCAATGCTAAAGGCTCTTGCCAATTAAGTTGATGAAAATATCCACAGCTCAAAATAGGGAACTGTTTTAAAAATCGCACTCTTTATCTTGTGATCGACTTTTTTTCTCGTTCTGCCTTTTATTTCCTTTTCTTTTCATGTTTAAAATTATGATCGATTGTCGATTATTGATTTCTTCAATTGCTTGATTTTCTTAAAGCACTCTAAAGGATGTACAGGGTTACGCAATTGTTCTGTTACCAACTTCACATCGATATATCTGGCAAATCGATAATGACAGCTACGTCAACGTTGGCTGGATGTTTATAAGCCGTCAAAAGCATTTGGATTTTAAGTTTTATACATACAACAAAAGATATTTGCAATGGAATTTAAACGTAATAGTGTGATTGCGTTATTTTTTTTTCTCTTGCGTATATTGTAATTATCTTTAGTATTTTTATTTAGAATTCGTATTTTAAAATACATTTTACATCTAAAAAAAAAATAATTTTATATTTTTACTAACATCTACATTTCTTGCAGCTTCTATTAGGTTTTTCAAATAATTTTTATTGTGTCGCCATTATAACTATGAAAAATATGTTCCAGTTTACTACATTTAGTTACAAATTCCAGTGTTGGTTTGAGTAAACCACCTTCAGAAACGTGGTTTACCCAAGTAAACGATTTATCCGGAATGTCCGGAATGTATCCAAGTACCTATTTCTTTTTTTTTGTAACTTAAATGCAATGAAACCGGCTAAATTTTCCAATCCATCCCATCCAAGGCCTTTTATATTCGAATTAATCAAATGTGGATGACTGTATATTAAATCTTCAAGGTTAATTTCTTTATCGCCACTAGAAAGGTTTAGCGAGGAAAAGATCTCTTCAGTGAAAATTTCACAATTAATTATACTATTAATAGTAATATTCGCAGACTTTGTCTCTACATTTGTAGATGTTGCAATAATTTCATCATTTCTACCCATTATACAGTTTCTTAATCTATACTTAAACTCCATAGCAGTTGGATGATCATGTAGAGCACCAATTGCTCTTCAAATTGAAAATAGGCCTTCTAGAGGATCCTGGTTAAGATTGTAAGTTAATATAGTAATAATATTTCATTGGGTTTAATACATTTATTTAAACATACTTTTTAACAAAGTCTCCAAGAATCCATGTTCTACTAACAAACGTTGACAAGTAGTGACAACTGAGAAAGAGTCTCCATACATTGTGCCTAGAGCCCCGTGACCGTAATCATAACCTACTGATATGACATCTTTCCCCTTACATTTGATAGTCCTTAAAACGCATTGGAGCCCTTTTGAGTCTAGCGCTAGTTCTATTTTTAGCATTCATCTGGGAGGTTGAAGGTTCCTCTACTCCACAACTATGATTCCCAGATGAGGAGTTTAATGATCTATCATTATGTGCAAAATCAGTATTCTTCTTAATTTCCGCTTTAACTAGGGAAGGCCTCAAGTGATAACTGTTTCGCCTGACCACTTCCCCATTTTCTTTCTGCACTAAATACGATCTGGGTGCCTCATCAACTTTTTCCAGAATTTTACCTGGTCTCCATTCTCTACCCTCTCTGACACCTACATTCTCTCCTGGCACTATTTCTCTTCTTACCTTGGTGTTTCTATCATAATAATTTTTATATTCGTTTCTTTTTGCCTCTAGTTTCTCCCACTCTTCCTTTAGATTTATGTCTTTGTGCTTTTTATTTGATGGTAGCTTCGATCTAAGAACCCTGTTAGTCACTAATTGGGCCGGTGTTTTATCTGTTCCATTTATTGGAGTATTGCGATACTCCAGGAGCGCCATATCTAAGTCGTCACACTTTCTAAGCATGTTTTTTGCAATTTGAACGGCTCGTTCTGCCTGCCCATTAGACCGTGGATAGCGGGGACTGGACGTTACAAACCTAAAATCCCAGTCTTTAGCAAATTGCTAACAATGCCACGAATTATAAGGCATGTTATCTGATATGACTTCGTAGGGTATTCCGTGTGTTGAAAAAATTTTCTTTAATTCCTTGATGACCACCTGAGAAGTTTTTGAATTAATTTTCACTATATCGAGCCATTCAGAAAAATAATCGATCAGAACTAGATATGACTGTCCACCATAATCTAATATATCACTTGCTACCTTTTCAAAAGGTGCTTGAGGCAACTCTCTAAGTAATAGTGGTTCTTTAGCATTATGACTTTTAAATATCTCACACTTGGTACAATTTCTTACCCAGTCTTCTATACTTTTGTTCATTTGTGGCCAATGTAATATCTGTCTTGCTCTCTGTTGGGTTTTCTGAATGCCAAAATGACTCGAATGCAATAATCTTAGCATGCTCTCTCTTAATATTTTTGGGACTATAACTCTGTCTTTGTAAAATATTAGTCCGTCAAGTAAATATAGTTCATTTCTTATATAATAATAATACCTAATTGAATCACTTACTCTTGACAAGGTTTTGGGCCACCCTTGTATACAATATTTCTTTACTAGTTTCAGATCCTCATCAGCATCCACTTCAGTCCTAAATTGTTCTCTCTTCTCATCAGTCATGTCAATAGTATGAACTATTTCTGTAATAAATTTATCATCATCCACTTCATCTTTTATAAAATTCCTCGATAATAAATCTGCCACATGCATGAACTTGCCTGACTTAAATTTTACCTCTATGTCATATTTAGATAATCTTACCCTAATCCTTTGTAATCTCGGCGACATTATGTCTGCAATGCCTTTATGCATTAATGCCTCTAAAGGCTTATGGTCAGAATCAATTTGCACTTTCCTTCCGTAGATAAAATTGTGAAATTTATTGCATGCATATAGGATTGCCAAGAACTCCTTTTCAATTTGACTCATATTTGACTCTGCTGTCGTTAGCGCCCTAGGCGCCCTATGGTGGACAGTCATATCTAGTTCTGATCGATTATTTTTATATTTACAGACAAGTTTTATTATACCCAAAGGAATGATCTTAAAACCACCATATGTCTCAAGTATGACCTTAGTTTCTTTTAATTCATTGATTTTGCAAACTTTTTCAACAAAAACCTTGGGTAAAATGTTAACCTGTGCCCCTGTATCTATTTTAAAAGGTATATCAATGTTATTAATTTTTAAATTTTCCATCCAGTCTTTATTATTTTTATTCTTAATTTCATTAACAGTGATTGATGAAATCATGAAATCGCCTACTTCATTATTTTCACTTTCTTCCACTTATACCTCTCTTACTAACCTACCATGATAACACACTTTATCAAAATGCCCATTTTTACCACACTTTCTACACTTTTTTCCATATGCTGGACACCTCCTTGGTCCATGGACACTCCCACAGTTTCTGCAGTTAAATTCACCTCTAGAAGAACTTGCACCCCTGACTGTTTGGACTGAATTATGCCCCTGCTTGACTTTACTTCCAATAGATTCAATTTTCACCTTCTCTAAGCTATTCTGAACTTCTTTTATTTGAGCTTGGGATACTTCATGCATTTTACATATTTCAATAGCTTTAGTCAGATCTAAATTAATTGTTTTTACCATGCTTTGTTGTGCATCCTTACTATTGGTGCCTAATACTATTCTATCTCTTACCACTGAAAATGCTTCAACACCAAACTCACAATTTTAGTTTTTACTTTATTTTTTAAATCTGTTAAAAAGTGGTCAAAAGTCTCCTTCTTCTTGAATGCGCTTATAAAACAAATATCTTTCATAAACCACGTTTTTTCTAGGGGTGACATAAGACTCAAATGCTTCCAATACATCTGCTAGCTTTCCTTGTTGGACCTCTGTTAATTCCAAACTGTTATAAATCTCAATGCCTTCTTCTCCAATTAAATTGAGTAAAATTGCTACCTTAACTTCATCACTTTTACCACTTTTTCCTGATGCCATCAGATATATTTCAAAACTTTGCTTAAATCGTTTAAAATTTTCGGCCACATTGCCTTCAAATGATAATGGATTTGGTAACCTTGCTTCCATGATTTTCGTTTAATTTCCACTAGACTGCACCAAGTAATAATATTTCATTGGGTTTAATACATTTATTTAAACATACTTTTTAACAAAGTCTCCAAGAATCCATGTTCTACTAACAAACGTTGACAAGTAGTGACAACTGACAAAGAGTCTCCATACTTCGTGAGTCTTTGTATATTAACAATATAATATACAAAGTCTTTAATACATCAATGAATAAATAAAAATATTATTCACTACGTTTTGAAGCACACAGGGTAGCACAGTGATTCCCAACCGGGGGGCGATCGCCCCCAGGGGGCGATTTGAGATATTCAGCGGAGCGAAAGAGCGAAGGGGGCGATATGGGGGGCGACAGAGAAAAGGAGGCGATAAGGGGGGGCGTTTAGCATCCGGAAAACGAGAAATGGGTAATTGAGAAAAAAATACAATACTTTCGATCGGATATCCATAGGATAATAAAAAGTAAATATATGTATACCAGTGCAGGTAATAATAACACAAACATCTCGTCTAGTCACAGAGAGCTATGAATACAATTTAATTCTATACATTTGCTTACGGCGGTTCTTCTGTCAAATGGATACTGTTATTGAATTTCTTAATACTACTGACCCCACACTGAGTACAGAACTACAAGAGAAGCAAAATGACATCGCTTACTTATCAGATATTTTTCAAAAATTAAATGAAATGAACCTGCAACTACAGGGGAAGAACATAAATATGACCAAAGCGGAGGGAGTAGTCGGAGCATTCATTGACAAACTATCTATTTTTGAAAAAAATATGCAGAGAAGAGATCTGACCAAATTCCTTAACTTGAAATCTTCTTGTGGTGATTCTGAGGATCTTCAAACATACTGCCTCCACCTTCAAAAACTGAAAGAAGATCTGCAGTCCCGATTAGAAGATTTGACTAGTCTGAAAGTGCCAACTTGGTTTATCAATCCTTTCAGCGTGGAAGTTTTAACGGTATGTCCTTCTCTTCAAGAAAACTTGATTGATTTGAAACATGATGTTGAAATTGAAAGTTTGTTTCGCGAGTGTGGGTATGAAAGATTTTGACCGCGGATAAAAGAAGTGTATCCAATCTTGTGGAATGCAATCAAATTATTATTATTAGCATTCTCCACAACATATCTAGTAGAGAAAGGTTTTAGTTCTGTGTGTATATTGAAAAACAGACGAAGAAATAGGCTCGACATAATAGAAAGAGGGGGTTTGAGGTTGTTATTAACCAAAATTGAGCCAGACATAAAGAAATTATGTAAGGGACACCAGGCCCAAGGAAGCCATTAACAATTCTTTTTCACACCATTTATCATTTTACCAAAATGTAAAACCATTTATCATTTTACGAAATGTAAAAATAAATAAATAGGGATACTTACCTTTTGTATAGATTCATTATTTGGTTCAATTTAATTGGGGGGGGGGGTGATTATGGTATTCATAATTGGTGAAACCTGTCTAAGGGGGCGATCATGGGAAAAAGGTTGGAGCCACTGGAATAGCAAACTAGATAGAGCATTTAACTTGGCGCCTTTAAAGTTGTCTTTGGCTTACGTCACAGGTGTGCGAGAGAGATGCAAGAACATGCACGTTGACTTATCTGACTGTAGATGGCACTTTCTGATTTAAAATCACTAGTCAAATAGATAAAAAATGTATCTTTTACTCCGAAGATAAAAGAAAAAACGCCCAAAACGTTGAAGAGTAATTAAAATAAATTACAATTTAATTTTTTTTAGAAAAGTAGCAGAAAATAGTATAAAAGTAGTGGAAATAAACAATGATTCTATTAACACGAAGAATATAATTAATTTCTTGTCCTAAAGTTTCATTTTTATTATATTTACCCTTAATTTATCCGAACTTAGGATTTTTTTCCAGAAAACTTACCTAAACGACCTTCAAAGTTCTGAACTCTCTGCTCATATCCAGAACCCCTGTGTTTTAATTTAATCAACTAGTTTTCTATTCATTAATTCGCCGAGAGTCTAAACGCTAAGTAACAAAACAAACCCAATATCAACTTAATAACACGATGATCTATCACTCACTCCCCTTTCTTCTTTTGTTAACTTCGGTCGCGTCGTCGTCGTGACGTAAGCGTCGCGGTGCAAATATATATCAATATCATCAAAAGTTAAATCCCCGTAATCCCGTGCTAACAGCTATGTCCGCCGCCCCCACCAATTGTCCTTGAAGTCAGTGACAGAGGCAGTAGAGATAGTTGGGCGAAGGTGCTAATAATAAATGAAAGTTATAATAAAACTGACTGACTTGCTAAGAAGACGCAGTATTAACGCACCACCTCAAATGTACCATGGTTTGAAGCTACATATTTTTCTTTTGAACCCTTGATTCGATTTTGATGATTTTTTTCTCATTGTAGGTCTATTTCTAATTAATTACTATATAAATATTTTATGAGAAATGTCAACGTTTTATCCATCTTCTTCTTCTTAATATGCCATACACCAAAGTGCGTAGGCGACTATCTCATTACTAGAATTCTGTTCTTGGCGGCGTGACACAGCTCGCCTGTATTGTGTATTCCTGTCCATTCTTTAATATTTCTTAACCAGGATAATTGTTTGCGGCCGGCTCCTCTCCTACCTTCGATCTTCCCTTGTAGGATTAACTGTGGTATTTCATATTTTGCTCCTCTCAATATGTGCCCAAGGTAACCAATCTTGCGTTTTTTAATTAATTTAAAGAGTTCTCTTTCCACGCCGGCTCTCTTAAGGACGTCATCGTTTCGAACTCTATCCACCCAAGGTATGCTCATCATTCTTCTTAATGACCACATTTCAAATGCTTCAAGTTTGTTGATAGATGTTTTTTTCAAAGTCCACGTTTCCATGCCATAAAGCAAGATGGACCATATGTAGCACTTGACCATTCTGTAGCGTATTTCGAAATGTAGGTTTTGATTACATAGGAGCGGTCTGAATTTCACAAAAGCTTGTCTTGCCATTTGTATTCGGGTTTTTATCTCTTGTTGTGGATCCGATTGGTCATTGATTGTGGTGCCAAGGTATTTAAAAGTTTTCACGCGTTTTATGCGATCGTCACCTATGCATATTATCGGGTTTTCTGGAGGGTTTCTGCTAATGGCCGTATATTTCGTTTTCAAAATGTTGATTTTGAGGCCATATTTTTTACCTATGCTATTCAACCTATCAAGTAATAACTGCTGATCTTCCAATTTATCAGTTATAATCACTGTGTCGTCCGCATAGCGTAGGTTGCTAATTGGTATGTCGTTCACCTTAATGCCTAATTCCGTGTCTTCTAATGCTTCCGCAAATATATTTTCTGCATATAAATTAAAAAGCATCGGAAAGAGTATGCAGCCTTGGCGGACACCTTTCCGGATTTCAAATTCATCCGTATATTGGTCTTGATCAATCCTCACCTTTGCCATTTGGTTCCAGTATAGATTCTGAATAATTCTGATCTCCTTCTGGTCAATGTTGGCCCTATGTAGTAGTTCCATCATGATATCATGTTTAACATTGTCAAATGCCTTCTCGTAGTCGATGAAGGTGAGGTAGACATCTTTTCGTTGATCTAAACAGTTTTGTATTAAAGTGTTCAAACATAAAATTGCCTCTCTTGTTCCTAGTCCTCCCTTAAAACCGAATTGTGTTGACCCGCTAAGTTGCATTTTGTGGCATTAGCTGTTTTTGGGATCATCACAAAGGATGACTGCAGCCATTCTCGCGGAATGTAACCAGTATCATAAATTGTACTGAACAGCTTTACCAAGATTTCGATATTCTCCTCGTCTAGTAGTTTTATTGCTTCTATATTAATTTCATCTGGACCTGTTGCTTTATGCATCTTTGTGGTTCTATCCATATACGGGGTGAAAAAATAAAGTTTTGTCTTTTTATCCTACAACACCCTGTAGAATTTATTAGAAACAAAGCTACAGCTTATTAATATTTCGAGATAGCTTCATTCTTTCTCAACATTTTTTAATCATATTGAAATCTCTTAAACAAGATACGGTTCTTTAAAGTTGTCTGCTAGTAACGATTTGTGCTAAGTTTTACTAAATTTCTTTTTATAACTTTTTTTCTCATACGTTTAGGTATATGCATATGCAAAATTCTACTTGGCTGGTTACAACTCCAAATAGATGGAAAACTGACATTAAAAGTGTTGCAGGTCTAACATGGAAACGTCTGACACGGCACAGATAAGCATGGAAGGAAATGGGAAAAGAATTATTAGAGTTGCATATCTAAAATAATTTTAAAATCCCAAATAGATTATTTCATGACAAGGAAAGAAGATATACATGTATGTAAGAAATGCAAGGTGATAGTTAGTGAGACAGTAAGTCAACAACAAGTCAAGTTGCTTGTGCTGGACATCGAAGTAAAAAGAAGGTCTATTCAGGACAAAAATAGTAGGAAAAATGTGTTGGAACATGAAAGGAAGTCCTATTACAATTTAGATGGAAGATGACCAGTATCATTAAAGACACTGCTATTGAAATACTTGTAAAACCATCAGAAAAGAACTTGAAAATAGGGAGACCTGTTGGTGGTCTAATGAAGTTCAACAAAAAATAAAAAAGAAGAGAAGATTATATAAACAGTGGCAAGAAAATAGGTCGGACACATATCTTCAAAACTATATAGTTGCCACAAAAGAAGCAAAAATGGCAGTAGCAAAAGTTAAAGCAGAAGCGTATAATAATCTATACGATCAACTTGATACCAGGGAAGTAGAAGCCAAGATTTATAAAATAGCCAAACATAGAAAAAAGAAAGCAACATATTTTAATCAGATTAGATGTATCCGAGATGAAAATAGTAAAATACTAATTCACGAAAAGGATGTCAAAAAGAGATGGAAAAAGTACTTGGACAGGGTATTAAATGAAGAATTTGACAGACAACCAGTTGAGTTAACGAAGGCAGTAACAGGAATGGTGACCAAAATTATAAACGAAGAAGTATCTCAAATAATTCAAAAAATAAAGAAAGGAACCAGATGATACTTCCAGGACTTCTAGGGAAGTGTGTAAAGCATTGGGAGAGACAGGGACAAATTGGTTAACAGGTCTATTTAATAGAATTATGGAAGTTGGACAAATGCCAGACGAATAGAGAAGCAGTGTATTAGTACCTGTCTACAAAAACAAGGGAGATGTAAAACAATGTACAAACTACAGGGCCATAAAACTACTTAGTCACACCATGAAAATAGGGAGAGAGTATTTGATAGACCGATACGTGAAGAAACCGAAAAATCCGATAATCAGTTTGGCTTTATGTTATGCAAGGCAGATCAACAACAGACGCAATTTTCATTATAAAGCAGTTGATTGAAAAATATAGGAATAAAGAAACAAACTCCCATATAGTATTCATTTATCTTGAGACAGCATATGATAGAGTTCCATGGGAGATTTTGTGGTGGGCACTCAATAAGAAAGGAGAGAATATCTAAAGATCTCCCAATCGGTGAATATGTAAAGATTGTGAGAGACATGTATGAGGGAGTAACAACTATTGTTGTTATGTCCTGTAGGACGTGATAAATTTCATGTGAAAGTAGGATTGCGCCAAGGCTCGGTGCTTAGTCCTTATTTATTCTCATTAGTTCTGGATCAAATAACAGCGAAACTACAGGGTAATATTCCGTGTTGCTTAATGTATGCCGATGATGTTGTGTTAGTAGGAAATAGTGAAAGCGACTTGAAAGCTTCCGTTGTTAGTGGTGCGATTCTACATTGTGAAGTTGGAAGTAATAAAAGACATCGACTTTGGGGGCGGTACTAATCGTCTATTTTATTCTAGCAGTGCTGATATTTCTTTAGTGGAACTTTTTACTGACTAATTGACTTTTAAGAACCTCCTTTTTATTTTACGATTTGTCACAAACTATAAGAAATGCCCAAGTTAATGATTCACCGATAATTTATTGGGTATAAACGTTTTGGAAGGTTTGGCCTGTAGACTTATACTTTTTGTAACAGTTTAATTACAGTAAGTGATAAACTGTTAAAAAAAAAGTTTTATAGTTTTAATTCCTGAAATGTACAGGGTGTTTCAAAAAAAGGTAACCCCATCTCTAGGGTAGGTAAAAAAACTGAAAAATAATTGGGGTTTGCTTAGTAAAAAATTTTTGTAACGCCATCCGTTTTCAAGATACAGGGCGTTGAAGAAAAAAAAATTTTACGCATTTTTTACGATTTTGCCGAAACTACATTGTAATGAAATTTTATACGAATATGTTTTGGAAGCTGATACATCCCATGAATTTGTTTTTATATCTGATTCTCATAGAGGGCGCTAATTACACGGATCGTACTAAGTATTGGTCAATATAACTTTTTTAATAGTATAATTATTAATCAAAATTTCAAGTAAACTTAAACATCATTTAATTTTACACGAAAAAGGTACTCTTGGTAAAACTCGATACTGTGTACCGTTTTCGGAATATTTTGATTTGAAAATTATGAAGTAATAATTGATGCTGGTAGTGATGATAAAGTTCTAATAGGTATACCTCTATTTTCTCCAAGTGTGCCATGGAAATCTGACATTTATTGATTGTTATGACGATAAATCAACAATAATTAGAGTTTTGAAACCTTGAAACCTTTGATGTCATTCCTCCTATTTTCCTTTGTCCTTTTGGTGCTCAAATTTTAGGAGGTTTCTGCACAGTAGTAATACCCGTCTCATCGACGTTAAAAATTTTTGATGGTTCAAAGTTTCATTTACTCAACGCATTTTTATATGATTGAAAGAAAATAGCAACTGTTTCTTTATTGAATGCAGTTGCTCTGGCCAAACTTGTACCCTCGGGTTTTCTAAGTGACAGAGATGCAGAATGTCTATTTCGGAAACATCTAAGCCAATTATTTCCTGCTTCTTTTGTATCGTCCCAGCAAGCAGGATATTTTTTTTATTTTGCTTTGCATATTCATATGCCAGTTTTTTAACGTTTATCAAACTTAGGCCATAATGCATTCTAGCAGCTGTTTTTAAATAGTTTACCAGCTCCGTTTCCTCGGCTTCATTAAAAACTTGCTTGACTTTATAATTCGGACTGTATATAAAATTGTTTTGACCTGATGTTTTAAAAATTTTAATGTATCTTGCTAATGCAGACTTTGCAATTCCAAATTGTCTCGCTGCGGCACGAATTGAAAGACTTGAATTTAAAACTTCACGAACAGCATTCTCTACATTGACTTTTAAAGGTCCAGGTCTTCTCTTCTTTTCTTTATTTCTTGGCATAATGAGCTCCTGAAACAAAACATTGTTTGGTACTAATACTTTTAATAATGTAACTGGGGACGGCCCCAGGTTCAACAAAATGCATGTCCCTATGTACAACAGAGGGACTCCATGTATAAAAGCAGTCGTTAGCCACAACAAATACAACGGTTTGATTAGTGGATTAGGTAGTCTAAATTACGATTAATATCACCCTAATATATGATTATTTACTACAGCCAAATTGATAATTTGCAATAAGACGAAACAGCCGGTAAAAATACTTACTTTGGACGTCAAAAATTACAAAATGGCCACAGCTTGTGTTAACACTTCACGAACATGTGCACAACTGAATACCATAGAGAGTGAAACTGTTGCCGATATGTTTTGTAAATCTAAGGTTTGTCTAATATTTTGTTTAGCGTTAATTTAGCCTGTCCCTAGGTACAACCGTCCCTAGGTATAGCATGTTCCCTAAAGTATACAGCAAAATGACGATGTAATTGTATTACTAACCGAAAACCATAAGTCCCTACTCGAAAAAATGATTTCTACATCCGAAGTGTAGAACTGTAGAGTTGGCAAACTCTACAGATGCTTCTCTGTGGCTTGGAAGCATGGACGCTAAAGCAAATGCATATGCCGCCTTTGAATTTAGGTGTTACAGACGAATTCTACGAATATCATTAATTCAACGAATGCAAACGTGGAAGTAACTAGAAAGGGAATCTGGGGCATGCTATGAGAGAAAAGAAATACTCAATATTACAAGTTATTATACAAGGTGAAGGAATAGCTTAAATGCAGTAGCGCAGAACTATTTAGAGCAGCAGTCAACAGTTTATACATTAAGTTCAGAATCTCATCCGTCATCACATTTTTAGTAGCTGTTTATATATTTCTTTTGAGCGTATTCCAGGGTTCACACTATTTTTTATACTGTATTAAATATAGTTATATATCTATATTAAAAAACTTTAATCACAGAGTTGCACAGTTTTAATAAGAAGTGTGAAGAAATGTCCACTAATAAAAAATGCAGAAATGTTTATTTGAAACATTAATATTGATAGAAAATAAGTAACGTCATACACATTTGGGGTCTAATTTAATTTTTACGTAAATAAAAAAGATCTAATTGAGGCTGCAACATCCCTTTCGCTTTCTTTCTCGTTTCGCCACTGTCGTCTGTCGCCAGATAATTTAATTAAAATCAGATAGAGAAGCAGGGGCAGTTTTTAATTTCGTCAACGTTTGATGGTAAACATCGGGACTAAGCCAAAAGCCAGAGCTTCGATGAGATTTCGCCGGATTAACATGCCAATATAAACGGTGTTAGTTTTAAAATTATAGATGGCTCCCATGTGTCTATCTCCTCGTTTTCATTTAGGCTTAGGCTTTCAACTCGATTTCGTGTGCGACAAAGCAGTTTTACTAATAAGGACGGAATTAGGCTATAATGGATTAAGGAATTTGTTACACTGGGAAAACAACTTACAGATTATTCTGTAAATCTCTTTTGATTGTAAACACTACGAAGAGTCTATTGACTTCATGTAACAATTTCTTTGACTACAGTTTGTTATTATTTTCCATCTTTAATAAACAAAATAAGATTTTGAAATCAATTTTGTTTGGTGCAATTCATTCGGAAAGATAATAGTATATTACTTTATGAGGCGGAGAAGCATGACTTTTCTTGACGCGCCCGATATTACGCGCCGAACGAAGTGAGGCGCGTAATAGAGGGCAAGTCAAGAAAAGTCGCTTCTTTGCCGAATAAAGTATACTATTTTTTCTTCAAACGTAGCAATTTTCAACCATAAATAGTACAATTCATACGCTATTTTTACTCGAAATTAACTGTGACAACTATCAAAGTCGTCTAGATGTTAGAAATTAAAATAATTAAGTCGTCGGTGGGATTTGCGTCTCCCTGGTTACAGTTGTTTGACAGTTGTTTGCAATTATTAAAGCCAGCTTATTGTTGTTGCAACCGCAAGCGTAAATTTAGTGCGAAAATGGAAAACATAAACGATATTGAGTCCGCGGCTAATGATGCAGTAGCACGTTTGGGGCCCTCCAAGTCCGGAATAAAGTATCGGTTAGCGTACAAGCACTTCCAAGAGTGGTGCCATACAAGTGGAGTACGGCAAGTTACCGAATACGTTTTACTGGCATATTTTAATATAATGGAAAATGAAAATAAATGGAAATCTTCTACAATGTGGTCACGATACTCTATGATAAAATCCGAGTTAGTTATTAGAAAAAATGTGGATATAAGCAAATTTTTAAAGTTACGTGCCTTTCTGAAAAAAACAAGCGAAGGATATACTGCAAAGAAGTCTAAAGTTTTCACTAAAGACGAATTTGATAAATTTTTGTTTGAAGCGCCAGATAAGTTGTATTTAGAATTAAAGGTAAAAAAAATTGTATTGCAAAGCATGTAGTATACTCCACTAAATTATAAAAATATTTCAGATTGTTTTGTTAATTGGGGTTACCGGCGCCTGTCGATGCGACGAAATGGTAAAAATGAAGACTGTGGACATTGAGGATAAAGAAAATGTAATAATTATCAAAATCCCAGACAGTAAAACACGACAAATTAGATCTTTTACGATAATTGGTCAAAACTACATTAAACTGTATAAAAAGTATGCATCACTGCGGCCTGAAATTTCACAGAAAACCGATTTTTTATCAAGTACCAAAATGAAAAGTGTTATCGAAGCGTCATGGGAATACATTCCATCAGCGCAGTAGCCCAAAAAGTAGCTAGTTATTTAAATTTAAACGATGCAAGCGCATACGAGGAACTTCAGCAACACTTTTAATTGATGAAGGCGGAAATCTAGAATTCCTCAAACGACATGGGGGCTGGAAATCAAGCACGGTTGCCGAAGGATATATAGAGGATTCAATAAGAAATAAGAACGATAATGCTTAAAAAATTTTAAACCCTCATGATTCGCCAACATTGGGAATGATAGCTGAAAGTTGTTCTCGACCATCAGTATCATCAACAATTACCAATGCGTATCAAGAGTCGGGAACATTTTTGCACGGTTTTAATTTTGAAAATGCCCCATTAACTAATTGTACTTTTAATATTACTATAAATAAAAATGATGTTTAATTGTTGTTAATGACATTTGTATTGTTGCTTTGTGACATGTTTCATATTGTTGCCATGACAACATTTTTCCCTCCGCCGTAAAGAAATGGGAAAAAAACTGCTGCCGGCGGAGACATCAAACTTTGTCAGGATCAAGTTAGATAAGTAATGTCATCATTATTTGACGTTTGAAAAAAAAGATCTTTTTCTGTGGCGGGAAAAACGTTTTATCTTTGCCAAGTAACAAAATGTCACTTTTAATGAAAGTAATTTTCTCCCCAGGAAAAATTGATAGTTTTTCGCAAAAATATATACATATATACACACACAAAAATTACTTTTCCTTTATATCATCATCATTCTGTTTGGCTTTACCTCTATGCGGGATCGGCTTTACTATTTTTGTTTTTTCGGTGCTGATCTGAAGTCTGAATTCTTTGCTTATCGGACTTACCGTTCGGTGATGATAATCATTTCTACTCATTCGCACCTGTATAAGTGTATCATCTGCATATCGCAGGTTACTAATTTTTTTGCCTCCTATAGTGATTAGGGAATCCCATTTTACTGAATTAAAAGCCTTTGTGTAATCTATCAAATAGAACAGCATTGGTATACTGTGTTCCCTCCCTTTTTCTATATGTCTGGTGTTCAGTATCAGCTTCCACGTTCCTTTTTATGGCACAAATCCGGATTGTTCTTCGGCTATCTTTGAAAGTAGAAAGTTTTTAGAAAATAATAAGGGCATTGGTTCTGTAATCGCACCACTTATCAGGCCATTTCACTTGTGATCCATATCATGTCGAACATATCCAATACTACATCTATGTCGATTTTGCTCATTGCTTTTAGAGTCTTTGCTGATATGTCATCTATCTCTGGGTTTTTTTTCTTAGTTTGTTGAGAGTCTTCTCTACTTCTGCTTGTAAAATGATCGATTCTGCCTCTTTAATTGCATGTTTCTTGCGTTCTGAGACTGATGCATCTTTTGAAGTCTTTGTATATTTCTAAGCAGCAATTTTTCGAGGGTTCTGTAATGTTCTTTATGTCAGTTTTTACTAGTCCATTCTTGATAGGCTTGAAGTTATTGCTGAAACTCTCGGGCCAAATATTTACTTTTTTAAATAATTTCTTGAGTGTTGTTTCTCTTGTTGAGTCACTCGACACTGAGGAATGGGCAGATTGAGACCTCAATGCCGTTTGACGGTATTTATACAGAACACGATACTGGTACGTCTCGAGTGAGAAGAGTAGGCAGATTGAGACCCCGAACTCGAACGGAACCGTATCCATTTTGAAAAAGTTCTTCCTGAGAACTTAGTGATTTTCATATATATATATATATATATATATATATATATATATATATATATATATATATATATATATATATATACGTGTGTATATTGAGAACACATAATATAATGATATAATACCAATTACTCCAGTATAGGTGTGTTATTATTCTTAATTATCTGTTATTTATTTGTAGAATTCAGACCAAAGACACTATCGTGTCATAATGTCCTAAAAAGGTCAAAGACCGAGACAGGCAAGCGCCAAATGTCCATCTAATTTTGCATCGTTTTACTATCAAAATATAATAAATTCACTTAAATAATCGATCACATCTCTCTAGAAATAATGTCAGGAACACTGACCCACAATACCGAACCGAAAGAATGTTCAATACACCCATTGTGTCACAACGCGACATTGTCATCCAGCACAACAAACTTTGATTTGTGGGCGGTACTGTTAACTTGAATTTTTTCTTAACACACCAAAGATCGACTCTCTCGACCTTTATCACAAGGAATTAACAACTCTTCGAATTAAAAAAGTGAATCAGACACATGTCTCGAGACTGAAATCAGAGGTTGGAAAGGTGAATTCTGCCAGAGAGGGACTAGCTCTATATATACGTCGCTAAATCTCGCGGCAAAAAACTTCTTTTAAAAAATTTGTTTATTATATCTCTTGGTGACACACACCAAGTTGGTACAATAAGCTCTTCAACTACAAGATGAAACGTATTATTAAATATAAATCCCATGTCTATATGGAATTAAGCCACAGCTTATTGTATGGAAATTACATTTTTAACTAACATTTGACGTTTAGAATTCCACTCTGGAAATCGTCTTCAAGAAAGACTATCGAGTTTAAAAATTATGCAAAAAGTATAACCAACAGTTGCTGAGTTACATTATATGCTTGTATATTGTGTGTTGCATAGTATTTGGCAACCAATACTAATGGAAGTGCGGTGTCGTTTTTGGTACCGTTCGATAGGTTTTTTAAAAAATAATAAACACGTGTTTTTTGGTTTTTTATTTAAAATGTTTCTCTCTGGATATTAAAGCATTTTCATAATTTTGCTAGGGTATCACGATCATTTTTTTCGATTATAACGCCATCTATCATCATCATCATCATCATTGGCTCCACAACCCATGGTAAGTCTTGGGCTGCTCAAGGATAAGTCTCCTATTCTTCGTCTTGGCTTTCCAGTTTCGTACTCCCAACATTCTCAACTCTTCCTCCACCTGATTCTTTTATCGTGCTCTGGGTCTGCCTTTCCTTTTCACTCCATTTATTCTTTGGTTATAAAACGCCATCTATCAAAAATTCGAAAAAAATGTCTTAAATAAAAGTTACTCATTTTTTTATGGCGAATCGAAATCTGCAATAAAAATTGGGGATTTCATTTAACATTAAGTAAAGCGTGGCTGGGGGATCGCGTTTGATGTCATTCGATAGATTTTTGAAAAATATTCAACACGTTTTTTCAGCTTTTCGATCCGATGTTTAATTCACGAAATATGTGACCCTCCGAAAGATTTCCGCGGCTAGTACAATTAAACCTAGAGCTAAGATTAATACTATTACAAGAATAAATATTAAACTCTTTCATTAGTCCCGTAAGAGTCTTCCGAGTTGAACCACGTCGCTTATCATTGCGCTAAGCTTTCGACATCCTCTTTGATGTCTTCTTCAGGGCTTCCGAGCTCTCAGTCTCCCGAGCCCCAGACACTACTACATTGATCAATAACCAATGCATTATTGCTACTGGGAACAGAGGACGGTATATTTATACGGTCGATGGTGGTTTGGGTGGAGGTTGGTGTTTGGAGATTTTGATTGGCATGTGGAGGGGGCGATATTTTCTTTATAAGAGGTCTCCATGTCGAAGGTAACCGTGTGCTGTCATCTCTTTTATTGAGACAATTTGGCCTTTTTTCAATTTCTATGTATTCTTGTAATAGTATTAATCTTAGCTCTAATTTTACTTGTATTAACCACAGAAATCGTTCAGAATATATTTATATATGTACCCATATATATAGTAATAGTTAATGTACAACTCAACAGAGAATGTATGGTGAAAAGGTCTATTACCAATTTAATGTCTTTTTTCTTATTTCAAGTGTCACCTAAGGCTTAAGGCGACAATTTTACAAACCTTTTTGATCCACAACTAGGAGTTTCCCCTTGTTTTCTTACTGCGTCATTCCTTTGTGGTACCGAGGCATCCGAGGTGGTACTCAATAAAGAGATAGGATAGGAATGGGCATTTGTCCTAGAGATCTCAGTAACCAGGAATGTCGTCTAACCCAGTCTTGGTCACTGATGTTTCAGAGGCATATTTTCACGTGTAAGTTGGGCCGATTTCAAAGAATACTGAAACTCGGAAATACAATCCAGTGATCCTACAAATACGTACAAACATTCCCATAGACTGAATTTCTATGAAAACTTCTTTAACAATTGTAAACCTATGATATCTTCTTGGTCCTCAGAAAGATAGTCTCTAACTTATATTTGCTGATTTCTAAAACTCCTAAATTCTCAAAGCTTTTTTACGTAGGATTCTGGAATTCTGGATTCTTTTCACGTAGGAAATATATCTGTTCTGTAGCAAGTAGTGGAAACAAATGGGGAACAGCAGTTATATGACAACAGATATGAATTGTGAAACTTTGCTTTCGAGAACAAATTGAAAATCACAAACACGTTTTTTAGATATACCGATATGTATACAGGGTGAGTTTTTAGTACGACATCGGTCGATAATTCCATTGTGGTACAAGATAACTTATTTAGAAAAAATGTAGGCAATGATATTCTTCATACTTGGAAAATATGTGGAATTAACTAACATTAAACTACATGGTATAGCAAGCATACAATTTGTTAAATGGGACACCCTATATATTTTTTCATAGTTATATTTCTATCCTAATTTTTGTTGGTATAATATTGGACTTTGCATTACTATACAGAGTATTTAACAAGTTATGACCATTTTATTTTTATTTCGAAATCCCTATGAAATCAACTCCACGTATATAAAGAAGTAATGCATAAACAATTATTTATTTTATATAATAAGTTAAACAATATATTTTAGTTTTAAATTAAGTTTAATTAAAATCATTGACTAAAATTTGTATACAGGGTGAACTACAAAACAAAATTACGATTTTCTCAATTTTTTTAAATGGATCACCCTATATTTTATTATTTAGAAATATTGTATTTATGATACTCTTTTATTTTAATTAAGCATTCTCTGTACCTAAACTCATTATTTTCCGAGATATTTTTAGTTTTCTTTAAATTTCGGGAATACATTCAATTTTTGTAAATAGAAATAAGTATTGAGTATTAAGTGATAATATAACAAAATTATTTTTATTCAATAAATAACTAACTGAATACAAGCTTCCAATATACCTAGCGTTTGTTGACTATGAAAAAGCGTTTGACAGCATAGAACTATGGGCAGAGGAAGAAGCGCTAGTTAATTGCCGAATAGATTCACGGTACAGAATGTTAATCCACAATATATATCAAAACGCCACTATGAGAATTCAGCTAGACAGAGATTTACAAACTCCATTAATTAGAATTTGTAGAGGTATCAGACAAGGGGATACAATCTCACCCAAACTATTTACTCTGGCGTTGGAAGACATTTTTAAATCTATAGACTGGGACAATAAAGGGATTTGTATAAACGGGAAATTTTTAAATCATCTAAGATTCGCCGATGATGTACTCCTGATAGCAACAACTATGGAACAACTACGAATAATGATTTCACACCTAGAAAAAACATCTCTTGAGAAAGGACTAAAAATGAATCTAAAGAAAACTAAAATAATGACTAATACAGAAGACAGATCAGTAATTACCATAGGTGGAACAAACATAGAACACGACCAAGAATATATTTATTTAGGACAAGCTATCAGAGCAGACAAAATTAACCAGACTAAAGAAATAACCAGAAGAATAAGAATGGGGTGGGCTGCATTCGGAAAACTCTCATATACTATCAAAAACCAAAAAATACTTTTAAAATTAGGAACAAGGTATTTAATGCATGCGTCCTACCTGTTCTGACATATGGTGCCCAGACGTGGACGTGTACCAAGAGCAACTTAGATAGAATAAAGAAAACTCAAAGAGCTATGGAAAGACAAATGTTGGGAATATCGTTGAGAGATAAAAAGAGGAACGAGTGGATAAGATGCAAAACCGAAACAACAGACGCTGTCGAACATGCATTGAAATTAAAATTGAAATAGGCTGGGCATAACGAAAGATATCAGGATGGAAGATGAAATAAAGAAATTGGCCGCTGGAGACCATATACTGCAAAAAGGTCAAGAGGTCGACCGCAAATGAGATGGAAAGATGACATTAAGCAAAGCGCAGGTCCAATGTGGAAAAGACAAACAGAAGACAGATACAAATGGAGACAAATGGGAGAGGCATATATTTAACACATGAATAGATTTTGGGCTATAGATAGATAGATAGAAGTAACTAACAAAAAATATAAATCATAATGATATGTAATGAAAAAAATCGATTTACCAAGTATCTGTACAGCTTAGAAAAAAATGTTTCAAATAAAAAATGTAGCCGAGATAATTTTAAACAAATATGTTTATAAGCATTTTTTGTGTAGAATAAACCTTTCTCTTAGAAACAACGCTTGAAGCGACTATCGATTTTGCACGCGAAATCAATGTCCAATAAAATTTGTATCAGCTCGACGGTAAAAATTCGATAACTTTTGATTCAAGTGACCTATCGACAAAAATCGAGATGTGTTTTAAAGGTAAAGAATTCGGTTTTTGCATGCAGTTTTTGTATTTTGCCGCAAATTAACTCAGATTTTATACAGGTGTTAAATAAATAAACGTTGCGCGATTTTTGCCATTTTTTATGTTTCTCACGAGAGCAATACAATCTATCCCTTTCATTGAATGGCCACTATGAAGTTTCGATAAGTAGAGCCTAACCTTTAAAACCTATAGAATGAATTTCAGTTTTGAGTTTTGGCAACAAATTTTTTAGGCATTTGAAATATGCTTAAAAAACGTTGGATTTCACACAGAAACTTTCACAAAACAAACGATCTAAAACATTTAAAACTTATTTTTCAATTACACTAGTACGTTTTTCAAAAGAACAAAACTTCTGTAATAATCTGCACCCAAAACAGTCTTCTTAAATGCATTTCCCGTGACGCGTGATCGTTTGTAATGTAAAACATTAAATTTGCGTTTTTTATTCATATTTTAAATGTCTCATATTTATTACCACAACTCAAAATTGAAATTTTATGACATGGGTTTTTAAGGTTGCACTTTAAAAATGGAAATTTTACTACAACTGGTCAATGAAAATGATCAATTTTATTGATCTCACGTGAATCGTAAAAATGGCAAAAATCGCGCCACGTTAATTTATATAACACTTTTGTAAAACCTGAGTTTCTTCTCGGCAAAATACAAAAACTGCATACGAAAGCTGCATACATCTTGAGTTTTGTCGATAGGTCATTTGGATCAAAAGATCGACCAGCTATTACAAATTTTATTGAACATTGATTTCGCTCGCGTAACTGACATGCAAAATCAACGGTCACCTCGATTGTTGTTTCTAAGAGAATGGTTCATTCCACATAAAAATGCTTATAAACATTTTTATTTAAAATTATCTCACCTACATATTTTATTTGAAATATTTTTTTCTACGGTGTACAGATTCTTATTAAATCGATTTTTTGCGTTTTTTACCCCTCTGCCAGGGGTGTTTTAGGGGGAAGCCCGGGGGTAAAACTAATAAACTATAGTGAAGTCGTTTTACCCTGTCGTATTTTGGATTAACGCCCGAAAAATAATTTATGACTCTAGTTACAGCCACTCTGTTATGCTTTCCCTTTTCTACCTGCTTTGTGGTACCGAATCTCCTACTGGTCAGCACTAGTACTTGAGGATAAATCAGCGCTACCAAAACAATTTTTTTATAAATCGTAAAAAAACGCAAATTGAATGCTTTGTGTATTAAACAAGGTGTAATTACAAGGTATTAAAATCTCAATCAGAAATATCATTTATGACATGTACAAAGCAAAAGAACATGTTACAAGAAAGACACTTATTCAAAAAATAAAGGACAGAGAACTTTGTGACATGGGTTTGACCAGTTTATCAAAAGTATTAAAAGCTATGGGTTTTAGATACAAAAAAACCAATAATCGTAAAGTGTTGTGCGAGCTGTCCAATGTTGTTGGAAAAAGGTGGAAATTTACAAGAAACTATTTAAAAAACAAGAATTCCGAATTTGCCAGACAATTTGTGTTTCTTGACGAAACATGGATTTTTGCGAAAGGAAATAATACCAAATCATCCTGGCAAGATGATTCTACCAAATGCTATTCGAGTACTAGTGCGAGTAATGGCAAAAAATATATTATATTGCATGCAGGAAATACGGAAGGTTTTATACCCAGTGCTAGTCTTATACTTTCTTCGACAAAAAAAAACTAATGATTACCACGGAAATATGGACGCCGATATTTTTGAACATTGGTTTGAGGAAAAATTATTAAAAAATCTGGAAAATCCGTCATTAATAGTCTTAGACAATGCTTCGTATCACACCAGAGAGGAGGAAAAGTTTCCCACAAGCAGCTGGAAAAAAGAAAACTTAAGAAAGTGGCTATCGGAGAAAAATATAGAACACGAACATCTAGTTTTAAAAGCTGAATTATTAAATAAGTGCAAAGAACACATTACTGAGAAAAAATTTGTCGTTGACCAAATGGCACTAAAATATGGTCATGAGGTCCTAAGACTACCACCATATCACTGCCAGTACAATCCAATTGAATTGGTGTGGGGCATCACTAAAAACTACTATGATAAACATGCATGTAAGACCACCGACGAAGCCAGCGTGTTACAACTCTGGCAAGATGCACTAAACCAAGTCAATGAGGAACAATGGCAGAAATGTATTGAGCATACTGAAAAAAAAATTTTAGAGTCATATGAAATAGAACAAGTTATTGATGAAGTAAGACCTTTAATTATTCGTAATGATGAAGATTCAGATGAACCGGATAGCGAGTCAGATAGTGATAATACCTGTCCATAGATTAAGACGTAGATAGAAAAATTAACACAAAAGGGTACCAACCACCAAAAAAAAAACAAAAAAAAATAAAACAAAAACCGCATGCAAGAGAGAGCCGGAGGCACGCCGCACGACGCTCTTGAATGCAAGCACCAAAAAAATTAGATTGGCAAGTAAGTTAGATTAAGGACATGACTGGACGAATGACTGGGTATTAGACGACGGATGAAAGGATTCGATGCTTGCTCGCTCTCGACTGCACTTGGTGCAGAAAAGGGAAAGCAAGTATCGGCACACACAACCATCATTAGATCGCCGAACAATTGCTTTGACCGGCACTGATAAAGCCAAATGAGCTAACCTACCACTTAAATGTAAATACACGGAAATCTCCCATTGCCTGACGGGGGATACCGCGAAATAGTCGAGACCTGGCTCCAAAGACCAGGGGGCGGAGGAAAGCCGGGGCTAGTTGTACCGCAGGAGGACAACCTACCTCCGTGGGTTTGGGAAGGTGTGTGTGGGAAGTAGAATTAAGTCTTTGTTTTATATAGATATATATTTTTATAGATATATTTATAAAATATATAAAAATAAAAATATAATACAAAATTTTGAACACCCAGTATTAACATTGGCAAATTTTTTTATGCTTAAATAAAAATAGAGTTTAGTACACGCTGAAAAAGAATTTTTGTTTTTTCAGCATAAATGTTAACCACAATATTAATTTTTGAAGTTGAATGTGTAATATGAAAAATTTTTCAAAAACTTTAAATATCTCAAAAACGGCTATTTTTTCGAGAATGTTATCCCAATAAAAATCAATCCAGAATTTTACGTAGATTCTAAAAAAAATAACAAAAAGCACAGTTTCTATTTAAAATAAGAAACTTAATGGCGACTTCCGGTAAAACCGGAAGTGCTAGAAGAATGCAAATATTTAAAAAATGAAGAATGCTTTGCATAACCCATTATTCCAAGTTTTCAGAAACCAGTGACGACCAGAACTTTGAAAACTTTTAACCAACATGTTGCGTGAATGACCCTGTATATTTCATACTTAATGTTTATCAATTTACATTATGATATTCAATTATTATAAAACATAATACAAAGTTATTTTATTTAAAAAATCCCTAATCTCGTATTATCAAATTAAGAAAACTGTACAATTTTTAATTTGAGAACCGCTGACTACCTAAGGCAAATCTGAACAGACACTTTTATTACTTATGCGACAGGCTAAAACGATCCTACTATAGTATGCATATTTTTTGGAGTCCCAAAATTAATATTCTCTGCAAAATTCAGCTTGTTCGTATGATTTTTAGGGTCAGCTCTCTAACGAGCGGACTAAGAAGCTATTATCAGAGAAGAAAAACACAATATAAATTATTTGAAATTATGTAAAAAACAGGATAACGTACACAGATGATCAGAGTAATAAAAACAACATGACTACATAAATAAAAATATAACGAATAAAAATGCATTCAAACAAAACGATGCCCGTAAAATCAAACCAAAGCCTTAAAAGGTTGTAGTATGTCACAACGCTTCATGGTTTCAAATTTTGATTCCAAAGCATCCAAATTTGAAATCGTTTTAATCATATAATTTTAATGATAAATTTAAAATTGTAATACGATTCGCAGGTACGCCTAAATACTGTCCTGATCTCGGAACCCTTATCTCGGTCTTTCGATCAGAGACACCCTTGATATATTTCAGAAATATTATAACAAAAGGAATAAACATTTATCATATTTTTTTACGGTTTTCATATTTCACTGTTCTGATGCGTTTTGTGTGAGGCTAGTGTCTTGAATAATTTTGAATAATTTTACATAACTACCTCTTTGGTGTTTTTTCCTCTTCATTTCTTAGTATAGCTTCATAAATTATCAAGTATTTGGAGTGAATTGATATATATTAATGGCCTTAAATGAAATTAATTGATAACGGTGATTTAAAAATCATAAGTACACATTTTATTATATATATATATATATATATATATATATATATATATATATATATTTATTTTGAATTAATAATTAATGAAACAAAAATTTTTTGGACTAGCTCAAATTGGTAAGTAATCTGAGGGTTTTACGTCATTCAATCACAAAAATCCAAAACCAATACTCAGAGAAAGCTCATGGATAAATAAAATTCAAAAATAAAATACTACCGTATATTAAAAAAAATGTTTCTAACAAAGAAATAAATACAAATTTTAATGACAGCATAAATTGCAAAAAAAGTTATTTTAAAAAAGAAAGTTGCCCAGTATAGATACGTTCAAGGTTTGGCATTCCTTTCCCCAGGTAGCTGTAGCTTCCTCCGTGGTTTGTGTTGGTTGTTGCCCTGGAAACCATCACGGTCTTCTAACTCTAATGCCACAAATTGGTTGCATTGCTCCTGCAGTGATCCTTTCCCAAGTTAATATGCTCCTTTTCTAACTTGGCTGCACCGTACTGAAGACGACCAATAGTCAGAAGTACGTATATACGGTTGCCTTCCATCGATATACCATTTTTGGTTTTCTGCTTTGCGAGACATGCCATTATTTTTTTCTTTTATTATTCACTCGCATTATCCTTTTCCATTATATATATATATATATATATATATATATATATATATATATATATATATATATATATATATATATATATATATATATATATATAATACACACAAAAATGTTACAAGACACTACGCTACTCTGACTAATAATTATTTATACATGTGTTCTTTGTTTCAGGTACTTAGCAACTGGAATGTCATTTCGGTCCCTGGGCCTAACATTTATTTAGAATGAAAGATTTACACAGTAGGCAAATGTGTATCGTCAGTTGTGGATGCGATATGGAACAATTTTTACGACCGCCATCTATCTGTTGCTGATCAAAAATAATTTGAACAAATAGCTGTCGGATTCAACGAACGGTGGAATTTCATTCATGCCATTGGATGTATTGATGGCAAGCACATCCGTATTAAATGTCCAAAACAAAGTGGAACTACTTATTTTAACTATAACAAGTATTTTTCGGTTGTGCTACAAGCTGTAGCAGACTACTGCTGTCGATTTCCTTTTGTGGATGTCGGTGGATATGGAAAGCAACATGACGGACAAATTTTTACTGCTTCTAATTTGTTTACATTTTTAGAAAACTGCCATAATACTTTACCACAACCTTTACCGATCGAAGGAATAGCCACAAATATGCCATTTGTTATGCTTGGAGACGATGCTTATCATTTGAAACTATATCTTATGAAACCTTCACTCAAAACGAACTCTTTCACACGAAGAGAGGGTTTTCAACTACAAACTATCGAGGGCTAGAAGATGCGTAGAATGTGCTTTTGGTATTATGAGTGCTAAATGGCCCAAAAAAAAGTATTTGCTTGCTGCATAACCTTATTATTGACCGTGAGGGAGGTGATCTATCCAGTTCGGAGAAATTCGAGCCTATAATGCCATAAGCGAGGCTCATTTCTCACCGAATAAATCAAAATTTCTTTGTCGATTTGAGCCATTTTGTTCTTATCGGAACGAAAAATCGGAATGAAACCAAACAAGTTTGATAGGAGAAGCTACTCAGTCCGACGTCGGTTGATATCGGTCGTTATATGATCGGGATTCCCACTGCAATATAGGCACTATACATTAATACCTTGAGTTTGTTTTCAATCCGACGTCGGCCGACGTCGCCCGATATCGGATCGGAAGAAATACGGTTTCAATGTAGGTGTACACTTAGAAAGAAATATAGAGGTATATCTGAATACCTTGGAACAATTTTTATTTACGATGTCGGATAATATTATGTGAGTAGTTACAACTGCGTTCACTTATCACTAAATTTAATTTTAACTTTAATAATATAATTAAAAATTAAAATATTACTTTGTACTTGTTACTTTTACGGATGCCTACAAGGCTTATGGTTAACGAAGATCAAGACTTTTTTACTTTTTTTTCTTAAACACAAACTGCTTCTTTCAGCTACCGGGAATCAACTCTCGCCACTGTCCCTACACTCACTTTCGTTTTTTTTTTCATTCCAAAAACTCTCTTGGCTTAACACTCCCTTCCATCAATAACTTTTCTTCCTTTTCATTGGTAAAAACAAATATGCCTCTTTCTTCATTTCAACGTCTTTAAAATTCCCAGTCGTAAGTACTTTAACATTTTCTAGGAACTCCAAATTCCCGACTTCGTTCAAGCAACCTTTTTCGTTAATCTTACGTTCAAACACAAATTGTTCTTAAATGCACTTCAAAACCAATAAACAATTCCATGAATATTATCCATTAGATTACAAATATGTTAACAAAGACAACTTTATACTGGGTAAAACCAATGTCTATGTTAACAATAGACAGACAAATAGTTATTTTATATTTTAAATGCAAGAAACAAATATTTTTTAAAAAACTACTTTAACGTATTATAATTTGACAAATTTTATGTATTCTCTTCCAACAAGATGGAGCACTCCTCACTATGCAGCTCCAGTTAGGCACTGGTTGGATACCAATTATCCGAACAAATGGATTGGAAGGAGAGGTCCTATTGAGTGGCCACCGAAGTCACCAGACTTACCGCCAGCTGACTTTTTTCTATGGTTTTACCTCAGGTTGTTTATAAAACTCAACCTGCGTCACTTGGGGAATTGCGAGAAAGGATTAAGCAAGCATGTCGCGCTATTACTAGAATTAAAGAACTCGTTTTCAGACTCGTGTTTTTAAAAACACTTTATTTAAAATTAACTAAAATACAAAGGTTAAACAACGAATCAAAACAAGTATACAACAACAATAATAAATCAAGAGTGAATGTTCACAGCCGTGGCTGCACTATATATATCGTACTAATGACTTACACTATGACATTTAGATATCTTTTATGTTTATATAATTCTAGAACAACATTTGCCAAAGTTGAAAATAAGCTGTATTATTGTTAACAAAACAACGGAACCCACTTTGAACATTTACTTAATTGACATTTTTAACAAATTTGTAGTTCGACAAAAACCTCATTAAAATTTTCATTTAAGCAAAAGTTTTACAATTATTGCTTCACCCTGTATAAATATTATTTATACCATTGGATAGCATTTTTTATAGTCTTTTCAATGATGTATCACAAGGAGTTTGCCATTTAAATTTTTTTGGTTGTGGTGGGTGGGGCCTAGGGGGTTGATGGGGGTGAGTTCTCTTTCATGTCATTTTAGTTCCCCATTACTATCCTAGAAACGGTTTCAAGCATTTTTCGATATCAGCTTTTGTACGTGAGATATAGCCCATTGTAAGTGTTAAAATTGACACTGTATAACCTTCTTTCTGGCATCATTCATCATCATTCAATCTTCGCTCATCCACTGCTGGACATAGATCTCCCTCATAATTTTCCATCTATTTCGATCTTATGCCTCTTGCATCCAATTCCTATGACAACGTTTTAGATCGTCAGTCCAACGTGTTGGTGGACGACCTCTGCTTCGGTAGGCATCATCTCTTGGTCTCCATTCCAGTATCCGCTTTGTCCATATATTATCTGTCATTCGAAGCACGTGACCTGCCCAGTTCCATTTTAGTGTTGCTACTCTCTCTACTGCATCAGCCACTCCTGTTCTTTGTCGTAGCTGGCGATTTGGGATCTTGTCTCGTAGTGAAACGCCCAACATAGCACGCTCCATCGCCCTTTGACACACACGGATCTTTTGAACTGTTCTCCTTGTCATGGTCAACGTTTCCGCACCGTAAGTTAACACTGGTAAAACACACTGATTAAACGTTTTTCTTTTAAGGCATATTGGTATATCAGACGATTTGAAAATATGGTTCAGCTTGCCGAAGGCTGCCCAAGTAAGTCTTATACGACGGAGAAGCTCAACGGTTTGGTTATCTTTTCCTATGCGGATCTCATGACCTAGGTATTTATAGGCGATTACCTGGTCTATGGATCTTGTTCCTACGCATATATCTTCGCTGACTACAAGATTTGTCATCATCTGGGTTTTAGATATATTTATTTTCAATCCCCCTTCTAGCGAGGAAAGGTAGAGCTGATTTAAAAGTTCTTTGGCCTCATCTATCCTATCAGCTATTAGTACAATATCATCTGCAAACCTTAGATGGCTAAGCTTTTCTCCGGTTATGTTTATGCTCTTGTCGGTCAGTTTTGCCCTTTTACATATATATTCCAAAAGCGTAGTGAACAGTTTCGGCGATATGGTGTCCCCCTGGTGTACTCCACGTTGTATCGGGAATTTCTGGGTTTGACGATCACCCACTATAACACTGGCTGTTGCGTTTTGGTATATGTGTTTAATTATATTTATATACCGATAGTCAATTCGGCATTCTGTCAAGGCTTCCAACATTTTTTGTTGATTTACGGTGTCGAATGCCTTTTCATAGTCGACAAATATTAAAGCTAGTGGTTTATTATATTCAGTGCATTTTTCTATAAGATTTTTTATTACCAGTAGGTGATCATTTGTTCCATAGCCTTTTCTAAAACCCGCCTGTTCTATGGGCTGATAAAATTCCAGTTTATTTTCTAGGAGTTTCGTAATTATTTTTGTAAATAGTTTATAAATATGTGAAAGTAGACTTATGGGCCTGTAATTCCTGAGGTCGGTAGCATCCCCTTTTTTATGAAGTATGATAATTTCTGCGTTATACCACTGGGTTGGTGTTATTGCTTCCTGCAAACATCTAGTGAATAGTTTGGCAAGGACCTGCCATAATCTTTTTCCAGCCACTTTCAAGGCATCTGCCACTATTTCATCGCCTCCGGGGGACTTATTGTTTTTCATTTCTTGCACTGACCTTCGAACTTCATTGGGTGTTACGTCCGGTAAAATTTCAGATCCCTGATTGATTATCTTTGGTAATTAATTACTATTTAACTGGGAATAAGCCACAATTAAAGGTTAAAATACGTTTATTGACGTTTCAATTTCCACTTCGGAAATAAACGTCAATAAACGTATTTTAACCTTTAATTGTGGCTTATTCCCAGTTAAATAGTAATTAATTTAAAATGCCACAAGAAAATAGCTTCAGAACAATCTTTGGTAATGATCCACTCCGGTTACATTGCTGTTCTTTGTATAGTTGTCTATAAAAACTCTCTATCGTGTTCATAATTTGAACTCTATCCTCAATGATTTGCCCCTGTTCATTTCTTAATTTGTGGACGTTTTTTCTTCCAATGGACATGCTCTGTCTGAGTACTTTCAAGCTTTTGTTTTCTTCTATTACTCTAGTTATTTCCATCGTGTTGTATCGTCTCAGATCTTTTCTAACTTCCTTTTTAATTTTCTTATTCAAAATTCTTAGTTCATTTTGGTTATGATTCTGATTTTCCCTAAGTTTTCTTCTTTCCTCTAGAAGATGTTTTGTGTTGTGGCTTAATTTTTTGTTATTGTTTTCAGGACGATGACAGTATTTCTTTTCAGCTTCTTTCAATATTTGAGTAATATTATTGTTCATTTCATTGATGCTGATATTCTCTAAGTCGTGTGTATCCAAACTATTCTTAATTTTATCATCATTATATTTGCAATATTTTTTCATTTCATTCATTTTTCTTTTATTCCATTATAATTTTTTATTTTTATATATTTTGTTACCTATTTTCTATGTTATCTATTTTAGGTTCTTAAATTAGAGGTAAACAATTATTAAAAATTTTATACACAAACAATTCTCACCCTGTATATCAGTAGAATGAAAAGAATGTAATAATTACCATTTTAAAATATTTTTCACAAACTAAGTCCATATTTCAGATCCGAAAATAATTATGCGCATCAAGTTCAGGTAATTAATCAGATTTCGACGGCATTCTTCACGCTCGACCATCTATCAATTTTTGCCGAGGAAGAGATAGAGAACGCATTAAAAAAGGGGCGACGAAACAAGAGAAAGACGCCAATCTGTCTACGTAGACCGAAACAAATGACAGCGATTCCAGGAACGAGTCTCCTTTAAAACAATTTATCTCATAATTCCACGGCCTGCTCTGACACCTGCATCCATCGCTCTAGCCGTGGAAACAAAAGAACGATCTGTGAGAAATTCTCCCTCTCGCTTTCCTTCTCTTTGTATTTTTTTCTGTTTCTGCCTGTTTACAAATGACACAAAATCTGCTATTGTGTAACAAATGGTAGGAAGGTGGTGTTAGTGTCTTTCTGTTGTTATTTCGATGAGTTTCTACAAATGATGTGAAAATGAGAAGATACGATCGACTTTTTATAATTCGTATTGTGGGAAAAAAATAATTCGACCTGCTGAATTGGAATATTAGTAAATTTTCAGGATTTATCATAACAATGGGTATATTATTTAAATTTAAAATTACATACTTTACAGATTTTAAAATTACTAGTGGAGAAACATGAAAGGAATCTACACTGGGGTGCAAAATTACCGGGACACTTATATCAAATCTTGTTTAATTTGTTTGAATTGTACTTTATGCCTTATTAGCTATAACGTTTTTCTCATGTTTGAACCTGTCTAGATGTTTTGTGCGAACAACACTTTTACACATACGTTTTGTTAAATATATACGTATTTGTGAAATAGTGGCTCAGTATTAATTTAAGTTTATTGTGGTACTGTACCTGATTATAACTTCGACTGTAGGTTTTTGTTTTGTCTTCTGTATAAAACTTGCATTAAAAAAATTATGACACCATAAGAAATAGCACAAGCTGTTGCTTTACAGGATGATGGGCAGAGTATATATAAAAAGTCACAGGGTGCTAAATCAGGTAACTAGGGCGGGTGTTCGAGCACTGGAATGCCTCTAGTGGCTCAATAACGCTTCACAGACAGCGCGTTATGGGCAGGTGCGTTGTCCTGGTGCAAGATCCACGGCTTGTTTTTCCCCAACTCCGGCCATTTCTTACGAACTCGCTCTAGCAGCATTGCCAAAACTTTCAAATAGTAAGTTTGGTTTACAGTTTGATCCCCTGGAACCCATTCAGTCATCACGATACCGTTAATGTCGAAAAAAAAGATTAGAATGGCTTTAAATTTTAATTTCGACATCCTTGCTTTTTTCATTCTTGGCGATGCAGGAGTTTTCCAGTGCATGGATTGTTGCTTAGTTTCAACATCGTATTTGAATATCCAGGTTTCATTGCAAGTGATGATGTTTTCCATTAATTCAGGCTCTTGATGTAACCTCTCAAGAAAATCTGAGCAGATCTGTTGACGGACGAGCTTTTGGTCAGGGGTCAATTTTTTTGGGACCAACTTCGCAGACTTTCTTCAGGTTCAATTCGTCGTAAAATTTTTGTGACAGTTTCTTTATCGGCGTTTACAGTCTCAGCAATCATCCGAATGCTTATACGACGATCCCCGCGCACATTTCTTCTCCACATCTTGCACGACTATACGGACGCTTTAATTTTGATATCATTAAAAATATTTTTCGCTTTTGAATTAAATTCCACCTTTCTGGATGGTCGTAAGGGTTCTTGCCTACGACTTCCTTCAACAAGAACAAATCATCTTCATTGCTGAAGTGAAGTCGTTTTCTACTGCTTTCCATTAATTATAAAAAACACAACAAATATACTTAACCACAAATGTAAAAATACACGTACCACGTGTGCTTATGAAATGTAGATGTTGAAATTTTGGTAATCGGGTAAGATTCCCTTGCACATTCGGTTACCTTCGGCTCGCTAGGGATGCGTATGAACGTAACGTACCAGCCCGTTACGTTAGGTCATATGTATTTAGATACGTTAGTTCAACCATTAATACGCATGCATATGTCAAAAAGATACGTTACGTATACGTCTTTGCTTGCACAAAAACTCTCTAATGTCAATAAACCATATCCCTATTCCGCCCGCCATCTTTCAAAACAAGTGTTGCCACCTATAGTTGTTTGAGAACGCGAATTTTGTTATAAAATAAATATAAAAGTTTAAAATGTCTCAGAGACAGGAAAACGTTTTACGTTAATTGATTTATATCTAGAACACATTATTATAAGAAATTCTTTCAGTTCTTGTTTATTTTCATTGTAGCTAAAAAAATTGAATCGTAAATAAAGCACAAACAAGCATAATAAAAATAAGCAAAAGAGACAATTAATTTCAATGGCATACGTCATTAGACGACTGTCAAAAATTTGATCAAATTCGAACGGTGTGAAAAGTAGAAATTTAAAATTTTAACAAACTGTAATAATGACGTCATTACGTCAGTTTTATCAAACTAATTTGGTCAAATATTTGACCGAGTGCCACGGAATTTAAGCTATTCGGTTCACCTTATAGCACTGGTGGTAGAGTTTTTCTATAATCATAATGGACAAAATGTTAAAGAACACAAGAAAATAAAGAAATAATGTACAAATAACCATAAGAAATAATAGACTGGAAACAGTATACAGGGTGTTTCAAACAAGTATGTCATAAATAAAATCACGCATTCCGGGGACAAAAATAAATTGATTGAATCCAACTTACCTTAGTACAAAAGTGTACACAAAAAAGTTACAGCACTTTGAAGTTACAAAATAAAAATTGTTTTTTTGCATTTTGCATCTCGTAAACTACTTGACATTTTGTAATAAAAATGAACACGTTACTTTCTTGTTCTGAAAGCATTTTTCATACAAAAGAAATAACAAAATCTAAGCGCAGAAAAATTTTAAGGGGGTGTGCAGCCCTAAATCCTTCCAAACTTTTGAGTACGTTCAAATCAAATAAATTTTGTGGCATCATTAGTTTAACACATTATTTTTAAAACTTTTTTGTCTCATCACTTTTTCGAAAAACGAGTTTTTCCTAGTTGGCCATAAAATTACAATTAGTTTCTACGGATACAATAATTACAGTTCCATCAATAATAGTCAATAATTTGAAGCTACCATTTATTGTGTGAATAAGATTAATATTAAAAATTTTGATATTACAATGTCATACACATTTCAGGAAATGGCAGATATGCATTTGCGAAAGCCGTTCTGATGAGGCCTATTGGGCTGAAATACGTATAAACGGATGCGTTTCCATCCCCATGTCTCTCTTAACATCTTTATCAACGTCTGTTTTGCCTTGCAATTCTTAGAAGGCACAGATTAAAGCGGAATTCTTGAATTTGGTTTCGAAAATTAGTCTACGATTTTATTATCAGATGTCGCTACATTGCGTCTATACGAAGCCATGTTATAGTTGCTTCTTAATGCAGAAAATATTTATTTCACGTTCAGAGCGTTTGCGAAAGCCGTTCTGATGAGGCCTATTGGGCTGAAATACGTATAAACTGATGCGCAAGCTCCCTATACGTGAAATAAAATCTTAACTGTCTTTTCCTTTTTATATGCATTTAACTTTGGGTAAGTTGGATCAGATTAAATTATGATTTCAATAAACTATCGGGAATCTCGTAGGCGAATGTCAAGGAAATAGTGTAGCAGCCGCAAGGCGTTATGCAGTAAAATATCCGAAACGAAATACACCCGATAGACGATTATTTCTGACCATTGATCGTCGTTTACAGGAAACGGGTACATTCCAACCGCAAGTTGCTGGTAATAGTGGTCGTCCAATAATTGATGCAACTGATGAAGACATTTTAGAAATAATTTTTTGCGATTTTGAGTAGAAATGGAATAACAAACCATCATAACGAGCACATTTGGGCCGACGAAAATCCTCACGCCAAAAAAACGACTCATCACCAAAGGACTTTCAAAGTTAATGTTTGGGCAGGAATTGTGGATAACAATCTAATAGGCCCAGTATTTCTTCCCAACAATTTAAATGGTGATAATTATTTGCAGTTCTTGGCAAACAATTTACAAGAGTATTTGGAAGAAGTGAATATTTCAATAAGGCAAAATATGTGGTTTCTACAAGATGGCGCCCACCGCATTACAGTAATGAAGTCCGGGAATACCTTTGCAAGCAGTATCTTGGTCGGTGGATTGGAAGAGGTCCTGACGCACCTATTTCTTGGTTACTAAGAAGTCCAGGTCTTAACCCCATGGACTTTTACTTTTAGGGGTTTATGAAAGAGAAAGTGTATTCTGTAACAATAGAGGACGAACAACAATTGAGGGTTAGCATAATTGAAGCTGCAAATCAAGTTAGTCAGAAAAATATGTTTTTTCAGCGCATTCGGTTTTCCTTAAAACGATACCGAATGTGTATTAAAGAAAATGGGATCATTTTGAACATTTATTGTAAAATAATGTGTTAAACTAATGATGCCACAAAATTCATTTGATTTGAACCTACTCAAAAGTTTGGGGGGATTTAGGGCTGCACACTCCCCTTAAAATTTTTCTATGCGCTTAGATTTTATTGTTTCTTTTTTATGAAAAATGCTTTCAGAACAAGAAAGTAACGTGTCCATTTTTATTACAAAATGTCAAGTAGTTTAGAAGATAATGCAAAAAAACAATTTTTATTTTGTAACTTTAAAGGGCTGTAACTTTTTTTGTGTACACTTTTGTACCAAGGTAAGTTGAATTCAATCAATTTATTTTTGTCCCTGGAATGCGTGATTTAATTTATGACATACCTTTTTAAAATACCCTGTATTAGATGCACCAATGTACGCATACTACCTAGTTCTTTTAGCAGACAACTACGAAAAACTGAATAAACAACAGAGATTCGGATGAAATACATAAAAAACATGAAGATTGAAATAAGCGAAAACAAGAGCAAGTTGGTGATAATAAATAATAAAAACAAAATATAGAATATATCAAGAAAATAGGAGGAAATAAATAAGCAACAAACATACTAAACGATTGTAAACGATTCAACGTTTAAAAGCAGAAAAATTCACGCAAAAAAAAGAAGAAGAGTTATATCAGAAGAGTAGATTTTTAAGCATAACAATTTTTGCCTTTTTAATCTTGGTTTTTAGTACATATTCTGTTTTATATACGAATACATATCAAAATTTTAAAAAATGTTTGTAGAAAACGGCAAGCAATAAATTAAAAATTTTTATTAAAATGATCCTCCCATGTAACGCGAAGTCGCATCATGTATCGGGTGCTGGAATTGCTCCCTGTTGATTTGGACTGAGCGTATGTCGCTGGTTGTCACATCCCCCATCGGGGTGGTTATTAAAACATATCGTCACTCGGGGACGCTTTATTAAAACCTTTTGCGGCTGGTACGAGGATTAAAACAACTCGTTAACCCGCGCTCCCCTCTTCGTCGTACCCATTTATGCAATTAAAAACAGTTTACTAGTCCCCAAAATTACTTAAAAGCAGTGGGGTACAAAAAGCTACGATCTAAATGTGTGGGAAAATTGTCCTGTAACTTAAATTGGATAAAAGTTGTATGTTTTTATATCAATAAGCAAATATTTGACATTTATGCGAATCTTGACAGAGCGACAACTAGAATATGACAAAAATGCCTATAAAGGTTTATAACTTAAATATTCAAAACAGGGGTACTATTTACTTCGAATATTACATTTTTTTGGACCAAGCTCAAAATCATAAAAAGCTTAATGGTGGCTCCACACAAAGGTATACCTAGATACATAAATTAAAAATTAATAATATTCATTCAATTATACATGTATTAATTGAAATAAAAAGAATATTCCTCCGACTGAAATAGTTATTAATTAATTAGGCACATTATATTTAACTTTACTAAATAGTTTACTGCCTATCATAAAAATATTTATTAATTGCCGTTAATATAGTTCATTTGCCAAGGTAATGCACCTTCGCTAACTCATAAAAACTTCTCTAATATTTTTGGTAATGTTCGTGGTTTTCCAAAGTTTCTGTGTTCTAAAATCCCGTATTTACAGTCCCTTCGTCAGTATTCTGAAGATCAAAACATTCAGGAGGTGTATACTGATTCGGCACACACTTCAGTAGAAAATTACGTAAACAACAACACGCCATGACTACAGAGTCAATGTTATGCAGTTCCAAATTTATAGCTGTATGAAATATACGGAATCGAGATGCCAAAATATCAAATTCCTTCTTAACTATACGTCTTGCTCGTCATATAGAATAGTTGAATATTTTTCTTTCCTTGGAAGATGCATCTGCTAGTCGAAAGGGTTTTATCATGTCTGGTATTAGAGGAAAGGCATCGTCGGCTACAAAAACATACGGTAAAATTGTGGTAGTGCTTCGGACATTATCTTCAGCCGGGATAATTAATTGATTTCTTTCAAGTTTTTCAAATAAATTTGTATTTTGTAGCACTCTTCCATCTGAGACTGAGATTCTGCCGTTGGTTCCAAAATCACATAGAATGAACTGATGATTTGCATCAACTATTGCCATTAAAACTAAACTATGTTGAGCTTTATAGTTTTAATACCGAGAGTCACTTCAGTTCACGTATGGCAATGCGGAAAATTCCATTTACTTTCAAAGTCTTTCGCTATATCTTTTCAGTCCTTAGAGGTTTTTGGAAACTGAAAAACAAAACAAATACGTTTTAATAAGATAATAACATTATTAATTATAATTATTACCATTTGATATGACACAATGATTAACTCCAGACAGTATATGGAGATGAAAACATAGTACGCTACATTAAAGCAAACCGAATAAGATGGGCGGGCCACGTACTAATATCGAGTGACGAAAGACTCCTGAACGCCGTTTTCTGGGAAAGGCCCGATGGCAGGAGGTCAGTTGGTCGCCCAAGAAAGAGATGGAAGGACGCAGTAGCCAGTGATCTACGCAAAATTGGAATACAGCAATGGGAAATAGCCTATGTGGCAAAGATTTAACATTAGCTCTTAAAGTACGCCTAACAAAATATTACGTATACAGTGTACTATACTATGGAGTTGAATCATGGACTTTAAATCTAAACACAATGAGACGACTTAACGCCTTTAAAATATGGACCTATAGAAGAATTATGAGGGTTTCCTGGGTAGATAGAGTTACGAACAATGAAGTACTGAGAAGAATAGGAAAAGAGGAGGAAGTTGAACTTACAATTAAAGAAAGAAAGCTACAGTATCTCGGACATGTGATGCTGGGCGAGAAATATGGCATCCTGCGAATCATAATGCAAGGAAAGATAGATGGCAGAAGAAGCATCGGGAGAAGACGAATATCGTGGCTTAAGAACCTGAGAGAATGGTTTGGATGCAGCTCAAAACAACTATTTAGAGCTACTGCCTCAAAAATTAAAATAGCTATGATGATTGCCAACCTCCGTAGCGGAGATGGCACCTGAAGAAGAAGAATAATTTTTTGCTTTGACCACAACATGATATAACATGTATTGCGTGCCCTTCTTACTTTAAAACTGATGATATTTCGGAGATTACATACTGTCAACGGACGCATATCCCTTGAAATTTATAAACCGTCGACACGGGTACCCGTTTAGCATCGGCCCGTTACCCGTTGAAAAAAACGTTCGTTAACAAGAGCCCTAATAGCTGATGATCCGTAATTAGCATGAATTTGCGACCATAGAGATATTTATGAAATTTATTTAGAGCAAACATAATAGCAAGGGCTTCCCTTTCCAAATTACTATAGTTTTTTTTCGGTATTAGATAGTGTAATTGATGCAAAGATGACAGGTTTCTCTACATGACCATTTTTATGACTTAAGACACAACAACACCATAACTCAGTGGCGCACCGAGGGGGGGTTTTTGGGGGTTAAAACCCCCCAGGACCCTATTCCGACACTGTTACTTACACATTTTAAGGACTCAAAATGGAGGTAACATCATAAAAAAAATTTTGGCGACCAACCAAAACCCCCCCCCCAGAGGCAAATTCTAGGTGCGCTACTGCCATAACTAGTTGCATCACATGTAACATAAATTGGACAAGATGGATCGTAATGTGTAATAATACTTTTAGATGTTAACCACTTCTTACTTTCTTGAAATACTTTATCACATTCAGGTGACCAGCGATTATTAAAATCAATATTATTTTGACATACTTCATATAATGGTTTTAATTTGGAAGACAACATCGGAATAAACTTTCCGTAGTAATTTAGCAAACTTAAATTTGACTTTAATTCAGTTATATTTTTTGGTCATGAAGCTGAATTAATTGCTACGATCTTTTCTTCAGTATGATGTATTCGCTTAGCATCTCTATGATCCAAAAAACTGTATTTTAATTTCGAAAGACTTACACTAATTTACATTAATTTATCATAATCATGTAAACATTTCACTTTTCTGAGATTCTTGTAACAATCTATAAGCGACTTACCATATAATAAAATACCATCTAAGTAACATTTAGTATTTTTTTAATCCTGCCAAAATGCTGTCCATCACCGGCTAAAAAATACCTGACGCTGAGCTGATACCATACGTTGGTCTAGTAAAGGCAAACAAGCCTTTATGAGTGTTTATTACTAACATTTTGTGTCTTTGTACTGACCTTTAGCTGCTAAGAAGCTCCTTTTAAATCTAGTACAGTAAAATATTTATGTCCGCTTAGACATGCGAAAATATTTTCTGGTAGTGGTAAAGTGCAATGATCACTATCTAAGACTTTATTTACTGTTTTTTTTTAATCTACATAAATCCTTAGTTCCTCAGATTCTTTTTTTTTTAATTACTACTATAGGACTGGCCCAATTACTATAACTGACTTTTTGTAAAATTCCTAATGGCACTAGTTTTTTTAATTCCCATTCGACTTTATCTTTTAGGGCAAAAGACATATCACAGGCTCTATGAAAAATGGGTTGTGCATTATCTTTTAAATTTAAATCAATTTCAAAATGTTTAATGAATGAATTACTATTCTCATCAAAATCAATTCTAAATTCTTTTTTTATTTCGGTTATTAAACTTGAAGTTTCAAGGTTTTCTAATTCCTTACTGTGATGTAGCCCAATAGGGTTTTTATATTAATATACCTTTTATAAAGGATTTTTTTTACATAATAGAACTTTTTGTCAATACCTTTCAACGATGATGACCTGAAGAGAAATGAAGCTTCCTCAAGATCTTATTTTCGGGAGATTGCGAAGAAGAGCGTTCATTCCTGGCGTACATTGAAAATTTGAAAGAAAAATTGGAAAAAGTCTACGAATCTGCTCGTAAAAGTTTGAAGCTTCAAAGTGATGTCTTCAACAATAGTTAATGTTTGTAAAATCTCAGACAACGACGAATATGCTGGAAATGTTGGGGGCATTTTGAGTACTATTGATTCAGAGCAGTTAATTCATCAAAACTACTTTTTGACTTGCGGTACGTAGTATTGAAAAATAGTTTTAGGATGGTCACATAAATCTTCAAATAACATGTAAAACTGTCCTTTAAAAAAATCTATGATTTGTTAACGGAAGAATCCAATAACGATGCTTTCGTCGTTTACTTCTGGACCGAAGCAAAACAGCGATCACACAAGTAGTTTCGATATTTTTCTTCTTCTTAGCCTTCTATCGTCCATGTTTGGACATAGGCCTCTCCCAACTCCTTCCATCGGTCTCTATCCTGAGCAACATATTTCCAATTTGTTCCGGCTATTCTTTTAATGTTATCAACCCATCTCATCTGTGGTCTTCCTCTTGGTCGTTTACTTTCGTAAGGTCTCCAATGTTGTATGTATTGTAGTATTCAAACTTGTACTATTGTAGTATTGGACATATGGATGTCCAGGTTTGAGATCCATATGTCATAATAGGAAGGATGCATTGGTTGAACACTTTGCTCCTCAAGTGTTGGGGTATTTTGCGGTTCTTAAGTATCCAACTAAATTTTCCAAATCCTGCCCATGCTAGTCTTGCTCTTCTAGTAATTTTCGCACTTTGGTTCTCTTTGTCAAGTCTCAGGATTTGGCCTAGGTAGATATATTCCTGGATTTGTTCTATCTCACTGCCATTTATAGTTATACGTCTGGGGTCATCTGTGTTTGTCATTATTTTTGTTTTTTTAATATTCATTTTTAGCCCGACGTATTGGGAGCTGGCTGCTAGTTCCCCCATCATAATTTGCAGTTCCTCGAATGTGCTCGCTATAATCACTATGTCGTCAGCGAATCTGAGGTGGTTTAACTTGTTGCCATTAACGTTAATGCCATAGGTTGACCAATTTGTAGTTTTGAAGACGTCTTCTAGGGCTAGGTTGAAAAGCTTTGGAGATATTACGTCTCCTTGTCTCACTCCTCTCTTAATGGGGATGGGATTTGTATTTTCGTCTAGTTGTACTATCATAGTTGCATTTTCATATATATTATGTATTAGTTGCCTATATCTCGAATCTATTCTACAATTATTAATAGCTTGTTCTATGGCCCACATGTCGATACTATCAAACGACTTTTCATAGTCGACGAAGGCAAGAAATACGGGTAGTTGGTATTCATTTTGCGGAAGCCAGCCTGTTCAACCGGTTGGTAATTGTCCATTTTGTAGGTTAACCGGTTGTTAATAATTCTCATAGCTTGTATACTTGACTGAGCAACGATATAGGTCTATAATTCTGTAGATCACATTTGTCCCCTTTTTTGTATAAGAGTATTACTAGACTCTCGTTCCAGTCTTTAGGGATCTTGCTATTATGGAGACATCTATTAAATAGCTCTGTTAGTACAGGGATTGTTAATGTCTTGCTTGTTTTCAAGAGCTCGGCAATTATACCGTCGTCGTGTCCTGGAGCTTTATTATTTTTTAGCTCTTTTAAAGCTCTTTCTATTTTGAATCCCTTTATATTTGGTAGTACTTCTGATTCCACGTTTTTTATTTTTCTTTTGACGTTCTCCTTTGTTGTTTCATTAGGCTGGCCTTGCGAGCTCTACAAGGATGTGTAGAAGTCTTCGACAATATTTGTTATTTTATATTTGTCCTTCTCTTCCTTATTGTTGGCGTCTTTAATTTTGATGATTTTTTGAACTCCCAGTGTGGGTCTTAGACATTTTAAGCCTCTGTTTTTTTCAATGACTCGCTCTATCAAGTTCTCGTTCCATTTTTGTATATCGTGTTTTAGTTCTTTTCTAATTGTTTTATTAAGCTCTCTGTATTCTTGAGTATAGCGTTTGTTTTGCGCTAATAGTTGTCTTCTTTCCGTCATTAGCTGTTTAGTTTCATTACTTATTTTGTCTTCTTTAGCCTTTGTTTTCTTTGCGACCTGTAGTCCTACTGCGAGAAGGTTTTTATTTACGTTTTTATTAATCTCGTCAATTTGATATTGATTATGCGAAGAATCAGATTAGAACTTATCCGCTAAGACCTCTCGGAATTGCTCTTCATTTGTTCTTAGTTTAAAGGCATTTATCCTCGTTGTTTTTTAAAAAATCCCTTGTTTCCTAAGTTTCGACATTATCCATTGGAAAACTGATGTAATTCAGCGATTTATAAATCGCAGGAGGGAATTTTTTTGTCGCCGCGACTAAAAAGGAATTGGAGGGCTAGCCTTACTGTCCAGTAAAAATTAATATTGAACTAGAAAAATCATTAAGAAAATCTGGCTGTTGTCATCAAGGAAGCTTTATGAACTCTCAAATATTAGAACAGAAATATTAGACAGGACTAAGATCTAGCGTCTCACCTGCACCAGGAACAAGATAAAGGAGAAGGATGTCTGTTGAGTGGTAACAAAAACTACAAAATATAAATAACTTTTTATTGAGAATACATAATTGCGGAAAATATTATTAGCACTTCATTTTCTATTTTTCAGCATCCTAAATAAGGCAGCTTACTTTTTTTGTTTCGTATCTACAACATAATTATTAATATTAAAACTACTGCTTTTTACAAATACATAAATAATAAACTGTTATAATATTAGAATCGGACAATTCTCAACCGCGACGAGACGGAGAACTAGCAGCGTAAACAATGAATTGTTATCCACGCTTTTTCATTAATATCGTTTCTTATTGTTTCCAAAAAGAGTATTTTTTGTTAATTATTATTAACATATATAATAAAAAGTTAGGTTAGGTTAAAAAGAGTATAAGAAATCATACAAAATAGTATTCAAACTATTCAGAAAACAAAATTTACAACAAAATACAAGAAATATTTGATTACGACTTCAAAGGTTCTCAATTCCCAGCGAAAACATTCCCATTCAGTCTGTATAAAACCATTGTACCATTGGATAATACACTCTTCCGCTTTACGCTAGATATTAATGAGTGAACGATGATAATCCAAGCTTTCACCGTAACTCACCATTGGCTAATTTGATTCATTTGCAAATTTCAACCAGAAGTGACTATACTCCTCACCAAGAAGTAACAATAGCAAACCAGCTGAACTAACGAGTCGACTTCTTGGATAAAAGGGAAGGAATTAATAGGCGAAAGAGACTCAGTACTGACCGTGTTACCCGTTACCAAAAAGTTCAAAAATATCAGACTAATTAAAACTCTCTGAACTATTTTGTACGCATACACAGGAGACAAAGCTTTGCATATAAACAGAAAAAAATCATGAAAACGAAATAAACCAGATTATATATTATAAGAAACACAAGAATAAAAAAATGTACATAAAATATCGTCTGTATTTACCCAACATGAAGATCGACAACGAAGTAAAAAAGTTTTCGAATAAAAAGTCGGACTATAAAAAGATTCAAATTTACAAATAACTATATATTTATAGTAGATAAAACATACCTATGTGACTATCTAAGTAAACATACCTATGTGACAAATATAATGCTCTAAACTCTATTCATATTGCATAATTCCAACATAAACAAATTATCGAGGCCTGTCACGCACGTGTTCTGATGATATTCGCCTTCTCAAGAGACTATTAAATATGATTTATCGCAATGAGCGAGAATGATTGTCATTTTACAGGTCCAAACTGTTCAGTCTGATTATATTCACATTGTAGCGTGTTAGTTTATAAGTTAACAATTACTATAGTTTCAAAACACAAAATATGTCAAGTTATTTACTGGTCGTGTTATTTTCTATAAGGTTTAAAGGTTTATAGTGTGTAGTAAACTTTTAGTATCCAAAAACAAAGTATTTATTCATTTTCATTCATTTATTTGTTTTTATATGTTTTCGATGATTCGAAAAGTTTTATTTTCTTTTCTGGACTCGAAAAAGTATACAGAATGCAGTGTCATAACTTTACCAATACTTTCGATAACGTTGGTTTTATTATAATACATATTATTTTCCTCTAGGCTATTTTGACCTTCTCTTAATTAAATGTTGGACACTGATACAGCAGACGAACTCCTTAAAATTGATGTAATCCCCAGTCCAGGTCTAAAAAAAGACCAGTAAAGGGACATTTTAACGTTAAAACGAAGGAAATGATCATAAATGTATTTAAAACGGAAATGCAGGAGAACCCTACAAAGTTGAGAAGTACGATTTCTATTAGAGTAGGCATATGTAGCCGTAGTGCACGCAATGTGGTTCAAGAACATGGAAATACGGGTTTCAAAAGAACTACGTTTTTTAAAATATTGAATTATTGATAAAGTATTGACGAAGTTTCAACTTCGTCAGCGAAATAGCATTTTAATGGACAGGGATGAAATTGTCTTGTAAAGTCCTACAGAAATGAAAAACGCAAAATGTATTACAACGAGACTTGGCTAAACGCTGGTCACACCAAATCCAAAGTATGGGTCGACAATTCGGTAACATCTTATAAACAAGCGTAAATTCATTCACACTTCATGTAAATTTTAAAATAACCAAACTTTCAGAAAAAGAAAAGATACTAATAATTTGTCACATTGGCAGTGAAGATGGGTTTGTTCCAGAAGCGATGTGAGTGTTCGAATCAAAGAAACTGTTGCCTACCATAAAGAGATAGACGCGAAATCTTTTGAAAACTGGTTCACAAATCTACTGCCCCGTTTACTCCACCGACGCATTGGACAACGCGCCTTATCATTCCATAAAAATTGAAAAAATTGCAACTAGCGCTTCTAGAAAGGCGTGGCTGAAATAAAAAAATATAGGTTTTGAGGACTCATGTTAAAAGTGCAATTTTTAGCTATCGTTAAGCAACATAAAGGATAATATAACAAATACATTATTGACGAGATGACAAAATGCCAAAACAAAATATTTCTAGGGGTGCTTCCAAACCATTGTGAGCTCAATCCGATTGAACTCATCTGCATGCAATAAATAATATTATTACATGGCATACGTTTGTGCAACACGTTGAACAAAAAGTCGAGTCCAGAATGTGGAAGTTGGACAACATAATAGAGACCCTATCGAACAAATAATAATAAATCCAGACGAAGAAAGCAGCACATGTATCCCCTCAGTTGCTTAATAATTTAAATAGTATCTTTTTATCTTTTAAAAAACTTAATAGTGATGCTACTGTTACGATAATAAATATCATGGCCTATAAAACTGTAAATATATTATGACTATATCTTTTCTGTTCTAGTCATTTCGGCGAGACTTGTTTACCGGCCAATAGAAACCTCTAGTCCCTTCTGCGAAAAAACCAGCCTGAGTTCCCGTTATTCTTGTCAACACTGCCAACAACCGGTCTTCCCCAAAGTTCGAGTCAACTCATGTCTGCTCTAGGGATTCCGAAACTAACGGAGTTTTATATTTAAAGAGGAATTTTGCTGGGAGGAGGGCAGTCAAAAAAGAAGCTCGCGCTCGCGTTTAAAATGTCACGTTCGTATAGATAAATTATGTAATTATTAGTCAAATAAATTGTTGTACAGCGGTTTAATAAATTGATATAAATTATCGTGTTTTAGTAAATTAAAATAAGAACAATAAATTAGAACTAATAAAGACTTAAAAGTGGTGTCAGAAGTGAATATTTTTAAATTGTGAAAATGACGACGATTTATGAGCTCACAGTGACGAATTTAAGAAGACATCTCGAGGACAGAGAATTAGTTTCTACCGGAAAAAAGGCTGAGTTAGTCCAACGACTAAAGAACGCTTTGGAGGAAGATGGGTTTAATCCAGAAACGTATATATTTGAAGATAAACATGATGCTGTCATCTCGTCAATTTCGGAATTGGAGAACAAAGTTTCTGACGATATTTCGAAAGTTTCTTCTGATGTGGCCAAAGTTTCTGGTGACATCGCATCATTGGAGAACAAAGTTTCTGGCGATATTTCGAAAGTTTCCAGCGGCATCGCTTCGTTAGAAAACAAAGTTTCTAACGAGATTTCTTCTTTGGAAAGTAAAGTTTCTGCTAACATCTCTAAAGTCACTTCTGAGATGTCTACCCTCGACGATAGAATTAATAAAAACATAACACTACTTTATTCAAAATAATTTGTTAATGAATATTTTATTTAAGCATATTTTTCTTCAATGCAACATTAAATTTTACTCACAGTTAAACTTCAAGAGGAGCTTACATTTTTAGATCCATCTTAATTATTTGATACACCTCAGTACGACCCTGTTTGGCTTTCACGTGCAATTTTGTACGGTTGGAAATATGTATTATGAATGAACTGTAACAAAATCCGGCAAACGTGGTACAGTTCCGACAATAATTACTCAAAATGAAGAACTTACTACGCAGGGATATAAGCTTCTAAATTAAGAAACGCCTGATATCACTGTTATTTTCTTATGTTGCCCAGCGTCCAAGCGTGCATTATCATAAAATAACAATTAAAAATGTCTACCAAAAATTATACTATACTGTTCCGTTTCGCATCTATATTTATTTTAAACTTGTTCGTTATAGTAATAATATATTCAGTTTTTATCTCATATTCAAACATACGCGCCACTGACTAGAGCGCTTTATAGTTTTACCCGTTAAAGTAGAAGCCAGAACTTCACTTCGCTCTCAACACCAGACCGCTGACCAGACCAAGTCGGTCGCTATTTTGTATCGTCGGTTTTTTAATAACTGTAATTTATAAAATACGTAATAAAAGTATATCAACCCTTACAGTTTTCTTCATATAGCATACTTGTACTTACAGTAAAATATACATAAAAGTCGCTCAAGGATAAAAGTGTCAAGTGAAAGTATTCAATTAGTGGATTAATTTGGCTATATTCTCCAATTTTGGTAGTAAACGGTTATCTAGATAATCGAAAAACACAAGGTAACAAGTAAGCGAGCAAGTTATTCAGATTGCGTATGAGTATATTATTATTTTATAGGTGAAATCGTTAAAAAGGAGAAAATTAATTATTGCAAGTTCCAAAATCCCAATAATTGAAATATTTTAGAATGCCTTAACCTTAATAGCAATCGCTAGTAAAAAAACATTTCTAACTTTAAAAATTACCTTAAACTATGATGTACAGAACTAAATGATGCCAGATAATTTACCAAAGATAAGTATGGGGAAAAATACTGTAAAAACTAAATGATATAATATAGTTTTTCAACCAAAGAAAAAACACGCAATAAAACACATACCCGATAAAAACAAACAACAATTCGGGCATTAAAAACACCTAATTTTAAATATTTTAAGTACGTCGATGCCCAAAAATAACATTATATTTCAACTATTATTAGACGAAATTAACCCAATCGCTGCCATGTTCCAAATCTGGAACAATTGTTAGTTTCGCTACTGGTTACAAGATGTCACTTTTGGTCTTAAATCTGATAAACTATTTTTGTGTCGGTAGTGTCAAAACAACATGTGCATACAAAATTTACCCACTGGTTTCGTATAAGTGGCTTTTATTGTGTGATTCATATCAAAATTTCAAGGAAGGTGCAGTTGTAGAACTTCTAGCTTGATTATAGCTATCTTCTGTTGTGAAATATTGCGATCGAGGTAAGTTTAAGTAATATTATTCGCCTATAAAATATATCTGTATCGTTTAAATGCTTAACATTAAATTGAATATACCGAGTAACCTCTTCTTTTTGTATGTTCCAAAAATGGAACTTGGCTGTATATGTTGCTAATTGAGTTTTTTTTTAGTTTGGAACTATGGATGTGAAAACATTTTGTGGAAAGAAAACGAGTTGTTCAGCTGATACTCTGAACAATATAATCTGAACATCTAATCGATGATCTAAATGAGAAGCAGTTTGATTTTGCAGACATAGACATTTATCCTCCGGCGGAAGATTCTGATGGAGATTCTGTATCATCGGATGATGTGAATTTCAATGATTTTTCTGATCAGTTTTCATCAAAGATACTGAACGCCCCAGTGAGCCAACTCTTATTTCACAATGTGTGACACAAGAACCTGAAGATATGTTCTCGACGAGCGATGATGAACTTCTAATAAATGTGACTCAATCTAATAAAAGAGCGAATAAATCAAAGAGACAAAACGACTGGAAAATAGGTGACTTGTCCCAAGATACACATCAAGAAAATATCTCACTTTCAAATAGAAATAACATTCACTGTGAAAGTGCCATCAATTTCTTTACACTTTTTTGGTGTGAGAATTTCTTTGAATACATAAAAGATGAGACTATAAAGTATGCCCGACACAAAAATGCAAATACATCATTTGAGGTTACGATTGAAGAACTCAAAGTATTCTTTGCAATCCTACTGATTTCTGGTTATTCTTAAAGACCCAGAAAAGATATGTACTGGAGTTTGGATCTCAGAAACGAAGCAATCGCCAAGCAATATATGTGACAACATAATATTATTTACACAATTCATTTATAAAAAATGTGCCGGTTGGTGAAACCATATCAGTATCTGTTGATCAATCCATGGTACTGTACTACAGCCACCATAGCTGTAAACAGCGTATTCAAGGGGATCTATAGTTACAACTTTTGCCGAGAGGAAGAATCATAATTTTGCAGATCAAAAATTTTACTTTTTTATTGACAACTTTTTCACTGGACTTCCACTGATAAAGGCCATGAGTGAATTTAGATATGGTTGCACGGTCACCATTAGACATAATAGAATTGGAAAATGTGCGTTGAATAAAAACGCAATGAAAAAATCAGTTGGAGGATCCGTTGGTTCATATACAAGTTCTGATGAAGATATAATAATTATCCAGTAGAAGGATAATGCCATCGTTCACGAGGCTTCAAATTGTTATGACGTTCAAAATCCGTACGTCGTTATTCTGCAGCAGAAAAAAAATATATAATGGTAGACGTTCCCTACGCAATTCAGCAGTATAATACTCATATGGGAGGTACTGATTTAATGGATAGAAATATCGCTAACTATAAACCAAAACTGCATAAATGGTAGTGGCAAATTTTTGTTCACCTTTTGTCTGCTTCATACTCTGCATGGATTTTATATAGAATTCAATACCACAATAGAATTCAATCTAACGCTGACGAATTTGTTGAAAGTATGCGTCCATTGGAACAAGGATAGGGTTTACAACAAACATTGTGACAACATAATATCTACTACTCAACCTTCGACAAGCAAAACCTGATAAGACAAAGTTAGAAACATTGTTTCCAAATTGTTGATTTTTTATTACATACTCAGGGCCATATTCCAAAATTGCAACAAAACAATTTTTCGACAAGTTAGGTACTTTATTATTTAAAATTTTATATTTTTTATTATTTCTGTAGTGATTCTGGGTATATTATATTATATTATATTAAATATAATATAATATAATATTATATTAATCTTAAATTTTCTCAACTACCTCAATGGTTTCCAAGAATGGAATACTTTTTTATGCTTAACTAGGGATAAAATTTGATAAGGCTTTCTTGCAAGTGTGTTTTTTTTTTAAGTTTTATTGCTGCCTAGAATAATAATCTGGTGCAGATTATTAAGTCACGAGATCCTTCTTCTACCCCCACCACGTTTGCCTTGAATATTAAAATGCAATATTAACAGCAGTGGATTATATTGTATGCGGTACCAGCCCCTGTATGTACTGTGCTGTATAAATATTTGTTTTCTGTTGATAATTTTGGGCTCAGCGCATCAAAATTTTTTAAAAATAGTTACAAAAAAAGTCCGATGCTAAAATAATATAAAGATCCTAACTTCAGACCACGAAACACTATAATTACAGAATAACATCATTAAAAACGTTTGTTTGGAGTCATATATACATAAAATATTGATAAATTATAAAACTCATCATTAATATTGTCATAGTCAAATCTTCTTGACTTTCAAAATGTTAAAATATGTGAATCTGCTAATTCTCCGTCCCTGATATAGTCATTTAACCACAATTTATCTTTTTAATCCTCTTTTCCATTCTAATCGTTTATTAAATAACTCCTAAATTATTAGAAACAATCCAATATGTTTATCGTAAAGATAAAACTGAGTCAGAAGATTTTTCACTTTCATCTGGTTTAAATGAACATTATATGTTTGAATTTTTAGGTAATTCCTGATAAATTTGTTTAAAAATAGTAATGGATTCAATTAAATAAAAGTGTACTGGTGTCTCACTAATATATAAATTGAAATTATTGAAAAAATATTACGAGAGAAAGATGTCAAGTTATCGATATAGATTATAGATGGCGCTGCTACAAATAAAATAAAATATTTGATACAAACATTCCTTGCATAAGTCAGTTATAAATACGAACTTGTTTAGACAAATAATGTGTTATATATAAGTCTAAGTAAAAAGATTGGAGTAAATATCATAAAATTATTCGTTTAAGATGGGAAATATAGCAATTATTCATACAAATATAATTTAAATATAAAGGACTCTCCAAATTTCGTTAAAGACTTTTAAAAAGGATAATAGTGTATAAATGCCATAATATATTGCCTGAAGATGATCCGCAGGAAGTACGGCGGCTAAAAGCAAAAACTTCCGAAGAAAATATCAGCAGAAAATATCAAAAACAGCAAAGAAAAGAAGCGATACACAATATGGTCCTAGATTATCGATGATAAAATAGGTCAACGTATCAATAATCCTCTAGAAGTCTCAGATGACCAGATATGGCAAATTTTACTTAAAAAAATTAATATAATCACTCTCTAATATTCACTTATCTAAAATTCTAAGTAATTTGTGGTTGAAAAGTTCCAAATAGCAGTTTTAGAACAAAACACCGTTATTAAGGAAATGTTTTGCACAGTACATTGATATTGACATAAATTAATTGATTTCACTACCAGATTCGAGAACTTTTCATATTTCCCTCGTAAATGGCAATGACTGCAGTATTTCATGGAACTTCTCAACAAGACAATTCTTCTAATGGTACACAATTTTAAAAGCTACGAGGGGAAGTTAAAAAGTTTCCGATGTGTCCACAAATGTTACCAACAAAATCAACACTTTGGTATGTTATATATTTATATGTTAATTAGTTTTGTGTAGGAAACTAATAAAAATATATTGGTAAATGTAAAGAAATTCTTAGTTTTTGGTAGTATACCTACAATAGATATTCATACAAAATTTATGAAAGTATAAAAGTGTCTACATCTTCGTTATCAATACTAAAACAATGGTTCACAGAGTATAAGTGTCGTTATATACTCATTGACGATGAGCCATGGAAACAACGACTAAAATAACAATTCTTGAAGAAAACAACGTTGCGACAATATGGTCCTAGATTATTTAGGATTAAAAAAGCTCTATCTTTTATCTATTTTTAAATTGAAAGTAATTTGTGGCTTAACAAGCTCAGAATACACATCTGGGGCATAATCATGATATTAAGGAACATATTTTACTTAATATATTGAACTGAAAATGAATAAATTAAAATAAATTTCTTTATCTGACTTACGACCTGAGAACTTTTTAAGTTCCCCTCGTCAATTATTTCAGTATCTCGTAACAAAATTTCTCCCATTTAATACAATCCTACTGCGACATTCTCAAATAGCAATGTGTTCAATGGAACAGGAGTATCTTTTTTGTAACTTATATAAAATGAAATTTTGAAAAAATGTTACGAAGGGAAGACGAAAAGTTATCGATCTAGGTCATATATGGCGCAGCTATTAGGAAAATTTTAACATTTGAAAGTTATTTTGTTTTATGTACACAATGAATAAAAAAGTTGTTTGATTATAATTAAATTCCTCATTTTAGATAGTATACCTTCAGCAGATAGTCATACAAAGTTAATGAAAGTGTTAAGGAGTCTACATCTTTGTTATCAACAGTAAAACATGCACAAACGTTTCGTCGTATATTGATTGAAGATTAAAGATGCTGTTGCGGATAAGAGTCAAAAAGAGAAATTAATGAAGAAAATATCGATGCGATACATAATATGATCCTACATTATCGAGGATTAAAAAAGGAAAGATCCAATAAGTCTGCTAAAAAGTGTCAGATGATTGGTTATGGCAAACTGTACACAAAAATTCAGTTATCTCACTCTCTTTCATCTATTTTTAGATCGTAAGTAATTTGTGGCTTAACAAGCCCAGAATCTGGGGCATAATCAGATTAAGGAACATAGTTGACATAACATATTGAACTAAAAGTGACTAAATTGAAATAAGCTAATTTATCTGACTTCCGAGCTGAGATCTTTTCATTTTCCCCTCGTAAATGCCAATTATTTTAGTATCTCGTAACAAAATTTCTCTCGATTAATACAATTCTACTATGTCATTCTCAAGTACTAGTGTGTTTAATGGAAAAAGAGTATTTTTTGTAACTTAATATATAAAATTAAATTTTGAAAACATGTTACGAATGGAAGACGAAAAGTTATCGATCTAGGTCATAGATGGTGCTGCTATGAAGAAAATTGCCACGGCTTTGATATGTTAAACATTTGAATGTTAATTTGTTTTATGTAGATAATGAATAAAAAAGTTGTTTAATTATAATAAAAATTGTCCGTTTTAGATGATATATCTTCAACAGATATTCATACAAAGTATATGGAAGTTAAGATGTCTACATCTTCGTTATCAACAGTAAAGAATTGACAAAAGTGTCGTCGTATTTGAATTGAAAATGACTGTTGCGAATGAGAGTCAAAAAGAAAATAATGAAGAAAATATCGAGGCGATACGCAATATGATAGTAGATTATCGAGGATTAAAATAACTCTGTAAAAGGCTCAGATGACAGGATATGGCACACAGTATACAAAAATTTGGTATTTACGCTTTCTAACTTTAATCTTTTGTTAAATAGTAAGCAATTTGTATTTGAACAGGTTTCACATCTAATACATAATCGTGTTATCAAAGAAAACGTTTACATCCTGGGTTGAACTAAAAACTATATTAAAATAAATGAATTTTTACACTTTCAGACTGAGAACTTTTCATTTTCCCCTTGCATTTTCTAATAATTGCGGTATCGTGTACAAAACTATAAATACAGTTCCATTGATCTCTATTTCTACCACTTTTAGGCCAATCCAAGAAATGGACAAATGAGATCCAATTTAACAGGAAAATGTTAACATCCCGATTAGCTAGAGACTTAATATTTAAACTCAGCTCAGGACTGAATGACAATTCAATAATATTCAGCTAAATTACTTCAATGTAAAGTGGCTAATAACTGCACTTAGTAGATAATTGGATAAGTTAAAAGAAGGCATATTTTCAAAAGTGGATAGCATAAAATTTGATAGATATTTAAACTATGAATCAGTATTTTTTCCTAAATTTCCTTAGCTACTCGACACAAAATTATTTCAGTGAAAAGTGGACTAATATTTACATAAAAAAGATATAGAAAAATCAGGAAGGGATTGTGTAGGTAGAAATGTGCCTAGCATCTTATTATTCATCCCACTATCATGTGGTTCAAATTTTTATTTTTAGAATTAGTCAAATATTCTTTTAGAAATAATACCATTAATTTACAACTTTATGTCACTTTGACAGATGGAAGTTGTGTGTACCTAATATATTTCTATTAGGCGCCACGTGTCAACGCATTTGATTATTTAGTATACCAGTCGACCAGTCGTAAAAGACACATGTGCTACAAATCCAGCTATCTTCTTGTATTTCTCCTTCTCTATCTGATTTTATCATATTTCTTCATCAAACTATGAATTTATCTCGTTCATAAAGTACCAGAAAAAGCACCAAAAACTAAAGGAGAGAAAGTGTGGGACTCTGGAAGTGCCTAATCCTCAGACTTCCAAACAGTGTCTACAATTTACAATAAGCAGTATCACAGGTTGATCAGCCCCTCTTTAAATACTAGCTATATAAGATTGGATTAGTAGCCAATATCTGTAGTCACTACAACGAGCAACGCACTAGTGTTTCTCTGTGTATATAATAAACGGTAATTTAATGAAGTCTCCGTGAATAATAAGCAACATTAACCAAAACCTATCAGTAACAGCACTTCGCACATACATCACTGAATGAATACCGACCTTCCGATCGTTTTCGCCGGTTGACACAAAGAAAAATATGTCGTAGTCACAACTGACTACAACTTCATCAATTGACGTTTAACGATAAAGCTTTTTCCATCACGTTTCTCACCTTTTAAATGTTTTTAACAGATAGTTAGGTACATTAGGATGAAACAACTATTTGGATAATAAAAGTGATTGTATTCAAAAGATTACCAACATTTGAGACAACCCACATTCTGTCACAGATCAGTATATAACAGTAAAGTAAAAATTTAAGTATCAAATAATAGGTAGATTTTGACAAAAAAGATCGTGGATCCCTATGGAAGACCGACTGTTACACGCTATAAAACCACTACAACGTTAAAAGGTTAATTATGCTGCAACTGTGGCTATAAGCGGAAAGAACTATTGAATAAGAAAAACATACTTAATCATACATTATGTATATACTTAAAATTTTATAAATTGTGTGTTAAGCTGTGAAAAATTCTGACTCAATTTTACTAAATTCCATATTTGTAAATATACATTTTTCTTCACAGACACATAGAACCCGCATTCATCTTTTTAAAAATCACCAAAAAATTCCTATAACAATGTTCAACATGTTATCACTCGCCTCCCGTGACCGTCACCTCCTTTAATATGGCACCATCTGTCAAGGGTTGTTTTTCCAAAATGGGCTCGTCCACGGGGGTGCTCGGAGTGCTGTACTCCTCTTGTTCGCCGTTTTCTTGTGTTGCCCTGCCGTTTTGTCCGTTTTCTTTATTTACGGCTTGAGTTTCCGCGTCTGCTACAGATTTTACCAAATCTTCCTCTAGATGTTCTTCCTCTTCGGGAATTACAGGCTGAGATGTGTCTTCTTCTGTTGTTGAAGGCATGTCGGAGGACTGGGAGAGGGTCTGGCTGTTGGTGTCCTAAAAAAAGATATAGGTGAAAAATTATTTTTTTAAAAAGAGAACAACTATATTTCTGGTAAGTGACAGCATTATCAAAATCGGGTAGTTTTTGTAAAAAGTGTATAAAATCTTTATAATATTCTTCAAGTTTAATAAAAACTTTTTTTATTTTTTTTTTAATTCACTGGTTGTTGTTTACAACTCTGGTTGTTGCTACGTAGGGTCCATACCGGTCCAGCAACCCCAAGTGTAAAGCCTTGCCATGAAGTAAATCTGTTTAAAAATTTAATATAAATTTATCGGCACCGATGTAATAAATACCAAATTTAACATAATTTAAAGGGTTTTTACCCACATATTTAGTAGCTTCACTCATGTATACCTGCTAACAGCACTGATGATGGACTTGTTAGTCCAAAAACGTTCTGTGATGTAGCCCGAAAATTCCCATATTAATTAATATGGCATTTTTATTAATATTTATTAAAAACATTACCCTTATGGTTTCTTATTTATTTTTAACAATAAAAAATTTCACTAAACTCTGGTTATGCCTTCACTTATGTCAACTAAACTCGGTTCGCTATTCCCAGTCCCAACTGTCTAGTGAATTTAGTAATTATTTTTTTGCGAAGTTAGTTACTTTTTGACAGACTAAAAGTGGCTGGAAATTACTATACAATCAAGTACACGTACTCATAGCCAATATTAATAGTAAACAAACTAAATAGTAAATAAAATAGAACTTTGCGAATTACCGACAATCAATATTTATTTATCTGCACCATATAATAAATAGTTATGTTAAATTATAACAACTAAAATATATTTTTTAAATATATACTACCCAAAATTTTATAGGTTTAATATACACTTCCACTATTTAGAATAATTCTTCTTTTTTTTTAAGAAAGAAGTCTGCAATAGTAGGATACTTGAGCTATGAATACTGAGAAGTAGGAATTGTTGTGTTGTAGGTTTCCGACAATGAATCTGTCAAAATATGCCCGAGCTAAGCGAATGGAGTTTATGTTGATTTTTTCATAATTACGTTAAATCCAGAGGTAGCTATGGAAAAATGACATCAAAACAATAATATTGTCAGTTGATGTCAAATGTATTTTGTAGTATTGTAAAGCTTTTGCCGTTTGTGGATTGTACAATGGGTCGAGGTAAAGTTATCGATTATTAGATTTTTTAATTGTGGAAAATCCAATTCAGAAATCGCGACTGTGTTGCAATTAGATAGTGTAAGAAATATAGTCAAAAGATACAAAACTACAGGTTCGTTCGTCACAAAACCTAGAAATGTACAAAAAGTAAAATAACCGAAGCAGATCGAAGGGCATTAAGACGCATTACAGTAAAAAATCGACGAACAAATTATATGGAGTTAAGCGTTTTATGGAGTGACGTTATTGGAAGACACGTTTTTAGATCAACATGTCACCGAGAGACCCACAAATTAGGATTAAGTACCTACAAAGTAAGTTTTATAGTTGAAAAAATTAGTACGAATTGTTTTTCATAAATTTCATTTTATTTTAGGCTAAGGAAAAGCCACTTTTAACATTACAACAAAAGAAAAATGGACTGAGATGGTAAAAAGAGCATAAAGATTGGACTTTGTCGCAATGGGATTCAATACAATGGAGTGATGAGTCCAGATTTGAAGTGTGTGTTGGAGATAGTGGTGTTTTGCGTTTTTTTAATTTATTATTATTCTGTTTAATCAATAGTTTTCATTACGTTATAAAATATTTTCTATAATTAGGAAATTAAAAAAAAAATATAATTTAATAATAATAAAATTTAATTTTCTTATCAATCTAACGTTGGGCCAACTGATATGAAGGGGCACTTACAGGAAATTCAATTTCCTTGTGGATAATGAGTAATAGTAAGCGACTATCTTTTCATTTAACCCATACTGAATGAATAACGTAGAACAGACTATAAATTTGTGTATGCTACTCATATTGTACCGTCTGCGACATGGTTTAGAACAATTTTGGTATGTTCTCGTATTGGCTTTAGCTTTTCAATTTTCCTTTCTCGATTAAATGTAGATTAAATTTTAACAGCAATAGATTTATTAATTATATATTGTTCTGATTGGCGTATTATTTTTTAAATCTGTTATTTCTGAATACAAAATCTTAATTTATAAAATCTTTTGGGTAATTTTGATGAACAATTACATTTGACAGCTTTTACATTATTATTTTTGATATTGAAACACGACTGGGCAAATATTTGTGAACAGTAAAGCTCAAAATCTGACAACTTTGTTTATTTTTCACCCATGTGGTCAACGTAGATTTATAGGGATTTACATTGCAACAAATGAATTTTAACACCTTGACTGGGTTACATATCCCCGGCGGTATGTATCTTGTATTACTTCTGTGCTAAGCTCAAATTCGGTGACCGACATATGTGTGCGAAGTATGTATCTTCGTTATTTTTCGTAATATATTTTTGTTTTCAGAAGCCAGCTATATAATTTTAAATTCTGCAACCAACTATACAGATATTAAAGTACATATCCCCGGCGATATGTAACGCACCAGAATATTTTATTCATGTGGTGCGTTACATATCTCGGGAGATATGTAAAAGTGTGTCTATAGGCATGTTTGGAGGGGATTACAGTATTGTTGTTCTTAGACTCGTACGTTTAGTTGTAATTTACTCTTTACCATGGAAGGTTATAGAGCGCGAAAAATATTAGAATTACGGCAGAGAAGTGTAGTTAATGAGGATCAAGCTGATTTGGAAGGCCAAGGATCTTCATCAGATTTTCAACCCAGAGTGGACAAAGTGGTAGCATCATCGCGAACAAATGAAGCCGAACAAGTTAATTTAGAACGAGAAGTATATTCATCAGATTTTGACCCTTTTGATAGTGACGATTCTGTATTAGATCGTACTTTGGATCCATTGCTTTACGGCAATGCGTTTTCTGACGAACAAGAACTAGCTACTGGTATACAATCAGAGACTGATGAGAGCTCGGAGTCTGATAATGAGGATGAAATTACACATGTTTCGGAGAATATTTCTAGTGTTTGGAAAAATACAACAATTACCCCTTATCCGTTTGAGATGTATATTGAGAATTGTAAAATTAATGATAACATAGATCTAACCGAAATTACAGGCCCTGCTGATATTTTTAAATATTTCATAAACAATGAAGTTCTCGACATTATTATGACAAAAACTAATCGTTATGACACTCAACAAATAAACAAAGGACATGCCGGAGAAGTCAAGAGTTAAAAGTTGGAGTGATACAGATATAAATGAAATTCGTAAGTTTTTCGCTAGTCTTATTGTTATGGTGATTACAAAGGTGCCATTCATAAACTCTTATTGGTTAAAAGATAAAATGTTCCATAACGAGTTTATAGCCTCAACCATGCGTCGTGACAGATTCTTGCTACTTTTAAAATTCATACATTTTGCCAATAATGAGGATGCACCACCTGGTGATAGACTAAGCAAAATTCGAAACATATTAAACATTTTAGTAAAAGAATATAATAATATTCTAACGCTGGAAGGGTACTAACTATTGATGAGACAATGGTGCCTTTCAGGGGTAGACTAAATTTTAGGCAATACATCCCTAACAAATGTCATAAATATGGAGTCAAACTATACAAACTATGTTCTCCAAATGGATATACTTTTAATATATATGTGTATGCTGGAAAGGGAGATGCACCACAGGGTCATTCTCATGCAATAGTAAAATACCTTTTGAAAATAGTTGGACCATTTATAGAGATAATTTTTACTCAAGCATACCGCTAGTCGAAGATTTATATAAAGAAAAAATTATTTATTGTGGAACGTTGAGGAGCAATAGAAGAGGAATACCAAAAGAAATATGTCAAAAGCTTAAAAAGGGACAGGTTATTGGACAAGAATGTAATGGTGTAAAAATAATAAAATGGTTTGATAAACGACCAGTCTTAATGATATCCAGTGATCCTAGTCGTGATGCGACATTAACTGCTACTGGTAATGCAGCATATTATATTGATAATAAGTACCTTACAATTTTTACTATTTTAGGAAAACGTAATAGACCAGGTGGTGAAATTTCGAAACCACAGTGCGTCATCGACTATGACAAAGCTAAAAAACGGGTAGATTTTAGTGATCAAATGTCTTCTTACCATACATCAGTTAGAAAATCTCTGAAGTGGTATAGGTAAGTTACATAGTTTGTCAAATTGTTCAGCATTTTACATTGCTAATTTATTGTAGAAAAGTCATGTTTGAATTAATTTTGGGTATATCATTAGTTAATGCATGGGTGGTCTACAACATGGATGCCCAAACTAAGATTGTAATGTTGGAATTCAGGAAACAGTTAGCTGAAAATCTTGCGGTATCTGATGAAATAGTACAACGCCCTGTAGATGGTATGAGAAAAAGGGTTCATACGTTTGTAAAACCTGATGGTCCAGGTCGAAAAAAGAGGAAACCATGTAAAAGATGTTAGCAAACACTACGAACAACTTTAAACAGCAGAGAAGATATAGCAGAATAATTGTCCAAATATGCCTGGATTTAGCTTATCTTGTTTTAATAAATACCATGAGTAACATTTTCTTAGAATAGTTAGCTGTATCTTAAAAAAAATCATATTTCGTTTGTTATTATTTTATTGTCGTACACGTTTATTTTGATATGTATTTAGCTACGAAGCAAGCAGAATACAGTTAATTTATTTTGGTTCCATAACTTATTATTTTCGTTTGATAAAATTAGATACTTTTGCTCAGAGATGTCAAAATTTGTTACTTTACTTACATATAGCCGGCGATATGCAATGCAGAGAAGGACAAAGTACAGATTTTCCGTTACGCAATCAAGGTGTTAACTGATTATTATCTTACCTGTGCTCTGACAGATACAGCACCGTCTGGAGTACCGCCATCCTCGCCGCATGGCCTCAGTACCAGGTACAAGAGTAAATCGGACAAAGAGATTATGCCTAACACTTTATTCTCGTCGTCCACAACTACTAACCTATGGACCTAAAAGGTAAAAGCACATTATTATTATTGAAACACAAATTGTCTCTTACATTGTCACCTAACCAATTTAATATGACCGCCAGAAAATTAAACATGTTAATTTCCCCAACAAAGACAAAATGCATGGTTATATCATCATATACTAAGATGTAAATTGGAGCTGGAAGGTCAGATAATAGAACAAGTGATGGAGTTTAAATATCTAGGCATCAACTTATCTAGCTACGGAAAGCTCGAAACTGAAGTGGAAGATCAAGTAAATAGAGCAAACAGAGCTGCATGTTGTCTGAATGAAACAATACGGAGAAATAAAAATATCGGGAAAGAAATGAAAGGCAGAATTTACAAACCAGTCATCAGACCAATAATGACATACGCGACAGAACCACGACCTGACACAGCACATGCCTTGAGAGAGCACAAAAGGGATGTTAGAAACAGCAGAGATGAAAACACACACAGGAAGAAGATCAGTAGGAGGACCACGAAAATGATTTAACGACAACTTACTGGAGGTACATTAAAAACAGACAGAGACATGTGTTCATAAAAAGAAGAAGAAAAAGAAGATTGTCACCTAATCTAGCCTAAGCTAACCTAAGATATCAAGATAATGTATATGCTTTTATATTTATATGATAGAAAGTTATACTTCGGGTAACGCTGGCGCGTATCTACAGTACAAATAAAAAAAATGTAATAACAAAATAGCACAAGGCAATGATAAAATGATGTAGTTTTAGTAGATCTTACCTCTGCTTTAACAATTTTTTCCATAATAGTATATAAGGTTTCATCTAATTTACATTTATATACACCTTCAAACCACTCGTTTCTGTGTTCATTTGCCTTCTTTAATGAGACGTCTAAATCGTTGTAAGTTTTTTCTGCCGCCAGATTCTGGAAATTAACAAACATTATTAATTAACAGTTTATTTAATAACTTTTACAGCAAGCAAAAATTATAAAACTCATTCTAATCGTTCTGAAGCTATTTTCTTGTGGCATTTTAAAGTAATTACTATTTTAATAGGAATAAGCCACAATTGAGGGTTAAAATAAGTTTATTGACGTTTAAATTTCCACTTCGGAAACCGTTCTTGAAGATTTACAGATTAGTCCTTACAAAAGACGTACAGCTAAAAAAGATGGAAGTGAAATACTAGCAACTTATATAGTTCTTGATTTGATTGGTGTAGTGAACCTCAGATTAATTACTATGATTTATTCTTTTGAATCGTTAGTGATTCATGACAGCACAAATTGTGGGCTCACTGGTTATTGTAATGTTGAGCTATATTAATGATAGATGTGAATGAAGGCTTACATACTTCATTGATGATATCAACTCACACTCACAGTAGCACCACCCCGATATGTTAACGTTTTTGAAATTAGCGCTCTGTCTGTATGAGCTTTATAAAATGTTATTCTTTATGGAGTGTATTCGTAAGTTGCTAAATACACATGTTAAAATAATTAATCTGTTGACAAGCCTCGTTCTCGTTAGAGCTTTGAGTTGTTCGCTTGGTATTTCACTGGTAATAAAAAACGTATTCTCCTTTACTAGATTTTAACAACGTGCTACCTAATGATGCTACCTAAAGTCAAATATAAAACTTATTGATGTTCAATTATTAAACAGTATTAGTGCTTTTTGGAATTCTGTTTGTGCTCCATATTAGAAAGTACTTTGTTGTTATACTTCATTTTTTATAATTCTGTTCTTTGCACATTTTACATATAAACAGTGACTTGGTTCTGTTTTTTCTTGTAAAAAACTGAACGTTGTAATTTTTATGGTTCATAAGTTAAGATATTATTTCAATTCCTTTTTTCCTCCAACTTTTTTGAGCTATATATCTTTGGTAAAATAAATATTTTGCAATTTTCTCTATGGGTGTATGCTTATTTAACTATTTTAAGATGAACTGATGATGCCTATGAATTCATATACGAAACGTCTTTAATAAAAGGATGAAGTAGCAAGTATCCTATTTCTCCAACTTTCGACGGATAAAAGTTCAATATTACAGTGGAGTTTTTTAGTCCCCTTTTTTCTTTACCAGATTACCAGGTACAAGTTGGTTGAATTGGAACTGTATCACTTGATCGGCGCTCGACCAATAGAAATTGAGGAATTGGCATTGAGTGCATCCTACGAAACGGGCAAGATGATCTACGTCAAGACTTTGACTAGCTTATTGTAAAATAACGTTTCAAAATTAGCTGATTGTTTACTAGTGTACCAGCGTACTCCTTCGAACATGATCATTCCACCACATGAAAAGCAGGTTCCGGCGGCGGAATATGGCCCCAGTAGAAAAAACTGTGGATGACTGATAAGATCCTTCTTCTCATGGACAATCGGAGAATAATGAAAGGAAAAAACGAACAAAGGTATAAACAAATACAGAAAGAAATCAAAATAGAAATCAGATTAGCAAAAGAAGATTTTTATAAAAGAAAATGTGAAGAAATAGAGCAATTGCAGGCAAAACATGATATTTTTAATGTACATAAAAAAGTGAAAGAACTTGCAGGTACACAAAAACGTAAGCAGCCAAATACCCTGTATAATGTCAACGGAAACATAATAACAGAACTAGAAGAACAGTTGAAGACATGGAAAAACTATATTGAAGAACTCTTTGCAGATGATAGACAACAATCTGAGCTAAGTAACATACAAGGAGACGAAGGTCCAGAAATAACGGAAGAAGAAGTAATGTACGCACTAAAAAGAATGAAAAATGGTAAAGCCCCAGGTCCAGATGAAATACCAACGGAAATCCTTAAACTAATAGAAAAAGACTCGATTCACATTTTAGTTAAACTTTTCAATAGCATTTATACATCAGGAAAAATACCACAAGAATGGCTTTTATCCACCTTTGTTACTATACCAAAAAAGATAAATGCCAAACAATGCAGTGATTACCGTACAATCAGTCTGATGAGCCATGTACTGAAAATATTTCTGAAAATTATACACTCTAGAGTACACAGAAAACTGGAAATGGACATCAATAATACACAGTTTGGATTCCGAAATGGACTTGGAACAAGAGAGGCGTTGTTTGCACTGAACGTTATGTCTCAAAGATGTCTTGACATAAATCAAGATGTATTCATGTGTTTCATAGATTACAACAAGGCCTTTGATAAAGTGCGGCATGATCACCTAATCAGACTCCTGACAGAAAAGAATTTAGATAAACGAGACATCCGACTAATAGCAAATATGTACTACAATCAGAAAGCAGTAGTGAGAGTAGAGAATAATACCACTGAAGAAATTGAAATAAAGCGAGGTGTGAGACAAGGGTGTATACTGTCACCAACCCTGTTTAATCTCTATTCCGAAGACGTAATGAATAGAACACTCTCTGAGCAATCCGTAGGTATTAAAATAAATGGTGTTAGATTAAACAATCTGAGATTTGCCGACGACACCGTTCTGATCGCAGAAACACTTGAAGAGCTACAGACATTGGTGAATAAGATAGCAGACTGCAGCGAAGAATATGGACTATCTTTGAACATAAAGAAAACTAAATTTATGGTAATATTGAAATCAACACAAAATGTTCAAAATTTATATTTACACAATGAAATTATCGATCGAGTTAGCAAATACAAATATTTAGGCACTTTTATAAATGAAGACAACGATAGCTCAGCAGAAATCAAAATAAGAATAGAAAAAGCCAGATCCATATTCACTAAAATGAAGAGAATGTTTTGCGGAAGAGATTTGAGCCTTGAAATGAAACTTCGCCTGATGAGATGTTACGTACTTTCTGTGCTGTTCTACGGAATGGAGTCATGGACGTTGAAAAAGATTGATACCAAAAAATTAGAGGCATTTGAACTGTGGATGTATCGCAGAATCCTGAGAATATCATGGACCGAGAGAGTCACAAATGTCGAGGTCTTGAGAAGAATGAATAAAGAAAAGGAAGTCATATTTACGATCAAAAAACGAAAACTGCAATACTTGGGACACATTACAAGAGGCGAAAGATATGAACTGCTTCGAATAATTATGCAAGGGAAAATAGCAGGAAAAAGGTCCATAGGAAGAAGACGAAACTCCTGGCTAAAGAATCTACGGGAATGGTATAGCTGTAGCAGCAACGAATTGTTTCGGTCAGCAGTTTCGAAAATACGTATAGCCCTGATGATCGCCAACCTTCGGAACGAAGATGGCACTTGAAGAAGAAGAAGAAAAAACTGCCTATGAACATGGTGTAGTCAACGCGAATCACACGAAGCTGCTCTGAGCTCATCTTCAGAGCGATTGAGGCGAGATTGTGCTATTTCAGAGTGGCCAGTGTGAAAAATGTTGTAGATGGAACAACCGTTTAGCATGCTATATAATATACTTAGACTTTCCCCTTAGCTTTGAAAGTTTAATCCTATAGAATTCATTTTAGCTTAATTTAAGAGGAAAATTTACCAAAAAACACTGTTTTAAAATATCCGATTGGAAGAAATATATTGAGCATGTCATCAAAGAAGAAATGAATATATTTGTGCGTTCATCACTATAGTGTGCAACATGTTTGTTAAACGCCCACCAGAAGCTGCTCAACTCATTTTCAGAGCGATTGAGAAGAGATGTAGGCTCTTAAAGTGTGGCTACTACTTTCTCCAGTGACACTAAGAGGTAGAAAAGATACATTGTAAAAGGTCATATATGAAACAATCCTTTAAGAGTGCTATATATAATTAGACTTCAACTTATCATTGAGAACTTAATGCAATAGGATTGATTTGAGCTTAATTTAAGAGAAAAATTGCCCAGAAAAATATTGACTTAATAATAGACGATGTTCATTTCGGGTTGGTGCGGTTGGGCTAGCCCTTCCACTTCCACTCTAACGTCGTTTAGCTTGAGAACGGCTAGTTCGATCGTGACGTATAAGGCGTCATATGACAGGATTTAGCAAATAGAATACGATGACAAAGAAAAATCAAATATGGCGGCATGACAAAGGGACTTTAGACGCATCTTTGCTACTATCGGTTCAATCGTGACGTGCGAGTTATATGACAAGATTTAACGAATAGAATACAATGACAAAGAAAAACCAAACATGTCGGCATGCCATAAAGACCTTAAGCTTATATGACCTAAACTTATTAACGTACATATGGGTACGAGGTGTCATATGACGAACTTTCAATTCTTCCGAGTGAAAGAAATGTATCGCGCATGTTATCAAACAAGAAGTGAATGCATTTGTGCGTTAACAGTCTATATTTTATTTCATAACGTTGAAAAGACACTTTCAGTGCATCTGCTGTAGTCTGGAACCTGTATAGTAGTGAAATAGTATATAGAGTATGGAGGTTTGACTTTAAATTTCGTGATTTGTAAATTGGGTGTGATCCATGCTTAGAAGTAAATTCCTAAGGCTTGATAATTATTAATCCATATTTACGCTACCAAAATTAGTAAACTAAAGGAATAAAACAAAATTGTACTTACAATAACATCAAATTTGGCATAAATATCTACAAGTCTTCCTTCGGTATCTATCACAGGTAGCGCAGAAACTCGCCTTTCGACGAATTTCTTTAAAGCTAGAATAATCGTGGTCTCTTCCGACGCCATTTCAATATTGTCGTAACTACCGATCCTAAGTTCCCTCAGAGTTTTCTGCATGTAACTGGGTTTTGGTAATTCGTTAATCTTAAAGAAAAAAAGTTTTGTTAATTATTTGCATTTAAAAAATAATATTGTTAGGTTTAACTGAGAGTTATACATAATCTTAACAATGAAAATCTGTTTCTATATTGTGTGTACAGACAGTCGTTTGTCGCATCAAATTTGTAAGCTCTTGAAAACAATTGTCAAATTAATTTTATTAATTTTAAAGCATGCCGAGGCATCCAACTCAGTCAATCAAAAGTTGAATCGTTTTTATAGCGAGTAAAACGGATCCTTAAATGCAGTACCTGAATTAGTCAGTAGGCTGAAATCTGCCACGATTCCAATTATAATTAAAACGTGTTAAAATTACATTTATTATAGTTTATTCGTCTTCCGGGTTTGGACCGCGTCATTTGTGAGTGACCCAAAAGTGGGTTCATCTGGGTCATTTGGGTCACTCACAAATGACACGGTCCAAACCCGGAAGACGAATAAACTATAATTCTGACTCTGGCCGTGGAAGCCTACGATTTCAATTACATTTATTGTTTTTAATATTCATACTCGTAGCAAAATTGCGCTGACTCGGTTCTGCCAAGTAAGATTGTGTTGTGAAACCGTTAAGTCAGTCTGTCTAAATCTGTCTTTTGGAGTTGTAGAATAAATGTTCGAGAAATCAACGACTCGTTATTTTGCATTTTCACTTCAAGTGCTTAACTAGCACCAATAAAGTCCAATCCGGCTCGAAGGACCAAAAAGAATATATCCGTCAAAATACTTTTGCTACTGACAGCACAAGTGAACAAGATTATTCTCAGAATATCCCAGAACGTTTATGTAAATGCGTTTACAATTTACTTAAAATGGGCGCTTCTCGGTCAATGTTTGCTTTGGATAATCATCGATGGTTCTAAAATGTGTCAGCAAATTAATGAGAGATTATCAACCGAGTAATACATAAACATCTTCGACGTTGTTACCATAAGTAAGATAGGTTTTTCCAGATAATCTGTCGATTCCGCCCACAAATATTTTGGTTTCCTTTTTTGATCTTTTGTATACGATTATAAAGGTATTTAAATGTATTTGAGTCCTCTATATTGTTTATTTGTATATTTTACTTGGAAAACATTTGGAAAGAAAAAATTATACTTACATACAAAAATAAAAATCTAAGTATTCGTTTATGCGTGAGAATATACAGTACGTTTCCCGTTTCGGGATCTATGACAGGCAACCTGTGAATTCTATTGTGTATTAATGTTTTAATTGCATCGTAGAGTGAGGCATCGGGACCTAAAAAACAAAAACAAATTAATATTACACTTTGCAGACTGTTTATTTTCTATTAAACACTATCAAAAGTTAAAATGATTTTTAACAGACTCCATTAAGTACTAATCCGATATAACGGAGTACCGAAGATCCAAATAGAACTCAAAGGTAATACAAAGAAAAAACTATGTACCAAACTTTTAAGAACCAGTACTTTTCCTTCAAGAAAAAGTAAAGGCAGAATAATAAGAAAAGAAAAAGAATACATATTCACCCCAAACTTGTAGCATTTCTTTTATTCACTCTGCATATCATATTAATTAGATAAGGTTTTTTTTACCAATTTAAAAATTGCGTCTTAAAATATTCGAAGAAAATAATTATAATCTAAATGTTTATTTCTACTAAAAATAACAATTTAATCCATGAACTTTGTCGACCACCTTCGTGTGACGAAGTTTTTGTCAAGATTTAAATTTGGTCCCCACTTTCTTCATGATTAGAAATTGTAAGGTGAAATATCAGCCTTTAAATGTACAAGCAGCAAATCAATTTCGGTCGGTGTTAATCGTTATTTACAAAGAGTTTTACGATTATACAGCACTCTAAATGTTTTAAGCCTGCAAAAAAAATCAAGTAGTTTTGCGATCTCTGAGAGAGACCGAGAACTTATCAGACCGTCTTAGTGTAACCGAAAATAAAATTTTTATATAATTAAAAATCAACCGTTACCGTAATATACACAAAAACTATGTAACGGATGTGGTGACTGCAATAATCTTATATTGTGGTTACAATTATTTGATAAAACTCAAAAAGAAAATCTTAAAACCTTCAATATTCATGTGCGGCTTAAAAAACCACGTAAATTATAATTAAGTATATATATATATATATATATATATATATATATATATATATATATATATATATATATATATATATATATATATTCGAGAAAGGGAGTACGACCGTCAATCCAATATAAACTAAGGAACACTCGAAGAGTGGTGGGTTTTTCGGTCAAAGTGGAGAAATAAAAGACTTAGAAGGTGGCTACTTCATCTATTTATTGAAGACGTTTCGCTTCTTAATCTTTAAACTTTAGGTAACATTATTAAAATTGAATTGTAGATATTTAAAAAAATATATAATGAAGTTACCACTCTTAAGCTTCTCAGTCGCTGTCGGTGAAATGCGACCAGAAATTTAGGTACCACGCCGAACGAGAAAAGACAACGGCCTTGAGGTAAAAATGTGACAGAACAGCAAGGCATTTTTTAAAAAAACTTTTTAAAAAATGCCCTGCCACAAAATTAACTTTTTAAAAAATGCCTTGTTGTTCTGTCACATTTTTATCTCAAGGCCGCTGTCTTTTCTCGTTCGGCGTGGTACCTAAATTTCTGGTCGCATTTCACCGACAGCGACTGAGAAGCTTAAGAGTGGTAACTTCATTATATATATTTTTTAAATATCTACAATTCAATTTTAATAATGTTACCTAAAGTTAAAATCAAATTTAAATAATTATATACTGTTGGAAGTGCATCATATGATCTTTTTGGTTCTCTATAAATTAATGTTTTTTACTTAAGTTTTTTCAAATATATTTTTTATATACCTGTACCATTACCACATGTCTTTTGCTGTGCTAAGTTGAGTTAATTTGTAAACTGTATTCAGTTCAATTAATTGTCTATACAACATAATTATTTAATGTCCATTATCATAATCTTCTTTACACATTTTATATCTTTGACTGCTACATATCTTTTTAAGGTAACCCACTTATAATAACTTTTCCATGAATGTTTGGTTTTTCATATTGTTCTTTTTAGATGAACTGATGATGCTTCTTGATTAAGAAGCGAAACGTCTTCAATAAATAGATGAAGTAGCCACCTTCTTTGTCTTTTATTTCTCCACTTTGACCGAAAAACCCACCACTCTTCGAGTGTTCCTTAGTTTATATATATATATATATATATATATATATATATATATATATATATATATATATATATATATATATATATATATTTCATTTCAAAACCTTCTTAATCAAAAAAAAAATGATCCAAAAGCGGTAAGAATCAAAAAACAACTAATGACTTTTCTTGTGATTAAGAGATGTCTTTATGTCTTTTTTATTTCGATTTTCTAATCATTCGTTTCAATTCCACCTTTACATTTCGTATAACCCTTATACAGATTGAACGAATTTAAAACGGAACATACAATTTAATATATGTCTGTTTGAACTGCATTTGAAATAGTGGACCAATATAAAACTTGGACAAAAATAAATCCATACCTGGTGATAGACATTGTATAAAATATCGTTCAACTATCTGTCTCCTTTAAAGGAAAGAGGAGCTTGCCTAATAGTCGGAGAGATAGAGCCGAAATTTTGAACTGATCAGTTCTCTATTGGACATTTCTCTATTGGAATATATTCATTGTAACTGGGTTAAGACTTTGCCTTACAGGCGGACGCCCCTCGTGGTACAGGGGGTGGCTATACAGGGATGAAGTTGTAATTTTTTTCGGAAAAATTAACGATCGATAATATGGCTGAAAATTTGCCCAGAGTAAGATCTTGGTATAACTAGACGAAATCCCAAAGGGCGGACGCGAGAGTGGATACATAAGGGGTGGCGGACAGGGATGAAATTGCAATTTTTTGGGGAAAAATTAACGATAAGTAATATGTCCGCCATTTTCATGGCTCATTATTTAGCCCCTAAAAACTCTAAATCCAAAAGAGCGGACAGCTGGGTTGGTACAGAGAGAGATAAAACGGGGTCAAATGTACCACTTGCCTGCGCATTTTAGGTCTCGGTAACAATTTTCAAACTGATTTTATTATGATATTTTTATACCGATTGATTTGAAAATTTGTATGCTCACTTCTGTTACTATTCTGAAAAGCGTCAAGTAGAGTTTTCCTCAAAATTTTCCAAAAAAATTTCCGTAAATGAAAATTTTCGTAATTTTTTGAGGTAAAATCTAATTTGTAGAATCCTTTCGATTTTCTGTCAGTTATACCATGATTTTTTTCCAAAAATTTTCAAATGATTTTGTCCGCCTGTAAGGCAAAGTCTTAACCCAGTTACAATGAATATATTCCAATAGAGAAATGTCATATTACTGATCAGTTCAAAATTTCGGCTCTATCTCTTGGACTATAAGGAAGCGATAAGTGGTTTGACAGCATAATAACTGCTTGTGTAGTCTAGTTTTCACAGTGATTCTAGGCTACCTATTTGGGTGGAGTTTTGACTTGTTCTTGAATGAATTCAGAATCCAGCAGCCCGCTGAAGTATTGGATTTTTATAATATAATTATTTGACAACCTTTTGTTGGCCAACCACCTAGAGCGGAGTTGAGCCGAAATACATTGATTTCGTATGTTCCGTTTTAAATTCGTTCAATCTGTATACGTAATGTCATTTTAGAGATTGGTAAAATTGAGTCACACTTGTCACTTGTCAAAGCTGTTACTCGAACAGCTATGCGGTAGTGCTTCTAGTTCAACTTTTGGTAAGTTTTTGCATAAAAATATAGTTCTTTTGTGTAGCTATAATTTTTTGCCTTTTTGATGCATACATTTACTAGTTACCTATTCGTTAAAAACAATAAACAAACTTTAGTATGGTTTGAATGCGTTTATTTTTAGTTATTTATTTTGGTACAAGTACTTCTAAGTACTTCTTTTAACTACAAATTTTGGGCTTTTGGTTTTCAGCACAAATGACATTATTCGTCCTTTGGTTGAATTTCGTCATTTCGGTAGCAAACTTTTATATTGTCACCGAAATGATTCATCTGTTACCGAAAGGACTGATAGGAAATTATTTCTCTGTTCTCGGGGCAAAATAGAAACAAAGAAGAAATAGACTAAAACAAACCAAAGATGATTTTGTAAGGTGATCACAGAGAGGAAACATCAACTATGATCAACGATGATTCGTGTAAACAAGAAGAGAACGTAGTAAAAGAAACAAGGAATAAGGAAGGAGTAAGTGTGAAGAAATAGTAGAAAAGAAATAGAAATAGAGAATCCACAAAGTAATGAAAAAAATCATTAATTTTTGAAAATTTTTGCCAGGTTTTATTTTTTATTTAATTTTCTCCGCCATTTTATCCAAAACGTTACTGTCACTGCATTGATGCCATTATCAAAGAAACTGAGCGATAAATTTAAAAACAATATATATTTACCTATATTTATAAGAGGTTTCTTATCCTTAAGTACCCGTCGCCAGGTATCTAGTTTGTGTTCTTCTAATTCGTCCATGGCTACATCTGGAGATTTGTAATACATCCTAAGGATCTTTATGAAATCTGTAATGGTTAACATACCAACAAACTCTTGCTTGGAACTATCCCACAACGGTGCTGCCCTGACACCTAAAAATACAAAAAAATATATCATCAAGGCTCTACAATTTAACATACAATGTATCTAGGGCATTGGTCGATGCGCCCCAAGTTATTTTTTACGGGAAAACGTGAAAAGTACGAGATTTGTCTTTTTAGTTTTGCAGATAGCCGTTTAGATGGCGCCATCAATGAAACCTAAAAGTTTCGTTGCGATATAACCAGTCCTGTAGATACAGTAAATTTTTGATATTAGCAAAGGATCTTAACCGAAGAACATTTTCGAGCAATAATTTTTTCCAATTTTCGGAGAGGGTTACCCCAACAGCAATATCTCGCTCAAATGGTTTCCGTGTTTGAGAATGAAGCATCACACTAATCAACTATTTTCCGCTTGTATTGCGAATTTCAGCGTGGTCGTTCCAGTCTCAGCGACATCCAGACCAGGTGCACCCAAAACTTCAGTCACACAGCAAAACATGCGGTTCGTCAGCTAATTAAGAATGACCACTGAACTGGGTGTTGCGAAGTTGGTTTCCCGTTATATCCCTAATTTGCTCACAGAAGAGTAAAAAGCGGTTCGCGTCAATTGGTGTCGAAAAACATTGGAACGGTTCAACAAAGGAAGCTCAAAAAACGTGTATAGTATTGTTAGTGGCGATGAATTTTGGATTTACTCCTACGAACCGGAAAATAAACACTAATCATATATATTCATACATATATATTCATATATATTCATACACCACAAACATTCACAAGATGTGTGGGTGTTTCACGATGAGCAAAAACCAACAAAATCACCCTTTCTCTAAGAGTCCAATAAAATGGTCGCAACTTTTGTGTAAAAACCTGGTCATGTGGCAACAGTTGGTTTAAAAGATAGATGAACGGTTGCTTATGATTTATATATAACCGTTTGTTTACCAGAAGTTATCGCCAAACTCCGACAAAGCAACACACAACGACGAATCATCCTACATCAGGACAATGCAAATGCTCACACTCCCCAAAAGACAATAGAGTTTTTGGAGCTTCAAAACATCGAATTGTTAAACCATCCACCATATAGCCCCGACCTAAGTCCCAAAGACTTCCTCACGTTCCCAAAAATCAAGAATTCAATGCGTGGGCAGCGATTCCAGTCACCAGAATAAGCCATCGATCCCTTTAAAACAGTGATTTTGCAGGTGTCAACTCCTGGAATAACTGTTTTACCAATTGGTTTGAACGTATGCAAAAGTGTTTGGATCTTGGTGGGACATATTTTAAAAAGTAATAAAGTACTTTAAGCCTATATATTTTTTGTCTTTATAGCTATATGCAAAACTAAAAGACAAACCTTAGGAGCTGTAAGGATGTAGAAGGAAACATCCTAAATGATACGGCCTCAATCCTAAACAGATGGGTTGAATTTTTCGATGCAAAATTTAATGGCCATCATATCGAAGAAGCAGATAACACGCTAGCAAATCGAAATGATTGGAATCCTTTCAACCCAAACGAAAGACCACCTACCATCGAAAACGTTGCCCAAGCCATTAAAAAGCTTAAACATAATAAATCACCAGGAATTGATCAAATTTGCAGTGAGCTCTACAAGAATGGTGGCGATGCCCTACTACAGACACTGCATAAGCTTTTACTTCTTGTTTGGTATAATGAGACCATGCCTTGTGAATGGTCTCAAGGCGTGATATGCCCGTTACATAAAAAGGTGACCAGCTCCAGTGTGACAACTATAGAGGTATAACCCTGTTAACAACTGGTTACAAAATACTAGCAAATATTCTCTACGAAAGGCTGCAAGTTTACACAGTGGGCATAGTTGGTAAATATCAAGCTGGATTCACTCCAGAAAAATCAACAATTGACTAGATTCATTCAATAAGACAGATTCTCGAGAAAACATTAGAATTCAATATTGAAACCCATCACCTATTCATCGACTTCAAGGCCGCATACGACAGTGTCAAGAGAACAGTGCTATACCAATCAATGCATGAGTTTGGTATACCAGAGAAACTTATCCGACTAACGAGAATGACAATGTCTAACTTAGAAGCCACTGTTAGAATACAGGGAGAGAATTCTAGATCCTTTGAGATAAAGGATGGACTCAGACAAGGGGATGCTCTGGCTTGCCTCCTATTTAATATTGCCTTAGAAAAGGCAGTCCGAGATACACGAATTAGGGACGGCGGTACTATTTACAATAGATCGATATAAGTCTTAGCATATGCTGATGACATTGACATAATAGGGCGTAGCAAGCGAGATGTTGAGCAATATCTCCTAGAATTGGAAACAGCGGCGAAACAGGTCGGTCTAGTCATCAACGAAGACAAAACCAAGTACATGTTGGTTAGAAAGGATCCGGTAGCAAATGAGGAACGAGAAACAGTCTTTGGAAGTCATACCTTTGGACGTGTTGACAGCTTCACATACCTTGGGTCGCTATTGACTGCTACCAATAAAATAAGGAAAAAATCAATAGACGAATAAATCTTACAAATAGGGCATACTATGGACTTCAAAAGCATTTCCACTCAAGAAACATTCAAAGAAGAACTAAAATTATTATATACAAAACATTGCTGAGGCCGGTCCTCACATATGGAGCAGAAACATGGACTCTAACGCAGAAAGATGAAAGACTTTTGGGAATATTTGAGCGTAAAATACTCCGCAAAATATTTGGAGCTATAAACGACCAAGGGCAGTGGCGCAGAAGATATAATTTTGAATTGTATCAGCTCTTTGATGAGCCAGATGTCATAACGTTCATTAAAACACAGCAGCTTAGATGGGCTGGACACATAATACGAATGCCAGAAAATACGATTGCTAAAAAGCTAACCACAGGAACAACTGTAGAAAGAAGAAGCAAAAGCCGACCGCGAATTAGGTGGTTAGATGGAGTTGAAACCGACTTACGGATGTTAAAAATCAGAAGATGGCAACATGTTGCCAGAAACCGAACAGAATGGCGACGAATCTTTGAGCAGGCCAAGATCCACAGAGGATTGTCGAGCCAAAGATGATGATGAAAAGACAAACCTCGTATTATATCGCGTTAAATATTGTCTACACGTCTTTGACAGGAGCGTCAAAATGAGGCGAATTAACCTTGGCTTTTTTGACGTTTTCCCATAAGAAGTAATGTAGGGCATATCCACCACTACACTAAAAATGTATTAGTCCCTTTTCTCATGTTGTTGAGATTGTAATCTATTTCTGCCAGTTTGTACAGAAAATGTTCTGTGTGTTTTACAAAAGCGTTTTAATCGTGAACCAATTTCAGTTTACTACAAATTGATCTATGAGGTACGCTGGCTTTGAGGACTCCCTATAGGTGTTATGGTTCTTTGGTAATATGTCAGGGATCTTCGAACTCGATTCTAGAATTTCAGAACAAAAATTCCAAACTCAAATGGAGCCTTGCAGGCCACACTGCTAAACAAAACCACCAACGTTGGATCGCCACAATACAACACTGGACCAAAGGTACCCGACCGGATGAGATAAGTCTTCTTCTTCAACTGCCATCTCCGCGGCGGAGGTCGGCAATCATCATAGCTATTCGGACTTTTGAGACGGCTGCTCTGAAATGTTCATTTGATGTACATCCGTACCACTCTCTCAGGTTGGGCAACCATGACATTCTACGCCTCCCTATGCTTCTCTTTCCTTGGATCTTTTACTGCATAATCAGTTGGAGCAAGGTGTATTTCTCTCCATGCGTAATATGATGAGATAGGTAGATGATATAAAAAAAAATAGCAGGATCAAAGTAAATATAAAAGGTAATTATAAAGTACTTGGAGGAATATGGCGTAAAATCCAGAAAACCTGTCTGGGAATTGTTCTCCAATCATTCCGGATTTAACGTTAACCTAATAGACTCCACTGGGTTTAGAGCAGACGAGGTTAAAATCGGCTCTAGTTACTGTTCTACAGTATGAGAATTTTTGACTGGTATTTCTTAAGACGGAAAAACTGGCCTTTTTATTTTGCGGAAACTATCTTTAAATACGAATTCATACACCACAAACATTCACCAAGATGTACCCATTGCCATTTTATTGGCTTGCTAAGAGCCTAGAGTTAAACCGGTTGCATGTGTTATAAATTGTTAGGCTTTTTAAAGTCGAGATAAAGAGCTTGGTATTGCGTTGCACGAAGCATGGATTAATATACATCAAAACTTCCCTAATAACTCTATTCCCTCGACGAATTGCTGTTACCCTCATAGTATTTTCTAAAAATGTTTACTTACCATTATATACAAGGGCAAAGAAGGCCTTTTTAACTAACAACTGTGTATCGAAGACGACTAGCTTAGCAGATGTTGGAATGAGGTCGTAACATTTGTGGAATTTGAAGAACTTAACGAAAATTTGCGACTCATCTTCCTCTGCAAACAAAAAAAATATGTTAATACATTAAAAATTAGTAAACACAAAAAGTAAAAAAAGATACTTGTAAAGCCAACTGTTCACAAAATATAAGCCAATTCTTTTTAAATATTAACAATAATATAAATCAGCTATTAGAAAATTACTGTCGCAAACATGTTATTATTTATAAAATTGGATTTCTTGTCAGATGTATTAAAAAATGATACAATTTATGGTTTCAACTATAATTAGCATACGTTTACTGGCACTGTTAAAAATGAGGAACGAAAGGAACATAATTATGGAGCTCAATAGATATTTTTCAGAAATTTTGCACGTCACATGCCATGTCTGTTAAACATCACTTGAAAATCACTCTTATCACCTGTCATCTATAGTAAAGTATCTAAATTGTAGGCAATAAATTCTGAGAAATGATAATACTGTTGCCAGTTTGTGATTATAGATAATGTATCAATTTCTAAATTAACAATTAACATACAGTCAAATAATCATAGAATACGGGAGTTGTCAAAGTTATATAAAACATGACAACGCTGACCAGTAGAAACGAGCAGTAAATAATTGAAGACACAAGTTAGAGAGAGACATATCACGCAATCTGAGCTCTCAGTCGACACTCAGTAGTGCATCGTTATCATCCAATTTAAAACTTAAGTTTTCCCTCTCTATTAAATTTTTTATTTTAGCCCATATAAGCTCACAATGATAAGGAATGAGTTCCAGAACAATTATTTTCTTTTCACGACCCATTTCCTTGACAAAATATTTCTTGTACAGTAAAAGCCAAATAAAATTGCGTGCACGTCAAAGAGGTCGCAATTCTATTGTATGTGTGGCTACATTACTATAGAAAAGTGTATGTTACTTTAGTTTGCTAAACAATCACTTCTAAAAGTATCCCGATCAATAAAAAAACTTTTCTAACAAAATAATGTATATACAATATAGCTTTTTTGGATTTAGACGTCCCTTATTGTAAAATTTTGTGTTGAAATGTTCATGAAGAAACCACCAATTAATGACGGAGTATTAGTCACTAACAGAAATAGTCATGTTACCGTTGTGTCGTTTGTTGAGTTTTCAATCAGTGTTCTGTGACTTTTGTACTCGTGGTATCATTTTTGAGGTTATCTTGTGAAAAACATTATTTGTTAAAATGCCCAAACAGCTGAATAGTCGATACAAAGAACTTGTGGCTTCATTAATTAACTATTTTGAAGAAGAAAGGAATAATAATGGCCCTATGTTACCCTTAAACGCTGGGCAAGAGGTAATATGCGAATAAAATATCATTACTTTACTTTACAAAAATTTGTATTATTTTAGCGTGTAGCTGCTGCTTTAAAAATCAGTGTAAGAACAGTAAGCAGCATAATGTCAAATGTAGAAAAAAGGTGAACAGTTCGAGTCACCAAAGAAAAGGCGTTGCATTAATAAACGAGTAACAAATACAACAACTTTAAATACAAGCTCCATTGGTCATACCATTTACAATATGTACCAGAGAAGTAAGTACGATTATAACAAATATACATTTAACATAATTTTATTTCTGTATTCTTTTAGAACAACAGGTAACGGTTCAATCATTGTGGTCCCAACTGAAAGATAAAAAATTATTTTATGGTAGTACCACTTCTTTAAAAAGATTGCTCAAAGAACTTGAGTTTGAGTGGATGAAGGATAATTCACGACGAAGACTTATGGAATTACCTAACGTTGTTTGTAAAAGAGTACAATTCTTGAGAACTTATAAAGAAGCGAAGGATGAAGGTCTATATACCAATTCGTGTTTCTCGATGAAACTTGGATATTTCAAAATGGGATCATTGGTCATTATTGACAAAATGAAAATATAAAGAGTGTTAAAACCACTAAAACGGATGGCAAAAGGTTTATTGTATTAACATAAGTTGTTATATGAACATTTAAAATTTAAATAATATCATTGCAGATATTATATTATACTCCATGCTGGAAATGAAACAGGATTTATAGAGGGTGCTGAAGCAATATTGGGGGCTATGATGTATCATTTACGTAAATAATTACATACTAGTGTAAAATTCAGAAAACGTACATCAGATTACAGTTCTCAAAACATAATGTGTAAAAACGGTATGATGTATCATGCCCTGCGTTGCTATGCGTAAAATGACCAAGCCACAGCAGAAAATTACATAAAACGCTATTTTCGGTTCTGTCATATCCTGAAGATCTGTCAGATAATTCAAATTAACCTAACTTTTGGCTTCTTGTTTGTTTTTGAAAAAATGGATTTTGTAAATTTGTTATTACTCAATGAATTGAATGATGTGGCAGAAATAAATTATGTAAATGTAGAGCAACTTCAGTTACGGGACACCAGTAACCCATTTGAAATAGATAACCAGCTCTAACTAAATTGCAATAGAATTAAAGGTTCTCTCCCTACTTAATTTTGTAGGAAATGAAAGTTACCAAAAATGTACTGGTAACAACCTGTTATTTTCAATGGAACAAAGTACATTTAGTAAAGTATTAACAGAAATAGCTGCAGGGATAGTGGAACACTTTGTGCCAAAATGGTGAAAAAGATGAAGTACAGCCTGTAGTTCTCATAGAAATGATTCCAAAGGAGGCAAATCAAAACAATGGTTGGGTGTTGGAAGCACAGAGAATAAGAAGTGTTATTGCTGCAAACTTTGTGTAGTGAAACAAAAACTTATTAATATTTTCATAATTTATTTATTTCACAATGATAAATAGTGATATAGTTTTATAATCAAATATAGTTTAGTAATATAATTTTACAATTTAGTGATATTTCATCATTTTATAATATATATGATAGAGTTTTATAATCTAGTATAGTTTAGTGATATAAATGTTAATATTTCAATTAATTACAAAAAGCTCAAAACAAACAATCTAAAACATATTACTAAGTGGCTCAAAATTTTTTTAAACTGTTTAGATAATACGAAGATATATATTGCTGCACACTGTATTATAACATATTAAATTAAAAATGTTTATATATTGTTAGAAACAAAAACATAAATCATGTATGTTACAATTAATTACAAAAATGATACAACACTAACAAAATAAAAATATATTACAACCTGTCTCAAAAGTTTTGAAAACCCTTAGAGAATATAAAGAAGTGTTATCGCTGCAAATGTTATGTTATAAAATATTTAAATAAAAATGTTTATCCTCAGTTTATTTTATAATTATATGATTTATATTTATACAAACTTTGTGTTATAAAATTGTTAAATAAAAATGTTTAAAAACATAAAACCCGTATGTTATAATTAATTGCAAAAAGTTCAAAATACACAATTTTAAAATATATTAAAAAGTAGTCCAAAATTTGTTAAAACCCTTGGAAAATTAAAACATACAAATAAAGAATACAATTTCAAAAATGAACGCAAACCTAAAATATACCACAAAGTAAACCTACAAATACACCTAAAATATACTACTACAAAGAACAAGGTTTGTAGCACAAGCATTACAACTTTGGGTTGTATAGAACCTGACATAAAATTCATTAAGGTAGCATACCTTACATGGATAGAGCAGAGCATTTCATCAGGCAAGAGGTAGGTGCAACAGTAGGAAAGGTTTTTAACAGAAGAGGGCTGATGGGACAATAAACCAGAAGAAAACAAAGACTTAGGTATCAAGACAATTTAGACGATGATTTAAAATCTATTGGAGTTAGAATGTACAGAAGAGTTGGTAGACACAGGGGTGAATAGAGGATTGTCCTAAAGAATTATTTGCACAAGCACAGAGTTTTACATTATAGCCTTGTTAAAGCTGGAAACATATATTCCTGTCTTGCATTGATGTTGAATAATGATAATGGTAAAACAAACTAAAATATATTACAAAATGGTCCAAATGTGCTCATAACCCTTAGAGAATATGAAGAAGTATTATTGCTGCAAACTTCGGTGTTGTAAAATAAAAAAAAAACAAGTTGATAAATAAAAGTGTTTATAATTAGTATATTTCATAATGATATGTAGGTATTTATGTTACGATTAGTTACAAAATCAAAAAGAATAACACAAAGATCAAGACAAAACAAAAAATCTGAAACATATTACAAAGTGGCTAAAAAATTTCGAGTTATAAAATTTTTAAATAAAAATGTTTATATTCAGTTTATTCCATAATTGAGATATAATTTTATAAAGGATATGTTTATAGAATTTTAAATAAAACTATAGCATTTTTAATTTTTACAGGTTGACTTCCTTTTCCTTCTGAAAAATATTATACACCATAATAAACATAATACATCAATAATTAATCTTTACTTTTAAACTCCAATGTATTTATAATCTGGGGCTCCCCAAGATGAATCTTTGAAATGAGTTGCAAAATCTTCTACTCATTAAACACCTAAAAATTTAGCATTTATTAAATTTGATAGTAACAGAAATTAATCTTCTTACATTTCTTCATTGTTCTCCTGTTTTTTAGGGCCACCATCTACTGTATTTACCATGATAGCAAATTCCTCTAACAATTGGGCTACTTTCTTAGCCTTCCTTGACTATTTTGCCAGTAAGCACTATTTATTTTTATGAAGTCTAACATCACTTACAATTGTTTCCTGGTTGTTTTCTTTTTAATTGAAGCCATTAGTTTATTTTATTATACTTATCAAAAAAATAGTAACTTGTTTCCACAAATTACATACAATAACATAACCTAACTAAGAGCGAAAACGGCACCTAATTTTAGACAGCTTAAAAATTACATTTACATATAGATAAATTACATATCAAGGTAGGCAACCCGTTATACGTAGTTCTTACATCATACCGATTTGAAAATTTTTACATAAATGTGTTAAAATCGGAGTTTACAGCATGTAATTATTTCACATAAACGATACATCATAGCCCTCATTATGTTCAAAAACTCAACTTAGTGATTATCAGATATCATGTTGTCAGATAACATTTACAAATAAATCGGCTGTATACTCTGTATAAATATAAAATACTGTCTGCTGATTGATATCTGCCTCTAAATGTAACGCCACCTTACGTGACGTTACAGAGATAAACCTATTAAACTATAGAGTAAAAGAGTTAAAGCCCAATTTTTAGGCGGTCAAAAAAATAGTTAAAGGCCCTAGCCAATAAATTCTATAAGTAGACATTGTTGTATACATACAAATCTACCTTCACTTAAAGTTTTATGCAATTTGAGAGTGTCAGGAAAAAGTTCAATCGAAGTCTAAAAATGATAAAAAATGCGACTCTAGTTTATTATAAAATATGTTAACGCTGTACTATTTCAATGAGACGCAACTACTATTGTTTTTGTTTTAATATGTGGAACATCAATCTTCCTTAATCCTAATGATAAATGTCATTTAAATTAGCTACTGACATCATTGAGTACCATCTACGATACGATGTTTTGGTTCTACGCTATTTAAATATTAACTTAGATTTTGTTAAGTGTACGACCGAGGAAAGTTAACGTATCAATAACAATCAGTTTGTTGGTAAATATTGCGGTATATGGGTATTCAAATAATTGGTACTAGCCCAATAATAGCATGAAATCAAAATTAACTAATACTTAAATGAACAGAGAGTGCAAACATATAATTTATATAACTTTTTTAAGAGTATAGACATATAAAAAAGTATGATTTTATAGAAAAACGTGAGATTGCTTATTAAAAAAGTTTGACATCTGACAGTAGTCTCATAATCGGACAGAGATTAAAATAAATCAATAAAAGAAATATGGAGGTATATTTAGGGGACAATATGTTCTGCTGTGGTAGCTAATTGCAGTCAAATCTAGAAAAACACCAATTTTATTCAATTTAGATTTAAGGTATCGATTTCTAGATTTAACTAATATATAATTTTTTTTTGCAATCATCAGTAAATCAATTACAAGAAAAATAAAATTGAGTTCTTGCAATAGGTGTTGCTTTATTACGAGTAAAAAATAAAAAATTCTAGATTTATTTTATAATTGAATATAGTAGATTGCAGGGGCCCTGATTTTGGCTCTAATGTTCGCGTACTTTTGATTGTTCGTAATTATTTATCCTGTTGTAATGAGAACCAATAATCACAGATATAAAAACTTTTATCGCACTAGCTCTAACATTTTTACCTTTGTCCAAAATTTCGGCGAGCCAGTCCTTGTAACACTGGGAGATGTGCTCGAACTCCTTGATCTCATCAATGTTGTACACTTCCTCGTCCTCGTGCGGCAAGAGAATCGAAAACTGTCCGGAGTAAACATGAAGTCGAATTGTCCTCGACATGCCCATAAGAAGAGCTCATTTTAGACTTATTTTAACACTTTAAATTTATTTCCACGCGAACAATAATACCACAGGACGATAGTGTGTTTGGATTTAATCGATTTGATGTTTATATTAATTCACTCTAAAATCACTGATACAAAGTCAAAGTTGTCACAAACAGCTCATCGTTGTATATTTAATCTTTTTTAATAACACTACTTGATGGAATAATACAGAGTTCATTTTAATAAATATCTAGTATTAAAAGCATAAAATGAAATGGTTTAATTAATGGTAAGCCATTCAAGTAACTGTGAATAATTTATAAATTAAACAAAGAAATCATGAATGTGTTGCTTGTGTGAGTCCATTTCAAAAGGTAAAAGAAATAATAAATTAGACTTACTCACAATCAATTTAATTTAACTAATCAGACGACCGGTTTCGCTTTCTACAATACGCAAAGCATCTTCAGGTCACGATACAAAGTTAAATAAATGCTGAAAATAATAAACCCATATTAGGGTGTTGTCTAATAAAGATAAAATAAAGATAGATGATATAAATTATATAAATTACAGTAATTATGCCAATATTAGATGTCTGTGGTTTTTCAAAATGAATAAGATGTTTAAGCAGACAAGGTAAGACCCACAAATTGGTAAAATAGTCTATTAAACTGTAATGAATTAATAAATAAACAAATAAATAAAACATTACTTACATGCCGGTACTCTATTAATTGATGGTTGAAAGAACATGGTTCAAACTATCTTGTATTGTTGATTGGAGAACTCAAGTCAACTATTGTAATTGTTTAACAGTAAACAGGGAAGTTCTTGAGGAGACAGATTTTATCCAATGAAGTAGAGATAGGTGAAATGTAATTGTTTGTTTGATGAAAGTAATGTTCTATACCGTTAAGTTATTTATATTTATTCTGGAGATATATTTATGAAATGTGTGTTATTTATTGAGATTTTTATTTTTGTTTTGGAAGGTGACAGTTGTCTTAAAAATCATTATTATCATTATCAAAATTATAATTTATATCATCTATCTTTATTTTATCTTTATTAGACAACACCCTAATATGGGTTTATTATTTTCAGCATTTATTTAACTTTGTATCGTGACCTGAAGATGCTTTGCATATTGTAGAAAGCGAAACCGGTCGTCTGATTAGTTAAATTAAATTGATTGTGAGTAAGTCTAATTTTAGATCTGAGTCTAATCTAATTAAAGAAAGCTACATATTTCCAAATCTATGTTGCAAATATTCATAAAGTCACAATAGTTGTTTCAATATACATACACATTTATCAAGTGACATACTTCACATTAAAGTGAGTGGTGATCAGATTCGCAAGGGTAAAATTATTTGCTCAATTTGGTAATCAAAATCACGTCTTCATTTGACCCTTAACTGGTCCGGTACTGTAGCAGTAGCGTAACTGGTCCGGCGTAGTCTGCGAAACTACTGTTTCCAAGAAAGCAAAACAACACTCAAAAATAATTTTTTTATTAAGAAAAAATGTTACAAACATACCCTGATATATTTATATAAAAGTGAACTCATTAGATTTGGGCATTATTTGTGTTAAGAAAAAAATATTTAAATAAAACTGACATCCATACAAATATTTGTGAAAAAGTACATAGTTTTGTAAGTAATTAAAAAAATATAAAAAACAACTGTGTTCAAACTGCACACTAAACAAAAAACTAGGTAAAATAAAAATCGATCAAAAATGTTTGTTTCCAGCATCAGTCAAACTTTATACCAATTTTATATGTAATTTTTACATAGTGGTTTTGTACATCCCAAACAAACAGGCTTTTTGCAACGCAAGCACAGGTATTTTGTCATCCTGAGATTTCTACTCGGACACAAACTACAAATCTTGCGTTTTTCTAAAATAAGAACATTCGTCTCATTGTCCTCTTGTTCTTCTTGAACTCCAAGTATCTGGCTATTGTAAGACGTAATTGACGTGGAATGTTCGTCATTGTCATTCATCTTTATATGTGATCTTTCACTAACTGCATAGCCAACTCCAAAGCAAAAACACTTTTTTCGTTTATTACTGGATTGTTTTTGTAACACTGATATAGAATATATGAATTTGCTATAGAAATGTCCAATATGCGGAAAAAAATTGTTAAGGGCCATCTTCGGGTTTGAGGTACTTTTGGAGCATTTCTCATATAAAGAATCTACACCTCCTTTATTCTCATTATAATTAGAAATAATTTCTAGTTTTCAGTAGAGGGATCACTATAACGTCTACTATGCATTGAAGATATAAGTACTGTAGCCTTTCCCACTTTTCCTACATGAGAAATTAAGGTACATTCTTCCCTAAATCCATAAATTGTTCACCCTTCAGGTCTGTTCTGTTGGCCAGAAAAGTGAAAGTATTGAATATAAATGAAATAGCTGCAGTTGGATCATCTTTTTTGCGTTCCTCCCTGTCTTCAGGATTGTCGAATCGGATAGCAAGTAAAAGGACAGCAAATCTTTTTTTGCTCATGACTGCTTTGAAGATTTCTCTTCCAGTTCCATCTCTTGCAAATAAACGGTCTATATTTTCGTGACTGGAGTTGAAAATTGCAGTGTAAATAAGGAGTCCCAAAATTGCTCTTAACTCAATAACATCCATTTCTCTAAGCTGATGGATAGAACTAGCAGAATATTTCTCACGCATTGATCGTAATTTTATGTTTGTATTCTGCTCAATATGTTGCAGAATGTTATCACTAAACAACATATTCCAAACAGATAAGGGTATCACAGCCTCGCCGAGCATTTTTGCCTTTGTTTTTAGAATTAGCACTTTTATGACAATTTTGTGTTTACGTGTTCTAGATGAGGGGATAACTTCTGACGTACACCACCTGTGTCGATTTTTACCATAAACATAGGTTTTGTTACTATCACTTACTGCTAATTCATTACAATCTGCAGGCTCCTCAGAATCAAAAAATTCCGAACATGTTATCGTGTTCAGATTCAATGTTATGGTCTTCCGAAATATTGTCTACATCACTGTCACTATCACATTCCTCATTGTACCACTTTAAAAGAGTTCTCATAATCGTCATCGCCGAAACGCACTCGTTTTGATGGCCCGGCCATAATTTCTAAAAATGCACGACACACAAAAAGTCACACCAACAGTCCAGCGTCGTCTGAGGAACTACTCTAGACCTAATTGTTGCCATAACTTTTTAGGAACTGAGAGAAACTTGTTGAAAATACACCCACTTGTCAAGCTCCAATAGTTTAAGGATTAGATAGAAGGACTTGCCTGCAGGCAGTGCCAATTTCCAATAAAATATAATTAAAAATATGGAATCGTCTGTCAGACGACGCCGGACCAGTTAAGGGTTAAGGTATGATTGATTTCCAACCTACAAAATATTACTTATCTACATGAGAAGATAGTGAATGCAATTACTATTTTTATTGGGAATTAGCCACAATTTTATTTTACAACTTTTACATAAGAAAAGCAGTAAGATAGTAAGATAGACCTTTTCTTAATAACATTTTAAAATTGTTTAAGTTAAAGCCAGGAATTCGCTCAAAATTCCGATTTATTAAAAAATATTTTTAACTATTCAGAAACACCTGTTACCAATAAATCTCCATACAATTTGCAACACTGTTCACAAAATGTAATCGTTCGTGTAGTCCCATCATCTGTGGAAAATTCACGTCAAGTAAATGAGACAGAACAACAGTTCAGCACGTTCCTATCATTAATTACATTTCAAATAGTACATAACACCCACGGAAATAGAAACAGATTGTCTAGTAAACAAAAGAGATAATTGTAGGAAAATGTAAATAGAAAAAAGTCGATAGTAATTGAATATTGTTGTTTATATTATAGTTGTATGTATGCTTTGACGGTTTTGATTGGAAAAATATTTCTAGAGGATCATAATATTAGGAGTGGCGATAAGCTCTTCCAATTTGTGGTTTTATAGATTTTAAAATAAAAAACGATTCAGGAAGCTTGTTCTACCTGTTTGAATAAGATTTGCCTTGTTTCTATATTTTTCTGGAACAAGTTGAACAAAGCATAGAAAGGTAAGCTATTAGATCATTGCAAAGTACTATCTTGGGGTAAAATTGGATTAGTAGTATCTTGGGGTAAAATTTTATCAAGGTCATAGATTTAAAAGCCACGGACAAGTATATGTCCAGTTTATAATATACGAGTCCCTTCCCATATCAGTTGGCCCATCTATGGAATTTGCAGTTTAACCTTAAAAGACTATGGTTGCCATATGGCAACCATTGTTAGCAGTGATCTAAATCATTTTTTCAGTAGGTTTCTCTATTAAAAAGCAGATGGCACATGCTGTTCTAAATATATATAATAGTACTGAAAGTTCAGTCTCAGGTTAGTGCTTGTTTGATTAACGTTGTTGTGTATATATCCGATTTTTGTTGGTGCAAAAAAATGGACATCAGATTTGTGTAAGTAACTTTGTAATACCTAATATAAATTATTTTTTGTTTAATATACGATTTTATTTATAAGAATAGACTAGATTTTAATAATGTTGCATTAGTTCGTTATTTTCTTTTATTTAGTGTGTAAATATTTTAGGGCGGGAAAAACTGAAATTGCCATATTATGGCAACCAGAGCAGCCAGAGTCTCTTTCAGTACCGATTGTTTTTATTTTATTTTAAAAGAGGCTTTACTCTTAAAAAAGCCTTACCAATGACGTACGCGGACGATTTAGATGTGGAGGGAATCTACATTGAACCACCAGACACAAATGAATTGCAATGGAGAAAATAGACGCGACCAAAGTATATTTTGTATTTTTACGAAAAAGATAGGTGATAAAGTTTTATTTACTTTTAGGTAAACTGGGACAAAGAGGGAGATTTGAAAGCAACGGCTAGGCCATTTCCAGCATCCAGCTACGAAGTATACAGTAACTGCAGGCTCTTTGAACTTTTCGAAAAGTTTATTGATGAAGAATTAATCGAACTACTGGTTACAGAATCTACGAGGTATGCACATTTTAAAAATTTAGCAGATCCCCAAATTACGATCAACGAAATGAAATGTTTTATAATAATTTTGATCATAACTGGATATAACGAATTACCTGGCAAAAAATACTACTGGGACATGGAATCTGACATGATGAATAAATGTGTTTCAGAAATGATGCGACGAGACTGATTTTTAACAATTTTTCGTTTTCTTCACTGCGCTGATAATAGTAAGCTTGAGAAAACAGATAAGATGTCGAAGTTGCGACCTATAGTAGAAAATCTGCGAAAGAAATTTTTGGACCATTTTATTCCAGAAAGGGAGCTAAATTACGATAAGTAGAGTCGATGATAAAATATTTCGGTAAATACTCTTGTAAACAATTTATAAAGGGAAAACCCATCCGCTTTGGGTACAAAGTCTGGTGTATAAATACAAAATCTGGTTTTCAATATATGACAAGGTAATGATCCGAACTCCAATGAAGATTATCAAAAAGTATTCGGTAAGGCTGCCGCACCACTTGTATCGATGCTAAATGACTTACCCCCACATAAGAAACACCTGCTTTACTCACTGTATTTTGATAATTTATCACTAGTTTGTTTTACTAAATTTTTTAAAAGATGAAGATTACGACGGATTTGGGATGGATCATGTAACGTTGGCTTATGCTTAGCGTGCAATGTGCAATTTCACACTAAATAATTTATAGTTTTTATTGTTATTCATAGTTTTTATTGTTCATTATTTTCATAGTTTTGGACTACGGTTGCCATATGGCAATCTTATTTCTTTATATAAAAAATACTTAAATTGTTTAACTTTTTTATTATAATTTTAATATTTGTTCAAAATAAAACATAAAACACGAACTTTTTTTCAGTTTTTTAATAAAAACAAAAGTCCGTTCTTTAGGTGTTAAGTCGATTACCATAAACAAATTATACTCTGAATGTTTATATAAGTTCCCATATTTATTAATATGCCATTTTTATTAATATTTATTAAAAACATTGCCCTTATGGTTTTTTATTTATTTTCAACAATAAAAAAAATATCACTAAACCCTGGTTTACTTATGTCAACATACGTTGATTTTTTCATAATTACGTTAAATCCAGAGGTAGCTATGGAAAAATGACATCAAAACAATAACATTGCCATTAATGTCAAATGTATGTTGTAGTATTGTAAAGCTTTTGCCGTTTGTGGATTGTACAATGAGTCGAGGTAAAGTTATCGATGAGAAAATTTGTTCAATCATTATTAGATTTTTTATTCTGGAAAATCCAATTCGGAAATCGCGAATATGTTGCAATCGTCACGCTATAGTGTAAGAAATATAATCAGAAGATACAAAAACTACAGGTTCGGTCGTCACAAAACCTAGAAATGTACGAAAAAGTAAAATAACCGAAGCAGATCGAAGAGCATTAAGACGCATTATGGTAAAAAATCGACAAGCAAATGATATGGAGTTAAGCGTTTCATGGAATGACGTTATTGGAAGATCCGTTTCTATGTCACATGTCACTGAGAGGCCCACAAATTAGGATATGGTAGTTACAAAGTAAGTTTTATAGTTGAAAAAATTACTACGAATTGTTTTTAATAAATTAAATTTTATTTTAGGATAAGGAAACGTCACTTTTAACATTACAACAAAAGAAAAATAGACTAAGATGGTCAACAGAGCATAAAGATTGGACTCAGTCGCAATGGGATTCAATACAATGGAGTGACGAGTCCAGATTTGAAGTGTGTGTTAAAGACAGTAGAAGTCGCTTCATTCGCAGGAAAAATGAAGCTTTCCATCCCGACTGTCTGAAGAAAAAAGTAAAATTTCCTGTATATGTCATGATCTGGGGATAGCATGTCGTCTAAAAGTGTGGCTATTTTAGAAAAATCTCTTTTACCGATTATGGAACACCGTTTAACATCAGCGGAAGCTCTTCCAACAGGACGGCGCAGATTGTCATGCCTCAAGAAAGAGTTTAAAATGGATTGAAGACCAAGGCATAGCACTTCTGGAATGGGTTTCTAACAGTCCCGACTTGTCCCCGTTAGAGTTTGTGGCGCGAAATGAAAAAAGGTTTGAGAAAACATCCTGCCAGATCCGTCAACGAATTGAAGGAAAAATTGCAAGAAATATGGGATTCGTTTAGATTAGAATTTTGTCAAAACTTGGTAAAAACTATGCCTCGAAGAATTGTGGATGTCATTAAAAAGTACCACTGAGTAACTCAGTGGTAGACTTTCACATTTTTTTCTCTAAAATTGAATTTTCTTATCAATCTAACGTTGGACCAACTGATATGGGAAGGGGCTCGTATTGGGTTATGGATGACTTTTAGTATTAACTTTAGCACATGGGACATCAAACTAATGCTGAGGTAATTGCTGCATTCTCTTAATTTTTTTTTAATTTGACATAAATATGATGATCCCATTATTACAATGTAGTCTATAAGTTACACTCTTTAGAGTTCTTAGTACTACTATCTTAATTTAGTACACCACTTTAACTTGTATACTTTACTCATAACCTTTTCGTACTTTAGTTCAAGACACTCTGCCAGATCATTAGTATTGTCTAACAGTTGACGAACCTCTAGATTTACGTGCTGATGAAGCCTTTTTTCATGGCCCTTAGCTTGTTTTTTTATTACGTCACTGACGGTTTCTACATTTAATCTTTATGCAGGTCCTCGTTACGAACATACCATGAAGCATCGACTATGTCTCGAAGTACTTTGTTCTGGAACCTTTGTATGACATTTACATTGCTTGAACTGGTACAAAAATCTGTGACAAAAATCTGAATACTGCGCTGAGACTGAGGTTTGTTGAATGTTACGTCTGGTCGCAACTATTGTACGGGGTAGAAACATGGACACTAAAAGCGCAAATAGTTAAGAAGATTGAAGCCTTTGAACTTTGGATATACCGGAGAATGTTGAGAATTCCATGGACTGCCAGGGTCACCAATGAGGAAGTGCTGAGATGGATGGGTCGAGACAAAAAATTGTTGAGAACGATAAAAGTACGCAAGACTGCATACCTTGGACACATACTGAGAAATAATAAATATAGTCTTCTGCAGGTCATCATGCAGGGTGGAGTCGATGGCAAAAAGGGAATAGGTAGAAAGAGGAAGTCATGGCTGCGAAATATTCGAGACTGGACAAACATGACTATAGACGAATTATTCCACGTTGCAAAAGACAGAGAAGCTTTTAAAAATGTGGTCGCCAACCTCCGTTAATGGGGATGGCATAGGAAGAAGAAGAACTGGTACATCCCCATAATTGGATACCGTAAGTCCACACCGGTTTGAGGACTTCTTGATAGACCAGGGGCTTTTTATAGACTGATAAGGTCGAATATACCCAATAACCAATACATTTTTTTGTATTTCAACTTGAGTTCTTTTTGCTTTTTTTAACACGTGTTTTTCATCTCAATTTAGCGTCCAGTGTCATACCCTGATATTTAGCTGTGTTGACATAACGTCGGCTTAAGATGCAAATGGCCTAACTCCAAAAATTTAAATTATTCAGGAGATGCAAAAACTTGTCAGAATTAGAAAATATAATAAAACAAGGTAAGTTTCCAAAATATTTTATTTTGTTTAATGCTACAACATAGAAAATACTTGCTCTTGTCAAAAATAGGCTTTATTCTTGAAAAATTGGGAGTTAGGTAATATGCGTTCCCTGAGCATGGGTTGGCATCAGGAGATAGGCAATAATCTAATTAATTGTGCAACTTAAGTATAAAAAAAATTTAAAGACGGCAACACAAGACAAAAGACAAAAAGAAAGAGGCATTTTACAAATGTGGTAAGTTATCATAAAAAAAATGAAAGTCCTTAGGAATTGACGATTTAAGGTCCATTAAGTGTTGAAATTTTTCCGATTTAATTGGTATTGGAGTCGGATACATTAACGGCAACTCTTCTAAATTCCAGATTTTTTTATCTTTTTTCGTGATTCTGTAAGGCAAAGGCATCCATTCTTCTGTATGCCTGATTTTAAAGAGAATTCCGTGTTCATTATACTGAAGTGCTCTAATGTTTGTTACAGTAGGATCACCTGACGATCTACCAGGACGGATGGAACTAATGTATTGAACTTCTTGAAAGTTTTTGAAATATGTATGATCCAAGTACTCCACCACGTAGGGTTTCGGATTTATACGAGCAGTTTGACAAATATTGACATAGTCTGCTGGGACATTTATGACTCGGTTTTTTAGTTTTCGCTCGATTGTGGAGTGCATTGAATCGCACTCCATTTGCGTATGCCCTTTTTCTAAAAATTTTTGCTCAATTGTAATCCCATGCTTTTGTGCAAAGTTGAAAAGTGCATTGGCAAGAATTGCATTTCTGTTTTGTCCAGTGCAACCATCACTGTACAAAATGACTTTACTAGTAGAGTTTTTTTGGGGTATAATATTAGTCTCTAAAAACTTGTAAATGATGGTAGCAAATGTGTTGGCAGTTAGTCCAGCATGACCCTCATGCCAGAGGAAACAATATCCATCCAAGGATTTAATGTCCATAATTGTAAAATTATGGACTATTAATTTTGTTTTATAATATAGAGCGCTGACATTAGATTTTGGACTCAGTAGAACTGATTGCAAATCCATTGAAAAACTTTTACATCTTCTTTTGTTTTGTCAACCTCTTTTTCCTTTCGTGCCTCCTCCTTTTTCTTCTGATGTTCTTGATAGGTAGCTTCGTCAATATTACCAGTCTTGTAACCCACACACGTATCACATTCGTCCTTTTTAGGTGAAAAAAGTGCTAAATTAAAATCGTCGAAACTGTTATTAAATGCTGCAATAGATAGCGGTTGTGAATCGTTTTTTGTACACCAGTCATTCTTATAAAACCGGTATAATTCCATTTTTGTTTGCCAAGATCTTTCAAGGTATAATTTCTTTGTGCTCTTTCGACAATAATGTGACTCTAGTTTTGGAAGAACTGTAAAGAAATTGCACAAATTTTCTTTTTGTTTGTCGATTTTCGCTTTTCTAGGAATAACTATTTGGGAGGAATTATTATCACGCGTATCATTAAGGTCATCATCCACCAAATCATTTGCAGTGTGTTGTGATTTATTTTTTTCAATCAACCAATGTGCAACAGTTCTTGGTGCAACTGAAAGAGTATTGCAAAACATTGTTTTGCACACTCTTATCTTGGATGTTGTTTGAAGAAAATATATATAGGAAAATTCCCTTCTTGACTCGTTCTCTTTTTTTCGATCCCTAGCTCTTGAAGTACTTTTCTTTTCAACCAGCGTCCTTAGAAACAATTGTTTTTCGTTCCACAAAAAATTCCAAAATCTTGTAAAAATTTCTGTTCTTTGATCTTCTGTTATCTCATTGCACTTCATTACTGATTTCCCATTATTCATTACTGATTTACCACTGCATTTGCATCTCGGTCCTATAGCTTTTGCTTTTTTTTTAATATCATAATTCCATTTTTCTTCTTGCTTTTGTTTTCCAAAATATTCCTTTCCTTCTTGTCTCAAAATCTTATTTTTATTTTTCTTCCATTCGTTTTGATCTACATGACGTCTCTTTCTGCGTGTCCGTGAAGGGGTTTGCATTGGAGTGTTATTTTGTAGCTCTTCTAGTACTTCATTTTCATTTTCACTTGAACTTGTTTCATTTTCACTGGGTTCATAAGATTTATCTGAACGACTAGAAGAAGCTTCAATAACTTCTTCTTCCAAAATGGAGGTTGGCACTTCTTCACCATGAATTGATTCTGGAACGAAATTCTAACGATCTTCTGGTTCAATGTTGATTTCATCTTCAGGAAAATTTGAGGAGATAAAATTCAGGTTAGCAACTTTTTCTTCAGCTAGGGTGAGTAAATCATCATCAGTAATTAAATTGTCGTCAGCTAATAAGTGGTGATTAGATGCTGAGGAGCTTGCTAGATTAGTACTATCAGTTAAGAGTGTAGATAAATCCTTATCTTGATCAAAAGTATCACAAAATGTTAACAAATCTCTTATTACATCGCTTTCGGCATCGCTTTGTCTGTTGGGCTTTTCCTGGATGTTTTGCTTAGCCAATAAAAGCATTTTCATCGCACGGGATTGCGGATTCATTCTGAAATATACAGCGTTAATTAGAAAGTATACTTTTATGTACCTAGCTAAGCAAAAATTTAGAATGTTATTATAGGGAAAAAAATATTAAAGGTAGGTACCTATGTGGTTTATCATCGAAACTATAATGGCCTATCTCCTATCCAAACTAAGTAAATATAAAATGAAAATTGCCTAACTCCAACACGATATTTTAACATCAGATTTACCCAAGAACGCACAAAAATTAAATACTAAATTTATATTCTCTAGATAATTTGAACGTCAAAGGTAATTAAAGCATTAAAAAATTATTGATACTTACCTCAGATATTGTTTTATGCACATAAAATTAAGAACAACAACGTTTCACCTGTTATTACCATTACACACTGGGAGTTAGGCCAACTGCGTATTGTTGAAAATCAAGCCGGAGATAGGCGAGTTTCGACTGGTATTTTGTCGCGGCATTTTTGACATTTCGGTTGTTAGGCGTATTTAAGTCGACGCGGTTAATTTTTATGAACCCAACCAACCTAAAATGTTAATTTGAGCTAAAAGTGGAGTTAGGCCATTTACATCTTAAGCCGACGATAAGGAACTGTATGAAGATTGATATACATATATGGGTTTATGCTTAATCTTTTTGTTGGTAAAATCTATATGTGCTGATTTCAGTTTATTTAATTGGCCAGTTGTTTGTCTACTTCGGCAATTGCATTCTGTAAATTGGCTCCATTGCATTATGTTTTGACCAACAGCCAAAATTGCCGTATCATTAGCAAACGTAGCTACAACAGTTTGCTCTGAAACTGGCAGGTATTTAGTGTAAAAGAGATATAGGACTGATCCCAGTTAACTTCCCTGTGGTACCCCTGCACTAATTTTCCTTAGTTCAGAATAAGCATCTTCCTGCTTAATCCTGAAGTATCTCTGTGGCAAATATGAAACTAAGATCTTTGAATATTGGACAGGAAGGGCCATTTTTATCTCATGCTCCAATCCTTCGTGCCAGACCTTGTCGAAGGCCTGTGCTTGATTAAAAATCTTGCTGAGCAAATCTTTTTTCTTCAGTGATCTTCATTGACTGTCTCAAATATCTGGGGGATTTTCCTTTACTACATTCATTTGATTTGCCAAAGCTACTATTCCATCTAACGTTATCTAAAATCTTATTTTCCTTATTATACCTTGTCTAGGATTTTCTTAAAACCACCAAACACATGAACATTAGAATATTACATAGAACTACCTCAATCGTGACTGGAATTCCAAAACATTTAGTTAATCCAAAAATAACTCTCAATTTACGTCAGTTGCATATTATTTATACATCAGACTGTCCAGCTGATAAAGACTAACGAACCTATTACCGGTAGGACTATGTAACATTCCAAATCGTCCACGTTAATGGATTCGTTTTAAACAAAAATAGCATCGATCAGATGTTCTAGTTGGGGATAAAATAAATTATAATACGCCATTATAATTAATGATGATCAGTGACTTGAAACTCAAACTTAAAAGATCAACAAGACACCAACCGATTCATCAACTAAACATCCAATATATTCAAAACAATAATGAGAATATTATAAATGAGTTAGAAGAAACATTTCAAGAAGCAGAACGAAAACGTAACATCTTAAACATGTCGATGAATACAGCAAAATTATTGGAAAAATCAGGGTAAAAATTCGAATAACAAGAAAAAAATAATATAACAAGAAATATCTAGAAATGGAAGAATCAAAGAAAACATAAAGTCCGTTTAATATGTACAAAAAGGTGAATACTGACAGGGGATGACTGGAAAGTTTCCAAATACCAGAGAATGTCAAAATTCTTAGGGACAATCCTCAGAAGAAATATAAGCATGTTACTAATGATGACAGTTGACATAAAATTTCTTAACATTATTAAAACATATAAAATCGGTTATCTAGGACAAACTTACCCGAGGGGACAAATACAATCTACGTCTCATAATGGAGAAAAATATTAAAGACTATAAACAAAATGCATGGCTTCTCATAAGTGAGCGCCCCTGGTTACAAAGAGAGTTTTTATAAAACTGATATTATTAAAGCGCTTTTGTTACACTTGATTCCTGCTAAACAACAGAACCCACACAATTTACTCAGAAGCACCTAGTACGTTCTTACTGTACATTCGAAATAACTCGCATTTCCATATAAAACAGCGCTATCGTAACGGGATAAAGTACATGAGTGAAAAGTGATTTTTCATGGTGTTCGTTATGGAAAACATTTTTAATGCGAACGTCGCCATAAAAAAGAGGAGGATTCATCAAGTTTGGAAAAGTTAGATGCTCTATACACGTATCAGGCGGGAGAAGCCTTTCGAGGGATGATGAAGATCTCTTGAACAGAGCACGTGACCAACAATGAGCTGCTGAGAAGGATGGGGACTGATATAGAAGTCATAAACATGGTAAAAACAGAAAAAGGAGTTTTCTAGGACTATTTATAGAGGAGAAAAGTACAAATTCCTATGACTCATAATGGAACGGAAAGTGGAAGGAAACGGAGGTCCTAGAAGTTGAAAATTCTCGTGGTTGAAGAATGTAAAAGACTGGACAGGAATAGACACCCATTTATTATTAAGAACAACTCCAGGTAGAAGAGCAATTGGCTGTAATTTTCGCCAAACTTCAGTAATGGAGAAGGTAGCTTAAGCTTTGGCGATTCAACTAGCTCAGGAAACAGATTGTCACAAAGATGTTCATGTAGTTAATTATGTTGTATATTAAGTCAGTTAAGGGCGCTGACTTAACGTGAAAAAAGAATAGATCATGAACAAACAAACAAACAAAATAGCTTCAGAACTGGCCATATTTTCGAAGATGAAGGGGAAAGTAGAGGAAAAGAAATCGAGAAAAAAGGGAAAAAGCAACATTAAAGTTTTAGTGACGAATTTTAAATTAAAACTGAAAAAGGATTGTTGAGAAAAAAAAAGTGCTAATTAAAAAGAACAGTAACGAAGTTGATGGAACAGTGCCACACTACATGCCTCCAAATACACCTAACTCACAACAGAACTACAAAAACATTTTAAGCAAAATTATAAAACTCATACCATCAAAAGAAGGACAAGAACCAAGTGTTTAATTTATTAATGTTTTGTATTTTGAGAACGATTTCCGAAGTGGAAATCGAAACATCAAATAAACTTAATTTTGAAGTAAAATTGTGGCTTATTCTCAACAAAAATAGTAAATTGCGTTAAGATGTCACAAGAAAATAGCTTCAGAATAATATTAAGAAAAAAATGACATTGAAAACTCATTTCATTGTGTTTAATAGAAAACCTTTCAATAAAAAATCTTAAAAAATTACTGTGGGGGTTCTACTCGACATCCCTTCTTTCCATATAGCTAGATCGGGACATAGCACATACATTATAAATGAAATTAGGTAGCATAGATTAGGTAGAAATTCTGAGCATATGGTACCCAGAAGTAGGCATGTAGTATCTTTCCGTGTGAGCATATCGTCACGAGAGGAATGGGGCAGAGAAAACACTCACCCAGACTGCAGGATTATACCAACTACACAGACGAATTAAAAATTTCAGAAGGCTCGGGTGTAGGAATAATTCGGTAGTGATGAAAATTTAAACATTTCTATTCCACTAGGAAAATATACCTCTACATTTCAGGCAGAGTTTTGTAATCTTACAGTGTGCAAGAGAAATTAACATAGGGGATTTCCAACTGACGCGAATGAATGCCGAGAGAAAGACATACGACATACTGGCAAAAAATAACAATGTTACACTGATCCACAAGGAAAATAATTACAAAATACTTTATAAAAAGGTATAGGTATTTATTTAAAAGAACCCTTTCGGGCTACATCACAGAACGTTTTCGGAATGATTACCTATTCCATCATCAGTACTGCTAGTAGGCACACATGTGTGAAGCCACTAAATATATGGGTAAAAACCCTTTAAATGTTAATAAATTAATAAATTAATAAATTAGTTTTAAATTACATTATTGCTAATAATATAGGATGTTAAGTTTCAAACAGATTTTACATCATGGCAACGTAAGCCTCCCAAACTGGGGTTGCTGGCCCTGAGATGTAGTCTCTATACGGACCTTTAGATAGCAACTGAGTGTGGGTCCCAGGTCACCAAGAAAACACGGCAATACACGGCACTTGCTACAAGAGCATCAGTTAAAAAAGACTTCGATCCTGAGCCGACCGTGGGAGTGCCAAGAAGCATCGTCCGCTACCGAAAAAAAAAACCTGGATCCGAAGCCAACATAAGCGATGAAATAAAAAAAACAAATCTGTTAATCTTGTTTGGTGGTATAAAAATAATGTTCGATACAAGACTCTCACAAATTATAGAATGGAAACCAGTTGAAGATTTAATATCGAGGCATAAAAGAATATACTTGGAATGATACAGATGAATGAAAATATTTTAAATTGATGTTTATGTTGTAAATACTTTATTAAATATTACAAATTATCACCAGAAACACTGAAATTAACAGAACTCAAACTTTATTAATCAAAGTCATCAATGTTTGGCTTATACTGAAGATATTATCAGCCGAAAACCAGAGAAAGCTTAGTACAGTGGTAAAAAAACTAATGAAATTAACCGCAAAGATGGGATAATACAGTTTAAAGTGAATAATTAAAAGTAATAACAAGGAACTTTCGGAAAACTAGTATTCGAGGAAGTCTACAACTATGTATGTGTATATTTAGGCGCATTAATTTAGAACAAAATTGAAGAATCTGCAAAAAATTATGTAAAATTAACTAAGACCAAGAGCTGCGGAAGATCCAGAGATTCAATATACAACAATATTAACATCAATGCTAATATATGGCTGCAAAACATGGATCATGAACAAGAATACAAAAAACTAGAGATTTGGGAAAGGAAAACACCTCAAAAAGTTACAAGAAATAAACAACAGTGTACAAGTGATGGATTCGACCGTTACTTGATGAAAATTCATTTTATCTAACAATAAAACAATGAAAATTTTTGTTTTCAACACTTCCACAAAATTTATTTTAAATTACTACAGCTGTTTCGGCCGGAGTGCCTTTCTCAAGTGATCTATTTTTGGTATGCGTTTACACGTATAGTGTTCAACTGAATAAGTTGAGGAGGGGAGAACTGTTTGTCGCAAGTTGTCGCTGTATTTTTTAATTTGATAATTTCCGTAGATTCTAATAAATATAGCTTAAGGACTTTATCTTGCATGTGAATAATCATGTTTAATAATGAGAAAGTGCTTACGTAGAATTTATTTTTCTATTATTGAAAGCCCTTTTATGTTCTGCTGTACGTTTGTTAAAAGTTCTACCAGTTTGACCAATGTAAGTTTTTGGGCAGTCGCCATATTTAAGTTTGTATACACCACTGTGTAAGTGTCTTTTCTTTTGGGTCTTGTTGTTCTTAATATATTTGCTTAAGTTGTAGTTTATTCTGAAAGCTAGTAATATTCTTTTCTTTTTTATGCGTTTCTCTAGTTTTTTTGATATCTTGCCTCTATATGTAATCGAGCAGAAGGTTCTTCTTCTTCTTACGGTGCCTATCCGTTCCAGATGTTGGCGATCAGCATAGTTATCCTAACTTTACTTGCAGCTATTCGGAATAGTCCGGTTGTAGACATATTAAACTACTTCCTTAGGTATTCTTCTTCTCCCTGGCCCTCTCTTTCCAAATACCTTGCCCTGAAGAATGAGTTGCAATAAGCCATATCTGTGTTAATTTCTCATAACATGCCCAAGATATTCTAATTTGCGTTCTTTGATTGTATTAGTGATCTCGCATTCCTTGGCCATTCTACGTAGGACCTCAATATTAGTCACACGATCTACCCATCAAAATTCGTAAGATGCGCCTGTAACACCACATCTCGAAGGCCTCTCGAGCTTTTCTAAAGAAGCTTCAGAGAGCGTCCATGCCTCTACTCCGTATAATAATGTAGAAAATACATAACATCTGATGATAGAGATGTTGGTACTAAGTGGTAAATCGTGACTTCTGAAAAGAGACTTTATCTTTAGGAACGCTGATCTTACTTTCCCTATGCGTTGTTTTATTTCAGTAGAGTGGTTCCATTGACACAAGCCACTGGTCGATACGAGAGAAGAAACACACACCTCCTCATAAACCAAGACGGGAACCTGGCGACGACAGTTAAGGAGAAGTTGGTGACCTGGAAAATTTACATCGAAGAACTTTTCTGGGACTACCGAGGTAACCTTCCAAAAATAAATTGCATGACAGGGCCGTCAATACTAGAAAGTGAGGTGAAAGCAGCTTTGAAACATATAAGGTTGAATGCTCGAATAAATGAACTTTGAAAAAATTAAAGGCAAATATCGAGCACAATTTTAATAATCAAATCTTGCCCAAGTACTTTCGCTTTCTACAGCATCATCAGGAGCATTTCGTCAAATCTGGGCTATCCAGCAAGCGCAGAATGTAATAAACATGAATTTAAACATAAATTGTACATAACACTACACTAAAACAAGGACAAACAGTTTAAAATTATTTAAAAATTATTCTACGCTACATTCTTGTCGGCAACAGGCTAGATTCTTTCTCCTATCATGATCCTCCAATACATGTATCATGAATTTATAATGAAACCAGCATGCTCAAGTCAAGGTCGAAGACCAGCTGATCGACCAAGTGAAGATCATATATGAGGAGTAAGGCAAGGCTGTGTGCTCTAGCCGACTCTTTTCAATATTATACTCTGATCAAATTTTTACTGAAGCCCTCACAAACCTAGAGATGGGAATCCGAGTGAACGGTGAATACATAGAGTGGTGAAAATAATAATTCCAGGGATTTCTTATGCAGTTTTTTTATTTTGTTTATTGTTTGTACAATAGATACAACGAACAAACAATAAATAAAATTTTAAAACAAAAACTGTATAAGAAAGCCCTGAAATTAGTCATTCCACCAAAAGAGAAGAAACCAAGTACTTTCTGTTAGATTATATATACAGCCACGATATCAACAAAATAGACAAACACATAAAAAAGAAAAAAATAACGCCAGCTTTTAGAACAAACAACAACTTAAGCAAATATTGTAAGAACAAGAGCCAAAATAAAAAGAACTTCCACAGTGATGTATACAAACTTAAAGGTGGCAACTGCCCAAAAACTTACATCGGTCAAACTGGTAGAACTTTTAATAAACGTATAGCAGAACATAAAAAGGCCTTCAATAATAAAAAAACAGATTCTACGTACGCACTTTACTTTCTAGACCATAATCCCTCCTCAATTTATTCAGTTGAAGACTATAAAGTGTAAAGGCATACCAAAAATAGATCACTTCAGAAAGACATTCTGTTGAAACAGCTGTAGTACATTATAATAAAGTTTTGAAAACAAAAGTTTTTAGTGTTTTATTGTTAGAACAGTGTACAAATTTAAAATATACAAACTACTAAAATCATATGAAAAATACAACAAGACAACTCCAGTGGTTGGGATGTATGGAGAAAATAAAAGAATCAATATATGAGAGACAGAAAAATAAGGAAGTGAAGAAGGCAATTCTTTATTTTTCGTAAATATTCTGAGATAACTGTGTCAGTGATGTGGGTATTTTCAGGATTCTTGCTTTCAGTTAACATGAGAGTAAGTTTTTTACGCTTGAACGAGCGCAAGTTTGTGATATATATCAAGCATTCTTGTATTGTGTGATGTTAAAAGAAAATTATCTGCGCTTTTACACAAAACATGCTTGTCAACATTTCAGTTACTTGTAAAAATAAGAGAACTTAATGATGAATATTTATAAATTAATATCGAGGATGACTTAACACTACTATCATAATAACGTCTGCAATTTGAGGTAGAAAAATCTAACACTCGACAACCTATCGCTAAAGAAAAAGGTACACAACGCCTAAAAATAGTACAAGCAGATGCCGTCGGATGTTTCGAATCCAAAAAAATATGTGCCAAATTACCAACAATAAGTCTGTCAACGGGTTCTGCACATATTTACAATATTTCCACCGCGACGATACTGAACCGCCGAGACGACCCAACTCAAGGCGTCCATCGACCGGGCGGAAAACACAACGACCGATTTCCTCTTCTTGTATTCGCGGAAAAACAACGAAAAATACGCTTAAAAAAATCTTTTCGACGACGGGATGAACGCCGATCAACTGAATGAATAGAATGCTGTGAGGAGAAATAATCAACAAGCGAGTTATTATTGGAGATTGCCAGCTAGCATTTTAGCAATCTCGTATGAAGCCATAGCCAGTCGTGGCACGTAAGTAAGGTAACATAACATTATTTGCCTGCCAGTGTGTCGATAAAAGTGTTCATCTCGATCTTGTCCGCTATTTTTTAGGTTGATCGCTGCCAAAATTGTTTAGTTAAGAGAGAAACAGCTGACGGAATTTACAGGATGGCTCGCCTATTCTGTGTGATGAGTGTAAAATCGTAATCTACAGGGAGAATTCAAACAATAGAGAAATAATTCAAACAATAGAGAAATAGCCCAATAGTATTCGATATGTACGTTATTACCTTTATATGTACGATATATGTACATACAGTTGGGTCCATGGTTCTTTACCCGTGCGTCACTAATACCAGGCGAGATTAAACACATACTTTTTATCTACCGTCATCGTCTTCCACGCATGAGATTAAAGACAAACTAGCTACCACCTGTTATTAAGTAAAGACATATGTTTTTTTATGAAGGCTCTAGACTCAGTGCATCAAAAAGAGATAGGTACAAAAAAGGCGCTTGGAGACGTTTTCAGATTTTAAGTACAATTTGTGACGTTTCTGGTTTGTTTACTTGTGGCTCTCAGTTTGTTGGATTTGTTTGCTGTTTTTCTGTATTTAGAAGTTATCTATGTTGCACAAACGGTTGTTTTCACAACAAATTTTATATTGGAGTTTAAAATTTTATCCTAAATGTATTTTATATTGCCATTAATTCACATACAGAGTTAACCTTATTCACACAGTTAAGGAATGGTTTTGTTCTAGTTTCCGCAAAAGTGAAAGAAATGACAAAAAGAAACTATTTTATTGAATTTTTTTAGATGATGCCTGGAAAAAGCATACCTCATAATCTTACCTCTTACGCACAAGAACTCGTTTTAAATTTAATGGAGTACTTAATGCCACATAATATTTAGAATTTATTTTTCAAAAGGTAAAGAAATAATAAGTTAGACTTACTCACAATCAATTTAATTTAACTAATCGGACGACCGGTTTCGCTTTCTATAATATGCAAAGCATCTTCAGGTCACGATACAAAGTTAAAATGCTGAAAATAATAATCCCATATTAGGGTGTTGTCTAATAAAGATAAAAAACATAGGTAGGTGATATAAATTATATAAATTACAGTAATTATGCCAATATTACATGTCTGTGGTTTTATAAATGAATAAAAATAAAATGTTTAAGCAGACAAGGTATGACCCACAAATTGGTAACATCGTCTATTAAACTGTAATGAATTAATAAATAAGCCAATAAATAAACATTACTTACATGCCGGTACTCTATTAATTGATGGTTGAAAGAACATGGTTCAAACTATCTTGGATTGTTGATTGGAGAACTCAGGTCAACTATTGTAATTGTTTAACAGTAAACTGGGAAGTTCTTGAGGAGACAGATTTTATCCAATGAAGTAGAGATAGGTGGAATGTATTGTTTGTTTTATGAAAGTAATGTTCTATACCATTAATTTCTTTAAAGTTATTTAAGTTTATTCTGGAGATATATTTATGAAATGTGTGTTATTTATTTAGATGTTATGTTTTGTTTTGGAAGGTGACAGTTGTAAGACAATGAATAGGAAAGGATGTACAGATTGTGTGGGTGTGCAATTGTATAATCTTGTAGTTATCAAAATTTCTTTGATAAAGTTGTTGCAATATCTGGCAAATTATTGTAAAGTCGAAAGATTTTATGTTAAAATTAAATTAAGACACTTTTACACACACAGAAACACACAGAAAACACTTTAAAAAACGGGGGACGAAACAAACATTTAATTTAAAAGGAGAGGATTTCCAAAAGAACTACATTTCTTATTAGGAGACAATGAGTTTTTTATGTGATGTATATCAGATTTTAGAGGTAAACTTGACAAATGTAGGTTAAAGTGTGACAGTTCTTCTTCTATTTTAAATGCTGTAAGTTAAGTTATCCAGTTTATGAAACAAGCTGATATTAATAAAAATCTAAAATTGTTTTAATTTTAGATATCAAAGTTATTTGATGTGTTAATATTGGCATACTTTAACAAACTTTAAATAATTGATTTCAATGTAACAATATAAATAATTGTAATACTTATTCTATGATAACTAACTCAGCTTAGTCAAAGTTACAGAACAAACTTAAGTGATTATTTGTTAATTAAATTAAAATATGTACATTTGTATTGAAAATGTATAATGTATAACTAAATTACAAACTTTCTTTGAAAATAATTGTTGGTGTGAGTCATCTGTCATGGTGTGTATAAGTATTTTTAAATATTTATTCCAATTCTGATATGTTAATATGGAACTGAAATAATAAGCAAATAAACCATTGTTGATAAAATTATTGATAAATTAAAGAAAATTAAAGAAATTGACTGAAAAATTAAGTATTCAAAGGTTAGTTGGTAATTTTAATATCTGACAGTTGGGACCGGAAATTGGTTATACCAACAGGTAAAAGGTTCTCTATTTAAACCGGTGTAAAGTAAAATTATTCTTATTTCAATTTTCTTATACCATGAAGATGTATCATCACACCGACACGAACAATGGTGAGTTTGTACAATAATTTCTGTGACACTTTAACAATTTTAAATTTAAAACAGTTTATAGTTAAAATATAATATTTCTATTTGAAAATGCAGATTAGCTAATTGTTAGGATTAACAAAATTCTATTTAATTAATACTGCCAGTCTGAACGACTTTACCATGTTGTGTTGGGAACAATCAAACCACGTGTTGATTTGAAATTAAATATTTTGTAAAATGAGTGTATGTCGCAACCGGATGGGGTGTAATAAATTATTGTACAAACTCACCATTGTTCGTGTCGGTGTGATGATACATCTTCATGGTATAAGAAAATTGAAATAAGAATAATTTTACTTTACACCGGTTTAAATAGAGAACCTTTTACCTGTTGGTATAACCAATTTCCGGTCCCAACTGTCAGATATTAAAATTACCAACTAACCTTTGAATACTTAATTTTTCAGTCAATTTCTTTAATTTTCTTTAATTTATCAATAATTTTATCAACAATGGTTTATTTGCTTATTATTTCAGTTCCATATTAACATATCAGAATTGGAATAAATATTTAAAAATACTTATACACACCATGACAGATGACTCACACCAACAATTATTTTCAAAGAAAGTTTGTAATTTAGTTATACATTATACATTTTCAATACAAATGTACATATTTTAATTTAATTAACAAATAATCACTTAAGTTTGTTCTGTAACTTTGACTAAGCTGAGTTAGTTATCATAGAATAAGTATTACAATTATTTATATTGTTACATTGAAATCAATTATTTAAAGTTTGTTAAAGTATGCCAATATTAACACATCAAATAACTTTGATATCTAAAATTAAAACAATTTTAGATTTTTATTAATATCAGCTTGTTTCATAAACTGGATAACTTAACTTACAGCATTTAAAATAGAAGAAGAACTGTCACACTTTAACCTACATTTGTCAAGTTTACCTCTAAAATCTGATATACATCACATAAAAAACTCATTGTCTCCTAATAAGAAATGTAGTTCTTTTGGAAATCCTCTCCTTTTAAATTAAATGTTTGTTTCGTCCCCCGTTTTTTAAAGTGTTTTCTGTGTGTTTCTGTGTGTGTAAAAGTGTCTTAATTTAATTTTAACATAAAATCTTTCGACTTTACAATAATTTGCCAGATATTGCAACAACTTTATCAAAGAAATTTTGATAACTACAAGATTATACAATTGCACACCCACACAATCTGTACATCCTTTCCTATTCATTGTCTTACAACTGTCACCTTCCAAAACAAAACATAACATCTAAATAAATAACACACATTTCATAAATATGTCTCCAGAATAAACTTAAATAACTTTAAAGAAATTAATGGTATAGAACATTACTTTCATAAAACAAACAATACATTCCACCTATCTCTACTTCATTGGATAAAATCTGTCTCCTCAAGAACTTCCCAGTTTACTGTTAAACAATTACAATAGTTGACCTGAGTTCTCCAATCAACAATCCAAGATAGTTTGAACCATGTTCTTTCAACCATCAATTAATAGAGTACCGGCATGTAAGTAATGTTTATTTATTGGCTTATTTATTAATTCATTACAGTTTAATAGACGATGTTACCAATTTGTGGATCATACCTTGTCTGCTTAAACATTTTATTTTTATTCATTTATAAAACCACAGACATGTAATATTGGCATAATTACTGTAATTTATATAATTTATATCACCTACCTATGTTTTTTATCTTTATTAGACAACACCCTAATATGGGATTATTATTTTCAGCATTTTAACTTTGTATCGTGACCTGAAGATGCTTTGCATATTATAGAAAGCGAAACCGGTCGTCCGATTAGTTAAATTAAATTGATTGTGAGTAAGTCTAACTTATTATTTCTTTACCTTTTGAAATGGACTCACACAAGCAACACATTCATGATTTGAATTTATTTTTCATTTCAATTCATTTTCAATTCTCGTACAACATTTTGTACGATCTCGGGGGTTATTTTGTTAATTTCTTCCGTTGTCCTCACTTTTAAATCAGCAACACTGTTTGGTCTATTAAAATACACTTTAGATTTTAAATAAGCCCATAAGAAGTAACCGAGGAGTCAAATCGGGAGATCGAGCTTTCCATTCGATCGTTCCACGTCTTCCAATCCACATATAGGGAGAAACCTCGTTTAAATAATTTGTAACTATACGTGCAAAATGCGGTGGAGCTCTGTCTTATTGGTAGTAAATAGATCGATCTACCTCGTTTGGATGATTAACATCAGGAAAAAATCTTCATAATGTAACCGCTAAAAAGTTAATCAAAAAATTTAGATAAACCTCATCATCAACTGTGCTCTCAAAAAAATAAGGACCAATAGGTAATTTTATTGTTAATGATACCAGCCCAAACATTAACTTTTTTAGGATATTGCGTGTGAGTCTCACATACTCAGTGAGGATTTTCTCTGCTACAATATCTACAGTTCTCTTTGTTAACCGTTCCGTCTAAATGAAACGTCGGTTCATCAGAAAAAACTATTGTGTTTATGAACTGCAAATCTGCGTTCATTGTGTCCATCATCATTTTATAGAATTCTTGCCTTCTATCAGGATCATCTTCGTTTAACTCCTGAACCAACTGAACTTTGTAAGGGTGGTATTTTTCTTTATGCAAAACTCCAAAATGATTTACTTACATCATTGACAGCGGCAAGTTCTCGAGTTGTCTGATGCGGATTTTCCTAATTCTCTATAAGTACATCTAAATTTTTTTCATCAGTAAATTTAACATTTCTGGTTTTTCAATATTTTTTATATGTCCAGTATAACGAAACTTCTTTTCAATTTTGCTAACTGTAGACTGCGAAACTTGTTGACCAGGGTATTTATTATTAAACATTTCACAAACCTCCTTTTGAATTCTTGTTTTATTACCACACCCAATCATAATTAAAATGTCTATTCTTTGAGTCTCCGACAAATGAGCCATAATTAAATTTAATACGCGCACAAATATTATACTAACGTCTTTTAGTAACTTTAAATACCTAAATGACAGCAGCCTACTAGATTCATATCATTTGTTTATTTGGTTTTTTGACTAATATTTTATTATTTTCAAAGTTTTTTCCCTAATGTTTAGCAGAACAGATACGAAAATACCTGATTATTTCTAAAGTATATTTTAATAGACCAGGCAATATTGCTGGTTTAAAAGTTAAGATGTTGTACGAGAATTCGAAAATCGCCTCGGTTATTGTCAAGAAGTGAATAATGGTGGTCAAGTTGAACATATAATTTAATTATAAAAATCAATTTTCTCAGTTATGATTGCACACTCAAAAAACTTTATTGCTGAACAGAGGAGTAAATTCCCTTTCTATAGTTTATTTTTATGAACGAGAGAGTAATTAGCATAATTTTAACTGGTACCTCCGACCACTCCATGGGCGTGCTCAAGATTAATTGAAAAATTACTTTGAATAATTGTAAAAAATAAATGAATTATTTCAGTGTTATAAAGTGTTATGTGTATGTAAACAAAAGTGACCTCTTTTATCACACACTATATTAGAACTGACTGGCCTACATTAAAAAGGGTTTTAAAAAATTCACATTTTTTTTAATTTTTAAAAATTACAAAAGAGAAAAAGAGTTTTTAAAACCGTCTAAGGTATGTTAAATAGATGAATAAAAATATTAATATATTACAGCTACTTGTTACAAATCCAAATCAGATTCAGAAGATGAACTTTCAGAACCAAGATTTATAATAATTGGCTCGATCATTTTATCAGTAATATTGTCCAGCTTCCACATTTTTTCCTCTTCTTTAATAGTGTGATTTACTGCCTTTTCTCAGTTTTCAGGTTTTACATTATTTACGGCCTCCAAAAACAACTGTTTAACATCATGAATTTTAAAAGTGGTATTTTTTCTTGAAACTTCACTCTTTATCTGTGCCCATACCAGTTCAATCGGGTTTAATTCACAATGATATGGTGGGGATCTAAGTACTGTCATTCCACGATTTTTGGCAATTTCATCAATTTCGTATTTTTTAAATTTTTCTTTATGAAGAGCACACAACGAATAAAGTTCCTTTCTTATAGATCCGGGATGGTACGTAATATTTTTTGAACTCAGCCAATTCTGCAAGTCTTTTTTTAACCACTTGGTTGTGGGCAGTCCTTCTATAAGTCTGGAGTGATAACTTGCATTATCCATTACTATTACACAGTTCTTAGGAAGAAGATCTATCATTTGTTCGAACCATTCTTGAAAGACATCAGCGTTCATGTCTTCATGGTAGTCACCGGTACGAGTTGATTCAAAAGTTAATAAACCACCTTCAACAAAACCGTCTGAACTGCCAATGTGTACTATTATCAGCCTGCGTCCCTTTCCTGATGGTGGGTTTAAACCAGTAGATAAGTTATTTACAAAAGCGTGCCTTTGACTTGTAACAGTTTCATCCTGCCAAAATTTATTTGGTGTATGACCCTCGTTGATCCATGTTTCATCAAGATAAAATATTTTTCTTTTTTGGTTTCTCATTTCCTTTATGGTTCTTAGAAAATGTCTTCTCCATATGACAATATCGCTTCTTTCTAATAAAATAGACTTTCTGGGATTCTTTTTCCAGCGGAAGCCTATTTCTTTTAAAAGTTTCCATAACGTACTTCGACTCACTTCTGGGTAATCCTTATCATCTCGAACTGAGACAAGAACTTTATCCAATGTTGGAAATTCTTGTCTAAAGAAGAATTCATGCACTTTCCGTCGAAGTCCTTCTTTAAAATGATATTCTATTTGAAATTTTGGTTTCCCTGGAGCATAACGTGGCATTTGAAAACTACCACATTTCTCTTCTTTAATAACTCTGTAAATCGTAGATTTCCCAACACCAAGTGTACTGCTAACTAACTCAACGGTCTCATCAACACTTTCACATAAACGTTTGTCTGTAAATGATTTAAAACAATTAAATATTAATGTTTTTTCATTAACTGTTAAAGGACCAATTTTTCGGCGTTTACACGTCACTTCCAAATTTTCCATAACACTAGTATACACAATAAACTGCACCTTGCAACTGAAGTACCTACTTTTAGTGAACTGTTAAGAATTTTGAATACGCCACTTGGACCTTCCTACAAAATGGAAAAACCCACTATCACATTTTCTGTGGAATAAGTTTAGAAGGTAATTATCTAGTCAATTACTGTCGTAGATTCCTGGAATTAAAGAATTAAATGTTTGATTGTTGAAACCCTTACTTCGTGGAATGCACTCATTTCAGATAAAATAAAACGTTTTATTTTATCTAAAGAATTAAAAATATTTTGCAAATAGGTAGGTACTTATTAAACTTTTATTGGTTATATATAACCAATAAAATAAACATTTTACATTTCTTGCAAATTCATTAGTACCTGTTAACCTCCATCACTCCGACACTGGCAACCTTATTTAGGGATTAGTAACCCTCACAACTATTGTATTCTATTCTGATCCAACCTTTATACCTGGTGGTCATAGTCAATTTAAAATTGTTTTCCTATATACTTCTGTAAACTTGTTGACAAATATCTGTTTTTCATTGAGTCACCCGTATCAACAGTTTAGGGATTTGCATACATAATTTATTGTTTTATTACTCTCTCATACATAAAAATACACTATAATAAGGTGCCACACGACCCACTTTGTTATTTAAAATTTTCGAGGGGGTGCTTATAATTCAAAGGGGATGCTGGAGGGGGATAATATTTTCATACTGTAAATTGTCAATTTAAGAACAAAAATTAACCTGTCTCAGGTTTTGTTCAAATAGTACATAATAACGCTAAAAATGAATTTATTCCATACATATGGACCGCATGGTATAAATAATACATACTACAATTTTTAGGAAATTCTCGATAATTATTTAAAAAACGACTGGCCCGAATAATATTAGTTAATCGTTGTACGTATCTGAAATTTGTTACGGTATATTAAGGAATCACGCGCAACTCATCACTTTCCCACGCTAACGCAAAATTGTTACTACATCGTCCATACCGGAAAACGATCCGGGAGAAATCAATGGCTTACATAACCGTACAATCACACAAAATTAAATAACAACAAAAACAACATCTACACAATAAAATAATAACAATTTTTAAAACTTAGTAATTTGTTACGGTAGTTACGGTGATTATGAGTACTTTTCACAATACTTGTAACTCATTATTTTAATGGTTATTAACAATGACCCTAAATAGCCTTTAAGCATGCTAAATTTAAATTTTAAACGGTAGTATAATATTGAAGGATAAAAAGTTGTTCAATGGTTTGAACCTCACGTCCCAACTATTGGGTATCGAAATGGTATTTTATTTTTTCTCGTTGTGGGGTTCTTAAAATTTCGCAGCCTATATTCAAACCCTGCATTTTCGGGACTGAAACATAGCAAAGTTGTTGAAATACAGGTATCAAACTACTATTTTTAACCGTAACTGAAATCCATATGGAAACGGTTGCTGGAGTAAGGCCTAAATTCCAAAACAAAGCACGATCATATGGGTAGTTGTGAACGTTGATGTTAATAACGTTTCTTGAAGACATCTATGCGTCAAAAGCAAGTGGTCACTGTCTTGCATGCGACACATCATGAAGAACTATCATTAGAAGAGTCATTTCGTAGTTGATAACTATCATACAAACGGATCATGCAGATCGAAACCTTGCTTTAAACAAGTCTCGTAAATCTGATCGAGTTACGAATACCCTTAAGGATAACCGTTCTTTGCAGTCATATTTTTCACTGTTTTCGATTGTAAAATGATCCGTGGTCTTACTTCAGTTAGAAGTTATAACTGACGGTAGTTCTGTGGATAACATATGATATGAATAATTTCTACTCGCACTTGATGGAGGCCCTCAATTTTCTTGCAATTGTTTGCTTAAATCGTCTATATGATACTTAGATTTCAAATGCACGTATAACCCTTTGGTCGATCTAGCAGAGGTTTTGAGAATAGCTTTGCACAATTTAAGTTTTGCAGTTAATCCCTCATATTTATTCTAACAAAGGTTGGCGATCACTTCCTTAAACGCTTCGCTATCTTTTGCAATATGAAATATCCGTTCAACACTGAGGTTAGTCCAATCTCTAATATTCCTCAGCCAAGATATCTTCTTTCTTCCCAAGCCTGTTCTTCCCTCTACTCGTCCTTACATGATGACGTCTAGAAGAAGAGAGTATTTATCGTTTCGAAGTATGTGGCCCAGATACGATGTTTTTCTTATTTTAATTGTGGTCATAAGCTTTTTGTCATGTCCAATTCATCTTAATAAGTCTTCGTTTGAGACTTTTGCAGTCCAACGAATTTTTAGAATATTTTTTTTACGGATTGGGCTTTCAGAGTCCCAGCTTCTTCAATCCCTCATTATAGAATTCCATATTTAAGAAAATACATGAAAGACTTTGGAACTTGAAAAACTACTTGTACTCAATTTGACATTTTTACCTTTAAATAAAATAAATAAGCAATAAACTTTACGCTCATAGGAAAGTCAATAATTAGAATAATTACGAACATTTAACGCCTATAAACTATGTTTATGTTCGAATTTATTGGGAAATTACACTACCTGAACTGCAACTGCCTGTGATCCGTGCCGCGCGAGACCATTGTTGTTAATGGTCTGTATTTGAGGGATCGCGCTCGCGAGCAGTCGTATATATGCATCTTTCCAGCAGCATACCGCATTTGTAATCCAGCAGGACGCAGAATTGGAAGCCCGAAAGTAGTGTGATGGTAGGATATATAGTATATTACAACCACAAAAAAAACAAGAAAAGATCGACTGGAAGTCGGGAGAGTGGAAATATAATGGGAGACAAAACGTGGGATCGAAGCGTTTAGTTCAGAGTTATATCTGATAAAATATATTAAACGATCTTTCATGAGATTTCAAAGCTCCTCGTCTAGTCCGGGCCTCTTGATGAGGACGTTGGAAGTGATCTCTGCACATAGCCCCATCTTTCCGATTTTTTCTCTTCTTTTTTTTTCCTCTTCCGAGTTCTAGATACCACAGTCTTGCAAGGCCCTCGCAATAACATAAGATGTGCAACTCTATCTCCTAATCCTCTAAATAGAACCGCCAAAATAGCCCATACGTTTTGTATAAAATAATTCTTGTTATTAATCTGTCAACGCAAAAGATTTGTTTTTCTTTAAACAAAAGATGTGTTGATTGGCTCAGAAAAAAGACAAAAACAATACAACGAGAAGGCACAGTTAAAGAAGTAAATGGTAATTTACTTTAGTAAAAAAGCAAATTACTGAAAGTGTTTTATGTAGTAAAGCAACGGTAACAAGAGAGGTGGGGCTATCAAACAAAAATAAGAACGCAGACAAGCTAATAGAGAATCATTTGATACTCTCCATAGAGCCCATATAAGAAGAAGTTGTCATGGATGCAGTTGAAAGAATAGCCATGGCTTAATGGGCTTGGGCCGGACATGTTGTCAGATTGACAGATGATAGATGGACCAGAAAGATTCTGGAAGGCACATATCGACGGATCTAAATCTAAATCGACGGATAATAAAGTGAATCACCACAAATTAGATGCAAGAAGCTCAAGATAGAGATAGGTGGAAAATTTTACGGAAGGCCTACGTTCAGCAGCGGACAAATATAGGCTAGTTGATGATGGTAGAGCCCAAGCAATTAAAAATGAAACCAATAGATTTCCCAAATCATCATTTACCTACCCTGACGATAATATAAACACAATTAATATATTTCAACACCAAGATTAGCATATAACATCCCTGTTTTGACCACATTTGATTTTTTGGTCACAAATGGCCTCCATCAATTAACTACGACAATTAAAATCAGCATTTTAGTTCACACTGAATGACAATATCGATGAATCAATCCATAAACTGATTGACATCAATTATTAGTACATTAACTCTTGACAAATTCAATTTAAAATAATGATTCGATGACGACATTCAATCTATGAGATGTAATAAATATCAGGTAGGTATATTGTTTAATAGCGACAATAATTTACTTCTTACTAATCTTTTAAATACGTAGTTTGAAATTAAATTGATACTTTGAATTTTTAGAGAATGAATATTTTATCAGCCATTTTATCTTGTAATAATATGAGTGTCCGGGCAGGCCGTGAAATAATTTCTTTGATACATTTTGTATCAAAGGCTACCCGGCAATGGTTCTAATTTTGAGCTTTGTGACTCAATACCTCATATGGGAATCTTTATCTATCTATCTAATAGCCAAGAACATTAATCTCTGGACATAGGCCTCCTGATTTTTCCAGAGTTCTTGCGCCAGTTGAATCAATAAAATATAAAGGAAGCAAGCAGCGAAAATTAACGTAGAGCTTATATTTGCCCCGAGGACCTGTATAATAGTTTATGGAAGATGTACTTCACCGATTGGCTGTAGTACGAGCTGTGTAGAACAGACGGCTTCCAAAGAAAAAACAAGCAAACGAATGATATAAAACTGTAGCATTTTTTGTCCACTCTGTATATTCAGTGGTTCTCAAACTTTTTTAGTCGCGGCACCCTTGTAGGGCTAAAAATATTTCGAGGCACACCAACCCTTGAAGCGATTTGGGAAACGGCAAAAAATGAAAAAAATACAATTTTGAGGCTCATTTGATTTCAATAGAAACTTTATTTCAGATCAATAAAATACAGTACATTTGATATTCAAATATCCTTACTTAATGTGATGAATGAAACTGTTTCGATGATGTTTTCATTATATCCTTTATAATTATGGAAATCTTTGTAAGTTTGCCCCTCAAATCCCTTGATGTTTGAAGTTTGCTTCTGTATTTGTTTTTAATGTAAGCATATGCGGAGAAAGAAGACTTACAGAGATAAGTCGATGTGAAACACAAGTTTTTTCACTGCAACCTTGCCAACAACATTATTTTCTGAATATACCTGCATCCAGAACTCTTCTTGGCTTCCTTCACGATATTTGAGCTTTAAACTGCTATCTTCGCTGATTTCAAGTAGATTCTGAAAAACTTCATTTGTCATTCCGACAGGTTTATTTTTTGGGTCTCACGAAAACGGACAAATAACAATTTCAAAGAAGTTCATTTGGGGATTGATTTCATTTGTTATAATTTCCTGTAATCGAGAGAAATTTGTGAGGTTCCTCTTTTCAACACATTCGCTTTGAAAAATGTAACTTTTTTACGCAAGGCTTTGATTTTATCTACTTGTGCTCCTCCTTTGCTTTTCCCAAAAAAGTATCCCAATTTTAGCAGCCAATTGACATCTTTTAATTCTTGGTTGAAAGACTCCTATGTAAATGTATCCCTAAAATTGTTCCCCTCAAGAGCCACCGGACCTGCGTGGAGCAAAAAATTGAAGTGATCCATACCCATATCTTCAGCGGTGAGCTTTAAAAGGCGTGTTTGAAGCGGACGGCTCGTCACATGGTTAATTATTTTCACACAACCATCCAATACGTCCCAAGAATAAATCCCCTGGCTGCGATGATATCACGGGAGAGCTCCTTCAGAACATGGGAGACAAAGGATGTTACATAATGTGGAAACTTTGTAATAAAATTTGGAGATGCGGAAAGTGGCCCAGAGAATGGCGCACATCATTGTGCATACCAATTCATAAAAAAGGAACAACTACAAAGTGTAGTAATTATCGTACCATTTCACTGATTTCCCATCCAAGCAAAATATTACTAAGAATCATTAAACGCCGTTTGCAACAATACTTAGACAAACAAATTCCCCAAGAACAAGCAGGCTTTGTCAAAGGGAAGGGTACGAGAGAGCAAATCCTTAATATGCGGCAGCTCATAGAAAAGGCCCGCGAATTTAAAATTCCAATAATAATCTGTTTTCTAGACTACCAAAAGGCATTTGATTGTGTGAAGTGGGAAGTTCTCTGGACAGTTCTTCATGAGATGGGAGTTCCAGATCATTTGGCAATATTAATTAAAAACTTATACGAAGATAACTCAGTTAAAATAAGAATTGAAAACCAGCAATCTGATACCTTCAAAACCAGCAGAGGTGTACGACAAGGGTGCATACTATCTCCAGACCTGTTCAATTTATATGGAGAATACATAATGAGGAACGCACTCGATGGATGGAGAGGCGGCATCTCCATTACAGGAAAAAAGTTCTCAAACTTAAGATTCGCAGACGATACAACACTGATAGCAACATCTGAAGAGGAGATGTCGAGACTGATAAAGAGAGTAGAAACCGAAAGCAACAAGTGTGGGCTCAAGATTAATAATCAGAAAACAAAAATCATGATTGTGGGCCACGCGAATATCCTCCAAACAACAGGCGCCCTAAATCAATTCGAGAAAGTAGACGAGTTCACGTATCTAGGATCTTCCTTAAGCAATGCAGCCTCCTCCCATACGGAAATTCGCAGAAGAATAGGGATGGCCAAGAACGCGATGAGTCGACTGTCAAAAATATGGAAGGACCGCTCTTTATCCAAAAAACTCAAAATGAGACTGGTACGGACACTCATTTTTTCAATCTTCAGTTACGGCGCCGAAACATGGACAATAAAATCAGAGGATAGGAAAAGGATTGACGCATTCGAAATGTGGTGCTGGAGACGAATGCTACGCGTCTCGTGGACGGAGCACAGATCCAATCAGTCGATTCTCGAAGAGCTAAACATTCAGACCAGACTCTCCTCTCAGTGTCTTGCAAATGTTTTAAAGTTTTTTGGCCACATTGCGAGAAGAGACAATGACAACTTAGAAAGACTAATTTTGTGCGGAAACGTAGAAGGACGTAGAGGCAGAGGACGCTCACCTATCCGATGGTCAGATCAAGTACAGAAAGCCACTGGAGAGACGTTTTCCGAGTCCATGAGAGCAGCCCAAAATCGCAAGAGATGGAGAGAATTGACAGCCCGCATTGTAGGAAATCACGATCCTCAGCAATGAGGAAACGACGAGAGAGAGAGAGAGAGAGAGAGATCCAATACGTCTTTCAAATCTTACGGCATCTTTTTAGTTGCCATGGCGATGTAAGATACAGTGACCGCTGGAGGAATTTCCTGCCACTACCTTTATTCTAGACACCTCCCCTCTAATTTTACCAACCATTGCAGCCGCTCAATCACTGCAAATATCCACACATATACTCCACTCTATATCATTTTTTCTTATATACTCGTGGATAGCCTTGAAAATTTCTTCACCAGTGGAATAACTTTTAAGCTCTTCACACATAAGGAGTTCTTATTCTATTTTCATCCCGAATGGAAACCTCACAAACACAAGCAGAACAGCAAGTCCAGCAACGTCGGTACTTTCATCAAGCTGTAAACTGAAGAATTCACAAGTTTTTAATCTATTTATAAGCTCTCTCTCTACAAAGTCTGAAATAGTGTGAATGTTCTTGCTTATAGTGCTGTTTGACATCTGCACATTATCAATATTCTTGGTCATATCTGGTCCTAACATGCATTGTACGACATCCTTCACGCAAGGTTTAATCAGTTCCTCAGCAATGATAAGGGGTTTGCCAGCTTTTGCAATGTGCAAACCGACAATAAATGATGCTTCTTTGGCGTTTTCGTTTTCATTTTTGCAGACTCTTTACATCATGCATGACCTGTCTGAAGAGAAGAAGCATGACGTTTGAAGGTTTCTTCGGCCTTATCGGCTAAACAGGATGATTACTTTCCAAATATCTCTTTAATGTAGATGGAACTAAGCACCCATTAGCAACAATTTTGTGACAATTAACGCATTGGCCTTCTGGTGCCTGTTCGTTGCCAACTTGAATAAAGCCATATAACGTGAGATAGCTAGGATCACACCTTCTTATTTTTCCCCGAATTTCTTTTTGGTAAAGAACTTCCTTTCCACGAATTGAGGGAGAGCAACTTAGATGAGCTGGACTCGAATGGATCTCGTGGTCATTTGCATCTTCTCCATCTCTGCTAGTTGTCACTGAATCAGTTGATTCATACGTTTCAGTGACTTCACTACATTTCCTTTTCAAAGACCCAGATTTCAGCCAATTTTCCATTATTCTGGAATGGAAAAAATGTCCCAAATAAAAGAGAGCAAAACATTGCTAACAATAAAAGGTATTTTCCAACCGTAATAGTGCAAGACATATAATATGGCAAAAATAGCAACAAGTACATAATATTATACATATTAATTCCAATGAATATAATTACTTACGTCGTCACTTTTCTTCTGCAGTTATATCTAAAACTTCCACTGTGAAATCTAACTCTAATTTTTACAAAACTCACTTATCGGCTGCAAGAATTAAACTGTGGAATGAATGCAGATAGCAGTCGCGTAGGTCGAATTCAGCTGTTTGTTTCTCGGTCGCCATCGAGAATACACAAGTACAAATAGTCAACATGTTTCGATTGGACAGTTGCGCAGCGACCAGTTGTTCGACTTTTCTTAAATCTTCCACGTCACCCTTAACAAATGCTTGAGGCACCCCAGGGTGCCGCGTCACCTACTTTGAGAACCTCTGCTGTATATTATATAAATTCCCTAAGATTTTATTTGCTACTTTAAGAATTGCGTCTCACAATTTTCGAGCGAGAATAGGCATAATTTAAGTGTTTGTTTGTACTGCGAGATGCCTCTACCGAAATAGGTACTCTCCATCTTTTATTTCGTTATTCTTGACAAAACTTTCTCTTGTGTTCATTCTACGCTATCTAAAATAGCACTCAACTGCTGGGCCTCCTTTTTACCCACCCAAGCTTATTGTACGTTACAAAACTAACAGGCCCTCGAGACTACGTTATCAAAAAGTAGATGCCCAACAGAGTTGAGCTTTGATAGTGTCTAGCGCAGTATTAGACCAACAGTTAGAAAGAAATAATTATTTATAATGCTAAACGCAAATTATTTCGAAGAACTACAAAGAGTACAAGTTTTCAATGATCAGATTTCTCTATATGTTGCTAATATATACACATACATAAAATACATGTATAATAAAACCAGCAAATGTGAAGTTACTTTTTGCACCAAGACGAGAAAAATTATTCATATAATTGCGAGGTACAACAGTTAATTCTATTTTATTTAGGATCGGAGCTATTGGTTTCAATAATACTTTAAAAATTTGATGGCATGATGATGTGTCCAAGAAATTAAATCACAGCGACTAAGATGGGCAGGCCACGTGCACAGACTGCATAACGATAGACTTGTAAAACTGGTATGGGAAGAGATTCCCACAGGCAAAAGACCACTCAGACGTCCCAGAATGCGATGGAGAGATAACATCCAAGCAGATCTCCGGAAAATGAACATTCCATTTGACCCTAGGTTGATGGAAGACCGAACAAATTGGAAAAAAGTTGTACAGCCAGCCAAGACCCACCCAGGGTTGTAGCGCTACGTGATGATGATGATGATTATACTTTTGAATTATCCTTCGTCCTTTACTTTATAGTTTTTAGATCTTCTCTGGTGTTTATGATTCTAACTTTGACCGTGGATACATGTAAGTAATTAGATAAAATGCACTATGGTGGTGAACAACTCTCCCCTTGTCAGCAACCTTAATGTTTAGGGATAGTGGAAAAGCTGAAGTAATTCGAAATCACTTCGAAATGTTGGAATTTAATTTTAGCATTGTATGTAAATGACAACCGTGACAAGGTCCCCCTGCAAAAATTTCACACCTCTACCAATGTCAACTCTTTCGTTTTTTAAAGATCCAAATTATAACTGTGGTGGCACCTATCACAACAAGGTCAATCATATTTAGCTACTAATAGAGAACTTTATATATAGACAGTCCCTAGACACATCTATAGTAGAAACCCTCAATTCAGAAGAGTGATATCATAGTTTAAACGCGGAATATCCTCAAATTTAAATGTACACAGCGGCCCTCGAAAACTGCCTGTTTTCTCGATTGCAATTTGCGTTTCCTCATAAGAAATTACAGAATATATAAAGTAGTATATTTATTTGTGCTTCTCTATAGTAGACTTGACCAGAAGTTGTTGTACAGTGCAGCCAAATCTTGTTCACAAGTAGTAATTATGGTCATACAAAACCTGTATTCTTCCACGCAGCGATTATTACCGTCATAAAAATACCAAAAAACATGATTTTTTCAATAGTAAAAATTAAGCACAAACTTGTAATAAAATAAATTTTATTTATATGTTCCGTTTCGTTACGTATTTAAATTTATAAAATAAAAATCGATATTTTAAAACATTATTTTTCAATCGTTTGGCAATGTTGGAATTAGCGAGGGAACTCGGTTTTACAATTCGGATCCAGACATGCAGTAAAACTAGTTTTTATTATTTTTTGCCCAAGAAATGAACGAAGAAAACATTGGTGTTTCTATGGGTAAATAGTGCATGTGTTTTTGTGAGTATATTTTATGTGATAAGTTTGTAAACTTATTGTTGTCAATACTGTTTTATCAATACTGTATTGTAGTATTGATAAAACGTGTTATAGATAATAAGAGTGTTATAGTTTGTCGTTTTATAGTAAATATTTAGTTATATTCTTTGAAATTATTGTATATATAGTATATATCCAGTTTATTGAAACACAATGGACGAAAAACCGAGTTGTTCCAAGAGAAGACAGCAAAATTCTGATGTGGATTCCAAGAATGAAAAGCCGCAAAAGAGACGGAAAATGTTAACGTCCGAAGAGAAGGTAATGATACGAAACGTTTATGAAGGAATTGTCGGCAGAAAAATGGCATTAAACGTTAGCCAAGCGGTCGACATTTGTAGCAGTTTAACAAAAGTATCCGTTAGCTGTATTTATCGTGTACTTAAAAATACATCGGAAAATAAGAAGCAAGAAAAAGGTAAAACTAGAGGTAGGAAAAGCATTGTTTTGGATGACGAGACAAGGAATATTATACGTCGAAAAATTCATTCATTTTATTTTCGGAGTGAAATTCCAACACTGAAAAAAATTTCTCAAGAGCTCGAAAATGATGACTCTTTACCCAAGATATCTCGTAGGGTCTTAATCAGGACCATGCACGAAATGAACTTTCGATACGTAAAACGCAACAGAAAAAGTATGCTATTAGAAAAAAATGAAATTATTCTGTGGAGAAGAAAATATTTAGAAGAAATACGAAAAATTCGCAGCACTGGATGCAAAATATATTATTTGGATGAAACCTGGATTAACGAAGGTCATACAGTTGGAAAAGTTTGGCAAGATTTAAATGTAAAAAGTAAACGCGAAGCATTTATAGAAGGCTGGTCTACAGGATTAAAGGCTCCATCAGGAAAGGGACGGCGTTTAATCATCACCCATATAGGAAGTGATACAGGGTTCCTTGATGATGGTTTGCTTCAATTTGAGTCGAAAAAAACAGGTGATTATCATGAAGAAATGACTTCTGAAGTATTTGAGCGCTGGTTTAAGAGAATCTTACCAAAATTGGAATCTGGGTCTGTGGTTGTTATGGACAATGCGCCATATCATAGCCGCAGACTAGAACAATTACCGACGACAGCATGGCGGAAAGGGAGAATTCAAGAATGGCTTACAGAAAAGGGGATTGCATACGAAGAATCAATGCTCAAAATTCAACTACTTGACATTGCACGGTTAAGGAAAATTGAATATCTTAAATATGCTGTAGATGAAACTGCAAAAGATTATGGTGTCAAAGTTCTGCGTCTACCACCTTATCATTGCGAACTTAATCCCATTGAACTTATCTGGGAGCAAGTGAAAGGAGATGTAGCACGCAATAACAAAACGTTCAAATTAAACGAAATTAAGAAACTTTTGATTCAAGCAATCCTCCATGTAACTCCAGAGAAATGGGCTAAATGTATAGGCCACATAATTAAAGAAGAACATCGTATGTGGGAACTTGACACTCATATCAAAGTTTTACTAGAGCCAATTATAATTACACCAGGTGGTGAAGATAATGACAGCGATAGCAGCACTGCATCTTCAGGTTTAGACAGCGAATAATATTTTCTAATAGTTTAATAAGAACATCAGCATAAAAAAAACCAAAAACAAAAAAAAAACGAGAAGAACATAGTAAGTGTGTATAGTGTTTGTGTTTAAACACATCAAACATTATTTTTATTTTGTTTTTATAGAATTTTATTTTGTTTTATAGGATTTTATTTTGTTTTGTTTTATACTGTTTAAATGTTTTGTTCATTTTATTTAATAAGACAATATGGCTCTTGGCTAAACGTCAAAAAGACGTTTTAGCGTAACTTCCGCGACAGTCGGTTGGTATCAGTAAACTTTCTGCAAAATTACTTCTTTTTTATAGCTTTTTGTTTGTGGCATTCTGTATTTTTAGGGGAATGTATGGAATGAGCCACAAAATATTTATTCATATGTTTATTTATTGACGTTTCGATCTCTATATCCAGAGACCGTTTTCAATTATACAAATGATAGTACTATTTATTTTCTATGGCTTTTCGCTTGTCGTTCTGTATTTTTAGAAATAATGTTGGGAATAAGCCACAATATATTTATTCAAATGTTTAATTTACGGACGTTTCGATCTCTATAAAGAGACCGTTTTCAAACATACAAATGACAGATATATTTATTTTTCTATAGCTGCTTGTTTGTGGCATTCTGTATTTTTAGGGAGAAGGTTGGACATAAGCCACAATATATCTATTTACATGTTTAATACATTGACGTTTCGATCTCTATTCCGTTTTTAAAGATAGAAAAAAAAAGAAAATAAACAATATAAGATTATAAAAATATATAATAATAAACAAATAAAAAAAATATTACTATCATTTATATCTTTGAAAGCGGTCTTTGGATATAGAGGTCGAAACGTCAGTAAAAACTTGTAAATTAATGTATTGTGGCCTATTTCGAACATTAATATTTGAAAAATAAAATATAATTAACGTTAAAATAAAAGTAAGTGTACGTCACTGGATTTCCAAACGGCTTTCCGCATTTCTGGGTCTTTAAACGATGACTCACTCTCTCAAATAGTGAAATTATACTTTAAGCGAGATCCTTCCCTGACATACAAAATGTTGAATCTTAATGCATTGTTAAAATAACCTTCATTAATGAAACGGGTAAGAATGGTAAAACACAACAACGATATATCATGCTTTTTGCAACATTTATTATGCCTTATTAAGTATGTACATAAATTTCAAAAAACAGTCATTGTTGTTCAAAATGAGAATCACCATTCCTAATGCACGCTCTTGCCCTGCATCGTATTACTGATGTGGTTACTTTTAACCTCAGTTCTGCCCTTATAATGTCAGCTGCTTCGATAATCCTTTCCATTAAATGAGCTCTAGTTCGGATTGGAACTTGATAAACAAGTTATTTGAATCTGCCCCAGATGTAGTAGTCACACGGTGTTAAATCGGGAGATCTAGCAGGCCACAAAATCGGTCCAGTTCGTCCGATCCACCTATTGGGATAGTGATTGTTGAACCAAGCCTTAACAGCACGTGCACAATGTGCAGGGCATCCATCATATTGGTATACCATTCTTCGTCTGAGGACGAGGGGTAAATCTTCTAAGAGTGGTGGTAATTAATTCTCTGGAAAGTCTAAGTACACATGGCTATTTAACCTGCCTGGTAAGAATGGTGTACCAACATTATGGATGCCCTGAACATTGGGCACGTGCTGTTACGGCTTGCATCGTGCCCTGCATCAGAAATACGATGCAGGGCAAGAGCGTGCATTAGAAATGGTGGTTCTCATTTTGAACAACAATGACTGTTTTCTGAAATTTATACTTAATAAGGCATAATAAATGTTGCAAAAAGCATACTGTATCGTTGTTGTGTTTTACCTTTCTTTTGTTTCATTAATGAAGGTTATTTTAACAATGCATTAAGATTCAACGAAGGGTTTTTGCAATCTGAGCAAGTAATACGTAAGGCATTTTGTATGTCAGGGAAGTATCTCGCTTAGATAATTATTTTAAAAAATAAAATAGACGAGCAGCCTTATTTTCGAATATTGACAAATTTAACTTTTTTTCGGAAACCTTAACAGTTTGAGCGATACATTATTAGCAAAAAATTTGGTAATTACTTACATTAGTGAGGATAGTCGGATTAGTCTGAAATTTGGACAGTGGATTATGTTTTATTTTTTATTCATTTTTCAATCTATACATTTTTTTACGCTGAGCTATAGTTTTTCTGTATTTCGCATTTAAAAAACTGATATTTTGACATAAATTTCAATATGCCGCCGCCATTACAGCTGCTGTCAATGATGTGCGTGTGCGTAGTACATACATCTTGATCCAATGTTGCCACACTTTTTAAATATATTGTTTATTGTGAAAATATTAATTCTCAACTTCTCAAGTACAATCATAAAGGAATAATGATAATGAGTATCATTTCCGTTTTCTGTTTCTAAGGGATTCGTATAACTGTATTTCATTTGTTATTCACTTATGTTATTACATATAGATTATAGTTTATTTCGTTTTATGTTGTATTTAGTTGGATGCATTAGTTATTAACTTCTTTATTAATTTACATAGTTAGATGTGATTATATTAGTTAAGATTAGGTTTTAATTTGTTTTTTTTATTGGTACCCCATTTTGCTTATTTAAAGTACGCCGTAGCGTGTTTAAATTATAATAACGAAAGGTATACTGATGTACATCACAAATTCAGAAATAGCGTAAAGTATTCGTGGATAACTGGTCTTTAAAACACTTCCTATATTTCGCGCGTGTTTTAAAGACAGCAATATCCACTTATACTTAATATACTATACTGTTAACGAATTTTGCAAAGATACGAATGAGTCCAATTTCCGTTTTTCAATGCCGTTGCCATCAAACTGGTGAGTATTTCGTTTTATGTTCTATTTTGTTGGATGCATTAGTTATTAACTTCTTTTTTAATTTAAAGTTTTAGATATGATTGGATTAGTTTAGATTAGGTTTTATTTTGTTATTTAATAGTTAATAATGATTTTTACAAAAAAGCTAATTCTGCAACTTGACAACAGTGTTTAAAACTTAATTTCAATATATTTACTCCACAAAAAACAATTATGTGGTACACTTTTATTAAAACTTAAAAATTTAATATATTTACTCCGCAAAAAACTATGTATATGTGGCAACATTGAACCTGCGCAGAATATTGTATATTGTGCGCAAACGAGCTTGACTTGTTTTTCCAAATAAATGAATTTTGGCCATTTTACAATATTTTATATTTTTGGATAATTTAACGGGGAAAATGATTGGTATTTACAATTGATTTATAAATTTTATGTAACTACTAAGGCTATTTCGTATTTTGATAACATTTTTCTCTTGTTAATTTTTGATTTCCTATACTTTTTATGAATTTTTTTCAATTTTTGTTACATTTTTTCACTTTTTATATGTTTCCGTAGACGTAAACATGAAAATTTTGCCTTTTTTCTATTTTTCAGGCTAAGTCCAAGAAAAATTCCCATTTTTAGGGACCCTCACTAATGTAAACAAATACCAAAAATTTTGCAAATGGCGTACCCTATTATCCCTTAAAAAATTTTCATCGACCTACCAAACGCCCTGTATAATAGGTAACAGCTTACATAAAATACTTTCAAAAACTCATTCTCTTTAATTATAATTTCTATTCACATTTCCTCCGAATAATTCTGACAGGCTTGCTTCGAAGTAGTGTCAAAATACGTCACTCTATTTACAGAACTAACCACCAACAAAACGCGTCATCTTAAACTGCGCGCAACCACAACTACACTTTCATTTTTAAATAACCTTCCTACTGATTTTGATTTACACATGAGTTAAGACAATTTGACACTGAAAATATATTTATTATAATCATGATAATGAACGTGATTTAATAATTTATAATGACGAAGACAAGAACAAATATTCGACGAAAAAATACGATATAATGATAAACATAAATTCCTACCGTATGCTGTAAATTTGTGACGTGTTGAAAATTTGTGATCCGTCTTTTACGGATAATTCAGAAACTGAATAGAAAGGTATTTAGCACATGCGTCATACTATACAATTTCGTATTGTAAAGTATCCAGATAAGAGAACATACCCGTAAATGATGCACATTTAGTGACAGAAAAGATTAAATTATATAACCGGTTCAAGCGATTAGTCAGGTGATGAACTCTTCTGTTTAACACTAGGAAATTACCAAAGGTAGTTGGTTTTCTTGCCGGCTATGAGTCATATTGAAGAAAAACACAACAATTCTGATTTTTTATTACAAATTTTCGAAATATCAACATTCTACGAGGGTGGATTGATATAAAACTAGCCTTTGATAGAAAAAACAAGTTTTTTGGAATTAAATCGATTTATTTCTCAACATAGTCCCCATTTAGCTCGATACACTTAGTAACACGATGTTCCAATTTTTTTATCCCATCCGAAGTTTCAGCGACGACTTCATCATTTGTTGCGAAACGGCGTCCTCCGAGCCATTTTTTTAGGTTTGGAAACGGGAAAAAATCGCTGGCGGCAAGATCTGGGGAATACGGTGGGTGTTCAACAAATTTATAGCCCAATTTGTGTAATTTTGCCATGGCGACGGTCGATCGGTGAGCTGGTGCATTGTCTTGGTGAAAGAGCACTTTTTTGCGTTCCAAACAGGAGCGTTTTCGACGCAATTCGGCATCGAATCGATCCAATAATGCTGCGTAGTACTTACCATTGATTGTTTTTCCTTTTTCCAAGTAGTAGATGTGGATGATGCCCTTCGCATCCCAGAAAACAGTCGCCATCACTTTGCCGGCCGAATGTGCACTCTTTGCCTTTTTCGGCGGCCCTTCGTCGCGTTTGCGCCACTGTTTCGACTGTTTTTTGGTTTCCGGTGTGTAATAATACACCCAGGTTTCATCAACGGTGATAAATCGGCGAAAAAAATCTTTCGGATCGCGCCGTATCATCGCCAAAAGCGTCTCCGAAGTGGTCACACGTTTTTCCATTTGATCGATTGTCAGCAAACGCGGCACCCATCGCGCGTATAGCTTTTTCATGTCCAAATGATGGTGTATGATGTTGTGTAAGCGTTCGTAGGAAATGTTTAGGACCTCTATTAACTCGCGAAGCTAATTCGACGATCTGACATAATCATGTCATGGACTTTGTTGATCATTTCCGGCGTGGTGACTTCATTTGGCCTCCCGGGACGCTCAATATCAAAAACACTCGTACGACCACGAACAAATTCAGCTTTCCAAAATTTTACTGTTGCTAACGAAGGTGCAACCTCACCATAAACTTCGTCCAGGTCGGCTTTGATTTACACATTCGTTTTACCCTTTTTGTGTAGGAACTTAATCACCGAACGATATTCAACTTTTTCCATTTCTCCGAAAACACAAAATTTGCTTGCTTTTGACGGCTGTAAAAACCGAACTAATTGTTTTTAAAACTTAAAATTTTGACAGACGTCATGTCATGAATGGCAAATATCAACACCGAAACCAATTCGGTATCAAGTAACGCCATCTATCAAAGGCTAGTTTAATATCAATCTATCCTCGTTGTTACGTCCCTCCACATATATTCTCAGTTTTTATTAATAATTTTTATATTTTTATTCTTTACTTAACGTGTGTGTATGTCTTGTCATCGTAAATTAATACGGACCTGTACAGCCCCCCCCCCTAGTCTTAAGGGAGCAAGCTACGGGACGACACGCATTTTCAATCTGAGTTTAGACATAGTCCTGTATAAATCGGCGCGCTAAACACTCCAGTATGTTGTGTAACCTTGACCACGCGACCCTTTTGAAAAGATTTCTGTTCCCGAAACAGCCAAGTGCACTGAGGAAGAAGAAGAAGTATACATCAACATCACAGGTACCGTAATTTGATTGCATACACACATAGTATTTATATTAATTGATAAATGTACATATAACTTATTTTCATATTAAAATTAAGCCAGCACCTAAATAAACAATTATGAGTGAGTGCTTCTCTTATAGAACTTAACTTCATTCACTCGTATTTGAAACATCGTGTAGTGAAGATCAAATCTAAGCGGGTGTGCGAATTCTAGTTATAGTACAGTCAAATTGTGTTTTCATTTTAAGTCAGTTAATATTATTTATAGTTTTATTATTAAAAAGTTAATTGTTGTTCTAGTTAGAAAATGAGATGTACTTTATTAAATGAGGAGAGATCTTACGGATTGAGTGAGATTTTGGGATCAACCTAAAGATCTATTTTATTTTTACTAAAAGAAAAAAATATAAAACAAGAAGTAACATTCGCAATACTCCTTTAAACCGCAACCACTTGATTGCTTCTTACAATATTTCGTTAAAATTTGATAGAATGAATATGTTCATTATGGATGAGTCATTTATGGATGACATAGAACCAGGGATAAAACAACTGTAACGAGGATGTCAGAAATGAAAACGGTGATCCTCTGATGAACTTCTGCAGCATCAATGAATTGCGTATTAATACTTCTTCCCTCCCAAAGAACCAATGACCTTTCAAATAGAGAGCTAATCCCTTATCAAATTTTGGATATAAGGGCACTAACATCGGAAGTGATTATAATCTAGTATTGTGCAAAATCCGAATGAAATCCAAGTCCATTTTATGTACTAAAAAGACCCTCCACAATTTTGACACAGGAGTATTGGAGTTTTTGTCAAATAGATTAATTTATTTTAATTTAGAAAATAAATTTCTCTTCGCACTGACAATTTGACTGACAGTTTCATCTTACTTTTACTTTGACTTTAATAGATAGATACGTATTTGTATATTGGTATTTCTCTAGCTATCCAGGACAGTCAACTCAAGCTGAAATTTGAATAACTTATTAACCAGGTTTATCGACTTGTCACGTGGTCGATAAACCCGTCCCATTAGAAAGAGATACAGGGACTGCTTTTGCGTCAGTTTTCACTGTCGCACTGGGGGAACGAGCTGGTATGGCAACGATCAGTCTTTTATTATATGTCTATGGGTTATGCTTTATCCATTAAGGAATATTGAGAAGGTAATACGTCACTTCAATTTCGGTTCTCTATGAGTTTACGAAAATAAACTTTTGGTTTCCTCAATGCGAAATTGTCGTCAAAGTGATTAAATATATTACATATATACTATTATTTCAAATTACTGTTTTAAATTCTTATAAATTATCATTTCAAATAATAATTTATCATTTTCAATCCGTAAAAAGCAATTATAAATGTGGCAACACTGCGAATGAATATAGAATTACAATTGTTACGAAGATGTGTGACTTGTTTTGACTATTCGAATAAATTATGTCTTATTAACATAAAATAATCTTATTATAAATATAGATATTTATATTTATTTAAATAGGTTTCATATGATTCTGTAAGCAGTTTTATATTTTTAGAACACTTTCCGACTTTTTCATTATTCTTTTCCAGTTTTTAAAGGCTTTTTTGTACTTTTTGTAATATCCGAAACAAAAATTATTACTTAAAGCTTTTTGGCTTACAGAAAGTCCAAAAAAATTGCAAAAAATAGACTTTTTATCACCACGTCGTGGATACAACATTCGGAAAAAAATGCTATTTGCGTCCTCAAGGGTGCTTTAAATGGGAGGAATGCAACATAGAGTGGCCAGGCCGATGAGGTTTGGTATAAGACTAGGTCATCCATCTAATATAATAATCAATTTCCATAATTTAATTCCATTTTCAGTTATCTTCTATTTAGTTCTATTTCCATTTATTTATTCCAAGTGTATGTCTATTATTATTATCTTCTTTCCAAGTTCTATTCGAGGTAAGTTTACCTTCTCACAATGAGAATGCCGGCATCAAGCTATCGTCTACTACTTCTTCTTAGGTAAAGGAAGGGTAGATGGTAATAAAAACAGTATTTGTCACAGGCACTAATACGTCCAGCAAAAAGAGTCTTCTCTCGGGCTACAAGCCATAACGAGAAAGAAATAAAAGCGAAGTGAAGTAAGGTAGTACTTGCTACAACAGCAGCGCCCTGAAGGAGCTCTCCAGGGTCTAAAGCCCTATGTTGGAGAGTGCCTGACCAGGCAACGGATTAGCTGAGTACTGGAGCTGAAGAGAGCGATTCAGCGATTGTCTGCAGGTGCCGCATATTTGTCTGTTTTGAAAACAACGATATATCGACAAATTTTTAGTATTAACGACAGGTGGGGCGATGCGCGTCGAAATGCGCATTAGATCCAATATAATAACATTTCTCGGGTTACTAGATTTTAGCGTTATATTTTTCTGTCATATTATATTAAAATATAGTAAAATTTAAACAATAATCCAGTGGTTGCTAAGCAATACGTTTTCTGGCAAGAAGACGGTAGAACAAATAAGTTTGGAAACCATTTATAGAAGATAAATAACAGTTGCAGTTGACTGCAAACAATATACCTATATACCAACATATTATTTTTATATTAAGCTAAAATTAAAATTTGCTGAAGTAAAAACCAACCAATCAAAATATAAATTTACTGTTTAAAACCGATGATTTCTGTGTTTTATAATACGTAATCGCGTGTAATATTCGTATATAAATGTCGGGCATCATCGGTTCTTGTCGCAATAGAACAGGTGGCTACACAAGATATAACAAATAAACCACGAATTCTTTTGTACTTACCCAAATCTGAGATATTAACTTTATCGAGAAAGGGGTCCACGGCAGGTAACTGCAACAAACGATGTATATTAGATACAAACATCTTCTTTAACATAAACTTGTACATGACTGAAACGTTCAACTATTGCCAGAGTTACGTGATAACTATTACAACAAAATGCACGAAACTATTCTAAAACATGATATGCAACCAAATCGTATATAATTAACAAAGATTATTCTTGTATGACGCATACCACGCGAACGAGCGGGTTGATGTGCTTTCCAATATTTTTTAATGACAATGAGTTGTCATTAACTAACAATCTTAAAGAGTTGTTAGTGGAATTATTAATACCGACACATGAACGGTATTTTCAAACGATATGTCCTGCAGATCGTTCAGTTAATTGCAAATGGATTCGAACTGAATCCATTATCCACAAATCGCAGTAATAATGATCGCATTGTAGTCTTTAGTTGATAGTAAAGCATAGGAAAAAGTAACCTAAAATTTTTTTATATTATTAAGACGATAACTGATATAAAAGATCGAGGAAGTTATTCAATAAAGCCATAGTAACCGTGGTGTTGCTTTCAGCACACACGATGACCACTATATAACATATGAGGCATCAGAAAGGGAGCAAAAGGGCAGAAAAAAAATCTAGAACCCGCTGGTTTCTCCCTTTTGCTTTGGGTATTATGATAGACAAAAAAGCATAAAACTGAAGATTATACATATACATTATACATATATACATTTAATTCTAATAAATCCTTTATATCTACAAATTAAAATACATGTGACAAAAATACAAAAACCAGTACCTATTCATAATCAGGAATGATTAACCAAAGGTGAATGAATTACTGTAAAACAGCTGTGCGTAAATTAATATGATAGGACTTTGCATACCTATATATCACACACCGCTTGTCTACGGATGAAATCATAACAGGAGTATATTAGAATATGATATCTCAGGAAAGACTAGAGTCGCAAGGCAATAGAATACTTTTGTATATAGATATAAAGTTTAGTTAAAAAGCCAAACAATGTTATAAATACATTTATACAAGTAAACGGTACTCGATATAGCAGCAATGTAATTTTGGCAACAAATAGTACAGGTTGTACATTACCCCAATAGAATGGTAAAAAGGAACAAAAGTATTGGCGAAGTAGCAAGTGCTACCCCATAACTCAAACACACGTCTGTGTAGTTTGGCAAATAGAACTCGTCCCTTTGAAAAACGGCGGTTGGTTCAAGAATTGTTTTTTACAAGTTGATGCTACGTGGGAGCGATAATTACCCAAGCGATCTGCAAATTTAACGAAAGCCACTCATTTATCTATGGTTTTTTGTTCAAAACATTGCATAAATCAACACTCTATTATTTGCAACATTGTATCAACAACCGTTTAATTTTTCGATATTGTCTGGGTTTTTGTAAGCGAAATCTTGGCTAACTATACGGAAGGAATCAAAACCAACAAAAACATTTGTTAATATTTGAACAATGTTTATATACAGTTGAAAACTGAAAGACGGAGAGTGGAAAAACTACAAAACCACACGGGCGGAATACGAATACGTGAGACACATGACGGAAGCAATTCAGAAAATTGAAAGCACTCATGCATGTGCTAGACTTCTAAGGGTGCTCTCAAAGGAGAAAACACAACCAATTAACTCACTCTTAAATGATACCGAGTATACCAATGCCAGGAAAATTATCCAGGGCGCACCTCCTTGGATCACAAATAGTTGAATTACCAATTGACGGGATCAGCAGGCAACGAGGTTTTGCAGAGAGTTTCAAACTCAATAAACTCATACGAACAGTATAAATCACCAAGGAATGTATTGTATTTATCCAGTGTCATTACAAAAGGGACCGGAACTGTTTTACTGCATAAAATGCAATATACTCAGAAGTAGTGTAGCTTTCTGGGGCATACCTAAAGCATGGAAAAAAATTAGAGTGACAAAGTATATAACATCAATAGGCCTACAAGACAGAGAAACTGGTCGATAAATATATTAGGGATCAAATCTTGATACACAGTTCAATACATCAAGAACAACATGCCTATAACGCAGAGGAATTCAATCATGACAGCACTCCACAGAAAAAAAAAGTGGAGAACACAATTTAAAATAAAGAGTTAATGCTGGGAACCTTTTTGGATATAGAGGACAATACTTCGATAATATTCACAATGCCCAATAACCATAGACGTTAAGGAATCGAGGATATTGTAACTGGATAGAATATATGCTCAGCAATAGAGTTGTAAATACTACCATCCTTAAAGAGACCGTGCTGGCCCTGGTTGTCACCGGCTGCTAGCAGAGGCGAGTTCTGCCCCCACTGCTGTGAAATCTGGTGACGGCCGGACTATTTGAGACTTTAAAGGGAAATGGTCATAAAATAATTGGATATGCGGATGATTTGGTAATAATATCGCAAGAAAAGTGGTTATCAGGAGAGTATGACTGAGACCTTAGAATTAGTGAGACAATAAATTATAGAGGAGTGGTTAAATATGTCTCCACAAATCCACTATAGTTGCCTTCGGGCAGAAACTAGAGGGATTAGGTCATCTGATAATTAATAGGTCATCTAGATTAAAAATCTGAAAAGAACTGGGGATTAAAACCGGAAATGCTGCATTGGTTATCCAGCATGGTAATAAAAATCCTTAACTGCCTATGCAGTGACGATGTCGTAAGACACTTCAAAAAGCTGCAAAAGTCAAACTAAGCAAGGTACAAAGGCATGTGCGTCTGAGGATAACTGGTGTCATACGCACAACTCCAACAGTAGCTATGGAGAATCTACAAAGCCTGCCTCCCTTGTATTTAATAATGCAAGGATATGCAAGATTGGGAGCCTACAGAATAAAACAAACACAAAAAAAATACAATATCACAGACTGTGACGAACGACATCTTTAATGTGGAATCGGATTACATGGCAATTCCATGTATGGAGAAAAAAGAAACACCACAACTAACAGGGTAAGTTCTGGTATACAGGGGGATCGAAAACTGACGAGGAGGTAGGAACAAGAAATATAGTCCAAAAATTCAAGAGGAAGCAAAAGCGGAGATTGACGGAGAACGAGAAAGCAGATCAATTTGCTAAAAGAGGATCGAACGAACCAATGGGACCAGCTGAGACGCTGGGAGCACCAAAGGCTGCAATCCGAAGGGCTGTAGAGGACTGGATCCGAGAAAGTCATGAGCGATATTGGGAGAGAATCATAAAATAAACACATGGGAAAATCTTCATTGGAGGACCATGTACAAAAACAACAAAGGAACTGCTCCATACGGGCAGGAATAAACTGACTGTCTATGCAGTGACGATGTCGTGGTTTAAGACACTTCAAAAAGTTTCAAAAGTCAAACTAAGCAAGGTACAAAGGCATGTGCGTCTGAGGATAACTGGTGTCATACGCACAACTCCAACAGTAGCTATGGAGAATCTACAAAGCCTGCCTCCCTTGTATTTAATAATGCAAGGAGATGCAAGATTGGGAGCCTACAGAATAAAACAAACACAAAAAAAATACATTATCACAGACTGTGACGAATGACATCTTTAATGTGGAATCGGATTACATGGCAATTCCATGTATGGAGAAAAACGGAACACCACAACTAACAGGGTAAATTCTGGTATACAGGGGGATCGAAAACTGAAGAGGAGGTAGGAACAAGAAATATACTCCAAACATTCAAGGGGAAGCAAAAGCGGAGATTGACGGAGAACGGGCAAGCAGATCAATTTGCTAAAAGAGTATCGAACGAACCAATCGGACCAGCTGAGACGCTGGGAGCACCAAAGGCTTCAATCCGAAGGGCTGTAGAGAACTGGATCCCAGAAAGTCATGAGCGATATTGGGAGAGAATCATAAAATACGGGCAGGAATAAACTCAGAACTATATCAGGAATGTTAACCGGGCATGCTCCAGTAAGAGAATTCCTAAATAAAATAGGCATTTACAATGGATACCTTAACTGCAGACTCTGTGATAAGGAACCAGAAACTGTGAAACATGTATTATACGATTGCGAGACGCTGGAAAGCAAAAGACAAAACGACATAGGCAACCAAGAGGAGACCTCCGTATATTTAGGACACAACAAACCCGTACAACTTGTACAGGGAACAAAAATTCTGGACTGGATGCAGAAAATGACAATGGGCAGCAAACACAATGAGCTTTAGCTTCAGAGATAACAGATCAGACGGGCCAGAGACAAAAAAAAATTGTCTTAGTCCCCGGTGAATATGTAAAGATTGTGAAAGACATGTATGAGAGAGTAACAACTAGTGTCAGGACAGGTGTGGGAGAGACTGATAAATTTCATGTGAAAGTAGGATTGCACCAAGGCTCGGTGCTTAGTCCTTATTTATTCTCATTAGTTCTGGATCAAATAACAGCGAAACGGGTAATATTCCGTCGTGCTTAATGTATGCTGATGATATAGTATTAGTCGGAAGTAGTAAAAGCTTACGTTAAAGCTTACCCAGGCGCAGATGTCTTTTCAGACCATAACCCTCTAATAGCGCAAATGAGTATTAAACTAAAAAGATTGGAGCAGAAAAGAAGAGCAAATCAGATAGACGTCAGTCATTTATGTAACCTGGAGGTAAAGGAGAAACTGCAAAAATGTATTAATAATAATCTCAAAATACTTCATGAAAAAGAAACATCTCAGCCAACGAACAACATAGATAAAAAATGGCAAAACGTAAAAATGGCGATAACAGGTCCTGTGAAGAAAATTCTGACTAAAGAAAAACCAAAAATAAAGCAAAGGTAGATGACTGATAAGATCCTTCTTCTCATGGACAATCGGAGAATAATGAAAGGAAAAAACGAACAAAGGTATAAACAAATACAGAAAGAAATCAAAATAGAAATCAGAATAGCAAAAGAAGATTTTTATAAAAGAAAATGTGAAGAAATAGAGCAATTGCAGGCAAAACATGATATTTTTAATGTACATAAAAAAGTGAAAGAACTTGCAGGTACACAAAAACGTAAGCAGTCAAATACCCTGTATAATGTCAACGGAAACATAATAACAGAACTAGAAGAACAGTTGAAGACATGGAAAAACTATATTGAAGAACTATTTGCAGATGATAGACAACAATCTGAGCTAAGTAACATACAAGGAGACTAAGGTCCAGAAATAACGGAAGAAGAAGTAATGTACGCACTAAAAAGAATGAAAAATGGTAAAGCCCCAGGTCCAGATGAAATACCAACGGAAATCCTTAAACTAATAGAAAAAGACTCGATTCACATTTTAGTTAAACTTTTCAATAGCATTTATACATCAGGAAAAATACCACAAGAATGGCTTTTATCCACCTTTGTTACTATACCAAAAAAGATAAATGCCAAACAATGCAGTGATTACCGTACAATCAGTCTGATGAGCCATGTACTGAAAATATTTCTGAAAATTATACACTCTAGAGTACACAGAAAACTGGAAATGGACGTCAATAATACCCAGTTTGGATTCCGAAATGGACTTGGAACAAGAGAGGCGTTGTTTGCACTGAACGTTATGTCTCAAAGATGTCTTGACATAAATCAAGATGTATTCATGTGTTTCATAGATTACAACAAGGCCTTTGATAAAGTGCGGCATGATCACCTAATCAGACTCCTGACAGAAAAGAATTTAGATAAACGAGACATCCGACTAATAGCAAATATGTACTACAATCAGAAAGCAGTAGTGAGAGTAGAGAATAATACCACTCAAGAAATTGAAATAAAGCGAGGTGTGAGACAAGGGTGTATACTGTCACCAACCCTGTTTAATCTCTATTCCGAAGACGTAATGAATAGAACACTCTCTGAGCAATCTGTAGGTATTAAAATAAATGGTGTTAGATTAAACAATCTGAGATTTGCCGACGACACCGTTCTGATCGCAGAAACACTTGAAGAGCTACAGACATTGGTGAATAAGATAGCAGACTGCAGCGAAGAATATGGACTATCTTTGAACATAAAGAAAACTAAATTTATGGTAATATCGAAATCAACACAAAATGTTCAAAATTTATATTTACACAATGAAATTATCGATCGAGTTAGCAAATACAAATATTTAGGCACTTTTATAAATGAAGACAACGATAGCTCAGCAGAAATCAAAATAAGAATAGAAAAAGCCAGATCCATATTCACTAAAATGAAGAGAGTGTTCTGCGGAAGAGATTTGAGCCTTGAAATGAAACTTCGCCTGATGAGATGTTACGTACTTTCTGTGCTGTTCTACGGAATGGAGTCATGGACGTTGAAAAAGATTGATACCAAAAAATTAGAGGCATTTGAACTGTGGATGTATCGCAGAATCCTGAGAATATCATGGACCGAGAGAGTCACAAATGTCGAGGTCTTGAGAAGAATGAATAAAGAAAAGGAAGTCATATTTACGATCAAAAAACGAAAACTGCAATACTTGGGACACATTACAAGAGGCGAAAGATATGAACTGCTTCGAATAATTATGCAAGGGAAAATAGCAGGAAAAAGGTCCATAGGAAGAAGACGAAACTCCTGGCTAAAGAATCTACGGGAATGGTATAGCTGTAGCAGCAACGAATTGTTTCGGTCAGCAGTTTCGAAAATACGTATAGCCCTGATGATCGCCAACCTTCGGAACGAAGATGGCACTTGAAGAAGAAGAAGTAAAAGCGACTTGGAACATAAACTGGAACAGTGGAGTCAAGCTCTTGAGGAAAAAGGTGTAAAACTTAGTAGGACAAAAACAGAGTATTTGGAATGTTTATTTAAAGATTGAGTTAGTCCAAATAGAACGATATATTTGGATGGTAAAATGATTATGAAAAGTAATAGTTTGAAGTACCTAGGATCGGTGTTACAGAGTAATGGGGGAATAGATGGAGATGCATGCAGTAGAATAAGAGTTGGATGGATGAAGTGGAAGGAAGCGAGTGGTGTGTTGTGTAACAGAAAAATTACAATGAAGCTGAAGGGAAAATTTTATAAAACAGCGATAAGACTAGCTATGATATACGTAAATGAATATTGGGCGGTTAAAAAGAAAGAGGAACAACGAATGCATGTGGCGGAAGTGAGAATGCTTAGATGGATGAGTGGAGTGACAAAAAAGGATAAAATTATAAATGAGTATATTCGGGGAAGTCTAGGGATGGCACCTATTGTTGCCAAGAGGAGGGAGCATAGGTTAAGATGGTTTGGTCATGTTCAATGTAACGAACCACAACGAAGAATTGCTGATCTGCGGGTTCCTGGAAGAGTAGTACGAGAGGAAGACCAAAAAAGACCTGGGAGGACATGTCGGTAAAGGATATTAATATTGATATGACCCAAGATAGACACTTATGACGAAATGTAATAAAGGCAAAGAGAATGATGATGATGATGGCCAGGACGCATAGCTAGATAAAGGGGTTATTGAAATAAAGACCAAGACAAGGGAAGTGTTGTTCGACCCCTTAGACGATAGGCTGACGATTTAAGAAGACAAAATAAAAACTGGATGAGAGGGGCCCAAGATAGATGGAATTGGAAACACGAGGAAGATGCCTATGTTCAGCAGTGGGCTGTTGAGTCTGGATGATGATAAAACGATTTACTCATCTATCACCATTCTTCTCCTGTTAGTGTTTCTTCTTTGTTGAACGTTGGTTCACACAACTTGGTTAGCAGCTGCTATGGATAAATGCAAAGTCTTCATTTCCGCCCTTTGTCACATCCTTTAGCCATGATGTCCTTTGACGACCCCCCAGTCCGTTTGCCTTCTATCTTCACTTCCAAAATGAATCTGAATATTGTAATATTTTTCCTCATATTTTCGTCATATTTTTATGATATAGTACATAAGAAATGAGTGAAACAACGATCAATTATGTAAATAAAATATTAACAGTTGTTTATGTAGAACGAAAAATCCCTCACAAAAATTTCTGTTATTCAAGATTCAAAAAAAAACTTACCCCTCGAGAATCCCTGAATAATATGGCCGCATGATGTGGATCTAAGAAAGCGTCTGATGCTCTGTGGATATTCGGTATAGGTCCAATTGACTGTCTACGTCGTTCTGGATCAAGAGATCTCTGACGTAAATGAGCTCCTGGAACAAAAAAAATAAACGTTCAATAATTACTGTGTTATAAACAAAAGGATCAAAAATAATAATTTAAAATTTACTATTAGAAATAATGCAAAGACGCCATAACGGTTCAATTTTTATTACAATACTTCATTAAATTGTGATTTTACACAAATAATTAAAACATTGCCGCAATGTGCTTGGCGTTTAAGTGGCAATAATAAGAACTATACGAGGGCAAATGTACAAATCACTTGGTTTTTAAAGAAATATCAAATATACTTTCACTATATTCACTCTTGCTTATAAACTAAATAAAGATGTGTTTTGATTAGTCTGTAATAGGGATTTTAGTAATTTAGTCCAAATTCAAAAAGGAAAATAAGAAAAATACACGCAAACAAGTATCTGAAAGCCTTGAAAAAACAGAAATCTAGAAACGTATACACAGCATCCAAAACAATATTAATCAAAGCAGTGACCATCACTGCGGTCATCTATAGTATAGGTAATATGTATTGATAAAACAACTATGAGAACATAATGCATACCTGAGTGAGAAGTGCTGAAGAAAGTATGTACATGGAGCACACAATAGGATGATGGCAAGTTCATCGTAATTCTAGTAACTAAAAAACTAACTGATAATTTGCCTGTTTTCATTGAGACATACGATTTATTAACAAAAAAATGAGTGCAAACTGAATTATTTTACAAAAAAAATTGACGAGGTCCATAAAATAACTAACCTGCTGAATCTTGACAATGTTTTAAAACCTACAAGGCAGATGGAACAAGATATGTTCAATATATCGTCAGTTTCTTCCGCTGTTCTGATGACACTATAAAAGTGAACGGAAGTTTAATTAACATTAGTTATGCCGACGATACAGTCATAATAGCCGACATCTTGGAAGACACAATGTGGACATTTAGAAGGTTGTTAAGGATTCCATGGGTAGATAGTCAGAAATACAGAAGTGTTAAGGAGAATAGACAGAGAGAGGGAAATGGAAAATACAATAAAAGAAAGGAAATTGCAATTTCTCGGACATGTGATGAGAGGCGAAAGATACAACATCTTGAGACTCATAATTCAAGGAAAAGTAAAGGGTAGAAGAAGCGTAGGAAGAAGACGCGTTTTCTTGTTAAAGAACATGAGAGAGTGGTTTGGTTGCAGCTCAAGACAATTGTTCAGAGTAGCTGCCTCGAAGGTCAGAATAGCCATGATGATTGTCAACCTTCGTCGCGGAGATGGCACTTAAAGAAGAAGATGACACTATCAAGGTTTAAGTCCAAGACTCATATTCAACTGAGATTTGATGGGGTTAGAAATGATCTCTTCAAACATCACTAAAATATCAAATGAAATGAGTAATGTTACCAACAAATTATCTACTATACCAACGAAAAACGAGGTATTGAAGAACCCTCACCATTTCGAATCAAGTCCAGAGCAAGATAAATTTCATTATGTAGTTATTAGCAACTTAACCCCGATTTAAACCCCTATATAAGTGGTTCGCTTTATTAAAGAGAAGCTAGGTATCAAGTAATATATACCCTGTTAGATATTCCTGCGTTATATCCTGCCATACCCATATTAATTTCATTAAGATACTTTAAAAATATCGATAAATCTGGATCCGATGACTCCACCAAGAGTTAGATTAACCAATAGCTCGAACAGTCGATATCTTCTAGCAAGATTAATAAGGGGACCAAATATCTTAAAAGCCATTAAGCTACATCTTGCTTTTCTACAGGACCAACCTGCGTCAATATGTTACAATGGATTTACCAACACAATCGTTAAACTCTTTTTGACTTTCGACGGACTTCACACTAAGACTGAAGATCTACGAAAAATCCTTCTAGAATTTAACGATAACTAAGAATTATTCCAACTACGGTGGAAGCTGATCTTGTTACTTTTAGGTCCTTTCACACTGCGGAAAGAACTATTCACCTGCAAAAATCAAGGGAATGCCACCTAAATTACTATTTCGTTGTCTCTCCAAAACTAAATTTTTGAACAGGGTATGAGCGTCAAAGTTCAACTCATGGTGGCACCCTAATCCTTTCTACAAATAATGATTTCTCTCCAGTAACAAAATATGAATTTCTGTCGAGTGAAGCCTTCTTTGAGTTTTTCTTAGTTTATAATAAAAATCTTCATCTATACATTCTTTGCATTTATAGATCACCTATGATAAATTCTATGCGGTGACAAGAATTAATTTTAAAAGTTAATTCTCCTACAAGAATTACTAAAACAACAACCACCACAATTGATTATATTGTCTCCCTTTTTTCACCCTTTGATGTACGCTCTACAATTATTAATACAGGACTATCTGATCATGAAGCAGTGTATACCAAGATTACCACTCTTAACAAACAATCCTCAAAAACTCAACGTTTAGGTAGGATTTTTTCCACTCAGAACTTTTGTAAATTCCAAAATTTATGCTTGACTTCTGAGTGGATCTTTTCTTCTGTGGACTTGGCCTATAATTTCAGTGACTTTTAGATAGGCTTGTCTGAATTTTCTATAAGGCATTTCCTTTATTAATTACAATTAAGCCAAAACATCACAAACCCTGGATTACGAAAGGTATCCGCATATCAGCCAAGAATATGCTTTCACTATTGTACATTCACTACTGTACCAACGTCTATGTCACTGAAACTATCACTATCTAAAACTTATCAAAACAGCTAAAAAAGCGTACTATCAAAACCGTCTGGGAAGCTCTAAAAGTGCTGCAAAAGAAACTCGGTCCATAATAAACGATCTTCAAAATAAAACAAACACAGCTCAAACATTTTCCCTTCCAAATCCTGAAAATCTAAATTAATACTTCGTTAATCTGAGTAAAAATATAACATCAACTATTTTGCCACAACAAGATCTCATTTCCTATCTCCCCAATTCAAAAAAGGTCTTGATTCATTCTTTCTAAGATCAGTTGATAAATTTGAACTGATCCAAACAATCAATAGTATCAAAAGCAAATCTTCTTGTAGTATTGATGGACTATATATAAAATTTTCTCAAATCTCCCAAAAAATATGTTGGAAGATCAGAATTTATGTACTAAAGCATATAAGGACTACGTCGTTCAATGTACAGTTCTGTCTTCAGTAGCTTTCTTTTATATTCTTACTTCCAACTCCATTCAAATCATCTTCAATTTCATGAAGGCAGTGCAACCGAGGCCCCCTTTAGTCCGTCTCAGTCTACATTATGTCCCAACTATCGTTCCTACACGATAATGGTAAAATTAATAAATCGTTCGGTTAAATTACAATCATGGTTTTTATTTACAGTAGGTTACTACAGAACTGGCTTATACTTCCTTTCCCTTTTGTCTTTGAAACTTCTTGTGCAGCTTTTTCTGAGATAAGTCACTTGTGAAGCTTCTCGGTTAAGTGACCAACAATGGTCCAACACCATCATGTTGGCCTTCCAGCGGCCGTTGTAGCGTTTTTCCACTAATTTAATATCCTGGTGAAAACGCTCATTCTGTTCCTCACTAACGTCTCCCAAATTTTCCGGGAAGTAATCAGATGACTGTTAAAAAGGTGAACCTTAAGGGTGATAAAATTTTATTTTTTAAAATTATTTAACGTGTTAGCTACAATAGTAGCGGAAGAAGCTACACTAACCTACTGTCCGCCATCCGACCGGTAAGGCACGCTGTAGATTTGAAATTTCCAAATGATTTGAAGTCTGTTTAAAGGTGTTTTCTGAATTCTGAGGTGTTTACAGTCAAAGATGGATGAGTAATGTACTACAGAAAATATAGAGCCTAAACAGAGATTCTAGACTAAAAGAAAAGAACTTGTTGACAGTTGGAACCATCATATAATGTGTATAGGAAGAAAGAGCAGCAATTTTCAATATTTTAGTGTGATTTAGTGTATCTACTGCTCAGACATTCCAGATCTGATGAACGAGTTCGGTGTTGACTGCAAAAAAGAAGACTGGAGACTGTTTATTGATTCATAAAAAGCTAGTTTAAAAGCTGTTTTATTACACAATGGTAATACTTATGCATCTAGTACATTCTTCTTCATGTATCTTGTCCTTTTAGAACGTTGGTTACCATCATAGTATTGGAGTTTCGAATCTTCTCCACCCAAAAAACTTTTAAGACTGTCATGAAAATCTATAAATAGTGTCGAATAAAATTTGATATTCTGCTCATGGTTGGATGATATGTGGCGATTTAAAAGTAACATGTATGCTTCTTGGTGAGCAAGGTGGTTTTACCAGATTTCCATGTTTCTTGTGTGAATGGGACAGGAGAGCTAGACATCGACATTGGTGCAGAAAGAATTAACCTGTGACGGAGAGTCATATTTGCCTAAAGATGGACCTTGTTTTAAGCATAATTACTATTTAAATGGGAATAAGCCACATTAAAGGTTAAAGTACGTTTATTGACGTTTCAATTTCCACTTCGGAAATCGTTCTCAAAATAGAAACATTAGTAAATTGTTTTAAGCATATCTGAGAAAAGTTCCCAAACCTTTCAGAAGGTAAATTTAAAGAAGGCGTGTTTGTAGGACAATCGAAAAATAGTGTTCAACTTTGAAACCACAACGACCATAAATGAGAAAGAAGCATGGGTATCATTAAAGCAAGTTGTTACAAAATTCTTAGGAAATAAATTAAATAAAAATTTAAATACCCAGAATATGGTACTATTGTAGCTAACACGTTAAAGAATTTTAAAAAATTAGGTTGTTTGATGACCCTAAAAGTTCACTTTTTGAACAGTTATCTTGATTACTTCCCGGAAATTTTGGAAGACGTTAGTGAGGAGCAGGGTGAGCGTTTTCACCAGGATATTAAATTGATGAAAAAACACTAGAAGGGCCCCTGGAAGACCAAAATGATGGGGCACTACTGTTGGTTACTTCACCGAGAAGCTCTACAAACGATTTAACGCAGAAAAACCTACACAAGAAGCTTCAAATAAAAAAGTGAAATATTGTTCTGAAGCTATTTTCTTGTGGCATGTTAAAGTAATTACTAATGAACCCTTAACTACAGAGATCCGGTATTTCTTACCGGTGGGCGGTCCCAAAACGCGGATTTCGTGGTATCCGCACCATTTACAATTGCATGTTTCTCATCTCAGTATCTCTCGGGCAGTTTGTATAACAGTGCTAATCAAAGCGGTGGGCGTGTATTGTGAATATTTTCTTTCGTAGCTCACATTAAAAATCTTAACCGGTAAAATTTACCGAAGGTCTGTTTTTAAGTAAGTATTTTTAATTAATCTTATATGGGTAAAATGTGAACTGTTTATAATATTTTTTTGTTTTTAGGAAAAGAGTAAAGAAACTGGAAGTCATCCTGGACCTTCAAAGAGGGTTAAATTTGGTGATAGAAATTTTGCAAAAATGGAATGAGGGAATTGATTCTGGCGCAAGTGATGTGGACTCAGATGTAGGGTATTTACCAACAGACCATTATACTGAATCACTGAAGAAAGAAAAACCACTCATATTTGCATAATGTGCAAGACTCCGATATGTTTGCAACGCACGGCAAGAGTTTGCAAGAAATGTGCCACTTAATTTTTTCTTATGGATTTATAGATTTTCGTAAATGTTATTTTGTTTCTTTTATGATTCTATATTAGATTTATTTGTTTAAAAAAAAATCAGAATTTTTGTTCATAGCATTTGTGGCTGTTTATTTATTTCAATAGACCAAAAATATTACCAAAATTATCCTTTAATAGATTATTCTTTAAAAATCTTGTATTTTATTATTAAAATCACTCATTTTACCAGTTCTCCCATATCTAGACACTACAGAAAAATACATAATGCATTTTTTTATTAACTTTATATTTGACTCCCTTTTATACTGACCGGTAAAAAATACCGGGGCTCTGTTGTTATGTGGTAATAATGGAATGTCTGTAGTTAAGGGTTAAATGGGGATAAGCCACAATTAAAGGTTAAAGTAAGTTTATTGACGTTTCAATTTCCTCTTCGGAAATCGTTCTCAAAATACAAACATTAGTAAATTGACTAATGTTTGTATTTTGAGAACGATTTCCGAAGTGGAAATTGAAACGTCAATAAACTTACTTTAACCTTTAATTGTGGCTTATTCCCATTTAAATAAAAAAGTGAAATGATATATAAACCAATTCCATCTGACTAGTGAAATTTATATTACTACAGTGTATGATTATTTCGAGTAACCTACTGTAAATAAAAACCATGATTGTGATTTAACCGATCGTTTCATTTATTTTACCATAATCGTATGGGGATTTTAAACTAACAAAAAACAGGTTGCTAAAAAACTATGGGTGATAGTGATACAAAAAAACTAAGACCATGTTTCGTTTCGGCATATAAAAGTCGATAAAAATCAGCTATTGCTATTAAGTTTTTAACCAAAATTTGTTTGTCGGCCTTTGTTATTTTTACTGAACGAAAAACTCCAACAAATAAAAATCAATAAAAATGTTCAATATTTAGCTTATCTTATTTTTATTTTTAAGTTTCCTGTGAAAAAATATTTTTAGATTTAAAAAATAAAAACAGCAATAAAGAGTAAAAATAAACTGGGTCAATGCAATGTTTTGTAAGAAAAGCTGAGCTAACACGTAGGTTTAGAACGTCCTAACTGCTTTGACATATTGACATAAAGGAAGCTAATCTTCAGTCAACATTAGCGAGAAAAATAGTGTTTTGATAAATATTTAGTGAAATGCTCCAAGGTTTTATTTATAGTGAGTCTAAATGTATTTTTTTCAAAATATTTTTCATTAGTTGCGGTGATTTCCTGAAGTATCTATCAGTTGTGATGGTTTTTATTATTTACGAAATATTTCCAAATCGATCGATGGGTAAAAGACGGTTTACTGTTGTTCTGAAGCTATTTTCTTGTCGCATTTTAATATTATTTACTATATTTAATGGAGATTAACCACAATTTCAGTTTATATTACGTTTATTTTAATGTTCCTATTTAAAATTCAGGAATTGTTCATAAAAACATGTTTATTGTTTATTGAATGGCCACCTTGTTTTCCAGATTTAATCACCTTAGATATTTTTGCTTGTGGGGTTATTTAAAAATCAAAATCTATGTAAATAGGCCAGACAACATCTTTTAAGCATCACTCCTATTACAGAAAGTCACCGATTGATTCGGCTACATTCAGAAATTAAAAAATTGACAATTACCAGGAGAGGACAGAATACCGAACACATTCCTAAAGTAAGGAGGACCAGATCTGACCAAACAACTATTAAAACTAATCCAAAAAATAATAGAACAAAACAAAGAAGGAGACAAATCGGACCCTGAAAATTATAGAGGAATTAATTAATTAAACGCAACACTAAAATTAACAACCAAAGTGATAACAAATAAACTGAATGAAATTATAACACTAGCACAAGAACAACAAGGTTTTAGGTCGAGAAAATCATGCATCGACTCTATATTTATAATGAGGCAAGAGATCATTAGAATACAACAAACCGGCATATCTATGTCTTATGGACCTTAAGAAGGCATTTGACCGGGTCAAATTAAAAGACGTTATCCATTTATTGTACGCAAGAGAGATACATCTAGGAATAATCAAAATGATCGAAAATATCTAACAAAACAACACAATAAAAGTAAAAGTAGAAGAAGAATTAACCGACCCTATTGAAGCTGGCAATGGGATAAGACAGGGAGTTCCCTGAGTCCTCTATTGTTCGGCCTCATTATGAATAAAATAATAAAAAAGTAAGAACTAAAAAAGGATACCAAATGGGAAAAAACAACTTAAAATAATCTGCTATGCAGAAAACGCAATACTACTCTCTCAAAGTGAAGGCGATTTGCAACCTAAGCTGCACCAATTTAATAATAACCGCCAGAAAATTTAACAGCAAATTTCCTAAGATGTAAATTGGAGCTGGAAGGTCAGATAATAGAACAAGTGATGGAGTTTAAATATCTAGGCATCACATTATCTAGCTACGGAAAGATCAAAACTGAAGTGGAAGATCAAGTGAATAGAGCAAACAGAGCCGCAGGCTGTCTGAATGAAACGATATGGAGAAATAAAAATATCAAGAAAGAAATGAAAGGAAGAATTTACAAAACAGTCATCAAAGGATGTTAGAAACAGCAGAGATGAAAACACTTGTAGAAAGGTGTAGAACATCAAGAACTGGGTAAGAAATAGAAAAGTAGAATGAAACGATCATAAATACCGAATGACAACAAATAGAGTAGTAAAGACCGCAAGAGACGGTTCCGCAATAGGAGGATGACAGTAGAAAGACCACGAAAACGATGGAACGACAACTTACTGGAGGCGCATTGAAAAACAGACATGAGTCATGTTTACATAAAAAAAAGAAGAAGACATTCACAAAGTCACCGATTGATTAGAAGATAGAATTGACACTGTCAGATAGTTAATAGTGGTCATTTTAAATATTTGATTTCTTAAAATGTCTTTCCTATATCGTGTACCTTTGACATTTTGCCATTTTCCTCCTAGATTATTATAAAAGATTTTCTCGAACATTTCATAAAAAAAGTCGATATCGTCATAACTTAGTTGAGACACACTGTATATATACAACAACGTCTTATAGCCTGAACTGGAGAATTGAATCTACAATAACCAGGAAATACGAACACTCATTAGACAATCTTTGCTATAAAGCCATATTGATTTTTTTATTAGACATCTAAGTCTTAATCTTCTTCTCATTGCGCCGTCTCCTTTCGAAGGTTGGCGATCCAAATGGCAGTCTTAATAGTTTTGTATTAAATTTTACAATGCGTTTAATGTGTTACTTGTCATTTCATGATTTCATTTAAGATAAGAAGTACCTATGGCAAATCAATAAATCTAAATTTCACAGCTAACTGTTTAATGTACTCACCTCTAAATAACGAAATATATTTAAATATATTGAACAATAATAATAGAATTCTATATCTACGAGTTTCCAGTGGAAACTTTCCACTATTCACTATAATATCGTATCAAAAATCACACACGCTCACTGTGCACTACAGTACGCTCTGACACTCGCTCGGACACTCGCTAGATTTGCCAATTTGCAATCCCTGCAAATGTATGCGTCACCGTCTTCAATATCTTGTCCGAGTTTAACAAGTACTGTAAGATCCCGTAGATTAGCCTGGGGAAACGTGTTTATTTTCTGATGAAACCAAAATTAGCCTTTTGTCGGATAATCGCCGAATTAGGATTTGGAGGAACCCAAATCGACAGGATAGACTTAACCAAGCTGTCCAAAGAGTCCCATATCAAGGTGGCTCCATAATGTTTTGGGGCGGCATCATGCTAAATAATAAAACTCCTTTAATTCCTATTGTTGGTAACACGAGTGGACAAATTTACATAGATACCATTCTTAGGCCTGTTGTACGCTTGTGGCGAGGAGCTGTTGGTCCAGAATTTATTTTTATGGGCGACAATGCGCCTTCCCATCGTACGAGACATGTGAAAGATTTTTTAGATACAGAATATATCGTCAGATTACAATGGCCACCTTGCTCACCTGACCTCAATCCCATTGTGCACGGATGGGATATGCTCAAAAGAAAAATTCAGTCCCGGCAGCCACCCCCAAGGACACTACAAGATCTTAGAATAGCAGCGATTGAAGAATGGGGCACCATGGACAAGAACTACATTAATACACTTATAAGAAGCATGGGACATCGCATCTAGTCTTGCATTGATGCAAGAGGTGGAAATACGGCATATTAAGTATTAGTTCCTAAATCTGTACAAATTTAAAAAAAAATATATTTATAATACATATTATAAATAATAATGATAAATTGTTAATCTTTTAAATTTTGTTTATTGTTAACATACAATTTTATATATATAATAAAGAATTTTGTTAAAAAAAATAGATTTCACCAGATTTGGTGGATAATTTTGAAAATATTACATTATGCAAAATATTTTTGAGTGTGTATATATACTGACACTATAAGTCATGGATGTATTTACAATGTCTGATCAGACAAAAAAATAAGTGAAACTACAAATAATAATAAAAAGAACAGTGTTCGATCAAACAGACAAGCAGTTTTTGTTTATGTTATAAAGTTACGAAAATAATAACAAAAACAGCTGTCATAGAACCTCGTGTTTATATCTTATATAATGATATAAATATAATTTTAATTACAAGTTATTAATATAAAGTATATATCTTATGTAATTTAATTGAAATAACAAAAATAGGGCTCGTAAAGTAAGTAGTATGTTACAAGAAATAATAAAAAAAAATTTCAACAATTATTACGATGCTTTACCTGAATAGGTTCTTAGCCGTTGTCTATGCACAGTTGTAGTATTCATCTCTACATCTATTCGTATTATCCTTCCACATAAATAACACTAATACACAAAAATCCACGTTTCTACACATACTAAACACTAGAATTACAACGAAGTTGTAAGGATCGCTTGCATGACAATCGCTCAATTAGAGATAAGACCCAGATAAATTATGTGATACCTATGTAAAATAAGTATGGTATTCGGTAGCCGCGATAAATGATGCCGTATGCGGTCATCTAAATTATTTGTTTTGGAATTCGGATTAAACTTCAACGGCCAGATAAGATTGATTGTTACAATTTTGTAATTTTTCTAAATTAAAATGATTAGTGTTAATCCGACGGAAAATTTAATCGGTAAGTTTATTAAAAAAAATCGAAGACATCATAAATTCCATTTTAACTTAATATTCGGAACTATAATAGATATTATAATATATAAAGGGTGATTCATTTAGAGGTACTTTTTTCAACAAGAAAAAACGATGAAAAAAATAAATTTTATTTAAAAATATTTATTATCATACAAAAGAATCATTCTTTACAATTACTTCTTAAAGATAATTTCTTTTAAATGTTGGCCATGACTACGATTAAGTTGGTTCATTCTGAAGTTCCAATTCTCGATGACTCGTTCCAGCATTTCGATTGGTATTTCACTAATGACTAGAGTAATATTGGCGTCCAATGCCTCAATCGTATTGGTTTATTCATGTAGATTTTGGACTTTAGGTAGCCCCAAAAGAACGAGTCTAGAGGTGAGATGTCACAGGATCTAGGCGGCCAATTCACTGGTCTAAAGCGTGAAATAATTTGTTCACTGAATCGTTCTGGCAGTAAAGCCATGATTTCACGGGCTGTATGGCAAGTGGCGAAATCTTGTTGGAACCAAATGTCGCCGAGACCACGAGCTTCAATTTCAGGTACCAAATAGTCCGTTATCATGGCACGATAACGGTCTCCATTCACAGTAACATTCTGGTCGGCCTCTGTTTTAAAGAAATATGGACCAACGATTCCACCAGCCCATAAACCACACCAAACAGTTGTTTTTTCAGGGTGTAATGGCAACTCTTGAACCTCTTTGGGTTGTTCATCACCCCAAATACGGGCATTTTATTTATTAACGTACCCATTAAGCCAAAAATGAGCCTCACCTGAAAACAAAATTTTTCTCGAAAACAGTGGATCTTCTGAAAGCTTATCAAGAGCCCATCGAATGAAACGGTGACGACTCGGAAGGTCGGTCGGCTTCAGCTCTTGCACTAATTGAATTTTGTATGCTTTTAAACCAAGATCCTTACGTAAAATACGCCAAGTTGTTGCATATGACAAGCCAAGCAGTTGAGAACGGCGACGAATCGATTCTTCATTATTTTCGAGTACACTATCCGTTACCTCCGCTATATTTTCTTCAGTACGTGCTAAATGTGGTATATTTGGCCGCGTGTTATCCAATAATGAAAACTTTGTTTCAAACTTACTAATCGTAAAGCGAATTGTACGTTCGGTAGGCCGATTATGTGGACCATAGATTGCTCTAAGCACACGAAACACATTCCTCACAGAACTCCCATTTTCAAAATACAACTTAATAATTTCTAGACGCTGTGCCGGGCTAAGTCTTTCCATCATGAAATGTCAAACAATACTGAACAAAAACGAAATGTAAGTTTGACAGTATTCATGCACGATCTCCAATCAAATCCCCACCAAAAAAGTACCTCTAAATGAATCACCCTTTACAAGCTATACGCTCCCGAAGAAGGTGAAGCTGTTTTCACTTTAACATCCTTTTTGTGTGGGGGATCCTTCTATTCTGGGTTTGGTTTTACAGATTCTGGTGTGACTTCGCTGTTTCCACTACTTTTTTCCATTCTTGTCTCTCTTTGATTGTCCATTCTATATTTTTAATTTCCATACTCCTTAAGTCTTCTTCCACTTGTTGTTTCCATCTCAGTTTTGGTCTGCCTCTGGTTCTTTTACCCGATGGTATCCATTCCGTTATCTCTTAAGGGATCGCTCTTCTCTCTTCTTATTATGTATCCATACCATCTAATTCTTCGTGCTTTAATTGGTGTAACTATGTTCTCTTGACTCATCCATTCTTGTATTTCGTGTTTAATTTGTCAAACTCCTGTTTAAAGTCTAGGAAAATGTGTTTCTCCGTCGTACTCGTATGTTTTCTCTATCGCTTGTTTTAGCGTATGTATAGCGTCTATCGTGGATCTTCCTTGTCTAAAACGGTACTGGTAACCCCCTATGCTGTGTTCTGTATATATTGTTAGTCTGTCTCTAATTATACCAGTCATTACTTTATATTCAGTAACTTTCAGTAAATTAATTGCTCGGTAGTTTTTTCATATTCTATGGTCTCCTTGTTTTGGGATTGTCACTATAATTCCCATCTTCCATTCTTCGTTTATTATTTCTTTGTTCCATATGTTCTGTATTAGTTCATAAATCTGCCTGTATAGTGCCTCCCCACCGTATTTTATAAGTTCTGCACATATTCTGTCTTTTCCCGGTGTTTTACCGTTTTTAAGTTTGCATATTTTCTCTTTGACTTCTGTATAAGTTAATTCTTCTTCTTCATCTTGTTCTGTCTTCTTTATTGTTTTCTTCTTCTCTATCCGTTTATTGATATATGTCTTCAAAATACTTCTGCAATTTTTACTATAATAGATATCGACAGAATACAACAGGACTATATTTTTAAACCAATGGATCACTTTATATTGTGACAATAGTCCGATAAAAATTGGTTAACGAAAATGAAAATTTACCAACTGAGGATTGAGCCGGAGGAGATCCTAAAACTACCAATAAGGAAACTGTTGGCCTTCGTTGAAACTACAGGATATGGTACATAGGTCTTAACAAGTGCCAGAGATTAACGTTTTCGCCTAAACTGCTGAAGCTGTTGAAGCTCTTATTATTTAAGAAAACACAAGAAACGTATTCATGGAGAACACAAACTTCCGAGTGCCACTTTTGTTTTACCGTTTTTAAGTTTGCATATTTTCTCTTTCACTTCTGTATAGGTTAATCCTTCTTCTTCATCTTGTTCTGTCTTCTTTATTGTTTTCTTCTTCTCTATCCGTTTCTTGATATATGTCTTCAAAATACTTCTGCAATTTTTACTATAATATATATCGACAGAATACAACAGGACTATATTTTTAAACCAATGGATCGCTTTATATTGTGACAATAGTCCGATAAAAATTGGTTAACGAAAATGAAAATTTACCAACTGAGGATTGAGCCGGAGGAGATCCCAAAACTACCAATAAGGAAACTGTTGGCCTTCGTTAAAACCACAGGATATGGTACATAGGTCTTAACAAGTGCCAGAGATTAACGTTTTCGCCTAAACTGCTGAAGCTGTTGAAGCTCTTATTATTCAAGAAAACACAAGAAACTTCATGGAGAACACAAACTTCCGAATGCCACTTTTCAAATTATGTCAAACATCATATTGAACGGACTGAAGCCAGAACTACACGAAACACTAATAAGTAACCAAGCAGGCTTTCGTCCAAAACCATCCGCTATCGACCACATCTCTACACCAAGATCTTGGATCAAGGAAGCGAGTGGCAAAAGGATATAAATCTATGTTCATTTAATTCAAAAACGCCTTTGATCGTATTAAGAGAGAAAAAATGTGGAAGATTCTGAGACATGGACTCCCGACGAAGTATATCAAGCTGATTGGATTTTTCTATCGACATATCTAGCGACACAGAGCCACACTAGAACAGGCAGGAGAATTACGCAAAGAAATAACTTTAAAAAGTAGACTGGCGGTAAGCACGGATAGATGCGTCCTTTCTCCCACCCTGTTCCTTATCGTTGTAGAGACTGGAATGTAGAAAAAGTAATCGATAATAGAGTGAGCATTAGATGATGATATCTATCTATACATCCAGTTAAAGCATTTGAGTTTGCATAAGAGATTTGCGTATTAAGTGAACATAGCAGATAAAAAAAGTTTACACAATATTCTCATTAAAAACGGTGAAAACGAATCATCTAAAATTTTAATTCATTAAAATAAATCGATAAATCCTTGCTAATATTTGAATTTTTGTTAAAATCCTTTCCGTAGTCTTATATGTAGGTCAAGTTTTACAACTCAACACTGCCGAAGTATTATGTTAATTATTGCTTTGATCTCAGACATTGAAATTTGCTGACTACCAATAGTAAGGTCAATGATTTAATTTACTAAACCATACAGAAATGGGTATCATTACCCATGGACATGGACATCAAACAATATCTATTGACCCGATTCATAACATAATCGTCTTTAAAGGTAATACACTACTCAACAATTGAAGTGGATAATTTTTAAATTCCTAAAATTAACATATAAAACTATTTTTAAAATAATTGCCTGTACTATACTCTATATGCTTGTACTATACTCTATCTTTATTGCCAATATTTTTTGCATGTGGTTTTTATCTCCCTATTCTTATCGGCCCTTATCTCGTACAGAGATAAGGAAGTAGGCCAAGAGAAACATGTTCTTTCAAACATGAATATATCATTCGTATAAAAGTGCTTGTATTGGCTTTACCAGTTGTCAATAAGTCAAGAAATCTATTTATCACAAAAACATTATGCCACAAAGACGTTTAGAACTAGTGCTGCTCAAGTAATTAGTTCGTTGGATCCAATAAGGCATCACTCAACAAGAGGTTGCTATGAGGCTAAATGTGTCGCAAAGTGTGATAAGTCGTGCATGGAATTGGTATGTACCAACTGGATCTGCAACATACAGGCATGGAGGAGGAAGGGAACGATCTAGTACAACTCGTCGGCAAGACCGTTTTGTAGTTCTGACGGCAAGAAGAAACCCAACATTCACGGCTTCCAGAATTAACAGTATCTTCACGCATGCTACTGGAGGAGCGATTTCCAGTCAAACTGTCAGAATACGGTTACATGCATCCAATTTAAGGGCTAGACGGCGCGCTACCCATCCACGAGTAACTAGGAATCAGCGTGCATGCAGATATCGCTGGGCAATGGAACACTATCAGTGGAATTTCGAAAATTGGAGGAATTGTATCTTTATGACGAGTCCAGATTTCGTTTGTATACGAATGATGGCCGAATGTTGATGTGGAGGGAAAGAGGACAGCGTTACAATGAAAATCTGAGAGTCCCAACCACTCTTTATGGAAGTGGATCAGTTTGCGTGTGGGGAGGCATATGTTTTGACGTTCACATGGACTTACTCGTCTTAATTAATGAGACAATGACTGCTACACGATATCGAGACAGAGTCATAGTACCAATAGTTGTTCCATTTCTTGGTGCAATAGGCAAACAATTTGTTCTGATTGATGATAATGCTCGCCCTCACCGTGCGAGAATTGTCAACGAGTGTATAGAAGCTCATGGCATTACAAGAATGGAGTGACCACCCTGTTCTCCTGATATGAATTGCATTGAACATGTTTGGGCCAAAATGTCTAGGCAACAAAATAGGCTCCTTCAACCGCCCCAAACCTTAGATCAGTTGGCCAATACATTACGCGCGATTTGGGAACGTATACCGCAGCAGTTCATCAATAATTTAATAGGAGGTCTTCCAAATAGAGTTAGAGCACTAAGGCGATACAGAGGTGGACCCACACACTATTAATTTTTCTTTTCGGGATATTAGAAATTGAGCAGGAATAGAAATTTTAGGTTGTTAATTTTACAATTTTTGTTTATTTTCTATTTTTTTTTCTAAAAGAATTTCTTTCTTTCGGTTCATCGGTATAAAAATACGAAGTAAAAATAAATCTTTATTTATATCACTTTATTTTTCTATTTGACCTTATGAACAAAAAATAAAATACATATTTTCATAATATCCACTTCAATTGTTGAGAAGTGTATACTGATTCCGGCACTTTTCTGACAGTTAGATGCCTTCTATAGAAAGATTAATTTGAAAATAAGCCTTAATTTTACAGTAAATAACAGTAGGTTACAGTTTTCGTAATATCCTCCCTAATTCGTTCCAAATCGTTTTCCTGTAACATTCTTTAGGAGACGACCAATTTTTACATATTTTAACTTGTGTCATCCTCTTTTGTAAAAAATTTGTTGTTTAATGATATTTGTTCTATTAATTGTAACGTTTTCTCTGACATCCAGTGGCATACAACACTCTCTCAATCGCCAAAGCGTTGTTGTTTTTGATCGACTGTGAGCAAAAGCGGAATTCAATATAAACACATTTTTTAATGACATATTTTTACGTAAAAACGGTGAAAACATTCTAACATATTCAACGCCTACTATCTCACGAAATTTCAATTTATCATCAGTCAAAACGATTGTGTGCACTCCGGGAAAACTGTCGAATTTGAGTGACAAGTGCGTTCAACATGATTTGTGTTCCAAAGCTTCGTTTGTTATCTAGCATTTTGATGCATCAAAATTATAATAAATAAAACGTAAAATTTTACCTGAAAATAATTTCAGAACCATATTAGGTTGACTTTTGTTTACTACTTACCCAGATTGACATTTGAATCGCTTGAAGTTATGATTTTGAGCCGACAGCCCCATCAGGGAGTATTCAATATAATGGAAGAGAAAAACAGTGTATCGGACGTACTGATATAATCAGTCCTCTTTTATTTTTCTGGGGGTTACAACTAATATTTTTGCTACGTTATTATTGTAGTGTATTGCTATTATAGTTGTTATTGACTAATTTTCACGTAACTGCTGGATCTAGGTCAAGATATGGCAATTGTTATTGAGATTTTAGATTGATGCCTTATATTTACAATTCTTCTTCTTAGGGTGCCTGTTGACATTGTTGGTTGCTATATGGCATAGCTGTGTTGAGGTCTTTCTATACCATGCTCTCAGGTTAGCAAGCCAAGATAAAGAATAGAGGAATTTAAGGGAAGCCTATGTCCAGCAGTGGACGTGATAAATAAAGGCTGGATGATGATGACGTGGCCAGGGTAGCACTGCAATACTTTACAGTCGTTGGTATTTGAGTACACTGATCTGGCCTCCTCGAAGTCCAGACCTTAACCCTATGGAGCACTTGTGGGACAACTTGAAATTGTGGTAGTGTTAGAACAAGTGCTGGTAAACGAGTGGGAAGAAATACCTCAAAACGAGATTACTGCTTTATTCTAGTCTATGAAAGAAAGGATGACAACGTTATTCGAGCTGGAGGAGGGAATACTCAATGTAATATCCATATTTTAGAATTATTTTATGATTTTTATTTAAAAAATGTCTTACTCAGGCTTGTGTAAATGTAAATTTTTTATCTGTTGTTAAACTAATCAATATTTTGAAACTTGTCTTTTATTTTATGGTTTTTTATTAAACATACAATACAATTATTGGAAATTAAGTTTTTCTAACACTTTTTAATTATACTTAAAATAAACTTGATGTCCGGTTAATTTTGCGGACAAAAATATAAATATCTTTATTTTGTTTGTCTGAATAATAAATTAGTATATTTCAGTTTTTGCGCATATTGTATATAAATAATTAACATATTATCAGAAGTTATTGTTTTTTAAAAAAATTAACATTGAACTACAAAGTACATCTAAAACCAATAAATACATGAATCAACACAACTTGTTTTGGTGACTAATCAACTTTGCCGGAACAAGGCTATCTATAAAATCAGTTTTTATATGAACGGATACGAAAACATTGGTTCGTGTTTGATAGTGGTCGTTTACACAGTGATTCTTGTATATATACTAAAATTACATGTCTAAAATAAAGGCAAAAATAATTTTGTTGGTATACGAGTAGTACCAAAATGATGGTAGGCGGTAATACCGAATCCACAAAATGTCAATAAAGCTTAAGTGAAATCTTACAGTAAATAGATTATATGAAATAATTGAGTCACTGATAAATATAGTTTTCGGTCTGCCTTTCTTCCTTTTCCCTCCTATTCCTCCCATTAGCATTATTTTTGGCAGTCTCGTGTTTTCCATCCTTTGGATGTGTCCCAACCATCTCAGTCTTTGTGACTTTATGATCCCTACGATATTCGATTCTCCATACATCTCCTCTAATTCCATATTTGGTCTTTTTATCCATATACCATTCCATAATTTACCTCCAAATATTTTCCTGAGGACTTTTCTTTCCCAGACTTGCAGCAAGACTTGCTCGGATTTGTTCATTGTCCATGTTTCACTGGCATATAATACAATAGGTCTTATTACTGTCTTATATATTCTTATCTTAGCCCTTCTAGATATGTTTTTGCTTCTTAATAAATTGTTTAGTGCAAAAATACAACGGTTACCGGCCATAATTCTCGCTTGGATTTCTTCCTTCATATTTGGTCTTCTCGTGAATGTCGCTCCTAAATACTGGAATATTTCTACTTCTTCGAATTTATATGTTTTTTCATCTGTTATTACTGTCAGATATTGTTCTTGTAGGTAATCTCTTTCTGTCCATTCCATATATTTGGTCTTTTCTTCATTTATGTACATCCCTTTCTTTCTCGCTTTCATTTCTAATCTTTTTATTATTTCTTTTAATTCTTGCTTACTTCTGGCTATCAGTACAATGTCGTCAGCGAATGCTAAGCATTGGTGTTTTCTTTGATATATAAGTCCTGACCTGTTGATTCCAGCTTCTCTGATGGTAACTTCGAGGACGATACTGAACAACAGCGATGACAGTGGGTCTCCTTGTCGCACCCCCTCACTAACCTCAAACTTATCTGTTTCTTCGCCAATTATTTTAACCCTATTCTCTGTTTTTCGGAGTGTCATTTTTACCATTCTTATCAGTTTTTCACCAATTCCCATTTCACGTAGTGCTTTGTATATTTCTTTGCGCTTTATCCTATCGAACGCTTGTTTAAAGTCGATGAATAGGGCCATTGTATCTTTCCCATATTCGTAGCTTTCTGCTTGTATTTCGCGCAGTAGGAAAATTTGATCCACTGTGCTGCGCCCTCTTCTGAATCCACATTGATATTCCCCTATGTCATTATCTATATTTTGAGATAGCTTGTCTTTTATATATACTGCAAGTATTTTATATGCAACATTTAGTAGGGCTATTCCCCTGTAATTGTGGCATAAACTTTTGTCGCCTTTTTTGTAAAAAGGGCACAGTGTCGCTTCGGTCCATTCCTTCGGTAATTTTTCTTGTTCCCATATGTCTTTTAGCAACTTTTCCAAATGCTTAATTAGTACTGGTCCTCCATATTTAAACATTTCAGCTGTTACTTCATCTCTTCCTGGGCTCTTATTATTCTTGAGTTTCTCTATTATTTCTTTTATTTCTTTTTCGTTAGGTGGTCTTTCCTCTATTCGTTCTTGATCGCCATTTTCATACACTTCTTCTTCCTCTTCATATTCTGTTGTGGGAATTTCATTTAAAAGTTCTTCAAAGTATTCTTTCCATCTGCTCAATATTTCTTCGTCACTTACTAAATTTCTTCTATTTTTGTTTTTGTAGTGTACAGGTTTTCCTTGGTACCCCTTTTTCTCATTTTTCACCCCTTGATATAAGTTTCTAATTTCTCTATACAATACTGATAAATATTGATACAAAACTAATAAAGCCAACTGTAAGTGTACAAAAAATAAATCTTTTTATATTGGACATATTCGGTTTTTACACAGCATTATCATTTTAGGATTATTTATTATGATATAGAGAAGAATGGAGCGGTCCATGTTGGGAATAACTCTGCGAGACAGAATAACCAACGAAGACATCAGGAGAAGAACCGGAGTGACTAACATCATCGAGAAGATAGCCAGACTAAAATGGAGATGGGCAGGACACATAGCCAGAATGACAAATGGGCGATGGACAAAGAGGTTATTGGAATGAAGGCCAAGGGAAGACAAGAGAAGCGTCGGTCGACCACCTACAAGATGGACTGACGATTTAAGAAGACTCAATAAAAACTGGATGAGAGCGGCGCAAGATAGACGGGGTTGGAAACATGAGGAAGAGGCCTATGTTCAGCAGTGGACTCTTGAGGCTGGATGATGATGATATAAACAATACAAAACAAAATACCAAAATAAAAAAGGAGTAAATCCAAGTTCTTCGGATTAATATTCACCTTCTTCAATTCACCATTTAAATAAAGAATCATAAAATACCTTGGATCCAGGAATGTTCTCATCCAAGTGGGGTGCAAATCTCAATAGAAGTTCTAATTTCTTTTTCTTACTCGGAACTCTAACTTGAAGATAGGCCAAGTTATCAGGCAGTGACTCTACTTTGTTGCGTATAGAAACATCAAATGTATGGTCAACAATTCCATCAATAAATTCACGAACAACAATTTGACCTTTTGCCTGCGATTTACAAGAAACGTGCATGAACTTGCTGATATAAAAAGAAACTTTTTGTTCTTTGGGAATGTGCCTACCTAGTCATCCTTGTGATATAACATTTTTTTATATTATCTAGTCCACCAGGACTTATAAATAATCTGTAATAATACTATTATCATTCTCGATCAAATGTACAGTAAAATTTCTTTTGGTACTAGCAGATATAATTGCAAATATATTGCAAAAAATTCAAAATAATTGTTGCAGATTTGTTTTTGGCATAAGAAAATATGATCGTGTATCATGCAAAATTAAAGAACTTCAATGGTTAACAATAGATAATTTATACAAATATCACCTCGTCTCATTGATATATCGAATTATTTCATCGGCAAATCCTATTTATTTAAAGAACAAATTAGTATTTCGTGGAGACGCTCATAATCTGGATCTGAGATATCCTCATAGTCTTATGCTGCCAAGATATAGACTAGCTATTTTCCAGCGATCGTTTACTTACAATGCTGTTTTAGTGTTTAATAAATTAACAAAAAATTTAAGAGGTAAATCTCTTGATTTCATGAAGCGGCATTATAAGAAATTTTTACTACAATCGCAGTAACATTATTATTATTATATAATATATTGTTGTCGTAATTGTTACCATTAGAATTTTTAGATTTTTTTTTTGTTTTTATTTATCATTAATATCATTTATCACATAACATCACAAATTATTTTCTTTATATTATTTTTCTAGTAGCCACATGACTATTTCTACCATTTCAATATTATATTATTATTTATGTCAATTTATAAATCTTTTTTTTTTCATGTTCTACTTATTTCAAACTGACTTTGTAAACTTGAGGTTAAGTGGAGTAGCTTTAGCTAGACTTCGCCTCATGTATCTCTTGTTTGTAAATTTTTACAGACTAAATAAAGGAAATTTATTATTATTATTATTATTATAATGAGTTCTACTTTTAATGTGTAAATCCTATCAGCCTTTTTTATCGTTCGTTCTCTTTGCTACAGCAAAGTTAGGGTCACAAGACATAAACTAGTGACCACGAATAAAGTAGTACTGGTTCACCGTTTCAAATCTTCTGAGGTCTGTTAAGGGTCTGGCGAACCTTAACACTGTGTGGTTTATGTTTTGACCTCCAGCTCCATCAGAGGAAATGTGAAAGCGTTTCACTTTCTCAGATACATATGTTTTAATATAATCCATTATGAAGGAACACACCTCGTTAGGGCTCTTTTTGCCTAACTCTTCGTAATACATGTAGAAGTAGCTTTTACCGGTTTTAAGATCATGTGTGTATGAACACACAAGATCCCAAATCGCCAGCTACGACAAAGAACAGGAGTGGCTGATGCAGTAGAGAGAGTAGCAACACTGAAATGGAACTGGGCAGGTCACGTGGCTCGAATGACAGATAATAGATGGACAAAGCGGATACTGGAATGGATACCAAGAGATGATGCCTACCGAAGCAGAGGTCGTCCACCAACACGTTGGACTAACGATCTAAAACGTTATCATAGGAATTGGATGCAAGAGGCACAAGATCGAAATAGATGGAAAATTATAAGGGAGATAAATCTATGTCCAGCAGTGGATAAGCGAAGATTGAATGATGATGATGTTAAACACACTGACTGTAAGTTGAAGTAGGTAAAATGTATCCTGGTGCTAGAAATAGATTTTGCATATAGTGAATGCATATTCCTCCTACTGATGGATCCACTTTGGTGTAAGGGCCTCTAACTGATTCATTTTAGAAAAAAAATTATCGACGTACATGCACGTTCTTTTCAGCTATTGATGCCCTCTAAGCATTATCATTCAAATATTGGGACTTTATTTTTAGATCTATTTCTTCGCATTTGCTACAGGTGTTAATCTCAGACCCACCGAAGCGCAACTGATAAAAGTCGGTGAAGACAACTCTATAAAATCCATATTTAACTGAGACATCTGGGAATTTTTCCGACAATAACGAATGCATTATTTTTATATTCAGTTTTTCGTTCAAATATTTGACTTCGCGTCTAGTGCAGTATGCTAGTTTGACAGGAAATAACTCAATATGGACGTTTATACTATTGACTATTTCTTCAGGTTTTGCATTAGCTGGTTTTTGTTTTCCTTTTATGTCAACAGGTACTTTTTCTAAAAGCTCTATCAACCGACCTGTACTTGTCACTCTGTACGAAAATGATTAAAATATCTATTTATGGACATATCCGCTTTCTCCTCTCACCGATTCAATTAAGAAAGGTATAACATTTAACATTAGGTCGTCCAGACATAAATGATACTGAAATATCTGGTCGCCCAAATTCGGCAGTTATCCCGAAAATCATGAAGAAAGTTAGCAATAAACGTGAGTTATTGCGTCGCTAGACAAAATGAATGAAACACAGCAACAGAAAGCCGTCTAAGCGGTCAGTGATACAAACATTAGCAGCCATCGTTTTTGCTTAAATTAGCTCAAATTATATATCTAAAAGTCGTTATAAATTATCTAGGTCCAGGACTTATTAAACGAGGAATCATAACTTGCATCATGCTAGGCTAATGTTTCCAAATGACTAAAGAGACAACGATATGAAAGAATATGATATAATGATGCTAATGTTCAAAGCTGGATGTTTGTTATTTTGGACTTTCATTATTATTAACTTCTTTCAAGGGCCAGTACATCGATTTTCGCTAAATATTTTCTTCCCTGAACAAAAAAAGGTTATTTTTCTTGTTCAGTGTCTGAACAGTTTATTATTATACTGTTGGGTTAGTTAGTTTTAACATGGTAGAAACAATCATGTTTCAATTAGTTATCATAAGAATGAACGTATATTCAAAAACCATAAATATGGAATTCTTGAAGACTTCATTGGTAGTGTTTATTTTTTTTTCCAGTTAACGTATCATATAAGTATTCTCTTTATTTACTGAGGTATTAGACATTTTGTTTATTTGTTAGAGCATCTAAAGGAGTTTTCATGTTACTGCAATGAATATTACCTTCAGTGATGGTTCAGAAGCCAGTGTGTGTACAGCAAACGACTGTTATGGAAACGTTCACGAAATGATGTCTTTTCGCACTGAGTTACGCTGATAATATTAAAAAGTGTTAATTTTATCTGCGAGTAAAACGAAGATTTGCCCGCCACTACCCGTATACCGCCAAAATAAATTCTTTTAAATTTTTCGCGATGAAACGAACCATTATGAGCAGCAGAATTAGTGCGGTGTGAAGAAAAAAGATTCAAATGAAACAGAAAGGTAAATTATATAATACTGCCACAAGACTAGGGCATATGTTAAGATGGTTATATCACGTCCACTGCAAAAATGATAATCATTCAATACGACGAATTGCTCAATTGCAATTTCCTGGAATGAGTTGAAAGGAAGATCAAAGAAGACCTGATTGACAAGACATGTCTATGAATTGATATTAAAAATTGATATGAGGCAAAGTACATGAACGTGCTTAGGAATAAAAGCAAATGAGGCTTGGTCAGAAGTTTAGATAACAGATTTGTACGTGAACTACAAAACCGGTTTTCGCAAATTTACTGACTTAAACTGATTTGCCATCTGAAGCCATTTTGTTTTCTTTCCGATCAAATTTCAATCTAAAACTGTTTCTTATGAGTGTTTTCCATCACCGTGTATCGGAGAACACGTAACGCCGTCGGTCCCATGGGCTAGTGCGCATCGAGAATAGTTACTTTACAACAGAGTTAAAGATGCAATTGGCGCCGAAAGGATCTTCCCGGCAAACGATTTTATTATTATTAGTCTTATCCTGCATAACTGATTTTATAAAACATTTGCGACTTTCAATATTTCAATAAAGATTAAATATCAATGTTATCAAACACGTGCCTTGTATTTTGTATGTTCTCGCCACACATTTATTATTTACAGTTTAGATATGGAGGTGTGGCATTGATAAAGCTTAAAACGTCACAGGACAAAGTTTGACGGGTAGGACGTAGAGTAAATTTTCTTTGTTTCTTTTATGTTATGAAATTAATATTGTGTTTTTATTGACCTACCACATTGATTCTGCTACAGTACGCTAATGATTCAAAAATGCAAAACAGGTATTAAATAATTACACTTAGTTAATCAGATACTAAATAAATCACGTGATTAATATATTTGCTATACAAAGTGTCCCAAATTCATAATTTTGTTGCGAGAAAGTTTGAAAAAACACAAACACAAGTCGATTTTTAATTTTAAGTTGTGTTTTATTGCCCACCTACTTTTTTTCTGATATATTTCTGTCAAAGTTATGACGTCATCGACATTTTTTTTTAAATAGGCTACCCTATATATAATTGGAAAAATGCATAGTTCCCTCAGAGACGACTTCAACGGTATAGGGTTTAGCTGTCATTCTCTAATCACTGTATGAAATTTTTAAAGAAATCGAGATAGATACCGAGAAATTTTTCAATTAATGAGACAAAATGAATATTAAATTCTGGACTGTCTTTCATATTTATATTTTTCAACAAACAAACATACAAAATGCAAGTAGCACGTGGCAAAGAGTAGAACAAGCTCTATTTTTAACGACGTGGCGTAGCAAGCTGCGTGACGCCACTGTCACGTCATTTTGGTGTGCGCTGAATAATTCTTTTGCATTGGTTACAGTTTAAGTAACATGCTAGACGCGCGCTACTTGCTACTTGCCACTTGTCATACCAGTTTGGTGGGCGCTCTTCTTAAGGGCTTGCAACCCCAGTGAAGTCCTTACGGTGCCATGAACTTAATTCCGTTTATAACTTAATATCTTTAACTATATTCAAAGGGTTTCTACCCATGTATTTAGTGGCTTCAAACATGTAAATTTAGATAGCACTAATGATGGAATAGTCATTCCGAAAACGTTCTGTGATGTAGTCCAATAAAGTTTTTACATTAACATAGCTTTTATAAAAGATAAACATTTTATTAAATCAAACGTTTAAAATGACCACTATTAACTATCTGACAGTCCAATTAGATGTTAGAATTGATCAGTGACATTCTGAATGATATTAGGAGTGATGTTGAAAATTTCTTCTCTAGTGCGTTGTTTCAGCACGTCAATATTGCCTGGTCTATGTGCATAGACTTTGTTTTTATGTACATTATTTCACAACCACAAGTCTAAGGGGATTAAATAATAATCTAGGGGTAAAGGGGGATTTCGTGGCCGATAAAATTTTGCAACTATTTTTATGTATTTTGATCCGCTGAATCCGAATCTTCAACATGATAATCCGAATGTTTGGGCAGGAATTAGTTATTAACAATTAATTGTTTAAATTCTTATAACTAATAAATATATACCCTTTTTTCATATCATGTTTTGTTTCTTTTAAATAAACAAACCAAACAAACTTTAAAAATTTAAAATCGTCCATTAGAAGCCAATATATTGCAAATTTATTATTAAAAAATATCAAATTATCGATTGTACAGACATTTTTGCTTATAATTAATCTTTTGCTCAACGTAAAAAAATAAGGCATCTCATTTTAAAGCTATGGTTATAAGCTATGGCTATAAGTTATAATGAATTCGGAAAAATTAGGTTTTATCAGCTTTTAACGAAGTTATATAATTTGTTATAGCATGAGATCAAAAAATTTAGTACCATGTTAATGAAGATTATATTACAATGGAAAACGAACATTTTGAGCTTTACTAAATTCATTTTGATTTCGCTAACATACAGTAGTTTGAACTGAAACCAATTTCCAAAATTGGAAAAAAACACTGGAATATGGCATTGATACTTATCACATATTTATAGACTACAAAGCAGCCTACGACTCTGTGAATAAAAGAGAAATGTTCAAAGCAATGAAAGAGCTTGGAATACCTAATCAGTTGCTAAATTTAACAAAAATAACTCTTGAAAAAGTTAAATGTAGCTAGTACTAACGCCTAGTCCTAACATATGGTTCAGAGACCTTCTAACAAAAAATAATGAAAACATGTTAGGATGTTTCGAAAGAAAAATACTAAGGCGAATCTATGGAGCAGTGAATCACAATGGAGTGTGGAGAAGACGATACAACTTTAAACTTTATAGAATATACCATGAACCTGATATCGTAAAACATAACATTAAGATAGGACGTCTGAGGTGGATAGGGCATGTAATGCAGATGGAACAAAATGACCCAGCTAGAAAAAAGCTCCTTGCAAATGATTTTGCATGTTTTTTTTTGTTACATTTGCAAAATGAGCAACATTAAACTCCTGAAGAAATCCATATACATGCTTGGTGCTAATTAATACACTGGTGGTAAAAGTATTTCAACTTCCTTGGGCATTAAATTTTCTCTGTTCAACATCCACCCAAAATCTTTGGGATTCAAAGTACTGAGCAATTTATTTAAGCAATTTGTACGGATATGTACCATAAAAATTGCTCGTAAAATCTGTAATAAAATTGAGTTGAACATAGTAGGTAATACTTCTTTCTATTAAACAATTTTGATCTCTATATTTTGCATTCTTAATTCATTAAATGTTTTGCACCCAGACTAACGATTTAATACTTTTACAAGGTATTCTTCAGCTTTTTGAATATCAATGTCTATTGGAAAATCAATCGAGTATTTTTCAGATTGAAGTGCAGAATATTTTGTTCCTAACTTTATTTTAATCGGAACCTGTTAAATTATGCAGAGCACTTTACAAAAATCTTCTCTGTAAGCTAGAGATCCACAACCAGTGTCAGCACGGTAATACGACTCTCCGAATCAGACATATTGTACTTATCGAATGTCCTTTTTATGTCAAAATACGCCAACAGCTCGGTATCAGTCCGATCTTCAAAGATGTCCTAAACAGCACCGACCAAATCAACAAGGTGATCAAATTTATCGACAAAATTCAACTATTAAACATTAAAAAAATATTACTTTTAAAAAAATATTACTAAAAAAATATTATTTATTATTATTATTAAATATTACTTAAATGTCTTTTTTTTTTTGTTAAATGTTAACTACATATATTATTTGTAATTTATATTTAGTTCATGAAAATGTTGAAAAGGTTGAAGAGAAAGAGAAAAAGGTGAGACCGCTTCCATAGGAAAATTGGTTCTGATTCGGTTTCTTTGCGGATTCTTGTTCAAAAATGTCCCCTTTAAACAAATCTTAAGGGTGACGGGCGAAATTTTTTGGCAGAAATTATTTAAACAATGTTTTTAAACAAATTCCAAAATCACCTTTTTTGCTCCTAAAAACGAGTTTTTTGTGGATTAGTTCAGGAAATTGCCCAAATCTGTGCTCTCTACAATTTTCAAAATAAACAGACGATAAAAGAAGTAACATTAGGAATAATTTGCATTTTATCAACAATTCCACCAACACGTCACTTTATCTAGGCAAAAACCATTCGCGAACCGATTTCTAGTACACCATTCGTGAGTATACAAAATAAGAAATATATAACACAAAAATATATGACATAATAAACAATATAACTTCACTTTAAAATCTAATTATTTTGAAGCAATTTTGCAACTGTACTGACTAAATATTTCCTTATTATAAATTTGAGAAATTTGGAGCAGATCAATTCTCTGAAGACACTAAAAACCATCATCTATTCATAGTCCAATAAATTTTATACTGCCATTGTAATTTGCAGAATTTTTATAATGATATTTCCCACAAATATTATAACGTACCTAATTATACATTTAGTAGTCTTGAGTTCAAAGGTATAACAAATTGCGAAAAAAACCATTGAAATTGACAATGAAAAAATAAAATGCCAGGTCTTCAGCACAGTAAACCTACAGCAACTAATATATGGAATAAACTTTTAACACTTTGCTTTGTGTATAAACAAAATACTCAAAATACTCACCCTCTTTTAGAATCTTATCGTAAATCCTATAAGCATCACAGTCGGTAATTCTCTTCTTAGCGTTACAATCCAACGACTTACTTCTGGCTCTAAACTGATCTTCCTGCTCATTATTTTCGCTCTCACTGTGTCTCCTATATCCCCCTTCCGAACGCCAATGCTGGATCTTCTTGCCGAAATGCTTCATCAACTCTTGAATGGAATGGTGGTGATGAGTCTTGTGAGAGTGTGTCTTGGGTGAGGAACTCAATTCGTGCTTTTCCCCCTTGGGGGGCGATAACAAAGGAGAGTGAGGTATGTCGACATTGGGAGTTTCTGGACAACTTTCGGTACTCAAGCTCGGCGGAGGATTGAACTCGAAATGATAATGTCTGTAATGGCCCAAATGTCCCAACCGACTCGGCAAGACGTGATGTTGCTGACCGAGGTTGTACTGGTGGTTGGTAGTGTAGGGTATCTGGTGGCCGTTAGGCGTACTGAATAAGTTGCTGAAACTCTGCATTACTGGCACTTATTTGAATACACTTTGGTTTAAAATGTCTTTCAGTCTTTTTGTTAATTAAAGAACGTGTGTCGCACTAATATAGCATAGTTTTTTAGTTACATCTTCTGTAATGTTTTGTTTAACACTATGCTATTTATAACTGTTCTGGTGATATACAGGAAGCCTACTTAAACAAATTTCGAGATAGGAATTTACCAAATTATATTATGATTTCTTATAGTTTATTTTAAAATCATTGATTCTGATGATATCCCAAGTTAAATGGAGAATAACCAACATTATCACCTGTGTACCTGAGATGCATATTAGAAATACTGGCGGTATTAAAGAAGTAAAAAAAAACGGTGGTCAAATTAACCACAATATTGAAAAATCCACAAAATATTCATATGCACAAAAGAATTCTGGTTAAATATATGATTCTTCCAAATTTCTTTTATATATCAGAGTGTTCGATCATTAAGGGGTTACATAGGTCTTGTATTTTCAAAAAATCTAATAATTTTTTTTCCATATGAAAGTATAATACTTCAAGAGTATTCATACCAAATTTGAAGTAAATTCGAGCAATATTACCAGAGTTATAGAGATTTGAATACCGCGCGGTCGGTATGTGCGCTCTCAGTTTAAAAACTTCAAACGCGTTTTTCTCGAAAATTTGTTTTTCCGTGCGGTAGGCACGATTTCTCGAGAACGAGTCGATCGATTTTGCTGAAACTTTGCACAGTTCATCATTATAGTATTGTTTCGAAATTGAACGAAGGGATTGAAATAAAAATGAAGTTTGAACTTATTAAATAAGTTTGAATGAATTTTCGTCTCATATTCTTAAGCATTTTCCGATCCCAATCGATGTTAAAAAATTTTTTTTCATATAAAACAAGAACGAGTCGACCGATTGAAAATCCTTTCATTGAACCACGAAACAATACTATAAATACGAACTGTGCAAAGTTTCAGCAAAATCGGTCAACTCGTTCTCGAGAAATCTTGGCAACCACAGGTACCGACCGCGTGGTATTCAAATCTCTATAACTCAGGTAATATTGCTCGAATTTCGTTAAAATTTGGAGTGAATCCTCTTGAAGTACTACACTTCCATATCAAATAAATAGATTCTTTGAAAATACAAGACCTATGTAAACCCTTAATACCATTACAATTAGACAAACATTGTACCTTGGATAATGCGCAATAGGTAGTTTATACAATATCAAGTAGCATTAGAAAATCAGATTGAAGGAAAGAGGAATGTGGAAAGCATGTAAAAGTTATTAACATAAGCAGATTGGATCCACACAACAGGAAACCATTTAGTCAAGCTCAGGACGATAACATCTGCGATATTGGTGGCAAGCTCAATTGAAACCAATATCGCAAAACTTGAAAAGTGGAAGTTTAGATCATCATGAACAAGCTTACTCTTATCCCCGCCGCCAATAATGGCAGTTCTCTTAAGAGATGGTGTAAAAAAGATAACAGACAGATACATCGATAATTTTTTATCGTTTAAATATATTTTAAAAATTTTGAATACTTTTATGAAATAAATAAGACAGGAGTGATCTCTATTGAGTCTTTATATTAGAACGAATCCAATGAGTCACAAAACAAACGACCATCTCTATTGTTTTCATCTTCGCGTCATCTATATTAGCTTCATTTACGAACTTGTTAATAGGGAAACGTACTGAATTTATAAGTCACCTTGACCGTTTTGAAGGTCAGCGTGTACTATTATTTTTCCTGGAAACGTAGTATTCAATTTAGGCTTAAATATTAGCAATAAAAAAAAAACTAAATTAACATGAGAATTCGTAATAATATTATGGAAAGCTTGATGGAATATGTTATGTAGATGTTATCAGAAAAACGCTACTTTTCGTCTATTAGTACATAATATAAAATTGATTTTTGGAAAATAGGGTAATGGGTAATGTCAGTAAATTTGTTTGTTGAATTGAAGAAAAATATAAAAAGATAAAGTAGTTGTATTTTAAACATTAATTTCCGTAGCAGTGGTAAAATAGTTAGAATTTATTGTTTGATTGGTCTAAAGAGATATCAAAATTCTAGACTTTCTGTAACACAAGCTAATATATAGAGTGGGCCAAAAGTCTGAATACGCCTATTCTGCAACATGGAGATTTAAAATTTTATGATTGGAATGTTGCCAGATTTACCATTTTTCCGATATCATTAGTCACTTTGGTTTTTTAAATACAATACAGGTATTGTAGTATTATTGGAATCTTTACTTCAATACGAGTTCAACCATATAAAACACTTGGTATTTCATCTAGTTACGAACGTCGTAAATAAATAAAACTTCTCAGTGCGAAATAGTTTTGAAGTAATTCGGTAAATATAGAATGCTGTGATTTTGACATTAATTCACGACTCTTGATTATGTATATGTTCGAATTTTGTTGAACATAGCTTAAATCAAAAAATTTATTGAGACGATTAGTCGTTTCTAAGTTTCTGTTTTATCTATGTAAGATGTTGCTGACTACATAAATCCGAAAGTATTGTATAGCATTGAACTGGTATTGAAGTGGAGATTTCATTAAAGGTACAATATACAGCGTATTGTATTTAACAAACAAAAATGACTAATGATATCAAAAATATGCTAAATCCGACACTCTGTATAAATTATATATAACACTTATACCTAATCGTTCTAAAATCAGCTATGACATAGACGCTTTGAAAGACATGAGGGAACCGTCACCTCAGATAAAAAAACTCAGTACCTAGCTCTTCTTCCACTCTAGTCATCATCATCTTTGGCTCGACAATACTTTGTGAGTCCCAGCATGCTTCAAGATCATCGCCATTCTGTTCGCTTTCTGGCGACCTGTTGCCATTTTCTGATCTTTAATACCTGTAAGTCGGTGTCAACTCCATCCATCCAACTAAGTCATCATCCACCCTAATGGCAGTATAAACTCTCATATAAATTCGATACTATTGACTGATGTATTGGCAAACATAGAAGTTACACATGTCAACTAAAAAAAAAACGATTGAAAACTGTGGAGAACACGCTGCCAGTTATAGAGGATGCCCTAAAGTTCCAACTACATCTTCTTCTACATTAATATTAGGCAATTTTGCCTGTTTCTATCGTCTGTCATTCTGCTTATGAGACTGTTCCATTCTCTCTTCCTATTCAGTATCCAATCGCCTATTTTTTCCATCTTGCATGCTGTTCTGATTTCGTTACTTCTTCTCCGATCCCCCAGTGTATTTACCTTGATTATTTTTAGTAATCGCATTTCTGTTATCTCTAGCATCGTTTTTGTTTTATATGTATCAGATCTAGTTTCAGCCATGTATGTCATTATTGTTCTTACAGTCGTTTTCGTAAATTCTTGTTTAAGGTTCCTCCCTAATGTGTTTTAGACATCCTGCTACGTTATTGGCTTTAAAAATGCTTTATAAAAAGCCAACTTGTAACAGAAAATCATGCTAAATGCACTTCTTTCAGCAACACAACAAATTCTAGTTACTTATACCAATAAGTCACAGTTAACATGGTAAATAATCGAAGGTATACTTAAGGATAGACTCTTGGAATTCGGAAGGAATAAGAAAAATCAAATGCCAACGTCGTTGTAAGAGATAAAGCTCACCCAGAACGTGATCTTGAAAATCCCAAGTTTTACAGAAAAGTTTCCAGTAAATTTTAAGACAGTTTGTTTCAGAACAAACAAAATTAGCATAGCAATATGAATCAAAAAGGACATCGAACATCCACTAATGCCAACTCCAGTAGATCTGGGAACCTGGAGTCTGCTACGGTGATAGCCAAATGAGGCAACACGCAAACGTAATCAGATTAGCGTATAAACGTCCCAACAAACGGATGCAAACTTAAAACAAAAAGTCTGATCTGATAGATGGTAATGGTACTGCAATTTATGATGGGTAGGATTGAACACGAAAATGTAGCAGCATGGTGAAAATGTAAACAGCAATGAAGACATTTCTGACAGTAGTGAGCATTTAACTAATGCCAACTCCAGGAGGTCTACGAACCTGGAGTCTGCATATAAACATCAGCATAGTGAAAATGTAAACAACAATGGAGAAATTTCTGAAAGTAGTGCGAGTTTTGATGCGAAATTGATGGGAAAATAATAAAGCAGGAAGCAAGGTTTAGATATCTGGGAATAGATGTAACTAGTTACGGAGATGTTGAAGAAGAAGTACGACAACAAACCTTCAAAGCAAGTAAAGCGGCGGGATCTATTAATTACACAATCTGAAAGAACAAACACCTAAGACAAGACACAAAAACAAGAATCTATAAAGCAGCAATTAGACCTATATTAACATACACGGAGACAAGATCTGACACATCTAAAACGAGACGACTACTAGATACAACAGAGATGAAAATACTTCGACGAATATCAGGGAAAAGTCTGTTGAATAGGAAAAGAAGCGAAAACACAAGAAGAGCATCCAATATAGAAGATATAAATGGATGGGTGACAAAACGGAAACAGAAGTGGAACGAACACATTAGTAGAATGACAGAGGATAGAACAGTACGAATAGCACGAGATAAGTCACCAAATGGACGAAGAAGTATTGGCATATCAAGAAAAAGATTGTGCGATAATTTAAACAATTTAAAAGGCTAATATTAAAGAAGAAATAGGCTTGAAAGCCTACATATGACAAGGAAGAAGAAAAAAGAAGTGAGCGTTTAACGATAAGCTATTAGTGAGTTGTATGTAAACCAGACGTAAACAGAATTTTTTTCTGACTTCCAAGATATTCGTTTTATTTTGCTAAGGGTATTGTGGCCATAAATTGGCCACACTGCTGAAAATTTGGGTTGGTCCTCTTGTTTATTGGCTGCACGATGCCCTACGCTTGTTGAATGTTTGTTTTGTTTACGTTACGTGAACGTCTTTTTTTTCTTGTTTGAGTTGTTAAATCATAATTAGTGGCCATTCTCAATTATATTTTGAATTGAAGGAAAAGATGGCAAGGAAAGAAAAAAGGCGATGTAGGAGATCCTTAAGTTATAACCACTAAGGTTAATATAACCACTAAGATTTGACTTAGTGGTTATATTTTAATATATTTTTAAATTTACTGCAGCTTAGAAATACTTACCCTAAACATTTTGGGTATCCTAGAGCTAGAGGCATAAACACCCTCCTCCAAATATGGTTCTAATACCCTTATCAAATAATTTGCAGCTTGTTTATTAAGCCGGAATTGATGCCTAAATTGAGCATCACTTAGTGAAAAAGGATTTTGAGTATCCCGTAACATTCTTCTTATCCTCCGTTGTGAGCGTCGGATATCTATCCTTTCTAATTCCTCCAAAACCAGCAAATGTCCGTAAAACGCAGCCATATTAATAGTTTTTGCCTCAGTTTTCCTTGCAAGAATCAAAACACAACACCGCCTACCTAAACTGAACGTAAGTTCACTTCTCCCAGTCCAGCCAGTCATCTCAGATTAATTTCGACTCGAAATGAAATTTCAACCACTTTCTTGAAGTTGAAATTAATTTCGATAAATCGAAAACTAGTGACGTCGTTTGGTTAGTTCAGCTGAAATCCACAAGGCTCTCGCAAAGCCGCATTTCAACGTCGCCATATTAATTTCGACATGTTTTGAGTCGAAATCTCAATTAGAATCAGGGCCCAGATCTAATATGGGCTATCTAACAATAGAGACATGGCCAGATAAAAACAGAAGTTTTGAGTTTTTTTCTTGACAAGCTAGGTAAAATACTAATACAAAAGAAATGCAGTTTTTTGGCTATATGTATCTCTACGACGGATTCAAGATTTACCAGAGACTAAATAAATCTCAAAAATATGTAATACTAGGATCCGAAACTGGCGAAACATTAAAAGTGCCGTTGACAAACTGAACAAACTATGCTTACATTGGTATAACGTTTGAAACAATCCCTTTCACAAAACTCAAAAGGAACTATCATAAATAGTAACCATGAAAACGACATATATGTCCACAACACGTGGCTTGAAAGGCTGTCGGACTAACAACCTTTATCGGAATCCTTTATGGTCAACTAGTCTAGTGATTATTCAAATTAGTTCGAGAATCGAGCCAATGTGATTGGAAATTGTATTAGTATTTTAAGTCGCACGTGTCCGTGGGAACGTGTGGAAATAGATAACAGGTGTCATATTAATTTGCAAATTTGGCGTAAACGTACAATTGGCAGGAAATATCGAAAGAAATGCTTACTGTGTCGGAAGGTGTAGAAATTTTGAATTGTTTTCATAACTTCCGATTTTATTTCACAGGTGATTGGAGATTATGTAATTTAAGGCTTCATAGCATATATGCTGCTAACAAATCGTCAAGGTATAGTAGTTTTGTCTTTCTTAATAGACTTTTTCCTTGTAATCCTCTCAATCTAGTTATTCTTGTCTTGTTGCTTAAAATGTCTCTATACAGGGTGTTTTAAAAAGTTATGTCATAAATTAAATCACGCATTCCGGGTACAAAAATAAATTGATTGGTTCCAACTTACCTTAGTACAAAAGTGTACACAAAAAAGTTACAGACCTTTGAAGTTACAAAATAAAAATTGTTTTTCTGCATTATCTCCTAAACTACTTGACATTTTGTAATAAAAATGGACGCGTTACTTTCTTGTTCTGAAAGCATTTTTCATAAAAAATAAACAATAAAATCTAGGCGCACAGAAAAATTTTAAGGGGGGTGTGCAGCCCTAAATCCTCCCAAACTTTTGAGTACGTTCAAATCAAATGAATTTTGTGACATCATTAGTTTAACACATTCTTTTTTAAATTTTTTTATCTCCTATCACTTTTTTTAAAAAACAGTATTTAGTGAGTTACGGCCCTTTTCATTAACCTTTAAAAAATTACGTGCAACTAAATAAATGACTTAAATGAATTAACAAATACAAAAAATGTCTATAACCTCTATAAATATGATATTACAATAAATGTTCAAAATGACCCCCATTTTCTTCAATACACATTCGGTATCGTTTTAATAAGGAAAACCGAATGCGCTGAAAAATCATATTTTTCTGACGAAATTGATTTGCAGCTTCAATTATTCTAACCCTCAATTGTTTTTCGTCCTCTATTGTTACAGAATACACTTTCTCTTTCATAAACCCCCAAAAGCAAAAGTCCATGGGGTTAAGTCCTGGACTTCTGGGTGGCCAAAAAATAGGTGCGTCACGACCCCTTCCAATCCACCGACCAGGATCAGTACAGCTCCACCGCATTACAGCATTACTGTAATGCGGTGGAGCGCCATCTTGTAGAAACCACATATTTTGCCTTATTCCAATATTCACTTCTTCCAAATACTCTTGTAAATCGTTTGCCAAGAACTGCAAATAATTATCACCATTTAAATTGTTGGGAAGAAATACTGGGCCTATTAGATTGTTATCCACAATTCCTGCCCAAACATTAACTTTGAAAATCCTTTGGTGATGAGTCGTTTTTTTCGTCGGCCCAAATGTGCTCGTTATGATGGTTTGTTATTCCATTTCTACTGAAAGTAGTCTCGTCTGTAAACAAAATATCTCTAATAAAATTAACATTTCGAGTGTTTTTAACATTAACATTTAACAACCACTCGCAAAATCCAATCCTTTTAGGATAATCTTCAACCAATAACTCTTGAACCGTTGTTAAGTAAAAGTGTTTAAGCAGCTGATCCTTCAAACGCCTCCAAACCCTTACGTGAGCAACATTTAGTTGAGCAGCTATTACCCTTGTACTTGTTCCAGGGACTTCTTCAATGATTTCTAAAATGTCTTCATCAGTTGCATCCATTATTGGACGACCACTATTGCCAGCAACTTACGGTTGGAATGTGCTCGTTTCCCGTAAACGACGATCAATGGTTAGAAATAATCGTCTATCGGGTGTATTTAGATTGGGGTATTTTACTGCATAGCACCTTGCGGCTGCTGCACTATTTCCTTGACATTCACCTACGATATTCTTCTTCTTCTTCAACTTACCCAAAGTTAAATGCATATCTGCCATTTCCTGAAATGTGCAGGCCATTGTAATATCAATATTTTTAATATGAATCTTATTCACACAATAAATCATAGCTTCATATTATTGACTATTATTGATGGAACTGTTTGTAATTATTGTATCCGTAGAAACTAAGTGTAATTTTATGGCCAACTAGGAAAAAAACTAGTTTTTCGAAAAAGTGATGAGACAAAAAAGTTTTAAAAATAATGTATTAAACTAATGATGTCACAAAATTCATTTGATTTGAACGTACTCAAAAGTTTGGGGGGATTTAGAGCTGCACGCCCCCCTTAAAATTTTTCTGTGCGCTTAGATTTTGTTGTTTCTTTTGTATGAAAAATGCTTTCAGAACAAGAAAGTAACGTATCCATTTTTATTACAAAATGTCAAGTAGTTTAGGAGATAATGCAAAAAACAATTTTTATTTTGTAACTTCAAAGGGCTATAACTTTTTTTGTGTACAGTTATTCTTGTCCCCGGAATGCGTGATTTAATTTATGACATACCTTTTTGAAACACCCTGTATAGTAGATATTTGTTTCTGTTTTTAAGTTTCCCCACTCATTTTTGCACGTTCAAGCCTTTGTTATTATTTTTACTAGGAAAATAAACTCGTTTCTCGGTTTTTAATACAAAATCCTCATGAAAAATTTAAAAGTCATCTACAAAAGTACTTTCTGTGTTATTTGTTCAAATTATCGATAAATGCGGTTTGTTATCTTGATTTATCATAATATTATTCGAGAGTAAAAATAATTAATTAGGGTTCAACATTCCATTTGATGTTTTTAACCCAGAAATTAAACAAGATTTCTTTTATCGATTTTTTAAACAACATATATGCCAATGATACTGCAGTGCCTGGCTGTATGTAACAAATATGTAGTTTAAAATGTATAAACAGATTTTTAAATTACATTTTACACAATTTGACCCAAGAATTACAGGCCAGTAAAGAAAAAAAAAAAAACAGCTGAAAAAATTTAAAACATTTTTGTTCAGAATTATTAAATCGATTTTTTTTGCGTTTTTACTCCCCTACCAAGATGTTTTTAGGGGGAAGCCCGGAGTTAAAAGTGATAAACTTTTTTGCATCTTTTTGGGGTCCCAAAATTAATATTCTCGGCAAAATTCAGCTTGTTCGTGTGATTTTTAGAGGTTGAGTGACATTTTCATTTCTGACCACTGAAGAAAAAAGGAATATGAGGGATAACTGATGACAAATCCTTGAAGACGTAAAAAATATCAAAGTTATTATAAATGTTTATAAGCTAAAAAGTCAGTCCTTTTTCAAAAGGTTTTTATAACAATTTTGAAAAAAGGTTAAATTTGGTAATAATAAATATAGCAGTAAACGTGATAACAAGAGACTACGTAGGATCCTAGCAAGAAAAAAAGAGACAGCAAAGTGACTTAGAAAAACAGAAAAATAATATCAATCCGTTTCCAAGATGTCCAAAATATTGAAAGCCAGAGAAATTCTAGTTCCATGAACAGAAAAATATACTCCGCCAAAGAAGTATCGCATCACTTAGAAAATTACAAATATTTCTGACAGCATTTGGTTAATTTAAATTATTTTTTTCTTACCCTTAAGAATATTAAGGCTAGAATAAATATTAAAAAGAAATTTGTAAATACAGCTTACTGTTTAAGAAAAAAAATGTTAATTGCTATTTTGTCTGGTTTTTATATTATCAGTCTTTATTTTACTTTTGTAAAAAGTATACAGTTTGCGTTTAATTTAAAATTTCGTATTAAATAATGAGTATGGAAGGTCGTGAAAATTTAACGAGAGATCAAGTGGTTAGAATAATTTCCCTCATTGAAGACGGAAGGAGTCAGAGATATGTGGCAAATTTAGTGGGTGTAAATCAGTCGACAGTATCACGAGTGGTAGTAAGGTACCGAGAGACTGGTCTTTATAAAAGACGAGCTGTAACAGGTCGGCCAAGAGCAACTACGCATGTGGACAATAGATTTTTAGTCCTTCAGGCTTTGCATCGAAGACATGTGACAAGTCAACTTCAACATGACTTGCAGAGCCAAGACTCGAAATGTACGTGTGTCTTCAGAAACTGTTAGGCACATCTTAAGACAGTCTGAAATTAGGGCCAGAGTAGCTGCCACTGCCCCGAGACTTACAAGGGAACACGGTATAGCACGTCTAACATTTGCAAGAGAGCACGTAAACTGGAATATCGACGACTGGGGTAACATACTCTTTACGGATGAGTCAAGATTTTGTGTATACACTTCGGATTGAAGAATACCAATTTATAGACGAGATGGCGAGCGTTATTTTCAATGCAACCTAAGACCGGCGACAAACTTTGGAGGAGGATATATCTCTTAGGGGTCAAATCGTATTGGTACAGCTAGATGGAGGATTCTTAACTGCTGATAGGTATATTTGAGAAATTTTGGATATGCACGTTGTTCCTTAATGACTTTGTTTTAATGCATGACAATGGACGCCTACACGTCGCAAGAATCGTTACCGAGTACCTTCAAGAGGTAAATTTACAAGTTTTGAATTGGCCAGCGCACAGCCCGGACTTAAATCCAATAGAACATGTTTGGGACCATCTTTACAGAAGGGTGAGATCTGGTAATGTGACGCCAGCTAATCTTCAGGACCTGCAACGGTTGTTAACCGTAGAATGGAATAATATCGATCAAGATTATCTAAGAAGATCAATGCTGTTTGTGCGCTTACTTCTAATTTATGAAATAAATTAAATAAAACCTTTGTTTTTCGTACATTCTGCATTTTCCTTGTAATACTTGTTACGTACTTAAAAAATAAAAAAAACAACAGTAAAAAATCTATGTTTTAAATTATTTTAATACAAAATTTGCAGTTTCATAGGTGATGCGATACTTCTTTGGCGGAGTGTACAAACCTTCATGATCAACCAAGTTTTCAGAAGATGAAAGAAAAAATATTTTAACACATATTGGGGTGTATTCTGTAACATTTCCGTTAAATTTAAGAGGCCTCTAAAATTTAACTTTTAACGGTCCTCTTAAAGTTTTAGGTAACATTGACATTCTGTAAAGAAATATTATAGAGGACCGCTAAAATATATTTTTTTAGAGGAATCCTCTAAAAGGTTTTCAATCAGATACGGCAACGTCGCACGTTGATCGTGTTTAAACTACTAGTAAGGTAGAAATTGACCAAAAACTAAGTGTCGGAGGCCAAAAACTTAAAACAGAAGAAGAAATTGACAGTCTGCTTGACTTATGAAAATATATTTGTATTATTGTATTTCAGTTTATTTGTATTCGCGTTGGATTTATTTTCGTTTGAATAAAATTTCAATATGTCTCGTGCTCCACGAACCACAAAAGCACAAAAAGAGTTTTTAATAAGCTTCCTAGAAGAAAACAAAATTCTAACCAGGATTAAAGTAAATCCTAGTGAATTAGGAAAAGTCCATGTGTTATGGGAAAATATGGTGATGGAATTAAATAAAATGGGGCCGCCCAAAACTATAAAAGCATGGAAAGATGTAAGTATAACTCAGCAATATTAAATGTATGTATATATTAGGTTCATTCTTAAATAAGAAGCAAGTGTGCACCACATGATTCCCGGAATCAAAAATGTAATTTGTTGCCATGTAATGCAATTATGTGCTTCCAATTTAAAATAATTTAAAAAAACAACAATGTAAGATTTTGTACTTAAACTGAAGAATACCTATTTAAAATGCATAAACTAATACTGTAAATATGTTGTAAATGTAAATATTTTGACCCACTTAAGTATATGGTGTATATATATATATATATATATATATATATATATATATATATATATATATATATATATATATATATCAATTTTATAAAATAATAAATTTTCAGACAATATCAGAAATGAAAACTAAAGCTAAGAGACGTGCTAGAGAGGTGAGGTATGGATGCCAGGGAACTGGAGGAGGAGGTGCTACCAAACCATTAACTCCTTTCGAAGAAAGGATATTGGGTCTACTAGTTTCTGAGCTATCAGTAGAAGGAGCCCAATTATCAGAAGCTGGCGTGGAAATGATTGTTACCGAAGTAAGTTCTTTGTCACTAAATTGATATACTATCAGAATGTGTTTTTGACTGACAATATTTTGTGATATATTCAATAAAACATTTTATTTAGATAATAAGGTATTATTACTAAATTGAAATTATATATGAATATATTTCATTTGCTTTTTTTCACTATTTATAGGAAGAATTATTTGAACTGCCAGTGGAAATTGCCTCCACTTCAGGTTATGTACCTCCACAGCCAAGTCATAATATTGAAAATATAGATAGCCCACCTGCAATATCCACAAGGAGAAGACCTAGAAGAGTGAATAGAGGTAGGGCAGGAAGTAGGGTGACAACTGCTATGGAACTGCATGACCGCCAGTTGGCAAACCTTGCCAGGTCAAATTATGCCATTGCGTCGGCATTGAATAGAGTGGCCAGGGCCATTTTATCATTTAGGAGATGAAAATTACAAAAAAAAAATTTATACAAATAAATGTTTTTCTTAAAAATTTTCTCTTTTTTTTTTCTTTAACTCCTTAGACTGTGTATAATAGGCACCAAATAAACAAGTAAATTTATTTTCTATCACTAAACATCCTGGCGGAAAACAAGGTCAGTTATTTATTTTTTGGTAAAACTTATTATTTTCCAATTAAAATATTTATAAATATGGTTTTATGGGGTTAAACCACAATTATTGGTTGTAATTGTGATGAAATCACATTTTTAATGAATTAATATTTGATGTTTCAATTTTCACTCCAGAAATCATTTTCAAAAAAGGTTTTTTTACAAATTATGTAAAATGTGTATAATCCATATTTAGATAATTTGTAAACCTGTTTTGAGAACAATTTCTGGAATTGAAATTAAAACTTCAAATATTAGTAAATGAAAAATGTGATTTTTACCACAACAAACATTTGTGGCTTAATCCAATAAAAACATATTTAACTTGACTATACCAAAAGTAGTTTCAGAACATTGCTAAAATATTTTTATTCATAAAATCATACATTATTAAAATATTGTTGAACAATTGCATCTCGGATTTGTTCTCCTCTTCTGTACCAATTTTGGTCAAATGGTACATTTTCAATTATATTGAGATCATTTTCATCGTCCAGTTCTAAACCTTCTGGAACTTCATCTTTATAAAAATTTGATATATTGTGTAGTGCACCACAACTATAAATAATTTTCCCTGCTTTAATAGGATTATAATTTAACACACGATGCTTTGATAAACATCGAAATCTTGATTTCAGCACTCCATTCAATTTTTCTACTGTATTCCGACTTCTTATAAAATGGTAATTATAATTATTTTCAGGTGTATTTTCTTGGGGATTCTCAAATGGTGTCATTAAAAAAGGTTGCAAAGGGTAACCAGAATCACCGATAAGGAAATAATTAGCACCTCCAATATACAAATTCTGCATTATTGTTTTAATATTTGAAGCTTGCCAAATGGCAGAGTCATGAGTAGATCCAGGAAAACGTGCGTTCATATTTAAAATATTGTACTCACTATCCACAATAATTTGGCAGTTTATACTGTAGTACCCTTTTCTACAATAGTATGGAAGGGCCGGGTAGTTTTCTGGAGGAGATATAATTGCAATATGAGTGCAATCTATAGCCCCCAAACATTGTGGAAAGTTATATTTATTTCTGAAACCATTACAAATAGTATTTCTGGAATGCTCATTAATTGGAAATTTTATCCAGTTTGGTGTTAAATTACTATAAATTATTTCTGTCACTTCATCAATGCAACGACTCATGCTTGGTTGACTTAAAGCAAAATTGTATCCTTGTCCAGAGGATAATTGGTAGCTCCCAGTACCATAAAAGTTTAAAGTAGCTAAAATCTTCAGTTCTTTAGGAATTGCAGATATTCTTTGTCCTTCTTGCATATATGGACTAATCATATCAATGATAATCCTTGCAACATCTTTATTGAATCTAAACAGTTTTTTAAATGTTGAAGTGGGTAGCTGGAAAGGATTGCTCATATCTCGGATTATTCTTTGATTTAATCTGAATTCAGCTCTACAAAAAGAATAAAAAATTTGAATTTTGTTATAGGTGTAACACATGGATTATAAAGTAAACTGAGACTTACCTTTCATTATTATTTATTATTTCATCAACTAAAGCTTCGCCAAATATATCATAAAAAGCCATTTGTCTTTTTTAATTGTTTATCTGCACTATAATATATAAATAACAAACTAATAATTATATAAACCTAACCAAACAAAAATAATCAAATGATATTTAACGGACTGCTAAAAATAAGAGGACAAGTTTTGACATCCTCCAAAATATTCTGTTTTAGCGGGAGTTTTAACGGTTTAGGTTATGATTTTAACGGATGCATAAGTTACAGAATACAAAAATAATTTTAGCGGACGCTAAAATTTTAGAGGCCTCTAAAATTTAACGGAAGTGTTACAGAATACACCCCATTGGACACTTGACAGCTTAGAACGGCAATAGTCTTTTATTGCCGGCAGTATTGAAAATATTCAAGCTAAACATCAAACGTACAGAAAATCATGGAAAGTTGAATAACATATGAAAGTTCTACTTCCATGTGGAGGAGAAAAAAGTGAGTTTACAAACTATTTTTCAAAAATACGTTGGGAATCAACGACAGACCAATAAGAACAGTTTTGGCAAAACAGGAAAACGGATTTCTTAAGCCAGAGAAGAGAGGAAACACTCAAATCATTTCACAGTAATAATTCACTGGTATAAAAGAATCTTTATACAAATGTCTGATTTCAAAGTAGGTATTCAGGTTTGATAGTCTATTTCTTTTCAAGCTATCATACGAAGACTTAGAATTTTGAGTAATTGAAGTGCGAAAAATAAAACTGCAATAATCTTTTGTTTTGAAAAAAGTGTACTCAAGAACAATTAAAGGAAGAAAAAGAGATGACTGTTTGGAATTGATACGTTTAAATCACATCCCGGAAAGTTATATCGATATTTTAATTTCCCTGTTATATTGATCTCTTTACACACTAAACTTGTCTTCTACACACTTAACTTGAATTTTAGTACAGGATTTATACTGGTCTGTTAGCAGAATTATTATTTTTTTTGTAATAATATTTTTAGATGTATTAATCATAAAATAATAAAGCTAAATGAATAGGTAATCATTTTTAATTACTGTATTTAATACTGTCATAAAAAAATTGCCAAAAAAAAACACAAGTCAAAAAAGAGGGTAGTTTTGGGGGTTTTGTACACTATGGAGTCTACACTGTTCCTTTAAATCTAAAGGACAGCAAAAAAAGTAAGTATATGTGTCCCGAGAATCAGTTTTGGTTTAAAATTGCAATCCGTATCTAATTAAAAAATGTTAGCGTTGTTATTTTTACTGTTCTGGACAATTTAATGATTTTGACTTGTGCCATTTTTCTTGCGGGGGTGCCATATGTAGAACACGTATGAACATTTTTGGCCTAGAAACTAACCTGAGGAAAACAACAAAGTGATAGTTTAAAAACAACCAACAAATATAGATAAACTGATCAGCAACACAATGATAAAGAGAGTCACAATATATATACGCCAGGCCAGGTCCACTCAAACCAGCAGTAACACAGTAAAACATTGATGCGGTTCGTCAGCTAATTAAGGATGGTCGCCGTGTAACATACCGGGAGATAAAGGCATCTTTGGGCATTTCAAAGACCTCGATCCAGAAGATCCTACATGAAGAACTGGGTGTTGATTTCCCGTTGATTCCTTTCCTTACAAAAGAGCAAAAAGCGGTTCGCGTCAATTGGTGTCAAAAAATATTGGAAGGGTTCAACAAAGGAAGCCCAAAAACATTATTTATAGTAATGTTAGTATCAATGAATCTTGGATTTACTCCTAAGAACCTGAAAAGAAACAATGTCAATGTCAATTCGCTGTGTGGGTGTTTCACGATGAGGAAAAACCAACAAAGCTGATGCGTTCTCGAAGTGTGTCAAAGAAAATGGTCGCAACTTTGGTGTCAAAATCTGATCATGTGGCAACAATTGCTTTAGAAGATCGAAAAACGGTTACTTGTGACGGGTATATAACCGTTTGTTTACCAGAAGTTATCGCGAAACTGCGACAAAGCAACACACAATGGCGAATCATCCAGACTGCCCAGAAGACAATTGAGTTTTTGGAGCTTAAAAACATCGAATCGTTAAACCATCCACCGCATAGCCCCGACCTAAGCCCCAACGACTTCACGTTCCCAAAGATCAAGAATTCAATGCGTGGGAAGCGATTCCAGTCACCAGAATAAGCCATCGATCCCTTTAAAACAGTGATTTTGCAGGTGTCAACTCCTGGAATAATTGTTTTACCAATTGGTTTGAACGTATGCAAAAGTGTATCGATCTTGGTGGAACATATTTTGAAAAGCAATAAAGTACTTTAAGTCTATATAGTTTTTGTCTTTATGGTTATATGCAAAACTAAAACCCTCGTAGTGGTCTATACTTTGTATTCTGTGCGTTGGCATGTAGCATTTTTAAATTCTTTGGTATATATTGAAATCCCCTCGTATATGTATTAAAACACGGAAGAATATTTTCCATGTATTTCTGTTTCCTATCGTACAAGTTAAAACACCGAAATATTATTTCAATTCTATTTACGTGGCCGAGTTGATATAAACACATTTTACATGTTTGTTACACTTTGTTTATATATCACAGACGCATATTCTTTGGTATTTTCTTTGATCGTTTTCCGCTTAATATTGCGTTTCAAATAAACATCCATTTAGATCGCTGAGAAAGTATTGCGGGAAAGAGAATTACCTCACTCTCAGTGAGGCCGTTGTCAGAGGCATTTGGTTTCCTGTTTGTCCGAATTTTTCTTCAAATTCGCAATATTTTTTCGTTTTTCGTCCCTTTTCATGGAAAATATGTAGTGAGCAGTTAATAGTTACAGTGAGGTTTGGAAGAATCATTGAACAGTGAACACTCTGTGGTTGTCGGCGTCCAGAAGCCGAAATTTGTTGAAAATAGTGAATTATACTCAATGTAATGTTGCAGTTTTGAAAGAGTAATCACTGTTTCTATGTTTCTAAGTATCTAAGAGATTTGTGTCGTTTACAACAACTTCCATTTTACCCAGCAGCTTCCATCCTCGTTTTGTTTGTCCCTGGTTGTCATTCCATGCTTTTTCGAAGTTTGGAGATGAATTTGTTCGTGTGGCAGAAAGTGTTAGTCCAGTTCCTAACCCCAGAAATTTTAGTGGAATCCAGGTAGCTTTTGTGTTTGATTTTTAAAGGAAAAATAAACATTTTCTAATAATAATTGCTTTCATACAGGTTAAGAAATTGTAATAATTAATTGTTCTCAGTTTTAAGATTTAGTAATGACATATGACAGTTAGCACTATTTTTGACATTTGGTAAATACCTTATCATATTTGAGATTTTGTTTTTGTTTTATAAAAAGGTTAATCTCTATGCATAGTTTCATTTTAAAAGATTTTTTTTTTTATTTGTAATAATTTATTTCTGCTACAAATTGTCGTCCATTAACAATTGTAAGCTTTGTATTATCTCCACTTCTAGAGTTTGTACACGGATAGGACATAGTAAGTCTGTTTTTGATATTTTGTATTTTATTGTTATTATCTATATTTGTAACTGTTTGTGGTGAGACAACAATAAATGTGTAAGTTTTTTCCCTAAAACCATTTTGTTTATTTATTAAAAAAAAAGTTTCTAACCTCTTTTGTGTTTTCAAGAAGGAAGAACCTTTTCTTTCATCCAGCAGGAAGATTCTTCAAAGCGGCGTCCATTTTAAATAGCTTTGAGAACCTTCTTGTGTTTTTTTTTTGTCCAGGAGAGTCATGTAAGTACCCCTTTTGTTTCATTTTTGTAGTTACTCCATTTCAGTCCCCTTGTCGTTCACTTAATCACGACCCAGTTCTCCAAATAAACCCTGAGTGGCCGTTCGCCCAACGTTTCGGTTTGTTTTGGCCATCTCCACCCCAATAATTTCTGTCCCCAACTTTCAACCCCCTATAGTAATACCCTATGTGGTAGGCAAAATAATCGTTACAGGCAATTACAAAAAATCAAAACTCGAACTTCCAGATATACGAGTACTAAAATCTTAGCAGAAAAGCAATCATTCCGTGATCAGATGCTTTTCCTGACTAAAGCCCTATTGAAATCAGGAAAATCGTGGCTTGAATCAGGCCTAATTTGATGGAAGTCGTTTAAGAAACACAGTAATTTATTGTCTATCAAATTGGGAGAAGTGTATAGGCACTAAAAAGTGGATAAATAATAATTGTAATATAACAATCGTTCAATATTGATTAATTACTTGAATATTTATCAATATTTTTTAATCTTTGCATACTTTCCGTTCATTAAATAGCGTATTAATATATTCAACCACATGACAATTACAAAATTATTTTATTATCAATTTTTTATGAAAAAATCTATGTTGCGGCTATATCAAAAGTCATTGAACCATTATGTATTGTTTTTTGTTTCACACAGACTTAATTTGAGTGAGACTGATGACAGCTGACGATTTATTTATTAACTTTACTAAATAAGTCAACATAGATAAAAAAGTAGGTGAACAAGCATGAAAATGACTATATCAAGTTAATACTGTTAATTAAACACTGTGCATCAATTTAGGAGTCTGTTTTATGATAAGAGGGCAATATTAGATTATTAAAATCAGTAATTTACGAAAGGAAGTATAGATTTAACCAATGAATTTTTATATTATCACAAGAGTCCGGAATTTTCAGTGATTATGCTTTCTGTAAATACTAAAAGCAAATAAGTATATTACAGCGATAACTATATAGCAAACCATATAACTCAGGATATTGATGATTTACTCCCCGTCTGCCTCCCCACGATTGAATCGACATGAATCGACAAGACGAACATCGGTTTTTACTTTCCTTGCCCACCTACACATTATTCAGCTACGGTTTCATTTCAAAACAGTTCGGTATTGACAAATCTACCATTACGGGCATTAATAAGAACAAAGAAAATATCGAAAAGTTCCTCAGCGAAAGGGAAAGCGGTCCAGGGAAGAGGAAAACCATCAAACCCCCCGAATATCCGAAGGTACAAAGTGCGTTGTTCATGTGGTTCCTACAAAAGCGGAGAAAGCATTTTCCGGTGAGTGGTAAAATAAAAAAAATCACCAAGCTTTTAGAGCATGTAAGAGTTGGTTAGACAACTTCAAACGACGTCATGAGGCATCTCAAAATTACTGGTGAGAAACTTTTGAGTAATGCCGACGGCATCGAATTACATTTGAAGAACTTGTGATTAAATCAATTAAATCAATTTGACACCTGAGCAAATTTACAATGCAGATGAAAGTGGGTTATTTTGGCGCATATTACCAGACCACACATTGGTGTCAAAAGAACGCTCCTGGTCGAAAAATTATGAAAGAAAGAATCACCTTTATGCCTTGTGCAAATGCTTCAGGGACTCACAAACTTCGTTTGCTTGTTGTGGGGGCGGCTAACAAGCCTCGTGCATTCAAATCTGTTGATCTTCCCGTATGGTATCGAGGGCAAAAAAGTGCATGGGTGACAAGAGATTTGTTTTTAGATTGGTTCAAAACTGAATCCGTCCCTGATGTTCGTCGTCATCTCGCACATGTGACCCTCCCCCAGATGGCAGTGTTGCTGCTGGACAACTGCCCTGGTCATTAATCCGCTGATGAACTTCGTAGTGAAGATTGTAAAATTTTTGAAATGTTCTTACCACCCAACACGACAGCTATGAATCAACCAATGAACCAGAATGTCATTAAGAACACAAAACTGCTCTATCGAAAAGTTTTACTTTTCAACATTCTTGCTGACGAGCAAAGTGGAACAGATCTGGTAGTAGCTTTGAAGATCTCAAGGTCGTCGCTTTCAATTTGGCAAATTTTTGGTCATCCATTTCACAACGTTTGATTCAACTTTCTTGGAAAAACTTGAACCCAAACTTAGTGGCTGTTGACGACTCTTCATCCAACGAAAAATACATCATTTTAAGCCCCCCTCTGAATCTGAGGTTCGAGAATAGGCATCAGGTGGCTGTGACAAAGAAATTGACTCCCAAGAAATGCTCACGGTTGAAGAAATTGTAAGGGCCATTGAAAATAAACAAACGGAAGAAGAGCATATCGATGATGAACCACACCTGCGTCAAACACTTCTGCTGCTGAAGCTGTTAAAGCCCTGAACACGGCCATCGTTGAAATTTATATAGATAATATGTATTTATTAAATATATTGTATATATATTTGTATAATATAATATTTTATTAATATAAAGAAAGCATTTTTCGTCATCCAAACGGTGCGATCATCCGAACAACCCGTTTCCCCGATTCCGTTGATTCCGATTTCCCCGAACAACTCGAATTCTCGAAAACTAATTCTAACCAAGGAGAAATAACAGATATTCAATAACAGACATCTCTTGGTCCAGTTACAGAATGAATAATAATAGTCTCCCGTTTTATACCGCTGTCGCGGCTTTGGGAGTATAGCAGGGTAGTCTGCTATATCTAGGGCCTACAGTATACAAGGAAGGTAACATGGCCAGTGCTACGCTTCAACCGTCTATTATTACCCCTGGTTTTACCCAAGGTACTCATTTTTATTCAGGCTGAGTCGACCTGGGGCCTATAGACATTTTTAAAATGTCTAGATGTTCTTGCCGGCGGTAGGATTCGAACTCCGGACCACTACCAAGCATCCTACCGCTTGCGCTACGCAGGCCTTACAGAATGAATTAAGTAGTAATAAATCCAGACCAAAAACTAAACATAAACACCGATAGTTTCAATGACACTAAGGTAAAAAAATCTCAGTAGTACCAATAAACATTAATTTGCTGAGCTATAAAACACCTACACTTTTACTATATCAACATCAATAAAAATTATATTACCCTATAAATTTTTCCCGATATAAATAAATGCATATATTTTTATAGCAGTCACTTTTATGATAAAAAAATAATTTATAAACGCTTACGTCTGCCTAATAGTAGGAACAAGTCTAGCAACAACAATCAGAAAAATTTCCTACCGCATATAATATATTACTAAAAACTTGATATAAACAACACTACTATACTAGTAGGATTATGTTTTCTGATCGTTAATAACCGAAGATAATTACAGCGATATCTTTCGAGTGGTGTCTTTCCAGTGTGGTAATGTTGAAGATGTTAGGAATAGCAGTAGGTACGTTTCCATAACAAACTTAATAGATAATTACAATATAAAATATTTGCAAAATAACCATAAATGTAATGAGTAAAGGTTAAAAACTTTCAACCTCATTTTACTAATCGGGTACTACTTGAATACAATAAAGTACTTCACGTAGCTCAATGGTTCAACGGGCCAGCATGGTTCAATCCAAGCACTAGCACAAATAAAAAGTTCAAACGTATCAGTTTACAATAAAAAATTGATAAATATGCTATTTTGAAATAGATTTTGCAAGTAAATCGGGGCAGCCGCTAAGTGAGCAATAGGTACGATAAGCATGAAGACTTACAATCAATGAGGTCCATTCATTGATGCCAAAGGAAGGAGTAAAGACGTTAAAACTTTACCAAATTTGCAGAATCCTTCTATGAGGTACAGAACACCCTCGTTGGAGGACTTCATTTTCTGGCGTCGTCTGTTACAAACTGGTCGTACTGCAGTCAAATGGCTTATCTTCCATTTATTCATGGATGGATGTATGTTTTTGGATTCACTTAGTCTTCAAAACGTGTTTGCCGCCTGCGTTTGCACATAGTCATATGATTGATTGCTTCAGGTTCTCAGAGACTCAGGCTGCAGAGTCTGCAGATTCTGTAGAAAGTCTCGATGAAACAACCACATTTTATTCGGGTGTTTTTGACTGGTAAATATCTAGTAACTATTCCTGCTTGTTTTCCGCAATACTTCAGCCCCATGTTGCGTTCGAATGCAGACTTTTTTCCGATCGTGAACTGTGTTTTTTAGAACTACTAAGGGTAGCTCTGAACTGAAGTATTTTGTAGCTGATCCTCTTCTGACAAGTTCGTCAGCTCTTTCATTGCCATGCATTCTCTGAGACTTGGCAGCTATTCCATTGTGACACTGCTATGTACCGCCAGTCTATCGACTTCTGCTACGCATTCCCACACCAAGCTACAGACTACCTTAGGGCTCTTGTGGGACGGGGTGACCATTAATACACAAGTTGGCTATCCTACTGAATAATGTTTCGGTTCTATTTTTCAGAATTTCAGCACTTACACTCCAAAGTCTACAAGCTTTTCCATTTTATAGGCCTTTTCTGGCTTTTTTCACCATATCCTATCCTCGATGATTTCAATGTTTTCACTTTATATATGTTTACTGAGGAACTCCTCAGTAAATGAGTCATTTAGATATTCTTGTTGGCCTTCGGTCAGTATTTCTTTGTAGTTATTTTTAGCATGCAGAAAATTCCTTAAAAACTATCTTATATTCAAATAATAAAAAATTATCTAGTACGTTCCTGGGCTATATATAAAATTTGGTGTCTTTGTGTACACATCCCAGACTCCCCAAGAAAGAATTCGGCTACGAAGTTAAATAATCCATATAATACGTATGTATTTCTACAATTTCAAAAGTTGTTTGATTCAAGGTCGTTTTGCGATATAGTTTAAAGCAAGTTTATCAAGAATTGGAGTTGCGAAGACTGGTTAGCGGGGAAGGATAACTGTAGTAGCCGGTACACAGATCGAGGGTCGAGAGAATTCAAGTTTAAGGTTTGAAAAGATGGGTGATTGATGCAATCGTGTTTAGTTGAGTCGGTCAAGAAGCCGGCAAATTTGTCGAAGAATAAGTGATTTATACTCAAAGTAATGTGTAGTAAAGTAAATACAGGGCAGAAGGAGTCACGGAAGAAGACGCATCTCCTGGTTGAATAATTTGAGAGCTTGGTTTAACTGCACTTCTGCTGACCTCTTTAAAGCAGCGGTGTCGAAAGTGCGAATTGTCATGATGGTTGCCAACCTTCTTAGAGGAAATGGCACGTGAAGAAGAAGAAGAATGTGTCACTTCAGATCAGAGTAATCAATGTTTTTTATTTGTAAGCCGTCTCTCATATGAGCTATTTGTAAAACGGCGATTACAACAAATTTGGAAAATACCCACGTGTTCCAGTTTTTTTAGAAGCCAAGTCCAAGTTTTGCGTTTAGTGCCACTTCAACCTCACTTTTGTTTGTCCGTGGTCGTCGTTCCAGACTATATGCAGTCTTTTTGTTCGTGTGTCAGAGATTCCCAGTCCAGTTCCTACCCCCAGAAATTTTAGACGGAAGAACCTTTTCTTTCATCCAGCAGGAAGTTTCCTCAAAGCGGCGTCCCATTTTAAATAGCTAGAGGACCTTCTTGTTTTTTTTTGTCCATTTGTCCAGGAAATTCGTGTAAGTACCCCTTTGTTTCATTTTTTGTAGTTGTCCCAATTCAATCCCATTGTTTCATTCACTTATCAACGACTCCAGCTCTCCAAATACACCCTGAGCGCCGTTCGCATAAGTTTCGATTTGCTTTGCTTGCCCTATCTCCACCCAATAATTTCTGTCTTCAATTTTCAATCCCTTATAGTGGTACCCTATGTGGTAGGCAAAATATTTCGTTACAATTTATCCATGTGTTTGTTCTTGGGTTGTTCGAGGTGAGTTTATGAACCTACAACTCGGATCTTCTCTATTTTTTTCTTCCGCCACTGTAAGTATTGATCCCGTAACATTTCTTATCAAACAGTTCATTTTTTGTAATGTTCAAGGTCCTTTGGATTTGTTGTATTGAACCATTTCAGACATGTCTTTCTTTTGTTTGACTTCTTCTTCTCCTTCTTCTTGACTGGCTTTAAAACTTGGGTTGAGTCTTTGCCGCATCCGCTATAGTGTTTTAGTAGAGTATTTTGTTTACTAACCTTTCCATTTCGTTATTTCTTACATATTGCTTTTTCGTTCCTACCTCTTCTTCAGCAACTTCTTATATACTTATATACTTGTTTTTATAGGTTTCTCCAAACTCGACGTCTTAAAAGGTTGAAATCAACTTATTATCTAGGCATTTTATGTGCCACTTCTTGTAAACCTATAGTTTGTAAACCTAAGCTCCTCATAAAAGGTGAGCAAATATCGGACATTATTTAATTTGTTTGGTGTAGGTCCTAGGACGACGAAATCATTTTTTATATAAGTTTTGGTCCAGTTAAGCTCGACTTTTACTTTATTATCTAACACCCACATACATTTTTAATATTGCTATTGATTTGTGTGCGGTATTTAATAAGTATAATTGGAAGAATGTCCCCTTCAATTATTATATAATGATCACCTATTACATAACGATCTAAAATATCTAAAAATCGATGGTAATAACACATACTATATATAATACAAAACAAATTATGTATTTCTATCTCTCTAATATATCTATTTAATTTGAAGGTCATATACTTCAACTTCATTTGACAAATCGTAACTCTAAATCAACTATTTTTCCCACTCACGAACCTTAACTGATCGAACAATCAAAATAAAAAAATTGTACAGTAGCGTAGAGGTGTATAGTACGGGTCAGGTAATTGTCGAATGTTTATAAAACTAGAAGGAATGCAATCATCAAATAAATATTTCCTACATTTTGATACAAATGCATAAAATGATACACAAAATGAAGAAAATAATAGTAATATAATAAATATTTGAGAACTAACAAGGAAGAAGAGAGAAAAACGATGTTTAAAGGGTTACATAGGTCTAGTATTTTCAAAAAATCTATTTATTTTTTTATTCCAAATGAAAGTATAGTACTTCAAGGGTATTCACACCAAATTTGAAGTAAATTTAATCAATATTACCGGAGTTATAGAGGTTTGAATACCGCTCGTTCGGTACGTGCGCTCTCAGTTTGAAAACTTTAAACGCATTTTTCTAGAAACTTTGTTATACACGATTTCTCGAGAACGAATCGATCGATTTTGCTGAAACAAGTTCAATTTTGCTGAAAAAAATTTTGCACAGTTCATCTTTATAGTATTGTTTCGTGATTGAACGAAGGGATTGAAATAAAAATGAAGTTTAAAGTTATTAAATAAGTTTGAATAAATTTTCGTCTCATATTCTTAAGCATTTTTCCGATCCCAATCGATATTAAAACATTTTTTTCATATAAAACAAGAACGAGTCGACCTATTGAAAATTCCTTCGCTGAATCACGAAACAATACTATAAATACGAACTGTGCAAAGTTTCAGCAAAATCGGTCGACTCGTTCTCGAGAAATCGTACCTACCGCACGTACCGACCGCGCGGTATTCAAATCTCTATAACGCCGGTAATATTGCTGGAATTTCATTAAAATTTTGAGAACAAATCAATCCATGTTGCTGAAACTTTGCACAGTTCACCTTTATAGGATTGTTTCATAATTGAACGAAGGGATTTTCAAATGGTCGACTAGTTCTTATACGAAAAAAATGTTTTAATAGCGATGAGAATCGAAAAAATGCTGAAAAATATGAGACGAAACCCCTTCGCTCAATCACGAACAATACTATATAAAGATGAACTGTGCAAAGTTTCAGCAAAATCGATTGAGTAGTTTTCGAGAAATCGTGCTTACTGCACGGAAAAACAAAGTTTCTAGAAAAAGGCGTTTAAAGTTTTTAAACTGAGAGCGCACGTACCGAACGCGCGGTATTCAAATCTGTATAACTCCGGTAATATTGCTTGAATTTACTTCAAATTTGGTGTGAATACCCTTGAAGTACTATACTTTCATATGGAATAAAAAAAGTAAAGAGATTTATTTAAAAGTTCACGACCTATGTAACCCCTTAAAAAAACAACGCGGATAGATAAAAATGGAACGAGAACTTAATAGAACAAGAAAACAACAGAGGCTTAAAATGTCTAAGACCAACACTGGGTGTTCAGAAAATTATCGAAAATTAAAGACACCAATAATTAGGAAGAGAGGGACAAATATAAAATAACAAAGATAATTGAAAACTTCTACAAAACGTTAAATAGATCGTAAAGCCAGCCTAATGATCTATTATAAGAGAACGTCAAAAGAAAAATAAAAAACGTGGGACCAGAGGTAATATCAAATATAGAGGGGTTCGAAATAGAAAGAGCTTTAAAAGAGCTAAAAAATAATAAAGTCAACAATAAAAACAACAATCCTAATACCAATAGAGCTCCTCTTCGCTATTATGAGCAAAATCCGTAACTGAAAGACTATACAGAAGGCTAAGAACAAGAGGATTCATTTCCAAGGCAGATAAAAACCTCCTGCTTATATTTGAACGAAGGATCCTGAGAAGAATATTCGGTGGCATCTGTGAAAATGGTGTTTGGAGAAGGAGGTACAACTACGAGATATATCACAGATATAAACATATATTTGGTGGTAAAGACGTAGTATCCCTTATAAAAATAGGAAGACTAAGATGGGCAGGACATCTGGCAAGATCACAGCAGAACAACCCTCCTAGAAGAATTCTTGTGTCACAACCTGTGGGTTGTAGAAGTAGGGGTAGGCCAAAACTCAGATGGAAGGATGGTGTAGATGAGGATGGTAGAAAAATAAGCGCAGCAAACTGGCAACAGTTGGCAATGGATAGAACTGACTTTCGTAATAGACTAGGGAAGGTCGACGCTCTTTTATAGAGCTGTAGCACCAATGATGATGATGAAGACCAAGAGGAAGAAGAGAACTTAGCATTAAAGGTAATGAGGCCTTAGATAATAAAATATGAGGAAGAAGCTTGTCATGCAGAAAATCAAATATTGAAACCAATAAACCTTAAGACAACATAAATAAAAACTTTGATCTACTTCGCATTTAGAAGACCATGGTAACATCTACTCTGTTATTTAGATATGAAATTTAAAATGGAATTAAGTGTTCAGCCATGACCGGAGTTAAAGAAGCAATAATTTATAACCTTTTTAAACAACTAAAGAAATGAACTGTTGTACAAGTATATAATATCGAGCGCGATCGCAGTATTTCGCATGGAAAGAAATGGATTGGGCATAACAGAATGGCGGAAAATCCTAGAACAAGCCAGGACCCAGAAAGGGTTGTCGAGCTACTGATGATGATGATACACTCGATAAAGACAACCACATAACTGAAGACTACCACAAACAACTAGAGTAAAGAGTATTACTTCAAAAAGTGACGGACTTTGAGTATCCCTAAAGGGTTAAGGAGTAACCCTAACAAGTAAAGGGAAAAGGAAAAGGTTGGAGCTACACAAACTACTAAGAGCAAAAAACATCTCCAGAGAGACAAAATTGACACTATACTGAACAGTGTTTCCGCCCACGGTCCTGTACGGAAGCGAACATAAGTTATGAACAAAAATCAAGAAAATATGCTTCTGGTAGTGGAGTGTTTTAAGAAATATATTCGCTGGAGTAAAAGACTATGAAGACGTTTGGAGAAGATGAACAAATGCAGAGATCAGAAAGCTGTACGGGAATCCAGAAATTAGCCAGATCGTCAGGACAAAGAGACTTAGATGGTTAGGCCATTTTACGAGAATGGCATACGGAAGGTGGGCTGCTGAGAGACGAAGGAAAGCCGAGAAGAGAGCAACCACGAAAAGGTGGCTAAAAGCGTTTAAGGAAGCCCTAAATCGGACAGAAAAAAAGGAGGAAAACAGTGTAAAAATTCCAAGACATGGGCATAGGGCATGGACATAGGGCATGTTGAGCTGTATATGTATGTAAGTAAAGATCAATCTAACGTAGCGCACTCAAGTACCAACCTGACAAAACCAGAAGAAGAAAAAAATCGAATGATAGCTGGTGAAAAACCACAATATGAACATGAAAGAAATGGATTGAGTTGGACAGAAATCAAACGACGAGCGCGAAATGAAGAGGGCTGGAGAGGACTATAGAAGAAATTTTAATAGGTATCGAGTAAAGGCAAAAATTCGCCTAATATTCTATTAGGAGGGACGAAACCAGCAAGATAAAATAAATTGAGGCCAGAACTAGCAATAACACAGGCAGATGTCTATCAAAATAGTAAAAAAAAGAAAAATATGCTCCAGATTTTGAGTCCTACTATTACTATTTTTGTTACGGTACTGAATTATATTTATCAGCATTTTTTATTTATCAACCATCATGTTACATAGATATTTTCAAGTGATTAATAACTAGTAAATAAAAAAAAAACTATTTTTAAACACGTAATTTTCGCTTCGAAACCCATTTACTATATTATTTGGTCGTTCACTCTCGCCTAACAATAACGTATGATTGCTCCAGGCTGGACCAACCAACCACGAGGCTCCGGGTCAAAGTCACGAAAAGAATTGGACCGCGAAATTATCATTCTTTTTGTTGCAGAACAACAAACGCTTTAACACGGTTTTACGTTCTCAAAAGATTTTACACGTTTCAAAAGAATTTTCGGTAACTCGGTTTTTACCTGCCGTATCTTAAAAAGAAAAAATGGGGCTAATTCTAGGTACTAAGGTCCTTTTGTTTTACGGTTCTGTATTTAAGAGGTGGTGTTTGAAAATGAAAGTGCTTTCAGAAATTTTATATTCAGCTTAAGGGTCTAACCACATAATATCTGAGCTATCGGTTCGCTCGAAACAAGGCGATTAATTTTTCGTGCTTTTGCATTGAAGTAACCCATAAGGATTAAGGATTCTTCATGAGAGATTTGGTCCAGAAAGTTTGTAATTATTTGTAAAAGGAGTCATTCCTAAATTTGGTACTTTTTCTAGTGCAATTGCGCTAGAGTTAGCATCCATTGCCTAGAGGAATCAAGGCATTTTTTTTTCTTTAATCGTAAATAAATCTAAAGCTTTATGGTTCGTGCCAATTTTGCTGGTGGTATCACAATCCGTGAATGCATACATGGTGATTTAAAAAATAATATTTAATATAATAATAGTTATAGTTGAATGAACTCTCTTCCAATAAGGTCGTCCCAGGAACGCAACTCAAAAATATTGACAATATCATCTTGAAGTCATCTACTTTATAACTTTAAAATGTATAATATTCGTCTGAATTGTCAATATAAAAGAGTCAGATAAAATTAAATTATTAGAAGAATTTTTTTACTCCTTTTTACTAAAAATGTGTGTACTGTATAGAGAACGCTATAGTTTAATTAGTTTATAATGCAAAAGTCACCCCTACTTCAAAGCAATCGATCAGGGGTTGAAAAAGTTTTTGAGCAATTATTTTTATTCCTACATAAAAATATAATTGACGAAAAAGAGAATCCGTTTAAAGTTAGATCTTTATCCTTTTTATTAAAAAAGTTCTGGTCCTGTAAAATTTATAAAAATTTAAGAATTTTTATTCTTAGGAATTGACCAATCAGAAAAGGAATCTGATATCCTGAATTCTGTTGAAAATATTAAGATTTCCTTTAAAGTTAACAATAAATTGAGTAGATCATTATGCAATAGTAAGGACTCTATTGACTTCAGCAAACGCAGTGGGGTTTATAAACTTCAATGTTCTGACTGTGATGCCACTTATATTGGTAGAACTTGTAGATCTCTAGTAACCAGGGCCATAGAACATTCTAAGTTAGAGAACACTTCTTCTTTTTCCCATCATCTCAAATATCACAATCACACAATCAAGGTACCAGATATTTCTCTTCTTCATAACATCCCAGGTAGAGATTATCTCAAACTTGACCTTTTTGAGGATTTGGAAATAGTCAAGGAAAAGAAAAACAGTCCCAATTGTGTTAATCGTCACACCAGCATCAACAGAGACTTTGTTCCACTTCATCGACAATTATTTTCCTGATCTAACTTTCTTTCTGTTAACTACACATCCAGTTTTACTTACTTCTACATTTCTTTCTATTTTCCCATAGCTTAATATCACCTTATATAATCCGCCATACTTAACTCTATTCTTGTCACCATTAATACACTAACATCCCTTTTCCAATATCCCATTTCCCATCATTTCCAATAACTACCATCTGACTAATCACACAGGTTTTCTTATAAATCCTCACGCTACATCTATCAATCTCTTATCACAATCAGTTTCAGTATCCCCAGCTTACATCTTTACATTCATCTCCTATTTCCTTTTCTTTCTTTTTCTTTTATTTCTTTTTCCTCGATTCATCTTCCACAAATTTCAAACCAATTTTAATCTATACCTACTTCATACAAGGAAACAATTAGGTAATAACATTCTTTTTACCGCCTTTAAAATGATTTATTAATTTCAACTACCTAACTTAAATTTTGCCTTACCCTGGTATACCAAATTTATTTAACATCACAGTCACTCATTGTTTTACATTCTACCACCTTTTTAAAATACCAAAAATTGCTATTGATCTTACTACACACAAAACACAATTCTTCACTAAAAACTGCCTATTCACAAACTTAAGCACAATGACTTTTGCTCCTACTACATCATTCCACTTGACATTGATGGGTACTGATTTTTCATACCATCTTTATATCAGTTAGCCCAAGACTCCAGAACAGATCAGAGGTAATGTAAGTCGAAAAAACCTCACCAGCTACAGGGGGTCATGTAAGATGCCCCCATTTTCAGTTTTTAATAATCAATAAGTTAAGTATATTGCATTTACCTTGATAAATACCATGAGGATTATATTTTAATACGGATGTCCTTTCAAAGTTTTTTATGCGGCCATACAATGTTTTTTAACAACTTTTTATGTAAGTAGTAAAAAACCAACGTGTTATTTCTATATATTTAAATTTGAACTTGTGTTTTTTAATATTGGTATTTTTACTCTCTCTTTTAGTTAACTGATTATGGAATGATTTAATTCCGAAAAGATCTTCTTAAAATAAAAATTTAAGCTTGTAATAAGTATTTTTTTTATACCTTAATACACACGAACACCACGTGCTTTGTAGAAAAGGAATTGACCGATCAGATCTTAGGAAGTTTCATTCTATTCGTAATTAAAAGTGCTACAATATAATGTTTTGGACATAAAAAAAGATTTTTACGAAAGTTATTTAAAAAATTAAGTTATAAATATTATGAATTCTACGACACCTTAGCCAAACAATATGATCGATGTCCACGTCATGACGTGAAAACAATTGCTGGGGACCTTAATGCAAAGAATTGGTAAAGAGCAATTTCTCCAGCCAACTATAGGATGCGATAACTTACATGAAGGGTCAAATAATAACGGGTTGTGACTAATAAATTTTGCAAGCACCAAAAACATGATAGTAGGAGGAACAAGATTTTCCCATAAAATAATACACAACGGAACATGGAAATCACCTGACAATGAAACCGTTAACCAGATAGATCACATCCTAATAGATGCAAGGCATTCTTTCGACCTCATGGATATCAGAAGCAACCGCGGTAAAAGTAAAAACATAGATAGTGACCTCTTTCTTGTAATGGCAAAAATCAGAAGAAGAATATCAAACCTAAAGAAGGATAAACATATGAAACAATTAATATTGATAATCTACGCATTCAAACCGTTACGAGAGAATATATGACGAATGGATGAGGAAATAGAGAGCCTCGAAGCGGGGAAATATATGGAGGAATTGTGGACAAAATATAGAAACATAATATCTGAGAAGGCATGGAAAATATTGGGGAAACCAAACCAGTTGGACAAGACGAATGAATTGACCAGGACAGCCAAGAAGCAACAGATAACAAAAATAGAGCATACCTAAAGACAAACCAAGCTAGATGCACAAGAAGAGCAAAGGAGAAATACCGGACCCTAAGAAGGGAAGAAAAAAGATAACATAGAAGAAAAAATGGTAATTTGAAGAAAAGTAGTTAGAAAACACAGAATGGCTAAGAAATCAAAAGTTCTACAGAAATGTAAACAAAATGAGTAGAGTTTAAGCCAAGAATAGGGAGCTGTAAGGATGGAGAAGGAAACGTTCTAAGTGATACGGCCTCAATATTGAACCGATGGGTTGAATTTTTCGACGCAAAATTTAACGGCCATTATATCAAAGAAGCAGATTACACCGTAGCAGATCGAAATGATTGGAATCTATTCAACCCAAACGAAAGACCACCTACCACTGAAGAGGTTGCCCAAGCCATTCAAAAGCTTAAAACTAATAAAGCACCAGGAACTGATCAAATTTGTAGTGAGCTCTACAAGAATGGTGGCGACGACCTACTACAAGCACTGCATAAACTTTTACTTCTTGTCTGGCAAAATGAGACCATGCCCTGTGAATGATCTCAAAGCGTGATATGTCCATTACATAAAAAGGCGATCAGCTCCAGTGTGACAACTGCAGAGGTATAACCCTGTTAAAAGCTGCTTACAAAATACAATTATTATAGCAAATATTATCTACAAAAGGGTACAAGTTTACACAGTTTGCATAGTTCTAGATCAGATTCATTCAATAAGACAGAACTTCGAGAAAAAATTAGAATTTAACATTGAAACCCATCACTTATTCGTCGACTTCAAAGCCGCATGCGACAGTGTTAAGAGAACAGTACTATACCAATCAATGCGTGAGTTTGGTATACCAGAAAAACTTATCCGATTAACGAGAATCACAATGTCTAACTAAAAAGCCAGCGTTAGGATACAGAGAGAAAATTCTCGATCCGTTGAGAAAAAGAAGGGACTGAGACAAGGGGATGCCCTGGCTTGCCTCCTATTTAACATTGTCTTGGAAAAGGCAGTCCGAGTCACACGGATTAGAGACGGCGGTACCATTTACAATAGATCAACACAAATCTTAGCATACGCTAAAGGAGGCAGGCCAAAGTCCACAGAGGATTGTCGAGCCAAAGATGATTTCAAAAATTAAAAATGGCGAAAAATTTACATTTTTGGACTTTCAATCGTTAATTTTGTAACAAATTTAATGCAGCACAGCTCAAATTAAAGCTTTTCTATGTACTTTCATTCAATATTCTGCTCATGTTACCATAAGATGTTAATTTGATAGAATCAAACTGAAAATAATCAAAAAACACCGTTTTTTGAACCTTCAAAGTGCAATAAAAAATTGTAACCAACAGTTTTTAGTTGCAAACACTTGGAGATTGCTCCAGGCCTTTATAACGCCGTGCTGTTTTCAAAAATTCACTAATTAATGCACGTTTTTTTCTTTACAGCTTAAACTAATTAAACGTCTTAATTCTTATAGGTATGTGTTTCCGTTGAGGTGATAACTGGTATATTATACTATGCTCCATGCCTTTACTACTTGTAGATAGTTGAATGCAATGCCTCTTAACAATGAAAAACACCAGTAGACCTTAGATTTGCCTGTTGTAGCTTCGTAGTTGATCCTTGATGACTTTTAGGAATTCTCTATCTCTGGTAGCGAATAGATGTGATGTGAATTATTCCAATAGCAAATTATTTATTGGTCTACATCCACCATAATCGATACAACTGTAACTGCATATACTGAAACCATCATCATGTAAATATTTATTTTAGCAATTCGGTTTGAATGCAATAATCAAACAAACAGATATTGTTAGTACAATATCATAATATGCATAATTCAATAAGAATTATCGCATTAACAGAAGTTTCAGAGCTAAATATAGTAGAATCACGCCTAATGGAGTAATTTAGCAAATATACGAATAATAGTTTGAAATATTATGGTGTCACTATTTCTGTAAATCAAGGTTAGCCGTGCCTGCCTGTAGATGATTGTCAATTAAGTAAACAAAACTCACAGACGAGTAAGAAGTGGTAAAGAAATCTATGGAAAAAGTGTTATAAACGAAACAAGTAATTGGTAATTTGATAGATATTTCAAGCTAAATATGGTGCCTTTTAGACAAGGCGAAAAGTTCGAGTTCGTTCGGAATAATATTCCCATGAGATTTTTTTGCATAATCACTTTCATGAGATACCTACCTCAAAATAAGGTTCAAGGGGTCGCCCAGGCGAAAATTTTTTTTAAACAGATCGTAACAATCAATTTTTTTGATCCTGACAATTTTTTTATTTTAACCCACAAGTATTAAAATACCTGGGGGCGATAATCACAGCGGACAACCACATAGAAAAAGAGGTTTCAGCAAGGATAGCTGCGCGGGAAATAGAGCATTATACTCCCTTTCAACATTATTAACATTCGTTTGTTTTTGAAATTAGCGCCTGTTTCGTTTGGCTAATTTTATTTTGTGTCCATTAGGGTATTGCAAATAATATCCTATTCATAAAATCAGTAACGATGTTTCAAATTAAAAACAAATAAATTATGATCGGCTTGGGGTACATTCGTACCCCGCGTGGGAATCTGTGTTATCTGTATTATCGGTGGCTTTGCAAATTACTACGCGCATGTAGCAGCTTTAAGAACAGAACATCGAACGAAATAGGTACCACAGATAAGATGGTAAAGCAATACTCTGCTCGTAGGATATGCAACCGATGGCCAATGGCAGTGTTTGGCCAAATATTGGATATTTCTGGCCTGAACGCTTACATCTTATGGTGTATCAAGTACCCGGATTCATCTAGACAAAAAGATGATAGACGTAATTTTTTACTAAATCTAGGAGAAGCTTTAGTAAAAGAAAATATTACCAGGCGATATAATGAGGGAGTACGATTGAGTAAGACGTTGAAGCAGTGCATGTACTGACGGGCAGATATAATGAATCCAGACAAAAAATCAAGATTTGTATGCAAGCCAGGTGAAGAAATCAAAAAACTGGTTTCGGAAAATGTCCCATTGAACAGGCAGAGCTCCAGAAGCTCTATTTGGACCCAATTTTCGGAGTTCCTACGGGTGAGAAATTTTACGCTTGAAAGATGTACTACCATAACGGAACTAGCAAAAATTCTCGAGGATTATTCCTTTAACATGAAAAAAAGGCAATGGCGAAGACTATAAAGAGTCGTCTATAAAGTCAATGTGGAGTACTACAGCAAAAATGGTACCTACAAGAAAAATATTTTACGGAGTACGGCATAAAAATCGACCCTTTCACAGATATATTTTCAAATGTGCAAGATTGGCCAGAGATACCAAGAGGAGGCAGCTTCAAAGTGTTCAAGAAAAAAGAAAACTCCAAAGCATTATCCACCGAAGAACTGTTAAAAATCATCCAAAGCTACGAAGAGGAAACCCCCGATGGAGCACAAAAAAAATTTTTCACCTTTGGTCATTTGAACTTGCTTGGAGAGGCAATGAGGTCGTAAACTGCAAGATTAACTTTCTCCAGAAGGAATTTGATATTATGGGAGAATTTACGGGCCGAATTGAATACCTCAGCATTTTTCCTAAAGCAAATCAAAGCCGTTCGAAAAGTTTGGCAAGCAGCACATGGCTGGTAAGAAATTCATCAAACGAAAATTTATGCCCAGTTAGATTACTTTTGAAATTAATGGAAAAAAGGGGACCCAAGATTTTATCAGACAGACTCGTTCTTACCGTTCACCCCAACTGGAAGGATGGATCTTGGTTCAAAAACTGTCCACTTGGGAATCAATACCGTATCTAAGTGGACAAAAATGTCAGCTGAAAAAATTGGAATAGACAAAAAAAACATAGAATAAAAACCATTCGCATCGATCTTCAGCTGTGTCAGCATGGTCAAGCAAGGTGTTTCTGAACAGGAGTTAATTAAATTAACGGGTCACTCAAATGCAAGCTCTCTAAAACCATATCTGAAGCTGGATTCCAGTCACCACCAGAAGTTGATCGAAAATCTTAGAACAACAAATGAAGCTGGACCTTAGAGTTCCCAAATGCTACAGGTCAATAATACACCAAATCATGCTTTGGTAGAAAAGAATGTGCAAACTAGTATCATCATCAATCAGCCAATCCTGTTCACTGCTGGACATAGGCCTCCCTCAGTTCTTTCCAGTGTTCTCTACACTGAGCCGCTTGTTGTCAGTTTCCCACTATACGTTTTATATCATCGGTCCACCTAGTCGGTGATCGTCCTCGGCTTCTTTTATAGTTTCTGGGTCTCCATTCCATAATACGTCTTGTCCATCGTCCATCTTGTGTTCTGGGTAAGTGCCCTGCCCAGTTCCACTTATGCGTCTTGGTTCTTTCAATGACGTCTTGAACTCCTAATCTTTGCCTGATTTGTTGGTTTGTTATGTGGTCTTGAAGGCTCACGTTCAGCATTGCACGTTCCATGGCTCGTTGTGTAACTCCTGAGTTTATTCGCAGATTTTGCGTGAGTGTTAAGGTCTCTGTTCCATAAGTTTGTACAGGCAAAACACATTGGTTATAAACCTTTTGCTTGAGACACATGGGAATTGAACTTTTTAGAATATGGCTTAATTTGCCAAATGCTGCCCATGCCAGGCCTATTCGCCTCTGTCTTTCATGTGTTTGATTATCTCTGCTTATTTTGATATCGTGTCCCAGATATTTGTAAGTGTCTGTTTGTTATATGGTTATTTTCTATAGTTATATTTAAACTTATTACTAGATTTGTCATAAGTTTAGTTTTCTCAAAGTTTATCTTTAATCCTGCTCTTTCAGACAGACTTTTAAGCGAGTGTATCATAGAAACTGTATCCTGTAAGTTATCTACGATTAATACATCATCTGCAAACCTTAGATGATTTAATCTTTCTCCATCTATATTGATGCCCATATCTTGCCACTGAGTGTTCTTAAATATTGACTCTAGAGCTGCCGTGAACAATTTTGGTGAAATATTGTCTCCTTGTCTAACTCCTCGACCTAAGCTGAATTTTTCTGTGCCTTCGTGTAGTCGTATACTTTATGTAGCGTTCTCGTAGATGTTTTTGATTAGTGTCGTGTATCTGTAATCTATTCGGCTTTCATTTAGGGCTTCCAGTACTGTTTTAAACTCTACAGAATCAAAAGCTTGAGTACCTCGGCCACGTGATGCGGAACGAAGAAAAATATCGAATTCTTCAACTTGTTATGCAGGGTAAAGTATTTGGCAGAAGAGGACCGGGACGCCGTCGTATCTCGTGGTTGAAAAATCTCCGACAATGGTTTGGGATGACCTCAGCGGAGCTGTTTCGCAGAGCAGTCAACAAAACCATGATAGCCTTGATGATCGCCAACATCCGGACCGGATAAGGCACTGAAGAAGAAGAAGAATCAAAAGCCTTCTCGTAATCGACAAATGCAAGAACCAGTGGTATGTTGTACTCGATGCACTTTTCTATTAAGATCTTTATGGTATGCAAATTGTCATTTGTGCCATATCCTGCCCCGAAGCCTGCCTATTCCTTGGGCTGATAGAAATCAAGTTTAGGTGTTAGTCTCTTTGTTAAGATTTTCATAAAGGGTTTGTACATATGTGCCAAGAGGCTGATGGGTCTATAATTTTCTAATTTAGTAATATCGCCTTTTTTGTGTAACAAAACTATCACTGCATTGTTCCAGTCTTTTGGAATCGTACCTGCATGTAAGCATTTATTAAACAGTTCGCTTACTGATTTTAATAGAATTTCTCATCCTGCTTTTATTGCCTCAATAACAAGTCCATTATCACTAGGCGATCGATGGTTCTTCATTTCCTTTAAAGCTGCTCTTACTTCTGACACAGTAATGGGTAAAAGTAAAAGTATTTCCGATCCCTGATTTATGAGAGTCTTTACTCGTGTCGGGAAATTGTCTTTTGGGCTTTGTCTGGTGTAGAGGTCTTTATAAAACTCTGGTTATTTTCAGAATGTTTTGTTTAGTGTATAATTGTATAGTATTTAGTATGGCAAACTAGTATAGCTTATAATAATTGTACATTTAATATTGTTAACAAGTAAATAAAGATTATGTGTCGTTGATATGGTGCATTAATTGTCTCGCGAAATAGTCTTGTCGTCCATCATTCGAAAGAAAATTATTTACCGGCAAAATTTTCTTCTGGTTTTATTCAAGTTTGTTGCCTTTTGGCAATTTTCGTTTTTGAAATTTTGACAAAATGACTCGACTGACATCTCGTGATTTAACTGTCAAAATTTAATTAGCGAAAATTGCCAGCCAACAAACTTTCATACCAGTCGAAAATATTGCCGACAAAATTTTCTCTCTTGTGATATTATTTACGAAAAAACGCAAAATTCAAGTTCAAACCTTGTTCTGTCAGTTCCCGATAAGTATTTTGGGCTTATTTTATTTTAAAACATTATTTTTTAATCATTAATGAAGCGCTTATGACAGGAGGAGCGCTCTGGCTGCGGGATGTATAAGTGCCCTCACGCACTAGGCAGCTTGCCTGCAGCATATTATGATCAGCCAGTTATAGGTCTCATTAACACGACAAGTGCGCGGAGATTGAAGGTACAGGTAGCCACATTACTTTTCCTTCAGAATCCTCACTCGCTTTAGTTGGGGGCAGCCAAGTGGTTGCCGGTGCAGCGAGCGAGTTCTAGTGGCTACCGCAGCTAGGGATTATTGGCTGCCTAGTGCGCGGCCACCCGTAAACCATCGTGGTTTGTCTGCCTAGTGCCCGTGGGCCCTAAGAGGGAGAAACTAGATCTATATGGCACACATTTTTGCTAGCTAGTTTGAATTCGCATTGTACACTGCCATACGCGCTTCATTAACAATTAAAAAACAATGTTTTAAAATAAAATAAGCCCAGAATTTTTGGGATAAACAATTTTGCCTAACAACTATTAAGTGTATAATGATATTGCCCTTATTATCACGCGAAATCAAAGTTTTTTTGTGCATTTTTAGAAAAGTTATTAATAATTTTCAATGTAAATATAAATATTTTTGCAATAATTAAACAAGTTAACAAAAATAACTTTACAAACTCTCATTTTAAAGTACTTTTTATGATTTTTCAATAAAACTGTCACTTTTCCATATTATTATTTATTCATGTTTAGCATTAACCCTTAAGTACCATGGTGGGGTCAATATTGACCCCCCGCGTTTTTAATGCCAAGTTTCGCTACCGAAACATAGATTGAGCATTGCGCGCTTTCTGCTAATCTTCGACCGGTAGGTGATTTATCGATCTACGAAAATTCCGTTAGTTTATCTGTTACTACTGCAGAGTTAGGCACGCATAGGGTCAATTTTGACCCGCTTATGGTATAAGTGTTTCTAGTGCAATTAACGAGTAATTTGAAATGGCGGGGTCTAGTCGCAATAAACGTCCTCTGACACAGAAAGAACTTGAAGAGGAGGGACAAAAAATTATGGACAATGGACTAGATAGTGACAGTGAGTTTTTAGACCAGGCTAGTGAACACAGTGATCACGAAACAGACAGTGAAGAGGAATGGCACGATGATGACGAAAAAAATTGGCAAATTAATAATTCCGAAACTGGTAGTGAATATTCGGGTAAAGAAAGTGATATAGCTGACTCAAGGGATGTGTTCTATGGCAAAAATAGGTACAAGTGGTCTAAAACTTCTCCCATCTTTTCTCGTACACGTAAGCATAATTTAATTAGTCATTTACCTGGTGTTATTGGAAAAGCTCGAGTTAGTATGCCAAAGAAACCAGTTGATGCTTGGGAATGTATTATTAGCCACGATATATTGCAAGAAATTCTTGAGAAAACCAATGAACGAATAACTAATATGGCTTCTAAATATAATTTACACAATTTATCGTGTCATTATACCAATCATCTTGACATAATTGAATTAAAGGCCTTCTTAGGCTTATTATATTTAGCTGGGGTATTTAAATCCAATAATGAAGATTTAAGGTCTTTATTTGCTACGAATGGTACTGGCCGTGATATATTTCGAGCAACCATGTTACTAAACCGATTTTATTTTTTGCTTGGAAGCCTTTGTTTTGACGACCCAGCTACTAGACAAGAACGTATTGCGCACGGAGATAAACTGGCAGCTATATCCAATATTTTTAATATGTTTATAATTATTTGCCAGTCCAATTATAGCTGTGGTGAATATCTCACAATAGATGGAATGCTTATTGCATTTAGAGAAAGGTAGCAATTCAAGATGTATCTCAAAAATAAGCCAGACAAATACGGTTTGAAAATGCAGTGTTTAGTAGACTCTAAGATTCTACTCTATTTGCTAAATGGTTTTATATATACTGGAAAAGATACACGCAGAGCAAATCCAAAAAAGTTATCCATCCCCACTCTAGATGTTTTGACACTTATTCCACCAATTTCTAGTACAAATAGAAACATAACAGCAGATAATTGGTTTTCGTCCATTGAGCTCATAAAAGAACTGAGAAGCCATAAAATTTCATATGTTGGAACTCTAAAAAGAAATAAAAGAGAGGTTCCTGCTTAATTTCAACCCCAAAAAAACAGGCCACCTAATTCTGCCTTATTTGGTTTTACAGGAAGCGAGAGCCTTGTATCTTTTGTTTCTAAGAAAAATCGTGCAGTGTTGTTAGGGTCAACTATGCATCATTCCAATACAATGGTTAATGGAAAGCCAGAGATTATAAATTTGACAACGAGACAAAAGGTGGGGTGGATTCATTGAATAAGAAATGTGCATGCTATAAAACTGGCAGAAGAACTCGTAGATGGCCTCAAGTAATATGGTTTCGCATTTTGGACATTGCAGGATTAAATGCTAACGTAATTTTTAATGGAGTTCAGCAAAATCAAATAATGAAAAGAAGATTGTTTCTAACCACTTTAGGTCAAAAACTTAAGGCCCATTTAACTCGTAGAGCTCAGCAAACTTGTTTACCGAGAGAAATTCGTAGTGCCATTTTTAAAGTTTCCGAACTTCAGGAACCAATGCCTGCCTCAAATCCAGAGCCACAACGACGAAAAAAGAGGGGAAGGTGTAAAATATGTCCATATTCCAAAAACCAAAAGAAAGAATGCTCATCGTGCGATAAATGTCGAGATTTTATTTGCAAAAATCATTCCCGCATACAGACGTTATGCATAAGCTGTGTTGAAAATTAAGGTAAAATCATGCTTGTCATTTTTGAGATACGAAATCTAAATCGATTTTTTTATTTTAGGTAGGAGCTATGATACCTAGATTTCAACATTGGATATAAAAAAACTGCACATTATTATTTTTCTTATAATTCGAGAAAGTGCATAGCTATGTTAATTTGACTGAATACAAAAGTTTTTTTTTAAATAAAGTTATATCTAATTAACCAAATTCGTTTATTTTTATATAAATGTAAAAGTAGCTGTAAACAAAATAATTTAAAATAAAACAAGTTAAAAAAAGAATATTTTTTGATACAAAGAACAATGGGGGGTCAAATTTGACCCTGCCATGGTATAAATGTTACTATTTTTGACCATGTTAGTTAAGGGTAAAGCAACAAATTAACAAAAATAACTTTACAAACTCTGATTTTAAAGTATTTTTTATGATTTTTCAATAAAACTGTGTCAATTTTCCATATTATTATGTCTTCACGTTTAGCATTAAATCAAATAGCGATCTTACACTATTTAAAAATGAAGTTTAATCTTTTGCATATTTCGTTTATTACATATTGTTATCACCAAATTTATCAAAAGCAGTTGATAAATACAAGCAAATTTAGTAAAAAATATATAGAACCTGACAAAAACGATCATTTAAATTAAAATATTTTACGATCCTCCTATGCAAACCTATAAAAATATTTTAAAAAAGCGCTAAAATGCATTAACATGGATGTTTTTTATTATCAGCATTTGTTATTATAATCGACAATGCCAAGGTAAGTGAACTAGAAAAAAAAATGCGCAGTTCGAATTTGCACCTTCGTAGAATTTTAAGTTGTTTGGAATGCAAGTGAAAGGAAATTACATATTTATTAAAATGTTTTCTTAGGAGAGAGGGGGAGTAAATTCAACTATATCTCGCGTAAATTTTAAATGTCAAGTAAGAAGTTACATGGAGAATTAAACTAAATTATATTATAAAATAACATAATTTGATTTTATTTAGTATAATCGTCAGAGATTTGATCTATAAAAACGGGACGAACAAGCTGAATTTTGCTGAGAATGTCAATTTTGAGGCACTAAAAAAGATGCAAAAAGTTGCCACTCCAGCAACTGGAGTTTAATACCATTAAATCCCCCTAGTAGTGGAGAAAACGAAAAAATCGATTTACCAAGAATTTGTACGCCATAGAACAAAATGTTTCGAACAAGAAATGTAGCTGAGATAATTTTAAACAAAAATGTTTATTAACACTTTTTGTGTAGAATGGACAGTTCGCTCAGAAACAACGCTTGAAGCACAACCAGTGGTTTTAAATGCTAGTTACGCGCTCGAAATCATTTTTTACATAAAATTTTTATCAACTCGACGGTAAAAATTCGATATCTTTTGATCAGAGTATCCTATCGACAAAAATCAAAATGCGTTTTAACCCTTTCTTTACCAGCGACGTATATATACGGTTTGGGGAAAAGTGCCACTGTTCCCAGTGACGTATATATACGTTCACGAGTGAAAACGTTTTTAATACCATGCCGTTTGTATACGGCACCAAATTTTTTTTTGCACCATTCATTTGCATTTTTTTTTTAAATTTGAAAACAAAGAAGTCACACGGGGTCAAATCTACAGAATATGGTGGATGCCCAATGCGAAATTGTTGAATTGGGCAACAGTTCGTAGCCCAATTCGACCAATTTCGCCAGATCGACGGCGGAGGTATGAGCGCGTTCGTTGTCATGGTGGAAGAGGACTTTTTTCTTCGCTAAATGGGTTTGTTTTTTCTGCAGTTCGGAGTCGAATCGGCCCAATAATTCGGCGTAATAGAGCCCTGTGACCATTTTGTCATTCTCCAGGTAGTCGACGTAGATCACCCCTTGTGAATCCCGGAAAATTGTGGTCATCACCTTTCCGGCCGATAGGACAGTCTTCGCCTCCTTCGGAGCAAGTTCGCCGGGTACTGCCGCTGTTTCGACTGTTTCTTGGTCCCTGGTGTGTACCAATAGATTCAGGTTTCGGCAATGGTTACGAAACGACGTAGAAAACCCTTCAGTTTACGCTTAAATAGCATCAAACCCTGCTCTGAAGTGGTCTCACGTTTAAGCTTGTCCAAAGTGAGCAAAACCGGCAATCATCGCGCCGACAGCTTTCTCATGTCCAAAATTTCACGCTGGATATTATATACTCGGCCTTGTGATATACCTACTGTCTCAGCTCTCGCGTACCTGCCGTCGGCGATCTGCCAATACGAGATATGAGATCGTGGATTTTTGTGACGTTATCATTTTGCCAAATGTCACGAGCCAAATTTTGAACTTTAACCAACTCGCCCTGTGAAAAGGAAGATCTAGAAGAACACATGGAGGCAACAGTGTCCAAAGGATTATAAAAATAAGCAGTAGCCTGAGTAGTTAAACGATGTATTTAAGGGGAAGAAGAAAAATAGGGAAATAGAGGGAGTGGACAGCATGAAAGAACTAATGAATGATATCATAAAGAGAGCAGAAATACCACAGGACTGGAAGAAAGACATTATACTACCAATACACAAAAAGGGCGACAAGAGAAACTGTAATAATTACCGAGGTATTACTATATCAAGTATTCCTGGGAAGGAACAAGAAGGAACAAGAATAAAAACCCAAATAGAACCAACTATGGAAGATACACAATGTGGATTCAGGAAGGACAGAAGCACGCAAGACCACATATTCACAATAAGACAAATAAGTGAGAAAGTAATCAATAAAAATAGAGAAATACATATATGCTTTATTGATCTGGAAAAGGCGTTTGACAGAATACAAAGAAAGGACGTATGGAGGACATTAAAGGAAAGAGGAGTTGACAGGATAACAATTGATGTAATAAAGGATATGTACAATAATAATACAAATACGGTGAGAACCAACAACGAGGAATCCGAAGAGTTTACTACAAGTCAAGGCGTCAAACAGGGATGCGTGTTGAGCCCACTGCTCATAAAGAAAGAAAGCCAAGAAAAAAATGAGAAAACTAACATTAGGACACTGGCAAATGAAACAGACTCAACTATCAGAGCTTCTATTTGCAGACAACATGGTTTTGATAGCAGAAAACAGAGCAGACCTACAGAACAACCTTGAAATCCTAGAAGAAGAACTGTCAAACATAAATATGAAAATAAATACAGAGAAAACAAAAACAATGATAATTTCAAATAAGAGAAAGACACACGCAATACAATTAAACGGAAAACAACTAAAACAAGTGGAACATTTTAAATACCTAGGAGCAATAATTGAATCAAACGGTAAACAAGACATGGAAATAAATGAGAGAATGGGACGAACAGGAAGCTTATTTAACACTATGAAAACAACATTTTGGGGGAAAAAAGAAATACCGGAGAAGGAAAAAACGGCAGTCGTTAAATCAGTAGTTAGACCTACAATCATCTATAATAGCGAGTCATGGACATTGACTGGAAGACAAAAATCTCGAGTCAATGCTATGGAAATGAGGTTCCTGAGGAAAATAGCAAACAGAAAGAGGACAGACAAAATACGAAACGAAACAATCAGACAAAACCTAAAACTAGAACCAATAAACGAAAAAATAGTAGAGGGGCAACTAAGATGGTTCGGGCACGTGTGTAGAATGTCGAATGAAAGATTAACAAAACGAGTGTTTGAAACGAGAATGCAAGGGAGAAACAAACGAGGAAGACCAAGAGTTAGGTGGGTAGACGAAATCAGAAAAGAAGTTGAGAAGAAAGGATTGACATGGGAAAGTGCACGAAATCTAACACAAGACCGGATAGCATGGAGACAACAGTGCAAATCTTAACCCCACCAGCCTTACACCTAACGGTAGAAAGACTTAGGTCTAAGTAAGTAAGTAAGTAAGAAAAATACAATAATTGTGGATTGCCAAAAGTGATATAATATAGAAAAAAAGCCAGATAAAGCAACCTTATGTTTTAAGAAGCGGATTCTTGTGAACAGATCGAAATAGAAAAGAAAGACATATATCAAAAACATATAGAGCGCATTAAACTAGTATATACAAACAGGAACTTTCACCGACCGAAAAACAATATGAATAGAAAATAGATAAACAAACTATAGTACTGTTAAACAAGAAAAACGAATTTAACTAAAATGAACCAAGTCTAAATTTGCTTGTTTACATAGAAGATATAAAAAATAAACTAGAAGAAAATAACATACGTAGTCGCCATCTTTGCCTGTCTTGAACCGTCTTCTTCCTCCAAATTCCTGCGCTCCAATGCCTTCCTGATATTTACACTCGACAATCTTGGTTTTCCATCTAAATACTCTACTGGGCTTTCTTCTATCTGTAGAAGATTTCCAAACCACTAAACACTCTTACTTTCTTTTCTATCAGTTAACGCGTCTGTGGCATTTAATCTATGTGTAACGGCCTCGTTGGTAATTCTCTTATCTTGATATTCTGACACTTTATCTATCTAGATATTTCTAGATTTAACTTTCTCTTTACTTCTGCATTTAAAGTCTACACTTCACTTCCATACGTTACTACAGAGTCCACAAATGCTCTTCCAATCCTAATCTTTCTTTTCTCCATTATATGTCCGAAAAAGAGTCCCATAGGTACATCTAAAAAAATCTATGGGTCTCTTTTTAAAGAGTAGAAGATAAGAAGAAGATGAGGGCTATCATATGCAAAATTATATAAAAAGTGACAAAATATGTATGTATATAGATGAACTACTTCTTAGTGTATGTGATATAAAAATTTGTTAGATTATTAAATTATACGTAAATAAAGTACTAGAAAGTACCCGTTTTTACCCTCCTACGAGGAGGATTTTAGGAGGAAGCTCAGGGGTAAAATGGTAAACTTTTTGCATATTTTTGGGATCTCAAAATTGATACCCTCAGCAAAATTCAGCTTGTTCGTATGATTTTTAGGGGTCAAATCTCTGACGACTGGACTAATCAGTGGCATATGGTGAAAAAATAAATAATAAGCTCGATATCACAAGGTACAGATCAATAGACAGACAGCAGATGTGATGATGAAAGAAATGACGAAAAGTAAAAGATAAGAAAGAATGGAGAAAGTAGTGGAAAATACGAAAAAGATACTAAAAATTATAATAAAAGGCATATAATGGACTGCACCTCCATAACTTCTATGGAAGTTGTATGATGATGGTGGAGAAACAAACAGAACAATAATGGTACACCAAAAACTCTTCCAATAACCCTCTAATACCTTCAGCAATACTTTAAGACATAATTAAACCGTAGAGCAAATTATAATCCTTATAAAATGATGAATCTAGTGATGATGACATTGACATTTTCTGTTTCTCTATAGTAAAATGAACTCATGTTCTTCGTTTGTGATAATTAGGTATGCATTTCTAATTCGAGAATGATTATTACAGTTTTCTGATATCGATTTCTAAACCAATAAATGCACTATACACATCATCGCAAATGAATCCTTAGGAAATTGTACAAAAATAAAGAATTCCTCGCAATCAAAAGAAAATTTTTAACCTGGCAACTCTGAAGACAAGCAGATGCATTGAAACAGATGGTTTGATCGACGTACTATATAAATACATAGTCAGTGTGTGGACCCAAACATATTAAGTATCTCAAATTAAGATAATTGCAAATATCAAATTATCTTGAAGAATTATCGAAAATAATGCCTATAATATACCCAAAATAGTAATAATTATCGGTAGACATTATTTATAAGAGCAAAAAAATGTGTATAAAATGTTGCTAAAAAAATTGTACTTATAGTATTATTACCTTAGCGATTGATAATTAGTTGGATAAGGTAGCTTTAAGTGTAGATAATTGAATAACTAATATTTTTGTTTAATAAAACGCATTCTGCACTACACGTTTTTCACATAAACTATTCATATTATTTGAATAGACTTCCTGCTTCCAAAAAAGAAATATGTCGAAGAACGAACCTTATGCACACTAATTTAGTAAATAGAATATTTCTATATCACAAAAAACAACAATTCAACACCACGTGCATTCGAAAAACCGGCTTCGCTGCACCACACGCCGGACCGTAAACACAAACTACTGTCACACTGATATAAACACTGCGACGTGCGACGTGTGTCCACAGTTTGCCGGGTATACCTATTCGGAAATACGATACGATCGCAGTTCTTGTACTACGGAGAGATTTGTGCGTACGGTTGGTACGGCGATGTTGCCAGACACCTGATTAGAATTTCCAGAAACAATGTAAACTAGGTCAAAGGGATGGCACAGATAACAACAATGGAATTTTACACAATTCAATAAGAAAAAATGTTTTTGTAGGATTTTAAAAAGAGGCTGATGTAAGATAAGGATATCGATAATAATCGATAAAAGATGAGGGACTACAGATTTCAAAAATTGTGTAATTAGTTAATGGTTTTTGTTAATAGTATTGTAATTATATTAAGTGGTTTTCCGGTTATACCCGGTTTTGTACCATCGGACGGCATATAAAAAAATTTAATGACTTTAATTAAGTCAATTATTGGTATGGTTAATTACTTTGAGCACTAAAATCTACAACGAAAACAATCAACCGATCAATCAATATTATGTTTTCTTGTCAAACGAACGCTGTCGATAAATTCCAACTAATGCCCACAGTATGTCATAATCTGTGGTGATTTGAAGGCTGAAACTGGAAGTAGAACATTAGCTGGAGACACCTTAGTTGGATTCACTCTCTTCAGAAAAACGTAGTAGATATGGGCAAATTCGTCCACCAGTAATAGCAAAGATGGACATGGACAAACTCAGGGAAGAAAATAAGAAACGGAAACATAAGTAAAGAGAAAACATCAAATTGAATAAATTTTATAACGGCATTGAACTGTACGAGCTAAAGTTTATATAAGGAGATTTTTTAGATAAAGAGAGAGAGACATCAATTGATAAGAAAGAAAAATACACATGCATAGAAACAACTAAAGTACATATATTAAAAATGCAAACACAATATTAAGACGGAATGCCATACGGATAAAAAATGCAATTAAGAAAAACATAGGTATTAAATAAAGGCCATTTCAATGTTTATGGTTAGATAACTGCTTGATAATTGCTTCCGATTTCTCCTTTCTAGATGTCCCATCCATATAAGTCTCTGTGCCTTGATAAATCTGACGATGTCTTCTCCTTTCAAAAGTTCTCTTACCTAACGGTTCATTAGTTTTCTAAATTCATTATTACCTAAGTTTAGTGGGCCTGTTATTCTCCGAATGATTTTTCTCTCTAAGATCCTCAATATTTCTTCATTTTTCTGTGTCAGGTACATTATTCAGTTTAATTCTGAGTAAGCTTCTTATCTTTGAGAAAGTTGTTGTATTTCCAGTAGTTCTGTTTCCTGCCAGAATTCTTTCATTGATTACCATGCTTCTTTCATTAGTTCCATTAACGGGGACTCCGAGATATTTAAAGTGTTCTATCTTTTCAAATTCATTGCCTCCTCTGGCAATCACTTGAAAAATCCCTTTTAACGTTTAGCACAACGTAATCCAACCCAACTAAATTCGAAATAAAGCACGATTAGCATGTTTTTAATTTTTTCGCAAAAAAATGGTAAAAACATCAGCGTTTTTTACCGTTTTTTCGATAAATTTTACAATATACCGGGGGTAATAATAATATATTAGCACAAAAATCAAAATATTAAAATTATTTTGTTTACCAGGGTTTTTAAAATTATGCGTTAATTTTGGAGCGCAGTGTATTCCAAGTTTTCAAAAATATCTGCCTTTTCCGCAACCTGATTCGCCTTCAGTTTTCCAGATTATTCAAAGGCTTATTACTGGGTTTCTATTTATGTTTTTCCGTGCATCCAGGATTTAGCCCGATGTGTCAATTCTCAACCTGAAGTTACAATTTTCTATCAATGTTCATTCCCTTAGCCGAAAGTTTCAGCTATCTTCACCACCTTGGAAATCCAATACCGACAAATTGTCCACAACTTGCTGTATCATAAACCTTTAATCTCTGTGACCCTGACGAATTTTAAATTTACTATTTTTAGTATTTATGTTATCTGATCTGTTATTTCGTCGTATTTCAAAAATTCAAATATGTAAATTATTAATAATATCGATTGTAATTATGAATCACGTATTTTTTTTGTGAAGTACGTGCTAAAAAACACGTTAATGAGAATCCCGCTGATTACCTGACCTTAAAAATACACCAGTATCACTAATAATTTCAATATGATTTCAACATTATAAAAATTGCAACAAATTTCAGAAATTTATCAAATTGTTTTATAAATAATGTGTTATTTTTTAATTCTATTGGTATTTATAATCGGCAAATAGCTGTGCAAGTTATACATTTATAATGAAATAAACCAGTCTACCTGTTTCCTAAATTTAAGAAAAGGTCTTCCTCCACAGAGTACTGCTATCAGATGTGATACATCTAAAATACAACATATTGGATATCATAAAACTGATGAGAACAAGATGTAAGAAACAAATCAGGAATAAAAGTCCACGCACAAACGACACAACGTATTGGAATAGCAGCTGGGAATAGATTAGAGGACGTATAAAGTTTACTAATATTCAATACAGTATTGAACGGGCTGATACAACAACTAAAAAGAAAAAAAAGTGAAATAGTTAACATATTACCAAAGTATACGTTGTTTACATGTGACAAATCTGTCAAATTTAGACCAAATATTAATTCTTCTTCCTATGCCGTCCCCATTAACGGAGGTTGGCGACCACATTTTTAAAAGCTTCTCTGTCTTTTGCAACGTGGAATAATTCGTCTACAGTCATGTTTGTCCAGTCTCGAATATTTCGCAGCCATGACTTCCTCTTTCTACCTATTCCCTTTTTGCCATCGACTCTACCCTGCATGATGACCTGCAGAAGACTATATTTATTATTTCTTAGTATGTGTCCAAGGTATGCAGTCTTGCGTACTTTTATCGTTCTCAACAATTTTTTGTCTCGACCCATCCTTCTCAGCACTTCCTCATTGGTGACCCTGGCAGTCCATGGAATTCTCAACATTCTCCGGTATATCCAAAGTTCAAAGGCTTCAATCTTTTTAACTATTTGCGCTTTTAGTGTCCATGTTTCTACCCCGTACAATAGTTGCGACCAGACGTAACATTCAACAAACCTCAGTCTCAGCGCAGTATTCAGATTTTTGTCACAGAACAATTGTTTGAATTTTAAGAACGCTGCCCTTGCCATTTCTATTCGTACCCGGATCTCTTGGTCTGGATCTAATTCTGTGTTGATGTAAGCTCCCAGATATTTATATTTTGTCACTCTCTCTATTTGCTGTCCACCAAGAGTTAGTTGTTCATTATTTATTGGACTCCTTGATACTATCATAAATTTGGTCTTATCTGTGTTGATGTCAAGTCCCATTTGAATGCATTCACTATTTATTGCATCTAGTAAAGTTTGTAGTTCTTCTATACTCTCAGCCATAATTACCGTGTCATCTGCAAATCTCATGGTGTTTATGATTTCTCCACCAATTCTTATTCCCTCTTTTCTTTCCCATAAGGCTTTTCTGAATATGACCTGTGAGTACACGTTGAAAAGCGTCGGAGACAAGACGCATCCTTGCCTAACCCCTCTCGCAATCGGTATATTATTAAAATAACTCGCAAATATTAATAATAAAATATAAATAAATATCATTTAATAGTAAATCTAATTATTATATAAAGAAAAACTATCTCAAGTGATAAGAGTATGCACTTTGGACTAGATACGTGCCGTATATTAAATAAAGTCAGAGCAAAGGTTTAGCTCGGAGGTTTCGATATGCAAGATGGCCAAAACATCAAGGCAATGGGTGAAAATGATATGTACAAATATATTGGAGTACAGCAAGCGCGAAAAACTGACCATAAACTAATGAAAATCGAACTAACTTCTGAGCTTGTACGAAGAGTAAGACAGCTAAATCGATCATATCTTAATAGCAAAAATTTGTTTCAAGGCATTAAATACGTACACCTGTTCCGCGTTTAGCTATAGCTACGCATTTGGTATTATAAAGTGGTCAAAAACGGATATAGGGAGTCTTCAGCGGAAAGTAAGAACACTTCTCACAAAGGCGCAAAAACACCGTCAGCTCAGTACAGTAGAGAGAACAACATTACCGAGATATCAAGGGGAAAGAGGACTTATGGATATAGGTGAGCAACTGGATAAACAGGTTGCTAATTAAAGAACTTATTTCCAGGTGCAGGCTGAGACATCTACTTTACATCGAGCAATTTGCGCAGTAGATGATACAACGCCGCTTAAACTGAGGGAACAAAAAATGCACATAAACCACCTGACTAAGCAAAAAAAAAATGCGCACATGGATAAGTAAACCTCTGCATGGGCGACATCTCAATGAGATCAGCCAAGAACATGTCGACAATACAGCGTCGAACTATTGGTTAACATCAGGAAATATGTTTCCCGAGACTGAGGATTTCCTACTTGCCATTCAGGATCAGGTTATTCCAATAAAAAATTACCTGAAATATGTTGTTAGATCCTCAAATCCAAAATGACAAATGCCGATATGGATGCCAAGACCAAGAAACCATCCAACATCTTACCGGGAGACCCCAGGCGTTTATCGGTAATGATTATAAAGAATGCCACGACTCAGTAGGAAAGAGTATCCACCAAGAACTAGTTGACAAACTGGGACTTACAACTACCAGCTATACTGGGACCGCACTGTGCTTACAGATCAACCAGTGCCACATAATAGGACGAATCTCATACTAGGCAAACAACACTTATAGATGTGGCGATACCTAACACCAAAAATTTGCGTGTTGCGTGTACAAATGCTACAAATACGAAGATAGTGGAGAATGGAAAGTGCCCAGACAGTACCTATTATTCTATCTACTACTGGTTTTATTCCCAAAAACCTCCTAGAGAATATAAAACAGCTGGGTCTAAATGAAAATCTCTATAAAGCCATGCATAAAGCTGTACTCCTCGCGATGTTCAGATGTGTACGAAAATTTTTGGGAGAACTCCAGCATACTAAGTCACCTAGGGCTCGATAACACGGAAACAGTCCCATCAGAGCTAAATCCTTTTGATACCGTAGGTACCTGTGATGAGTGAATTTTGCTCTTAGAGGGAGTGTGAACCGTAAGGCCAAATCTGTATGGTCATTTTCTTCTTCTACCTCTGTTACATTGTCTTCATCTTCTAAATCACTTGCTGTATCCTCATTGATATCAAGCTCTGGATCATCACTTTCAAGTAAACGTAAAAGTTCATCTTCACTCAGTTGCTCTCGGCTAGATATACATGAAATATTTTATGCAATAAATTTATATTATTTCGTTAAATTTTATCGCAGCTCGGGGAATTCCCCATTTAAACATGTAAAACCCGTACATAAAACACTCATAGTCATCTGGAATGGTGGAGGAATTCACCAGTACAAAGACAGGCGAAACAGTTCATTACAGAACATTTGCCAAAATTTACGGCAGACCTAATAAGCAAAGACAGGAAAACAGTCAAAGCCATAGAAGGTCTTCTAACAGGGCAATGTAAGCTGAATAGTCACTTGAAGCTGATGGGATTATCAGATGATGAACAGAAGAAGCAGAGCACATTTTATGTCAATGTGACAGTCTGGCAAATGTGCGGTTCTTTGCATTAGGAGAAGAAAATCCACCGGCAAATAGAAACATGGAAGGTACAGTCTCGAAGCTACTAGACTTTATAAAAAGGGTCAGGCTAGAGAATGTTATTTAGAACTAGAGGACCAAAATAGATCTGAAAAGGTCGCAGTGGAATAGGCCAAAAGGCTACCTCTCTAAATCTAATCTAATCATAGTCGGCCCTAATCCGTAAAATCTATGGGATTCCCACATTATTACAACTTTATTAGAATTCATTTTATATGACATAAAAGACTGGCCTGGGTAATAGGAGACCCCAGCCTATAAAATTGAAGTTTAAATTTAATCTAACGATTAGATGTTCTTGTAGCCATAATTTTTTATCAATACAATATATAAACTACAGATAGATGGAAGACTGCCGATTAAAAATTAAGATCTATAAAGTAACAGCCAAAAATTGTGATCTGGGGTCAAAATAGACCCCGGCCAGTCCGATGAAGGTCAACAAGGAATTGCAGTTTTCGTGTAGCTTCTTCATAATCTTTACATACCGTCAATACGGCGAATCATTGTGTAAAATTTCGTAACCTTCCAACCGAAGAAATGTTCAATGCACTTCCACAGCATACCCCAATAAAGTACTTTTCGTTGGTTCCTGATTACATTCTTTAACTTAACTGAGTATTATGTAATACAATAACCCAAACATGTTTTTATAAAAATACATTTCGTTAATTGACTAGACATATAAAATCCTTCAAATTTTTTTAGATTGACCTAAAATGTATATAGATAAGAACCGATACGATCTTTGTTTGTATTAATTAAATCATCTTAACTTATCATACGGCCTTCGTTATAAAAATTTTACAGGGTTTTCTACATCAATAAGGAAATGTCGATACAATTTTTGTAGTTGGATATAGTATATCAATTAAGATTACGTTGTAAACACATTTGATGGGCTATTATTGGTTATAAATTCGTTAAAGGATATTTTGTAAATTTTGTGAGTATAATTTGAGTTTGAATCAGTACAGTCATTGCTTGGTTGCCAGACGTTTCTATAGATAGAAAAAATATAAATTAATTTAGACACATAGACTTTTTTGACCATTATTTTACTAAACAACTGGAAAAGAACTAAATGGTTCACTTAAAGAGATTGCATAAGAGAAAACACCAAAAGGTTTTATTAAATTAAACAAAATCTATTGGCTGCTTGGAAGAACATTCAACCTGTAAGAAAAGCTTTCAACAATCTTCAACTAATTTCTATTACTTCGAAATTTGAAGATATCACAACGAAATTGCCAAACTCAAATAGAGCTTCGCAGGTGACACTGCTAGGCAAAAAGACCAACGTTTGAACACAACAATACAACATTGAAGACCTTATAAAGATGATATAAAAAGAATATTCTTCTTCTTCTTCTTTCTTGCATGTAGTCTGTTTTTTTTTTTCAATATTAGCCTCCTAAATTGTTTAAATTATAGCACCATCTTTTTCTTGGTCTGTCAATACTTCTTCGTCCATCTGGTGACTTATCTCGTGCTATTCGTACTATCCTCTGCCATTCATTCATCCATTTATACATAATCTTCTTATGTTTTCGCTTCTCTCCCTATCCAACAGACTTTTCCCTGATATTGGTCGAAGTATTTTCACCTCTGTTATTTCTAGTAGTCGACTCGTTTTAGATGTGTCAGGTCTTGTCTCCGCCGTTTATGTTAATATAGGTCTAATTGCTGCTTTATAGATTCTTGTTTTTGTGTCTTGTCTTAGGTGTTTGTTCTTCCAGATTGTGTCATTAAGAGATCCCGCCGCTTTACTTGCTTTTAAGCTTTGTTGTCGTACTTCTTCAACATCTCCGTAACCTTGCTTCCTGCTTTATTATTTTCCCATCAATTTCGATTTTACGTCGTAGTGGGTATTTAGATGTTGTCATACATTTGGTTTTTTCTGCTGATATTATCATATTGTATTTCCTAACTGTTGTATTGAAGATGTGTGTTAATCTTTGGAGCTCGTCTTCTGTCTCGGCGATTAATGCGGCGTCGTCTGCATAACATAATATTTGGATTTCTTCTTCTTCTTCTTCGCGCGACTAGGATTACTCCTGTTTGTCTGCCTCAGTCGTTGTTGACTGTACATTATCTTTCCACCTTTTTGGCAGCCTTCCAACGGGTCCTTCTGCTATACGACTTGTTGTTTTTACAGATGTTCGCTAATCTATCTGGTCCCATTTGGTTTACATGTTCGTTTCAGTTTTTTTTTTCTCGTTTTTATCCACCTGTTAATATTTAGAATTTTGCATTGTTCGCGTATACTTCTGTTGGTTTGTCTGTCTCTTAATGATATGCCCGCTATTGATCTTAATACTTTCATTTCGATATTGTTGATTTGTTGTTTCGTCTTTCTTGTATCGGTCTTTGTCTCCGCTGCATATGTTAGGATTGGTCTTACTGTTGTCTTGTATACTTTTATTTTGCTTTCCGTGGTCAGATATTTCAGATATTCAGATATTTTGATGCTTGCCTTGTGGTCTCTGTTCTTATATCCCTCTCATTAGTGATCTCTACTCCTAGGTAATTGAAGTAAATTTCTCTATTCCCTATTCAGTAGCCTTTAGTATTGCTAGTTCCTTTACGTACTGATTGTATTATTTCGTCCATTATTATATTAAAGAGAAGTAAGCTTAACGGGTCACCCTGTCTGACTCTGCTTTGTACTGGTATACACTGTGTTAGTTTTCCGTTTATCTTTGACTGTATTCGATTATGGAAGTAGATGTTTTCGATTGTATGTATAATATTGATTGCTGTTTCTTTTATACAGTAGGTGTAAGACGTCTTGGACTTGGATGCGATTAAAAGCCTTTGTCAGGTCTATAAAACATAGATATGCTGGTTTATTGTACTCGATGGTCTTTTCTGTGATTTGTTTTAGTACAAATACGGCGGCTACGCAGGATCTTCCGGATCGGAACCCTTGTTGTCAATCTGATAATACTGATTTATACCTCTATAATTGTTGGTGTCTTCTTGATCTCTTTTCTTAAATATTGGTATAATTATGCTGTTTCTCCATGCGTCTCGTATCTTGCAGTGCAATATTAGTTTTTGTATACGTTTTGTCATCTCTAGGGTTATACTTTCTCCTCCGTGTTTTAGAAGCTCGTTGATTATTCCGTCTGGTCCTGGCCAGAATAAAAAGAATGGCCGGAACAAATTGGAAGTATGTTGCTCAGGATAGAGAGCAATCGATGAAAGGAGTTGGGAGAGGCATATGTCCAAAAATGGACGAGAGAAGGCTCAGAAGAATACGCTCTGGATTAGAATTTTCAGACATTTTGCCAGCTATGATGTCAGTGATCGCACCATGTTGCCTGATAGACCAGCCTGTAGTTTTTTTGCTTTTAAAATTAAACAGCAAACCACCTCCACTATTTTTTGAAAAGTGGTTTGTAGAATATAAAAAAACCAAAATCAGTCCATAAATTAGCTTTTCTCCGATTTTTATATGGAAGAATCTAAAAAAATCGTGAATTTTTCGTTTAGAGTGAAACATCGTGAAGGAATAGTAATTTAATAGTGGAAAATTGATGCAAGCAAGGAGAAGTGTAGAAAATCAAGAATACCTTATAATTTATCCTCATTCCTCCGTTCCAAAAGCGAGATTATATATTCAGCGTGATTATAATATGTTTTCTAAATTAAAATCAAATAACCTCACTTAATATGCTGACCCATCCAAAAAATATAGGTGCAAAATATTGCACCTTGCGCCTGTTAAAACAACATATTACGAGTTAACATTATCCAGAGTATTACTTTACAACTTATGAAATTTAGCCCCATTTACTGGGCCCAAGTTATGAATTCTTCAAAAAAATGGTCGATTTTAGCGTTTTTTCGACCTTTCTCTGCGAAAAATGCACCTATAAGGTTTTTGTTTTTTGATTATCTGCAAAAGTCTCATTATCAGTATTGCGACTAAATAACTACTACATTATAGACCAGGCGGATCTAAATTATGTAATTTTAAATAATTAATTTAAATTATTTAAAAATTATTAAAAATTTTAAACGATTTAGATCGTTTGTTATGTGAAAGTTAAATCCACCGTTTTTAAGCATATTTCAAATGCCTCACATTTGTTGCCAAAACTCAAAACTAAAATTTCATGCTAAAGGTTTTAAAGGTTAGGCTCTAGTAACCGAAACAGTATAGTGGCCCGTCAATGAAAGGGATATCTGACGACTGGATTATTAACCTACTTTATAGAATCGGAATATTTGGAGCAATGTTTTAAAATTTCAAATAATTTTCTCATTAAAGACTTATTAAACAAATAGAATATCTCGATAACTATAAGTTTATATTAAATTAGAAAACGCGTTGGAAAAGACTCGGCAAGACGCTTTTTTTCCGCGTAAAGATAAAAAAAAGGTCCAAGGTATAGAACAGCAGTTGCAGGGATGCATAGTAAGAGTAAGTCTGACGTGGAAATTGGCTCTACACAAGAGGTAAGAATGAAGAATAGTCGTTGGACATAAAAACTATGAACTATAAACGATGCGTTGGGCAACTATGTTTACTAAACGGCTTACGTGCACTAACTGTTGGATATATGCTAGTACATGACTTTAATAGTAAAAAATAATACCATATAAAAATTCTACATATCATCTATTTTCTTTAACTTGTGGCAACACTGCCAGTTTATATCTTTTGTTTCGGAAAACATTCAGCATTCAATCAGCGGTGTAATGTCCTTCATTTTTTATCATCTCATAACGTTCTTACGGTTCTCACGTAGACACATAATTATAAAAATATCAACTAAGAGTAGGAAAACAAACAAGCAATCACAGTTTAAAATACAAGGTGAGATGACGACACAGCAACGCCTCTTTCGTAGAGGCGCCGGCGTCAAAGTTGTTCCGGTTCTTCGTCTTATTGCGCTTTGTTATGGAATTTTTCATGTAAATCCTGACAAAAGATTGTACCCACAAATCTGAGGAACAGGTTATGCTTCTAGTGTATATAAGATAATGTTAAGTTTAGGAAGTGATTTAAAATATAAAATAAAGATTAAATAGGAAATAAATGCAATTAAATATAGGTATGAGGAAAAGAGAAAAACTATGAATATATTCATCACTATGAAATTTTAAAGATTATAAATTTTTATAGAATTGCAATTTATTTAACAGTTTTTTATAAATAAAATCCCAAAAATCACTAATTAAGGCCACTTGGAAATTTACAAGTGGTCAAGTGGAAAAAATTTCCGGCCCGCTTGGAAAAATTAAAAAAAAAATACATTTGAACTTTAAAAAATATACAAAATCGAATAAAAAAGGTTTGGTGCTGTAGAAATGCAAAAAAACATTTAATCGGTTTATGATCAGCTTCTAGGGATAAACCGCTCGCTTATAAGGAAGGGAGAACATACTGTGTAAGGATTTTTACTATAGGAAATTATCCAAAAGGCCTAAGCTACAAATAAAGAATGAAGTCACCGTACAAAACATTTTTTTAATGTGGTTCAACCTATACAAAAAAAAATTCATAAAATTGGAAAAATAAATATTGGAAGGCCACAATAAACCTAAGGATTTAGTACTCAAATACTTTAAAGATATCAGAACAAATATTGAGACTATACTGGAATAAAGATAACAGGAAATGCTTCCTTAAAAACTTCAAAAGTTTTTGACCGATCACAGAGAGAATTTTAGTTTGAGTTTCGATATGTTGTATTTTGCATTCGAGGTTTGTCGAGATAGTCATATTTTTTATAAATTCTTATACAAAACTGAGACACGAAAGTATTGATACTTATATTTTTTCTGCTTTTATCAGTTGTTTATAAAGACCATTATAATATTCTGTCATAATAATATGCCATACTGCATTTCAAAATCGAATATAAATGGTCCTTCGAGCCGGATGAAGATCGACACTCTATTTCTACGTATATGTACTTTTCATATTAACAAAAGTCTAGCAAACACAGGGGCACGATTGTATTATGATAACAGACTATTGAAGCGCAATAAATACCCGAAGAATCTTAAAATCACCTTGCACAGAAGCTCAAAATTCTTTTTGATAAGTAGGTTCTTCTCTAGATCCCCGAAAATCATCTGGGTGGCGGTTTTAAAACATCCAGTACCTGAAGGAAACGGTTTACAACTATGCAACAACTACTGGAAGGAAAGATAGACCTAAAGGATTACGTAATATTCGATTTCAGAACAATGCTAACTTATTGTCTTACTCCTACACCTCATGAGAAACAAATTTGACTCGTTGAAATAGAGAAAAAAATAAAAGTAAAGCAATAGTGAGTAGAATTGTGTAAATATTTGTTAGGATCATTCCCTAGCCACCAGCTCCTACTTGAAACCCTAAGCTGATAATATACGAGAACTCATAAAAGTGCAGAAAACTAAACTGATTTAGTGGTAGCTAAGTGTAAACATTCCCAATTGGTGTAGAAATATTTGAGATTAAATGATCTACGGTATGTAAATTTTCTAGTAGAGTTAACTTAGCATAAAATTGTTCCTCATATATTGTTTATTTTCATCAATAAATGTATTGTTTTCGTATATTTTTTACGAGCAAAATCATAAAAACTGTATATCTGAACAAAAATAAATTCATGGTTAATATTTACATGGGCAAAAAGTTCACTAAGAAACCACATTAAAGGCATACGAAATTCACAAATTCGCGACGTACGAAGTTAAAACGAACCACCGCAGATATTGCGACGTTTTTAAACAAAACTGCGTTTCAATCTTTCAATATTGTCTATGGAACTCCTCTCTACAAACTAGGTTAGGGCCGTAAAAACGGAGGGTTCCAACCGAAAAGGCGTAAGGGCAGTATATGTGACTGAATGGAATGAATGAGCCCGAATCTGAGAGGAAACATGCACCGAACAAGCGATGTTGCCGAATTCGTAGGTGTTTCTTAAAGTTTAAAGATTTGTTGTTTTGGATACAGGCTCTATGTTCAAAAATGCTGGGGATAAGATAATATATCCCGATACTTGAGACTTATTTTGTTCTGTAATCTTACGCTGTGTTAATCTATTTAAAACTAACTCAAGTCAAGTTTTAATCGACCTTGTATATTCACCCAAAGTATTCAATTGTTTCCATCGTTGGTAACAGTCTTATATTTTTCTGTCCTTAAAACATCCTTCCCTGTCGAGTGCCTGTTTTCTCCACCATATCACAGGAATCTCAAAATTTCCTCACAATCGCCCCACATATCTGAGTTAGGCCCTCTTCTTCTTCCGACCAGCTTGTTTATCATTTTTAATCTATCAGGTTTTATTTTATCAGCCCACTCGCCGACTCTTTTTGGCAATTCATTTTGTTGGTTTTAACGATGTCTTGTACGTAGTTCTTGTTCATTCATTCCCCAGTATATTCGTTTATGTCGAGAACTGTGTACTAAAAGGCCTTTAATTGGACCGTACAGAAATATGCGGGTCTCAACACGTTGCAGTACACTGTTTTCGTGATAAAAGAATATTTTTAAAGATTCGCATACAGCTCCTCATCTCGAGTCTTCACTGCTTATGTTTCCGATCCGTAAATGAGCATTGATCGTTTATCGTTTTATAAAGTTTGCAATTGTAATGCTCTTGACCTACTTGTAGCTCTTTGTTGAAGGTTTAGGCCAAAGTAGAAGCGGTTAGCCACGCATATTAGTTTTCTTATTTCTTTATATATACTGTTTCGATAGTTTTGATACTTTCCATAGTTTCATGTTGTATATTTAAGTTATTTTGATTAAATCTTAATTTTGTCGGCATGTATTTAGATTTCTAAGTATGTATTAACCACTAGCCGATATATGTAAATGCTTCAACTGATTTATATCGGGTTCTTCCGTGCATACTTTTTCTTATAACTTTTTTTTCTCAACGCCAGGCTGAAGAGCGCGCACGATACTACATTTTGTAGTTCGCTGTTAGTTTTAAATAGTTCAAAAAGAATCCCTTGAACTCGCACTTTACATTCGACTTTCCTCATTGGCATTATAATTAATTCTACCGATATTTTTGGTATTTCAAGGGTCCATCACAGCTGAATATAATTGAGTCCTATTTGTCCATTGTACCCTTTGTATATCTGGGGACTACGGATTGTTGCGTGTCCAATGACTTGGCGGAGTTTTGTCTGGAAGGTTGTGGACGTTGATGAGTCGGTACGTTCTGACTTTTAGTAAGTGTATATTATTTAATGCAAGCTCGTTGATTTTATAATTTGGAAGAATTTTCACTGCTGGCAAATCCTGCGAGGAATGTCTTCGATCCTCTACTGAATTGTGTCTTTTGTGGTTGGATTTTGTGTTTGTAGGGAGGCGTTGGGTGTAGGAGAGGGTTGTCTGATTAGGAACTGGTTCGATGGTGTATTGTGTTTAGAGAAGGGGTTTGAGTTTCTGGAGATAGCGATCTAGCTCGGCCGTGTGATGTGGATGGTTTTGGGGGTGGTGAAGTTTGTTGGTTGGTTTTCAATGTGGGATCTAAGATGTTGTTGTAAGGCCTGGGTGAGGATGGATTTGTGGTCAATAACATTGCTCATCGTTTTGTTATCTGACAGGTTTGATTCAAGAAGGTCGAAGAATTTGTGTTGGTTTGAGAATTCTTTGGGGATGTGGGTGATGGTGTATTCGTGATGATAGTCAGTGGTAGGTTTCTCTACGCGGGAGCAGTTTTGTAGTGTTTGTTTTAAACCATTTGTACAACTTTCTTCTTTCCATGATCTAGTATTGTATGTTATTTAAAAACAAAGCCTTGGTAGGTCCCTACCATATGAACAGGCTGAATTTTGCTAAGAATGTCAACTTTGAGACCCCAAAAAGATGCAAAAAAGTTGTGTCATTGTTACCCAGGGTTTCCCCCTAAAAACACCAAACGTAGGAAGGGGACAGAAAACATCAATTGGCCAAGAATCTGTCTTCTTCTTCTTAGGGTGTCCGTCCGTCCGTTCGGAACGTTGGCGATCAGTCTGGCTATGATGACTTTGTTGGTTGCTATACGGAATAGCTGTGTTAGGTCTTTCTATACCATGCTCTCAGCCCAGGATATTCTTCTTCGTCTTGGGCCCTTTTTCCATCAATTTTACCCTCGAAAATGTATTGGAGTAGCTCATATCTGCCTTGATTTCTCATATATGTCCCAAGTACTGCAGCTTACGGGCCCTTCACGATGTTGACCAAATCCGCGGTTGTGTTCATCCTCCGTAGTACTTCTCATGGTGACTTTGTCTTCTTCTACTCCGTACAGAAGCACTGAGTATACGTAACATTTAATCTCTTGTGTATTGTCCCACGACTCATTGTTTATAGTTCCCAAGTAGATGTACTGTGAGACACGTTCAATTTTCATTTGGTTCATACAGATTTGCTAAAGTTATGTTTGTTTTCCTTGGTGATGATCATTAGCTTGGTTTTGCTGATGTTTATATCCAGTCCATATGTTCTACTTGTTTCCCGTTATTTTGTTCATTACGTTTTGAACCCCTTCTATGGTATTGGGAAACACTATTGTATCATCTGCATACCGCAGGTTATTGAGCTTGATTTCTCCATTTATTGAGATGCCTTCATCAATATCTTTTAGAGCCTCTTCAAAAATGTGCTCCGAGTACAGATTGAATATCAGTGGTGAAAATTATGCACCCCTGTATCACTCCCCTTAAGATTTTGACCTGATCTGTATATTCGCCATCTATTCGGACCACCGCTGATTGATTCCAATACAGGTTAGCTATTATTTTTAGGTCTCTTTCGTCGATTCTTGTCCTCTTCAGCACTTCCATCATTTGTTCATGCCGACTCTATCTAAAGCCTTCTTGTAGTCAATCAGGCATGCAAAATTATCACAGCTGACATCTCTGCATTTTTGAAACAATACTTGCACGCTAAATAAAGCTTCCCTCGTACCAATGGCGTTCACAAATCCAAACTGATTGGGCGCAATTTGTTCCCCGCATTTCCGCATAAATTCTTTTTTGGATGACTTTTAAAAACAGCTTCAGCAGATGGCTCCTTAGGCTTATGGTCCTTTAGTCTTCACAAACTTTCGCTCCTGGTTTTTTGGGCAATGGTACGAACTCCGATTTGAGCCACTCTACTGGTATTTTCCTGCCCTGTATATTTCATTAAATATTTCAGTTATTATTTTTATTTGTTCTGCATCTAATAGCTTCAGCAGTTCTGCAGGAATTTCATGAAGTCCCGATGCCTTTCCATTCTTCATTTGTTTTTTTTGTCTCTGATCCATAAGTATTTCATCGGTCAACTACTTCCGTTTCTCTGTACCTTTCTTCAGGTGTTGTTCTTTTATTTCCCTCACTGTTTCTTGCAAAATGGTCAGACTTTCCTCTGTAGTTCCTACATTTCTGCATTTTAGTACCTTTGTATTGAGGTTTTCACTCACCTTCAGTCGAACATTGGAATCTTTCAGTTTTCTAACATCATACTTCTTCATCGACTTACTTGTAATCTGTACGCCGTTTATTATTCCGTTAACCGTTTGTAGGAACACCATGTGAGAAATGCAAATGTGTAATCTAGCAATGTGTAAATGTGAATTTAAGGTATCTTTTAAAATTTTTAATAATGATACCGACAAAACGTTGGCAACGCCGTAGGGAACGCGCAGGTTTAAATTTCTCAAGGACACCCGGAGAGGACGCGATCTTTTTGACCTTTTTCTGGATATAATCTCGGCACGGCAGCTGCAAGGACTTTTTGTTTTTCTTCTCGTCAATGAGCAGCCCTATTATTAGATTATTACCACAACTGTTTTATTTTCGTTTACACCGGTTGTACAAGTTTGTTCAATTTTTAATACAGAAAATAAAAGGTATGACATGGATTTTTATGCGAATGGGAACAATAGGAAATTAGAAGTAATGGGAACCTACTAAAATATAAATAGCAAACCAATGCAGACCGTCGATATGAGTGGTGGTAACCACGTAACCACCATCGATGGTTAATTAACATTTTAGAAAATATATTAAATGAAAAAACTTACTAGGAAAAAGATAATTTTTGTTAATATCGTTGAAAAAGATAAAAAAATTAATGAATAAAGAAACAACGTTTATATATTCAATCCATCTTGAAAATGGCACATGATAGAAAAAAGCGTAAAATCTTGTGGCTACGAAAGTTTCGTGAATGGTTTGGATGAAGTTCAATTGAACTATTCTGGCGCGTAACCAACAAAATTATAATTAACTTTTATCAAATAAAAGGCAGATATCGAGCACAGTGTATTAATTAAATCTTGCCCAAGCACTTTCGCTTCCTAGAGCATCTTCAGGGGCATTTCGTCAATTTTGGCCTATCCAACAAACATGGAATGTTACAAACGTAGTGTATAAATGTAGTGTAATGTACAATTTTATGTTTATTGGATATGCCAAAATTGACGAAATGCCTCTGAAGATGCTCTAGGAAGCGAAAGTACTTAGCAAGATTTAATTAATAAACAGCCTTTTCATTTGATCAAAGTTCATTTATTCGAGCATCCAACCTTATATCAAAATTATAATTGCCAGAATGATTTCCAATCTCCGATAGGAGCGAAACTTGAAGAAGAAAAAATCAAGTATTCACATTTAAACCCATGATCTTGATTTTATCAGTCCCCCTGTTTCAACTACCTATAAATAAAGATTTTTATACAGTTCCCAAATTTAAATGTAATTAAATACAGCCAGTCTGGGTAAATAAAAGCATCAAAATTCCCCTGACAAAATTAACTAAAGCGATAAATTTTGAAGTTAATGCTTGAGAGTCATGAGGCCTAGGCCTAATGTAATCTAACCAAATAGGTCGATCAATAAAGCATGGCAGCACTGGCGTGCGCAGGTTGGGGGCTCGCGTTTATGTTGTCCTAGGACTATAGTAAGCGACGTTGCCGCCTTGTTAGGAATTCTTGGTGTCGGGCATTTTCTCCTAAAGCCCTAATAAATACATATGGATACGTATCAATTACTGTGAAACAGTGACTAATTTTTGTGAAAAAGGATTTTGTGAAAAAACAACAGAGAGATCCACGTCTGTATTAATTGCCAGATAATTTCAGAATGCAATATTTCCAAAAACTCCGTAGATTTTACTGATACAAGAATACAATTTCAGTCAATTTTATTATCATTATCATTTATGTTATTATCTTTATCTCTCCCATTGGGTTATAGTATTGTTATAGAAATAGTTGATTGTCAAATACAACTTCTTTTCTTCTGTTTTTGCAATTGTTGGATTGGGACTCAAGGCCTTACAAGCTATTCATTTGATATTTTTTTGTAATTCTTTCGTAGCTGTATAAGTTTATATATATGCTGACATTACTGGCATCCGAAAACAAAAAATCATGACTCGGCAAATGGATATTGCGCTGAGAACCATGAGTCGCATTATCAATAAAGACTTGGGACTTGCAAACGACAGACACGCCTTACCGTTGCATTAAAACAAAATAAGAAAAAAAAAAAAAACAAGACGCCGTATCCTATGACGGCATCACTTTTTTATATTTTTACGAAAAGGGGGTTAAAACAGAGGCCAAAAATTATCAACAGGACATTTTAAAAAATAGACCATGAATATTTCAACAGGACTCTCCACCTGCGCATAAAGCCAAATGGTGGGTTGAAAATCATGTACCCGAATTTATTAGTAGTGGCGATTGGCCGCCAGACAGCCCAGACATTAATCCACTCGACTACAAATTGTGGTCAGTTATAGAGGGTATGGCCTGCACAAGACGACACCATAATGTAGAGTCGATAAAGTGAGCATTGGTAAAAGCTGTGGACAATTTCCCTAAATATGTCATCCGTACAGTGATCACCATTGTTCTACACGTCTTTAGAGTTATTCTAACTCTGATCAGGAACAATTGTGGCTGTTCAGACTGAAATAAAATGCAATGTAGTTAGGCTGTTAGAGTAAAATAATACGCCTGAGTACGCTAGCAGCGATCTCTATACAAAGCATGCTTCAAATTAATTAATTAAAAGCAAACTAATTAAAAAAGCCCATTCGGTTCTAAATTATATTTCTGGTGAATAAATACAAGCCTGACACACTTAAGTCGGTGTATAAACCGCTCATTCTTTAACTTTTACAATCAAGTATGATATCCAATACATTGAGTACAAATTATAACCTAAAAGAGCTTAAAAGTTTGTAAAGTTCTTACTTCCACAGTAAAATTTGTTCATTCCATTCTATTTTTATAAGCATATGCATAATTTCAAAGTTTTGGAGATTTCCGCACAAATCCGGCAACATCTCAGTGGGTCTAGCTGACTTTAACCCAATTGAAGGTCGCCCGCAACCGACGGAATACTTTTCCTTTCGATGGTGGAGTATCATTGTGACGTAACAATAGAAAATAAAATAGTATTATTTATCTGATCGATTAATGAAAGGGTATCGTTTTTGTCACGTATACCAACAACATGATGGGACGTAATTTATTACTGTATCCTTGGTTGACAACTTCCGCGATGTATATACAGGGGTTTTAGAATTTTGAAGTGGGTTTTAGTAAAAATCTTTGATTTTTTACAGTGAAGTGAAAAACTTCAACCTCTTGAATTACGTTTCACCACTGGGTAGCTAAAGAAATTCCCAAGAAGAGGTTGATCAAGATTTTAGTTCCTTATTTATACCACTAGGGAGCGGTCATGTCAGCGCTATTACTGCTTCTAAAATATGAAAGAGTATGACAACAAATGCTAGATATTTTTATACATATGTGGATGCCGCGTGGTCGTAGAATAGCATTAAATTAATTAAAATTGTAAGGTGTTTAGATCAAAAAACAATTCCTGCTTTTTAGCACATACACCAAATAATTATTTTTACAATTTAAAAATTCGAAATTGTAAGTATAATTTCGGATTTTTAAATTAAAAAAATAAATAAGTAAGTCTCAATTAACGCCTCTCAACAAAGGAAGATCAGAAAAAAGGCAAAAATGGCTGCTGGGGCATGGACGGTAGCAAATCCCAAGCAAACCAAATTAGCAACACCCGAGGATAAACAAAAACTTCGGGAGAATACCATCACCCCCTCGTAAAAGAGTTGCTAAGAAACCAAGGGGCTCTAATGAGCAGACTAGGTCATAAAGGACCGCGACAAAAGAATTCAGAATGGTGATAGCGCACAGACACCTGAGATCCAACTAGATGGGGCTCAAGCAAATTTGATCATTAACAAACTGGAGCAAGCTCTTGATGAGGCTCCTATCTTCTCTTCTTCTTCTTCTTCCTACTTTATAAATAGGCAAAATGCCTGTTTTACTTCGGTTTTTAGCCTCAATTGACGTTGTCTGACCATCTTTTCCTAATATTGAGAATACAAGGGCATTCACCAGTCTCATCTTGATATTTTGAGAGATAGGTCTATCTTTTCAAACTTAGGTTTCCTCCTGACATATTCACGTGTTCATTCACGATTTGTTCCCGTGTACCTTTGCCCTTTACAGACCCCGCTTGTTCCTGAGGTATTTGGTAATGTAGATAGGTTTTTAAATAGCATGTGTTATTAGTGACAATGTGCGGTAATCCCTTCGGGACTAATTCTACAATATTTCTAAGAGCATTTTCTAGCAATTTAAAAAAAAATGTTTTTTTTTAAATTGTTTGGAGGAACCTATCCTTAAGCACGCGTAGGATTAAATTTTACTCACTTATTGGTTGTTTTTCTAGTGCTATTAGCGAGCAATGTGAAATAGCGGGATATAGTCGCAATACACGCGCTCTGACACAGAAAGAACTTAAAGCGGACGTGCTAAAAATTATGGACACTGGACTAGATAGGATAGTGAGTTTTAAGAACAGGCTAGTGAACACAGTGTTCATAAAACAGACAGTGAAGACGAAGAAGAATGGGACGATGACTGGATAACAAAGTTGTTTTAAATATAATATAAATAATTAACCCAATTCGTTTTTTTCTATAAAATTGTAAGTTATGTTAAAGGTAATGTAAAAAAGAAGATTTTTATACAAAAAAAATAAGGTCAAATACACATAAAATTGAGTACCTAGAAAAAATATTTAATTTTTTTGTTTAGCCATAATAGACCGCCACGTCAACGGTGAGTCACATGCATACAGATATCTTGAAATAGTCGTTTAATATAAATTTACAATACTTTCAGCCGTCAATCATTAAATCCCGTAGATATGGTAAACACCTACCAATATCTTCAAGAAAAACTAAAAATATTTTTGTCGACTTCTACACAAAAACCAGTTATCGTTATTTAATACAATAATAAAATGAGTAAACATTAAAAGAAGCTTAAAAAAATATTAGGTAACAAATTACATGTAGCGTTTATTGTAAAAGCAAACCTTTTGATTGGTTCGGACAAATAAGGTGATAGTAATAGTAATGATAGTTAGGTAATTAAATATGAATGATTGTTTAAAAATATTTTCCATAATAATAAATAAATATAGAATACTGGTATGCCAGGTATTAAGATATAAATGTGTGGAGGAATGTAGTTACAGAAAATGAACCTACGGGAATAATACCTAGACTAATAAAGAAGGGTAGATGTTACGATCTCTACATGGATGTCACAGCTACTTCGTATACAAGTGGTCGGGATGGAAATAATGGAAGACACATTCGTACCTAGAAGACAAGAGACTGTCATAAAGGGGGAGATCTGTCCCACTCATGTAGATTCAATAGTAGATCAAGTTTTGTGCGATTTTAGAAACCTTGAGCCATCCTGTTAAGGATGAGTCGATGCCAAACATCCTCTGTAACATAATTAAAAGAAAATTGAATTATACAAATGCATAGGACAATGAAAAAAGATAGAGCTGGGGAAATTGCACATTAAAACTATCACAACAGACTTGTCTGTCGAGAAGGCAATACACCTTCTTCTAACATCTGGTACTTACCGATTCCTTTCTTTGATTCTCGCAGACGGAGTTCCCTAGGAGGCAACAACCTGTTGATGTGAGTGCCATAAATCCATTTTGTTATTTTTGTGTGTGGTTAATTTAACTGAACTTACGGAACTTTTTTTACAAGAACATAAATTTTTATGAATTAGAATCATTATTGAGAGTACGACTTTTGATTTTTAAATATTTAAGTTTTATTTCAATTTATTTAAAGACTGCTATCTGTTTTAGATATAAGATTACAAACGACAATGTGGTTGTAGACTGATTTTATTAAGTATTTAAGGCTAATTGCTGAAATAAGCTTGTATTTGTTTTTTTGTCAATCTGGCATTTATATCTGTTACGTTTCTACTCTATCATATCCTTACCCACTCCCAAATGAAGCTCCGAATTGAGCAACGTGGGCTTCTCAAAGTCTTGGTGAACGATCAGCTTTTTATCATCTACTCTCGTTAGATTTTTCAACACAATGTTAATAATAATAACAGTTCAAAGGTATAATTGCAAATAGTGGTTTATCTTATCAAAGTTTTTCATATTGTTAAAATTGCTAAATTTAGAGACGGTAGTTCTTATAGTTAAAAATACTTTATATTACAATAGGCGTTTTGCATATTTTTCTAGTAAAATTTTAAACAATATTCAAAAAAAACTTACCGAGTTGCTGTTGCTTCTGAAACGAAAACAAATAATAATCATTAATAAAACATAAATAAAGATGCGATACAATAATATTCAGAAATATGGTCTTAGATTTAATTTCAATGCAGGGCATCTGCCAGCCGCTTATACGTATTTTAACTTCATTAGGTATTATCAGAGCGACATCTGCAGACGCTCTGAATCGAAATTAAATCTCTCCAGTCATAGTACAATAATTATAAAAATAATTAGTTTCGCCAAGTAGAAAATCTTAAGATTTCTAATGTTGCAATAATATTCCTTTAAAAATTTTACTGAAAATAACACTCTCTTAAGGAATGTTTCCTTTATGAGATTGCATATTACAATTACAATTACACTATCAATATAAAAATTAAAAAACATAATGAAATTATAGTGATTTAAAGAAAACACAATACCTTCTATAAACAACGAAAAAAGAAGCAGGAGGTAGATATAAGCAGTCACTCGACATTTATTGAAAGTAGAGACGGCACACATAAATAAACACAAATATATTAAAATATAAAATGGAAAATAAGGAGATAGCTTGAAGATGTGCTGGTTCACGTCAGAGAAGAGAAATAGAACATAGATAACAGTGAAAAGAAAAGAGAACACATTTGGTTCTCTTTTCTTTGGTTCTGCGTTTCTAATTCAGTACTGAAGGTGAATATTTTCGAAAGAACGGGAGTCAACGAAGAGATTAATTTTGATATTTTGATATTTCCATAATGTTACTGCAGGTTTCACCAGAACCATTGAGGCACACCGCAGAGCATTTGAGGTCTGCTTTTCGGCAACCACATATACTTTCACAATTTCCCTTGCATCAGCAGAAAATTAATTTCAGAAGTTAGGGGATGCTGGAGTTTTGAAAGTTTTGATTGGTATCCACATTCTTTCATGATTTTTCCAGTCCCAATCTTCAGGATCGCAATGTTTTCTGGTGATAAACTCTAAGGCTGTGGAAACGAGCTGCATCTTGTGTTGGTGGAAGCAATGATACGTTAAATGAAATTTTGGTCACTGTCTTGGCGAATCGTTTGTATCTCATGCCGTTAGAGAATCATCTTCATTTCCACCATATAAAGAGACGAAAAAACGTTCGCCAACGACAGTGGGCAAAGATGGCTCAGCTTTCTCACTGAGAAATAATGCTATGAATGCCTAGTTAACTCAGGATGTTTCTGTAAAATTTTGATGTATTTAAGTTTGCCAATCTTGTAAGCTACTAATTTTGTATCGTATCCCGAAAAAGCATAGAGAAACAGCAAATTATCTGCAATGACGTCGCCAAAACTTGAGGGACAGTATAATTGATGCGACTTACACCCTTTTGGATGTTTAAACAAATTGGACACTTTGGACACACAACATTGGACTGCTCCCTTCCTAATGCTGTGAGCAAGACAATAATGTCAATGTCCTCTACTACGACAGTCGCAAACTCATAGGCCTGGAGTGCAGCAAGCGCAGAACGGATGATGACTGTACCTGCATCAGATTCAGCCTGGTCGACATTAAAACCCACTTCTGATAGAGCACTTTTGAGAATGAGAAGGTCTATTAAGTTTCTTTTGTTCTTTTAATTCCCAAAAATTTATCTTGGAATAATATTGGTACAGTGCTATTATTAAACTTTATCTCTGTCCATTGTTGCTTTTCGTGCGACGCAAGCGCATGAGGTGGGGAAAGTTTTGTGGTGGCGGAATGGGTCGATCATCAATTAATAATAACATAGAAAGGTTAAGAAAATGATGAACTGATTTAAAATGATATGAATAAAAAAATATAATAAAAAACCAAGTATAATGGTTCGTTATCATATTCTTTCGAGAAATCAAGAACACGGTCAACTATAATTATACAAATTTGTAGTAAAACTTATTCTTTAAAATACCCTCTATACTATTGGTCTGATATATTATTGTAAAATGGCTAGAAAAAAAGTTATAAGGCCCAAAACAAAGTTTGTTCAAAAATTGTTAGTTATTGTTGTTAATAACTTTTTTATTTTCCATTTTACGATAAAAAGTAATACGAATAAAGTTGTAAACAATTTAATTTGCTACAAATAATGTGTCATAAAAGTTTCTGTAGGATTGCTAGTTTACGAGATTCAGCGCAAAAATCCTTTGCACCACTCATTTCAAGATGGTGAATATTCAAGAGCCTGATAAACTTCGAAGCGCTATAAAGTCCAGAGAAATTAATAAAATTAAACTTATTCTTTGAAAAACCTCCTATAATATTGCTCTAATGTCATTTTATTATAAAATGACCAGAAAAAAAGTTATAAGGCCCAAAAAAAAATTTGTTGCAAATTATTTAATTATTGTTGTTAATTTTAACTATAATTTTCATATAACATATATAATTTTCTGTAGGGTTGCTAGTTTACGAGATACAGCGTAAAAACCCTTTGCACCCATTTTCCCACGGCGGTCGGTCGGAGGACAAGGGTTGCGACCCCACAAACGTGAACTTAAATTTACTCTTGCCCTCTCAACACATAAAAAAATTGCGTCCTTTAACAAATGCGCGCTAAGGTCTAAAAAATGTAACATTTCAATGAACTATTACGATAAAACGTATCACATGGTCATTGGTCCAGAAGACCTGGAGGTAAATAACAACTCAATAAACCAAACAAATGAAAAAAAAAAACCTTTTGGGTAACTTTAACAAGTACCGGATCAGATGAAACCGATATATTAAATAAAATAAAGAAAGGAAAGGAATAAGAGGAAAAAAACAAAGGTTTAATGAAAGAGTTATCAATGAAAACGGAAAGAGAATGGTGGAATTCTGCATCAAACGTTCTAACGGACAACCAACACATTTTTTGATCATAAAATTCAACACAAATACACGTTTGAAAATACAAATGATAGATTATGTGGTCACAAACAGAAATATTCACCATAAACCGATAGTGGATGTGAGAAGTTTGACGTCACCCAATGTGGGAAGCGATCACTATTCGGTACTTGGTAAAATTAGATTCAATGAAAGATGGAAAGAGAAGTTTAAACAAACCAATTCAGAGGAAATAATAAAAATAGAAAATTTAAGAGATGACTCCATAAAATTATTATATCAAAAAAGGGGCTAGAACAGAAAATACAAATGGAGAATATCGAAAATGAAAGCAATGTAGAGACTAGCTGGAGAAAAATATTCTGGATGCTGCCCGAGAAGCACTTGGAACGAAAATAATAAACAAAAAGTGGTCAACGAAAACACCATGGTTTACACTAGAGGTTAAACAAAAATGTCACCAAAAAAAGAAAGCTTTCCTAAAATATAAGTCAGAAACAACGAATGAATCATATGAAGAATATAAAAGAATAAGAACTGAAACTCCTCAAATGGTAAGAAAAACAAAAACAGATTACTGGGAAAGATTCACAAAAGGACTAGGGACGGATTTCTATGGACAACAGAAACAAGTATGGCGCTTCATAAGACAACAAAGAACTAGTTGAAATAGAACACATACAAGAGGATACATGGGTGGCCTTCCTGACAGAAATGTTTAAAAAACAAAACGAAGAACCTTTACCAGAAACGCCAAATATAATAACTGAGAAAAAGACCGAAATCTCCCAAAACGATGTGAAAGAAGGAATAAACAAATTAAAAAACAGAAAGTCACCAGGAGAATCAAATACCAAATGAACTCTTAAAATATGGAGGTGATCACCTTGGAAAATAACTGCAACTTCTTATTAATAAAATAATCACCACGAACAGAATACCAGATGAATGGAGGAGAGCGATCATGGTGATGTTCTTCAAAAAAGGAGATAAGAAAGACCCCAATAATTATCGAGCAATAAATCTATTAAATACAACACTCAAATTGACAATAAGAATAATAGCGACAAAAATAAACGAACGAATATCTCTGCAAGAGGAACAGCAAGGATTTCAGACAGGAAGATCATGCAAGGATGCAGTTTTTGTAATAAGACAAATAAAAGAAAAGTCGCTGGAATACAACAAACCAGCATATATGTGTCTGATAGATTTGAAGAAAGCGTTTGATAGAGTGAGAATTCGGGACGCGATACATTTATTATATGAAAAGGGAATATCACTGGATTTAGTAAAAACCATTGAGAATATATATAAAGATAAAATAGCTATGGTAAGATGTAAAGGAAAACTATCGCAACCTATCAAATATGAAACTGGCATTATACAAGGAGATTCGCTGAGCCCATTAATATTTAATCTGATAATGGATGAAATCATAAAGAAAGTTAAAAAAGAAGAGGATATAGAATGGGAGAAAAGGAAATAAGGATAATATGCTACGCCGACGACGCCATAATAACAGCCGAAAATGAAGATGACCTATAAAGATTAATTAAAGAATTCGAAGATACGGCGCTCATATACAACATGGAGATCTCAACAGACAAAACTAAAGCGATAGTGATATCAGCGAAACCGAGACGATGTAAACTAGTCGTAAATAACAAAATAATAGAACAAGTGATGGAAACTGAATACTTAAGAATAAAACTGTTAAGCTACGGAAAAGTGGAAGAAGTACAAAAACAAGTGAACATGACAAACAGAGCAGCAGGATGTCTCAACAACACAATCTGGAGAAACAAATACCTCACAACGGAAACGAAAACCAGGATATATAAATCAACAATAAGACCGATAATGACGTAAACAGCGGAAACAAGAGCAGATACGGCAAAAACACAAAGACTGCTGGAAACAACAGAAATGAAAGTCTTACGAAAAATAACAAACCAAACTCTAAGAGACAGAGTAAGAAGTGAGGAGATACGAGCGAGATGTGGTATAGAGGAAATAAATGCGTGGACCAAAAGAAGAAAAGTGGAATGGAATCAACACATCGAAAGAATGACAGAAAATAGAATAGTACGAATAGCAAGAGACAAATCGCCAAATAGAAGAAGATCATTGGGACGACCGAGGAAAAGATGGTCAGACAACGTCAATTGAGGCTAAAAACCGAAGTAAGACAGGCATTAAGCCTATTTATAAAGTAGGAAGAAGAAGAAGAAGAAAGGAAAGCCAATAACACGACAATTATACTAGATTAGATGGAGTGACGATATTACAAGCAAAACTAAGCATCAAATATTTATGAAAATAGTGGAAAGCTGTTTGATGTATGGCTCAGAGACGTAGGTGACAAATAAAAGAGTGGAAAACAGAACAAATACAATAAAAATTATGTGTCTGGGAGAAGAAGCTGTAGATTAACACTAATGAAATGAACAAAGTGAGAAAGGCACGAATCAGAAAACTAATAAATGTGGAGGAGATACTAAATGACGAAATTTAAAAAAATGAAAATTACTCTGGTATGGACATACGCGAAGGATAACCGAGACAAGAATACCGCTGAGAACTTGCAAATGAAAACCAAATACAAGAAGAAAAAGAGGACATCCTAGATTACAGAGGAACGGACAAATAAAAAGAAGCAATGGAAAAAAAGAGACCTCAGTGAAGAAGACAAAAATATGTGACAAGAAGAAATGGCGCATGGCGGTTGGAAAGTCGTAAATGGAAAATGTTATTATACTGTGTAAAGTTACGGATAGATAAGTAAGTAAAATGGCAGAAGAAAATACCTTCAGAACAATATTAGTAATTTTTGTGAAGTTTTGAAAAAAAATTGTTTAAATACAATCATTTTAAAATAAATAAATTTAGCATTTATCTATAAATATCTAAAATTATCTTACAACAGTATAAGAAGCAGCAAATTTTGTTATTCCCACAGCAGCCAAGCTTCCAGGATCTAAAGACTGACTCCTTCGCTGCTTTGATTTCACGATGTCGTATTTTTCGCATTGGTCCTCGTCCTTATATTTGCTATGTATCCATTTAAAATAGAACGACATCTTCACTGATCACGGAAAGATAAAATAGTCTATATTACATTTTCTACGTTCCGATTTCCGTCAGCGCATTAAAAAAGCAACAGTCACATCATTATCACGAGCGCATAACATAACCTCACCTTTAGCATTCAATTACTGATTCCGAAATGTTTTTAATTCGACGAGTAGTGTGTAAAGGTAAATTAAGTAAATAGCTGGCTTGGTATGAGTTAAGTCCGCTTTTGAATATACAATTCATTCCTAATTTATTGTTTTACAGCTCTGTTGTAAATTTAATTTTGACAACGTCTGTATGCGAACTCAGTTATTTTCGAGCAAAGTAAATATTATCAAGATTATTTTCTTATAAAAACATACCGGATGTCTCTAGATTAAAATATAAAATTTCCAATGCATAAACGATTAAAACAATTAAGTAAATATCATATTTAAGTACAGATAATCACAATAAAATTTGTTGCTATAAAGAAAGAAAACATTTTAAAGAAATGCATGACAAATTATCTTCTTCCTTTGGACATTAGCGATCATCAAGGCCCATTTTACTCTGTCTGCAGCAGTTCTGGAGAGTTCTATTGTTGTTTTTCAGATTCACTGTTGTATGAGTGTTTGTACAGAGTAAATAATGTCTCCCTAGTGACAAAGTCTTTTCTCCCAAAGTCCTGGTTGGTTTCTTCTTATTCTATTGCCTAGTTTTTTGTTATCCAGAATCTTTATTTTAATCAAAAAGCACGAGGGGGCTGAACAAATCGATAAACATAGAGGAATTTGAAATTTTAACAGGGGTGCGACAGGGGTGTATTTTGTCTCCTGTGCTATTCAACAACCATAATAGAAAAGACTGGCGAAAATTCTCCAAGAAGATAAAGAGCTGCAGAAAATAATTCAAACCCAGAACTACAGCATGTAAAGACAGATATGGTTCCATAATTAGTGACAAAGAACAGATACTAAACAGGTGGGCGAATCATTTTGAAGAACTGCTTAGCGACAGTCGTGAAGAAGACCAAATAGAAATTACTGTGCCTGAAATGGATGAAAACGCTCAAGAGCCGCCCCCCACCGAAGAAGAAATTAGAGAAGCCATTTCAACACTGAAAAATAACAAAGCTCCCGGTTTGGACAATCTTCCTGCTGAACTTTTTAAAAATGGTGGTGACACCCTTTTTAAACACATGCACAAATTAGTAACCGAAATCTGGCAACGGAATGAAACGCCCGCGGACTGGAAATTAGGTGTAATGCACCCTCTTCACAAAAAGGGAGATATGATGGTGTGTGATCATTATAGAGGCATCACCCTACTTAACGTGGCATATAAAGTATTGTCCAACGTATTGTACAGAAGATTGATCCCCTATGCTGAACAAATAGTTGGGAACTACCAGTGCGGTTTCCGACCCAATAAATCAACAACGGATCAAATCTTCACAGTCAGGCAGATTCTTGAGCAAACGCTTGAGTTCGGAGTCGACACCCACCACATATTCGTGGATTTCAAAGCCGCATACGACTCAGTCAACAGACAAAAACTTCTACAGGCTATGGTGGAATTTCAAATGCCGCTTCATCTTATTCAACTAACGGAACTTACGCTCACAGGCGTAGAGAGTGTAGTCAGAATCCAAAACGACTTTTCAAGACCCTTCCATTGTAAAAATGGACTGAGACAGGGAGATGGACTATCGTGTCTCTTATTTAACCTTGCACTAGAAAAAGTAATTCGAGAGTGCCGATGTTAATACGAATGACACCATCTTTAATAAATATGTACAAGTGGTCGGATATGCAGATGACATCGACATTATTGCTAAGTCCACAGAATCTCTGATCGAAGCATTTCGATCACTAAAGACGTCGGCACTGAGAATAAGATTAAAAATAAACGCACAGAAAACCAAGTATATGTATTGTACTATATCAGGCAACCAGATACCTAGACTATTAATTGATGATCTGGAACTGGAAGGTGTGGATACCTTCGTCTACCTGGGCTCGCTGCTGACCAAAGACAACAATGTCAGCGAAGAAATTAAAAGAAGAATAGTGCTTGCCAATAAGTGCTATTATGGCTTGAGGAAACAGATGGCCCCAATACTACCCTGAAAAATTAAAGTTACCATATTTAAAACACTAATAAGGCCAGTGTTAACATACGGGTCAGAAATGTGGTCACTTATACAGAACGACCAAGAATTGCTTAAACGTTTCGAGAGAAAATTCTAAGGAAAATATATGGAGGAGTCCAAGAACAGGGTTTGTAGCGTGGGCGCTACAATTTTGATATAAATTTGATAATCCACTAAACTACACTGTTCGTGATAGTTTAGTGGATTACTTACAACAAAGGTTCTCAGCTACACCTTCCAGACGAAACGTTTAAAGGCAAATACTTGCAGTAGAACCAGGTACAAGTGTAGATACTCCTAATGGGTTGACAAGTTCAGATGACGAATTATAACCATTATTAGATGACGAATCTGGTGACGAGATTTCTGAGGAAACATGACGAAACGGACTATATTTCTGCAAATCAAGAAAATTTGACCAAGGCATCTTACTCGTTGGTTGGGATATTGGGAGGAAGTCGAAAAGAGTCAGAGAAAAAAAGGATAAAATTAAGAATGAGTGCATTAGGGGAGATTAGAGATGACAGCGATGGATGCCAAGATGAGATAGCATAGTTTGAGATGGTTTGGGCATGTTCAACGTCGAGACGTGAAGCACCCAATACGAACAATTGCTGATTTGCAAGTTCATTAGAGGAGTAGAAGAGGGGGACCAAAAAAGACCTGGGAGGGACGGTTACATAGGACATGTCGGTAAAAGGGATTGATATTGGTACGACTCCAGATATGAAAAAATGTAATTAATAATTAAAAAAATATATTTCATAAAAAAAGCTTTATAAAAACTAAGCTAAAGAGATGACAGGATCGCTTCAAATATTTTCTTAAAAAGCCATTCAGTATAGTAAGCATTATAATACAAAAAAAAAGAATTAAAGAAAAAGTAATTTTAAAATGTTCACATTAAGTTAATGCACTCGACATCGTGTGAAATTTAACCAAAAAAAGTGATTAGCTTGTGAAGATTTGGATGTTGTTATTGTGAAAATAAAAACGATGAACAAGTAATTGTCATGTTTCTCACACATTTTAAGCAATTAAACTTTTAAGGAGTAACTTAATAAAAGGAAAGAAAGCAAACTACATTATTCATGAATAAATCTATGGTATAATGTCATAATATATCTCCATTGACTTCACAGAGCTGCAGCAGCCAAAAAAATATAAATATAATCACAATTATATCAATGGCATACTTGCAAAATATAGTAAAGTAAAAATAATAGTCCGGTCAACTTACAAAATAATAAATCTTTAACGAAACTCCCAATTTTTTTCTTGAACTATTCATGCTTGACAACTGACAGCCAGTTCGTATGTAGTAGTACAACAACTATAATTTCTTCAGTTTATGTATATTTCACCCGAATTATTTCTTTTGCAACGAATATTTGATGAAGTGGTTACGAATGTGTATTTGTTTGCTTCATTTGCCGTTTTCGAAATTTTCTATCGATAACACTTTTGTTGTATACTAGTATGGTTGTTGGGATTTGTTGTATACCATTCAAATATTCAACCATTCCCTCCAAAGAAATAAGTTCTGTGGACGCTGCTGTAGCTGCTAGAAGTCAGATGCTCAACGGTTGATCGAGCTAGCGTGTATCAGTTTTCTTTGACCAAGACACTGCAATTCCACAATCAATCAATTAAGCTCTTATGATCGGTTCCATCGCTAGCCCAATTTGAGTCTGAATAGACATTCAAAGTGTAATCATCTTCTTGTTTTTGGTAATTCAGTGCCTGTGTCAAGTTTGACTCTCATTGATCCTCTGAAAATGAAATTAGGAAATAAAATATTGGAATATATCTTGGAGACTAAAGGACTTACGACAGGGATGCTGTATATTTCCAGTATTCTTTAATATATACATTGATGAGGCCCTGGGACAATGAAAACAGAAATGTAAGAGAATGGGACTGAAGATGGCTGACACAGTACTCTACACATTAGATTACGCAGATTATCATATTGTTATTGCACAGGACAAGGAAGATATGGCAAGGAAACTCGTGGAAGAATAAAGAAAGTGGAGTCTGGAGATCAACATGAAAAAAACACATGGACATGAACCAGGAAAAATTAGCTGGACATAGTGGATGGAAAGATATCTTTTGAGGAAAATAGTTGAGCATATTTGATTCTCTTTTAGTGATCTCTCTATAATATTTGTTATGTGATGTATTCGTCAATTGTTGAGTGTTTAGTACGGAATACAAATTAATGGAAAGGAATAATTTCTTTTTGAGCAATATTATCTCAAATAATTTGCAGATAATTGGTAACAACGATATTGGTCTATACGATTCTACTTTATTTACTCATTTCCCTGGTTTAGGAATCATAATTATGTTGTTGTGCTGTTTTCCACGTTATTGGTACATAATATTGTAGTCTGAATGACACATTTACAAGATTTGTAAATTTTACAACTTCCTATGTAATTATAGTATTTCTTCTGTTATTAAGTTAAATCACGGAACCTTTATGGATTAATACTATTTTTACTTACTTTGGTTGCTTCTTTAGGGGTAGTAAGCTTTATTATTCTTATCTACTGTTTTGACTGGGAATATTTATTATCTCTTTATCAGCATCGCAACAACGTGTTAAGTACTCTCATCATTTTCGGCTTAAGTTTTTTTGTTTTTAATATTTAAAAATTGTCTTCTTTTCCGATTTAGAAAGTGAAAGTCCCCTTAAAAAATATTGAAGATAAAACAGGACCAGATAGGAGACAATGCTGTTCAGAATGTAAGAGATAATAAGGTAAAGGACGAAGAAAGAAGGTAGGTATAGAAACATATTCATTACACAAAACAGCAAGACTGAAAACAACTGTAAAAAATCTTCAAAAATGCGATTTTGAAAAAGATGTGGACATTGTGAAACCGGCCACTAAACTTGTCATTGTTCATTATTATCAATGGCTCGACAATCCTTTTTAGGTCTTGGTCTGTTTCAGAATTCTTCTCCATTCTGACTGTTTCGTGCTTTTTTTCTCCATTTTTTTATTTTTAAGGTTGTTACGAGTATCCCATTTTCTATTTGTTTTATATATCTCAACTTCCGTCTTCCTCTGGTTCTTTTTCCTACTGGCACTTGTTTGCTTATTTTATTGAATATATATTCACTTGCTCTGCAAAGTTGTTATCAGACGTAACTTTTTTTTTCTTCTGAGAGTGGAAATTTTCTAAAAACCGTACGAGATTGATCCATCCCTAGGGATGGCTGGCGTGTGTTGTATTCAAGGTAGAGGAGTACATTGGATTCCATTGCCTCCTATAAAGAGGTCCTGCAAACGGATGCCTTCCTGTTATCCTGCCTACCAACTAAAACCACCCTCTCCTACTTGTGCGCAGTTGACTGTCGCGTGTATGGCCACCGTAAGACTGACGACACTTTCGATCTTATCTCTGTCGCTGGTCCAGTAGCTGTTTCTCTTTTTTTCTTTCTTCTTAATGACTGCTCGGATGTAATTGTGTACACTATTCCATTCCTCCTTACTTCCCGTCATCTTCGCGATGATCTCTCGCACAGTCACAGGGTTTACATACCTATTTCTCTAGACATTATGTTTCTCTCCACCGTCCATCTATTACATTCCAGCATTGTGTGAGTAACAGTTTCTGAGTATTCGTAGTATCGACATTTATCTGTATCTGTCTTTCCGAACCTATGAAGATAGGCCTCAAAATACCCATGTCCTGTGAGCAGTTGCTTCAGGAAGTAATCCAGTGACCTGTGACCACAGTCCACCCAGTTCCTTCGGCTCGGGATTTGCTTTTCAGTCCACCGGACAACATATTCCATCTTGTTCCAGTTTTCCTGCCTTCTTTTGATTGGTATTTCTCGTTCTTCTTTTCTTATGGCTTTAGTCAAATGCTCTCTTCTCTCATAGATACATCTCCTTTCTACTGCTAACACATGCCGAGGAGCACAACCCGTGATAGTTCACAAGGCCGCCGCAGATACAGTCCTGTATGCGCACGCTACTCACAACAGACTCGTTCTGTCCACTCGTTCAATAAGCCGCTTGTAGGTAGGTACCTCTACCGTCCCACTCCAGACTGGTGCCGCGTAAAGGACGATTGACTGCACAACACCGTGTAGAGCCCTCCTCTTTCGAATTTACCTTCCCAACGCTGCCTTCCGGGCTACCACCCGTATATGCTCTCCCCATCCGCCATATTGGTGTAGCGTCACTCCCAGATATTTGAAACATTTCTTTGATGTCAGCCCTGCCGCTGCACATTGGAGCTCCATCCCTTGACTTTTACTTTTACCCTTCAGAAGGATGGCTTCAGTCTTCTTTGCCGCGACTTCCAGTCCGTGATGTCATTCACGACGTTGCCCGTACGTCTTACCCGAAATCGGAGATCCGGCTCGTCTCGCGTTACTACCAGCAAAGCGAGATCATTCGCAAAGGCAAAGGAGGTTATATCTTCTCCGTATTCGCAGTTCATTACCCCGTCATATGACAGGTTCAATAATTCAAGATTGTAGCGCAGGAGATAGAACTTTGAGTTGAGAAAGGTTAGGGCATGTAATCAGATATGCAACCGCCAAAAAAAATTTTGATCGAAGAGGACCGGTGGGATGACTAAACAGTTGGAGAACTTAAGGGCAATTAATGATGATGATAACTAGGGCCACTCCATCGCTTTATTTCTTCTTCCAATATAGTTTTTCACAAATACGATATCCGTTGTTCATACTAATTGTGTATACACTCTGTATGTATCATGCTAAATTGTTAAAAATAAACATTTTATTTAATGTCCTTAATGTATACAACATTCATTATTCATATGAATATTAATAAAAAGTAAATATTGGTGACGTATAATTCTAAGTGCAATGTAATAATAAAAAAGTATAAATAGAAAACTACAATCAAGTAGTTTACTAGAATAATTAATAACTATCATTAATGCATGCTTTATAACGACATAATGGGTGTCAATGATGGGTTAATTTTGTCTGAGTAAATGGTACTATTATTAATGCTATTTTATACAAGGATAGACATGATATATTTGTCGACCTAACAAGACTGCTTAATGATGTCAAATTATCCTGCTTTACGCAGTTGAAGGCTAGCTTAGACACGCACAAAGAGACCATGGTGAGATAGGGGAAAAGGTAGAAAGAAAAGAAATATACGTCCTCCTTCTTAATATTTTCTCCTTTGTAAGGATGTAGTGGCGTCATGTAATTTGTTTGACTATTTCTGTCCAATTATCTCTCTCCTCTGCGTGTTTTTTGATTCGGAGAATGAGTAACCAGTCATCTCCTTTATTTGGTCTGACCATCGTACTGGAGATCTTCCTCTGGATCTTTTACCCGCTACCCTTCAACTATCATCCGCACCATGCCTTCTCTTCTTGTAGTTATATGTCCAAAATATCTCAGTATATTTTGGTTGATAGTTGTGATGAGTCTAGTTTTTATATTAAGTTCTGCTAGAATTAAGTTATTTGTGCGATGGGCGGTCCATGGTATGTGCAACATTCTACGGTAGATCCACATTTCAAATGCCATTATACGCTTTGAATCGGCTTTTTTTATTGTCCAAGTTTCTGAAGCATAGGTGGCGATAGGAAATATCAATACTCGAACAAGGCGTAATTTTGTGTTTTTTGTGATGTCAGTGTTCTTCCAAATTTTTGTGAATTTGCCTGTTGCCGATCTGGCCATTGTGATGCGTCGATGGATCTCGTCTTTGCATCCTCCACTGTTAGTAATAACGGAGCCTAAGTAATTAAATTGCCCGACCACTTCGTAACCTGCCATGCTTCTTATCTCTGCCTGGTTGTTTCTGAGTCTATCGATGATCATCAAGTTGGTTTTCGGCATATTTACTTTCAAACCATATTCCGTACTCACCGTGCCTAAGCCCATTCATAATTTGTTCCAGTTCTTCTGGTGATGACGCCAATACAACAGTGTCATCAGCATATAGTAAGTTTTTGATTTTTCTTCCTCCTATCGTTGCTCCACCGTACCATTCCTCAAAAACTTTACGCATAATATGTTCACTATATATATTTAATATAATAGGGGATATTATACATCTCTGTCTAATTCCAGATTTTAATTTGCAGTTTTTCGAAACCACATTATTAACTCTTACATTAGCAGTATTATTTACACACAGTTTGTGTAATAAATAGATTAGATATTCTGGCGTACCCATTTCTCTAAGTATATGCAACATTTTATCCCATTTTACGACATCGAATGCTTTGGAATAGTCAACAAAGCATAAATATCTTTCCGTGTTAAACTCTCGAGATTTTTCGATAATTTGACGAATATTAAGAATATGTTCTCTTGTTCCTCTACCTGGGACGAATCCGCATTGTTCTTAGGAAATTTGTGGTTTCACCCCAGTCATTTGGCCACTTTCCGGTATTCCAGATCTGCAAATTCTAAGCATTATTTCCGTCCCTAATTCTCTCATTTCTTTAAATGTTTCAGCTGTTATTCCGTCTTCTCCTTTTTCTTTTCTGAATTTTAGCTTTTTAATTGCCACCTCAATTTTTGATTTCAATATTTGAGGTTCTTTTTCATAACTTCTTTTCTCTGTATTATTGTCTGGGTCGTTGTTAGAGAATAGTATTTCGAAATATTGTTTCCACACCTCTGCGATACCGTCTGGGTCTGTTATGGTATTTCCACTATTATCTTTGATGATTTGTGTCTGCGGTTTGAATTCTCTCGCTAGATACTTGACTTTTGAGAAAAGTTCTCTAGATTCTTGGAAGTCAGCATGTTCCTCTTGTTGTACACATATGTTTTTAATATAATTATTATAATTATTTTTATATCTATATATCTATCTATAGCCCAAAATCTATTCATGTGTTGAATATAGGCCTCTCCCATTTGTCTCTATTTGTCTCTGTCTTCTGTTTGTCTTTTCCACATTGGACCTGCGCTTTGCTCAATGTCATCTTTCCATCTTATTTGCGGTCGACCTCTTGATCTTTTTGCAGTATATGGTCTCCAGCGGCCAATTTCTTTGTTCCATCTTCCATCCTGATATCTTTCGTTATGCCCAGCCCATTTCCATTTTAATTTCAATGCATGTTCGACAGCGTCTGTTGTTTTATATTTATAATTTTTATAATTATTTATATATACGTAGGCAGAAAGAAAGAGGCAGAGATGGAAATAGTATGAAGGGAAGAGAAGTACGGATAGAGGAAGAGAAACAGAAAGAATGGGGCAGCAATACTTGTAGAAAAATAGAGAAGTTGTTTCGTCTAAAGCAGTGGTTACCAAAGTGTGGGTCGCAACCACCTGTGAGGTCGTGTTAAAGAGCCGATGGACTCGCTAGATTAAAAAAAAGGAACTTTTTTTATAAGGATGTTTATCTAGAGCTTAAATAAAAACCTCATCATCATAAGTGGCTCGACAATTCGTTGTGGATCTTGACCCGACAAAGAAGTCGCCACTCCTGTCGATTCCTGGCAACTTCCCTCCATCTTCTGACCGTTACAATCTGTAGGTCTTCTTCCACATCATCAATCCATCTCCTTCGTGTTCGTCCTCTACTTCTTGTGCCCTCTGGTTTTGAAAACGTTAATCTGTTCGTGTATTCGTGATCTGACATCCTACCAATGTGTCCAGTCCATCTAAGTCTCTGCACTTTTACAATATCTGGATCGGTGTATAACTGATACAATTCAAAGTTGTATCTTCGACGCCATAGTCCATTTTCATTTACGGCTCCAAAAATCTTTCTAAGAATGTTTCTCTCAAAAATACCATCGTACATTGTATCAATGAATGGACACAAAATAAAAAAAAAGAATGAAATAACCACATAAGCAGAATAAAGGAGACCCGTGTCGTCAAAATATCAACAGATAAGTCACCAATCGGCAGAAGAAGTATCGGACGACCGCTCAAAAGATGGAGTGACAACCTTCCATAGAGGTATTAATCCGCCAATGAACAAGCAGAATTGCTTATAAAGAGGAAGAAGAAGAAGAAAAAGAAGAAAAATACTAAGAAGTCTTTCATCATTTTGAGGTAAGGTCCACGTTTTAGCCCCATATATCAAAACCGGTCTCATTAAGGTCTTGTATATATTGAGCGTTACTGCACATTTTATATTTTTATTTTTTAAATGCTTCTGGAGATCGTGAACAGTTCTGTTTGCTATTGCTAAAGTCTTTTTATTTCTTCACTTGTCGTGTTTGTTGCGTTTACTAGCGATCCAAGATATGTGAATTCTTTGACTTGCTCAAAGGTATGGTTGTTAATTTGAATTCTCTGTTGGATATTTCGGGGGTTTTTAGAAACCAACATATATTTGGTTTTTTCCTCGTTTACTTGTAAACCTTGTAAAACACTGCACCATGTATCTCATACTTCTGCCCACTATAACTATATCGTCAGCGAATGGCGAGAATCTACGTCGATCTATTAAAAATAGTTCCATTAATTCTAATATTTAATTGACTGATTGCCTTTTCCAAGGCAATATTAAAGAGGAGACACGCCAGCGCGTTCCCCTGTCTTAGACCATTATTAATGTCAAAGAACGTAGAGTTTTCTCCTTCAATTCTAACGCATGAGCTTACGTTTTGCATTGTTAGTTGGGTCAACTTAACTAACTTAGGTGGGATCCCAAAGTCTATCATTGCATTATACATATAATGCAGTTCTTTTCATACTGTCATAGACTACTTTGAAGTCGACGAAGAGAGTGTGTATCTGTGTTATATTCTAGTGACTTTTCTAGAATCTGCCTATGTGCTTGAATTTGATGTGTAGTTGACTTTCCAGCAGTAAATCCGCCTTGATATTGACCAACAATATCCTTTGCAAAATGTTCAAGTCTTTCAAACAATACATTGCCGAAGATTTTATACGCAGATGCTAACAGAGTAATGCCTCTATAGTTCTTACACTCCAGTTGATCACCCTTTTTATGCAACGGACATATTATTCCCTTTAGCCACTCATTCTGCCATATAAGTACTATAAATAAAAACGTGCCACATTAAAATATAACGCCATAATATGTTGAAGTTTATTTAGGAACATAAACTTTTGACTACCTCATAAAATATAAACATTACATAAAAAATACATTACAATGTAAAGAAATACATATTAATGCGATGTATGTGCCTGCCTGTTTTTCGGAAACTAGCTTTTTAAACCTGGATTCTGTATTCTATACGCAAACAATTATGTCATTTTCGAGTTCTAAGCGGTTTCTGACTTTCGTTTTAATAGCAGTTATTGATGAGAAAACTCACACTCACTGTCGTTTTCTATCGTCGTCAATACAAGAAGCTGAAACCTAAGATAATTCCTGTAGAATGGAATACAGTGGTGTCTGAATCAGGAATATCCTTTGAGGACCCTATTACGTGCGATGATAGAGTTATGACTGCTGTGACATTATCTAATGACGAAATTATAGATGCAGTAGCTCAGAAAACCGATACTAATCATTAGATGGCGTTATCAATAGGAGAAGCTGAAATCGAAGATGTTTGTATTTCATCTCCTGCAGAATGGAATAAAGTGGTGTATGAATCAAGAATATCCTTTAAGGAATTTGTTACGTACGATAATGTTACATGAAATCATTGATTTAGTAGCTCATAAAACAGATACCCATGATTTATACGTAACATGACATTAATAATACTACATGCGCTCCATGGGTTTCTATCAAAGAGGCAAGAACAGCATTGAATACTTTACGGAATTTTATAGAGCAAACCTGGAACTCTAAAGAACAAGAATTTCTGCTATTTATAGCTTAGACATTGCTATAGATAGAGAACAACCGAATTATCTAACGCAAACAATTACTGACTTTTTTTAATGCCATATTTTTTTTATTTTAAGGATGTTTTGAAATAATATTGATTTATAATAAATAAAAATATGTTAGCTACGACTGTAAATGAAATTTTTATTTATGTCACCTCCCTAACTTAAAATTAGTAAGAGCGAATCCCAACCACTTTATGTCGAATCAACATAACCTCAAAATGTGACGTCAAAAGTTCAAAAGCTTTTGCTCTTTCGGGGTAACTGGGACCTATATCGGGAGTAACTGGGCCAGGGCCTGGTCCAGTTACCCCTCAGGACCAGGGCCTGGTCCAGTTACCCCGCAGGACCTAAAATTTTTTTCCATCCTCTACTTTTTCAAAGCCTAGGTTATATCAGATTGTTTTTGTTTCAGAAAATGGTACGAACGTACATAATAAAAATTCAGAAAGGTTCTGGCTCCTCATATACCACGGAAGACCTTGATAGGGCTTAATTGAGAATATTAGAAATGGCATCAAGACAACACGGGATGCATCATTATTTTACAATATTCCACGATCTACACTGAAGCAGCGAGTCAAAGGAACGCGTGGGGCTGGACTGACTTCAAAAGAAGGTTACGTTGGTAGAGGAGTTCAGTCATATTTGTCGTCTCTTGAGGAAAAACAAATTGCAGATTGCATAAAAATTCCCAATCCCACTACAGTACACTTGGAAGCCACTGCTTTGAATCTCCAACACTCAGTAACTATCCCTTCCTCAGCCACAGTACAATCAGAGGACAGTAGGCCTACATCTTCAGCAGCACTACAACCAGATGTGAGTCCTGTTATAGCCACTGGAAATCAAGAAGACTACAATTATTCAATCAAGCATCCCATACTTCTTCGTATACGGTACAATCAGATGTTTCGAACGCTTTAATCCTAACAGAACAGCCAGAAACCTCTGTCTTTACCTTTGCAATGGTTGAAAAAACTTTTGAAAAAAAAAGAAGCTAGTTCTGCAAACGAAGTTCAAGTAGACAAAGAAAGTCCTGTCTCGCCAATTGGACCTTCTTTAAAAACACGTAAATCATTTGAGGAATTGTTGTTAGAAATAATGAAAAAAGACCACAGAATTCAAGGAAGAAACGAAATAGATTGGTCACTAACTGTGAAATTATCACCTGCAAATATTACCTAATAAAAAAAGAACAAGACGGAAAAGAAAAAACGAAAGAAATTGAAAAAAAATGAAAAGAAATTCCATACCGAAAGGTCATTTATAAATGACCAGGTTGAAATTTCATCGATGCAGAAGTCTTTGAAGTCTTGGAAGTGGCCAGATAAAGCAGATATTGGAAAATACTATTGGGATCACGTTAGTGGTACAATTGAAGAACCAAAAATTATTTCTAAAAGAGGGTTTTTTCATGTGAAAGAATTGCAGCATTTCTGGGACACTATATGAGATTATAAACGCTTCTTTACTAATCTTACTTTTCAATTTGCAGTTTCTGTTTCATGAAGAATTTTGTTTAGGAATATATTAAGATATTAGTTTTGATTTGTTCAGTTTTAATAAACTCTTTAAATGTAAGTTTATAAACTCTTTAATGAAATGACATTAAATTTCAAGTTGTTAGCTGCAAACTGTATAATTTGTTCATAAACCTTTTCTGCTATACGAGACGATACCCTTACATTAAGTCTGGTTTCAAATTCGCTCAATTTAAATTATTGTTTGAGGTTTCTTTGGAAAGTGTAAAGATATGCAATCAGGCCCAGATAGACCACAATAATTTCTACCAGCTCTTATGAGATTTTAGGCTGGCTGCTCCAATTACCCCTGTTAATTGAGGTAACTGGGCCAACCGTACGTACAATTTTATTATTTATTTTATTATTACTGTAATACTTTCCATCAAATTAAGGTTCCATACATTTAAATAGTATTAAATAAAGGTCAGGTTTTAATACAAATAGTTTAAAATTTACTTATACTTTTTCATTAGGTAACTAAAAATCTGAGCCGAACGCAGATTTGTTGTAAAATCATGATCCAATTACCCCACCTTACCCTAGCGCGAGAATTGACAAATAAAGAATAGAGAAAAAAACCGGACCACAGAAGAATGTCCTGGATGAGGATTGTTTTCGTTGCATCACAAACAAACATATAAAACAGCAGTAAAGTTACATTAACATTAATCATATCCAATCTTGGATAGGAGAGGAGAAGTTTATAATTAAGAATAGAAACACCGTTGTACAACTTCTTTAAAACAAGTTCTTGTACCGCATCACTGTTGCAAAGCACTTACTTATTAATTTACCCATACATTTTCCTTATTTATTACTCTTTTTTTATAAAAACTTTAAACGCGACAAAGATATTTGCGTATATAAACATAATTAAGTTTTTTTAACTATTAGATCAAACAAAATATTTATGGGCACCGATTCAAAACGTCTGCTCGTATACCGTCACGTAATCTCAAAGCGCCGATCTTTAAAAAACTAAAAAACAAAAACAGTTCACCGAATGCGAGGCTCGGCGTTAATACCTTAATAAGATTATGGATTCATAAATTTCCTTGTTGTCATACAAGGTATAAATGCATTTCGCCTTGAGAATAATCTTGTTATACCATACTCTACAAAAACAAGTTGGAAATGATTCACTGACTTGTAAACAAAAAGGAAACATATTGTAATTTCGATTAAATCCTATTTGATACACAAAAAATGTCACAAAATTCACACAAGAACATAAAAAAACCTTTTACTAATTGTAAACTAACAGTAAGTGATTCATTGACCATGGTATTTTTATAGCATGATATACTGCTGTCTGTGAAAAAATGGTAGCAAATTAGGGTTGAAAATAGCCAAATAAAATACATGCAGTCATGTACGCGAAAAAAGAGGCAGACCGGCCCAAAAAATAAAAATATTCGATACTACAATCGAGTGGTCGAATCAAGCGATCAAGAATAAAGTACATAGGGGCCATAAACGATCATAAACCGACCTTTCCGTAATAAAAACAAATTGTGAATAAAACGAAAACGCTAAAGTCAACTCTCGGCACCAAAATAGGAAAACGCAAACTGAGATTCAAAAATAAAAATGGCAAATAGCATAATCCTGCCAACTCTAACCTATACCTTAGCAACCGGGACTTATATGCAAATCAAATAAGTAAAAACGGCGCGTGGCACTTGGAAAGTGCCGTCAGAAGTGATTACTTCTTTTAGCACGTTATTACTATATGTGGGTTAATGAAATTGTATGCCTGCTTATTACTGAATTGTTAATATGTTTGAAGCATAGCTTTCTTATTGTGGGGTATCGACGGAATGCATTGGTCGATGCAATGGATCGCGCAGGGGCGTGAAAAATAAAAACAAAAGAAACGCAAGGTAACGACAGATCGCGCGACCATATACTACGTGGAGTAGCAAACGCAGTCCCATAAAATGAACTAAATTATGTTGTGAATTTGTATTTTTATTTAAATCACTCATTAAATCAATCTTTAATATGAATAAGTTTATTATCAAGTACCAATAAGTTTAAGAATATATTATAATTCCCACAATTCGGAGCAAAAATTAGATTGTTAGATATTTTAATCTAGCCATATAAATAGATATAAATTCATGTCAAATTTATAAACTTTAATTTTTTTATAGTGTATCTGCAGAATGATATTGTCACGGAATTATAAAAGATTTTATTGCCTAATTGTAAGATCAATACATAATCTATAATTGAAGATATAATATAATCTTTTGTATATACGCATTAATAGATAAACTAATATAAGTTTTTTTCATTTTAGATAAGTTTTAGCTATAAATTAGATAATTTTTAACTTTCTTCTTTTTGAAAGTCGTATGAAAGGCACAAACAAATTTAAATACTCACTCTAAAGTGGTGGCGTACAACTGATGGCCATGAACGAAAACAATTTATTAATATGCAGTCCTTTGCGCTATACGAAATGTGTGGAAAACCAGTTAGGAAAGGTTTGTTGGTCTTTCACGTTTAATTTTGGATTCAGCCCCCAAGTCTGATGAGGCTATGGGAGGCCGAAATGACGTCATAACACGGTGTTCTTAACTTAGATGGTTGAGGTATTCTCCATCAATGGATATGCCTTTGTTCTGCCAGTTCATTTTGCTGTATATATTTTCTAGAGTTGCAGCAAAAAGGGAAATTCTGGAGCCTGGACAATGCTCCAGGCCACCCAAATGAACAAAAACTAGATTAAGTGATATGAATATCCAAAGCATGTTTCGCCACCAAACTGCACACTTTTATTGCAGTCGATGGATCAAAATATTATATAACAAGTAAAGTACTTGTATAAAAATAAAATGATCCTCCATATTATTGCTCAGAATGGTGACACAACGTAGAGCCGCAAAAAATTTAATTTGGAGGATGTTGTATTCTCTCGCTCACGCATGGCTGTTTCACATGACTTAATCCAATCATCACGAAAAAACGGTGACCCACAATGTGTAACACAAGAAACAGAAAATGAGATCCTAAAGATAATGTACCTATTTATTTATTTTTATTTATCGTATGGCATACAATAAGAACAAATAATTAAAAATCAATATAAAACGTTACATGAAGTATTACAAACGAACATCTGATGTATTATTAATATAATGTTAAACATTTTCGGTCGCATTCAGGAAGTCATCGAAAACTCCAGGGAATCGCCTTCGGGGGCATTCTTCAACAATTTGACGGACGGTCTGTCGTTACACAACAGAGTCACACTCAGGAGTAATGGCTTTTCCCCATTTATATAAGCTGCTTATTCTTATTCTGTTTAGCGTTGTCCATGTATTGCGTGTCAGTTCAAAGCCTGGCGGTTTCTGATCGATACAGACCATTTGGTGTACTTCCCATAGTGAGTCGCTCTCCCATTGTCTTCTCCAAGCGTTGGTGAGGTTGAAATGTTCCTGATATAAGGAGTTGGCTCTCAGCAATGGAGGATATCTGGAGCGCAGTCTGTTTATTTCTATATCAAGCTTATCATGGTGGATGGGTAGTTGATGGTTAGCCCCGATTTTTCGATATTCTCTGAGAAGATAATGACTTCTTTGCAGCTTCGACGGTGGAATGTGACTCAGAATGGGAAGCCAATAGTTCGGTATGGGTCTAATGGTACCTGAGATCATTCGTATTGTCTGGTTTAATCGGGTGTCAATAATCTTCGTGTGTTTGCTATTGAGCCATAACGGGGAAGCATATTCAGCTCCGAGAGCGGATGATCTGAGTACACAGGCTGAGGACCCCACGTGGTGCCACATAGCTTTTGGACTATATTATTTCGCGTTTTCAGTTTTGCTGCCGTTCTTTGTAGGTGTTCTTTAAAACACAATGTTCTGTCCAGAGTCACTCCAAGATATTTTGGTGTCGAGTTATGAGTGAGCAGTCTGTTTTCAAAGTGAACGGAGAGTTTTTTATTGGATTGGGCATTATTCAGATGGAAACAGCACAATTTGGTTTTCGTTGCATTGGTCGTAGCCTCCATTTGCGAAAGTATTCTCCCATAATGGCAAGGTCATCCGTTAGTATTGTTTCTGTAATATCTATGTTATTATGTCTTGCTGCAATGACCCAGTCGTCAGCGTCGCCAAATTTCTGAGAAGTTGTCCGTATCGTATGCAGCTGATAGATCAATGAAAGCAACGGATGTTTTTTGCTTCCTGCTTCAATATGTATGTGTGGTTAGGGATAGGATCTGATCTGTGCAGCCGAGGTTAGGTCTGAACACTGCTTCCTCAATAGGTATAAATTCAAATATATTTCTACTAATTCTGTTGTAGATTAAGCGTTCCAACAGTTTATAGACACAGCTCAGCAGTGCAATCGGTCGGTAATTTTGGGTCTGATCATTTGCCTTTCCTGGTTTTAATATGGCTATAATGGAGGCCTTTTTTAGTGAATGGGGGATTTCTCCTGATTTTAACATATCTGTGTAGAAATCAGCCAGCCATTTACTAGCATATTTGCCACAGTGGAGTAAAAATTATGGATGGATTTTATCGGAGCCGGGTGCCTTTCCAGACTTAATTTCTGATATTGTTGAAATAATTTCTTCTGGAGTAAACTCGTCAGAGCATTCAGATGTATGCGGGCATGCAGACTTTAGTATTTTTAGTTTTTGATATACTTTGGTAGTGTGATCACGATCTCTAGGTGCTCTTGAGGTTGCTACAACGTACCTATTGCCGATTGGTTTCAAAAGTTTCAAAGTTTATTTAAAAGAGGATTCGAGACCAGTGAAGAAGATTTAAATTCTTGGTTTGAAGGGACCAAAGAAACAGAACAAATTATGATAGATAAGAAATGTGTGAGGCAGTACAAGAATAAGAAGAAAACCTAGTAGAAATATCTTAGCCACCAACTATTACAACTGTACAACTGTAAAAATAAAACTAAGGTACTAATAGGTAGCTAATAAGCATTTAATTGTTTCAATACCTGCACAACTAAGGTTGAAGAAAATGTCCTCTCTGCTACAGATACTATAATTATTTAGAACATGCGAGAAAATCTTAGAAACAAGGAGTACAAGTTGTATGAAAATACACCAAAATTAAGGATTATTTTAAACTATATTAACTGCGTAATTAGTTCAATGTGAGATATGTTAGTTATAAAAAAAAACGTGTAGCACATGAACACAAATACATGCGTTGTTCCTATTCTCTTTATGAAATGCTTTATTTTACTTATTATGAATTTTTCTATCCAATCCAGTAATTCGAACATTTCAATAATCTGATATCCTCTGGTTTTTAGTACTGCTGGATTAGTGAGATTCTACTGTATGTAGACCAAAAATTAATTACCTACATTTACGAATATTGATACAGATCAATATTCGAAACGAATGGGCACCCAAAGTAGAAGATACTAATCATATTATGTAGTAATAATTGTAGCTGACCATGCCGAAGCGGTAAGTCATTTAACATTACAATATGATCTCAAAATCGCAAACATTCAATTAGACGCTTCAAAACGTCTTATCGGACAACTTGGACGAACGATTAGTAATCAGGATTATATTATAAATTTGCTACAAAACCCAGCAAATTTGGAGGTTAAATATATGTCAAATACAAAAAAACAAAACGGTGTTGCCGGTCATCCTTCAAATTCCGTCGCTAAAAATGATGGAAAGAAAATCAAGGGTATACAAGAGAGACGTGAAAATATAACAATTACAAATCAGCAATTCTTAAGTGTATTAACGCAGGCACAACAATGAATGATATCCACAGTCTTGATCAAAATGTCAACCAACCTCGGTCGGATGTAAAAGTTGTGGGTAATAACAGCGATAGTGAGGAGCTATCATCAAAAGACAAAGTATGGATTTATGCCGCAAAGTATAAACAATCTTATAGTATAGAAAAATTGGAAACATATCTACAAACAAACTTCCCCGGACATGAGTTCACGTGCACTGTGTAAGAAAACAAGGTCAATGGATCCAATTCCTTCAGAATTACGACAGATGCAGAATTGAAGGATATTCTTTTTCAACTACAGATGTGGCCAAAGGGCATATAGGTGAGTGAATATTTTTTTCGGAGAAAACATTCCGTCGATAAATCTTCTAGGCAAACCAGCTACATTAACCGAAAAAGACAGAAGTGAAAGTGTTACTTCGAATAACTCTGTACCATTTTATATTAAACAAAAATCTTTAGTAAACTCTGACCAGATTAGTCTAGTTAATATTTTTCATGTAAGCACATAAAGTTTATTAAACAGAATAGACCAGCTTAATATTTAAAAAAAAATAAAAGATACAATAAATTATGTTTCTCTGAACACTGACTCATAAAAAACGAATTAACAACATTAAAGCTTGATGGGTATTTTTTGTCAACTTTTTATTGTCGGAATTGTCGTGCTAATACATACAGAAGACATATAACAAGTAATAGCATCCTGATGTTAAAACAGTCATTAAATAACGTTGACTGGGCTTCGGTTATTTATCTCAAAACAACAACAGAATTAGCTCAGTTTATTACCGAAATGTATGTTAAGTTAACTGAAATTAATTTTACAATAAAAAAATCACGAACTCATAGTAAAGCTCCAAGTTCTTGGTTTGATGATGAACTAATACTAATGCGAGAAAATCTTTCCACAGTCAAGATAATTGATGATGTTACAAAGGAATATAGTGAGTATAAAATGTTTAAGAAGCACTATAAATCAACAATATCATTAAAGAAAAAACTAGCTTATGAGAATTTCTTTTCCAATTCAGAAAATATATCTCGTGATATTTGGAAAGTTATAAATTATCACAGAAATAAATTTCAAAACAAAAAAGTCTGTCCAAGCGCGATTACATAAAACGATTTCAATAATTACTTTACTTCAGTAGCTAAACATATTAGAAGTTCTTTTAATTCTACAAATGAAAATGGAGCCACAGATTTTTTGAAAGATGTACACTCTCCTTGCGACTCTTTATTATTATTACCTGTTAGTGATACCGAAATCAGGAATGTTTTGCATATATTGAAAAATTTACATTGCACGGATTTTTATTTCTTAAACAAAAAAAATAATTGTGGAAACAATCGATATAATTATTGACAAATTAAGTAATTATACTTTATAATAATTGTCTTACTAAAGGGATTTTCCCAGATGTATTAAAAGTAACAAAAGTTCTAACAGTGTTCAAAAAGGGAGCTTTAGATGAAATTAGAAATTATCGTCCCATCTCAATCATTCCCATTTTCGGCAAAATTTTTGAGAGTATTCTAAATGTTCGTTTGGTAGAATATCTAGAAAACCACAAAATAGTTCACTGTAATCAATATGGCTTTAGAAAAAAGTGTAGCACTACACTAGCTATACAGAAAATTATGAGAGATATAGTTGATGATTTGGAGAAAGCTCATTTTGTGTCTTTGACATTGTGTGACTTATTCAAAGCTTTTGACTGTGTTTTGCATGAATTACTGTTGGAAAACATGCATAAATACGGTATTAGGGGAAACACTCTTAATCTATTTAGATCATACCTAACGAATATAAAACATTCAGTTTTTTTAATAACAGCTATTCTGAGTTTCACTGTCGAATATGGTGTACCTCAAGGTTCGATATTAGGACCCACTTTGTTTTTTATTCTATCTTCTTATCTGAACGATTTATTTCACTACACTTTTCCTATAAAATGTGTTTGCTTCGCAGATGATACAACTCTCATTAATACTGATATTAATCAGAATAATTTAAAAATTAACATAGATAGTGATACCCAGAAAGCAAAATCAGGATTTTTAGTTCCGATTGGAAGTATATCTCAAGAAATAGTGTTAAACTATTAGGAATCTTTCTAGATGATAATTTGGATTGGGGTGCTCATATAGATTACTTAAGTTCTAGACTTGCTACAAGTATATTTTTAATACGCAACTTAGTTTATATAATTCCTAAAAGTACCCTTAGAATGTGCTACTTTGCACTATTCCATAGCCATTTACAGTACGGAATAACTGTTTGGGATAATTCTTCTCACGCAGATCGAATTTTTAAACTACAAAAAAGAGTAGTGAGGATAATTGCAAGAGCAGAATATAGGGGACACTGTAAACCTTTATTTCTGGATTTAGGTCAGACGCTGATTGAAATTCATGCCAACAAAGGTAGGTTTAACATAAACTCCAACGTCTATGATTACGAGACAAGATCTAGAGATGCTATTAGAGCACAACGTTTTAGGTTGACAAAGAGCATAAAAAATTCGACTGATGTTAGTTTGTATAACTGTTTGCCAGATGATGTAAAGTCTTCACTTGTTATCGTTTAAGCTTAAAATCAAATCACACTTTTTGAACATTGTTTCTATTCAACAACGGAGTACCTAAGTAGAGTTTTTACACAATAGTACTAGTTTGGTCATGGTATTTGCCTATTATGATGATATTTCATGTTTTTTATATTCCCAATAAGTGTGTTTGTCGTTTTTTTACATTGTTAATATTAAATATCTGTTTATGTTTAAATTCGCAAAAAATTATATTTATGTATTTAATTGTCACTATTCCTTTGACTTGTCAAAAACAAAACTATTTTTTTATATTGTTACGATAAATATGGCTCATATTTAACCTGTAAGCATGTTATTATTCTAAACAAGAATTTTCTCGTAGATTCTCTGACCCGCTAGAAACCTGTCTGGCGCTCCCTTCTGTTCGAGAAAGGTCAACACAGGTCGCCGAGGGGATTCCAGAATAACAGCTATTTGATATATATAGAGAACCTTTTCATTTTGAAGTTAGTCTGAATAATAATATCGAGTCGAGTTTTTGAAATGTAACGCGCGTATTGTCGGGAATATAAATTGTAATAAATGTTGTAAATAAATTATATAATTATAGTGTAAAATAAATTAGTGTAATATTGTACACCGACTTTAATAAACTAAGTGTTAGAACATTTTTAAAATTAATAAAGTTAATAAATTAGATTAATAAACTCAGTTCAATATTAACTAAATAAATTCTATTCTATTAAAACATTCTTCAATTCAAGTAGTTAAATCATGGACGTATAAACATAGATGGACCCAGCAATAAGATACCTTAAACACACACTGTTTTGAAGCTTCGATATTCCTGGACAAGAGGGTAAAGGGGAGTAAAACGGGTATCGATAGACTGTGATACTTCCTCAATGAGCATAAGCGTGCTTGAATTTTTACTCGAGGGGATAATTATTCAGACGTTAATAATTGGAAGTAGTAATAATGTATAAAAACACGTTTTTATAGAAAAAGTAAAATACAATTTTATTTGCTTTAAAATTAATACAATAAAATATAGTTGAGCTCAAGTTAATTTTTTAATAGGTATTAAATAATCCTACGATAAAAAAAACAATTAAAAAATATACATTTGTCAAATTTAAGTACATACCTATATTTATTGATAATGTGTTAAAACATATTTTTTCAAATTGTGACAAATTTGTTTTAATACAATATCAATAGATTCCACGTAGTAAGGGTTTCTGCTACAAAATTATTTATTGATCATTCCAAAGCTCTTGCTGGCATTTGACATAAAATTATTTGCAAATATAAATACTTATTAAAAAGTAGGCGTGAAAATGTATAAATTATTGGAAAGCTATTTACCGAACAGAAATATTAAAGCAAAAATGGTAAATAGACATAATAGAAGACGTTGGTATAGAAATAAATTTTTATTGATTGCGAAATAAAACAGTCTTAGTAAGAACGCTTCTTATGCGCACGGTGTTAGCATCCAAAGTAGTCCTCGTTTCATGATGAATTCCAATTTTAAAATATTTCTCAAGAACCAATTTTAAAAGTTGCATAGAGTGACCATCGATTGCATCTTCATCATACATATGGTCACCAAAATGCTCATAGATTGATTTTGGGACATTTTGTATGGTTTTATTCATCAAAATATTCATAAGGTTTTTAACTAGTCTGTTGTAGATATTATTTATAGTTTTATTAAAAAATCTGAAATATTTTTCAGCTTCCTTACAAGTTTAAATAACCAAAAAGGATGCTTTTGAAAGGTTTTTTTTATACTGTTTTCTCTGTTAAAGTTTAGAGTAAGTTTCAACATTAATCAATATTATTTGGAAACCTACATAGAAAAATAAATGAGTTTTATTCATTTCACTAATTTATTGTTAATTCATGAGAAATATTAAATTAAAAAGCTACTAAACAGATCTTTTTAATCAGATAATGTCTACTTACAATTTAAAAATGTCTATACTAATTTCATGAACTAATATCTTGTTCAATACATTAATTAATATGAATAAACCCAATGGTACGCCTATGAAAGACATATTTTAAAATGTAAACACACAGGCTTCCTCAGTTCCTCATCTTAATTAAAGTAAACAAACAGTACTTACAAATTAAATGAGACATTGGGATGTAAATATTTCGTTTTTTTTTGCAAATGCAAAACTGTAGCACCATTATTATAATTTGTTTATTTCACTATTTACAAATATCACTTAAAATACAGCCAAAATATCGAAAAACAACTTTTCCTCATCTTGGGTAAAAAGTAAACAAACATGGACATGACATGGAACAGCATTTGAAGTTTGACGTAGAGCCATAAGACAGAGAAATGTAAACACCGTTGCCATTAATAAATAGGTTTCAGTGCTTCTACATATAAAATAATTGGTTGATATCTGTTATACGCTATTATTAAATGATATGCACACTATGTGCACATTTGATGTTTTAATTACAATTAAATATATTAATATAAGTAATAAATTATTATTTTGGTTTAATAGCACCTGTAGAGTATAAAATAAATATAGTAATATTTTCAGCGATACGTGAATAAGATATTTTAATAAAAAAATGTGACAACATTTGAAGGTGCTGAGAATGTGACCTAGTCAAATAATTTTGGCTTCACATTTTTATGTAAATAACTGAGTCCATCTGTGTTTATACGTCCATGAGGTAAATACATTCTCGTGGGTGAATGGATCAAGTTATCCAAAGCCATTAATTAAATAAAAAAAAAACATTCTTCTTAGTTTTTATGGTAAGTAGGTCACCATGTACATTTAAAATAAAAATGTCTTGGGAAAGCGTGTAATTATTAAAATTAAAATAGACACTTAAAATTTCAAACACCTTTAACCAATTAACTGCGCTATACAATTTTGCGCTAGGTTAATTAAACATCTAAACTGTCCATCTCGATTGTGTTATTTCTCACTGAGTACCTGTAGTAATAAAAATGTATTTACCACAATCTTTATATTGACTAATTGATGTACTTAATTTTTTTACTTAATACACAATGTAAAGGTCATCAATTCATAACCTTTTTGTTGTAATAAACACGTTACGAATATTTTTTAATATAATTTTAGATATAAACGAAGTTTAACATTGAAGTAAGACGTAAAACGAATCCAAAATATCGGAAAGGACTACAAAATATCACATTGTGGATGTTAAAAGTTGAGAACGAAGATCCTGGATAAAAATACGAGTAGAAAAGGATGGATGTCACAAGGCGATGGAAAAGTATTTTGACAGTTTACTAAAGGAGAATTTTACAGAAAACCGTGTCTTAAAAATTTTGGGATGTACAATATATTTTGTGCATAGATCATGTTAAAAGCGATAGAACCATCAATAAATAATCAATATTATATAGCGTTTTTGGTGCATTTAAAGGAAGGCATTGCGAAAAATTTGATAAAAAAAAATGGCTAAAAAGTGCTCTTTTAGTAAGACAATCCCAGTTGATCGTAACTACGACAAAAGTACATTAATTGATTCTTCAATTTTGTCTCCAGCAGCTACTGACTATTTAAAAATTCAAAAGAATGCTCCAGGGTAATAGATATGCAAAAATAAGAACAGAGGTTCCCAAACTTTTTTGCACCACGCCCTCTTTTGTTGAAATCAAAGTTTCTAACGCCCCCACCCTTTAACAATAAATTGTATGGGCCTAGGAACAAAACAAAAACAAGTAAGTATTACATAAAAAACAAAACATTTATTTATACTGCCATAAGATACCATAATATCAGTTTTTATAAAATACAAAAATTATTAATAAAAGAAATATGTATTAGGTTGGTTGGTGAGATGGATGTTCTTGCATTTTCTTTACTAGTATGCCTATTTGTGGCTGAGTTTTAGTAAGTGAACAACGCAAGTCACTAGCAGCAAAAAAGTTTTCTCATTCTATTAAAAGTTGACCGTGCAATTTCAATGCGGCATCTTATTTCATTTGTCTGATCAGAATCTTCTGTGTAACAAGCTAGCCAATGACAAAGAAATATAAATATAATGTTTATTGACGTCGAAAAGGCCTTCGATAGTATAAACAAAGAGCAAATGACGAAGATTCTGAAAATATATGGACTACCGATGAAATACATCGACAAGATCAGATTATTCTACAAGGGATACAGAGCCAGACTGGAACATGTGCGAGAAATGAAAAAGGTATTGCTATACAAAGCGGAGTTAAACAAGGATACGTACTATATCTCCGTCACTATTCCTAATCATACCACCTGATACCTGTAAAAACAGGTATCAGGTGGAACTTGCACAACCAGTTGGAGGAAAACCTGGAAGACGAAAGAGATGAGGTAAGAGGAACAAACGAGGGGGAAGAGGAATCAACAATTGAATTTAAAGATGCAGTTAAAAAGCTAGCCAGAAACAAATCACCCGGGATAGATAATCTCCCAGCTGAACTATATAAAGAAGATGGCATTACAGCAGCTTATAAAAGAAATATGGACACAGAAATCATTCCCCAATGATTGAAATATCGGAATACTTTGCACCATATACAAAAAAGGAGATATCTTTGAATGCTCTAACCACAGAGGAATTACTTACGCTTCTAAATGCAGCGTATAAAATATTTTCTACAGTACTAGATCACCGTGTGGCACCATATGCAGAACGGATAGTAGGAAAATACCAGGCTGGTTTCAGAGGTGGTAAATCGACAATTTATTAGATTTTTTGGAAAAAACACTGGTATATGGCATTGATACTCATCACATATTTATAGACTACAAAGCAGCCTACGGCCTTGTGAATAAAAGAAAAATGTTCAAAGCAATGAAAGAGAATGAAAACTAACTCTTGAACAATTTAAATGTAAAGTTGAAATATGGAAACTCCAAGTTGATTCCGCAAACTTTCAACGATTCTCCTTGCGATTTATTTATCGTCACTACAAAAGCCAAACGCACGCACAAATTCTAAATGCTTAAAATAAAATGGTTAATATAAAATAGTCCCTTAGGATTTTTCCTTGATGATCGTTGCCTCAAAGACATTTTTCATTAACTTTTTCCCAGTCTCGTTCCATTGCACAGTCGAGGTTGATTTATATTACACAGAATAATGACTTCTGATCCTACTTTTTTTGTAAATTGTGAGGTAAGAGTTCAGGAAATTATATGTGGAAGATATACATACTGGTTACTTATATCTCTTAAGATACTGGTTAAGATTTCTCTTACAAATGTTTATTTATAAGATAAAAAATTTCTCTCCGGCCGGGGTACTATCCAGTAAGACATTTGAATCGGGGTAACTGTCAAAGTCGAAATTGTTAAACGCGCAAAATTTAAATAATCGTTAAGTTTTCTGAAATTTTTCAATTTTCTGTGTAATTTTCCTAAATTTTATTTTCCTAAAACCTTCTACACGTGACATTGGGAAATACGGATTCATTTTATATAATAGAAGATAAATAACTAACCTTCTTTCTGTCATCTGGCGGTACGTTGACGTGTGATCTGTTTCTAAAGATGTCCATAACTTTAGTCATCGGACTACGGCTGGAGGACGCAGCAGTGACCGTATGGTAGTACTGTGTGTCGGAACCGCCATCTCGAACTGGATGTGCTGAACCATCTCTGGGCGCTTTGTGTCGAGAATGATTAAAATACTGGAAGCAAAAAATTAGTTTAACGCTAATGCAAACATCTAACAAATAAGGTAAAATAACTCTATACAGGTGTGTATAATTTTTATATATCTCTTTTCTTATGTAGTAACCATCTTTATACAGGGTGAGTCATAACTATTGGGACATAGACTAAGGATAGGTTATTTGGACCAAAATATGGCTATTGGGCCAAATATGCCTTAATAAAATGTTACTGAGAAAAAAGATACAGCGTGTTAAAGTTAATTTTTGTTTTTCGTTTGTTGCTAATAGTTTCCCTGTATATTTATAAATTGCTATCAAAATCGGCACAGAGGCATAATCTTAGACAAGAAATAGTATTTTATTTACAATTTTACGTTTTGTCATAGAGGGCGCCACGTGGATCATTCCTAATGATCAAATTGAGTCTAAACTTTTTCTGATGAAACTTTTTAGTAATTTTTATTAGAAAATATGACGTAAACATCATTTTTACGTAAAATTGGTACTCTTGTTTAAACATGATAATTTCAACCGTTTTCGATAAAAACTCAGTCGAACTGCTTAGAGTCTTAAAATAGAATTTCAAATATTATTTCATTTATGAAAAGTATGCTTTGGACTGTCAGATAATTGTTGTTGGTAAATGTCATTTGTTCGGAGTAAATTATTTTTGATGTGACAGTGTAGTGTAATGTTGCATTTTTTAAAAGTAATCATTACTTTTTTTGATTGAAATGCCTCGTCACAATCATTTTACTAATGAAGAAATACGAGATATGATTTGCGTATACGCACAAGAAATTTTTTGCGATCGCTCGGCAGCCAGAAGGTATGGAATGTTATACGCAAACAGAAAGCAACCAAATCACAAAACTTTTGCAAGATTATATCGTAGTTTAGGTGAAACTGGGTCATTTCACACTAAAAATCGGGGTGGTCGACCGAAACAAATCACCCCTAATCAAGAAGATGAACTTTTGGTTCGAGTAGATGAAAATCCTGAAATAAGTTCACGACATCTATCAGCAGCAACAGGACTAAGTCAGGAGTATCATAAATGATTAGTATGATAAATGAGGTGCTCCATCCTGCATAAACCACATTTTTATTCTTACATCCAGTGACAGACCATCTAAAATATCACAAGAGTATTTTCCAAAAAGAATAAATAAGAATCTCCATTTAAATTCGAAGGAAGAACATAAGGCCCTAGTAGTTGGTCGCCTATAATGCCACACCAAATATTCAATTTAAACTCATGCTGAAAATGTCTAGCTTTAATAGCATGCGGGTTTTCTTCTTCCCAATAATGACTATTTCGCCAATTAAAAACCACTCGTTTGGTAAAAGTTGGTTCGTCGGTGAACATAATATTCTTAATAAAGTGTCTGCCATTACGATGTTTATTCAGACAACGTTGGCAAAACTGTAACCGTCGTGGAAGATCTGTTTTAAGTAAATTTAGAACAGGAGTGAAGTGATAAGGATGGAGGTTCTCTTTTTTAAGAATTCTAACAATAGACGACTGACTTACTCCTGTTGCTGCTGATAGATGTCGTGAACTTATTTCAGGATTTTCATCTACTCGAACTAAGAGTTCATCTTCTTGATTAAAAGAAAGTTTGAAAGTTTTGTGATTTGGTTGCCTTCTGTTTGCGTATAACATTCCATACCTTCTAGCTGCCGAGCGACCGCAAAAATTTTCTTGTGCGTATATGCAAATCATATCTCGCATTTCTTCATTAGTAAAATGATTGTGACGAGGCATTTCAATCAATAAAAGTAATGATTACTTTTAAAAAATGCAACATTACACTACACTGTCACATCAAAAATAATTTACTCAGAACAAATGACATTTACCAACAACAATTATCTGACAGTCCAAAGCATACTTTTCATAAATGAAATATTTGAAACTCTAATCAGTTCGACTGCGTTTTTATCGAAAACGGTTGAAATTATCATGTTTAAACAAGAGTACCAATTTTACGTCTAAAAAGTTTAGACTCAATTTGATCATTAGGAATGATCCACGTGGTGCCCTCTATGACAAAACGTAAAATTGTAAATAAAATACTATTTCTTGTCTAAGATTATGCCTCTGTGCCAATTTTGATAGCAATTTATAAATAAACAGGGAAACTATTAGCAAAAAACGAAAAACAAAAATTAACTTTAACACCCTGTATCTTTTTTCTCAGCAACATTTTATTAAGGCATATTTGGCCCAATAGCCATATTTTGGTCCAAATAGACTGTCTTTAGTCTATGTCCCAATAGTTATGACTCACCCTGTATAATAACAAGCCATTTACAACATGACGCAAAGTGGCTACATAACCTATACCTACTACAATTTACCTCAAATCTAAAGATTGTCATATGAGGACTGTATTATTCACTTCTTAATCTACAGTAAGTAATAATTGAAGACATGAGTTTATTGTGCCTGTACAAATTTACCATAAATCTGTGCATTGTAAAAACTTTTATTTTCATTTAAATACTCCCCTTATTTATAAACTTGGACTAGTCCCTAAAGACCAGTCCATTCTCGGCCCTGAACTATTAACAACCAATAAGTTCCTCAAAATTATAGTCGTCAAGCAACCTTCGTAAGTAAAGGTCCAACAAGCAAGAGCTTGCGAAAAGTCAGTTTCATTTTCTTAATACACTGTTTCTCCATTATAAGTTTTCTAGTTTTGTGGCCAGTATTGTTGGCAGTAAGTGAATGTGCTAAAAAGAAATAGATGCTGTTCCTATTCTAAGTAATCATGAAACTTATATCTACTTATTCAACCTCTCAATCGTTCTAAGTCGCGGTGTTGCCATAACGTGTCGCGAGTGCATATAAAATGATTTGCCGATCCAACAACGGTTTGAATATCTCGTAAACGTTTACTGTCCTTATCTATAAACAATAAACTGGTCTTGATATTTTCTACATTGATATGTGATATTTTCTACAGTATAGGCTATTATTCCTTTTAATAAAGATACATTTTGACTAATCTTAATTAAGACTTTTACCAATTTAATGTATACCCCCTATCCCTTGTCAAGGGAACAACCTTTCAGGTGCTGGATTCCCCAGCTGGTCCTTCGAAGCTAAGGAGTACCTCAGAAGCTTTGTGCGGTAAGAAAAAATCTTCCATCGGACCAGCAAAGTTCGCTACGGCGAACTCCTTATTCGTACAGTGCCAAAGGTATCATGTCACATTTTTTGAAAAAATGACTTTTTGAAATTTTTGAACTTTCCTAATATAGATCGAACCTACCAACAATAATAAATTCTATGATGCCTTACAAGAATTTTTTTTTGATGATAAAGGCACTATGTCACATACACAGTGTATATTTTTAGTGGGTAAACGTCTTATGTTACATTTTTGATACATGACATCTTTATCCACTAAGCAATTTAAGTTTATACTGTGTTTAAAAATTTTATTGAGTTTAAACAAAAAAATATTAAATTTTCTTCATTGTATGCTATATTAAAATAAATGTGTCTTCTTGTTACATCTTGTTAAAAGCTACTTAACTTCTTTATGCATGACCGAGTTTAAAGTTAGTGGATAAAGGTGTTATGTACATAAAAATCTAGTTTCCCAAAATCTTACTGTTTCATTAATATTATAATTAACAAAAGAAAACAGCCTAAAATTACATATTTTTTAAGGTCTCACTCATTGAAATCAAAAACAAATTAAAAAAGTTCCAATACAAAACGCATTTTGTTAATTTACTCAAAACTTTGAAAACGCGACATAGCACCTTTATCCAGTCATTTCTTCAATTGTAAGATATTGCATTCATATGAGATTAAACCACAATCGTTTTAATGAATCGTTAAAATGATTTAATACACTATGTTAACCTGTTTATTTATTGGCGCTTTGTGGTAAATAGTCACGATTTTGAGTTGAAATTCTGAGGGTGATGCATTCTATGATTGGGATCAAAATCTAATCTTTATGTGTGTTTATATGTAGTTCATCCCATATTTTTTTTTACTTTAATAATTGCTTATTTACAATCTACTGTACAAACGATGGAGTACTAAGAAAATTTGTTGATGCTGATATCTTGTGAAGGAGCTCCCAGTATTCATCTAATTAGATCTTCTCGACAGTTTTTCTTCAGTCTTCTTTCATAACTTGTTGATTGGACAGTTTTCTGACAAGTTGTTTAGAACCATAGAATGGTCTTCTATCCGGTTATAGTTTGTATTTTATATTTATAGGTATTGACCGAATTACATTTTTGACAAATTGAATTTTCACATCGGTAAGTATGGTTTGTGCATTGATCATACAGCGGAGTATTTTAGGCTGGTATGTTTGTAGTATTTTTGTATTTGATAACTTTGCACAGCCCCATAGTACTATGTCCAGAAAAGGGGTCCGGATCGCTTTGAACATGATTATTTTATTTTCAATTCATAACTGCGATTGTCTACCGATTAGCCAGTTTATTTGTCTAGTTTTAAAAGTTAGTTGTTGTTTCTTAGCTTTGATATGGTTTCTCTGAGTTAATTTTTGATTAAGGTGCAGTTCAAGATATTTTACCACCGGTTTGATTGATATAAGATTGTTTGTAAACTCCGCCTCTGGTAGGGACTGTGTGGACCCATTGCCATCTCAATGTCGCTATTTTTTCTATGATCTCCGTTACTTTAGTTCTTCGACGTATTTCGGTGTTAGGAATTTTGTCTCTGAGGCTTATATTTAACATGGCCCTCTCCCAAGGACACTAAACACAGATAGGATTGATTTTGTCCTATGCTCTAATGTAAGAAATGCGTTGTGTTGAGTGTGACGTAGGCGTGGGGATTCGTGGTTGACATTTCTTATTGTTTTATATAGAATAGTTGTGCCTGCTGCCAATTTTTTTGTTCTACAAGTGATTTAACGGCCTTATAAGACTATTTAATTATTGTTTCTATATCAATTTACTTGTATAAACAAAATGGGTGGTAATAGATGTGCCATATATGGTTGTGACAATAATTTTAAGAGTGTAAAAACCAAGAATATGCCTGTTATTTTTCACAGTTTTCCAAAAGGAAAGGATTTAGTGTCGAAAACTATAAGGGCTGAATGGGTTAACCGATTCAGAAGAGCTGATAATTTTAATCCTGATTCTAGTAGAATATGCCCTGTTCATTTTACAATGACTATGAAAGAGATCTTCAAAATGAATTATTAGGTAAAATAAAAAAGCAATAAAATGCCTATAAAAATTTTTTAATGTAACTTATTTTAGGTTTACCTACTAAATGCCTTTTAAAGAAAACTGCAGTTCCAACATTTTGATTATATAAACATACCTTTGACACACCTTCTGTCTACTCGTGAAGGTAGATTAGATGTTAGAAACAGAAAGCAACTTGTAGCAGAAATTACAAAGGTTGATTCAAATATTTTGAATATTGCATTTAATCAACATGAACATGCTATTACTAAATCTGAAATAATTTTTGAACAAGCTGGTGACAATATAGGTTTGAAGCCTGAAGTAGATTTTGAAGCAAAATACAACGAATTATTAAACAAGTTTGAAAAATTAATAGCTGATCATTCCAATTTGAAGAAAAATGGTCAAATGAATATAAAAAGTTTAACAAGTCAGTTGAGGTATTCTAAAGCAAAAAAATATGAATGTTCAAAAAAATCCGAAATTTTTGCTGAAATTTTGTTAAATAAAGTGTTAACCACAAACCAAATTGCACTTTTTTCTGAGTGTGGATCAATATATTAGTCCAAAAGTATTCCAAAAAGCCAATCTTAAAATTCCTCAAGAAAAAATAGAAGAACCTGATGTATCTAACAATAGTAGTTCTTTCTCTTCCCAAGAATCATCTTCTAATCAGTATGGCGTCAAAATAAAATTATGGAATAAATATTATGAAAAATTTATTGATACCTATAGGAAAAATAATGGAGTTGTTGGAAACATTTCAAAAAGGATTTAAAAAAAAGAAAAAGTGTTGCCATATGCGCTTACTAAAAACTTTTGTAAACTTAGAACAATAATTAGAATAAATTATAAAAATTTAAAATTCAAGGAAGCTGCAAATTTGAAGCAAAAAAACTTATCCATGTTGGATTCAACTAGGTCAAAAATTAGAAAATTAAATAAAATTGTTCGGTAGGGAATGTTTCTAAAGTTTCCTAGTATTGTATACTGTTTAGTTTTACCTATGTATGTTTATGAAATAAATGGTTCAGTATTGAATAGTTTTATTTATCATCAAATGTTTTTGGATATTAATTTGTGCTCTGACTACGTAAGTAAAACACGGATTTATAGATTTTATTTACCAGAAATATTTACTTTGAGAGTAAACTGACATTTATTAATTTAATTATAACACTAGCAAATGCATTCATTTCGAAAATAAATTTTATTTGCCATGTGAAACAGATCATTAAGAATTTATAAGTCTGAATGTCTTAAGTACTGTTAAAAATCTGATATCTGCCATCTATTTACAAAAACAAAACGTAAATTTTTCGTTTTAAACTTTTTAATCTCAAATTAAGCTCATCTTCCATAAAAGTTAATAGTAACAATAAGGTCGATAAATGCTTGTCATCCTCACACCTACGTCACAGCCGCGTGTTGCAGTGACAGACAAATTTGGGCGATGGAACTATCCTATGTAGTCAACTGTTCTTGGCCCTTTCCATGGCCCGTTCATCATCATCTTTGGCTCGACAATCCTCTGTGGATCTTGGCCTGCTCTAAGATTCGTCGCCATTCTGTTCGGTTTCTGGCAACATGTTGCCATCTTCTGATTTTTAATATCCGTAAGTCGGTTTCAACTCCATCTAACCACCTAATTCGCGGTCGGCCTTTGCTTCTTCTTCCTACAGGTGTTCCTGTGGTTAGCTTTTTAGCAATCGTATTTTCTGGCATTCCTATTATGTGTCCAGCCCATCTAAGTCGCTGTGTTTTAATGAACGTTATGACATCTGGCTCATCAAAGAGCTGATACAATTCAAAATTATATCTTCTGCGACACTGCCCTTGGTCGTTTATAGCTCCAAATATTTTGCGGAGTATTTTACGCTCAAATATTCCCAAAAGTCTTTCGTGAAGTTGTCAACACGTCCAAAGGTATGACTTCCAAAGACTGTTTCTCGTTCCTCATTTGCTATCGGATCCTTTGTGACCAACATGTACTTGGTTTTGTCTTCGTTGATGACTAGAGCCACCTTTGTATCGCCGCTGTTTCCAATTCTAGGAGATATTGCTCAACATCTCGCTTGCTACGCCCTATTATGTCAGCATATGCTAAGACTTGTATCGATCTATTGTAAATAGTACCGCCATCTAAGGTACTGCCTTTTCTAAGGCAATATTAAATAGGAGGCAAAGCCAAAGCATCCCCTTGTCTGAGTCCATCCTTTATCTCAAAGGATCTAGAATTCTCTCCCTGTATTCTAACAGTGGCTTCTAAGTTAGACATTGTCATTCTCGTTAGTCTGATAAGTTTCTCTGGTATACCAAACTCATGCATTGATTGGTATAGCACTGTTCTCTTGACACTGTCGTATGCGGCCTTGAAGTCGACGAATAGGTGATGGGTTTCAATATTGAATTCTAATGTTTTCTCGAGAATCTGTCTTATTGAATGAATCTGGTCAATTGTTGATTTTTCTGGAGTGAATCCAGCTTGATACCATACCATACCACAGTGGGCATACCAACTATGCCCACTGTGTAAACTTGCAGCCTTTCGTAGAGAATATTTGCTAGTATTTTGTAAGCAGTTGTTAACAGGGTTATACCTCTATAGTTGTCACACTGGAGTTGGTTACCTTTTTTATGTAACGGCATATCACGCCTTGAGACCATTCACAAGGCATGGTCTCATTATGCTAAACAAAAAGTAATAGCTTATGCAGTGTCTGTAGTAGGGCATCGCCACCATTCTTGTAGAGCTCACTGCAAATTTGATCAATTCCTGGTGATTTGCCCATGGCCCGTTGAGTTACTCTTAATTGTTCTGCCATTTTTGCCAAGTAGGAAGTAGAAGGGAAGTATAACAAATAAAGGAAGAGAGTTCATTTCATGCGGTGGAGAAGGATTGGTGTACTTGGAAAGGTAATAAATTGAGAGATCTTGGCGATGGGTGCAAGTTAATATACAGTATTGCAAACAGTCTTGACAGAAATGGAGTGGGTGTTATTTTAAACAACGAGTGGAGAGAACGTCTAGTAAGGGTAATAAAAAAAATGATAGAATAATGAGGCTCGAACTGAATATCAACGTCCAATGGTCCAACGTGAACATCATATGTGTCTATGCCCCACAGGTAGGGTGTGAAGAACAGGAAAAGGAAGAATTTTGGAGTGCCTTTAATTGCGAGATGCTCGAGATTCTTGTAGACAAAAAATGTTTCAATGAAGGTTTTATTTGAATTGACATATTGGACATCTTGGTAGAGAAAAAGCGGGACTAGAAGGAGTTCATGGAGGTTGGGGGATGGGAATAAGTAATGATGAAGAAAATAGTGGTGATTGACTTTACACTGGTCTGGAATTTGATTGTGACTAATACGTTCTTTATAAAGACTGAAGACTAGTATAGTAGCAGAAAAATGAAAAGACAGATAGATATTGTGCTGTGTAGAAGCCAGCTAAAAGAACTGACAAACTATAAAATGATAAAGGGTGAGTGTATAACAAGTTAACGCCGACATAATGGGTACGGAGATAAAGGTGATGCGGAAAGAAAAGCAGGACATCAGAAAGTAAAGTGGTGGAAGTTAAAGAATCAGGATTTGGCAAAAGTCTTCAAGAGTAGAGTTCTAGATCAGTTTTAGTTAAAAAAGTACGGCCAACTATTGGTGGGAAGACAACAGCCACCAAGTGGTGGAAGTTAAAGAATCAGGATCTGGCAAAAGTCTTCAAGAGTAAAGTTAGATCAGTTTTACTTAAAAAAGTACGGTTAACGATTGGTGGGAAGAAAACAGCCAAGCTGTGGTACAAGTAGGAGAGGAAGTGCTAGGGAAACCATCTGGTAAAGAGACTGTAAGAATGATAGAGGAATAAAGTTAATGTCGCACACGATAAAAATTTGGGAGAGAACTGTAGAGCGAAGGTGAAGGAGGGAAAATCGATAGGAAAAGAACAGTTAGGATTTATGTCAGGAAGGAGGACAACTGATGCCTTGTTTGATTTGAGACAGTTATAGAGAAATACGGCGAGAAGAAAAGAGAGCTACATTTAGTATTTATAGATCCTGATAATTCTATGTGTATATATGAGAGAGAAATGAGTTTCTGAGAAGTACGTAAGACTAGTGAAGGATGTGTATGAGGGAGCGTACCCCAACGTGAGGTCGTCTGTCAAATTGACCGAAAGTTTTCCAGTGACAGTTGGTTTGCATCAAGACTTTCACTGAGTCCCTATCTGTTTAACCTTTTTTTATGTACTGACGGAGAAGGTCAGAGTCGGGCTCCTTATTTAAATATCTGGAGGTATTCACAGGCTGATAAATGAATACCTAGCACCCATACAAAATATTTATTGATTAGTGGATTCCTTTTTAACCTCTGAAGGAAGAAGCAATTTCTCTAAGAGAATACTACCTTTGGATATTAAGAGTTCCCAATAAAGTCAATTCTCAGTAGCCGGAGCGCAGAGTTTTGATTATTACCAGTTTTTTACCTTAACAGTACTCAGAAAATTTTTACACTGCAAAAAGCAGAAAAGAACAAAACAAAAAAAAAAGCAGAAACTAGTGTCGAAAAAGAAAGTGATATACATCATAGAAAGTGATATCACTTTCAAGAGCAAAGCTTACTTGACATACATCTTCACCTAGACACAATAAGCATACGATAAATTGCAACATAATAAGAAACGAAACACATGCAGTTGTAAGAAGAATAAAAAAATTTCAACGGGAACGTCTTTCGAAAGAAATGGAGCATGATTTTAATGGTCTACAAAAGGAAAGCGCTTTTTAAGAGATCAAAGAGCGAAGATCAAGGAACTAATAGACCTGAAACACATAGAAAATGATACATAGATTGACTGTCTCAAAAAGCTATGTATAGAGAAACAATAAATGATGTACCGGACAAACCAACCAACAACGAACCAACAAACGATGGTTGATTTAATAACCACACATATTAATAAGTTAAAAATGAAAAGAACCAAAAAGAACCTTTATGTACCTCAACATTGGATGGAGCTGATAACTTCTGCAAGTAGAAAGTTCTTTACAGTTCAGATGGAAAATGACGATTTTTTAGACTTTCAAATACTTCGCCATACTTCAAGAAGAGCATAAGTGGAATACAAAGCATGCAATGCTTACATTTTCAACAGGACAAACCTTTAACCCCGTTTTACAATAAAACAGCTGGAGGGATCGTAGAAGAGTTTAGGGAGCTATCCATGAAACCCATTCGAGCTGGCAAAAACTCTAACCTACTGCCAGATCTCTGGCCAGTACCGATTGACAAAAGGTGTCTCATTAAGGAAGTTAAATATTTAAATCTTCAACAGTTACTCAATTACGTCAATGGTCAACAACGACATTGATTAAATCATAAGTTAATTATGTATTAGAGTTATGGTGAAGAATAAATGTTTACAAAATCTTTATGATATTTTTATCTTTATGTTAAGAGTGCTACTTAGCAACAGAAAAATAGCTCCAAAATAAGTAGTCAATAAAATTATGATCTTTTGTTACCAATAATAATATTAATGCCTACAGTTACTAAACCGGAGAAAAAAAATCTAGAATTAAAAAATCATGGCAATTACAGTGAAGGCCCAACTTTGAAGGGCATCTACTCAAAATTTACTTTTTGTCACTTATACCCCTTTACTTCTAGGGTCCTCTATTATGGTGATAATTATTTCGCCGACTAAACGAGAATGCAACAAGCATAGTCTTAAAAACAACGCAAATATTTATATACAAAACTCTGTTCACATACGCATCAGAAACATGGACAATGACAAAAAGTGATGAAAAAAAGTTTAGGCTGTTTTGGACATAAAATCCTCTAATATTCCATTATATATTCACTGATACCAATGAATGTACCTATATAATAAATCTACATATACAGCTTTCGATAAACAGAAAAAAAATCATAGAAAAACTAACTTTTTCTTTCTTCTTTTCCTTCTTCTCCTTCTCTTTTTCCCTCTCCCTCTCCTTTTCTTCTTCCGGTGGGGGAGTATGTGAGGGTGGGTGCGGCTTTCTGAAAATGTCCATAACTTTGGTCATAGGACTACGACCAACGGACGCTGCAGCTGTTACGGTGTGATAGTACTTCGTGTCGCTTTCGTCGTCTTGCACTGGATGGGCGGATCCGTCTCTGGGTTTCTTCGCATGGATCAACCCAGTATGCTAAAAAGGTCAAAGAACGATTTTAATATATTATCACAGTTAAAAATGTATTAGTTTACAAATTGAGAAAGGTATTTTAATTTGTTCTTGAAAATCGGCAGTTAAAAATTTATTAGTGTATAAATTGATAAAGATATTGTTGCGTGACCCCTAAATGCGGTCCTGGCTGTAGCGAAGCCGAGAATGTTATTTTCACCGCGAATAAGTGTTTTTGTAAGCGATATTTATTAAAATTTATAATATTCTTGATTTGTTGAGTTTTTGGAGTGAAAATAGGGTTAGTTATACCACGTTTGCTTCACTTAATTCCTGAATCTACAGAAAACCGTAATAGTATTATTTTTCTTGAAAATTTACAGATTACAAAATAGAACAGAAGCCAATAAGGGCTTCCTAACTTTGACAGTTGACAGCGGCGATATGTTGAAGCTACATCTGTCAAATTGGTTGTTATTTATTTTGTTTGTTTTGTCAAATGGATAGACATAGTAGGTATACAACAAACAACATGTGCAAATGATTAAAATAGGTATTCTTTAGTGTGATCAATAAATTTGAGTCCACTGACTCAGGAAACAATCAACCAACACCTGTATGTCGACGAAATGTAAGATTTGACGAAATCATCGTCGCTGTTCGTGAGGACGTGCATGAGAATTCAAGGCAGTCGATTTCATGTCGCTCACAAGAACTCGGCATTTTATAACTTGGCGAATTTTGGGTTATGACTTGTCTATTTGTTTACTAGACAAGCGACTATAATTTTTGTGGAAAATACAACAAAAAGATCTCCAAGTACAGAGATCTGGAAATACAAATAAAGAGACAATGGAAAACGGAAAAGGCGTAAACATTACATAGTATTCCCTCTACTGCGAGTGTAATCCCGAAAAACCTATCAGAAAACAGTCGAGTCTGAGTGAAAAAGCTGTAATACTCTCAACGTCCAGATGCGTACGAAGATTTTTTGGATATACTCTAGCATACCATGTCACCTAGGTTCCGAAAACACGGAAACGGTCCCAGCAGAACTCAAGCCTTTTGATACCGAAGATATCTGTGACAAGTGAATTCTCCCAGTAGAGGAAGTGAGAGTCGTATAGTTCCAATCTGGACACTTGCCATGCTGGAGTATCTACAATACATTGTCTGAAGTGATATTCGTCAATGCCTTTCTTGTAAGCGACGATCCTTTTCAAGCTATTGAAATTTTAGTCAAGTCTATAACCTTTCAATTTCTTTAATTTCAAAACTTTTGACGAAACTGTATTTTCACGTTAACCCTCTGCCTAATGGACATTCATAAAAACGGACATTCAACAAAAGGTTGCAGATAAAGTTGGAATTTGTTCGAAAAGTGTCTTCAATGTCATTAAAGAGTATAAAAGTGCCCACACATTATCTGCACCTAAAACAAATCAAAATCATTCAAAATCAATAGATGCTGTAGATATTTTTGATAAGTCAGCTATAAGAGAAAGGTTCATCAATATTTCTTCCGTAATGAAGTTTCTACAATTGACAAAGTCCTAAGAGAAGTAAATAATGATAATGACTTACCAAATTTTAAGAGAACCACGTTTTACAAACTCTTACGAAAATTAAATTTTAAATTTCAAAAACGTGGAAGAAACAGTTTGCTACTCGACAGAAATGAAATTGTGCTATGGCAAAGAGATTATCTGCAAAAGATAAGACAATATAGAGCTGAAAATAGAACAATTTATTACTTAGAAAATAGAAACATGGATAAATGCTGGTCATACAAAATCAAAAGTTTGTGTGGATGCTGCTGTGACTTCTGCTAGACGTGCATTTTTGGATGGGCTGTCGACAGGCTTAAGAAATCCCTCAGGTAATTTAAATTAACCCATTAACGCCTACTGGTCCCATATGGGGACACAAAACCGCCCTCTATTTATGTGCGTGTACTAACTGACAAATTTAATTTGAAAGCCACTGACTGAGAACTAATCGTTCAAAATGCTCATCGGATGCGCCTGACAAGATCAGTTGCTTGTTGTACTCGCGAGTGAGAGGTTGTGCTATTTTTTATTGGACAGATTATTTTCGACGACGAAAATATGGACATCCCGTTACGGTAAGTTAAATTATGTGGATCTTATTTATTTTATTGTATATCTAGGCGATCGATTTTATTTAAAAAACGTATTTTCGCAATACTGTTTGTTGATTTTCTAAATATATGGTTCTAGTTTTTCATAATTTCCTCGTAAACGTCACTGTCACCATATGGGACCAGTAGGCGTACTACGGACAATATGTATTAACCTATAGTTTTATACGATAATTTTAGTTTCAGAGGAATAACTCTTCAAGAAGCGTTAGATATCGCCTACTAATCTGATAACGAAGTCACTTATATATACATACAGCCACCTGACTGTCAGGATCTGACCGAGGAGGATTCAGGGGATGAAGATGGGGGTGGAACTGTTGAAAATTTGAGTAGTCATCAACTGTTAGCTCCAGCTGAAGTTGTATTCCAGCTGTTCAAATGGTACCAGAGTGGAGGACACATCTGAAGATTTAGCAAATGAGCAATTACATACTGTGGTACAAAGTGACGCTAAAGCAAATTCAGTACTGATGGTATTCCATGGTATTCTTTGTGTGAGGTGGATGGACAATAATGTGGTAACAGAGGCCAGTACGCGTTTTGGGGTTACTCCAGTGAAATCTGTAGAGAGATTTTCAAGGAAAGATAAAAGAAACGTACCTATACCACGTCCGGATGTAATTTCCAAATACAATAAAAACATGGGAGGCACCGATCTGATGGATGCAAATGTATCTTGGTATGTAAAGTATATTGATTATAATAATATAATAACATACATTGTTTCAGTTATCGTATTGGTCTAAGATCAAAAAAGTGGTACTGGTCGATATTGACATATCTTATTGATGTATCTATACAAAATGCTTGAATTCTCTACCGCAAAAGTGGCAGAAATATCAGCTAATTGGAGTTTAGGCGAAGTATTGCTCAGGTAATGTTATAATTTACTACATATTTACGTAGTCTTACATGTTACTGTAATTTTTAGACATATTTGGCAAATTACAAAACGACAGCTAAAGGTCCAGGTCGAATGCCTAAAGCTGCTGGAAGTAACAGCCGTGTTGGAGACGATGTCAGATTTGATGGGTTAAACCATTACGTAGTAGTAGTGCCAGAAGGAAAAAGAAGAAGATGTGCCGGGTTCAATTGTATAAGCAAAGGGCGTACAATGTATATCAAGTGCGATGTTGGTTTATGTTTAGAATGTTTTATGAAATTTCACACAAACACTTAATTCAGATAATATTTTGTGTATTACCCTGGAACGCCTACAGGGCCCATATGGTGACAGCATGTTTTTTGTATATTTTGAAATAAAAATTAATTTTTTTCCAAACGTAGGTTAATTTTACACCTTTCTTTATGAAAATTCAAATAAAAAAATCGTAAATTCAAAAAAAAATTTTTCTCGGCGTTAATGGGTTAAAATAAACTTTGATTTTTTTATTATTACCTTTAATATCACTTTTAGAAAAAGGTAAAAGATTGATAATATGTCACATCGGAAGTGAGAATGGTTTTGTTCTAGATGGACTGTGGGCTTTTGAATCGAGCAAGAGTGGAGACTACCATGAGTAGATGGAATTCAAAGTCATTTGAAAGTTGGCTCCAAAAGATTTTACCAACACTGGAAAAAATGCCGTAATTGTGATGAACAATGCCCCTTACCATTCCAGAAAATTGGAAAAATTCCCATTAAGTATGGCTACAAAAAAAGCAGATATTCAAAATTGGCTTCGCTAAAAAACATTCCCTTTGAAGAAACGCTGTTAAAAGTGTAACTTTTAGAAATCGTTAAACAACATAAAGGCGAATATAATAAGTACATAGTAGATGAACTGGTAAGAAGCACGAATGGAACATTGTTAAGGTTTCTACCGTACCGCTGCGAACTCAATCCAATAGAGCTTGTATGGGCGCAAGTAAAGAATTATGTTGCTGCCAATAACACAACATTTAAGTTTGCTGACATTAAAAGTTTATTCCATGAAGCTATATTTGCTGTAACCGTGGAAAATGGAAAAACTGCGCCAGACATGTAAAAGAAGAAGTAGAGCCAAAAATGTTGGAGTTGGACAATTTACTTGAAGCCCAAATTGAGCCCCTCATTATTAACATTTAATGATGACAGCAGTACATCAGATTCTGAAAGTTAATAACGCAAATACGGTAATTTTACAAACTTTCTTTTTTCTGCATACATACTTTATTTTGTGATTAATAGCTCTCTATCTTGTAAATCATTTTTATATTTAAAAAATTGGTGTACTATAATCTGTATCTGTCAGTTTTTTTTTATTTATCAGCATCAACTACTGGGGTTATTAGCGGTAGGTTTATGATAGAAATAGAGAAAATAAGGTACATTTTAAAAGTCATGACTTACAACAATATGGTACAGTGTACATGTATGTACATGTAACAAAAATTAAATCATAATTTATTATATAGTTTACAGTAATTTAAAAAAGACAGAACTTCATTGAATTTTGTAACCAGTGCTTCTTTCAGGCTGTTGAGTATCTTAAATATCGCCTTGGCTGAGGTGTACTCTGGACATTCTATTATTATATGGTTGACTGTGAAAGGTGTTTGGCATCTTTGGCACATTGGTAGTGGTTCTTTGGAGATTATGTAGCCGTGCGTAAGTAGTGTATGCCCAAACCGGAGTCTGCTGATAATTATCTGTTCTTTTCGTTTTGGTGGTATAGGAAGATTTTTTGAAGATACGTCTGGTTTGATGCTTTTAAGATTTGTGTTTGTTTGATCCCATATTTCTTGCCAGATTTTATTTACATGAGTCTTAAATAAAGTCTTAGTATCTGATATTAGTATACCTGTTGTAGTCGGAACGTTCACATTGTTTATTGCTTCAAACGCTGTTTTGTCTGCTAGCCCATTACCAGTTATTCCGACATGGGATGGGACCCACATAAATGATATGGTTTTCCCAGAAAATTGGAGCTGTTGCAACGCGTCTTTAATTAGAAATAGATTGATGTGTAGGATAAACATGTTTAATGGCCTGTAAAGAACTTAATGGATCTGATAATATTAGTATTTGTTTTTCATTTGTGGTTTTACAATGATTTAGTGCATCAAGTATTGCTTAGAGCTCTGCGGTATAAGTACTACAGCCATCAGTTAATCTAGTGGTAGAAATTACGTTGTCTGATATAGTAGGAGCTGCTACTCCGTTGCAATCTTTGGAGGCATCACTGAAGAACAATTTGTAAGTGAAATATTTGAGTAAATTTGCATGATACTGAAGCCTGACCTCAGCAGAAATGTGCTTATCATGATTAAGTAAGGAGAGGTCTACTATTGGTAAAGAAACTGTCCAGGGAGGTGTCTGGTATATTTTTATAGGTGCCAAGGTGATTTGATTGATACAATACGGTAGTCTTTTAACTCGTTCGTAAAATGGTACTGTCTTGGTGGTGTAATTTATGTATTGTTCTAGTGATTCTTCCGATACTAAACTTGCGAGTAAGGTATGATCCTTTGCGCTTAGAATTTTTGAAGCGTAGCATAGTGATAGATATTGTCTTCTGAGGTATAGTGGCATTTCTCCTGCTAGCACTTGAAGGCTTCTTATTGGAGTAGTTCTAAAGGCTCCAAAGATTAGTCGTAGAGATGTGGTTTGAATAACATCCAGTTTTTTAGTTGATTTTTATTTGCTGTTTCATAACAGATGCATCCGCAGTCGAGTTTCTGTCAAAGTTTGTTTGTTTTATATTGCTCAGGGCTGGACTTTATTAGTCCAGCCCTAAACAAACGCGTGTTTCCAGCGTGCATTTGTTTACATCGTCCGTAGCTTGAAGTTGAATTTACTTTAGTGTCATAGATCAGCAAAGTTTTTAGTAAACTGCAAATAAAATTACTTACCAATTTAATTTATACCAGAATTCCACTTTTCTCTTTATTGTTACTTATGTTTTGGAAACGAATAGAACTTAAATTGACTATTTTTTGTTGTATTTTTACAATTTATAATACAAAATTTGCGAAATCACATTTTCTTCAATGACATTACTTATGAAATATGCTAATAAAAATGCATAAGACTTTTTGCCGCTTCACGCACACTATTGTTTCTTGTAACCCCTAAAAGTACTTGCACACGGCGAATAGAAACTTTAAAGCGAAAAATATAAAATATGTGAATCTTTGCGAAATATTAAAACAAAACAAAAAAAAAATGTATAAAACTACATGACTACCCGTACTTTTTTGATATCGCAATTTTAGTAGCAAACTCCCGAAGAAACACTCCAATATAATATCTCGATAACTGCTTACGGCAACCAAACATTCAACATATTAACTGACTCCAAAACTAATCTACCAACAGGTAGGCAATTAACTCTGTTATTACTGATCAGTTTATAGGATCGGCTACAAATAATCTTTAACGCTAGCTTATTACATTTTGTAGAGTTTATGGCAGATCTGGATATCGGGAATACAAACAAATCTTTATTTACAGCAGTTAAAATATGTAGAAACGCATTAAAATACACACAAGGCTAATTTAGATGGACGGTGTTATATTTGAACTTCATTCAAAATCAATTAAAGCAAAATATATTAATTTTTAATTACAATGAGTTTTGATTCGTTTCGAAGCAGTTTAAAAACAAAAGAGTTGTGTTTCTATTACACAATGTTGCATAATACAACATCTCAAGAAATAAAAATATTTGTGTTCAATACGAGGTGTGGCAAGTAAATTCAGAGTATTTAGTTATAACTCGGAAACTGGCAACACTGTGTCATATGTAAACATACTTCTGGAAAGGGGAACGTTCCTTTGGTTCCAATCAAAGTTTGAAGCTCATAGCACATTTCGTTTGTGTTTTATGCGTATTTTTCGAAAATAACTTTTTTAGTGTCGTCGTGACGCTACAAGCAACCTTTTTAGTAAAACCTGGCAAAAAACGGCGGAAATCTTAGGAAAATTATGAGACGCGCAGTTGAATGTACGAAGCGGTTCAAGAAGGAGTATGATTATGAATCGCTAGATGATGAATCAGGGTGTAATGGGATAGTGAAGCGCAACATATAGCCACTCCTATTCAAATGTCAACCTCACCTGCTCGTATGATGATCTAGATCTAGTACATCCTGCTAGATAACTAACGAGGCTCTGACGTCCGAGTGTTTGCCGGGATAAGCAATCCACCATTTACTGGCCAACGGCTTAGGGCGGATGAGCTAATAAGTGGAAGGACACTGTGTTGTCCCGAGACTGAGAAATTGGTCTCTAAGGTGGAAGACCCAAGAAAGTGGTCAACGGCATCAGAATGCAGAAGGCAACGAGAAACCACTGCATTAAAAGTTCTCTGATGACATCTCTAGTATAAATTATAATCGCTAGCACTATTTGCGCAAGAGACAATATTGATTATGGTAATCGGAGACCAAAATCCGCCAGGGGAGGACAACCATCAGAACGCAAGACCTCCTCGGTCGTCAACATGCGAAACCCTTGCACAAAAAAAACCAAAAAAAAAAGCAACCCTCTCAGATAAAAATAGCTACCTGGAATATAAGAAGTATGTATCAGCCTGGAAAATTACATATTAAAGAGAAAGAGAGGCTAAATATAGATATACTTGGGGTTAGCGATGTACAATGGTCAGGAAATGGAGAGATATCAATAAATAACCACAATATTTAGTACACTGGAGGAGACAAAACTGATCATCGAAACGGAGTAGATTTCATCATAAACAACACTATTAGAAAATCTAGAAAATCACTATTAATCACAACTTAAAAACTAGGTGTGATTCAAGTCTCACAAAGAATAATAATGGTAAAAATTCAAGCACAGAACTGTAATATTAATATGATCCAAGTCTATGCTCCCACAGCTGATAAGACCGAAGATGAGATCGAAAAGTTTTATTCAGAATTGCACAATACAATCAAGTTAATAAAATCTAGAGATATTACTTACATTTTAGGAGACTTTAGTGCAAAAATTGGAGTAGGTATAGTTGAAAATATAGTTGGACAGTTCGAATTAGGAACTAGAAACGAGAGAGGAGAAAGGCTCATAGAATTCTGCCAAGAAAAGAATATGGTAATTGTTAATACTTGGTTTCAGCTTCCTAAGAGAAGACTATATACATGGACGTCTCCTTCACATACAGAAAACCACATTGTCAGAAACCAGATAGACTCATAAATAGCAGATATAAAAACTCTATAACCTCAGTTAAAACTTATCCTGGAGCAGATGTTAACTCAGACCACAATCCGTTAGTTGCTGACGTGAAAATAAAATTAAAAAGAATTGAACTCAGAAAACAACAACCAAAAATTAATGTAAGAATGCTAAAAAACGAAGAAACAAAAAACGAATTAAAAAATAATGTGAATGTTAATATGCAAAAAACAATAAGTGACAACAAACAAATTAGGGATGTAAATAAAAAGTGGTATAATATAAAAAAACACATTACTAAAACCAGCTCAAGAAAGTTTGATACAACATAGGTCAGAGGCTAAAAACAGTGGATGACAGAATAAATACTATTACACATGGAAGAAAGAAGGAAATATAAAGGAAAAGATATACAGAAGTATAAAAAAATACAACGAATAATTAAGGAAAAAATCGAAATAGATAAGGAAATCTATTTGATGAAACAATATAAAGAGATAGAAGAACTAGAAACAAAATATGATTTGAGAAATATGCACAAAAAAATAAAAGAAGTGACTGGAATGGGTCGAAATAGACAGCAAGGACACATAAAAGACAAAAAAGGAGTACTACCTACTAATAGATTTACCAGAGAAATTAAGACGATGGAAGGAGTACGTTAGAGAACTTTTCCAAGATGAAAGAGGTGAAATGCAGAAAATACAAGAATTAAATCCTTTAGAGAGACAGAAGATCACGACAGATGAAATCAAATATGCTATCAAAAACTCTAAAGATAATAAGGCAGCTGGATTAGATGAAATACCAGTAGAACTGTTAAAACTAGTTGAAGAGGATAACTTGGAAGTATTGGCAGATTTATTCAACACGGTGTACGATACGGGAATAATACCAAAAGAGTGGCTGAAGTTAGCATTTATAACCATCAGGAAAAAACAAGCAGCAAAATTATTAGCAGTATACTACTGCTGAAAGTAATACATAAGAGAATATACGAAAAGCTAGAGGAGGATATTAGCGAGACGCAGTTCGGGTTCCAAAATGGAATGGGTACTCGAGAAGGGTATTTGCCATCAACATATTGATTCATCGATGTCGGGATGTAAACGTTGATCTACACTTGTGCTTTGTTGACTACGAAAAAGCTTTCGATAAAGTAAGACATGAAAAACTAATATCAATACTTATGAACAAGCGCATTCACAGTAAAATCATAAATATATTGCAAACATTATATTGGAACCAAAGTGCCATAGTTCAAATTGAAGGGCAACACTCAGAAGAAATTAAGATCTGTGGAGGAGTTAGACAGGGATGTGTTTTATCGCCACTTTTGTTTAACTTATATTCTGAAGAAATTTTCCAAAACACAGGGAAAGATTCAAGAAAGAAGATCTGTGGGCCGAAGGCAGAACTCATGATTGAAGAATCTACGTGATTGGTATCAATGCAAATCGATTGATTTGTTTAGAGCAGCAAGTTCAAAAATAAAAATAGCCATTATGATTGCCAACCTCCGTAGGGAGACGGCACTCTAAGAAGAAGATGATGATTCGCGTGAAGGAGCTCCGGAGCTCGTGACACATCTTGTACCGAGACTGAGCATTTGGGCGTTATCTCTCGAGTTGTACATCAATAACGGAACCATTCGCAAGATGTTATAATAAATACACATGAAACATGAAACACAAACGAAAATCAATATGTGACAATATATTATCTTACATTAAGAGTGACGGTAGACGTATTAAATGAGTCGTAAAATCATTGGGAGATGAGACGATATTTAGATATGATCCTTTGAGAGCCGTAAACAAAGTCAGCAGTAGTAGAAATTGCAGAGAGCTAAAATGTCCAAGTCGCGACTAAAGGCAATGTTGACCGTCTTTTTTTGTACCTGCGGTTTCATTCATCGTTAATGTTCCAGTCAACCAGAAAGTGACTGGAGAGTTGTATGTTGACGTCCTGAAACTACTGCGGTTACGCATTTTCCGTGTGCTGTCCGAACCCACTAAGAACGGCTGCATCTTAAAATACAATGCGCTGGTCCATTCCTTGTTCATTTTGCAAGAGCTTTTGGCGAAGAAAGGCATTACAACATTGCCGAATTCACCCTATAGTCCCGAAATAGATATATTCCTTAGATTTTTTAGGTGTAAAAAGAGTTACCGGAATTGTAGCCGGAGGGGAAGTGTATTAGCTTTTCTAAATAAACTCTTAGCGGGTCTCGACCTGAAGGCTCTAAGACAAATCCGTATTCTGACATATAAATGAATCTATAATAGTCTATTTCATACTTGTACTTATTGTAAAATATTAAATTGTTAATAAAAACATCGACTTACCACCATGGCACTCTTCATGGAAGCCATAAAAGTACTGCCCTTTCTCTTCCCCGCATCTGAATTTGACCTATTCCTGAACTTCTTCGGGCTCAATTCCACGGAGCCTCGTCTTTCCGAAGAGCTCGATCTGGAACCGCTGCCGCTCTTAGAATCCTTATCTTTCTTCCGTCTCGATTCGGAATCTTTGGACTTGTGTTTATCGTTCTTCGAACCCCAAGTTCCCGATCTGGGCCTGGGCAGATGTGTGTCATCTTCGACGGTTATTTGAGGTAGAGGTTGGGAACCTAATTCCTACAAAAACAACAATTTTTATTAAATACAGTAATGGAACGATACCCTATCAAAACGTATAGAAAGTTTGCGCAATCAAGACAAATAATCTCGAAGACCACATAAACAAGAAGAAGAAAAATATATATAATTGTACTTTTTTCTTGAAAGAACATGCATTCGAATTATACGGTGGTGTATGCGAAAATGGCATTTAGCGAAAAAGATACAATTTTGATCTGTATTAAGACTCTTCCTGCTCATTCCTTGAGCCCTTGTCAGGGCGTGGTCATACTTTAAATATTATTGGCTTGCTGGCTCCATTGACTGCGATCCTGTGCTATATGGACGGCTTCATGTAGGGATTTTCCCACCAGAGTTTTCATTTGGTCTGGTCATCGTGTTGGAGATGTTCCTCTTGGTCTTCCGCCTTCTACCTTTCCTTCTACTACTAATAGTTTCATGATCCCCGTTCTTTTAGCTTTGGCAAGGTTAGCAACCTACCAATAGTAAAAATGAATACTGCTCAAATAAACAATGTAAAGCCTCGGAACCGGATTGATACTATAAAGACAACCACAACAAGAAATAAGGACAAGCGAAAAACATCTAAAACCCAGATGAGAATTACTACAACTTGGAATATCAGATCGCTCAACTCAGAGGCCAAGAAATAACCCAAGTACTGAAAGAGAAAGAAATGACATTTGTGATCTACAGGAAACAAAAAAGAAAGGAAGAGGACAATCAAAATTATGTGAATACAGACTAATCTACAGTGGAGTAGCAAAAGAAAACAGGGCCAAAGAAGATGTAGCCTAACAAGTGGTAGATCAAGTTAGAGGATAGATGATAATATTGGGGATTTTAACGCTCGAATAGGCAATCAAGTAATACTCGGAATTAAAGAAAAACATAACAAGAATGTCAAAAACAAAAATGGAGAACTGATGATAAACTTCTGCACGAATAACGAACTAAGAATAAACAACACATTTTTTGACCACAAAGACCAACACAAATATACATTTAATAACACCCGTGGACAAAGATCTATGATAGATTATGTTATAACCAACAGAGATATACATCCATTGAAAATAATCGACGTAAGATGCCTCAACTCAGCAGATGTAGGTAGCCTACCCACCCAAGAGAGCGGCGCCAACAAAAACAAAAATCAAAGTCGAAGGACTAAATACGAAATCCACGGAATACTTATACAGTAAAAGAATATCAGAAAAGATCGCTGGAAATGAAACATTAGAAAACGATAACATCGACATACACACGACAACATAAGTAACGCAGCAACAGATCACTTGAAAGAGAGGAAATGAACGAACACTAACATATCAAAAAAGAAGACATCATGGTTTAGGGACATCAAGGAAGTGAAGACAAATTTGAAGAAAAGAAAAAAGCCGTTTTAAAATATAGAACACAACAAAAACAACATGCATGCAACCACTATAAACGAATCAGAAATGAAACGAATACTTTAGTTACACAAATAAAAAGGGAATACTGGCAGATTTCCTCGAACATTTCATAAAAAAAGTCGATGTCATCATAACTTAGTTGAGACATACTGTATATATACAACAACGTCTTATAGCCTGAACTGGGGAATTGAATAAACAATAACCAGGAAATACGAACACTCATTAGACAATCTTTGCTAACAAGTACTGTAAGATCCCGTAGATTAGCCTGGATAGGTCATGTACTAAAAAGGATTGATGACAGAGATACGAAAATCATCGTTACGGCACAACGTATAGAAAGGCGTCCCCCAGGCCGTCCCGACAGATTGAGTGACAAGAGAGTCTTGAAAGAAATAAAAAGTGTTAATACACCTCCCGAAACAGCAACATAGGACAGAATGAAATGGGGAGGCCTTGTGAAGGAGGTCAAAACCTTTTTGAAAATAAGTATAAGCCAAACACAAACAAAATTGCACGACCATTTGTCAGGGAGAAAGCTGTGTGAAAGCTGAGTAGAATGGAACGATCATATAAACCAAATGACAAGAAATAGAGTAGTAAAGACGGCAAGAGACGGTTCCCCAATAGAAAGACAATCAGTAGGAAGACCACGTAAACGATGGAACGACAACTTACTGGAGGCACATTGAAAAACGGACAGAGTCATGTCAGTATATATAAAAAAAGAAGAAGATCTATATAAAGCCCTTCCAGAATTGACATGTTGGTTCTATGTTCTGTCCAGGACACGCGTAGAATTCTTCAATAGACCCACATTTCGAAGGCTTCGATCTTATTCCTATCGATTTTTTTGAGTGTCCATGTTTCAGCCGAGTATGTAGCAATGAGAAAAATAAGGGCATTGACCAAATTCCTTGTTATTATTCGGTCTTTCCATATTTTAATCAGTTTAGCTGTTGCGGTTCGGACCATTGCTAGTCTACGCTTGATCTCTGAGGAGCAATCACGATTGTTGGTTAGTAGGGAGCCCAAGTATACAAATCTGTCTACCACTTGGTACAACGTATACCACGTGTAGTGGTACAACCACTACACGAAATTCGCCGCATGGTGTATGTGCGGTAGATTATTATTTGCCCTGTCTACGATCATTATTTTTGTTTTTCCGGTGTTGATCTGAGGTCCCAATTCTTCACTTATCCGGCTTAGCCGTTCAGTGATGGTAATCATTTCAACTTAATTCGCTGCTAGTATAAGTGCGTATATCTGCGTATTGTAGGTTGCTGATTTTTCTGCCTTTATAACATTCGTCTAATATTTTTCTCATTATATATTCAGAATATTTGTTGTACAATAATTCTTCCTTTCTTTGTTTTGAACGCATCTGAATACATTCTGTGTATTTTAACTTTGGCTGAGTTTTTATCATACAGATTTCTTAAGTTAACTAGGTGGTTCGGCACTCCCATATTTTCCATTATAATCCAGAGGGGATCCCATTTTACTAAATCGAAAGCTTTTGTGTAATCTACGAAACGGAGCAGCATTGGTATGTTGTGTTCTATCGCTTTTTCTATTTTTTGTCTGGTGTTCAGTATCTGCTACCGCGTTCCTTTGTCTGGTACAAATCCGCATTGTTCTTGAGCTATCTCTGGAAATAAAAAGTTCTTTAGCCGTTCATTGATTTTATGTACCAGGATGTTGTTTGCATGAGGAATAAGGGCAATAGTTCTGTAATTGCTGCATACGGTTAGTGATCCTTTTTTATGGATAGGGATAAATGTTGATTCGCATCACTGATCAGGCCATTCACATTATGTTGCACATATCCAGTACTATCCGATATAAATATGGCAAAATATACAGAGTGTCCTATTGTAACGTTATAAACGTCACATCTCTATTAATTTATATTTAAATAATTATTTCATTTTAATTTCTTTATTAATTTATTAATTACTTTGACTTCATTTCTCTTTTTACTATTTTTTATTTAAAAAGTAGTTGGCGCCCTCTGTTTTCCTCTTTCTTCCTCTGTCTTTCTTTTCTCTCTCTTTCTATCCCATAGAGTAAACATTCGCCCTCTCTATTTCTGTCCGGTAGACTAAAATATTCTGTTCTGTGTTGACAGACAAGCTAATTCCATCGTATAGGAACGTCCTATGTCATCTGTGTTAACTTCATTTCAATCTCCCACTTAGTTTCTGTCAGTCAACTTTTCTAATGTAGTGGGAATATAATTTTTTGCCTCTTTTTGAAATTTATAAAAGAAGGCAAACATTATTATAAGCCTCATTTTATGGTCTACAAAATTCTCTTGGGTTTATTGGCGGTTTTATTCACAAGACCATATTTTATTGATAACATTCCAATTTTATTGACAAGACCGTATGAAAATTTATTGACCACATTCGAGTTTATTGGATGAATCATGAACATTTATAAACCAGTGGAGGACCTAACCTAAATTCTTAACAAAATATGGAAATTTATTGACCATTGGAGGACCTAACATCTACAACACACAAGCAGCTCATTGAAGTCATAAGTATCAATAATTATTGTTAAGCTTTGGCAGGGTGGATTATTGTTTGTTTTTTATTCTTTTTAATAAATATGTTTAGTTAAAATTTGTCTTATTTGCTATCAGCTAAGGGTTCAGGTTCAATCCCTAGTTTAAGACAAGACGAACTCACACTTGAGATACTGAGCTAAGCAACGCATAGACGATAAGCTCCCATGGTTGATCGAAGTACTATTTTTATAATAGTACTTCAATTCTCTTTGGTAGTCTTATCGTTACACTATTTAAAAAATTGTATAGTCCTTTTCCATCATATTGATAGCACATTATGTATGCAAATCCTCAACAGGTCAACCTATATACTTTACTATACCTTTTTTGTGCGTAAAAAACGTCGGTATATATGCCACACGATTATTTTTAATTATACACGGGTGATTAACGAGAGAATTCAATGTTTCACGAAATAAATTAATGTAAACAGTAATTTAAAGGTGATTATTGTTTTCTATACAAGTTATCGCCTGACACAAAAAGAATACCTTCTTTGAACGATCACCTGGAATTACTGATAAGGCTTCACTAATGATAGTTTAAGTAGTTTTTATGCCACATTACAGCTTATGCCAATAATATAAATTAGAAATTGTTTGCATCTTCCATTTAGTTTGTAGATGTACATTGTTCATGTCTTACCTACCTACGTTTTTGGTGTCGATATTTTGTTATTTGCATTTAAAAATGACGTCGACAACAGGTTTTATCCCGGTTAAGTGTAGTTTTAAAGGTGCTTTCAGTCTAAGAGAGAAAAATATAATATTAAATGTACACGATGCACTTGTACATCAACGCCCTTTAAGTAATGTTCGTGAAATCGTTAATATGTGTTCAAATATGACAGGGGTTGGAGAAGCAACAATTGATAGATTCCTAAAAGAAAGAAAAGGAGGAACTGCTTCATCTCCCAAGAAGAGTGGAGGGAGTAAACCCTTGGAAATTGAAGAAATACATAAAAACATGATAAGACGCAGCGTCCACTCATTTTTTTTTAACAAAGAATTTCCAACATTGGACAAAATCCAAACATTAATTAGAGAAAACGAAGAGTTACCAATCATAAGCAACAAGAAATTATGGGAACTATTGAGAGAGATGGGATTTCGTTGGCAAAAGAAGAGAAGAAAATCCGTTTTAATTGAAAAAGATTACATTGTATGTTGGAGACGAGATTATCTAAGAACTATTAAAAAGTACCGAGAAGAAGGGAAAACAATTTTTTATTTGGACGAGACTTGGCTAAATGAAGGTCATACTGTACCATATCTATGGGTTGATACAAATGTGAAAAGTTCCCGTCAGGCATTCGTCGAAGGTGTATCTACTGAAATAAACAATGTTCCCGTTGGGAAAGGACGCACACTCATAATAACCCATATTGGAAACGAATACGGTTTTGTCAATGGTGGATTATTAAGTTTTGCCTCAAAATCAACCAAAGATTACCACGAGGAAATGACTGCTGACGTTTTTGAAGAATATTTTGAGCAAATGTTGGATTTAATTCCAAAAAATTCTGTCATAGTCATGGATAATGCTAGTTACCATTCAAGACTAGCAGAAAAATTGCCAACAACGGCATGGAAAAAAGGAGAGATAATCGAATGGTTGGATAAACACGCAATTGAGTACAAGGAGAATTCGAAAAAAAAAAAAGGAATTATTACCCATTGTAAGGCAACATAAAGCAGCTTATAAAAAATATATAATTGATGAAATGGCATTAAACCGTGATGTAATTATTTTACGTTTACCCCCATACCACTGTGATCTGAATCCGATAGAAAATATATGGTCTCAAGTAAAGGGTGAAGTCGGACGCAACAACAAAACTTTTAAATTAGAAGACTTACAACAATTATTAGAATATGACTGATGCAATGCTGGAACCGGTAATAATTAACATTGGAGTTAAAGATTCCTTAGATTCTGAAGAAAGCAGTGAATCTGAAATGGAATTTGATTAAAATAATATTTATTTTTTTACAAATCGGCCCCTGTTACGGCCACCAATTATTTTATATATAACCAATAAAATAAACATCTTACATTTCTTGCAAATTCATTAGTACCTGTTAATCTCGATCACTCCGACACTGGCAACTTTATTTAGGGATTAGTAACCCTCAAAACTATTGTATTCTATTTAGCTTCAACCTTTATACCTGGTGGTCATCCTCAATTTAAAATTGTTTTCCTATATACTTCTGTAAACTTGTTGACAAATATCTATTTTTCATTGAGTCACCCGTATCAACAGTTTAGGGATTTGCATAGATAATGTGCTATCAATATGATGGAAATGGACTATATGTTTGCTATACCACGTAGTTATTAATCACCCTATACAATTCGGCATATTTTCAAAACTTGAAGAATATCATTGTCTACATTTTTTCTAAATAAGTTTTTTGAATATTCTATACCATAATGGAATTATCTTCCGATGTCGCAATAAAAACTCACCCTGTATATTAATTTACTTAAGTCCTAGTATATTCATACCCTACATATTTATAACCTCATGGTATCTGTATCTACCTATGAGATACAGCGATAATTGGTTCCATGTTAATTTATATTAAAAACAAATCACTAAAACGAAACTATAAACTGTTTCGATTTCACCCCGTATAATAAACTGTAAAATTAAAACAAACACAGCGAAATATTTACCTTGTAATTCGAAATTAAAAAACTACGGCGTTCTTTAAACATTCTACAGTACAAATGTTTTTCACTTCAAATACAAACCGAATGATAATGAAAATAAATGTTTAGAAACTGTCACCTGACATAAGACTTCCAAAGTATCACTTACAAAAACAATTGAATTATACGCTTAACAATAACACAGTTCCAGCAGGTATTTATTACATTTTACAACAGAAAATTTCATGGTTTTGCATATGTGTATTCATTCTACAGTGTCATTGGAAAGATACGAGATTTAACAAAAGTTGTTTTAGGTACTGCAATTGTGCCTGAACCTAGTTGATAAAAGTTCTCAAATATATATACAGTACATTCAACCAACTTAAACCTCTATTCGTAGAAAACCTTTCGTTATTGTAAAAGGCACGGTAAACTGCACTGGTGTTCTACATAATAACACTTTGCCAAATTTTAGTTATCAAATAAATATATGTGTCATTAACCCGTTGTTCATAGTTTTGCATATTTTGTTACATTTTTTTTTAATAAATAGTATTCTTGTGTATCTCTGATAGTCGAGGGTAGAGTTGAAGGAAAGAGACCTAGGGGAAGATCTCCAAGCCGTTGGGTAGATCAAACAAAAATACTGATTAACCAAGGGTTACATGAAGCCGAACAACTAGCCCAGGACAGAGAAGGATGGAGAGAAATCGTGCAAAAACTGTAAAGGCCTGATGGTGTCACCACATCCCAAAAGGGATTAGGACTGAGGAGGAGGATTCTTGTGTAATGTTATTTAACGTAAATTTTTTTCACCTACTTGTTTATTAATTTTTTTCTGAAACAAATACTACCGTGCTGAGGATAATTTATATTCAAAGTAGATGCACACAGTACTAAAATATCACTTTTAATTTTTGTTAAAAATACTTGGGAGTAAACTAGAACATTTTGTTAATTTAAATAGTGGTGGTTAGAAGGTCACGAAAACACGAAAGGACGAAAGAACTAAAGCAGGGTTGCTGTATTTCGCCTACCCTTTTCAAAATTTATCTGGAACAAGCACTCAAGCTGTGAAAAAGAAAATGTAATGGCATGGGAATCCCTCTCAACGACGAGACTACACTGTACACCTTATGTTTCGCTGATGACCGATGATGACTGATTGCTCAGGATCATAACGACTTAAGTTACATGACTCGGAAGCTAATAGAAGAATATAACAAACGGGGTCTCGAAATCAACATTAAGAAAACTGAAACACATGGAGGGACAAAGCAGTCCATTATATTAGACGATGGGGTAGAAATTAGACACTGTGATGAATTCAAGTACCTGGGTATGAAGATAACTCAAGATGGAACACTCGATGCTGCTATAAAAGACAGAAACATAGAGGGTAGAAAAGCCATATCCATGATGAACGGCATTCTGTGGGACCAAACAATATCTAAAGCGAACAAACAACTCATATACAACACCATACTTAAAAGTGTAATCACATGGCAGTGAAGTTTGGCCAATGAAACAAAGAACAGAGAAACTGTTACTAGCAACAGAAATGGACTTCTGGAAAAGAGCAACAGGCAAATCAAGAAGAGATCGGATACCAAATGAGAGAATACGAGAAATGAAGGGAGTCGAGGATACAATAGTTGATGACATAAAAACAAAACAGTTAATATGGTACGGCCATGTACAGAGAATGCCAGTGACAGGATTCCGAAACATATTTTGACGTGGACACCACAAGGAAGAAGAAAAAGAGGAAGGCCGAGAAGAAGCTGGAGAGAGGGAATTGAAAAAGAACTAGAGGAAAGAGAAATCCCTCCAGGTCTATGGTTAAATAGGAAGGCGTCCGAGAACGC